>NC_090800.1:14890328-17290328 GCF_036512215.1 Solanum lycopersicum
AAACAAAAGAAAAAGTGAAAACTGTCATGGCAAATAAAACCCGAACGACATGGTAGGGTCGAATCCCATAGAAAATGATATATCTTATAGAATTCTTATCAAAAAATTAAGATTATAAAATTGATCATTTGAAATAGTAAGAATAGTTGGATTGATGATTCAACCAATAAAAATATTTGGTCATCAATTGTCACAGTGAATCTAAAACTTTGAAGAATTCAAGACAAGAAATCTAGAGGTGCGGGGACGAGAAATAGATTTTACATGTGGGTAATTGCACTACTCTATAGTATTGAACATTCATGAATAAGCTAGGTCATCTTCAATGACTATAATCATCTTTCCATCTCAAAGCATCGATGCATAGAATTTAAATTTGGTCTTACCAAAATGACAACGTAAACATTCTGATATCTTACTCTATCTCTCTATTGATCCATAAATAGGCAAAATAGATCCGACCCACAACTTCTATTTTCATGCAAGTTACAGATATTGAACCTAAATTTCTAGTATATGACTAATTACTCTTTCTAATAAAACTCTTTCGAGCATAAACTAGTTATTGTAAGTAGCAATTAAGTTAGATACCTTAGTTTATAAATTAACCGATGATAATTAGTCGATATTCATGTATGAACATCAATAATACAAAGCATAACACAATATGCACACATTAAATCAACACTCAATCCTCGAAATCGCACCCCTAGATCTTAGAGTTGACCTCATGCTAATTATCCATAACTCATGTATGAACACCAACCCCATAATTGCACCCGTAGTTCTGGGGGTTTGCCTCATGCTAATTAGCCTAAATTCCTGTATAAATATCAACAATATGATGCATAACACAATACATACTACATTAAATCAACACTCAACCCCATACTTCCACCCCTAGATCTTGGGGTTTTATCCACCTATCACACAAGGCGAAGAAAATATAACCTCCATGAAATAAGCAATGGGTAACATAAAATAAAAAAATTACAAGCAACCCCAATTTGGACTTAACTTCAATTTATAAAATCAAAATCAAAGTTGAAAAAGTGCAAAACCAAAAAAATGTTCTTCACAAATGTCAAGTGTTATATGAAAAGTAAAAATATATTTCTTGCTTTTTCTGATTTTGAGTACTATATCATTTCTCTCTCCTTTAGTTTTCCAAAGTTTGACTCAAATATCAATGCACATTTCATTAGGCGACATTAGTCGGGCTAGCCGAGCTTACTCGGTGAATCTCCTCTTGTTTTCATCTCACTTTTTCTATCACGCCCAGAGGCTACCCCTAGACGGTAACATGGGACTTAAGATCCCGAGTGACCTGAAGCTAACCCTCCTAGCATATCATAAGCACACTTAAAGATTTTTTTTAAAAAAAATAGACATATTGTGTTGAATCTTATAACATAGCATAGAATCAAATAATGGGGAATACCTATTCTAAGGCTGAATATGTAATAACTGAGATTAGTGAAAACTAAAGGATCAAACTCACTTAAAAACTAAATTGACTATGTATGAATAAAATGACTAGATATGCTTGGAAATTCCTCAACTAACTCTAAATAAACTGAAATTGAATGACTCAAAATAAAAATATTACATGCCAATCGTCATCGAAGAATGAGGACATACCACTGGTACTGTTGAAGTGGAGATTGGGAACCGATCTATGCGTGATTTGGATGATGAGGGCATGAACCTACATTACGAAAAGATGTATCACAGAGTATGCGTTAATACTTCAAAGGTATTGAGCATGCAAGACAGGACAAAGTTTAACAATGTATATATTACTAAACAAAGAAATAAAAGCAATGGCATAATATGAACTTGATGGAAATACTGAAACATACCAAACATTTAGCTAATTGAATGCAACGACCAAGTTTAAACATGTTCAGAATGATGAGTGAACTATAATTGATTATATGGCTAATAAATACACTAGAATCTGACTGTCGAAGCTACTATTAACTGACATAAAACCACGAGAGCTATATGAGGAGTTTGATGTTTCATTCCATTGAGAGGATCCAATATACATTAATGAGGGTATAATGTCTTGACTGATGCGATACTAAATATTTTCCCCATTAAGGGGACTATCCTACGGGGGCACGTATGTTTAGGACTATGAGGGTGACTAACCCTTAGTCCACTAGGTGGTAAACCTTCTCCCAATTGTAATACTGAATAGCCTAAAATATTGACATATTAACTAAAAATGCAACATTAATTTTCTGATAATGACACATTATTAACCTAAGCATGTAAAACTGAATAAACTAACCTAGCAAGTTTAATTCATAAGCTAAATGAATCAACATACCTAGGGTTCTGAGTTTCATGCAAAGAATTAATAAACAATTCTATGAAAAAATGATAATATGATATGGATTAATTTAACAACTGAATCACAACTATAATTTGAAGTTCAAGAAACCCTAGGTCTAAACATCATATAGAGAATAATATCTTGACTAAAATTCTAGGGACCCAATTGGTGAAAGGAACCCACTAGTGAAATTTCACATACTTGGCAAAATTCGAGAAGAAATATTTCAATTTTGGGGATGATTTGAAGATAACTTGTTGTGTTTTTAGAGGTCTTGGTCGAATCTTTCTCTTTCTTTTTGTTCAACTTGATGAATTTTTTTAGAATAAGTTGACTAGGGTAAGTTCTAATTAAGTTATTAGGCTAAAACTTACCAAAATGACATAGTTTAGGGGTTGAGCAAAGTAGTTTAGGGTCCAACACATAAGTACTAAAACTATCCTAACTTTAAAGTTGTCGGGGCCAAATGAAGAACTGACAATGGACCATCGACCGACCCACGGGTCCGTCCTTTTAACCGCCATTGGCTTTTAGAGAAAGGAGTTTTGAGGTCACGATCCACGGACCAGAACTACGACCTTTGGTCTGACCTATTCTCCATGGGTCCTTCTATGGGACGTGCCATAGAATAATTTTCTCCTTGTGTCTGGGAGGGACCTGCAAGTGGCCATGGACAGAACCCACCTACGGTCCATGGGTGGTGCCCGTTGGTGGCACTTACAACTTATGAAGTATGTATTCTGCTCTCTCTGGGATACGGGGTGTTACATTATTATGTTGTACGTGTTACGTAATTTAAACTTCATTGAGAAACTCGTTTAAATCTGCTTTTCACATTTATTGAATCACTCATTGCCATATTGTTTAGCCTCTCAAGCATTCATTTTTTTTCTTGCATTCTCATTTATGGACATGTTCAGCAAGATCATCTTTCTTCTTTGGCGTATTTTTTATTTATTGGACTTAGACAATATGTTTCGATAGACACAAGTGTTGTGAATTGTCAATTTGACAGAGGTCATGCTCACTAGTAGTTCTCCTTTCTCGTTGGACGATCAACAATGTATATTTTGAAATTCTTTTTGCATTTTTGTCCATTCTTTGAAACATCAATACTTGCCTTGTACATTTTTTTCATAGATGCAAATAATCAATATATCATTAGAATAAGAAAAATTAGACATTGAGTACACTCATTAGTAAGCTACACAGGACTTGAATAAGGCAAATCTACAACTCGTCAATACCCTCAATTTAAATTTTATTTGTCCTCGAGTAAATCAAGAATACAATTATCTCAATAAGGGTGTTTATAACACTATTCAATGAGAGACAACGTGGAAGTGGTATAACAACATTACTCTCAAACACATGCTTCACTCAATCATGATCAAAAAGCTTCAAATTATGCCTAGAACATCTCAAAACAAGCTCAGCCTCACTTTATGTTCTTATCTAATGTAAAACCATATTTCGATAAATATATACAAGTTCTCTCAAATCAAGGATAATTCCATGCTCTCACTGAAAAATCAATTAAGATATGATGAATCAATACAACTCTCAAACTCTCATAAGAGGAAAACATGGAAGAATTATCCTATAGTTAACCATATATTGAATAATCATACAACGTAGTTCATGTAAGATCCGAGGGGTCATTTAGTCTTGTAAAGGGTCTAAGGGTAAAGTTCATGACCTTTTCAAGAAATCACAACTCTTTGAAAAAGTTACAACTTATTGAAAAAATCACAGTTCTTTGGAAAAGCCATAATTATTCAAAAAATTTAAAATTTTTGAGAAAAGTCACAACTCGTATGAACAAATATTTTTGAGGTCTTATCTGAAAAGCCATGACCTTTCCGAAAAATTATAACCCTTTGGAAAAGGCATAACTTATTGAAAAAGTCACAATTCTTTGGAACCACAACTCATCAAAAAATCACAAACCTTTGAGAAAATTCACAACTCATATGAACAAATGTTTTTGTATCTTATCTGAAAAGTCATGACCTTTTCGAGAAATAACAACCCTTGGGAAAAGAAATAACTTATTGGGTTTGGGTTGTTATTACAGATAGTTCATAGAAGGGTTTTAATCAATGGCTTCTCTATTGAGTAAGTTGACACATAAAATGGTTAAGTTTCAGTGGTCAAGTGTTTGTGGGAAGAGATTCTCAGTACCGAAAACTAGGTTTATGACAACTTATGTTTTGATTCTATTAGATGGTTCAGATGATTGTGTGATCTATTGTGATGCCTCCAGAATCGTCCTAGGTTGTGTATTCAGTATATATGCTTACGAACCATAAGATTCTTTAGTATGTGTTCACCGAGAACAGTTTAATATTATCCAAGGGACATGGCTTGAGTTTCTCATGGACAATGATATGAATGTGTTTTACCATCCTAGTATTGTCAATGTAGTAGCAGATGCTCTTAGTAGACTATCTATGGATAATGTAGCATATGTTGAGAAATAAAGAAAAAACTAGCAAAGGATGTTCATAGGCTTGCTTGCTTTTGAGATCACCTTATAAGTATGTCAGATGGTGGTGTAATAGTTTAAAATGGACCATCATGTTCATTAGTAGTGAAGATTAAGGAAAATCAAGACCGTGATTCTATATTGCTTTAACTGAAGGGTGCAAATTCAGTAGAGAGTTAACATTTTCTCCTACGAGGAACATGTTCTTTTTCACTATCAGGGTCATTTATGTGTTCATAAGGTGGGTGAGTTGAGATAGAAGATTCTTGTAAAAGATCAGAACTAAGAGTATTCAATTTATCCAGGCAGCACTAAGATTTATCGTGATTTGCGAGAAGTTTTTTGGTGGAATGGTATGAGTAGGGATATAAAAGATTTTGTGTCTTAGTGCCCTAATTGTCAGCAAGTGAAGGTATAACATCAGAAACCCCCAGTATGACTCAAGAGATTGTCATTACTACACGGAAGTGGGAAGTGATCAACATGTACTTCATTATAGGTTTACCTCGTACTTGTCACACCTAAGATGTGACCAGAGTCGTCGTCCTCTTAGAGGACTCAGACAAGCCTCTTAGCATTCATCATAACATGTCATCAGTTAAAATTTACAGAATATTAAAAACTTTTATGGAAATATGTGAAGTGTACTTAGACTTGATACTTAAGGTTCTAATAACATACAATATTCTAAAACTTTTTCTCACATGTATAAAATCATCTAAAGAGTGCAAATCTAGACTTAGCCAATAAATTGTCAATATTCCATATAGGCCTTCATAAAAAAGAACTCAAAAAAACATAATCGGAAGTAGAATAGTCTTAAAACTACTAAATGTTTGTGTAAGCTAGAATGTTGAAAAGATAGCATCCCCCGAACATTGGGGACCTATCAAGACTTGGAGAAAGAGTTCCAAGCTTCTTCAAATTGACCTCATTAAACTTCAATGGTGGAGCCTACAGCAGTAGTAATTAAAGTAATGGGGTTAGTACACCACATGTACTAAATATGGGTATATGCACATAACACTTAACAATATGCATGAAAAGGATTATTTATCATCTCTTTAGAAAACATTCTAAGCCATATGAAAGTATTCAATGCACATACTATATAACATATACAAGGTAAGGATTCCATCATCTTAAAGTATGATCATAATCAGAGACATATTATCATAGATCATGTTAATATCTCATGTTCAAAATATCATATAAAAATAACATACAAAACACTTACCAATCATCCCATCCGCAACCTACAAGTGAAATGGTCATGTGAAGCCCCATAACCCCACACAACCAAGTAGATAAGATAGGAGACCATAAGTAAAGCTTTTCTTCATATAACTTGTAACATAAGTAGTCATCACTTCATTTAACAATATAACCCAATAACATATTCATCATAATGACGAACATCATATAAGAGTAACATCATGTATCATAAAATTATATCTTTCATGTTATCATATTACATAAGAACAATCTCCTAGGACTTCCTTTAGAGTCAACTTGTGCAATGTCTAGGTAGAGTCACATACCCCTACCGCTACTAAGTAGACTCAACAATTCACCCTAGTCAACGTTCATTTTGTATTTAATTTTACATGAGGAAACATACTCCTTAACCGACATAAACTATGTGAGCTAAACATGAAATGCGGTGTCATAAAACCTCACACCCAAACAAGGTGGTCTACCGGTCAAAGTAGAACCAAACACGACATAGCTTTCAAAGTGGATCCACTCGCTAGTATCCTATTGTCGAAACATATTTCAAGAAGTAAGAGATGTATTTGAGACCCATAGTTCCACATTACATGATAGCCTTTGTCTCATAAGAGTCATTATGAACCTACCTAACAACTACGGAAGGGACACCTCTCATATCTAGTTCATCGGTGTTTAGCTTAAGTCCTTTTCTTGATTAACCTTTAAGTTTTATTTTATCATAAACTTATCATAGTTCATAGGAGATTAAATCCTTGTATAAACATGATCATGATCTTGTTATGATTGGATGAGAAATTCAATTCATCACAACCCTTCGTATGTGAGATTAACATAACATAGTCATCTTGTGTAAAGCATACAAGAGAATATCGCAGCTTGCATTTATCATATTCTTTTCATGATCTCACAAATAAAATGATCATAACCCAACATAGCAACATAGAAACATCATACATACTTCCACAACATAGAATCATGATTTATAGGCTAACATAAAAATGGTAGAGTAATTATAACTTTAGAAGACTTACCTCTTGCTTCCAAGAACCTTATTAAAGAACTTAGTTCAAATTACAAAATTCATAATCATAACATAGTGAAATACTCAATAGAATGACCAAGAGAAACTTTTCAAATCAAACACAGGATCAATGCATAATGTAGGGTAAAGAAAAGGGCAATTTAAGAGTTCATTCTAGTCTTAGTTCCAATACCTGCGTTTTCATATTATCAAGTAGAGAAACAATATTACAAAACCATTGTCTAGATAAGACAATGCTTCACACGAAATTCAAACATAACTATCCTCATACTCATCAATTCATGTCAAACAGATCATAGAAAACACTTACTTTTCATTGAAAATCATATATCTAGAGTTAGGAATCCATTTTGTAGAGTAAAAACCCTAGAATTGAAGTTCTTGAAATCTTATATTTGAAAGGACCTCTTGGGGAAAGGAATCGAAAGAGTTAAAAACTCATATATTATAGATGAAGAATCCATGAAAATTGGATGAACAACTTGAAGTCTTCGTCTTCTTCCTTAAGCTTTTCTTGTTCTTCGATGGAGTTTGGAAAAGAAAGCGTTCTTGAGATATATGAGTGAATTTTCATTTGAATCTGATTTGGACGTGTAAAAGTGGTCTAAAATGACCTAATATCAATATATAGTGTTCCTATGAATTAACCAAAAGACCCTCCATTTAATTGGGTCTTTTTATGAAGTTAAATTACTAAAAATATGACTTTAACGATTCTGCAAAGTAGATGCACGTCGCGGGGCAGGCTTTGCCTCCACTTCTGCCTGCTCGCAGGCTACCAGATAGCCTGCCCGCCCATGTTTAGGTCCTTCTAAAGGACCCTTTGGGTGGTCCTTGGGGTGTCGTTACCAGACGTTTGAATCCTTTGTACTACATACTACATATCGAAGGTATCTTTACAAGTCTTGAACTTCATTCGACACTTCAAAACCTTCACCAAACATAGGGACATCAACTAGTTCGAATTAGCTAGTTTTCAGACGTCAAGATCTTTCTTTATCGTTTTGCCTCTAACCTTTTCCAAATGGACTTATTACATTAATATAAGTCTAGAAACATCATTTTAAAATTAATCTCTAATCTAAGTCATGACATTTCCAGAGAGCATGGCTAGAAAGAGTGTACCATTCAAACCATAGAATATATGTTGAGAACTTGCGTGATTGATTCAAGCGTAGTTGGGATGATCACCTTCCTCTAATATAGTTATCCTACAACACTATCTGCATTCTAAAATTTAAATGGCCTCTTTATAAGGAAATATATGGGTGTATATGTAAATCTACAGCTAATTGGTTTGAAGTTAGTGAAGCATCCTTGATAAGGACAGATTCAATTCATGATGCCATGAAAAAAGTTCATCTCATTAGAGATAGACTTAACCTACAGTCACAAAAAGTCATATGTAGATGTAAGGAGAAGATACTTGGAGTTCCAAATTGATAATTGGGTTTACCGTGTCAGCTGTGAAGGAGGTGAAGAGATTTTGCAAGAAGGGAAGACTAGTCTTAGATATGTAGGCCCTTACAAGATATTGAAAAGAGTTGGTTAAGTGTCTTAGTAGTTAGAATTGTCAGAAAAAATAGTGCATCTGATCTTTCATATTTCGTTGTTTAAAAAGTGTATAGGTGATCCAACATCTATAGCACCATTGGAAAGTGCGGTTGTGAAGGAAAATCTTACATAGTAGGATGTGACAATTAGGATTCCGGATCGTTAGTTCTAAAGTTTGAGAAGCAAACAAGTCGCTTTGAGGTTTTGTGGAGGAGTCGGTCAGTAAAGAGAGCTACTTGTGAAGCAGAAGCAGCCATGAAGGCCAAGTATCCTCATCTATCTCCTTCCAACTCCATTCCAGCCTGAGGTGATAGTTTCTCTCTTTTTTTTCAGTCATTCATTCACACATTTAGTCTTAGTATCATGTTCCTTCAGGAGTACTTGAATTTTTAGCGTATTCGTATCTTCATCGATCATAGTTCAGTCATATTTCAATTTCTAGTATTTTGTGGTAGGGTTGCAGCTCTTCCCCTCCAAATTCAACTATTTTAGTCTTTATTCGAGGAGGAATGTTCCCAAAGGGGAGATAATATAACACCCTTTATCCTAGATAGAACAGATTGTAGAAATAAGAAGTGTCAGGGTGCCACTGACGGGCACCACGACTGTATGTAGGGTGACCCACAAACTGTAGGTGGGGTCCTAGGTGGCCACGAGCATCCCACCCAAAAACAATCCAAAAAAGTATCTACGGGTCAACCAACGGTCGGACAGACATATCGTAAGTCGGAACACGGGCCATGGTCCTGGTCCATGGATTAAACCCCTCAACATCCCCCCTCTTAAGTCAGTTGGCGGTTGACAGGACTGTCAATCTGTCAGTTAGCCCCAACAACTTTTAAGTCAAGGGTGGTTTGGTATTTTCTTATGTGTTAAACCTTTAAGCTATGTCGTTTAACCCTGAAACTACATTGTTTTATCAATATTTAGCCTAGTAACTTAATAAGAACTTACCCTATTCAACTCATCCTCCAAAAATTCATCAAGTTGAACAAAAAGAAGGAGAAAGAGTTGACCAACCCTCTCCAAAAATGTGTAATACCCAAAAAAACATAGCTAAGACTAGAACTGTCCTTCGTAATGAGTGAGATTTTCGCAAGGAATTTAAATTTTTTAGTGTTAAGGTTACTAGATGTAATACCTTTAGTTCTAACAGAACTAAATTGAAAATTAAAAAAATCTGAAATTTAGACAGTTAAGTTAAGTAGGAATTTTTCTAATGACCATAACTCCTAGCACCAGATGAGTTTGGTGTGCTAAAAGATATCATAGGAAATATATTTGAATTATCTTTCTAACCCCATTGATTTTTGTAAGCTTAGAGTTCAGATAAGTGAGATATGACCTTCTGAAGTTACGTATTCTAGTTAAGGAAAGCTAGCTGAATATAGTGAGGGGTATTTTGGTCTTACCCAATAAGATTTAATTCATTTTTAGTAATATTTTAGGGGTATAATCCTATTACCTTAAGTTTTATAAGTCTAATATATTCCTAGGGTTTTATTGAGAGCTAAAGAAGTGTAAAGAAGAAGAGAAAAGAGGAGAAAGGAGGAAATGATCAAAGCGTTCGTTCATGAAATTCAAGTATTTTCCAAAAACGATGTTCTTTGAGGTATGTAAGCTTTCATAGTTTTGGGTTTGTTCACCCACACGCCAATCATGTTATTTTCATTTCAATTTCATTCTTAAAGTTGAAGGATTAGAGTTCTTAGTAAGTGTTCTTGAAGTTAAGATTCTGCTTGGGTCAACTTTAAACGACCATATCTCTTAGAATATATAGAGTTATGTCAGTAATAACCTATCCAATTAAAGGTAATTGATTTCCATTGCCACAAATTTCGTGTGCATCCAATTTCTAAGTAAAAAGTTATGAATAGTTTAGTAACCTGTACAGTGCTGTTACGAATTAGCCGAAGGAAAAATATGAAAAATGAATTTTTTTGTCGTTTTACCACCAAGAAAACCATAAACAAATTTCTTGACAAATAAAAGACTAAAAACAATCAGATTTTCATGTTCACTAATGAAAATCATAATATTTGGTCATAGAGATTTCAAGAAACTAATTCAATAATCTTTAGAAAGGTTTTCTTGATTTTTTACCTTCAAGCTAGGTTTAAAGGCTTCTAATCAAGTTCTTCTTCAATATTCTTCAACATTACTACAGAATCTTTAGAAATCTTGTTCTTATAGGTATGTAAGTCTATCATAGTGTTGGACTATTTAGTCCTCATTGTTAGGATCGAATTCACGCACACACATTAGATGAATGAAGAACACAAGAACTTTCAAGAGAAAGAGATGAGAGATCTAGAGAGAGAAAGAGAAAACCCAATATTTCGTGGTAACACCTCATGAGTAAACTTCCACGGCGGTGAGGTATATTTATATTAATAAATCAGAGTATTTTTTGTTACAGAGAATAAATAGGAAAACCTAAAATAGAGAATAAATAGGAAAACCTAAAATAGACAATAAATAGGAAAACCTAAAATTAATCAGGCTCCACTACCTAACAATTCTCCCACTTGGAGACTGACTCAGTCATCCAAAAAAATTCATTCTCAAAAAAAATCTCTTCATCATCAAAATCTTTACCGCACCGCAAAAATGTAGCAACAACTACAGAAGACCAACCGAGGTTTTACATAACCTCAGTTTCCCAACAGCAACACATTTTGTCAACATGTCTGCCGGGTTCTTTGTACCCTCTATCTTCTCCAAGCACATATCACCATCCTCCATTGCCCTGTGAGTGAAATGGTATCGCCTTCTGATGTGCTTTGTCTTCGAATGATAGACTGGATTTTTCACCAACTGTATGACACTCTGTCTATCTAAGTAAAGAATCTTCTCGCTCTGCTTCTTGCCCAATTCCTCAAGATAATCTGCCAGCCATATCATCTTTTTTTGAGCTTTAGCTATTGCCACATACTCAGCTTCAGTAGATGAAAGAGAAACACACTTCTGTAGTCTGGACATCCAACTCACTGATGTTCCACCTATGGTGTAAATGTACCCAGATGTACTCTTGCTTGAGCCAACATCCTCGCCGAGATCAGTATCCACAAAACCCTATAGAGTCACCTTGCCTTTGCCAAAACAAAGTGAAGTACTGGATGTACCTCTCAGATGTCTCAGAAGCCACTTCACAGCTTCCCAATGCTCTTTCCTAGGGTTCTTCATGTACCTGCTAACAACTCCCACTGACATGTGCTATATCAGGTCTAGTGCAGACCCTAGCATACATCAAACTACCAACTTCTGAAGCATATGGAACAAGTTCCATGTGATCACGTTCCTCGACAGTCTTGGGTGACTGCTCCTTTGACAATTTAAAGTGATTTGCCAATGGAGTAGTCTTGAGATAGATCTGCTGGCACTTTAGCATCATTAACCCTGAATCTGCTCAACACCTTCTCAATTTGCAACTCTTGAGATAGATTTAAAGTGCCAGCAGATCTATCCCGATAAATCTTCATCCCTAATATCTGTTTTGCTGGACCCAAATCTTTCATCTCAAATGCCGCAGAAAACCTTGTCTTCAGATAGTTAATCTCCCTTATACTAGATCCTGCAATCAACATATCATCCACATGCAAGAGTAGAAAGACATATGAATCGGTGTATTTCTTCAAGTAACAACAAGGATCCTTTTCAACTTTGCAGAATTCACTCTTGGTCATGAAGGAGACAAACTTCTTGTACCACTGCCTTGGTGCTTGCTTTAGTCCATACAAGCTCCTGGTGAGCTTGCACACCATGTGTTTCTTTCCTGGAACCACAAATCCTTCCGGTTGCTGCATATAGATCTCTTTGTCCAGATCTCCATGTAAAAATGTTGTTTTTAGATCCATTTGCTCTAGCTGCAAATTCTCCGATGCAACAACACTCAAAAGAATTCGAATAGAGGTTAACTTCACAAAAGGAGAGAATATTTCAGCATAATCAATACCTTTCCTTTGTTAATATCCTTTAACCACTAAACGAGCCTTGAACCTTCTTTTGCAATCTGGTTCAGTCTTGATTCTGAACACCCACTTCTTCAGTAAAGCTCTCTTCCCTGCAGGTAACTCAGTCAACACCCATGTGTCGTTCTTCTCAAGTGACCTCATCTCATCATCCATGACATGCTCCCACTTGATCGAATCCTCCACCTGTAGGGCCTCATCAAAAGACTCTGGTTCCCCCTCATCAATCACCAATAGATAGTGTAATGAAGGTGAATATCTATCTGGTGCCCTGATGGATCTGGATGATCTCCTTAACACCTGCTCAGGTGTAACTTGCTCAACTTCAGATTCTTCAGTAGGAGTTGGTTGAGTATTTGCTTCAACATCTCTGGGTTTACTCTTCTCCAACTCAACCTTAACTCCCACTTGCTTTAAAATCTCTAGAACCTTCTTCTCTCTGTCCTTGTACAGGACACACTCATCAAATGTCACGTCACAATGTCTCAGGATCTTTCTGTTCTTGTCATCCCAAAACCTGTAACCAAACAAATCAGAACCATAGCCTATGAAGTAACACATCACATCCTTGGCATCAAGCTTCTCTTTCTTTTCTGGATCAACATGAACATAAGCAGTGTAACCAAAAGTCCTCAAGTGTGAGTACTTGAGTTCTTTTCCTGTCCACACCTCCTCTGGAATCTTGAACCCTAAACAAACTGATGGTCCCCTATTGATCAAGTATGCAGTTGTGCTCATAGTATCTGCCGAAAGTGTTTTGGGCAGCCCACAGTGTAACCTCATACTCCTTGCACGCTCATTCAATGTTCTGTTCATCCTCTCAACAATTCCATTCTGCCTTGCCTTACCAGGAACTGTTCTCATCAATCTGATTCCCTCAGCTGCACAGAATGACTTGAACTCTGATTTGTCATACGCTCCTCCATTGTCAGACCTTAGGCATTTGACTTTCAAACCGATCTGATTCTTAACTTCAGCTTTCCACTTCTTGAAAGTTGCAAACACATCTGACTTATGCTTCAAGAAGTAAACCCATACCTTCTTGCTGAAATCATCAATGAAGGTAACATAGAACCTGGATCCTCCAAGTGATGATACTGGAGATGGTCCCCAAACATCTGTATGGACCATTTCCAACCGCACTTTCTTTGGCTCTCTAGGAATCTTTGTGAAGCGTACTCTTGTCTGTTTGCCCATAACACAGCTCTCGCAAAGACCCATATCAACAGACTTCAGACCCTCTAATGCTACTTTTGCAACAAGCATCTTCACTCCTTTAGTACTCATGTGTCCAAGTCTGTTGTGCCACAGACATGAATCGGAAGCACCTTCAGCAACAGCGGCCATGTTTATACACTCTGCAGTGGTGTACAAGGTTCCAGATTTGGTACCACGAGCTACTACCATAGCACCTTTCATGATCTTCCACGAACCTTTGCCAAACTCTGTTGCATATCCCGTGCTATCCAACTGACCAACAGAGATCAGATTTTTCATATCCTCCAATGTCCACTGGTTCCCCGAGGTAGTATTTATGCAAACATCCCCCTTTCCTTCAATCTCTAAGGCTTTATTGTCAGCAAGATATACTTTTCCAAAATTTCCATATTTGAAGTTTTGGAACAACTCCTTGCTTGGAGACGAATGGAAAGATGCACCAGAAACCGAAATCTATGATTCAACCAGGTTGTTCACACTAAGGATTAGAGCATCCCCAATGTCCTCTGTTGAATTTACAGAATCATGGTCATCTCCAAATTTCTAATTCTGTTTCTTCTTTGGATTTTTACAGTTCGTCCGAAAGTGCCCTCTTTCTTCACAGTTGCAACAAGTCACATTTGATCTGTTCAGTGATTTTCCTCGATTCTTTGATTTTGATCAACCATGTTAACTTTGGCCTATCGTCTTACTTCTCCCCCTTCGATCAACGCTGAGAGCACTGCCCGTTGAATCTTCCACCTCTTGTTTGCGAATACTTTCGCTAAGAACAACATCACAGATTTCATCAAACTTCAGTTTCTCAGATCCACGGGAACTACTAATTGCAGCAACAATAGTATCCCAAGACTCGGGCAGAGATCACATCAAAATCAACGCCTTAATTTCATCTTCAAAATTAATATACACAGAATTGAGTTGACTCACAATCATATTGAACTCGTTTATATGATCAGAAATGGATCCAGTTTCAGACATCTGTAAATTTAACAATATACGCATCAAATATACCTTGTTCATAGCCGATGGTTTTTCATACATGATTGACAGTGCCTTCAACAGACCGGACGTAGTCTTCTCCTTCACGATGTTGAACACCACATTTCTTGACAAAGTCAACCGGATCAACCCTAGAGCCTGGCGATCCTTGAGTTTCCACTTCTCCTCCGTCATGGATTCCGGCTTCACCCCAGTCTACGGTTGGTGAAGATCTTTCTGGTACAGATAATCTTCTATCTGCATCTTTCAGAAACTGAAATCGGATCCATCAAACTTCTCAATTCCAAGCTTCGAACTATCCATATTTTGTGATCGTGTTGAATCTCCTTAGCTCTAACACTAGTTTTTAGGATCGAATTCACGCACACACACTAGATGAATGAAGAACACAAGAACTTTCAAGAGAAAGAGATGAGAGATCTAGAGAGAGAAAGAGAAAACCCAATATTTCGTGGTAACACCCTATGAGTAAACTTCCACGGCAGTGAGGTATATTTATATTAATAACTCAGAGTATTTTTTGTTACAGAGAATAAATAGGAAAACCTAAAATAGAGAATAAATAGGAAAACCTAAAATTAATCAGGATCTACTACCTAACACGCATGCCCTACATCTACTTTTTGATAAATAAAAGAATAATCTAGGATTCCACCCCTAAATTTGAGTATTGTTGAGATAAGTTGATTTTGAGTTCTTGAGTTCATGTTTCTTTTTAAAGTTCTATTCCTAGTTATCGAATTTCTATATTGTTATTGAGATCCTTCATATCATGAACCCTAAATCTTTAATTCGTAATTAACATTCAAGAGAGAGTTAAGAGTAGAATTCAAGAAAATATTTGAGTTCAATTGTGAATCCTTGAGATCAACTATTAATTTGAACTATGTTTTAAGGAAGTAAGTAAGGGAATGAGAAATGTCATATACATGAGTTCCACGTAGTATGTAGACCTTCGATTCGAGTTGTTCATGCCTATAAATTCTGCATGGACTCTACAAATTGAGTATCTTTGAATTCATATTTCTCATCATGAGACTATAACATGTTACCCATGGAGTCCTTGAGTTGAATTTTTCATGCCCATAACTCGTCATGAACCCTATAAGTCAAACAGTCTTGTGATGAGAAGAATCTTTGTGTCCTTGAGTTGATTAGTCCAACTCATAATTCTTCATGACTTCTCCAAGTTGAAAATCATGAAATCTTCCATAAACATGATTTCATGAACATTGAACCACACTTTCATTCAAGTAAAGTTAAGAGTCAAATTTAGAAGTTAAGAAGCAAGTAAATGAAAAGTTTATAAAGTTCTCAAAAAAAATTTTAAAAACGTCTTAACTTTGTTTTAAGACTAAAAGTTTCAAGTTAAGTTAAGAGTAAAGAGTTGAGTTCAGTTCTCAAAATGTTATACTAAGTATTACTTAAGAATTTACAAATGTTTTCACATTTGAGATAAGAGGAAAATAAGATTTCCAAAAGACTTTTGAGCAAGAAAAGGAAGCATCGATTCCAAAAGAGATTTTAAAGCTAAGTGTTGAGAAATTATGTCAACCTAAAGAAAGAAGTTATTTTAGAAATACATGATCTAAGTATATTTTTGGGAGTAGTATTGAGCAAGAATATGGGGATGCAAGTTCATAATAACTCAAGTCTCTATACCATGTAGGCATCATGGGATTAATGAGTCATAATTTTTAGATGATCACATAAGTCAAGCTAGATTATTTACTAAGTTAAGTTAGCTTCCTATACTGATGGAAAGGTATAGGTCGGTCCTTGGTAGCGTGAGGTTAGCTTCCTATACTGATGGCAAGGTATAGGTCGGTCCTTGGTAGCGTAAGGTTAAGTGTTGTATCATCACTATACCTCTTAAGTGATGGTTGTCAGTTAGAGAAACCCCTACAGTAGTATTTGCATAGTTTCTCAAGGGGTTCTGCTTAATATGAATAGGGGTATGAGACTTCATTCATGCATTGAACAATTATACTTTAAGAGCGATCATGTATGTCTTTTATGATATTATAATTATGAGTTGATATCATGTTTTTAAGTAATTATTCTTTATATTGCACTTGCTTTAAACTGCTTTATATCAAAAGGAGTTTAGTTAAGTATCAAGAATTGAGTATTTTGAGTTAAGTATATAGAGTGGATTTGTGCTTTATTGAGTCGAGTATCATATCATTGAAGTTGAGTATCTAATCTTTGAGTTGAATATCTAATCTTTGAGTTGAGTATATTATTCTTGATTTGAGTTGAGTATCTTATTCTTGATTTGAGTTGAGTTGAAAAGAGGCAAGTGTTTCATTTTAATCAAGTTCAAGCCTATGCTTTTATGATTTAGAAATCCCCTAACACGCTCGTACATTCCACGTACTAAGTCATTTGGATTGCATCTTTTGATGGTGCAGACACATGTATTCAAGATCATCAACAGGAGCTTCGGTTGATACATCTGAGAGTTCAGGTTAGTTATGGTGAGCATGCTTGCTTATAGATGAAATCATTTACTTTTAAGTTTAGTCAGGAGGTCATGGGTCTTGTCCCGAATTCCATCATTATCAGTTAGAGGATTCATAGATAGTCAGTATAGTTGAGAAGTTTTTATTATTCATTAATTTTGCTAAATGTTTTAAAGACTTAAGTTGCCTATTTATGGCAAGTTAAATATTTTGATTATTTCAGAGTTTTCTTTTGACTTAAAGTTTGTATTTAAGTTTTGTGAACTTTTATTTATGTTTTTAAGCTTTTGCATGCTTAAGTTAGTCTTCTGCTTGTAGTCAGCCAGGATTAGGGTTCGCTAAGGACCAGCAATGGTTCTTGAGTTCCGTCAACGTCCAGGGTGTAGACTCGTGTCGTGACAGAATGCAACAAGGTTTTCTTCAGTTCCAACCCTAATATTAAAAAAATCTTTGAGAATTTCGTCACCAAGTATGTGGGATTTCACTAGTGGGTTCCTTTCACCAATTGGATCATTAGAATTCTGTCAGATTCGTTATTCCCTCCAAACTATTCAGACCGAAGGTTTCTAGAATTTTAGCATATTACTATGATTTAGTTATTGTAATGTTCTCAATCATATTACCATGTCTTAGTAGTTCTTTTGCGTAGATTCTACAATAAATTCAGAACCCCAGTCATTTAGTTATTTTAGTTCATGAATTACACTAGCTAGGATAGATAAACAGAGATATATGCCTCGGTTTTCAAATGTTTCTTTATCAGAAATAAATATTGCATTTTCAAATTTGCATGTAAGATTATTGAGTTATTCATTTTACTTCAGTTATTCTATAAGTTACACAGATTCGGTTGGGAATAGGCTTTATACCAAGTTAAACTAGGGTCAGTCACCATAAAATCCCTAAACAGCGTGCTTCCGCTGGTTTATATTTCCCTTTTGTGGGCATCAGTTTGATGATCACGGCAATCAACCCTATATAACTCTGTCGATATATTGGTTCCTCTCAATGGGGAGAATATATCAGACTCCACGTTTAGCTTACGTGGTTTTATGTTGGTTATAACTAACTCCCACAGTCAGTCTATAGTGCATTGTCCAGGTTATTAGTTACAACTTAACATTCCGTTTCAGTATGTTATAAACTTGGTCATTGCATTCAATTTAGGTCATATTCAATATTTTCAGTATAGTTATCATACTTATCTTATATAATTTGTAAGTATTCTATTTTTAATTATGTAAAAAAAAATTCATTATTATATTCATGCTCACTACCTTTCAAGCATTGGTGCATACTCTGTGCTACATGTTCTTCTGATGTAGGTTCAGGTCCTCAACATTCATATCACATATAGATCAATTCTTGATCTTCAGCTCAACAGTATCAATGGTAAATCCTCCTACTCCAATGACGAGAGACATATTTCTTTTAGTTTCGGTGTTTGAGTTTAAGTTTTCCTAGAATTAGCCGTGGCATGTCCCATCGTCTCTAGTCAGTTACAAGCTTTATTTCAGAGATAGTTTGATTCAGTTTTATCTTGGAGTTTGATCTTTTACTTGTCATATAACGCATAGTTAATTTATGTGTATAGTAATGTGTATTCCCCATAATTTTATATGATATTTTAAATTTTCGCATAGCATTTTCTTACTTCACATTATATAGTTTGCTTATGATATGTGATTTTAGGGTTAGCTTGGGGTGATTCGTGATCCTACGTCTGGTGCAAACGTCCGGGTAGCAAAGGAAACATGTTGGTGCAATAGGTGAAGTGCTCACCCTTGTCTCTAATATCCAAGAATTGCAAAAGACAACATGAAGGATAACCATTGATAGCTTGTACTAGGACATGCATCACTAAAAGGTGCAAAGTGTAGCATAAGTATTTAAAAAGGTACTCATTTTCAAAACACTAGTTCCGCCAAGACTGCAATTATCAATCGATTTAATCAATAAAAAATAATTGATACAAAAAAAATACAAATCAATTGATACTAACAAACTTATACACATACAGAAGAAAATGAATCAACTATACAAATATATGTGAATTATATAAATGTACCCATGAATTGAATAAATGAGGTATGAATTATAAAAATGAGGTCGCTCATTGTAGCTCAAACTATAGCTACAACCCGTAAATATGCAAACTATACTGAGGATCCTAATTAAGTTTATTATAATGGTTATCTGCCTATTTTTTTGAACTTTCATCTTTTATAAGTGACCCCATAGAGAGTATTAGGTATTAGTTTTTTCTATTCAATATAAGGAACATATTCCCTTCCTTGAGTTATTCAAAAATCAAATAATTTATCACCATAATAAGAACTTGTATTTAAAAGGTTAAATTTACGGTAATATTTTCAACTCATCGCTAAATGTTGGTAGTTGTTAACACTTTTTCTTGTAGTGTTGTAAATCATAAAAAAGTATAGCCAAAATAACTTTATTTTTATCTATGATTTCTTTCATAGAAAATAGTTGATTTTTCGTCTACAAGTCGTCACTATTTCAATATTGCATATTTTGTAAAAAAACAATGGTCGTCACGTAATCCCATCTTGATTAGGAACAATAATATAATCTTCACTAATTCCTTATTTATCAATGACAAAAACTAACGTCACAAATAAGTATAAAAATTTTTGGCTAAAGCTTACAACCTTTAACTACGAACTTTTACTTTTCGCTGCTGTATCATGTTATTTTTTATGAAGAAATTTTTTACATATAAAAATTACATCTGTCTTAAGCCAAACAAGTTTGTCACAAATTGAATGCATTATTAGTGCAATATATTATGGCACTAATAACTAAAAGTTTGTCACTGATGACACTTAATAAATGGCACCAAATTATTTATGGTGGAAAATTTGAGTGGACAAAATTTGCTACGATATTATACGTTTCATCACTAACAATATATTGCTCGTGGATTTAAATAAGAAATAAATTTCTGTCACAAATGATGAATAATTAGTAACGAATTTTTTGTTGTACAGAATCATTTTGATACTAAATATCAAATTGTTGTAGTTCCCCCACGAGGACAGCCGCTCGGTAACCCAACAAAAAGCACATGAACGTGCATACCTAGGATGCCAATCATTCGCGCTTAAGAGATTTTTGACTTCAAAAGTGTTTGTGGCAACGTACACATTATATCCACTATATTATAATTGGTGGAAAACATGTCCGTTCTATTTTTAAATATGCATAAGATTATTTAAAAATTCAAAAAAGGTAAAACAAAACTAATATTATGTTACTACTTAGATTTCAATGGAAAAGTTCTGCCGCATAAGAAAAAACTCATAGAATTTTCACTCTAACTACCCATATGGAAACTCATACAATTTTTCATCCTACATACCCTAACTATTGAAGCCCATAAACATTGAACCTTAAAACCCCAACTTCTGAAGAATCTAGTGTAATGGTCGCGTTTCGTTGTTATAGAAATGTCACTGGGGAAAAATTGAGGCCGAATTTTTTTTCCAGAGTATTAGGATTTATCCAACCTGTCTACATTTGAAGGAATTTAGAGTCATCAAGGTGTAAGAAAATCTGGTAGCAATTTGGTGGTGTAAATGTGGATTTGATTGCATAATTGGTTAGATAACTCGTTAAGAATTCGTACAACTTTACGAAATTGAGTTTGGATAAGTAGATCATCGGAAATCGATCTTAGCATTAAGTCACTTTTTGATTGTAGTGGGTTAAGAGGATGTTGTTTAAAGGGAGAAGTGAAATTCACTTAAGAAACTCATTGCCTCGCTTCGTGCAATTGAAGTGGGATTCTTGCGCTGCAACAACGCCACTAAAACGACAGGGATGTGGTTGTAGTGGGCGAGGCAGAGGTGGAATTAAGGATTTTAGGATTTTTTTAAGACAACCTCACTGGTTTATTTTATGCCATTGCAATGAGATTAGTGCCGCTACAGCGGGATGGATGCCACTATAGTAGGATGACGACTTTAAAATTCGTGAATAAAGAGACAACTCTTGATCCAACACGTTGTTCACCATTTTTGAAGCTAAAGGTAAGTTTTTTCCTCCCCGAACTCATTTTCTGATCCGTAGAACATTTTAGAATGAGTTAATACTGATGGGGAAAGATTTTTTGAAGAATCCTATGGTGGAATTATCCCTCATTGACTTGTTAGGGGCATGGGTTTTAAACTAGGGTTTATAAAATTGTGAGTTTCCCAAGAATTTAGTGTTTTTTTATTGTTTTCCATATATAAACTATTGATGTCTAGGGTTTCAAGTTTGTTTATTGGTAGGTGATGGTTGTGATTCTATAATTGTGTGATATACACTTGATTAGCTTCATTTTGATACTTTTATGTGTATGCATGTTGCAATATTGATCATAGACGTGGAAATGGGATATATGAATATTGGTGCAATAAAATCATGACTTGAATGTATGATCTTGATGTGTTATTGATGTGTGATTGGGATTGCCTGCCACGTTCTAGCACTCTAACTTGGATCAGATTGCCATATTCTGACATGCTAACTGGATTGATTGTCAAATTCTGGCATGTGAACAGTTTGACTTTGGGTTCCGTGAGAGGACCAACTATGTGATGAATTATGTGAATTGTGATACTGATTTTTATGATAATATTGAATATATTTATATTTATGCATTTGTTATAATGTTGTAGTTGTTTGTTTGTATTACACTAGTGGGTTAGCCGCGTGATGCTACCTACTTCACTGTGGATGTGTACTGATTATGCACTTGCTTTTATTTTTGTTGAGTACATGGAATCTTCATGTGTTTGTGGACGGACATTGTGTAGGAAATTGGTGATCGCTTCGAGTTTAAGGGTGATCTACATTATTCGAGCTGCCATCGAATTCTTATGTCCACCATTTTCATACGTACATCTTGCTTTAGTTAGTTGATAGTTTGTTAGTAATCTATTGTTAGATATGGATATCGTTATAGTTTTAGTACAGTAACTTTCATATTCTAGGTTTATCTTCCCTATTGTTAGTTAGATACTAGATATTTATTCAGTAATGGAACATTGCCTTTAGTTATTTAACTTGCTTCCATAACTTAAATGCCTAAGTTTTAGAGTTCTTGCTTTAGTTGGTTGTTAGTAATGGTTATCCCACTGAGTTGTAGTGTGGGTGCCAATAATGATGATCTGGATCGTCACAAGATGGTATCACAGTCTAGGTTCGTTAATCTCGATATACCATAATGAGTCTGATAATGTCTCGTGAAACAGTAGGGGGACACCTTTACTTTTTTTGGAGATTTTATAGGAATTTAGGTCTATTTCTTTCTTGTCTCCTTTGTTGTATGACTTGATTCCAATTGGTATCGGGCAATTCAAATTGGTATCTAACTTATTTCACTCTTCTACCGCAGATGATTAATATTAGGTATAATCGTGTAAGGACCGTAGCTCCTGCTAATTCTCCAAGTGAAGAACCCGTAGTGAGAGGTTGTGGTCGAGGCAGACGTAGAGTAAAATCTACGGGTAGAGGTCGTGGGAGAGTGGAGCCTATCAAGAGTGATGTACCAAATGATTATGTTTCGGTTAATGAGAACCCTTTGGCACATGATAAAGTGATTGGAGAAGATAAGGACGTTGAGAATGTTCAAGAGGTTAAGAATGTTGAAGAGGAAGGAGGGAAAGTTGAAGCCATAGGAATCCCTCCCATCGATCTGGTGTTAGCTTAACAGATCATGTCTTTTTTTTGAAAGAGCTCGCTGGTCGGGGGATGATTTCACCTACTCAAACCCCTGTGAATCCCCCTGTTGCTAACAATATTCCCAAGCCGGTTGGGTAGGGAGGTAACGATGCCTTCTGCTATCCTTTGGTTGGTGCTATGACGATCAATAATAAGCATGATATGTTGACCAAGTTCTTGAAGCTCAAACCCCCGATATTTCTTGGTTTGGAGACAGGATAATTATGAGTTCATAGTGGATTGTTATGAGAGGTTGCATAGGTTGGGTATCATTCACCAACATGGAGTTGAGTTCGTGTCCTTTGAACTTCAAGATGAGGCCAAGCAATGGTGGTGAGTTTACATGGAATGCAGAGACTCTTCATTACCTGCACTTACTTGGACCCAAGTTCATGCCTTATTCTTAGAAAAGTATGTGCCGAGGACTTTGAGAGATTGAAATAAGGATGAGTTCATGGAACTAGACCAGGGAAGTATTTATATGGCAACTTATGAAGCCAAGTTCAACCCTTTATCCATATATCCTAAACAGTTGGTTACTATGGAAGAGGAGAAGATTTGGTTGTTCAATAAAGGTTTGCATTTTAAGCTACAAATGTTATCTATTCACATAACTTCTATAGGAAGGAGTGTTAATGAAGTGACTAATTATGTCATGAAAGTGGACGGGGTGAAGTAAAACGGTCAAGCTAAGGGTTGTCTAAGACGGCCAAGAATACTGGAACTTTTTAGGGCTCCTATGCTAAAGGATTGGTTGACCTAGACTCGGGGCCAAGCCAATTCAGTCTACTGGTTTACCTACTGGAACTCCTTCTAATAATTTTTCAGCTGATCAAAGTGTTGGGCACGTGGTGAGCAGCATATGATCTCGAGGCCGCACATGCTTTAGTTATGGGGAACTTGGACACATGATGAGGAACTGCCCATAGTCGTGTCCTCTTGAGTCTGGACAACAACCTCCTCGAGCAATTGTACCTTGGGAAAATGGTAATAATAGTAGGGAACTTCCACAAGTAGGACGATGAGGAAATCAGAGAGGTCATAGAGGTACAGAAAATGGTAACGAAGGTAGAGGTAACGCGCAACCAGGCAGGGAAGTAGCTCAAGTGGATAATAGAGCTCAATGTTATGCCTTGGCGAGCAAGAATGAGGCAAAGGCTTCTGATGCATTGATCATAGGAACTATTCTTGTCTGCGACCGAATGGCTAATCTATTATTTGATCCGGGTTCAACCTATTCTTATGTTTCTGTGAGATTCACCTCTTGTTTTTAGATGTTGTGTGATATTCTTGATGTTTCTATACATGTTTCTACCCCGGTTGGTGAGTCTGTCATAGTCACCCATGTTTATCGTGCTTGCCCTACTTTGTTTATGGGATTTCAGACTTAGGCCGATTTGGTGATATTGGATATGGCTGACTTCAACATAATCTTAGGCATGACGTTGTTGTATCCACGTTATGTTATTCTTTATTGTAATACTAAGTTTGTGACTCTAGAAATTTCGAAAAGGGAAAAATTAGAGTGGGAAGAGGTGTACAAGCCTAAGCAAGTTAAAAATAAATCCTTCATGCAGGTAGTAAATTAGTAGAGCAAGATTTTTTAGCTTATTTGGCTCATATTAGGGATTTTGAGATGGAAGCTCCATCCATTGGGTCTCTTTCGGTGGTGTCCGAATTTAGTGAAGTGTTTCCAAATGATTTGTCTGGCATGCCTCTGATAGAGACATAGATTTTTGTGTTGTCTTAGATCCTGGTATGCGCCCCATATCTATTCCCCATCACATGGATCTAGAGGAGTTGAGAAAGCTTAAGGCTCAAAACCAAGAGCTTCTTGATAAAGGTTTTATTCGACCTAGTGCTTCCCATGGAGTGCTCCGATTTTATTTGTTAAGAAGATGGATGGTAGAATGAGGATGTTCATAGATTAGTGGCAATTGAATAAGGTCACAATTTGAAATAGGTACCTCTTGCCTAGGATATATGATTTTTGACCAATTATAAGGTGCACTTGTCTTCTCTAATATTTATTTAAGATCCAGGTACAATCAATTGAAGATTAGGCCCAAATATATACCCAAGACGGCATTTATGACTCATTATGGGCACTATGAATTTTTGGTTATGTCGTTTGGATTGACTAATGCACCTGCAGCATTCATGAGTTTTATGAATGGAGTATTCAATCACTTTCTTGACACTTTTGTGATAGTTTGTATTAATGAAATTTTTGGTGTATTTGAAAAGTGAAGAAGATCATGCTAGTGATCTTTGTACTGTTTTGGGTATTCTTGGAAAGAAAAAATTATTTAAAAATTTTCCAAGTTTGAATTTTGGTTGGAGTCAGTTACATTTTTGGGGCATGTGGTGCCAAAAGAAGGGGTAAAGGTAGATTCCCAAAAGCTCTAAACGGTTGAGAATTAGGTACGAAACTAGTTCGGTGATGGAAGTTAGGAGTTTGTGGGATTTACTAGTTACTATCATTATTTCGTTAGGAATTTTTCTTCAATTGCTACTCACTTGACCAATCTTACAAAAAAGAGGTATCGTTTGAATGGACCGAAAAATGTAAAGGGAGCTTCCAAAATCTTAAGACTCTTTTTTACCATGTGCCCATTTTATCATTACCAATTGAGGGTAAGGACTTTATTGTTTATTGTGATGCTTCACATTCTAGATTGGGTGTTGTGTTAATATAGGATAAGAATGTCATAGCTTATCTCTCACGTCAATTAGAGGTCCATGAGAGGACTTATCCCACTCATTATTTAGAGTTGGATGCGGTGGTATTTTCTCTTAATATCAAGCGATGTTATTTTTATGGAGTTAAGTATGAGGTATTTAGTGATGATCGTAGTTTGCATCATGTATTCACCCAAAATGATTAAAATTTGAGGCAGCGAAGATGGATGGAACTTCTTAAGTATTATGATGTGACTATCCAATACCATCCGGGTAAGGAAAATGTTCTGGTTGACGCTTTGAGTCAAAAAGCGATAAGTATTGGTAGTTTAGCTCACTTGAGTGGAACCAAGCGACTGTTGGTGAAGGAAACTTAGACCTTAGATTCTAAGTTCGTGCAGTTGGGAAATTCTGAAAGATGTGGGTTGTTAGCTAGCATTGAAGCTAAGTCCGTGTTCATCGAGGAAATCAAGGCCAATTAATTAGAAGCAAAGATTTAGATGAGCTTAGAACAAAAAATGCAATAGGTAAGTCCCAAGGAATCAAACCACTCTAGATGTTAATGGTGTGCTTAACTATAAGGGTACAATATGTGTTCCAAGAGTTGATGATTTTATTCTAAGGTTACTGGAGGAGGCTCCTACCTCGCACTATTCTATTCATTCAGGTGTGACCAAGATGTATAGAGATCTGAAACGAGTGTATTGGTAGTCAGGTATGAGACAAGACATTAAGAATTTTGTGGTGAAGTGTAAGAATTGTCAACAAATGAAGTATGAACATCAAAGGCCAGAGGGGATACTTAAAAAGGATTCCAATTCTGAAATGGAAGTGGGAAAGGATAGCAATGGATTTTATGGTTGTTCTTTGGAAGACTTTGGGAAATTTGATTCTATTTGGGTTGTAGGCTATAGGCTGACCAAGTCATCCCATTTCATTCCAGTAAGGGTGGATTACAACGCTAAACATTTTTCTAGCATATATGTAAAAGAAATAGTAAGGTTGCATGGTATGCCCCTTTCCATTATCTCAGATAATGGAACCCTTTTCACTTCAAAGTTTTGGAGGAATTTGCATTTTTGAATTGGGAACACAACTCACTTCTAGTACAGCCTTCCATCCCTAGATGGATGGACAATAACAGAGGACTATACAAGTGTTGGAGGACATGTTGAGAGCTTGTTTAATTGACTTTGGAGGGCATTGGGATAAGTTTCTACCCCTATGTGAGTTCTCATATAATAATAGTTATCACTCAAGCATTGATAGATTCATTTGAGGACTTATATGGGAGGGGATGTAGATCGTGCATAGGTTGGTTTGAATCCAGAGATGTAAAATCGTTGGGGGTTGACTTAGTGAAGGATGGTCAAGATAAGGTGAGGAGCATTCAAGCTTAAGTTCTAACCAAGCAGAGTAGACAAAAAAAGTATGTGGATCACAAGGGGAGAGATATAGAATACCAGACAGACGAGAATATTCTACTCAAGGTATCACACATGAAGGGGTGATGAGATTTGGCAAGAGGAGTAAGTTGATTCCTCGCTGTATTGATCCCATTTAGATCCTTGAACGTGTAGGGCTGGTGGCGTATTGATTGGTGTTACCGTCAAATTTGTCCGGTGTACATCCTATATTTCATGTGTCTATGTTGAAGAGATATCACAGGAATGGTGGCTATATCACTAAGTGGGACTCAATAGTGATTGACAAGGACATCCAATATGAGGAGGAACCGATTCTTATTCTTGATCATGATGTTCGGAAGTTGAGGAACAAAGATATTAAGTCCGTGAAAGTTAAATGGAAGCATCGTCAAGTTGAGGAAGCTATTTGAGAGACTGAGAAGGATATGCGAGACATCATGTACTACCTTGTTCCTTTTCAAGCCTACCTTTCCTTAGTTGATCACTCGGGGAGGAGTGATGGGTAAATCGGTATCTGTTGTAATGATCATATTTCATTGTTATAGAAATATCAAGGGGGGGGGGGAATCGGGGCGGAAAAACTTTTTCATAGAACTAGGATTTATATTCAGTATTGGAACCTTGCCTTTAGTTATTTAACTTGCTTCCGTAACTTAAATATCTTAGTTTTAGATTTCTCACTATAGTTTGTTGTTAGTAGTGATTCTCCCCCGAGTCGTAGTGTGGATGCCAATCACGACGGTCTGGGTTGTGACATCCAGAATGGGATAGGGAAAATTGAGATCTTCACCTACTGCTTTATTATCAAACAAAGATTTGATAAATAGAGATTACCTAGATGGAAACAAAGATAACTCAATCCTTTTCAAGTACTTGGCATTATTTGTGCATATCAT
Organism: Solanum lycopersicum; assembly: GCF_036512215.1. Taxonomy (NCBI): domain Eukaryota; kingdom Viridiplantae; phylum Streptophyta; class Magnoliopsida; order Solanales; family Solanaceae; genus Solanum; species Solanum lycopersicum. Next base: position 14,918,378 of record NC_090800.1, read on the forward strand.
AGTGAATGAGTGATATTTGTATGAAATTATTGGGTCTTTCTCTTTTTAAAATCAATTTATTTGAGCCTGTAATTTAATAACTAGTGTAAATATGTAGGAGGTCTATCAATTCCTTTTCCATTTGAATCTGAGTGGCCATTGAAGGACTCATTCATGGTTGCAATGAATGGAGGTATCAAAAAATAAAATTATAAGAACGAGTTCAAATAATGGAGTCTATCCATCACCTTGTATGAAAAGCAGCATGGATTTATAGAGCTATCAAGAGTTCAGTTTATAGAGTCAAATCAACACTTGATTTTTTTTGTTGGTAGAAAGGTGGTGTTGTGAGACTAACATTTTTGTGTTTCTATGGGCTGAAGCTACTGTTACTCTTGAAGATATGATGATTTTGGGAGGCTTCTCTATTTTGGGTTACCCTGTTTTGTACCCCCTATAATCACCATAGTTGGTAGAGATTGACGAAAATCATGAAAATGCGCAAAGGGGGTTTATTGGACCGAAGACTAATAATCAAAGTATATTGTTGGTTATCAAGTTTTTTCTTCCAAGTACAAGAGGTTCTCATGTTTTCCCAATAGCCATTAACCTGGCTAGAGGTATGCAACAAGCACTAGTCACATACCTTTTGCCAAAGTAAAGCTATTGAGAAACAAAAAAACTGATTTCACTTGAACACAGATCTTAATAACCAAACAAAAAGAAAAGCTTCATGCTCAAAATCCCAACAAATGTTCATGAAAAAATTCAACCATCTATTTGATTATTGGTCTTCAATCTGATAAGCCTGATTTTCCCACTTTCAAGATTTTCTTTGATCTCTTTCAACTCAAGGGATTGACGGGGCACAAAAAAGATCTACTCAAAATATAGAATCCTCTAAAAATAAATATCTCTTCAAGAGTACGTAGCTTCACTCCACGAAAACATTAAATTATTAGTATCAAAACTTCACCTTTCTACTAACTCAAAAATCAAATCTTGATCCTTCGGGAGTATATAATTTGAACTATCGATAGCTCCATAAATACATGTAGCATTTCATATATGGTAATGGATTGACTCCATCGTATGAACCTATTCTTTCCATTTTATTTCTTGATCCCTCAATCCATTGCAATAATAAAAGGAAACTTTCAATGGTCACTCAGATTTAAATGAAAAATGAATTGAAGATTTGTACAAACATCACTCATTTAATATGCACAAATCAAGCCAAGTACTTGAAAATTTTTGGGTTATCTGTTTCCTCTCAAGATGGTCTCTATTTATCAAATCTTCGATTGATAATGGAGCAGAGGGTGTGGACTTCATAGATAACTATAACTTATATATTGTTTGACGATCAAATCCAAAACTTGGCACCACACTATTTATGAAGGGAAAGAACTCATACTTTTTAGGAAAGGAAAACATACTATGGTTTGTTAACGACCACGTTTATAATTGATAGGCCACACAAACATTTAAGAAGTTAGATGTTCATTCTACTCTTAATCTTGGAATTGAGCTTAAAGAAATAAGTTCCAATTCCTATTAAATTCCATATGTACGGAATGTCTAATGATGAGAAAGAATTTTGAGGCTCAATTGATGACACCAGCTATTAGATAAGATTACAAGGTGTTAGTTAGTAAGGAATGAAACACAATGGTGAAATTGGAAGTGTACTGAGGGGCATGTTGTTAGGCAGGAGATAACTTTAAAATTGCTTACAGAAAGACATACAAATTGTCTTATGCATTCTTACCGTACATTTCTATAGGAGGTTGTTTCCACCACTCAAACCCCAACCTCCTTTTCACATGGCAGAAACTTTAATAATCATGCCAAGTATTTCATTACATTAATGGAGCATGTAATTCGATAATTTACACAATATTTTTTTTGATTTATAGTTATGTAGAGTCTTTCTTGTATTATGATCATATTTAATAATATCAGTATCTTCTACAAATTCAAAGAATCCATATTTAGAAAGAAAAAAGGCAATAGATATGAAGGTTTGTAATTTAAAACATATTAAAGTTTACATTGAAGAGTATTTATCATGACAACTACTAATCAATGCAAATGAAACTTTCAAACACTATACTCACTAAATGTCCCATATTATCCTTTATTTTGTGTTGAACACTCCATTATTATTTTTCTGATCAACATATTAATATCCTTAAGAAATCAAACAGAAGAGAAATACCACAAAGATTGTACAAGCACTACAAAAAATCCTCAAAATGCCAACATATTTTACTAACAACTTAAGTTGGTTAGTATTCTACTAACAAATTACCAACATATTTCTAACCGAATAATATTTTAAAACATAACAACGAAATTCTAATAGATTACCAACATAAATCTTATTAACTAAGTATTTTAGTTGGTACGTATGGTGGGAAAAAATGGCGCCAAATTTAGCAACCTTCTATTAATGGATTACCAACAGAAATATTACTAAAACACACCTTTTATTGGTAATATTACCAAAGAAGTATATATCGGTTGGTAAATATGACAAAATAAAATTTGTGTATTTTATTACCATATTGCCAATGAATTACTAACCAAACATTTACCAACGACAAGATTTTGTTGCTAAATTTACCAACCAAAAATAAATGTGTTGGTAAATTAGTAACGAAATGTAATTTGCTGGTAAACTTTTCAACCAATATCAAATTAGTTGGAAATTTTGCCGACGAATAAAGATGTTAGTTATTAAATTACTAAAATCATTAAAATAGTTGGTAATATACCAACCGATCACTAATACATTGGTAAAATTTACCAACATATTAATTATTAGTTAGTAATATTACATATGAATATTTAGTTGAATAGTAACTATTACCAACTTTGATAAAATTTATTGTAAATAATTATTTACTAACTTATATTTTAATAGTTGGTAAATTTACCAGTTGGAGTTAAATTTTTTGGGAAATCAGTGTCTAGTGTTGATGCTTTCATATTTAGTTTGTGTCATTAGGAGTTATAACTTTTAAATTTAATCTAAACTTGACTTTGTTCAATTTTTTGGTAAACGTGTTCATATTAGAACTTCATCACTATCATTAGCTTTGAAATGTCATTTTTTATTTAATGAGAAGGTTGATTCATGTTTTGAGGCTTTCGTTTTTTGTTTGTATCATTAGGTGTTTTAAATTTTATATTAGGCCAAAATTTGACTTTGGTTAATTTTTTTGTGAACGTGCTCATATGAGAATTTTGTTAGCATAATTAACTCCAAAAGTCATTTTTTATCTAGTAGGATGGTTGGTTTGGGTTTTGAGGCTTTCATTTTTACTGTGTGCCATTAGGTTTTTAAACATATAAATTTGAAAAAAATTTAACTTTGGTAATTTGATAACATGCCCAGATAAGAAATTCGTCAGTGCAATTAGATGCGAAAAGTCATTTTTAATGTGATAAGATAAATGATTTGGGTTTTGAGGCTTCTGTTTTTAGGTTATGTCATTAGGCATTTTGCTTTTAAGTTTTGGCCAAATTTTCACTTTCGTCAATATTTATGGTAATCATGCTCGAATTGAAAATTTATCACCGTTATTAGCCATATAAATTCATTGTTGATCTCATAGGATGGTTGGTTCGATATTTGAGAATTTTATTTTCAGTTTGTGTCATTAAGCATTTTAACTTTTAACTTTTGACTAAATTTTGAATAAGGTTAATTTTTTGGGGAAACATGCTCAAATTTGAATTTTGTCCTCACGCTTAGCTATGGAAGGTAATTTTTTCGCTTTATAGAATTGTTGGTTTGGATTTTTAGGTTTGCATATTTAGTTTGTACCGTTAGGCGATTTAACTTTTAACTTTTAACTTTTGGCAAAATTTTAATTTTGCTTAGTATTTTTTTAAATGTGCTCAGATGAAAATTTTGTCAGCTCGATTAGATTCGAAAAGTCATTTTTATATCTAACAAGATGGTTGTTTCAGGTTTTGAGGCTTCCATTTTTAATTTGTGTTGTTAGGCGTTTCAACTTTTAAGTTTTTGCCAAAATTTAGATTGGTTGATATTTTCTGTAAACGTGCTCAAATTAAATTTTTTGATGTAATGATATGTGTGATATGAGATTAATTTAACTTCTTTATCATAGATTTTGCATTGTTTCATTCAAGTATGATTTATAAAAGTGATTAATATTTTTGGATTTATATTTGTGTTTTTAGATTTTTAAATGCAATAAATTAATAAATATTTTACTATCGAATAATCATTTAGTTAATAATATTTTGAACATATTGTCAATCAATGACTAACCTAACATTGAATATGAATGATATATTACAAATAAATTAACAATTAATTAGTAAATTTATTAGAAAAATAAATAATCAGTCTAACATATTTAAAATTTATCACAAACAAGGGTTGTGGTGTAGTGGTAAATACTCCAGATTTAGTTGGGCTCCAACGTGGGTATGGAACACCAGATAGAAAACCAAAAAAAAATTAAAAGGTATTTAAAATTCATTGGCATATTACCAACTCAAATTTTTTGTTACTAAAATTACCAACCAATTAACAATGTATGAATCGAGAAATGAAGAAAAACATTTACTAACTCCTTGCAATTCGTTAGTAAAGGTACTATTGATATATTAATAAACAATTAGTTGGTAACTTTACCAACAGAAATTTCAGAGCCCTATTTCAAAATTTTGTAACATCTTCAGGTGTTTACTAACTGATTTTTTGATTGGTAAGTTTACCAACAAATTAAAATCAGTTGGTAATATTTATCGATGAGCTTTTTAGCAACGAATTAATATAAGTTGACATTTGGTGGGTAAATTAATTTTTCAACCGATTTGATCAATTTACCAACATATTTTTTTGTTGGCAAATGAGGTTCCTTTTTTAGTGAAGCAAAGTAGAAAGAAGAGATTAGATATGGGCAAAGTATAAGACAAAATTCCTTCCTTAAAGCTCAATATCATTTGTATCTTAAGTGTCATATTTCATAGAGAAGAATGAATTGGACTTTTAATGTACTCAATGGTTCTTCAAGAACATCTTTTAAGTACAATTTTTATACTGGACATCCCAATCAACAATAAAAAAAATTTTAATCAGATCCATACTTGGTTGTATGGCATCATAGGTTTCTATTCACATTCCTATGCATTTCCTGTCACGTGTATAATTTATTGTTGTTTGCACCAGCCAATCTTATGGGAGTTGATAAGGGAGTGTTTGTTGTTGTGTACCTCTCGGACTTATGGGGTCTGATTAGGTTATTGTTTGCTCATTAAATTGTTTATCATGTGTTGATTTAATACGTAGATCTATAAATAGTTTAGACTCTATATATGGGTCCGTTTGATTAGCCTGGTTAGATTAGCCTCTTGTCTACAGTGAGGTGTTGTGGTGGTTACCGATATTGTATCTTCGGATAGTTGGCTTCCATAATAAACCTTCGTAGGGGATACATTTGTTTGGATAGAACCTTCAATTATGTTCCTTTGCCTGTGTCTCTTGCTTATTCTATTCTTCTTCTTTATCTCTATTTATGTTAATTGTGCAATATCTCTTCTTTTGTTTGTTACACTATATACTTATGCTTGCTTTAATTTATCTTTTAAGCTATGTCATCTTATGCCTACTGAGTACCTCCTATTGATATTCATATTACACTTCTACACCCTGCATATCATTGTAAAACTTCTATGCATTAAGGTATGCCTTGTGTGGAGCAACTTTTGGATTTAGAGACTACATTGAACCCCAGAAATTTGGATTTGCTAATCTCCCTCTATTTTTACTAGTACTAATCTTTATTTTACATTCACACATGATTTGGTATATATTTTTATTTGTCCTTGTTCTCCAATATTGATTAAAAGATTGACTACCGAATAAAACCATATCTTTTGTATTATATGTTCTGCATCGTTCCTTTTATTCCCTCGATCTATCATATTCTTGTAATGACCCTCATGGTAAAAATCCATTTTCTTGCAAGTTTTTGCTGATTTTCCCCTACCCATAGCTTCCATGAAGATTTTGTGTCTTGCTGGTTTAGTGGGATGCTTCATGAGGTGGTCGGGAAAGTTTTGAGCAAGTTTTTCCCCTTGAAAGGCTTTTTAAGCGAAAGAGTTGACTTTAGTCAAAATTCGGAGAATTTGATGTCGTATAAAAAATTTTGAAAGCTCCGAAAGGTCCATATTGGTCTAGCAGAATGTTTGTTCTGTATGAGGCCTTCGGATTGAGTTTGTGTCATTAGAAATTTAATTTTTAATGTTTTGGACAGCCAATATTGTTTTACTTTGATCAATATATTGGTAAAAGCACACGCATGAGAATTTCATTAGTGTGGTTAGCTCTAAATTACTAAGTTTGTTCCAGAGTGGCCTTTGGTTAGGATCTCGAGGTGTTTGGGATGAGTTTGTTGTCATACCATATTATAACTCATGTTAAATAGTGTACAACCAATGATTCCTAAATTATTTAACTTAGGGAGTCACCACCTAATTGTTTTTTAGGTAAATAAGGACACTTCAATATTTACTTAAGTAATGCTAAAATTAACTTCAATTAATGGTCTACTTAACTTATGTGATTCTAAATAAGGGTTCAAGTTATCCGAAAGGACGAGATTAAGCATCATTTAAGATCTATTAAAAATTGTAATCAACAAAACTTAGGTAGACAAAAATATATGATTTGATTAAAAATATGACGCAAGTCAAAATAAAAATATAACTTAGGAAGATATTACTAGTATAAGAGAAGTACCATATAAAGAAAATATTTAGGCTTCGAAAACTCACTAAGTAGATAAGTAGTTTATATATGAAAACCCTCACTCGGAAAATTAATTGCGGAAACTATTTTTCATCAGTTAAGTTTATAAAATAATGAAATAATAAGTCAAACCATCCTTTTTTAGTACCAAAACATTCACTAATAGGGTGAATTAATTACATGTCTTTGATACAAATTTAGCTTTAGAAAGATGAGAAAACTGTAATAGCTTACTTAAGATTTTAAAATGTTGTACACTTGAAGATGGAAACCAGGCATAATAAAGTAATAATCTTTCCAAATTTTAAGGATGGGCCAAATTAATTTTAAAAACTTATATTTTAAATGAAACATTTTAAAAAATAGTTGCACCCATTTGTTTTCAATTGAAGGAAAATAGTTAAGTTTTTTAAAAAATGATTCTCAAGGTTTGAAGGCTTTCTAAAGGTAACCATGTAAAAACTTGGTTCTAAAATAGAATGTCGATTCCTTTAATATTAAAAAATAATTATTAAAAGCTTTATGTTTTGTTAGCGATTGTGAATACAAGAACAAGACGCATTCAAACCACATAAGTTAGTTTAACATGTAATGAAAATTAAGGAAGCAAATAAAACTAAAAATATAAGTAGCGAGTGACTTCAAGTGAGTACCGTTTGCTATTTCAGATTGTGTAAATTGTTGTAGTGACTCCATGTGCGGGTTTGATTTTAATGCTGAATCTATGAGACTCGACCTTTTTGCAAAATTCTTGAATCAAGACTCCATTTTTGTCCCAAAGTGTACATGTAGAAATAAAATAGAGAATAAAATTAGACAAACTATGTTTTGTAACAGTTAATGCAAACCCAAGCAAAATATAAAAAATGATATACTCAAGTTTAAGAATATGAATTAACATGAAGCAACAACACCAAACCATATCAAAAAGAAGTAAAGTATAGTTTTGAAACTATAAATTAAAGGAAATCGAACAAGATGAGTCATGCTTTTTTTTCCTGATTAAAGGATCATTCATGCTAGTTCAAACATACAATTTGATTTTAAAAAAAGATTCAAATAAATCATGCTTTATTATACTTACAGAAATGTATGTTTCTACTTAATAAAAAATTCTTATTGAGAGAGTAATCTTAACTAAGCCCTAAAAAGTTAGATACACATATGATATAAAACCAAAGAAATACAAGATATGTACAAAAATGATTAGTTGCAGATAGAATGTATTTTCTGATAATGAAAAACATTTATAAAATGTTATAAATTTAAATGCATAATTTATCAACTTGCATTTCATATTAACCGTCGGCATGCTAGTAGTTTTTTTTTTCTTGTGAAACTAACCGCCACACACATCATTAAAAATGAAACGTGGGACCATCCCATAGATAATTAGCGATTCAGTATCCATAAACTCCATCTTTTCACAAAAAATCATGTATTTAATATAACAAATCAACAAGGTTCTACTACATACATGAACAAATAGATGGCCTCTCTGATAGTGTTGATTCAAAGAAATAATTTTGTATATTATTCCACGGAGGAGGTGGTTACTACAACATACATTGATTTCAATGGATTCACTCGCTTGATTTCAAGCCATCAAAATGTCAATACTTCCTTTAATTCGTTTGATTTTCATTATGACAGTTATATAACTATATTGATACGAAACACCATCGGATTACGAGTATACATCGAATTGAAGAGAGAGTCACAAAACTTCAAAGACTATCCGTTGTGCATAACTTGAAAAGCTATAGATATTCATCATACACTTTCAATTAATGGAGAAGAATATGGGGAGGTGAATATCGAGATAATAGCTCATGGTAACACCATCACATTTAATTTGAATGTAAGTGAATATAACGACATGGCTTCTTGGGAGATTGCATATTTTCAACAATGCTATTGAAAGTGATGTTGCTTAGGTACCATCAGAAGGTCAACTATACAAGAATAAAAAGATTTTGAAGTCTATCATTGAAAATTATGCAATTTGAAAGAAGTTTAAGTTTAAAGTGAACAGATCAAGAGCGTCAATGTGTTATTCAATTAAGTTAGGATAACTAGACATATAAAATCTATGTTATCCAATACAATGTATACCTTTTCAAAAATGGAAAATGGCCTAAAATACCCTTGAAGTATTGAAAATAGTACAAAATTATCCTCCATCCACCTATTGGCTCCAAAATACCCTTCTCATCTACCTATTGGCTCAAAAATACCCTTGTAATCCACCTTTAAATTCAAAATTGACCACTTATTTAATTTTTTAAAAATTAAACTCTTTAAGTATTTTTAAAAATACTTGGTGTTCAACTATTGGTTATAGTTTAATTTATTAATATAATTCGTAAACGAACTCACTACTCACTCATTACTAACTAAACCCCACCTAATTAATCATCCAATTATAATATCAAAATTGCCATAAACACTACTAAAATACGATGAAATTATAGATTATTGAAAAATGACATCCAAAATTATTCGAGTTCGAATCGAAGCCCCAATTAAATTTAGGTTGAGCCACTTATTTGGGAGAACACTTTTAATAGAATTGTCTTTCAAGATTTGATTAGAAATTTATGATTAAAGGTAAAGAAGTAATACATCCCGAATTAATTCATGCATTTTTTAAATATAATATTATAAATATTTATGATTTGTTTTATAACTTTAATATATTATTTTGAAAAAAATTTACATATTTGATATAAACATAGTGAGACTCTTAAGTTTATCGGTAATTTTTGTTTAGAAACTTGAATGTATGATAATTTACTTCTATAGATATTTTTACATCAAATTTTTAAAAACACTCAATTGGCAGTAGCTTTTTTGTTGTTGCATTAATAATGTGACGGGTTTATTAATTTAGAAGAGTTTAATTAATAATGGGTGAGTAGTGGATTGATTTATAAATTATACTAATAAGTTATATTATAACAAATAGTTAAGCGCCACGTATTTAAAAAATATTAAATAGTTTAAATTTAAAACCGTTAAATAAATGGTCAATTTTGAACCAAAAGGTGGATGACAAGTGTATTTTGGAGCCAATAGGTGGGTGGGAAGGATATTTTGGAGACAATAAATGGATGAAGGGCAATTTTATATCATTTCCAATACTTTGAGAATTTTAGGCCATTTTTCGTTTCAAAAATTATATATTTTATATATCTAATCACTTATAATAGGTAAACAGTTAATTAAATTATCTTTTATCATATGATTGAATATTTATTACGTGAATGAACAATCATGTACACAATGCATTCAATGTATACATATTCATGTATTCACTCACTAAAAATATAAACACTGAATTGCATAGTCTTTTATCACATGAGTTGTTATCATTTGAATGATCATGTACACAAAATTCATGTCTGGATATCTTTGTATTAATTCACAAAAAAATTGTATACATTCCAAATTTTCCCTTTAGTGTGTATATGAGGATGGCATTTGGAAATTAAAATACTCAACATTACACAAGTCAAAAATATTCAAAGTTAGACGATTCAACACTTTCTATAAACCTTTTCCTTCTAGCAACCTCAACTGAAGTAACTTTTTTCTAAATTTTTTTATCAACAACACCAACCGATTCACATTGTTTACCTTCAAAATTATTCTTACCACGAATCAGATAGAGTGAAGAACTCGGATGACTAAAATTTGAAATTTTGAATAAAGATTCAACGAAATCAGAATCAAGAATTTCCTTTTTTAGGAATAATTTTAGGAATATTTTTCTTAACCATGACAATTGATATTCACAATCAATTATCATCACCTTAATTTATGCCCTAATAGAAAACTTTCAACTCGAAAAATTAAAAAAAAAACAAGAAAAGATAACAACAATATAAAAAGTGAAGACATTCAAATATTCTAGAGAATATATAACATTAACTTTTAAATTTTTTGTTTAAAAGGATTGAAGGAATGATATAAATGTTTACATTATCAAAAAAATATTCACCAATCAAAGAAAACGTGCATATGAGGAAAGAGGAGAAAAAAAAGTGAACAAAGTCCCACTTCCTAATAAAACTGCAACATGCTACAATCAACTTAAAAAATAATTAATTTAAATATAAATTACTTTCCATATATTAATGTGGGCCAAAAGATCCAAAATATGTCAATTTTAATTTTTAAAAAACTTTTTTTGTTATAAAAATAAAAAGGGGCTATATGTTGCCAATGAGTAAAAAGAGAGTACATGTTGTGCCATTTTTCGTTGGTTTGCATAATTGGGATATTATTGGTAGCAAAATACTTGAAGTATTTCTTGCATTTTTTTTGTTGTTTATGTCAATTCATTTGAGCTTCTAATTTATAAAAAGTGTAATATGTAATTTTTAAGTAGAAGTACTAATATTTAGAATTTTCCTTGATGATTTATATTGATTTAGTAAGTATGAAATTAGAAATAAAATAAAGAGAAACAATTAAAATTAAACACAGAGAAATAGAAGTGACTATTTTATGAAAAAAATGTATTTTATTAGTAATTCAATAAATGTGACAATGATAGTATCATAATGATACTAATAATGATGGATAACATAATTTTTTTATAACTTAGAAGATCAATCAAATGTATTTTAATGAAAGCAAGATTAAAATTGAGTTTCAAGAGTTTTTTCTCGTTGACCGAAGACGAAGAAAGTGTTTTTGAGAAAAAAAGTTGGCGCAATGGCTAATCTTGTCTCAACCATCTTTCAAGACCCGACTACCCAATTCATGATGCTTATTAGCCCAAATTCATATATAAACACCAACAAGAGAGTGAAAATTAACATCGTGTGAACACCAACAAGAGAGTGAAAATTAACCGATATTAATTAACCCAAATTTATGACGTGCTGACTTATCTTCTCCTAAGTTAGCAACCAAAATTAGCCGATGTTAATTAGTCAATATTCATGTCTGAACATAAACAATACGAAGAATAACACAATATGCACTACATTAAATCAACACTCAATCCCCATAATTGCACCTTAGTTCTTAGGGTTGACCTCATGTTAAAGAGCCAAAACTCATATATGAACATTCAACCCCATAATTGAGCCCCTTGGTCTTGGTGTTCACCTCATGCTAATTAGCCAAAATAAATATATGAACATAGGCAATATGAAGCATAACACAATACATACTATATTAAATCAACACCCAACCCCATAATTCCACTCCTAGATCTTGGGGTTTTAGCCACCAATCACAAAAAGCAAATAAAATATATCTTCTATGAAATAAGTAATGGGTAACATATAATTAAGAAATTACAAGTAAATTCACTTTGGATTAAACTTCATTTTATCAAATTCAAGAGCGAAATTGAAAAACTCCATAAGGTAGAAAGTGTTCTTCACAAAGGTAAAGTGTTCTCTCAAAACTCAAAATCTTTTTTACTTGTTTGTAATTTTCAGAACTATATGGACGTTAATATGGGACCTAGATATATAATTGAGTTTAATGACAACTGAAGGATCAAACTCAACTAAAAATTTAATTTAACTATGCTTGAATAAAATGACTAAATTTTTGCTTGTCCTCAAGTAAATCAAAATACAATTAGCTCAATAAGGGTGTCTACAACAATATTCAGTGAGAACTAGCATGAAATAACAACATTACTCTCAACAACATGATTTACTCAATCATGATCAAAAATCATCAAATGATGACTAACAAATCTCAACACAAGCTCAAACTCACTTTAGGTTTTTATCTAATGCAAGACCATGTTTCAATAAATACATTCAAGTGCCCTCACATCAAGAATGATTCATACTCTGACAAAGAATATCAACAAAGATGTAAAGAATCAATGCAACTCTCACTCTCTCAAAAGAGAAACACATGCAAGCATTATCATGTTGGTTTGCTCATATTTGAAATCATCACAGAACCTAGTTCATGTAAGATCTCATGGGTCTTTTAGGCTTATAAAGTGGCTGAGGGTACAGTATGGTCATTTTGGCTCAGTTACTTTATATTTTCAAAGCATTGTAGCAATGATCTTCTCCTCTTCTCAAGTTCTTTTCATTTGAGAATTGAAACTTTGATTTTTCACTCAATTTAGTTGGAATCACTTTTATTTCATCACGTCTCATTTTCATTTCCATATATATATATTTGAATAATAAGCTTTGTACAAAATAATATTGTAGATTATTTTGTGAATGTTCAATGTGGATCATCATGTATATCTCTTATTCACGCGAACCTATGAAGATGGTCAATGAAATTTTTATTAGCTAAATGTACTACTGTTTATGTTATTTAAATTTGATTAGGTTCAATAATGTAACTAGTTGTCTATCACTAATATTATCTTATCAACGATATTTGTTGTGCATATAAAAATTAAACTAATACAATCTTCATCTAGCATTATTACAAGTCACATGAACATTTTTCGTCTAAAATACTAAAATAATAAGAAATAGTTAATAAGCAAAACAAAAGGGCAATGTTTATATAGTATTAAATATTTTGAAGCAAACTTTCTGACAATCTAAATCACATAAATAGAATTGATAAAACAAAATTCATTTTTTGTCTTGAGCATCAAAAAGACAAATCGTGACAATCTCTAAATTTTGGATAAAGATATTCAGAAGCACATATCTACATCACAAGAGAAATTGTTAACAAAAACAAACGAATTTAGACTACATTATATTAACTTCATATATTGGAACATTACATACGAATATATATATTAAGAAACAAATAATTATTATATTATGAAACTTATTTCCCTCAAGTACTTGAGGTTATAGAATATATCATCTTAGGATAGAACAATTGACTTCATCAGAATAGTGATACCTCATATTCCGCTAAACTTTTAACTCACTCAACAACATTAAATTACACAAGAAATTCATAATACAAGAAAAAGAAGAGTAGAATATTAAAAACAATTATGGTTAAAAATAAGAGGAAGTCTCTCTATTTCTAGTCAACAAGGGTTCGTATGAACCAATATTTTTGTGTCTTATTTGAAAAGTCATTACTTTTTCAAGAAATCACAATCATTTGAAAAAGTCACAATTCTTTGGAAAAGTCACAATTCATCGAAAAATCGTATCACTTTGACAAAAGTCTCAACTCATGAACAAATATTTTTGTGTCTTATCTGAAAAGTCATGACCTTTTTGAGAAATCACATCTCTTTGGAAAAGTCACAACTAATTGAAAAAATCACAATTCATTAAGAAAAGTCAAAACTCATATGAACAAATGTTTTTTGTGTCTTTTCTGAAAAGTCATGACCTTTCCTAGAAATTGCGATCCTTTGAAAAAGTCACAATTCTTTGAAAAAGTCACAACTCATCAAAAAAATCACAATTCTTTGAAAAAAGTCACAACTCACATCAACGAATATTTTTGTGTCTTATCTCAAAAGTTATGACCTTTCTGAGAATTCACAACCCTTTGGAAAGTCACAACTTATTGAAAAAGTCGCAAGTACTTGGAAAAGTCACAACTCATAAAAAAATCACAACCTTTTGAGAATTATCACAACTTATCAAAAAAATCACAACTCATCGAAAAAGTCACAACCTAAATTAGGAATACTATAGTAATTTAAAATAAAAGTTAGGAGTTTATTTTTTTAAAGAAATGCAGACAGATATAGATATAAGGAGAGGTTCCTTCTTTTTGTAATAAACTCCAAAGTTGAGTCTCACTTCATTTTTATTTGCTCTTCACTTCAATTTCATTCCTTGTTCCTTTCCACACCACCAATTTATGTTCTTGGCTTAAGTTGGTTATCCATACATATAGCCGACACATTGATAGCCCCAAAGCAAACCCTTGATCTGGTTGACTACTTAGCGAAAGACTTACTCAAATAAAATAGACTCCAAATACCAAAATTAACTCATAAGGTCTCAAAACAACATATTTCGAAATGTTTGAAAATACTTAAATAAACATATAGGTAATCAACTCAAAGTCTCAAAACATCAAGGGAAAAGTTTCATTTTTCACAATTTCAATGAACTTACGTAGTTGTATCATATTTCAGCAATTGCTATGGATGTTTTAGAAAGGAATTAACTTGTTATGATATTCAATGAAGATCACAACCAAATATAGCTTATATTCTTAAATTAGACTAACATCACTCGATTTATCATTAAATATGATTGATACATTTAATTAATGATCAATTTACTTAATTTAAATTTATTACGTGAGAAATTTTGTGTAGAAGCAAAGAAACTGAAGAGGTCTCAATTATGTACATGACTTCTAAAATATATTTAAAGATAATAATTGAAAAAGATAAAATAACAGGGAGAAAAAATATATATGATCCTTAATCAAAAGGGCATGTCATATTACATTTTCTACATCTTTGGTTAGCCTAACAACATCCTACTTATTATCAAATATCATTTATCCAAATCAAGTAATGATTAATTTATTCATCAAATGATATGAAAGGAATAACATTTGGCATTTCCATATGACCTATGGTTATATCTTACTATTGTAATCTATAAATAGTTTATACTACACATTTTTATAGATACTCAAACCACTAATAATCGGATAAAGTGAGATACAAATTCTTAACTTCATATAAATTTAACAATACAATTAAAACACCTATGCCACCGAGTCACCATTATGTTTCATAAATCTACACTCTCTCTGTTTCATATTAGTTAATCACTTTTCTTTTTACGTACATATTAAAAAATCATAAATGAAAAGATAATTTGATTAATTGATCCCTTGAAAAACTTCTTGAGAATTTTACAAACAAATGTGAATACTTTCAAATAGAATTAATTGCAACAGTAATATGAAAAGTTTTAATCAATATTTTCTTAATTTAGTAAAATGATCAATTAAAGTAGGATAATTATTTTTAGTAGTTTCTCACTTAATATGCGGCAGGGAGTAAATATTGGACTTTGAGTTAAGCATAACTTTGAAAATGGAGATATAGATCATGATTTATTAGTATTACAAATATATACTTTCTCTGTCTTAATTTATGTGATTTACTTCTTTTTTAGACAGCTCCAAAAAGAATGATACATTTCATATTAAGTAATAATTTAATTTTAAAATAATCTATTTTACGCTTAATAAAATGATTTATAGTCACACAAATTTTCATCACTCAATTTATACCATCAATTTAAAGAATATATCATTCTGTATTAAATTCTATGGCGAGTAAACTATCTCATGTAAAATGGACCGGACGTGAATCAATATGCCTTAAATGAGCAACCAAGGTTATTCATAGGACACACATTATTTTTGTCACTATGTCCTGAAATGATTGGGCACTGACTGTGTCCGTACAAATGAACCAATCAATGACCTCCACTTCTGTACGATAACGTTGTTGCCTACCCCTATTATGGAATGTTTTCCTTTTCCTAATGTATAAACAGACAAAATTTGTTGTACTATTATTATTACAAAATGACAAATTTACCCCTATCCTTTGGGTGTTCAAAATATTATCCACTCTATATCAAATTAAAAAACTATAAAAACTGTGTCACTACATCTCTATTGTGATAAAAGAACAGAAGATTTAATTTCTTTTGTTAAAAGTGATAAAAATGGTGTCTTTAAGAACTTTTGCTGTGACAATGTTGATTTTCTTGGTGGTTTTTGCACTCTTTGTTCTTAGCTTTCATCAATGTAAGTCCTCTATCCTTCTCTTTCTTTACGTTTTTCAAACTCTTCAAAAATATTGTTGTATTCATGTTAAATCCTTCAAAAAAGACATTATTGAACATGTATTCATCGATATTTTTGAATAGTCGTAGCAACATATGTGTCTCATGTATAAACAAGAATGTTACATGTTTTTTCAGTTTCTCAACAAGTAAAAGGGGATTTTCCAGATAAAGAGAATCAGGTATTTAGTTATTAAACTCAAAAACTGGTTTTTTTTTTGGAATCAAAATTTCATTTTTTTTGTGTATTTGTTGTATTTTTTTTTTAAACAGGAAGAAATGAAGAAAATGGGAACAGAGGAAGATTGTGCAAGACAAATTCCAACAGGACCAGACCCGCTTCATCATAATCGTAACCATCCATTGAAACCATGACGATGATTTTCATTATAACACAACTCATGAGTGCTCCCTCTCACTTTCTGTCAAATCATTTCAATTAATTACTAAGTAGTACTAAGTTTATGTTTATGTTTATGTTCACAAAATGTTGTCTAATTATCTTACTTAGAGCTGGCTAAAAGCTTTTGGTTTTTAATTAATACTTTCTTGTTCTATCTATTGTTGATTTGAGATTGTCTATAAGTGTTTTGGCATAGCCTTCATTATGTTTATATCAAATTTGAAGAATATTTAGTTATTCGTTTTTATATCAACTCGATAAATACATGACATATGTTTT
This sequence comes from Solanum lycopersicum, assembly GCF_036512215.1. NCBI lineage: Eukaryota > Viridiplantae > Streptophyta > Magnoliopsida > Solanales > Solanaceae > Solanum > Solanum lycopersicum. The sequence goes on from NC_090800.1 coordinate 14,935,590, forward strand.
TTTTTATAACTGTTTATTATTGAACCATAGTAAGTTAATTAACACTCATTTTTATCTCAACTTTATCACTAATCATAGTAAATAAAGTATAGTTTGGAATAAATTGGATTTTTTTTCTATTCATAAGGCTGCATTTTGGAAGACTGATAAAAATAAAATATGGATAGCTGGCAGAAGGTGTGCTGTGGCAGGAAATTTTGCTTTTTTCACACTTCTCTAATTATGAAAAATCATATTTTGATTGGTCATCCATCACTTAAAAATATGAATTTGGAATCAAATCAACATTGCCCTTTTTTTTAATTATTACAAATAATAAAATGCATCACAAAAGTGTGTGGAAAGCTGACATAAGATATTCTTTGGGGCTGCACAAGCCTGAGGCCAAAGTATCCTTCTTCACCCTGTCATTTCTTATACTAAGGGGGATAGGAAATAATCCATACAAGACTAGAGGAGGGGAAAACATAAACAACAAAATTTCACAAATTTTCGTGCACTTCAAATAATTTTACTGGGTTATACGTCAACTCCAACCAACACAAGTATAGGATAACTCTATCCATCAAGACATGGAAAAATCCAAGGAAATCACCTAAATATTATTACTTCGGTTGGAAATTGAACGTGAGACCTCATATACGTTGAACTTGAGTTTTATCTCTCAACCTATTTAATTCAACAAGTTAGAGTCAAAAATTCCTAATTAAGTTCGATAAAAGCTCACACTTAACCGAACTCATATACACGCAAATCAAGACAAATCAAGTAGCCAAGCTCATACACACACAAAAAAAAAGGAAATCGAGTCAAATCAAATTACCAAGCTCATACACACACAAACAGGGTGAAATCAAGTATTATATACACACGAGGATTTTTAGTATATTGTGTGTGTCTGTTTCTAATGCAACCTGTGATGACTTGATTATACTCTGAAATAACATTCAATGATGACAACATGAACCAAATACAAAAACATGTATCAAACGTATAATAAAAAGGCAAAAAAAGTTAACACATACAGATATGAAATAGGAAATCGTGTTTTAAATAGAAATCCAGGTCAAATAAGGAGTCGAGAAATGGCAGACGACATCTATACGAAAAGGAAAGACACAAATATATCCTATAAGGAAAACTAAAGGATTATTTTTCTAGGAAAGATATTCTCTTTCCTTAGGAGTCTACTAAGATTTAATTCACTTCTATAAAAGGACAAAGTCAAAGAAGAGAAGACAATCTTTTGCAATAACAAAATGAGAGGATTTTCCAGCAAAGACAAAGCGACTTAGGAGATCAAAAGGAGTAGAAGAAAGAAAAACTAGTTATGTTTTCTTTCTAAAGCTTAGTTTGCATTGTTTCGTCTTAGAACCAATGCGTAGGAATTATTGTTCTAACAATGCGAGGGAGTTGGAGAGAATTGTAAAAAGAAGTGAGTTGGGCTCCTTGGAGAGTAGAGTATTTCATTATAGTTAATCGTTGAAGAGTAAAGGTACTACAGTTAGTCCCTTTGATTATTTAGTTGTAATATAAATTTACTTTTTGAAGTTAGTAAAGTTTCGGTGTGATTTTTGCTTTCCTTGAGTAATGAAAGTTTACAGGATAAAATCACTATTTTATTGTGGTGATCTTGGATAAATTAACAAGAACCAGGTACTTGATTTGTTTGTATGGTTTCTTCAATTTGTATCAGATCGGGTCTTTTCATTAAAAAATTCACATTTTGAAAAGGATCAATGGTTGCACCACGTACTCCGCAAGAAGGAGCTTCTCAAACGTGACCAACACTGTTCAATTAAAAATATTATTGTTAGTGAAAGAATCATAAAATGAATTATTTGATAGGAGAAAGCTCAGACCTATGGGGAGTATTTTTGAATGGCCTCACCATACCATGAAGAACGGAACTAATGGAACCACTCAATTAACTATGGGCAGAAAAAATGGGATGTTGTGGATGAACTCGCAATTCAGAAAAATGTGAAAGCTAAGAAGATTTTGATTTTTAGTATAGGTCTAGAGGAGTACTATAAGATCCCATCATATCATTATACAAAAGTAATATGTGAAACGCTACAGATTGCTAATGAAGGAATAACTTAGGTAAAGAGTCAAAGATTAACAACTTGAATAGACAATATGAGTTGTTTCGAATGGTGGAAGGTGAAACAATCGAAAGCATGCATACCAAGTTCACAATAATCATCAATGGGAACTCATCAATGAGAACTAATCACTAGGGGATAATTTAAAATGGAAAAGAAGTCAATCAACTTCTAAGTGTTCTTCCAAAGTCATGAGAGAGTAAAGTAGAAGTCATTACTGAAGCATGTGACCTAGGTACACTAACCATGGATGAACCCATCGGGAATCTCATAACTTATGAACTCAACAAAAATCAAGAAAAGTAAATCGGAGGAAAAATAAAAGAGAAGATCTTGGTTCCCAAGGTTACAACACTAGAAGATCTCAACGACAAAAAGATCGCTCTAATGACTTAGAGGTTCTCCAGAATGTTAAAAAGAGAACAAATGTTTCAAAAATGAGATTCTAAAAAAAAGGAAAAAGATCTAAGAGAACAGTTTTGTCACAATTAGTAGGGAAGACCATATCATTTTATCAAGTTCCGTCCATAATGGGCTCTAGAACACAACAGGAACTAGTCAGAGAAAGCGAAAGAGACAGAGAATGATAAGTACATTCCCACAAATAGAAGGATGACTAATTAGGATGCAAATCTCACTGTAAAAAAAGACCTTTTTCTGCTATGGGGAACTTGTCAGAAGAAGACTATGAAGATAAAGGTTTCAAAAGAGGGTCATACTTGCAATAGAGGAAACAAAAGATATGACTTTCTCTCACTAGTCGTTAAAACACAATCAGAAGATGAAATAAACACTTGTCAATCACAAGAAATTATTCAAGCACTAACACTTGGAACATATTAGGAAGATGATGAAGAAGATAATAAATAGTGCAAGGAATGAGCGAGGGGAAAGACGAAGCAATGATTTTTGGACACTCAGACACAGGACAGGTGACAAATATAACTTCCTCGCACTAGGTAACTACAAAGGTGGAAATGTAGACTTCGGAAACGGAAAAAATAGAAAAATACGAGAAATCTCAAGCAATAGGCAATGTGTACTATGTTATGGGACTACAACACAATTAATTGAGTATTTTCCAAATATACAATAAAAGAAACTATGTACTTTTGAATTCTAATGAATGTAGAAAGAGGTATAAGAATGTGTATACAGCTGACATCATGAGTCCTGAAGAGAACTCACTTAAATATCTCAATGCATTATCTAACAACTCTCTTTTATGACATAAGAGGCTAGGACACAACAACTTCTCAAGAACAAACAAACTCATAACAAAAGACTTAGTTGAAGGGTTACCAAAAAGGAGATTCAATTAATATCAAGCTTGTGGAGCATGTTCTCAAGGAAAAAAAAAGTGAAATCCTCATTTAAGCCAAAAACAATGATAAGTACAAGAAGACCTCTGGAACTACTTCATATAGATCTATGTCGTCCAATGTGAGTGCAAAGTAGAGGAGGGAATATGTATGCCTTTGTATCCGTGGACAACTATAATAAATTCACCAAAACCATCCTGGAAACCAACGACGAGACATACTATATGTTTAAAATCTATGTGAAACTTGTTCCAAAAAAGCTTAAATGTGAACTCACTGGCATTCATTAAGATCATGAAACATAATTTGAATATTCAAAATTCCTGGAATTCTATGCCACAAATGATGTAAATCACAATATCTCTGCACCTAGAACACCTCCAACAAAATAATGTAGTCAAGAGCAAAAATAAAACCTTGGAAGATATTGGGAGAAATCGCAAGTAATCTCCAGAAGTCTTACTGGTCTGAGGCTATAAATACTTAATGTTACCTCATCAACAGATGTATTATCTGATCAGTGTTGAATAAGACTCTTTATGAATTGCTAAAAGGAAGAAACCCCAACTTGGCTCATCTCAAAGCGCTTGGTTGTGTCTTCTATGTACATAACAACGACAAAGATACTTGAGAAAAGTTTGACACCAAAAGTGATGAGGGAATCTTTCTTGTGTATTCATCATAGAGTAAGGCCTATAATGTGTTCAACAAAAGAACAAATTGTAATGAAGAAAGTATTTACCCGTCTTTGATGAAGGAACTAACACAACTAAGAAAATTTGGACATCTGATCAGGATGACATAGGTATGGTAGATCCAGAACAACTTAACGAAATTACCTCTAATGATTATGAGAAAAATGTATCAAGAGATCAACATGATACTAAAATAGATTCTAATGGTCCTGAAGAAATAATAGTTGACGACAGGCCGATAGAACCTCGTTCCTCATCCTCAGAAAGTGCATCTACTATGAAACTAGAAACACAAGATCTAACATCCAGTGCAAAACATTCTTACTCCTTTGAGTCCAGGGATCCATGCCATATCTTAGATGAGGAATATGTGTGCATTATCATCTTACCTATATTTAAAAGAACAAAAGAACATCAAAGAAGACCTTCTGGATCCAGACTAGATTATCGCCATGCAAGACGACCTAAATCAGTTTAAATGAAGCAAGGTTTGGAACCTGATTCCTAGACCTCATGATAGAACTATCATAGGAACTAGATGGGTACTCGGAAACAAGATTGATGATCAAGGACAAGTCACGTGAAACAAGCCACATTAGTAGTACAAGGATACAATCAGGAAGAAGGATAAACTATGATAAAACGTTTTCCCTAGTGGCTAGAATGGAAGCAATTAGGATTTTGATCATATTCGTGACTCATATGAAGTTCAAACTTTATCAAATGGACGTTAAGAGTTGGAAGTTAAGATTGTTTTTCCGAATAGGTACTTTCAAGAGGGTGTATATGTTAAAAAACCACCTAGATTTGAAAATACGGACCACCCTGACTTTGTTTATAAGCTAGAAAAAAGTATTGTATGAACTAAAACAAGCACCCAGAGCATGGTACGATCAACTCTCAAGCTTTCTTGTTGCACACATGTACTCAAGGGTGAATATTGACAACAAATTGTTCCTTCGAAATCAATGCACATATATTCTTATATTTTAGGTTTATGTAAATGATATCATATTTGGAGGAACATATGCAAAAACTTGGAGTTGACTTGCACAACTAATGAGCAGTGAACTTAAAATAAGTATGATGGTAGAACTCAACTTTTTCCTAGGACTTCAGATCAAGCAATCTCCATCTAATACTTCGATTCATTAGAAAAAGTACATAAAAGAGCTACTCAAGAAGTTTGAGATGAATGAAGCTAAGACAAATGATAACTGGAATGACAATCAATCTTGATAAAGATGAACCTGGTTCTCTAGTTCCTGACACAAAATATAGAGGAATGATTAGATCTCTACTATACGTGATGCGACTAGCAGGCCTGACATTATGGTCGACATTGGACTATGTACACATTTCCAATCGTGTCCAAAAGAATCTCATATAAAGGCTGTGAAAAAGGTAATGTGATATCTCAAAGAAACTATGAACCTGGTCCTATGGTATCCAACAAGAGACTCGTTTGATTTGGTTGGCTTTGCAGATGCATACTATGCTTGTACGACCTAAAGTACACCCTATATATGACATGACATGACATATAAGACCACAAGAAGCACTTCACAAGCCACTTAACACACATAGTACAAGATAATATAGATGAAAAGTGTATAAGTAGGATTTCAATAAAAGTGTTTCACGAAAGTAGCAGAAGTCTAAACTAAATTCTCAAAGCCATCTATTAAATCAAAGGAGTGATTGAGATAATACTCATACATCATATACAATATTAAAAATGGAAATACATACAACTATAAAAGTATCGTCCTCGCAGTATGAGGATTTACCAAGTTTTCAAAGCTCAATAGGATCAATTAGCCACAAGTGGAGGGAGAAGAATCGTCAAGCCCTACATAAGTAAAATTATGTAGGCACACATTTGTATTAGTAGCTGAAATGTACTAAGTATGATAGCAATGCATCCTTGATTTTATCGAGTAACAACTATGGTGTTAAAAAAAACAGACTTATTCTTTTTCTCTCTCTCTTTTCTTCATCCCTGGTTTTATAGGGTAACAACAATAGTGCCGAGTGATTTTCATTCTTAACACCCCGCCTCAAGTTGGAGGGGAGTGGAAAGAGTCCAACTTGGGGAGAATGACTTGATGAGAAGGTCCAGAAAGATCCTTGGTAAATAGATCTGTAAGTTGAGATGAAGCGGGAACATAAGAAAAAAGGATAATCCTAGAAGGGTAATTTTTTCCACAAAAAAGGGCAATCAAGTTCCACGTTCCAGTGGACTTCCAAGATCAATAAGGAGTTGATTAAGCTAAATTAATTCTGTTACAACACGTCTCATTAAGTGATACTCGGCGTCCATCAACAATACGGAAATGAAGAGTTGTTTCTTTGATTTTTCATGAAATAAGTGAGCCTTCAAGTTTAATAAAGCAGCCACTTACCAATATGTGTGTATCCATACAGGAAACCAATCAGCATCACTGACAACAACTACCTTATGAAAAGAGAAGAGCCTCCTGATGGAAACAATCCTTGACTCGGATTAATTCAAATATATCGAAGGACTCGTAGAGCTGCAGAAAAATGGGGGTCTCTAGGCTCTTTCATGAATGGGGACAAGTGTTGTACTGCGAAGCTTATGTCTGGTCGGCTATGAGTAAGATAATTTAGTTTACCTATTAATTTTTTGTAAGATACATCATCATTCAGTAAGTCCCTTGATAAAATTGAAAACACTTTGTTGAAGGATCAAGAGGTGAAGAGGAAACTGGAAGATAAGAATGATCATATACACTGAGAGAAGGTCCATAGTATATTTCTACTGAGTGATGATCATTACATGAGCTTTCCAAAGGATTTCAAGACCTAAAAAACAATGTAAACTTCCAAGATCCTTTATCTTGAATTCTACATTAAGAAAATATTTGAGTTGTTCAAATTATGTCTGGTTCTTCCTGACAATACTATATCATCAACGTAAACGGCTATAATAGAAATAGGCTAAGTAAGACTAATGAAATATACAACACAACAAACATAGTCTAATAGGTACCAGGCTTCTTATGTATTCTAGAAGACTGTGTAGTTAGTATGACATCAGAAAATGTATGTAAAACAAAAGAAGATGGAGAATCTGAGGGAGGGATGACTATATAAGTTCCATCAGTGGGAGGAGAAGATTCTTGAGGTAATGAATCTGACAATATAAAAGTATCATCAGAAACATCTTGCTCCTTAGAGTGAGGAGCAGAGGAATACTCACCGGGGTGAATCTTTAGCTTATATCCCTTTTGTCCAGTAGGATACCACAAAAAAAACATAAGTCAAAGCTATGAATGGAATTTTGGTGTATATTGAAAGAGAGTAGAGGCAAAACAAAAACATCTAAAGATCTCAAATTAGTATAAGTATTTTCTGATGATTTATATTGCTTCACTGTATATCTATTTATACAAGTATATGTGTTAAAAAAAACATGAATATAAATGCATTTGTACAACTGTCCTATATTTTTTGCTTAAGCAATAACAAACTCTAACCATCACAATTTGATGTCAACAGTTGTGTATCATTTTGATCAAATGACTAAGAATAATGGCATTTCCAATCTGATGTATTCATATCAATTGAAAGAGGTAAAATTACTTTTACACTCATTTTGACCACATAGAAACTAACAGCGACTTCTTCTTCTCTTTCTTTTCTTCATCCTTGATTCTTTTTGGTATCAACAATAGTGTCGAGTGATTTTCATTCTCAATAATTTTTGTTCTCATAAATGTGAACAATTGCTATGAATTTTGGTCAAAGTGTCACTTAAGTTCCAAATAAAGTTAAAAATAGACTCTAAACTGTAATATTTTGAAATTTGTTAATTTTTATTATAAAATATGAACAAACAGAAAAAACTATATTCAACCCCTAACCTTCCATTCAATTCTTTTTTTTAATCCAACGGTTTGAGGCTTAAAGCCTTTAAAATGTACACAATCAGGCCGAAATTGGCCCAATGTTGGAAATAAACAGAGCAAAAGAAAAGTCAAAATCTGAAAGATACAAAACAGTGTCATGGAGGAAGATGAAGAGGCACGGAGGCATCGGTGATGCTGGTCCATTTCCTCCACAAATCGTTGCTATCTCGCGTAAACAAGGAATCTCACAAGTCTTTAAGCTCCATGAGGTGAACTTTGATACTTCACTCTCTTGAAATATTTTTTAATGATCTATACTTTGTTGTACAAATCATTGTCCATCAATATGTTTGCTGCCAAATCGATCTTCTTGAGCTATGAGTAATGTAAACGAAACCCCGACTAAAATTAGTTTTCCTTCTAGAAATTTTAATTTGGTGGATTGAAATCAAAATTGATTTAATACCACCACCAAAATCAAAATCCACAAAAGGATTACTAAATTTTGTGAGGTTATGCTGATACATCTCCTATTTGAGCAAACAGTAACTTCAGTTCATCGTTCAGTTCATGTTTCTCTTCTAATGGACATTCAATAGTATTCTATGATATCTTTCTATTTAAAATTGAATGAGCAGTATATGAATTTAACACAATATTTGATTAAATATGCTATATAGCCCCCCCACAAGTCCTGGTTTTATACCACATGCAACACCACAAAGCTCTCACCAGGTGCATGATATATTAATCAACTGAAACTAATTCAGACATCTTGAGGTATGTTAGTAGCTATATAATCTAAAATACATGTTGAAATTCATATGAGACTCAGAATTGATACAATAAATATTACTTTATGATGTCATACTTGTTTGCCTTATTCTCAACTGTGGAATGTTGCTTTTATCTAAATTGATGATTCATCTACCTTCACTTGTGTACCACTTAACCATTTTCAATTGAAATTTAGGTATGTACCCCAATAGTGCTACCATGTGTGGCCAAGCTTTCGAAATGCTGAAATACTTAAATTTCATTTGCATGAAAATTTTAATAGTATTGTTAATGTCCCAAATCACCTTACCGGTAGAATAAACACCTCCATGAAGTACAATATTTCTTCTTTTCCAAAGAAACCATAAAATGATATTAGGAACAAGTTAAAAGACAATCTTGTTTCTAATAGTCCCTTGTGCATCCCACCATTTCTTTATGGTTGGCTCAAATGTATCTTAGGCCCTATAATACTAGCTGCATTTGAGAAATAATTCCAAATATATGATGCAATATCACCTTTAAGAAATATATGTTCCCTAGCTTCCCTTTCTGGAACTTCACAACATTGGCATAATTGAGAGATATTTGGGTTCCATTGAACCATGACAGTAGCTACAGAGACTTTGTTTGTCCACACCTTCCAAGCAAAGAAACATATTTTTAAAAGGAGATCCTTCATGCAAATATTTTTGAAAAAAGATAGTTTTTTCCTCTTTCTTTCATAGAAAATTCCAAACACTCTTCACTGTGAACTTTCCAGAACTTGTTTTGATCCACCAAGGCCTATCCCCCTTGTCAGATTGCCTAAATTGACTCTGCATGATGTCATAGTCCCAACCTGTGTCATTCATAAAAACTTCAATGTCTAGTGGATAACAAAAATGTGCCTCGGTTAGATGTGTATATAATGGGCCTAGCCGTGACCAATTATCAAACCAAATAAAAGAAGTAACACCCTTAGGCTCCGACCATATATGTTGCTCAATACAATCCCTATTTTGCAATATATTCTTCCACGGCTAGATTCTTTCCACTAAACTAAAGTAGGAATTTTCTTCTCACAATATTTATTCCACATAAAATTAGACCGTAAAGTATTTTGAGTTCTAAATTTCCACCAAAGCTTGGAATACATGGCTTGTGAAATACCAAAAATGGATCTAAAGTTTTTTAATTCTCTACAAAAATCGTAAACATCCATATATATATATATATAAATATATGAGTTTTAGCAAACCACCGACATCTAAAGCTTTTTAATTCTCTACAAAAATTGTAAACATTCATATACCAATTAAAGTAAAAATAATTATTTATATCAAATAATTTTCCACAATTTCTCCCTGTTTGTCACTATTAAAAATAACTAACCGCACCTCTATATGTAATAATTAGGAACCTTAGTATAGTATAAGTGTGTCTTTGAGATTTCGAGCATAGGATAGGGGTACTTGTGCATATATATATATATATATATATTGATCATAAGTGTATCAACTATTGAAAATTGAAGAGAAGTGGTCCAACAATTGTATATTGATGAGATGTGCATCAACTATCGGAAGTTGGAGGGACATGCTCAACTTACGTAGCCAAGAAAAAAAAATAAAAATTGGAGAAAAGTTCTCCAACAATTGTAAGTTGATGAGTAGTGCATTAATTATTGAAATTGGGAGAGAAACTCTCAATGTACACAGCCAAGCAAAAAATTGAACATTGAAGAGTAAGGCGCCAACAATTTATGTTGATGAGAAGTGCATTAATAATTGGATGTTGGAGAAAAATGTTCTATTGGCTTGTATGAATCCACCAAATTTCAAAGGAACAATACTTTGACTCATAACATTTAAGAAAAATAAACAATCATGTAAAAACATAAAGTAAAGGAAGACACAATATTTACATACAAGCCTTCTTTCTCCAGGAGAAAAAGAATCACGGCTTACTACATAGGCTTTATCAAAAAATCTATAAAACATGAGTGAAGATTTAGATTACAACCCTATGCAATCTAGAAATCAAACCATTTAATACATCATCATTGTAATACTCCTATTACAAGTCAACTAAGCAGTATTTCTATTAACCATTATATCAATTAACCTTAGTTGACATGGAATTCACCAACTACCTCTAGCAGCAACAAACTCTATCTACCTCTAGCCATTACACTATGGTTACCTCTAATAAATACTCTATTATAAAAAGGTAGAGATCAACAATACCTACACGAGATTCATGGACAAGAGCAGATTTGAAATGTGAGCACAAATAAAGACTCAACAACAAGGAGTAATAGAACAAATTGAGTGATAAAGAGAAGGTCCTTGAGATTGCAGTCTTCTATGTTACGAGAGTTGAGATAGCTTTAATACTTGAGATGATAGACAATACTTTTCCAGAACTTTTCTCTTTGTTGTGCCTTCGTATTAATGAGAGAGAAAAAGTACAAAACCTTAACCTCTCCTCATTGGTCGGGGTATATAAGGAATTTTTCTCATGTCACTTTGCATTGTTGCAAAAGTACAATCAAACTGTACACTCTACACTCCACAGTTGGATTGCACTTTTGCAACTTCATCGCTATCTGGTCACGCCCTGAACCTACATCCTAGGCGTGTCCAGCACTCGAAGACCATTGATGGTCCCCAAGCGAACCTTGGCCTGACTTACTTAAATCAGTGGAAGACTAAACTCAACTTAATCAAGAAATAAATCATGTTTAAAAGATATACTTCATATAACATTCTGGCCAAAATGACACTTAAGTCTCAACAAGTAAAATAGACTCCAAACTAAACCACTAACTGTCTAAGAAGCTTCTAAACTGACTGAGATGGATGTTGGGACAGACCCACAACATCCTAAAAACTAAACTAGTAAAGCAAATGAAAAGGATGTCTTCCGGAATGCAAGAAGGCTCATTACTAAATGTGGAGCTCAATCTGGATCAACGAAGTGCTGCACGTTGATCCTGGTTACTTGCGTCTGCATCATAAAACAATGCAGGCCAACTAACATCAGTACATTGAATGTACAAGTATGCGAGTTGGAGTGCTAACACAACTATAAAACTTGAAATGGAGTAAGGATGAACTTACCTTGACTCTGCTCAACTCATAAGGTGACAACTCAATATATGGCAATAAGAACATGTGCAATATATATATATATATATATATATATATATATATATATATATATATATATATATATATATAAATAGTAAAAACAGTGTAAACTCTTAGTTCATTAAAGATGAAACAATAATAAACTCAACTTTACTTATATATGAAAGTAATATAGTTTCTGTTGGAGTTTCTCTAACCGACAACCACCACTATAAGCCTAAGTAATAATACAACATCTCGTCCATGCTGCCAGAACTGTCCTATACTTTGTCGTCGCATAGAACATTCTGAACCTAGTGGATCCACTGCTAAACTTATGTGATCATCTAAAAAGTATAAGACGTTAATAATCATGATGGCTACATGGTTTACATGGGGACTTGAGTTATCTGAACTCTCATTGTCACATCTGTGCTCAATACTACTCTCAAAACATGATTTATCTCATACTTTTATAAAACTTCCTTCCTTTGGGTTGAGATATTTTATTGAGCCATTTAGCTTTAAAAGCTGCTTTTGGAATCATAGTTCCCTTCTTTAGTTCAAAATTCTTTTGGAACTTCTTAGTTTCCTTTTAAGTTAAATGTGAAACATTTATCAACCTTTAGGGAATACTTAGTGCCCCTTAACTTTACAGAAATGAACTCAACTCTTGCTCTTTACTTCATTTAAAACTTTAACTCTTAGGGAATACTTAGGTCCCTTATATATTTTTGAGAATTTAACTCAACTCTTTCCTCTTTGCTCGATTGTAACTTCAGACTTAAATCAAAGTTAAAATGATTATTTAAGACTCTTTGAAAACATTAAGAATTTACTTATACTTGATTCATAACTTTTAAACTTTACTCGTAACTTCTTTAACTTTGATCTTAGATTCATTTGAATTGGATTATTGATTCAAGGATCATGATCTCATGTTTATGGATGATTGTATGATGTTTAGATGTACTCTAAAGTGTTGGAATCAACTAGGAATGAAACGTATATCACTTAGGAACTAGTACAAAAAGATAGGGAGAGAACAGGGTGTCCACTGGGTCTTGGCGATCTGAGAGGCACGGAGTGCCAAGGTATGTCAAAAAGAGCCTTGTCTGGGGCGCTCTGGCTGGTGCGGCGCGCCAAGGCCTATCTGACAGAGCCTGCTCTGAGGGGCTCTGGCAGGCGCGGAACCCCAAGGGCTATCTAACGAGACCTCCGACTTTTCTTCTCTCTCTTTCATTTCTAAACCTCCTAAACTTCCATAGATCCCACCCCAAATACTTATCATCTCTAAATACCTCATTACCCAATAGATTAGAATTGAAAACTGTTTGGAAACATGAATCAAATGTACTAGAGATCAACTAGAATTCAACCAATAAGTTTTTCACAGCTTTTCATCAAGAACTTCAAGATTTTCATTCAAATAAACTCTAATTTGTTTTATTGAATAAAATTGGGGTGTGGGTGAAAGGACCCAACACTGAATGATCTCACATACCTTGATAGGGATCAGCCCTGATGAAATCCACACAACGATCTTGGCGTTTCTTGGACAATTCTTGATCTTCATCTTCTTTTCTATTTTCTCCCAAGTCCTACGCGTTCTTAATTTTTGTAAAACTGATTTGTGACTTGGTCTTTACCCATAAATATCCCTTAAAATGAATTAGGCAATTCTAGGGTGAAAAGATAACTTTACCCTTACTAAAATCAGGATTGGACTTTCCTCAGTCCAACAACCCAACTTTCAAAAGGCATATCTCCCTCATACGACATTGGATTTGTGAAAATTGGGAGGTGTTGGAAAGATCTTCCCAACGGATTTCCAACTATATAAAAAAATTATCCAAATTCCTTCAGATCTTAAAGTTATGGCCATTTGAAAATGACCAAAACTCACTTTTGAAAGTTGGAAATTTTTCAGATTTCCCTACTTATTTCCAAAAATGATTATTCTTGGTTTCTTATCTTGTTCTGAGTTAATTCAAGTTACGAGATGTTACAATATCTCCCCCTTGGAAACATTCATCCTCGAATGATAATTATTTCACTAAGCGAAGGGTGGTAACATCATTTCAGCACTCAACAAACAAAAGCAAGTAATAACATGCTTATACATAGCCTTATAAATCCCTACAAAAAGAATTTAGTACCTTGATATGCATTTTCTCCCGAGTCAAAGAGATGTGGATATCTCATTTTCATATCATCCTCAGCTTCCCAAGCCGCTTCTTCATCAATTGGTTCCTCTAAAGGACCTTGACTGAAGAGACTTCTTTTGTCCTCAACTTGCGAACTTGATGATCCAAAATTTGAATCAAAATTTCTTCAGAGGATAGGTTATCATCAATCCCTACATTTTTATATTGGTACTATCAATGAAGGATCACCCAAGCACTTCTTCAACATAGAAATATGGAATACCAGAGGAACTTCCGCTAACTCTTGGGGTAGCTCCAACTCATAAGCCACATTGCCCACTCTCTTGGAGATTCTATAAGGTCCAATATACTGGGGACTAAGTTTCCCCTTTATTACTAAACCTTATAATACCTTTCATGGGTGAAATCTTAAGATACACCCAATCGTCCACCTGAAACTCTAATGGACTTCTCCTAACATGTGTAGGACTTTTGGCAACTTTGTAATGTCTTCAATATTTCTTGGATCACTTTCACCTTCTCCATAGCTTGGTGAACTAGATCTGGTCCTATTAACCCTGTTTTGCGAACTTCAAACCACCCAATAGGAGATCTGCATCTTCTCCCATAAAGAGCTTCATGTGGAGACATTTGGAAGCTCGAATGGTAATTGTTGTTATAAGAGAACTCAATGGGAGGTATATGATCATCCCAATTCCCTTAAAGTCGTTCACATAAGCTCTCAACATATCTATAAAGGTGTGTATAGTACATTTTGCTTGTCAATATGTCTGAAGATGAAAATCAGTGCTCAGTTCAGCTTCGAACCCAAAACTAATTGGAAAGATTTCCAGAACTGTGCAGTAAATTATGCACCTCTATCTGAAATAATAGAGAGCAGAACTCCATGAAGTTTTACCACTTCCTGAAGGTACAACTTGGCATAATCCTCGGTCAAATGGATAGTATTCACGGGCAAGAAATGGGCTGACTTTGTCATTCTGTCGACAATCACTCAAATAGAATCATGGTGCCTTCGAGATCTTGGCAAGCTTGTGATAAATTTCATATTGATCATCTTCCATTTCCATTCCGGAAGTTCTATATTTTGAGCTAAACCTCCAGGCCTTGGTTATTCTACATTCACTTGCTTGCAATTTGAGAACTTTGCAACAAACTCACCAATATCATTCTTCATGCCTTCCCACCAATATACCGCTTTCAAGTCGCGGTACATCTTGGTGGAACCCGGATGGATGGAGTATCTTGATCTATTAGCTTTCTCCATTATCCTTTTTTGGAGTTAATCCACCGTTGGTACACATAATCTACCTTGATACTTCAGCATACCATCTCCCCCTTGTTCAATAGCCAATACTCTTTGCTTATGAACATTTTGCTTTAAGTCAAGCAAAATGAGGTCTTGGTCTTGCTTCTCTTTCACCTCTAACACTAATGATGACTCAGCTTTATTGGTCACCACTATGCCTCCTTCTGTGGAATCCATAAGTCTTATTGTCACGACCCAATTTCTCGAGCCATGAAGGCACCTACTATAACCCATCAGTAGGTAAGCCAAACCACAACCAAGAACCACACATACTGGGTGTGAGGGTAGAAACTAAACAAGACTAAGAAAAATTACTATAACAACATAAGCAAACCAAAACATAAATACAATAAAGGATCCCTCCCAGAACCTGGAAGTCACTAATACAGAGCTACCAACCAAACGAGTACAAGTCCCAACAGTGGACCACCGAAACTAGACTGTCTCGAAAAGTAAAAGACAAATCTTTATATAAACAGATGGAGACTGAAATAGTACAAAACGCTGTGAGCTCACCCCTGTCTCTAGACCAGAAATTCTCCAAACTCGATCAACGCTGACTACCGGTGCTCGGACCTGCATCACGAAAATAGATGCTGAGCGTAGCATGAGTACCAAAAAAAACAGGTACCCAGTAGGCATCATAGGCCGACTGAACTAGAAAAGTAAAGCACTATGAAAAGACGGAATCACAAAACTAGAGGTCAAGAACAGAAGTCTAAGTAACACAATAATGCACACGAGTGTATAAAAATCTAACTAAATTAATATAAATAAGCTAACTACACCTAACTGGACCCACCATAAGCCCAGAAGGTACACTTGTGCACAAGTTTAAATAAAAACCCAAACGGACCCCCATAAGCCCGACGAGTACACAAAATAACTATAACTTAAGGAGAATAAAACTCGAGGCCGAAGAACACCGAACCAAAAAGTAAAATCTGACGGTACGGAGGTCAGGCCTTGAACCGGACACTTACCAGAATTACACAAGTAGCCAATTGCAAAATATAAGTAACTGAGGCCGGACCTCTAACCGGATGCTCTACATACTTGAGGCCGGACCTCTAACCGGATGCTCTACATAAGTAAGTGGATGTTTGAGGCCGGACCTTAAATCCGGATACCCGACAAAGATATCGATATAGCTGCTGAAAGAGTCTTTATCTATCCGTAATCATATAAACTCATGGAACACCATCCAGACTTAGCTAATCAATGTAAGACCTTAAAGTCGAATAGAAACTCAACTTTGAATCACGGAGCGGAAATCATTGTCACTAACGTAACTCGAGAAGCCGTAACATCGAAGAAATAAGAGTAACAATCGCTAGAGCAAGCTCATCGTCTTTCTAAATACCCAACTATCAGACTCAAGTCTGCTACATCAGTCTACAAGGATTTAAGCCGGCCGAGCGACGTCGAGGCTAAACTAAGTCCTACCGACTTTGAATCATGCATTTCTAAGGAAAACCCTAGTCAAACCTAAACTAAGGCCCAACATACTTCTGACAACCAGTATTCAAACATACAAGTAATTCATATAGCAAAGAAGGTCAATTAATAACAATAAACATGCTCACAGTTACCCGATAATTCTCAGAAAAAAGGAGAAAATATGATTTGTAACACCTATGCATGATCCAATAACTACCCAACCCAAATCCCAACTAATCAACATGCATTCACATGTTCGAGTTCAATCTAAGAAGAGAAACCATAGCCTACCTGAACGCAGATCATGCGCGCTCCAAAATTCACTCCCCGGATCTTTTACTTTCTAAAAGGCCTTGAAACGTTGATACACTAAAATCGCAAGAAACGGAGACGGGTCAATTTCATGGTCAAAATGGAAAAAGTGGGATCCGCATTGAGAAATCCCGAATTAACCCCAAATAAAAGTCCTAAATAACTCTCGAAACTTGTATACCATAATGGAGCATAATTCAGGACTCAAAACAGTCCCAACATGAACATGCAACAAAAGAACCCAAATTCTAAGATAAAAATCAGCAACTATGGCAGCAGCTACTTACAAGATTTTACCAAAAATGAAGCTCCAACAGCCAAAACCAACCACACCACGACGATCCTCATGAAAAACCACACAATATAGGCTCTTGAATCACTTGATTCGGACCTAAAATGGCCAAGAAATCACCTTCTAAAATTTCCCAAAACTTGTGCTCGAAAATGAGCTAGACAGCAGTTAAAACCCAAATTTACCTCAAATCGGGTCCCCAAATCAGATTCCAAGTACACCAATGCGTTGCCCTCGAAAAATCTCACAACTTAGCCTTTTGAATTGCCCAATTTGGAGTTGTATAGCTCAAGATATCAAGATTCTAAAGTAAGATACAAAGCTGAAAGTTGGGTTTTTATAAGGGCTACACCAGATTCAGCTTTGCCTACTTTCTTTAAAGTCTCCGACGGGTGCTCGGAATTCGTTCGGAACCTGATAAAAATAAAATAGATATGCTACCCTACCAAAGTCGACATTCCGGACTCAAAGGCGCAGTCAAAATTTTCATCAGAGGTCATCTCGATAAAATGTGGGTCCCACTTCCATTGGCTATTTTAAGTCAAAAACCACAAAAGGGCTCGAAAAAATATCAAAAACCTCAAAACCCGAAAGAAGGGTCAAACTAGACCAAACTCGACATTCCGGAGTTAACCGCGCTGACGGAATTCTCATCCGAGCGCTTTTACTCAGAATGTTGACTAAAGTCAAACTTAGCCTTTAAACTTAAAGTTAAAACGCCTAATCCCACCAACTCACACTGAAAACTTTGGGAGTCATGTCGACAATGCTACTAGACTAAAATGACCCTTCCGGAACTGATGGAATCGTCAGAATTGGATTCTGATGTCATCTTCTTGAACTTTTGATCGAGAATGATCGTTCAAGGTTCATAAGCTCCAAAAGTACTAAAACTCACACAATAACCAAACGAATGACCAGGTGACCGATCTGTCAGTCCCAGCAAGTCATAAATGACTTGGAATCGCTATAGGAACGCTCTAAACGATGTACAGAAGATAAAACACTAAAAATGACAATAAGGGTCATTACAATATCCACTACTAAAAAGAACTTTCGTCCGCGAAAGTAAGGGTCAAGAAGTACCTGAAGGCTCAAACAAGCCGGGAAACTGCTCTCGCATCTCCTGCTCGGTCTCCCAGGTAGCCTCCTCGACTGAACGATGCCTCCAACGGACCTTAACAATAGGAATGGCTCTCGAGCACAATTTCCTCACATCTCTGGCTAGGATGGCAACTGGCTCTTCTACAAATGTCAAATGATCATCCAACTCAATTGCATCATACTGGAGCACATGGGACTCATCAGGAATATATCGGCGTAGCATCGAGACATGGAAAACAGGATGGATGGCTGAAAATGCTGGAGGTAGGGCCAACTCATAAGCAACCTCCCCAACTGTCCGAAGTATCTCAAAAGGCCCAATATACCTGGGGCTAAGATTATCCCGTCTCCCAAATCTCATCACACCCTTCATGGGCGACACACGGAGAAATACCCGATCACCAACAGAGAATCTCAAAGGTCGACGCCTCCGATTCGCATAACTCTGGTGCCTACTCTGAGCTGTCCTGAGTCTATCCTGAATCACTCTCACCTGCTCCAAAGCCTCCTGAATCAAATCTGTACCTCGCGGCCTAGGCTCTGTAGACTCGAACCAGCCCACTGGAGTGCGACAACGCCTACCATACAAGGCCTCAAACGGGGCCATCTGAATGCTAGAATGGTAGCTGTTGTTATATGCAAATTCTGCCAAAGGCAAGAACTGGTCCCATTGACCACCAAACTCCAAAACACAAGCCCGTAGCATGTCCTCAAGGACCTGAATAGTGCGCTCTGACTGACCATCAGTCTACGGGTGGAAAGCTGTGCTCAGGTCAACTCGGGTGCCCAACTCATCCTGAAAGGTCCTCCAAAAGCTAGACGTGAACTGAGAACCCCGATCTGATATAATAGAAACTGGCACCCCATGAAGTCGAACCACCTCTCGAATGTAGATACGATCCAACCGCTCGGCACTAAATGAAGATTGAACGGGAAGGAAATGTGCTGACTTGGTCAATCGATCAACGATGACCCAAATACTATCAAATCCTCTAGAAGTTCTCGGTAGACCAGCCACAAAATCCATAGTAATGCGATCCCACTTCCACTCCGGAATGGGTAATCCCTGAAATTCACCACCAGGCCTCAAATGCTCAGCCTTTACCTGCTGGCAGCACAAGCAACGAGAAACAAAGTCAGCAATATCTCGTCTCATGCCACTCCACCAGTAATGTTGTCTCAAATCACGATACATCTTCGCTGTACCCGAATGGATAGAATATCTAGACTCATGAGCCTCCGAAAGTATCAACTGTATCAAATTTCCAACTCTCGGGACACAAATGCGACCAGCGAATCTCAACACTCCATCAGGATCTAAGGTAGCCTGATCACCATTACCCGCTAACACTCGATCTCTAAGGGACCCCAGGGCCTTATCCTCAAATTGACAACCACGGATCCTATCATACAAAGAAGACTGAACTCCCATATAAGCCAAGACGCATCTAGAATCTGATATATCTAATCGAACCATGCTATTGGCTAAAAACTGAATGTCCAAAGCCAAGGGTCTTTCACCTGCAGATAAGAAGGCTAGACTACCCATACTCACCGCCTTTCGGCTTAAGGCGTCTGCTACCACGTTCGCCTTGCCCGGATGATAGAGAATGGAGAGATCATAATCCTTCAGGAGCTCAATCCAACGACGCTGCCTCGAATTAAGGTCCCTCTGGCTCATGATGTACTGAAGACTCTTGTGGTCAGTATAGATCTCACATCGAACTCCATACAAGTAGTGCCTCCAAATCTTAAGCGCGAAAACTACCGCTGCCAACTCCAAGTCATGGGTGGGGTAGTTGCGCTCATGGACCTTAAGCTACCTCGACGCATACGCAATAACCCGGCCCTGCTACATCAATACACAACCCACACCAACACCAGACGCATCACAATAAATCGTGAAACCCTCACCCTCAATCGGAAGAGTCAATATAGGAGCGCTAGTAAGCAACTCCTTGAGCTTCAGAAAGCTCATCTCACACTCCTCCGACCACACAAAGGGAATATCCTGGCGAGTCAACCGAGTCAAAGGAGCTGCAATAGTAGAAAAACCCTCAACAAAACGCCTGTAGTAACTCGCTAACCCGACAAAGCTACGAACCTCAGTAACAGAAGTGGGTCTGTCCCAATCACGAATAGCTTCAATCTTCGTCGGATCTACCCTAATACCCTCCTTGGACACCACGTGCTCCAAGAATGCTACAGACGCAAGCCAAAACTCGCACTTTGAGAACTTGGCATAAAGCTGCTGATCTCTCAAAGTCTGGAGCACTATCCTCAAATGCTACTCATGCTCACTCCGGCTCCGCGAGTATACCAATATGTCATCAATGAAGATGATAACAAATGAATCAAGGTATGGCCTGAACACACGTGTCATCAAGTCCATGAAGGCGGCTGGGGCATTAGTCAACCCAAAAGACATCACAAGGAACTCATAATGGCCGTAACGAGTCCTAAATGCAGTCTTAGGGATGTCTGCTGCTCTAATCCTCAGCTGATGGTACCCGGACCTCAAATCAATCTTAGAAAATATGATGGCACCCTGAAGCTGATCAAACAAATCATCTATACGAGGCATAGGGTAACGGTTCTTCACCGTCACCTTGTTCAGCTGTCTGTAGTCAATGCACATCCTCAAAGTCCCATCCTTCTTTTTCACAAACAGAACAGGAGCACCCCAAGGAGACACACTCGGACGAATGAACCCCTTTTCTAAGAGGTCCTTTAGTTGTACACTGAGCTCTCTGAGCTCTGCAGGAGCCATCCGATAAGGCGGAATAGAAATAGGACGAGTGCCAGGCTCCAAATCTATAGCAAAATCAATGTCACGCTCTGGGAGTAGGCCAGGTAGATCTGTAGGGAACACATCTGCATACACTCTAACCACAGGAACTGAGTCAATTGAAGGGCCATCCCTACTCACATCTCTGATGTGGGCCAAACACGCTAAACACCCAGAAGAAACCAACCGCCTAGCTCGAATAAAAGAGATTATCCCCGTTGGTGTGTGACTATAAGCAGCCTGCCACAATACCGAGGGAACACCAGGCATGGATAAGGTAACAGTCTTGGCATAGCAATCCAAGACCACATGATATGGGGATAACCAGTCCATGCCCAAAATCACATCAAAATCAATCATATCTAGCATAATAAGATCAGCTCTAGTATCATAACCCTGGATGGTCACTAAGCAAGATCGCAATACTTGATCCACAACTAAGAACTCACTTATCGGGGTCGAAACATGAACCAGCTCTGCCAAAGACTCGGACCTCATACTCAATTGGGGAGCAAAATAAATAGATACATACGAGAATGTGGACCCTGGATCAAATAATACTGTAGCAGGCTGATGGCACAAGAAGAGCGTACCTGAGATGACATCGTCAGATGCCTCAGCCACCACCCTTGTCGGGGCAGCGTAGAAATGGCCCTGAGCACCTCTACCTGGTGCACCCGATCTACCACCTGACCTGCCTCCCCGAGCTCCACCCTTGGTAACCTGTCGACTCTCTCGACGGTCCTGAATCTGACCACCTCCTCTAGCCGAAGAAGACATGGCTGAAACTGGTTTAGAAGTAGGTGGAGCTGGTACAATCACCCCCCAACCTCGCCGGGGGCATTCTCTAGACCAATGGTCAAGAGAACCACAATCATAACACCTCGAAGTTGAACGCCCTGTAGTAACGTGACCGCGGCATGGAGGAAAAGAATCTGATCCCCTCGAATTCTGGCCTGTACTAGGACCACTCTACTGATATTGACCTCCCTCAGAAACAGGTAATGCCGCCTAAACAGGCCAACTGGTCTGACCCTGCTGGAACCTCTGACGTGGCCTATCATATGAGTCCCTCCCCCTAGTCTGCGACTCGCTATAGCTGCCCTGGTAGCGTGCCCTCTTATCGCTGCCCCCTTGGGCCTCACGATGAATATGCTCCATGGATCGGGCATGATCGACCACATCAAGAAAAGAACGGTCAGCTGAAACCATATGCTCTGTGTCAACCCTCAAACGGTATCGCAACCCACGTATAAAACAACAAACTCTCTCTCCCTCTGTGGGCAGGAATCATAGTAGCATGGCGAGACAACTCATGGAACCTCGCCTCATACTCTGAAACGATCATATATCCCTGCTCCAATCTAGAGAACTGATCACGAAGCCTGTCTCTAACGCTCCGTGGCATGAATCGGGCCAAGAAAGCCTCTGAGAACTCACTCCAAGATATAAGAGGAGATCCAACTAGCCTAGACTCCCGATACGTGCGCCACCACTGCCTGGCTGGCCCACGGAACTGATGAGCGGTAAAGTAAGCTCCTCTCGACTCCAAAAGGCCTAATGACTGTAACTGCTCCTGGCAAGTGAGCTGGAACTCGTGAGCGTCCTCTCCAATCGCCCATGAGAATATAGGCGGTGCCAACCTCTGAAATACCGCAAGCATCTTCTGATCCCGCAGTGGCATCTCTCTAACCTCTAAGTCTGGTGGGGCGGCCACATGAACTGGTGGCGGCTGATCTTGCAGCGCTGGTGCTGGTACTGCTGGTGCTGGTGCCTGTCGCATATCCCCAATAGCTGCTAATATCTGAGTCAAGAGGGAATGAAGATCAGGTGCTGCAACTGGTGCGGGTGGTGGCTGGGCAGGCCCCGGCCCCACTGGCTGTGGCAGTACATGCGCTGCATGAGGCTCCTCCTCCATATCCCAGGCAGGTGTTGCAGCCCTACCTCGACCTCGTGGTCGACGTCTACCCCAAGCTGAGGCTCTGGGTGCATCTCCCCCGAACACACCGCCTCGCGTGCGAGCCATCCTGTAACAGAGTGAAACAACTGAGATTTTAAGAAACAAACAAAACACACGCGGCACGAATTTGAAACAAAATGGATATTTTCCTAAATACTTCCTGTAGCCTCCTAAAGATAAGTTACGGACGTCTCCGCACCGATCCGCAAGACTCTACTAGACATTAGCTCTGTAAAAGTGAGACCGTTGAACCTAGGGCTCTGATACCAACTTGTCACGACCCAATTTCTCGAGCCATGAAGGCACCTACTATAACCCATCAGTAGGTAAGCCAAACCACAACCCAGAACCACACATACTGGGTGTGAGGGTAGAAACTAAACAAGACTAAGAAAAATTACTATAACAACATAAGCAAACCAAAACATAATACAATAAAGGATCCCTCCCAGAACCTGGAAGTCACTAATACAGAGCTACCAACAAAACGAGTACAAGTCCCAATAGTGGACCACCGAAACTAGACTGTCTCGAAAAGTAAAAGACAAATCTTTATATAAACAGATGGAGACTGAAATAGTACAAAACGCTGTGAGCTCACCCATGTCTCCAGACCAGAAATTCTCCAAACTTGATCAACGCTGACTACCGGTGCTCGGACCTGCATCACGAAAATAGATGCAGAGCGTAGCATGAGTACCAAAAAAACAGGTACCCAGTAGGCATCATAGGCCGACTGAACTAGAAAAGTAAAGCACTATGAAAAGACGGAATCACAAAACTAGAGGTCAAGAACAGAAGGCTAAGTAACACAATAATGCACACGAGTGTATAAAAATCTAACTAAATTAATATAAATAAGATAACTACACCTAACTGGACCCACCATAAGCCCAGAAGGTACACTCGTGCACAAGTTTAAATAAAAACCCAAACGGACCCCCACAAGCCCGACGAGTACACAAAATAACTATAACTTAAGGAGAATAAAACTCGAGGCCGAAGAACACCGAACCAAAAAGTAAAATCTGACGGTACGGATGTCGGGCCTTGAACCGGACACTCACCAGAATTACACAAGTAGCCAATTGCAAAATATAAGTAACTGAGGCCGGACCTCTAACCGGATGCTCTACATACTTGAGGCCGGACCTCTAACCGGATGCTCTACATATGTATGTGGATGTTCGAGGCCGGACCTTAAATCCGGATACCCGACAAAGATGTCGATATAGCTGCTGAAAGAGTCTTTATCTATCCGTAATCATATAAACCCATGGAACACCATCCAGACTTAGCTAATCAATGTAAGACCTTAAGGTCGAATAGAAACTCAACTTTGAATCACGGAGCGGAAATCATTATCACTGACGTAACTCGAGAAGCCGTAACATCGAAGAAGTAAGAGTAACAATCGCTAGAGCAAGCTTATCGTCTTTCTAAATACCCAACTATCAGACTCAAGTCTGCTACATCAGTCTACAAGGATTTAAGTCGGCCGAGCGACGTCGAGGCTAAACTAAGTCCTACCGACTTTGAATCATGCATTTTTAAGGAAAACCCTAGTCAAACCTAAACTAAGGCCCAACATACTTCTGACAACCAGTATTCAAACATAAAAGTAATTCATATAGCAAAGAAGGTCAATTAATAACAATAAACATGCTCACAGTTACCCGATAATTCTCAGAAAAAAGGCGAAAATATGATTTGTAACACCTATGCATGATCCAATAACTACCCAACCCAAATCCCAACTAATCAACATGCATTCACATGTTCGATTTCAATCTAAGAAGAGAAACCATAGCCTACCTGAACGCAGATCACGAGCGCTCCAAAATTCACTCCCCGGATCTTTTACTTTCTAAAAGGCCTCGAAACGTTGATACACTAAAATCGCAAGAAACGGACACGGGTCAATTTCATGGTCAAAATGGAAAAAGTGAGATCCGCGTTGAGAAATCCCGAATTAACCCCAAATAAAATTCCTAAATAACTCTCGAAACTTGTATACCATAATGGAGCATAATTCAGGACTCAAAACAGTCCCAACATGAACATGCAACAAAAGAACCCAAATTCTAAGATAAAAATCAGCAACTATGGCAGCAGCTACTTACAAGATTTTACCAAAAATGAAGCTCCAACAGCCAAAACCAACCACACCACGACGATCCTCATGAAAAACCACACAATATAGGCTCTTGAATCACTTGATTCGGACCTAAAATGGCCAAGAAATCACCTTCTAAAATTTCCCAAAACTTGTGCTCGAAAATGAGCTAGACAGCAGTTAAAACCCAAATTTACCTCAAATCGGGTCCCCAAATAAGATTCCAAGCTCACCAATGCGTTGCCCTCGAAAAATCTCACAACTTAGCCTTTTGAATCGCCCAATTTGGAGTTGTATAGCTCAAGATATCAAGATTCTAAAGTAAGATACAAAGCTGAAAGTTGGGTTTTTATAAGGGTTGCACCAGATTCAGCTTTGCCTACTTTCTTTAAAGTCTCCGACGGGTGCTCGGAATTCGTTCGGAACCTGATAAAAATAAAATAGATATGCTACCCTACCAAAGTCGACATTCCGGACTCAAAGGCACAGTCAAAATTTTCATCAGAGGTCATCTCGATAAAATGTGGGTCCCACTTCCATTGGCCATTTTAAGTCAAAAACCACAAAAGGGCTCGAAAAAATATCAAAAACCTCAAAACCCGAAAGAAGGGTCAAACTAGACCAAACTCAATATTCCGGAGCTAACCGCGCTGACGGAATTCTCATCCGAGCGCGTTTACTCAGAATGTTGACTAAAGTCAAACTTAGCCTTTAAACTTAAAGTTAAAATGCCTAATCCCACCAACTCACACTGAAAACTTTGGGAGTCATGTCGACAATGCTACTAGACTAAAATGACCCTTCCGGAACTGATGGAATCGTCAGAATTGGATTCTGATGTCATTTTCTTGAACTTTTGATCGAGAATGATCGTTCAAGGTTCATAAGCTCCAAAAGTACTAAAACTCACACAATAACCAAACGAATGACCAGGTGACCGATCTGTCAGTCCCAGCAAGTCATAAATGACTTGGAATCGCTATAGCAACGCTCTAAATTATGTACAGAAGATAAAACACTAAAAATGACAATAAGGGTCATTACACTTATTCCCAAACATGCAAATCTGTTCACATCTTTAGCTCTATTTTCCCTTCTTCAACATGGGAAGTACTTCTTATGGATAACCTGCTTAAGGAATCTAAAATCATATTAGCCTTACCTGAGTGGTAAAGAATACTCATATCATAATCCTTGAGTAATTTCAACCACCTCCTCTGTCTGAGATTGAGCTCTTTCTGAGTGAACACATATTGGAGGCTCTTGTGGTCAGTGAATATGTCCACATGAACACCATACCATTAGTGACGCCAAATCTTTAGAATGAAAACTACTGCAACCAATTATAAGTATGATTTGGATAATTCTTCTTATGAATCTTCAACTGTGTGGAGGCATAAGTTATAACCTTTCCATTTTGCATCAACACACAATCCAAGCCAACTCTTGATGTATCACAATGCACAACAAATCCTTGAGTACCCTCTGGTAAGGTCAAAACCAGAGCGGTAGTCTATCTCTTTTTCAACTCCCGAATGTTTTTCTCACAAGCTTCACACCATTGAAACTTGACCGAATCTAAACTGACTAAGATGGATGTTGGGACAGATCCACAACATCCTAAAAACTAAACTAGTAAAGCAAATAAAAAGGATGTCTTCCGGAATGCAAGGAGGCTCATTACTAAATGTGGAGCTCAATCTGGATCAACAAAGTGTTGCGCGTTGATCTTGGTTACTTGCGTCTGCATTATAAAACAATGCAGGCCAACTGGCATCAGTACATTGAATGTACGAGTATGCGAGTTGGAGTGCTAACACAATTATAAAACTTGAAATGGAGTAAGGATGAACTTACTTTGGCTCTGCTCAACTCATAAAGTGACAACTCAATATATGGCAATAAGAACATGTGCAATATATATATATATATATATATCTTAGTTCATTAAAGATGAAACAATAATAAACTCAACTTTACTTATATATGAAAGTAACATAGTTTTTGTGAGAGTTTCTCTAACCGACAACCACAACTATGAGCCTAAGTAATGATACAACGTCTCTCGATGCTGCCAGAACTGTCCTTTACTTTGCCATCGCATAGAATATCCTCAACCTAGTGGATAAACTTACGTGATCATATAAAAATTATGAAAAATTAATACCCATGATGGCTACATGGTTTACATGGGGACTTGAGTGATCTAAACTATAATTGTCACTTCGGTGCTCAATACTACTACCAAAACATGCTTTAGCTCATACTTTTAAGAAAACTTTCTTCCTTTTGGTTGATATAATTTACTGAACCCTTTAGCTTTAAAAGCTCCTTTTGGAATTAACTTTACCCTCTTTTAGTTAAAAACACTTTTGGAACTTCTTAGTTTCGTTTTAAATTAAATATGAGACATTTATCAATCTTTAGGGAATAATTAGTCCCCCTCGTAACTTTAGAAATGAACTCAACTTTTGCTCTTTACTTCATTTGAAACTTTAACTCTTAGGAAAATACTTAGTTCCCTTATAGCTTTTGAGAATTTAACTCAATTCTTTCTCTTTGCTCGACTTGTAACTTGAGCCTTAAATAAAAGTTAAAATGATTGTTTAACACTCTTTGAAAACGTTAAGAACTCACTTTGACTTGCTTCATAACTTTTAAATTTGACTCTTAACTTCCTTGACTTTGATCTTAGCTTCCCTTGAGTTGGATTATGGATTCAAAGATCATGATCTCATGTTTATGGATGTTTTCATGATGTTTAGATGTACTATGGAGTAACCTAAAATACATTGGTTTGGGGCACTCTGGCTGGTGCGGCGCGCCAAGGCATATCAAACAGAGCCTGCCCTGAAGTGCGCTGGCAGGCGCAGAACCCCAATGGCTATCTGACGAGACCTCAGACTACTCTTCTCTCTTTTTCATCACTAAACCTCCTAAACTTATATGGATCCCACCCCAAATACTTAGGATCCCTAAAGACCTATAGGTGCATCGACGGATCGTATCCTGACCCATGGTCCGTCCTGCACATTCGTCTATGGAATCAGAAACCCCCCAAATCTCAGCCAAGGAAAATTTGACTAAGTGTCGAATGACGGATGGACCTACCGTCCGTAGGTCAGACTACGGTTAGTAGTCTATGTCCGTCCATCGACAACGCACTCGCTCACTCTTTGGCAAGAACCACGATTCACTAGCACAGTCCGTAGATGGACCTCTAGGCCGTAGGTCTTACTGTAGGTTGAAATTAGTAGACAATTAGGGGGAGATGTAGTTTGGGCCAACTTCAATTAATCATATCTCTTAGGACAAAATGAATTAGGTGTCCCATTACATACCCACATATAGATAATTGAATTAGCTTTACATATCCACCGGCCTTGCTAAAATCAGACCTCGGAGTAAAAATTTATGCTCGTTTTAAAAAAGTCATGTTGAACAGGCCCAACCTACCGACCCAAATGATGGAACGTCACTCCAGGTTGTTGTTTGGTCTGACAACAACTAACTCAGTGTCTTTTAGTTTTTTCCCACTTCATTTAAACCTTAAGATATATCGTTTTTAACCTAAATCATCAAATTTTAGTCAGTTTAATCCTAGAAACATAACTAAAACTTACCTAAGTCAAATTATTAATCAAAACTTAGAAAATTACAAGCAAGAAAGGAGAAAAAGGTCAACAATCCTAGTGCAAGAACACAGCAAGATTCCTGCAATTTCAGCCCCAAAATCTAAGTGTTTCTCTATGAATTTTTCATCACCAGTTATGTGGGATTTCACTAGTGGGTTCCTTTCACCCATTGGGTCCCTAGTTTTCAGTCAGATTCTTGATTTCAATCTCATGATTAGACAGAACTTCATTAATTTATTATTTATATGTTCCAAATTAGATTATTATATTATTATTTAGTTTGTCGCATAAATTTTAGAACCCTAGCTATGTATTTTTTTTGTTCTTGAATTATACATGCTAGGTCAGATATTTCAGTTACTTCAAATATACATGCCTTAGTTATATATGCACAATTACTAGATTAACTGTTGCATTCTCAGTTTGCATTTTCAGTTGAGCTATCCAGTATTTACATAACCTCATAATGAGTTAACTACATAATTCATTGGGATTAGCATAATACCGAGTTAGACTAGGGTTCAGCGTACTCAATTAGTCCCAGAACTACTAGTCAAGTAGGTTGTAAGTAACCTATGTGGGCAATCAGTTTAATGATCACGCCAGCATTCCTTTATACCTATGGCAGAGTATATTGTGTCCTCTCGATGGGGCGTATACATCGGACTCCACATTTAGCTCATGTGGTTTTATTATCGGTTATTAGTATCTCCCACTGTTTAGTCAGACTCTCTTGCATTGACCATTTATCAGTATACTCAGTATTCAGTTTCAGCATGTTATAAATTGTTCATTGCATTCAGTTAGCTCAAAGATTTAGTATATCCTATTCAAATTATTATATTTGAATTTGTTCTTGTTCAATTATGTTTCATTTCATCCTTATTCTATCCTACATTCTCAGTAGCTTTCAAGTATTGATGCATACGTGTGCTACATCTTCTCTTGACGTAGGTTCAGGTTCTTAGCATCCAGATCACGCATAGATCTATTTCTGGTATCCAGTTCAGCAGATTCAGTGGTGAATCCTCATTCTCCGAGGACAATAGTCATGAATTTTATTTATTCTTTTAGTTTCAGTTTTTGCTAGACTTAGCTGGGGATTGTCCCAATATTTCTAGTCATTTAGAGGCTTACTTCAAACATAGTTTCAGTGTAGTATTGAGTTAATAACTTCTTTGTATTCAAATCATCAGTGTTTCATTTATATCAGTTATAGTATATGAGTATTCCTCATATTTTCAGTTTAAGTTATGATTTAGCTTCCATATTCAGTTTATTATCCTTAGTATGCTCATGATTATGCCAACAGGGTTAGCTTGGGATCACTTGTGGTCCTTGGTTCCATGTCCACATTTCAGAGGTAGTTGGAGTCGTGACAAACTTGGTATTAGAGAACTAGGTTCAAAAGTACTAAGAAGTCTGAAAATCCACACTAAGTAGAGTCATTTTCATGGGTGTGAAGTTCACCACATCTAATGAGAGGGAGGCTACAAAGTGTTTTAGGAAAATTTCACTTTCTTTTTACTCTTGTCATGCGTAAGGTATGGTCTAATTCCATTCTAACTTGATTTTCTACGTTTCAGATCATGCCTCCTCATAGAGATAACGCTAGGAATGTGAATGCCAAGAATGCAAACACAACTCCTCCAATCCTAGATCAGGAATCTCTAATGCTGAGTTTAGAAATTCTATATAGATGCTGGCTCAGAGTATGACTAACCAGAACAATCGGGTTCATGCTCATGTGAATGAAAATAGTGAACCAGTAGTAGCAAGGGTCTGTGACTTTGTTAGGATAAATCTGCCTGAGTTCTTAGGATTACAAACTAATGAGGATCCTCAGAATTTCTTGGATGAGATCAAGAAGATCTTTGAGGTAATGCAAGTCACTGAGAATGATTGGGTTGAGTTGGCATCATACCAGTTGAAGGATGTTACTCATATCTGGTACACTCAGTGGAAGGAAAATAGGGGTACAGATAAAACTCCTAGTACTTGGGATTGCATAAGTGAGAGCTTTCTTGAAAGATTTTTCCCAATAGAGTTGAGAGAAGCAAAGGCTCAGGAATTCATGAACTTGAGGCAGGGAAACATGACAGTGCAACAGTATGGGCTCAAGTTTAACCAACTCTCCAAGTATGCTCCTCACATGATTGCTGACTCCAGGGCTCAAATGAATAAGTTCTTGTATGGAGAGTCGGATTTGGTGAAAACTGAGTGCAGGATTGCTATGTTATTGGGAGATATGAACATCTCTAGGCTTATAACTCATACTCAGCTGGTTGAGGGTGATAAGCTTAGGGAACAGGCTAAGGAGAATCAGAAGGCTAGGACTGGGAACTACGAATATTCTCATAAGAAATTGGGTGGTGGAAATCACGCACAGAGCCAGCAAAACTTTTTAGCTCCAGCCCCTTTATCAGCTAGTGTTCCGTCCTCCAAGAATAGGTATGACCAGAAGGTTAGAACACCAGTCTCTAAGTATCAGGGAAGTGTTTCAGGCACCAAACCTTACCCCACTTGCCCTAAGTGTGGTAAGAACCATCCGAGTGAGTGTCTCGTTTTTCGGTGCGGTAAGTCTGGTCACAGGTTTAGGAATTGTCCTTCTAAACATGGTTAAGGAGGTCGACATAGTAGAGCTTAGTCTACAACTTCCGCAGCACCAACAAGTCGCCCGACTATACAAGTTAACTCAATTGGTATAGGTTGCGATCAGCGCCAGAACAGGTCGTATGCTCTTCAGGCTCGCCAGGATCCGGAAGGTTCTCCTAATGTAGTCACAGGTACGTTACTAGTCTTTGACTTTGATGTTTATGCATTGTTAGATCCAGGGGATACTCTTTCTTTTGTAACTCCTTACATAGCAGTCCAATTCAGTGTTAGTCCAAAAACTCTCTCCGAACCTTTCTCAGTCTCTAATCCAGTCGGTTACTCAGTTATAGCTAGATGGTTATACAAAAATTGCCCTGTTACAGTATCTAAGAAAGTCACTCAGCAGATCTTGTAGAGTTAGAAATGGTAGACTTCAATGTCATTCTAGGCATGGATTGGTTATAATCCTGTTATGCCTCAGTCGATTGTAGAACTAGGATTGTTTGTTTTCAGTTTCCAGACGAATCAATCTTAGAATGGAGGGGTAGTAGCTTATAGCTTATGGGTCGATTAATTTCTTACCTTAAGGCCAGAAAGATGATCTCTAAGGGTTATCTCTATCATCTAGTTTGAGTTAAGGATTCTAGCTCTGATACCCCAACTCATGAGACAGTTCCGGTAGTCTGTGAGTTTCCAGAAGTATTTCTAGAAGATCTTTTTGGAATCCCTCCCAAAAGGGAAATCGACTTTGGAATTGATCTCCTTCTAGATACCCAGCCTATTTCTATTCCTCCTTATAGAATGTCTCCAGCAGAGCTTAAGGAATTGAAAGAGCAATTAAAAGACCTTCTAGATAAGCATTTCATCAGACCTAGTATTTCACCATGGGGTACACTAGTGTTGTTAGTAAAGAAGAAAGATGGTTCTCTTAGAATGTTCATTGACTATATACATTTGAACATGGTCATAATCAAGAATAAGTATCCCATCCCCAGGATTGATGACTTGTTTGACCAACTTCAGGGTGCTAGTCATTTTTCAAAGATAGACCTCAGATTAGGTTATCATCATCTTAGAGTTAGAGATAGTGACATTCTGAAAACAACCTTTAGAACTCGGTATAGTCATTATGATTTTGTAGTTATATCAGTTGGACTAACCAATACTCCTGCATCTTTCATGGATTTGATAAACAGAGTGTTCAAACAGTACTTGGACTTGTTCATTATCGTCTTTATTGATGATATCCACATTTACTCTAGGTATGAGGAAGAACATGCGAGTCATTTTAGAATTGTTTTATACTCTCAAGGATCGTCAGTTATTCGCTAAGTTTAGAAAATGTGAGTTTTGGTTGCAATCCATTGCTTTCCTTTGTCATATTGTATATAGCGAAGGGATCCGAGTGGATTCACAGAAAATAGAAGCAGTGAAACAATGGCCCAGACCTAACTCTGCTATAGATATTAAAAGTTTCATAGGTCTATTGGGTTATAAATAGAAGGTTCGTGGAAGGATTTTCATCCATAGCCTAACCATTGACTAGATTAACTCAAAAAATGGTCAGGTTTAAACGGTCAAATGATTGTGAGAAAAGCTTTGCAGAATTGAAAACTAGATTGATTACAGCTTCTGTCATGACTATACCAGAGGGTACCGATGGTTATGTTATCTATTGTAATGCATCCAGAGTTGGCCTAGGTTGTGTATTGATGCAGCGAGATAAAGTTATAGCTTATTCTTGTAGACAACTTAAGGTTCATGAGAAAAACTACCCAAGCCATGACCTCGAGCTAGTAGCATTCGTGTTTTCACTCAAGATATGGAGACACTACTTGTCTGGTGTTCACATAGATGTGTTCACTGATCATAAAAGCCTTCAATATGTGTTCAGCCAGAAAGAGTTGAATCTTTGCCAAAAGAGATGGCGTAAGTTCCTTAAGGTTTATGATATGAGTGTGCATTATCATCCTGGTAAGGAGAATATACTAGCATATGCTCTTAGCAGATTATCTATTGGTACTGTAGCCCATGTTGAGGAAGAAATGATGGAGCTAGTGAAGGATGTTCATAAACTTGCTCGCTCAGGAGTTCGCATGATGTGCATATCATAAAGTGGTGTAACAATTTAGAATGGGGAAGAATATTCTTTGGAAGTGGAGTTTAAGGAAAAGTAAGACAGTGATCCAATCTTGCTTAAACTTAAGGATGCACTCCACAATTAGAGAGTGGAGGTTTTCCCCCACGGGGGGATGGTGTACTTTGCTACCAGTGTAGATTGCGTGTTCCTGATGTGGGTGAGTTCAAAAAGCATATGCTTGTTGAAGCCCATAACTCCAGATATTCTATTCATTCAAGTGCCACTAAGATGTACGACGACCTACGGGAAGTCTATTGGTGGAATGGCATGAAAAGGGATATAGCAGATTTTGTGAGTAAGTGCCCCAATTGCCGGCAAGTCAAGGTAGACCATCAGAAACCAAGAGGTATGACTATAGAGATCGATATTCCTATTTAAAATTAGGATGTGATCAATATGTTTTTCATCACAGGGTTACCCCGTACTCGCAGACAGCATGACTCAATTTGGGTGATCGTTGATAAGATGACTAAGTCTTCTCGCTTTTTAGCGGTCAAGACTACAGATTTGGCATGGGACTATGGTCAGCTTTACATTAATAAAACTGTGAGGTTTCATAGGGTTCCTTTGTCTATTATATCAGATAGAGGTCCTCAGTTTACCTCTCATTTCTTGAAGTCATTTCAGAAGGGTCTTGGTACTAGGGATGGCAAGGGGACGAGGAAGGGGACAGGGGGACGGGAAGAAGGGGGACGGGACGGGATGGGGGACGGGTAGAGGCGATTCGATACAGGACCAGGATTGGGGGTACAAAAATAGGTCCCATCCCGTCCCACTATATATACGGGGACAGGATCGGACGGGACGACATGGGATGGGGGAATTTTTTTTAAAATACTTATATATTTTTATTGAAATACACGTCTTTAGCTAATAAATTTTAAATTTAATTTTTGATTTTCAAATATCTAAATAAATTTTCAAATTTAAAGTTTCAATTTTCAAATTGTAAGATTCATGTTTCAAATTTCAAGTTTCAACTTTAAAGTTTTAAATTTCAAATTTGAGAAGTTTAAATTTGTAATTTAAATATTTTAAAGTAATTTAAATTGTAAACTTTAAATTAAGTATTTTAAAATTAGTTGAGTACTTTAGTATATATTTAATTGTATATATTAAAATTAAAATGAAAAACAATAATTGTATAAAAAAAACTTGAACAAAAGTTAAAACCTTCAAATTTATTCAATAGAACTTAGAAGTTACAACTAACAAATATTAGTGGAGTAACTAATCTACGCAGTCACCTTCTAGGAAGGGTTATGTTTCAATAAGTTCTCATACGTAAAACTAATATTTGTTACAGATATTAGATGAGTAACTAATTTTACGCAGCAACCTTATAGGAAGGGTTCTGTTTCAATTAGTTCTCATACTTAAAACTAATATTTGTTACAGATATTAGATGAGTAACTAATTTTACGCAGCCACCTTATAGGAAGGGTTCTGTTTCAATTAGGTCTCGAATGTAATCTAAAAATATTTGTTTTCTCCTTTAAAATTGAATTTTAACTGTCGCATCATATCAATGGTGATATCCTCTAGTGTTGGCAAACTTGATAGAAATTCTTGTGCCTGTAATTCATCATCACTGCATTCAATTTGTGTTTTGATCCAACTTGCTTGTTTTTTACTTAACTTTGGCAAATTGTCATTCCTCCTTTCAGCATTGCACCAGTCTTTAAATAAAATTGTTGTTTCCAAACTGTCTTCCGCTAATGAATCCCTATGATCACCAATTTGAAACCTTGCCGCACTGAAAGCAGCCTCCGATGCAACTGATGAAGCTTGAATAGCTAGAACATCACGAACCATTTTCCTCAAAGTTGGAAATGCATCGCTTCGCCTACTCAACCATCCTAATAAATCATCATTGCCATCTTTGATTTCTATTACTTCTAAAGATTGATTAAGATATTCTTCAAAATCATCACGGTTAGTATAATTAAGACCAAGAAAACCTTGCATATAAGTTAAAATTGGAAGTGACAAATCAATCTCAACATTAGAAGTTTGACCAACTTCTCCTTGAAAATTTTCCGTAGTTCTATATTTTTCAAACAACAGTTTTGCTTCTACTTTTATGCTAGACTTGCACGTTTGACAATTTGGAATTTCTTCCGATAAAATTTCTAAAGTTTCATAAAAAGTGTCAACAAGGCCTTGCAAACCTTGTAATTTATAAGCAGGATGAAGTAAAGTAGTTGTTAAAAAAACTTGAGGAATAGAAAAAAAATATTTTTTAAATTTTTCAATCATACCTTCAATTGGAACTCTAAATTTATATTTTATATTTACAAAATTGAATTGAAAGAGCACAAAAATTTATTAATACGGATGAAATAGTAGGATAATAAATTCCCAAAAACATGGTCGTAGCATCATAAAAAAGTCTTAAAAATTGTAATAGTTCTTTAGTTTCTTCCAAATCTTCATCACATATTCTATCTAATGGGTCAGCATTATGAGTATTAAAAACCATTTGTATGGGTCTTCTTTATTTGTAAGCAACCGAAAGCATTTCGTAAAGAATTTCACCTTGCTTTAATATGTTTTGAAATTTTTCTAGGTGACAATTCACATAGTAAACGACGCTCATTAAATTCCTTAATTCTAGCAGCATTGTTTGTATGAAAAATCCAGGTTACAACATATTCAACTTTTACGTTACCACAATCAAATAATGAAATACCATCTTGTACAACTAAATTTAATATATGTCCAACACATCTAATATGAAAAACATTATTGTCAATTGAACATAATCTAACTTTTAATATTTTAGCAGCGTTTGTATTAGATGCATTATCTAATGCGACAGACATTATTTTATCTATAATTATTTAATAATCGAAAACACTTAAAATATTTGAAGCTAAATATGCACCAGCTTTTTTCTATATACATAGTTTATAACTTATAATTCTTTTTTTGCAAATTCAAATTATGATCAATCCAATGTGCAGTAATAGTTAAATAATCATTTCCATTAACACTACGACCCATGTCCGAAGTTATAGACACTCTACTATCTAATATGCTAAATATACAACGAAGAAATTGACAATGTTTACCTTGATATTCAAAAACATCAGATTTAATAGTATTTCTTGAAAAGACTCTATACTCCGGATTATAAGTTTGTTGAATATATTCAATAAAACTGGGATTTGAAGGATAACTATAAGGCAAACCACAAACAGAAACCATTTTAGCTAAATTTTCCTGATCTAATTCCTTATTATATTTACGTTGTGTTATTAGACAAGCGGGGTTAAAAGGATCTAATGTTCCTTGAACCATGTTGGAAGTCTCTATCGATGCATTACCGGTAATCTCTGATTCATTAATTGAAATTCCGTTTTTTCTATTGGCTAATGCTTTAGCTTCTTCATATTGAATCGGCACAAAAGATAACAAATGTCTATTTAATCCCCCCCCCCCCGTTCCTTCTTGACCCCCACCTTGTTTATGTTTAAAAGGTTGCTTACACTTATTACAAATAGCAACACTATTTTCTTTATTGAAAGTCATAAATTGCCACACAATAGAAGTTTTAGGTCGTTGATGCTTCACCTTCTCCCTTGTGGAAGGTATAAGGGGTGGATGTCCAAAATTTTGCTCCGGTAAATTGATAGTCTCATTTGGAACTTCTGTCACCAGACTAGTAGGTGTTTCTTCTAACTCCTCTTCTCCCAAATCAGCTTCTACTTCTTCACCTGAATTTTCATCAACATTAGGATTAATATTACCATAACGTCGTTCTAAACTTTCATGATCAAGTTGAACATTTGAATCAATATCATAAGGAGAATCATCAACATAAGTAAAATCATTTATGTTAAATCTAACTCTACTCGTTGATTTAGATGAAATACCTCCACTTTTACTACTCTTTTTTTCTTTACTATTTTTTTACCAAAATTAAATAATTTAAAAAGTCTACTTTCTTCGTTATCTTGTGTTTCCTCTTTTCCTTTACTGCTATTTTTTTTGCTAGAACTCATAATTATATATATATATATATATATATATATATATATATATATATATATATATATATATATATATATATATATATATATATATATATATACATACATACATAATAAAACAAAAGTTAAGACGAAAAATAAAATTTAAATATTATGAAACGAATGTACCAAACGTCTGCGTTAATAGCAGACGCTAAACTGATTATTGAAGCTTGTGGTTTGTCGTAACTTGTAATTTGTAACTCCAACCAATACTTGATAACAAATATGAGATATTATAATTATATTTAATGATATAATATGAAAATTTTAAATTTAAAATTGAAATATATGGATTCTAATAATATGAGAACTAAAAAATAGAAATTAAGATTGACACTTGAGAGTTAACAGCTGAGAGGATATAGAAAATAGATGAGAGAAATGAGAATAGATGATTTTGTAAGAAATAGTAGGGTATAGGTGTATTTATAATATTAAAAATGGGTTAAAGTGTAATTATTATAACTTTAAGGTTTAAAATAATGTTTTAAAAGTAGGGGGTGGTAGGGGCTGGTAGGGGGTGTTTGGGAACACAAAAAAAGGGCAAAAATCCGTTTGGGGGGGGGGACCACTAGCCGTTTCCCTAACGGATCTAAATGGTAAAAAATTTTAAAATTTTAAATTTTAAATATTAAAAAACAGAAGGGATCCCGCGAACCGGCCGGTTCAACCGGGCCAGGTCGACCGGGCACAGGGGTGAACCGTTCCCTGACCGGTCCTCTCATCCCCCACCCCTTAAACCCCCAAAAACCCTAGGGGATGGGCCAAGTTCGAAACGGAGCAGGTCGAGACGCGGTCTGAGGCGGGTCATCCCGGTCCCCCTGCCACCCTTACTTGGTACTCAAGTTAACCTTAGTACAACATATCATCTACAGACAGATAGACAGGCAGAGTGTACAATTCAGACCCTAGAGGATATGTTGAGAGCTAGTGTGATCGATTTCAAAGGTAGTTGGGATGATCACCTTCCTCTAATTGAGTTCAACTACAATAATAGTTACCATTCCAGCATTCAGATGACCCCTTCTGAAGCTTTGTATTGGCGTAGATGTAGATCTCTTGTTGGCTGGTTTGTTATAGTGAAGCAGCTTTAATAGGTCAAGATTCAGTCCTTTATGCTATGGAGAAAGTGCAACTCATTAGAGATAGACTTAAAGACAGCCCAAAGTCATCAAAAATCTTATGCAGATGTGAGAAGAAGGGAACTAGAGTTCTAAGTTGATGATTGGATTTTCCTGAAAGTGTCACCTATGAAAGGGGTGATGAGATTTCGCAAGAAAGAGAAGGTAATTCCTAGATATGTAGGCCCTTACAAGATTTTTAAAAGGGTTGGGAAGGTGGCATATGAGTTAGATTTGCCAGCACAATTAGCAGCAGTGCATCCGGTCTTCCACATCTCACTCTTGAAGAAGTGTGTGGGTGATCTAGCCTTTGTAATTCCATTAGAGAGTATGGCGGTGAAAGACAGTCTTTCTTATGAGGATGTACATGTTGAGATTCTTGACCGTCAGGTTAGAAGGTTGAGAAACAAAGAAGTCGCTTCAGTCAAGGTTTTGTAGAGGAGTCAGTCCGTAGAAGCAGCTACTTTGGTGGAAGAAGCAGCAATGAAAGCCAAGTATCCTCACCTCTTTACTTCTGATTCCACTCCAGCTTGAGGTAATAGTTCCTCTTTAGTTTTCCAGTCATTCATGCGTGAATTCAGTCTTACAATCATGTTCCCTCAGTTTGTACTTGAATTTTCAGTGTATTTGCATGTTCTCAGAACTCAGTTCAGTCAAAAACTCAGTTCACAGTATTTAGTAGTAGGGATTGTAGCTCTCTCCCTCTATTTTAGCTAGTTTACTGTTCATTCGAGCACGATCGATCCCAAGGGGGAGATAATGTAACACCCCGTATCCAAAATAGAACAAAAATCAACTTTTCAAAAAATATGCAGGTGCAGTCGACGGTTTCCATCAAAGAACTGTAATCTGACTAATGGTCCGTCCTGCACATTCGTCGATGGAGTCAGAAACCCCCAAAATCTCGGCCAAGGAAAATTTGACTAAGTGTCAAACGATGGACGGACGTACGGTCCGTAGGTCATACTACGGTCAGTAGTCTGTGTCCGTCGATCGACACCCCATTCACTCACTTCCTAACAGGAACCACGATTGACCAGCACGATCTGTAGATGGACCTACGGACCAGAACCACGATTGACCAGCACGATCTGTAGATGGACCTACGGACCAGAGGTCTGATCGTAGGTTGAAATTAACAGCCAGTTAGGGGGAAATACAGTTGGGTCAACTTCAATTTATCATAAATTATAGCACAAATTGAATTAGGTGTCCCATGACATACCCACATATAGATAATTGAATTAGTTTTGCATAGCCACAGAGCTTGCTAAAATCAGATCTCCAAGTAAAATGTTATGCCCGTTTTAGTAAAGACTTGTCGAACAAGCAAAATCTACAGACCCAAACGACGGACTGTCAATAGAACGACGGACCGTCAGTCCAGGTCGTCATTTTGTCTGACAACAACTAACTCAGGGGTATTTTGGTGTTTTCTCATTTTGTTTAAACCTTAAGATACGTTGTTTTGATCCTAAATCATCAGATTTTAGTCAGTTTAAGCCTAGAAACATAATTAAAATTTACCTAAGTCAAATCATTAATCAAAACATAGTAAATTATAACCAAGAAAGGAGAAAAAGTTCAAGAATCCTAGTTCAAGAATGCAGCAAGCTTCCAACAGTTTCAGCCTTTAAATCTAAGTGTTTCTCCATGAATTTCATCATCAGGTATGTGGGATTTCACTAGTGGGTTCCTTTCACCCATTGGGTCCCTAGTTTTCAGTCAGTTTCTTGATTCCCATATTATGATTAGACCTAGGGTTTCTAGAACTTCAACAGAACTTTATGAATTTATTAGTTATATGTTTCAAATCAGATTATCATGTTATTATTTAGTTTATTACATGAATTTCAGAACCCTAGCTATGTGTTTCTTTAGTTCTTGAATTACACATGCTAGGTCAGATATTTCAGTTACTTCAGATATACATGCCTCAGTTATAAACGTACAATTACCATATTAATTGTTGCATTCTCAGTTTGCAGGAATAGCACGCAAAAGACAGCCTGGAAAGACGCATAAAACTTTTTTCTTTTCCTTTCCCTCCCTCGCTTACAGTTACTTCCAATTCCAACCAATTTCTATTTAATGCACTCATAAGAACCCGACAATCCCCCGTATGGAGCCACCGTCGTTTCGTCTGGCATGTACTCTCAGGACCTCCGAGTACGACAAAGTGAAAGGAGACCAGACTCACCTCCCCTACTTTGTCAATCACAACCGTCTCGTCTTCAGTTTTGAGTTATTCAGTATTTACATAAATTCATAATTACTTAATTACATAATTCATTGGGAGTAGCATAATACCCGAGTTGGACTAGGGTTCAGCGTACCCAATTAATCTCAGAACTACTAGCTAAGTAGGTTATAAATCCCCTCTGTGGGCAATTAGTTTAGTGATCACGCCAGCATGCCTATATACCTCTGGCAGGGTATATTAGGTCTTCTCGATGGGACGTACACATCAGACTCCACATTTAGCTCATATGGTTTTATTATTAGTTAATAGTAGCTCCCACAGTTCAGTCAGACTATCTTGTATTGACCATTTATCAGTATACTCAGTATTCAGTTTCACCATGTTATAAATTGGTCATTACATTCAGTTAGCTCAGATATTTAGTATATCCTGTTCATATTATTATTATACTTGCTTTTGTGCTTGTTCAGTTATGTTTTATTTCAGCCTTATTCTATTCTACATGCTCACTACCTTTCAAGTATTGAAGCATATGTGTGCTACATCTTCTTGTGATATAGGTTCAGGTTCTCAGCATCCAGATCACGCATAGATCAATTTCTGATCTCCAATTCAGTAGATTCAGTGGAGAGTCCTCATTCTCCGAGGACAATAGTGATGAGTTTATTTTAGTCTTTTAGTTTCAGTTTTTGCTAGACTTAGCTAGGGCTTGTCCCAGTATTTCTAGTCATTTAGAGGCTTACTTCAGACATAGTTAGTTTCAGCGTAGTATTGAGTTAATAAATTATTTGTATCAAATTTATCAATATTTCATTTATCTCTGTTATAGTATATGGGTATTCCCCATCTTTTCAGTTTAAGTTATGATTTAGCTTCCACATTCAGTTTATTATCTTTAGTATGTTCATGATTATGCCAGCAGGGTTAGCAAGGGATCAATTGTGGTCCTAGGTTTCACTTCTGCGTCTCGGGGGTAGCTCGGGTGTGACAATAAAAGACATCTAGTACTTGGTCGAGTTCAAAATCTCCCTACTACCTAAGTTTTTTTACCTTTGCTCACGTAAGGAACATCTTTAAATAATGATATCTATCATCATATAATGATTTAGGGGCACCATAACCTATCAACTTAAAGTACTATAAGTCTTCTTCCCAATGCCACTAAGTTTTCTTCATTTAGAATTTCAAGTAAAAAGTTATAAACATTTTAATTTAGATTACTACAACAGCGAGTTTTCAGAGTCAATGACCTACGAATCTCTTCTACGGGTCGTAGATTAATATACGAATCGTATTTTTCACTCATGTAAAAAAAATCTAAAAGTCATTTTTGGGCCAGATCCTACGAACCTAGTTACAGGTCGTAGAAGCATACATGGGTCATAGTAGTGTTTTAAAAGGCATAATACATATATTGGATCCTAAACCTCGCTTCAGATTTTAACTTTGACCTCCAACTTTCATACTGCACAAATAGGCACTTTAATTTTCCAACTTTTAACTAAATAAACCCATGAGTCCTACATGGAAAAAAATACACGTAAGACATCAAGTAGGACAAAAAATGACATGTAGGACATTTGTGTCTATTAGTTCAACTTTATACAAGTTTAAGTGTTTACTTGTGCACACCCAAAGTTGAAGGGCATAAATGTGATTCGAAGACAAGTTAAAGGGCATATTTATGTATTATGTCCTTTTAAAAGGTGGGGGCATGAGAAAAGAAATTTTACATAGTATAGGGCAAGGTGTAAGCCTCGAGACGTGGGGCGTAAGCCCTACGAATCTTTAAATGTTTAATTTACAATATAGTATAATAATATAATAACACAAAATTATAAAAATACATCAATAATTTGAGATAATTACAAAACATAATTAAGGAAACTTAGAAAATAATACTTCTAACATGATTATACTAGTATAAATAATATAATATCTTAATTTTCTAATAATAAAAAATTGACAAAATGATCTGATGGACCCATATACTTGTATAAGTTTGTATTATGAACCCTTTTGCTTAACCTTTAATCCACTAAACTCTTAAAGTCATTGAAATACAATATATCAAACCCCTCAGACCATTAATAATTCTTATGTGGTATTAAGATAGATGAGTTGGCAAAAGAGTGTAAACACACACATGTAAAGGAAAGTGAATAATATATTTTAATTTAAAAATATAAAATAATAATTTTTTTTAAAAAAAACTCATCTTCTTCCCCTCCCCTCCCCTCCCCTCCCCTCACCTTCTTCAGTCATCCCCCACCACCATTCCTGCCCCCAACTTTTTTTTTCTAGAAATGTGAAATTAATTCTTTGAATATTAACAAAATATAAAGCTTAAGAACATGACCGAAAACATGGTTATAGAGAATTAAAATTCACAGCAGCCGAAACTCAATGTAAATTAAAACCTACAGTTACTACCATTACAACCACCAAACTCTACAATCTAGCTGCCAAATCCATGGAGGGTCCTTTCCAGTCTCTTGAGGGCATAGACAACACCCATCGCAGTAACC
Source organism: Solanum lycopersicum (assembly GCF_036512215.1). Taxonomy (NCBI): domain Eukaryota; kingdom Viridiplantae; phylum Streptophyta; class Magnoliopsida; order Solanales; family Solanaceae; genus Solanum; species Solanum lycopersicum. The sequence continues at coordinate 14,979,228 of NC_090800.1, forward strand.
GACATTTTCAGCCCCGCCACAACCTTCCTTTCTAGGCCACATGCCACCCTAATCTCCCTTTTCAGCCAACTCCCACCTCCATATCCATACTAACCCCACCCCCACCTCTTTTTAGCCATCCCTAACCTCCTTTCAGGGTGTACCTCACCCATCTTTTTCTCAACTTCCTTTTTCACTTACCCCCATCTTAGTAATAGATCCAATTTTTTTTCATTTTAGTTTCACCAAATATCACTATTAAAGAATAAAATTTCAAGTACAAAAATTCTAATTTAAAATTCAAAATTTTCTTTTCAAGACTTCTATTTTATATAATGCTTTTTTTCTTATGAAGACAAGTTTAAGTTGAAGTCAGACTAACGCCTCATCACTTAATGGAGGTCTGAGTCTTAATCATTCATAGTTATCCCATTAAGTATGTTTGATTTTTAGGTTTGAATTTGAATTATTCAGATTCAACCCATTAAGTTCATTTGTTTTATTTATTAAAAAATTACTTAATGGGTCTGAAGATGTTTGAATGAATCAGATATGTAAAAGACTCTTAATAACATTCAGAATCATTTGATAAGTTATCAAATAATAAAGGAAAAATTATCAAACTAGTCAAAATCCCTAACTTAATTAGTAAAAACATCTACACTTTAAAATAATTATTGAAAATATAAAAATGACAATATTTTAGAAAATAAATGTGTATTCAAATTTTATTTCTCAAAACTCCAACTTTGAATCAAATTCTACCTCCATTACTCATTTACACTTCTTCCTATGCTTTAGTACCATTAAATTTATTGTTCATCTTTCATTTTTCAATTTTTTTTCTTTTTCATCAACTTTCAGTTTTCAGCATTCCCATCATTCACTTTTCTTGTTTTTTTTCTTTCATCAAATTTTCACCATTATTCTCTTCATTGTTGAAGAAGAACTTATTATTCAAGTTCGTAACAATTTGTTCAGATCTATCAATTAATCAAGAAATCTCTCAATTGATAAAGGTATTTTTGAATTCATCATTTATTTTGCGATATTTATTTTGAATTCATTATGATGAATTTTTGAATTGTATGTATTGAGGATTTTTCGTCAATTTTTTATATTTTTATGTGAGCTTGTTAACTTACTCATCAAATATTTATGTATTTTAGATTTTTAGTAATTAAAATAATTTTTGTCGAATTTTTTTATGATTTATTTTTATATTTCAAATTAATAGAATCCACATTAGCATTTAGGTATTGAGTTGTTTCGCAAAAGTATTTGTAAGTATTTTGAATGTTCTGTAGTTTGTAGTCAAATTTATGTTTACAAAGTGATAATCTAAATACAAATCTGTAATTTGATTATTTAAAATTGTGAATGAATACGAAATAAAAAATAAACTAGTTGGTATAAAACATATAATGAGCAAAATAAAATACAAAATATTTGACTGATGCGATTAGGATGAATACACATATAATGAATACATAAACTGTATTTTGGCTATTTATAGTTGAGAATGAATACGAAATCAAAATATAAATACAAAACTTTATGATATACATTAGAATGAATACGAAATCTTATCTACACAAATTATATGATATACATTAGGACAAATACGAAATCAAATCTAAGTATAAACTATTTGGTGTACAAAGTGATATTGAAAATAAAAAAAATAAAATACATATGTAAGATGGATGAATACCTATCTCATCAATACATGAGTATTGTATTCTGAATACTGAAAAATTTCTTAAAAGAAGATACATAAACTTCATAACCTTAACATGATAACCAAATAATTTCGTAAAATTTCAGACTTTTTTAAAGATAAATTATAATTTCATAACATCCAAATATGCCTTAGTAAAATAAACTGCATATTGAATTTTTTTAACAATGGTGATAGGCGTGTTTTTTAGAACATGGTGAAAGAAGAAGAAAGATGAAAGTTGGTGTATCTTGATAAATACCCAATTAGTTCTTTGTTTTGGAATTTTTGTAACATATAAAAATTTTAAATGATTGTTTCTTTTAAATATTTTTCTCTCCCCTTAATTTCTCCTTTCTGTTTTTTAACAATTGTTTAATTTTTTTGACATTTTTACTAAATATTAAAAGTATTGACAATTAGTCCTATTAAATGTCAAAATATTGACATTTTTTGAAAATTTCCTCAATAATAAATCATAATTCTCTGCTTTGAATGTGTATTTTTATCTCAAAACTAAACACTCTCTTTTTTCTCAATCAAACACCATTTTTTCCCAACTGATTAGTTTTCATAAATTCTTTCAAGTATTTCTTTTATATTAATAATTTTCTTGTACTGATGTGTGTTAAGAACGCTGGTTGCAATAATGTTTTTGGTGTATTGTTGTTTATCAAGATTTTTTAATGAAAAAATAGTATTCCAAATCATGATTATTAAAATTTTAAAAAAAATCATCAGAATTTATATATTTTGCTGGAATGAAAAATTTATAGTATTTAACTAATATAATATTTAATTTCACTTCTACATTTAGATATTGAAAATAAACAACATTAATTATTTAGTGTTTAGATTTAGAGACCACATCTTAATATTCAAATGTGTATTCAGATCAAAACACTCAAATCTTAATGCAAATCTTAATATTCATATGTGTATTCAGATATAGACCTCTTAATCTTAGTGTAAACAAACGAGTCCTAAGAAGGTGGAGGTGATAGTGGTGGTAGGTTGGGAAAGGTGGATGGAAGTCGGAGGAAGTTGAGAGAAATAAGAACTATTTTTTAAAAAATTATTATATTTTATTTAATATTTTGATTAATAATTAAAATAGTTTATAAAGATGATAATGATGTGTTTATTAATTTATGTGACATGGATTTGACATGTCATCTATTTGAGGGATAGTGAACTACACACATAATAGGAGGGGCTTTAAAATGATCTTTTGATTAAGTTTAAGGGCTTTAATATATATATAGTGTTAAGTAAAAGGATCCACAATACAAACACGCAAAAATATAGGGATTCATTAGATCATTTCACCTAAAAAAGCAATTATTTCCAAAAATATTTTTTAATTATACTATACAATTCACCCCCCCCCCCCCCCCCTCCCAAAGAAAATAATAAATAAAACTTACTAAAATCATAATAAAAATCACTCTATCATGAATAAAAATAAAATTAGTTTCAAATATCTAAATAAAATGTAATAATTTTGAGACATATGACAAAATTATGAAGACCAATGATAAATGAAAAAGTAAAACTTTGCTACGTATTTTTAAAAAATATTACGTACTAAATAAGGTACTTGCATAGCGTTACAAAAATAGTAAAGAAACGATACTAAAACTTGTTATTTTGAGTTACTCATAATATTCTTATATCTAATTTAAAAAAATTATTATCATTCAATTATTCAAAAATTACGAGGGCTAACAATGTTAACTAAAGATTTAAACATATAATTTTTGTAAGATCTATTAAGTAAGCCCCGAGTGTTGGACGTTGGACGTGCTTAGAGCGTAAATCGGGTGCTTAGTACGCAATTCTTACATAACTAAGTCCCACAATTGAGTTTCGAGCGTTTTTCTAGAGCTCTGCCTTAGGGCGAGTCCCAACAAAGTTTTTTAAAAGACTTGATCATAATTTGGATCCGTATAATGAAGTTTTGAATTCTATTTTTTGGGCCTAATTTCCACGTATCTGATTACGGAGCATAGAAGCATCTACAGGTCATACTTTGGAGTCATATAATGAACTTCAGAAACTCAAAATTTTATCCTGACTTCCACGGATGAGATTTACAATCGTAAATCAAACCATGGATCATAAATGGCTTCGTGGAAGGAATTCAATTATTTTTTAGGGCCTATTTTATTTTCCCACTTTTTAAAGTCTAAGCCACAACCTTACACATATCCTAAAAGGGTTTTCATGCTCAAGACCACATTAAGCAACGCAGAAGCTAGATTTACAAATTTCTTCAATAACTTTATTCTTTTATGTATGTAAGACTATTCATAGTATGGACTAAGTTCGTCCTCACGTCCTACATCAAAATTCAGTTAGTAAAAAGATAAATCTAGGATTCTACCCAAAGTCCCATGAAATTCTGAAATTTGGTTTGTGTTCTTATTTCGAGTTTTAATTTCTTAATTATAAGATTGATACTTTATTCATTGAGATCCTTCAGTTGTTTTTCATAACTATATTATCGCATGAACCTTAGTTATTGAGATTTTGTTGAAAGGTTTTGTGCAAGTATTTTCATACATTGATTTCATAAATTAAAGTGAATTTAAGTATATTCTTGACAGTATTTGAGAAATTAATTTGAGTTCAAGTATAATGGTTTCAAATGTATTATTTCTTGACCATATCAGATACGATTTGATATGATTTCAAATATCATATATGATTCTAAATCATATACGAATATCATATATTATTTGATATGATTCCAAATCATATCTCATATGATTCCAAATATCTGATATCATTCTAAATCACATCTGATTTGAATTGATATGAGACTATGCTAGAATTAGGATTGTACCTTGTATATAAATAGTGGATAGTTTATCAATTGTAAAGATAAGAAATACAGAATAGATTCAAACTCTTTTTGGTCTGATTTCTCTATGTTATCATGATATCAAGAGCCTAAATTTTTTTCCAGAAACTACTTTAATTTTCTCCTTACTGTTGTTTGATTTCTATCATCGAATATCTCTTGTTTTTCTAATGGAGTCATATTCTTACGATATTTTTTCTACCAAATTTGATGGAAAAAATTATCCGATGTGGGAATTTCATTTTTGAATCTTTGTTCAAGGTAAAAGCATGTTTGGAATCTTGGATGGATTAACAACTGAGCCTAATAAAGACAACGAAAAATAAGTTTGGCACGCTAACACTGCTCGTGTAATTTTGTGGATCCTCAATTCCGTACATGTAGATGTTGCACTCAGTCTGCGTCCGTTCAACTTGACAGCACAGATGTGGAAGAATCTCAAAAAGGTATATTCTCATTGCAATCATGCTCTGAATTTTGAGTTGGAACATATTCGTTCGGAATACAAACAGGGAGGTAAAGACATTCGAAGTTATTATTCAGGACTTATGCCAATCTGGTCAGAACAAGACCAAAGTTTTGGAGGAAATGTTTCTTCCACATGTTTCAAGGAAGTTATGTTGGAGAGGAAGAAGACTCGAGTTGTCTGAATTCTCATGAAATTGAGACATAATTTTGAGCCTATTAGAGCTAACATTCTTAATAGAGAGGCTCTTTCAGACATTGATGTAGTGTTTGGAGAACTGAGGAGACTCGCATCAATACTCTAGCATCCATGGATTCGTCCTACACAATGACTATGTATACATAAAAATGTACTCATAAGTCATATACTCAGAGCTCAGTTCAAAAGTCTGGACCACAATACTTTCAATGCAAAGAGTATGTCCATATTGTGTCACATTGCAAGAAAGAAACATATGCAATTATTGTAAGAAGCTGGACATATAATTCTGGAGTGCAATCGATGCCCAAACACGCGTCAAACCAAGCACAAAGCTTATCAAGCATCTGGAGCTTATGTGAGTAAAGCATAGATCACTCTATTTTTTTGGATCTGAATGCACTTCAAAATATGATACAAAATTCAGTTGCAACTGCTCTCCCCGGGGCTATTTTTAGTGCTCTCGATGTCGCCTATCCTAGTAAGAATTTAAATATGAATTCAAAATTTTGGCGTATAAATTCGGCTGCGTCTAACCATATAACAGATATCCATAATTTACACTCTTTATCAACTCCATCAGAAAATCATCTTATTTTCACAGTCAATGGTGATACATTACCTTCCCCTAAGATCGGAAAATAATCTTGCTTCACTAATGTACTTTTTGTCCCTAAACTGATTGTTAATCTTATTTCGGTTGGAAAGTTAGTGGAACAAAATTGTCTTGTTATTTTCTCACGTCTTGGTTATGTTGTTCAAAATCTGGAGACAGGGAAGGTGATCACCAAGGGTCATAAAGTTGGGATAATGTTCCAGTTGTCCATGTCTAAAACACCTCACCATGCTTGTTATTCGTCTGCCACTAAAGGAGACATCACTAACTTAAATAAATCGTGGTACTTGTGGCATCATCTTCTGGGACATCCACATGCTCAAAAACTTTCTTCCATGTTACAATATTGTCTTTATTTGAATAAGAAATCATGGGTTTTATCATCAAAATTGCCTTGTGAAAATTGTGCTAAATCCAAAAGCCATAAACAATCTTTTTCTTGTAGTACTACTTCACATGACTCTACTTTTGATTTGATTCACAGGTGATATATGGGGTCCTGCACCAATTTTATCTATATTGGGTGTTTTACTTAAAAAAATAAAAATACTACTGTTTATTGGTTTAAATGAGAAAAAATTGACTAGGTTTCGAAAAATCAATTAATCTTATTGTTTAAGAAAAATCGACCTTCAAAATCAGAGTCGCCACTTGATTTTTGATAAAATCAAGAAAAACTTCAAAAGATTTAAAAACAGATTAAAAATCAATTGAAGAGGGTTCGAAGTTCAATGTACATCTCGAGAAGATGTTAGACCCTCGGGATGCCCGCTAACTTGCGGTTGACCGGCGATTTGACTAAATGACTTTTAAAATAAAATTTTTAACTAAGTAAAGAGAAAATTCATTTTGATATTTTTTATTTCATTCTTTTTACTTTTTTTTTCCTAAAGGGAAATGTTTAGAGAGAATTAATTTAAGGAAAACTAAATGGTGATAAAAGTGAATAAAATAGTAAAATTTAAAATAATGAAAAATGGCTACTCTTTAGGAGATTATTAAAATTCTACCAAAACACTAATTAATTCAAACAAATAATAAATAAAGAGAGAAAAATATTTGAACTTGGGCTTGATTGCCCAAATCCATCCAATTGGGCTTTGGCCCACCTGTCCTAATCTATTTACTTAGATTTGGGCCCTTTTTAAAAAAAAAATGCAAAAACAAATGGTCATTGGGCCTGTTGATAAAAGGGGACTGAAGGGCCTTAGCCCAATTTCCTGAAAAAGGAGACATAAAGTAAACAAACGATGTATACTGTTGTATACGATGTATATCAGCATCCATTTTGAACCTTTTGAGCCCTGCATTTATTTATATACGTATTTTCAGCTATTTCCCCTGTATTTCGCATATCGTCTCTGCATATTTGTACCTGTATCATTTTTTAAACCTGTTTAACAATTATATATCGTCGCCCGATAATGTATACTAATGTATACGGGCTGCACCCTGCGTCCGTATTAATTGCCTAATCCCGAATTTTAGTTAAAACAAGCGTCCGTGTACGTTCCCCTGCCAATCATATTTTTTGAGCATATATATAGTATATCATCCCTGTATATCTGTGTATACAGGCTATATATAAGCCTGTTTTTCAACTTTCGGAAGTTGAAAACTCCTTTCCAGAAACGTAATTTTCCTGTCTCTCCAAAAACCATTCCTTTCTTCTTTTTTTTTCTTCTTTTTCTTCTCTTTTTTTTTCTCCCTCTTTTCTTCTTTTCTCTCAACCCACCCCCTAACAATAAAGAAAATGGGGATTATTTATAAGCCAAATTATAGCCAAAAGAGGGGGAAATTTGTTTAAAATTTGAATTTTGAATTTTGAATTTTAAAAGGGGTAAGGTTGGAGGGAAAGGGAAAAAGGGAATTGGGTTGGGAATTAATTAAAACGGAATGGGCTATGTAATTGGGCCTGGGTGTCTGAAAATAAAGTGGGCCTGGAAGGGAATGAGGTGGGCTGGAAATTTATTAGGCTTGGGGTTTGGGAGAAGTGTTGGGTTGCTGAAGTGGGCTGGGAGAAGAAGAAATACAAATGGGCCTGGAAATTAAAGGGAGTGTGTAAGTGGCCCAAAACTAAGATCTTTTGGTGGATTTAAAGAATGGGTTAAATTTGATAAATAGCCAAATTGAGTTAAGATAATAAATTCGGCTAAACCTTAAATAAAACGAATTTGTATTAATTAATCAACGAGCTTCTTTAATTTAGTAATATAATTATTTAAATTGTAAAATAGTGGTTCAAAATATAACCATAATTTAAACTATATTAGCTAAATAGAATACTTACTAAAATTAAAATATTTTTGAGTTGGTTTTTTGAATAATCATAAAATATACTAATTATATACATAATTATGTAAAATATATGTATTATTCAAAAGTTATAAGAAATGACAAAACTATTCAAAATGACACAAACTTTATTTTTTTTTCTTAAAAATTTATAAAACTAATTATTTTAAATTGCTTGGAAAATTTAAGAAGCTCATGAATTAATTTCTATCGGAGATGGTCAAAATTGGGTGTCAACAGCTGTCCCTCATTTTACTTGGATTGATGCCAGCAATTCGAGGAAAATAATATTGACCAAGCCAATTTTGACCAACCTCATTCATCTTTAAGGGAAGGATTTGGCAAAGGGTTGAGGAATTATGGCCGAACCCTTGAAACGGGTTTCCTACATATCTCAGGCTATATGAGAATTCAGGCCACTTGTAGTTTGATATGTTTGATTTAACGCACGATTTTTAAAAAATTCAAAAACCACCTCGATACCGAATTATGAAGGTATCGAAATGCTCGAGAATAAAATTGGAGAGCGAATGTTGGAATACAGCCGAGTATTCAACATTGAATTCGCCTACATATCCTTAAACCTTCAGGAATCAGGCTGTGTGTAGTTCGACTCGATCGGTTGAAAAGGAAATCTATTATGCTAGATAACCTTCGGTTTCAGACAAGTGACAAATTAAACGAGTATGAAAAAGAGGCTTGTAACCTCTTAGCCATGAATGTGGTTGAGAACCTTACACAGACATAATTTCCAAAGCTCTAGGCGTGTCGTCACTCAGATTGGAAACTTGCTTCCGATAAATCGAAACTTCCGGATGCGAGACTGAAACTGACAGAACTAAAGAAAAACCCGCATGCTTCGAGAGGGTGGTTCGATTGTGGTGGAAGTCGCTCCTCTGCTCGCGTACTAAGAGTTTGACACTCCTCTTTGGACTGTGTCCCAGTTCACTGCTAAGAAAAAGTTCCACGTTGCGCTGCATCCCTTTTGATGTCCGCACCTGTGGTTTTTGGAGAATTCATTCTTTTGGATGCTCTCGACAAAGACTGAGATAAAACTCGTCAGCTTAAAAAATGCAATTAGGATGGGAGACAGTGTCTTTTTACCATGTCGACACTTCATTGTTCTCCTCAATATTCAACGTCGACTCGATCGGTCTGACGTCCAGCGAATAAGGCTGATGCCCTGTGTTTTGCGATATAATCTTCAATTTACTCTTCATTTGATGCCAAAATAAATAAATAGACGCTGATGCGATGTTGATGCTTCTTTTGTCGTCATCTTCGATGCTCTTCTTGATGTTTATTTTTCTTTTCTTTTCTTCTTTTTTTTTCAAAAATAAAGGATGCAGTTGAGGCCGATGGATAAATATTGCTCTTGGGATACACGATTTCCCTTTCTTTATCCATGTATGTCCTCTTGCGGGGCATGAATATCTTCCTGCGATACAAAAATTCCTGCGAGGTATGAAATCCTCTCACAATGCATAATTTTTCAGCGAGGCATGAAATTTTCTCGCGATGCATTAACTCCAGCGAGGTATAAAGCCTTCTCGTGATATATAAATTTGACGAGGCATGAAATCTTCTCGTCGTGCATAAATTCAAGCGAGGTATAAAGTCTTCTCGCGATGTATAAATTTGACGAGGCATGAAGTCTTCTCGTCGAGCAAAATTCCAGCGAGGTATAAAGTCCTCTCGCGATGTATAAATTTGACGAGGCATGAAATCTTCTCGTCGTGCATAAATTCAAGCGAGGTATAAAGTCTTCTCGCGATGTGCAAATTTGACGAGGCATGAAATCTTCTCGTCATGCATAAATTTAAGCTAGATATAAAGTCTTCTCGCGATGTATAAATTTGAGGAGGCATGAAATCTTCTCGTCGTGCATAAATTCAAGCGAGGTATAAAGTCTTCTCGCGATGTGCAAATTTTGACAAGGCATGACTTCTTCTCGTCGTGCATAATTGTTGATTCGCAATGCATGATTTTTGCAATGCATGACTTTTCCGCGATGCATGATTTTCGCAATGCATGACTTTTCCGCAATGCATGATTTTCGTGATGCATGATTTTCGCGATGCCTGTTTTTCCGCAATACATGATTCCCGCGATGCATGATTTCCCGCAATGCATGATTTTCGCGATGCATGATTTTTGCGCAATGCATGATTTCCGCAATGCATGATTTTCGCGATTCATGATTTTCGCAATGCATGATTTTTGCAATGCATGTTTTTACGCAATGCATGATTTCTGCGATGCATGATTTTCCGCAATGCATGATTTTCGCGATGCATGTTCTTCCGCAATGCATGAATTTTGTGATGCATGATTTTCCGCAATGCATGATTTTACGCGATGCATAATTTTCCGCAATGCATGATTTTTGCGATGCATGATTTCCGCAATGCATGATTTTCGCGATGCATGATTTTCGCGATGCATGATTTTTTGCAATGCATGGTTTTTGCGATGCATGATTTTCACAATGCATGATTTTCGCGATGCATGATTTTCGTGATGCGTGATTTTTTGCAATGCATGATTTTTAACGAGGCCTGGATGGCTCGATAATGTTCCAACTGTAACGATGTGGATGGCTCGATAATGTTCCAACTATAACGAGGTGGACGGCTCGATAATGTTCCAACTGTAACGAGGTGGACGGCTCGATAATGTTCCAACTGTAACGAGGTGGATGGCTCGATAATGTTCCAACTGTAACGAGGTGGACGGCTCGATAACGTTCCAACTGTAACGAGGTGGATGGCTCGATAATGTTCCACTGTAACGAGGTGGATGTCTCGATAATACTCCAACTGTAACGAGGTGGATGGCTCGATAATGTTCCAACTGTAACGAGGTGGATGGCTCGATAATGTTCCACTGTAACGAGGTGGATGTCTCGATAATGTTCCACTGTAACGAGGTGGATGTCTCGATAATGTTCCACTGTAACGAGGTGGATGTCTCGATAATGTTCCACTGTAACGAGGTGGATGTCTCGATAATGTTCCTGCAAGATAAAAAGAAACTTGTTTAGAAATCACTTGAGGCAATATAAAGAAATAGAGATAAAATAAGGTGGAAGATTTTCTAGGTTTTGTTGAGGAGTCCACGATGGGTGCAAGTGACGCCTTTTGTCATTCTTGACAGCTTTATATAGCCATTTTTGTGACTTCAATGTTCCTGCATCCAAAGAAAAATTCTTAGTTTGAAAGACTGATTTGTGTTGGTTTTGTCTCCATGCTCCTTCTTGCAGTTGACTTGCACGCTCGCCCGTCTTTATATGACATATTTGATGGTATTTTTTGAAGACCCTCCTCAAAAAATTTGTCCCGGTCTAAAATATATAAGAACTCTCATAACTTGCTCTGTTAACTCTGAGGTTGCTCATTCTGAAATATTGAGGCCCCTCCTCAACATTTTGTCCCAGTTTACCTCAATAAGTAACAAATGACATTTGTGGAATTTTTGAGATCATCTCAAAAATTTTGTCCCATTTGCAAGCTAGATTGTCGTAATTTTTGAGATCCACCTAAGGCTAATCTTCGTAGAATTTTGGTCTTCTGTTTTGACTTTGTTAAAGAAGTCCAACTTCCAATGAATTTTGAGATCCTCTCAAAATTCTGTCCCAGTTTCCATTATGAAGAGAAATGGAAATCTTGCTGGGTATTATGACCGAGCTGTTGTGGCGCCTACGTATCCCGTTGGAGCAGGAATCAGGTCAAACGTAGTTCCCCTCTCAAGGATTAACCAAAATAGGAAGTTTTGATAATGAAACGACCGAGGCCGACATAGGCCGCCTACATATCTCATTCTTGAGAATTCAGGTCGAACGTAGTTCCAACACAAGGAATAATCAAGGGGAATAAATGGGGTGACCGAAGCCGACATAGGCCGCCTACGTATCTCGTTCTCGAGAATTCAGGTCAGACGTAGTTCGTTACACAAAGGAATAATCAAGGGGAATAAATGGGTTGACCGAAGCCGACATAGGCCGCCTACGTATCTCGTTCTCAAGAATTCAGGTCAGACGTAGTTCGTTAGAAATGTGCGATACATTTTCAAAGGGAAGGTAACAAAACTTCATATGCAAAATTTGGCCAATGTTGGACATTCTTTTTCTCGACCTTTGATGATGAATATCTTCAAACGGCTCAATTCAGAAATGTCTTGTACTCACTCTTGAGTATCCAATATGTCGTCCATTCAGGTGGTTTCCTCAATATTGATCAAGTTGTTGTTGATCATGTTTTGTATCTTGTGCTTCAGAGTCGAACAATTCTCTGTGTCATGTCCAACGGCTCCTTGTATTCTTTGCATTTCGACCCTCATTTTGGCAATCTGTTGCATCAACTGCATAATTAGTTCATTTTTATCAGCGCAGCGGGTTGAGCCACGACAACATCATTCATGTCAATCTCATCATTGTTATCCCCCATCGATGTCTTTTCTTTTTGCAAATTTGATTGGGGAAGGAATCTTTGGAGCCTTTAACCTTGTGAAATACGGACGATCAACCAACTTATCAACACAAATCAGTTTTAAATACCTGAAAAATGAAAAAAACTCAAAAGACCAATATGTTAGTGCCTGGATGTGATAAATAATACAAGATATCACATAAAGGTGTAAACACATAAAAGTTGCTTTATTCGGAGATAAGCTGGCTCACGAATAGGGAGAGACCAATATATATAAAAAAATGTTTAAATAGACAGGAATTTGTCTACTTGACTCTGGGATTAGCGAATAAAAATGTCGACTTGAGTCGAAACAAAGTTGACGGTATCTTTCATTACCGTACTTTGATTTTGATTGAGATGTAACTCTAATTTCATTGTAAGAGTCGGAAAAGATAAAATTTCTCAAAATTATTTTGATTTGAAATGCTGAATCTTTTTCTGGTATGAGAGTAATACTAAAGAAAAATGAAGTTCGTTTTTTTTTTGGGGAAACTAAAGACTCGAAGAGTGTTTGGACGCACTTTTAATAGTGGTTTGATATTTGTGCTTACGGTTTCTAAAAGTATTTGAAGAAGAGTGAGCTAGAATATCTCCAGATAAAACAACATATTCACATAAGCAGTTGTAACACATATTGCGCGTTCTAAACAGATGTGTGACCCTTTTGTGCCAAGGGTGGGCCTAGCGATTTGAGGGATGTATACGTCATTTGAAACATTTCATTAATGATTCTCTCAAACAGCGTATACATCCTTCAAATTTAAACACATAAGTATGAACGCCCATTTAGGCCGTGGGCCGTTTCGGAACTCAAGGTGATCTTCTAATGGGCCCAACACGCCATGGGTATTGGGTCATCTTAGGCAAATGCGCTATTTTCGGGATTGAGTTTCGCTCTATCTTAGTTTGACTAAGAGTGAGTTGTATTTAAAGTGGAATGGGTAACCCAAGCGGACTACTTGGGCTGGGACAATTAACGATCATTAACTATCAAGTAGTCAACTACACTCGTCAGGGTGCCCCGAGAAAATCTTTGGTTAACGAACGACTGCGAACCCGCATAGTCGTCCTTTAGTGGAAATGAAATAATTGTCGTTTGACGGAAGTATGATATGTTATGCATGCAATAACAATATATGAAAGATTAAACAATTCCGCACAAACAATAAATAAAACAAATTAAGCAAGTAGTCAAACAATCAAATCTTGTGGTTAGAACTTTAACATCCCCAGCGGAGTCGCCATTTCTGTTTTACTTAAAAAATAAAAATACTACTGTTTATTGGTTTAAATGAGAAAAAATTGACTAGGTTTTGAAAAATCAATTAATCTTATTGTTTAAGAAAAACCGACCTTCAAAGTTGGAGTCGCCACTTGATTTTTGATAAAATCAAGAAAAACTTCAAAAGATTTAAAAACAGATTAAAAATCAATTGAAAAGGGTTCCAAGTTCAATGTACATCTCGAGAAGGTGTTAGGCCCTCGGGATGCCCGCTAACTTGCGGTTGACTGGCGATTTGACTAAATGACTTTTAAAATAAAATTTTTAACTAAGTAAAGAGAAAATTCATTTTGATATTTTTTATTTCATTCTTTTTACTTTTTTTTTTCCTAAAGGGAAATGTTTAGAGGGAATTAATTTAAGGAAAACTAAATAGTGATAAAAGTGAATAAAATAGTAAAATTTAAAATAATGAAAAATGGCTACTCTTTAGGAGATTATTAAAATTTTACCAAAACACTAATTAATTCAAACAAATAATAAATAAAGAGAAAAAAATATTTGAACTTGGGCTTGATTGCCCAAATCCATCCAATTGGGCTTTGGCCCACCTGTCCTAATCTATTTACTTAGATTTGGGCCCTTTTTTAAAAAAAAAACCTGCAAAAACAAATGGTCATTGGGCCTGTTGATAAAAGGGGACTGAAGGGCCTTAGCCCAATTCCCTGAAAAAGAAGACATAAAGTATACAAACGATGTATACTATTGTATACGGTGTATATCAGCATCCATTTTGGACCTTTTGAGGCCTGCATTTATTTATATACGCATTTTCAGCTATTTCCCCTGTATTTCGCATATCGTCTCTGCATATTTGTACCTGTATCATTTTTTAAACCTGTTTAACAATTATATATCGTCGCTCGATAATGTATACTAATGTATACGGGCTGTACCCTGCGTCCGTATTAATTGCCTAATCCCGAATTTTAGTTAAAACAAGCGTCCGTGTACGTTCCCTTGCCAATCATATTTTTTGAGAATATATATAGTATATCATCCCTGTATATCTGTGTATACAGTCTGTATATAAGACTGTTTGTCAACTTTCGGAAGTTGAAAACTCCTTTCCAGAAACGTAATTTTCCTTTCGTCAACTCAGATTTTGAGTTTGGGCCTCCTGTGGATTTTTGACCTGTATCACAATGTATATATTGTGTATAAACCAGATACACAGCTTCAAAACAAAAATCGCAGCCAAATGCCTGCAATCCGCTACTTCCAGCAGCTCTCCAATGGTTTTACTTTCGACCTATACCTCCTCTCAGGGGGTTGGATGACTCGGGAAAAGTGTTTTGAGGTTGGCTGACTCGGGAAAAGTGTTTTGAGCCTTTATGGCTCAACGAGGAATGCAAGAATGGAATCCAAAGTGGACTCGAATCGATGTCACACAAGAAAAAAAAACAAAAAAAAATAGTTAGCAAGGTGGAATGACAACATCTAAAAAAGAAGAAAGAAAAAAAAAATTCACCTTCTTCGGGGCAGCGAGCTAGAGACGAAACGAGCAAAGGGATGACCTTCCACTACACAACTTCGAATTCAAATGATAATCTGTTTTTAATTCAACTTCAATAGATATATAGGTGTGCTTAAACTATTGTAAAATCTTCCTATGAATAAACTCTTTCAATAATTCTTTTCTTTTCTATCACAAGATGTAAAAAAAAAATTCTCTCCAAAAACCATCCCTTTCTTCTTCTTCTTTTCTTCTTTTTCTTCTCTTTTTCTTTCTCCCTCTTTTCTTCTTTTCTCTCAACCCACCCCCTAACAATAAAGAAGATGGGGATTATTTATAAGCCAAATTATGGCCAAAAGAGGGGGAAATTTGTTTAAAATTTGAATTTTGAATTTTAAAAGGGGTAAGGTTGGAGGGAAAGGGAAAAAGGGAATTGGGTTGGGAATTAATTAAAACGAAATGGGCTATGTAATTGGGCCTGGGTGTCTGAAAATAAAGTGGGCCTGGAAGGGAATGAGGTGGGCTGGAAATTTATTAGGCTTGGGGTTTGGGAGAAGTGTTGGGTTGCTGAAGTGGGCTGGGAGAAGAAGAAATACAAATGGGCCTGGAAATTAAAGGGAGTGTGTAAGTGGCCCAAAACTAAGATCTTTTGGTGGATTTAAAGAATGGGTTATATTTGATAAATAGCCAAATTGAGTTAAGATAATAAATTCGGCTAAACCTTAAATAAAACGAATTTGTATTAATTAATCAACGAGCTTCTTTAATTTAGTAATATAATTATTTAAATTGTAAAATAGTGGTTCAAAATATAACCATAATTTAAACTATATTAGCTAAATAGAATACTTACTAAAATTAAAATATTTTTGAGTTGGTTTTTTGAATAATCATAAAATATACTAATTATATACATAATTATGTAAAATATATGTATTATTCAAAAGTTATAAGAAATGACAAAACTATTCAAAATGACACAAACTTTATTTTTTTTCTTAAAAATTTATAAAACTAATTATTTTAAATTGCTTGGAAAATTTAAGAAGCTCATGAATTAATTTCTATCGGAGATGGTCAAAATTGGGTGTCAACATTGGGGTATCGATATTATGTCTTGTCTATTAATTATGTTTCTCGATATACATGGGTATTCTTTTTTAAAAACAAAAGTGAAGTTCCTAAAATCATAAAATAATTTGTTACCTATGTTGAGACTCAGTTCAATAAACGAATCAAATTTTTTTGCTCTGATTCAGGTGGGGAATATATGAAGTAACAACTCATAGTTTTTTTCAAAGAGAGAGACATTACTCCACAACACTGTTGTCCATACACACCTGAGCAAAATGGAGTTGTAGAAAGGAAAAAATAGACATGTTTTGGAAATGACATTAGCTCTTCTTGATACATCAAATGTTAGTAAAATGTTTTGGGGACATCAAGTCATGACTGCTAGAAAAATGCAATAAAAGAGGAACTTTCAACTTTAGAAGAAAATCATACATGGGATTAGATATACAAACCGGCTAAAACCTCTGTTATTGGAAGCAAATGGATTTATTGTATGTAAATGAAGTCTTATGGGACATTGGAGAGGTAGACATATCGACTAGAAGCTCAAGGATATAAACAATAATATGGATTGGACTATGAGGAGACTTTTTCCCCTGTTGCAAACATGACGACAATTCATGTATTGCTTACTAAATCATCTATCAAACGGTGGAACTTCATCAAATGGATGTGAAAAATGCATTATTACATGGTGAACTACATGATGTTATATACATGAAGCCTCATTCATGATAAAACCCAGCTCAACCTGATATGGTTTGTCGTCTTCATAAATCTCTTTATGGTCTCAAGAAAGCACCACGTGCATGGTTTGAGAAGTCCGGTCTACCATTATAAATGTTGGATTTTCAAAATTTATTTTTGATTATTCATTATTCATTCGACATTCCAGTACTAGTATGGAAATTTTACTGTTATATGTGGATAATATGATTATAACCGGTAATGATGAGAATGAAATTGTACAACTCAAGAATCTTCTTAATGCAACTTTCAAAATGAAGGACCTTGGCAGGTTAACATAGTTTTTAGGGATGGAGGTTGAGTATTTGCAGGATGGTATCATGTTAAGACAATGGAAGTATGTAGAGGATCTCGTCACACAAGCATGTCTTAGTGATCAGAAGGTAGCTCACACACCTATGGAGATCAATATGAAGTACAAAAATGATGATAGTGACCCTCTTACAGAATCAGCATTGTATAGGAGGCTCATTGGTTATTTAATTTATTTGGCAATAACAAGAATTGACATCTCTTATTCAGTTCAAGTCTTGAGCCAATTTGTTACAAATCTTTGCCAACATCATTTTTATGCCCTTCCTCATAATCATTCGCTACATTTGGAGTACAATTAACCGAGGCCTTTTCTTTCATTCAGCATCATTTCTAAATCTCGAAAGATATACAGATGAAGATTGGGCAGGATGTCCAAACTCTCGAAAGTCTATGAAAGCGGGATGTTGAATGTTAATCGAATCATCACTTATCTCATGGAAGTACACGAATCAGCCAAGAATTTCAAAGTCATCAACGGAGGCAGTTATCCAAATTAATGCTTCTTAAAACAATTAACATCAATTTGAGAGGGGTCATTGATCATATCAGATATGATTTAACATGATTCCAAATCGTATCTGATATGTTTTCAAATCATATATGATATGATTCCAAATATTTGATATGATTCTAAATCATATCCGAATATCATATATGATTTTATATGATTTCAAATATTTGATATGATTCTAAATTATATCCGATATGATTTGATATAACATTGTGCTACAATTAGGCTTGTACCTTTATATATAAATAGTGCATAGTTTATAAATTATAAGAATAAGAAATACATAATAGTTTTCAAACTCTTTTTGGTTTGATTTCTCTATTGTTATCATTATTTTGCATTGAGAAAAGAATTTCTATTTTGAGAAGAGCATAATAGTTTTCAAAAACATTTTAGTCAGTAAAGTGAATCTCAATTACTCCTTAAATAGGGTCTTTCGAGTATACCCAATGAGTACTATTATATGAGTGTTATTGGATATATTTTGGGAGTGGTATTGAATATCGATTTGAGTAAGAGTTGAGATATCTCAAATCTCATAACCTACGCCGCCAACATCAATAGGATCGTATTGAAATTCGGATGAATTCTCACCTGCATCAAGAAGGTTTTTTAATGGAACCATAAATTGAGTTGTGTTTATACCTCGACAAAGTATAGGACAGTCTAAGCGAGACCTTTACTTAACACATTCCTTTTGACAAACTTCAAACATCCCCCTTAATAATTATTTCCCCTGTTGCCCTAATATTCTCGCCCCAACATTGTTTTTCCTTTGGCCAGCATTTAAAAGAACACAAAAAAAATTAGAGAGAGAAAATAGTCAATGTTAATTCATATCTAATAGAGCAACGCATATAAATAAGGAAACATGCACTACTAGTGAGAAACATTAAAAAAATGTAATTCATCGGTGACCCCTTAAAGTTGGCATCAATTTTTACTTAGACACCTTAACTAGATTTTGTTCATTTTACACACCTTCTGTCATTCCCTATTATGTCATTTTGGCATGTTTTACTGATGTGATAAAGTGAGTGTGCTACACTCATTTATGGCGCGTCTATGGCTTTATTTTAACCTATTTATTTCAATTTTTTTCACTTCTTCCTCATTTTCAGCTAGTACATCTTCTTACATTTCTCTCTCAAAAATTTTCAAAAAATAAATCAAAGGCTTCTTTCAAATCTTCTATTATATGTGTTGGAAAAACGTAATGTTAATATTATTGAACACTATACATACTTGACCTCACCAGTTGATGGCAAGAATGTAACCCTTTTTTCTTAAAAGAATGAAGAGTAAAATTAAGTTTTTAAAACGAGAAAAGACATAAAATGACATTTGAAGTTAGTTTGGATTTTCAAAATATCACTTAAATAATGCAAACGTCCCTATTACCCTCTTAAGCAATCCTGAACTGATATTATTACATCATTTTTTGTCCACTTGTCATATAGAGTGTGTGCACTCTCTTAAAGAGCGTGAACAAACTAAAAAACGAATATAATTTTATTTTTTTCAAGAATTTTGTTATAAAATATTTTTCTTGTTTTTCTTATTATTTCAAATTTTTCTCCTTATTAATTTTCTCTTTTTTCTTTTTTCCTTCTTCAAAAATTCATTGTCATTTTCATTGTAACTTCTCACTTTCAATATCATTTTTTATCACAACTCCACCTCTCTTTTTTACTATATTAGTTTAACTCTCTTCAACTTTAAAATTATATCTAAATATTTTATTACATTTCGAACAATTTGATAACCCACTAGATTTCAAGATGATTAGTAGTTATTATTTATCTTTTTTATCCAAATTTCACTAAAACTTTTTCAATTTTCGGAGAATTCTGATTCTTTCAAAATTATCATTTCTAATTTTGAAGTTATATGAAAATGAGATAAATTAATTGATGATACCTTTAAAATTTTAATTTTTCTTAGAAAAATAATTAGGTTTGTTATCAATAACACAAATTCTAGAAAATAGTATAATTTTGAAAAGGGGAAATTTAACCGAAGAAGAAGGAGAAAAAAATGGAGGGGCTCAACTTGACATAAGGGTGAGGTGAGATGGGGGTGGAAGGTGAAGAAGATGAAGAAGAAGAAAAAATGAAGGGGTAACTTGAAAGTAGGGGTGAAAGATGAAGAATTTAAAGTGAAATTAAAACTAAAGCAATAAAATAAAAGTAAGTCAAAAAGTAAGAGAGAGTAATAAAGAAAATCTTGAAATTAAAAAAAAAAACTATATTTCAAATTCAATTAACACGTGTCACACAATTGGTGTGTGATAAACACTTGGTATTTAAAATCTTGTATTGATAAAAAATGATGTAATAATATATTATTGGAATTATTTAAGGGGTAATAGGACGCCCGCATAGTTAAGGTGTCTTTTTAAAAATCGGACAACTTCATATGTCAATTTATGCCTTTTCTCTTTTAAAAAAATCTATAATCATGATTTTTACATATTCACATCGCCATTATAACTTCTCAGATTTCATATTTCCAATTCTAAACACCAAATTAAATGAAGAAATTGCAAAAAAGGTATGATGAAGAAGACAATGAAATCAAATAGATATTACGAAAAAACCATGAAAATGGAGTAATATGACGGAGGAGATAATTACATGGGGGGGCGGGGGGGGGGGGGGGATCTTCAAATTAATTTGTTTTTAATTGGTCAAAGTAAAAGTAACCTTATTTTTAGCGTGAAATATTTTTATTATGTGGTGTGTCACACCAATAAACTGGCTTAATATGAAATAGATGGAGTAAATAATTTTTAAATAAATAAGCACACATTTCTTAGATCAAATATTTTCACCTTTATGTTACCCTTTCAAAAAATTAAATAAAATTAATTCACAAAGATAATAGATACTATTGTTTATTTTTAAAAAAAAAAAAAATTCCTCTATTTCAGCGGCTAATATCGTTTCATGGCTCCTTGGCTTTACATTGGAAATTACCAATGCAATCATTAATTTCTCTCGTGGCTTCGCTGCAATTAGTGTGTCTTACTTTGTATTTAGATAAGCATTTCTCATCTTCTAAAACTCACAAAGTTATCTTTAAAAGATGGAAGGAATTTTATGGCATTGATAAAATAGAAAGAAAAAAAAAATTGTGTTTTAATTTATTTATTTAATTTTGATTTGATATGAAGTTTAAGAAAAAAAAACTATTGGCAAATGTTGTCAGAATTTAGCTAGAATGACATTTTACCTATATTATTTTGCTTTTATGAATATTTTTACATTTTTAACTTTAATACATTTAAACTAAAAATGAAAGAAGATTAATTTATTTTAAAATACAAAATATATTAATAAATTTTTCGATCAAATTCTGACCATATTTTCTAGTTAGCATTATTCAAAAGAAAATTTAGACTTTATAGTCTTAAATTAAAGTAAAATTAAATATATTAAAATATTTAATATGATCTTAAACATATCAGATAAAAAATTGAAATTAAATAACTTTGAAAAAGAAATATGCATTCTTTTCTAAATTTACTAGAAAAAAATAGAACAAATGAATTGAAATAGAGAAATTTTGTATAGTTTATAGTAGGTTGATGGTTAGCACTTAGCGTAACACTAATAAATATATGGTACATTTCATTGATTGGAAAACTAATTATTTAAAATAAAATAAGATAAAATCAAAGAGAATAGGATAAGTAAACGCGTCATTTCTTCTATAAAAGATAAAATCCAAAGAGAATAGGATAAGTAATTGCGTCATTTCTTCCATAAAAATATTATATCAGAGAATAATTATTAATAATAATCGTTTAGTAGGACGTATGGATGTATATGAATAGTGTGGAAAGTGATATACTAGCAATTTTTGTATAAATATGCTAAGATTATTTTTTATGTAATGTTTGGCTTGACGTATTAAAAATAACATGCATTGCATAGTTCAAAAATAAATTGTCTTGCATAAATATTCTCGAAATGATATGAAAAAGTTTTGAGATACAATTGTGTCTTTAATCATGGCAATGCATTAAAATCCTTTTTGCATTATTAACCCCATGGTCCAATGAATAACTAATGTTCGCATAAGTTGTACATGGTTGAAAAAGTAAACCAAACAATATAATAACAATACACAACCCACCAATATGAGTTCTAATGTATTGGTGAGAATGTTTCACCCTTAATCAAAGGTTTCGTGTTCGAGCCCTAGGAGTGTCACCCTCGAACGAGCCCCGCAGTGTGTGATCTGAATTTTGTCGAGGGCTCCAATGTGAGCTTTGGACAATGGATGAGAAACAAAAAAGAGTAAAATACAATACACAAGCCTAATGCTTGCATTCTTTTTTCTAATCCACTCTACCAAACGACTGTTCAAGCAAATGTTGAGAAAGAAATCCTATCTAGATTAGCAATTAAGCTGCTGATTTGTACCTGCAAATTACCTTACACCTATGTACTCTATCACGTACATAGAAACCAGGCACTACCATGATCTTAACCTTACTTGTACCTTGTGATTTTTGCCTATCTCCAAATATGTCCTCCATATAATTCTTATCAAAACTTGTATTCTCTTCAACCCTCAGAATCCCAAGTGGAGGATTGAACGAAAACGCGAGCAAATGCAGCAACCAAATGCACTTAGAAGCCACAAAGAATGCTTGTAGGAGTTGTTCTGGCCATGGCCTTCTCCAATTAAGTGATGTGATGATGCAACACATTTTCTGATCACAAAATTTACTGAAATCTTCACTATAGTATTTAGTCCCCTTTCGTAACACTTCATTCCAACTTAGGTTCCTCAACGAGACAAACGATGAGAATTGATCGTGGCAATCTTGTTGAGGGTCCAATTGTTTTGGAGCCCCATTCTTTTGGAACACAACATTCTCGAAATCTTGGAAGAGTGATTGGTTTATGATGGCTTCAACATGGTATAAGACCGCCTTTGAGTGTTTCGAGTTAAGAGAAAGCTTGTATGGTTGAAGTAGAAGGTTTAAGTTATCGGTTAAGGAATCAGCTGTCTCTTCAACTTGTGCAATAAGAGTTTTACAGAATTGCTTAACGGATAGTCTTGATTCCGATACTATCTGCAAGAATCCTTCAACCATTACCTCTTCACTAACAGGAATCGTGTTTTCTCCATCCCCATCCGTAGATTTCCCCCTTCTTGGAAGATCTATAAGCATGTTAGATACTTGAGATTCTTTTGTTTGAATTGCTTGTCTCAAGGCTTTCTTAAGCTCCTCGCAATAAGTTTCTAAGTACTCCATTTTTTGCTTCAACTCTCCTAAAGAAGACTTCATTTCCGCGACTTCCATCAAGGCTGCCTCTCTGCTTTCATTTGCTACCGCGAGTTCTTTCCTCAACATTTCAACAGAAACCACCCCGATATGATCCTTGCAAATCTGAGAGACCTCCTCAGCCTCTCTCCGATATGGTGAATTCTCATTCTTGTTTTTCTTCTTTAACTTAGGGAACAACCACGACAAGTTCATTCCTTTACTCTTTTGCTGCAATTGATTTAAAGAGTGTGAATTTGTCAATGGCACAATTACATTAGACGTTTTCCCACTTCTGCTAGCACCATCTGTCTCAGCACTTACTATAGCAGGTTTACATGATCTATTGTAAGACGAAAGCGATCTCAAGTCACCCAAAGAGCTTCTTCTAGAGTTAGAGTAATCACCACCAGGAGAGTTTCTAAGCAGAGTGATATGACCAGTATAAGAGCCGGTTACCGATCTCTGATCATCAGTTGGACAGTTATGACATTCCGATTTGATCATATTCGATGAAATTCCTTTCCTTAAGGAGGAATTAGCCTTTCTGTCATTCGATATACTGACTTCATCACAATTTTTTACTCCACCAAGACCATAATCATCCCAAAGATCAGCGTAGTCTCGATCATCGAGATGTAGTTGTTTAGATCCAGGTAATGGAGCATCTTCATAACTCTGCATACATTTCAAACTAGATCAGTATAACCTAAAATGTAAAAATTGAACAAAACGCATAACCATCCGAGGAGGTTTTAACCAAACTAAGCCATTATATAAAGTCATTCACCAAAATAATATGTTTTTTTTAAATTTTACAAAACTAGTATAAACGTATTCCACAATAACGTTTTAGGATATATTTTTTTTAAAAAAAGTTGATGGCGTCAAATTGATATATGTTACTCATAGTAGCGTTTTACTCCTAAAACGTTACTCACAGTAACGTTTTAGGAGTAAAACGTTACTGAAAATAACGTTTTAAAAGTAAAATGTTACTTACAGTAACGTATATCAACCTAATGCCGTTAGTTTTTTAAAAATAAAATATACCCTAAAACGTTACCGTGAAATACGTTTATACTAGTTTTGTAAAATTTTAGAAAAATGTATTACTTTGGTAAATTGTTTTATATAATGACTTAGTTTGGTTAAAAATTCCCATCTGAGAGTCACAAAAACATACTTTCATCGGTACTTTTTTCTTTTTTATTTGATTATATCACCTAGTGTTTAGTATACAAATTGGAGTCCCTATTAATTCGTATTCGCATCACATAAGATCAAAGGTATGAAGTAGTCAAATGGGTTCGACATCTACTATAGATACGTGTGAAATTAATTTTGTCATGTATAAAAATAATGTAATTTTCCGTCAAAGAAAATTTAAATGAACCCCCTGCATAAGACCTATTTACCGCTCCCTCCCTAACAGGATTTTTCTCACACCCAAACTCAACTTCAAATAGCATGGAGGGATCCGATCCATCCCACGACAAAAATAGTAACAAAAATATGAAAGGGCGATAATTGTTCAAAATCGTATAAGAAAAGAGTTCATATTCCCACGGTGTAAGCCAATACAAAGAGTAATATATTTCTTTAAAGATCTAACTCCATATCTCATAAATTATTGAAATATTCATAAAGAAATCAAGATATATCCGACTCTTCTTCAAAAATCACAAGCAAATACTTCAAAAAAAAATCCAAATCATTCTCCATTTTAGAAATACTCTACTATCAACACTCAAATTAACCCGCACTATAATTAATAAAATATTCTTATTTTATTTGTGATTAAAATTTATTTCCATACAAGCAACTGAACAAGGATACTGAAAAAAATGAATATTGGACCTAGTAGAATGTAAAAAAAAATATAAAAACTCAAATTCCCTCCTATAAAAAAAAAAAAAACCAATATTTTTATGAGAATAAAATATTAAAAATAACACTAAATTTTATAAAATTCAAGAATTGAACCAATAATACCAAAAATAGAGTGATTAAAAATAAGAAGAGAACTTACTGGTGTAAAAATAGGATAATCTTGAGCAGAAAAGAGATTAGCAGCAGGGGAAGAAGAAGAAGAAGAATGAGGGGGAAACTTGATAAAATTAGCAGGGCTATTATTATTATTAATACCCTGTAATAAAGAAGCATGAATAGCTCTAAGTTCTACAGCTTTAGCAATGGCAGCTTGAACTTCTTGTCTACTAATTACTCCATTATATTCATCATCATCATTTTCTTCAAAATTTGTACTTGCACCCGCCATAATTTAATGAAAGAAAAAATATATAATCACAAAAGCACATTCAACAAGTGGAATTGTTTATGTACATATTTTCTGAAGAGAAATAAATATAATATGCAACACAAGAATAGAGATAGGGACAATAGAGAAGAGAGAATGGTGGGGGTGGGGGTGTAGTGGAGTGGTGGGGTGGGGTGTCTTAAAAGTTTAATTTATTCACAGTGAGTGTTTCTATAAAAAGATGTTAAACCATCGCATCATCCAAAATATATTTATAGTTAATTCATAAAAAGAAGAAGTGAATATACAGTTTTCATTTTAATTTATTTGACTTATCTTATAGTCTATTTTTTTTTTAAATATCTCTTTATCATTTTAGCAATTATTTAATGTTAATTTTTCATC
Organism: Solanum lycopersicum; assembly: GCF_036512215.1. Taxonomy (NCBI): domain Eukaryota; kingdom Viridiplantae; phylum Streptophyta; class Magnoliopsida; order Solanales; family Solanaceae; genus Solanum; species Solanum lycopersicum. The sequence goes on from NC_090800.1 coordinate 15,005,168, forward strand.
TAATATGTTTAAGATTACAAAGTTATTAGTACATTTGATATATTTTTATTTTAAAATCACATAATTCAAAAAAAAAGAAAATTAAAAAGAAAATTATATATCATGTTAAAATAAGTTAAATAAATTAAAACAAAGTGTTATTTTTAAAACCAGATAGAATTCCTATTACAACGACTAAAATAAATCTGATCTTAGGTAAATAAAACAACTTATACATTTAGGCTGGTTTGTTAGTTGTTAAAAGTTAATTACGTGATAAAAAGGATATTTATGTTTTATTTTATGTAGATATTATTAATTATACAATGATTATTTATTTATATATTAGTTATTATACTTTTTATTATATACATAAAATAGTATCTAGTGTATGTGTATTAGTTATGTGAGTTTTTAAATGATACAAATCAAATTATAACAATTTTATACCTAATTTACTATTCAAACGTAATACTTCCTCTATTTCAATTTATGTGACTTACTTTTTTTTTCTAGTCAGTCCCAAAAAGAATTACACATTTATATATTAAGTATTAATTTAACTATAAATATCTATTTTATCCTTAAAAGAAATGATGTAAAATCATATAATTTTTTTATTTTTCATTTTGGATCATAAAATTTTTAAATTTTTTTTCTTAAACTACATATCGAATTAAACTATCTTATAAAATTAAATAAAAATTACTTATACATAATTTAGTACATACATAACTCATTTCTAAACTAAATGTCGAACCACTTTAATATTATTGTCAAGGGCAGGGCGGGAGTAAAATGGTTAATTTTTCTCTAAGCGGAATCAGAAGGATGTTCAATTACCCAATAGGGCATTATCTTAATTTTGTGTGGGTCATTTTAATATGCTCACTCCATAATAATTTTGTCCATAATAATTTTGTCCGATTTTTTATTGATACATATATTAAGAAAATAATTATTGATATAGTAAAGTTACTATTTTGTCTTTATTAATTATAAAGTGGATGAATTAAAAATTTAATATTTTCAAAAAGTTATTTATTTTTCAAAATAATTAATTGAGAATATAATAGATAAAAGAAATTGAATTTTCTTAATTTGTCAAAATAGACAAGCAATTAGAGACAACTATAAAAAAAATAGACAGGTAATTAGAGAAATAGAATATATGAGAGTCCATTGTGATAAGTTTCACATTTCTTTCGTTTCACAAAGAATTGTCCAGTTTGATTTGATACGAAGTTTAAGAAAATAAAAAAAAATTGATCATGTGATCTAAATTAAATTTATGTCAAATATATAAAATTGCCCTTTAATCTTGTGGTCTTAAATATATCACTTGAAAAATTATTTTTAAAAAATTATTCTTTTTGCAATACTGAAAAATAATAAAAATTATTCTTTCGAAACAAAAAAAAATACTTATTTGTGGTGCAAATTTCATGTAGAAACCTACAAAACAAGAAAGGAAAAAACAAGAATGAAAAGATAAGGAAATATTCCCCTCCCCACAAACATACTTTTCTTGAACTAATGAAATTGATGATAAATGATAATACTGAAGAACGATTGATGTTGACCTCAAAAAAATTGATGGGAGGCGGAGAAACTAATCAAAGCTTAGGGCATCTTTGATCCAAATATTAAATATTATATTAAATTTAGTGTTAGTATTATTTTAGTGTAAATCAACTTCAATTTATAATATCAATTTTTATACTAAGAAGGAATATTTTTTTTATTATTATTTTTTATTTATATTTATATATTTTTATTTCATAAACAATTTTTTTCTAAAATATTCATCATATATAATTTATATTATTTTGTTTCATAATTGTTCAATATAAATTTATTTTATACCATAATTTTATATTTCAATTTTGACGTATGTCAGTTACTATTGTATTGAATGTTTATTTTTTTTTCTGTTATTTTTATGTACATTATATTATTTGTTTATAATTTATAAGTTTTCATTTTTAATTTTGTGAAGGTTAATTGTAGTTATATCCAATTATAATTCATTGTAGAATCAACATAAATTAAATTTTTAAAAGAAGACATATATAGAATAATTAATATACAATAGATTTAATTAAAACATTATATTTTAATGTTTCACTAAAAGTTTTGTATAGTGATATAATATTAAAATATTCAATAAAGTGACTTAGTGTGATGAATAGTGTGTAACACTAATCACACACCAAAATGGTGTAAAATTTGGTGTTAGGGTTGTAGCTCCAACAGACCAAATAAGAAAGTGGTATAAAATTTGGTGTTGAGTTGGAGATGGTCTTATGAAAACTATTAGCCACTAAATAAATGAAAAATCACCTATATACACATCTTATATTATCATAATTTTTAAAATTTATTATAATTTAAAAATAATTCAAAAATCCCCTCTCGAATACATCATTCTCCTCTCGTGAATACATCTATACCCTTCTTAGATACATCCCTCCCCTCTTAGATACATATCTCACCTATGTATCCAAATAGTTGTTGATGTTGATGTATCTGAAAGTCTAGTGATGTACCCGAATATCCTATACCCTCTCTGATACATCTGTTCTCTCTAGAATATGTCCCTCACCTATATATCCAGATATTTCTTATTGTATCCGTACATGTATTCAAAATTCATAAGTTTTAAGGAATTTTTGTAATTTAAAAAAAATTAAAAATAATATAATTAGTTCTTAACATATTTAACTCTAAAATTTCAAAACTCAACTTAAAGTTGTATTTCAGAATTTCAAAAATAACAAAAAAGAAATAATTCCACTTTTTTCACTTCAAATTGCTCATAAAAAATCAAAATTAAAATCAAATCTAATTTATATTCATGATCATACACAATTTCATTTTATAATAAAACTCAACTAAATTTAGCTAAACCATGTACTCCGTTGGCTTAATGCGATTAAGGCCTCATTTCTTTTCATTAAGATTAAGAGGTCTAGATCTTAATACATATCAGAATATTAAAATTTGTATTAAGATTGAGGTGTTTTGATCTTAATACACATTTGGATATTAAGATGTGGTCTCTAAATCTGAACACTAAATTATTAATACTGTTTGTGTTCAATATTTGAATGTGCATGTGAAATTAACATTAAATTAATAAAATATCATAAAAATTTCATATCAATAAAATATATCATTTTTGAATTTTTTTTAAAGTTTTAATAATCATGATTTGGAAGTACAATTTTTTACATTCAAAAACCTTGATAAACGCCAATACACCAACTGTGTTCTTGACATAGTCAATACAAGAAAATTATTAATATAAAAAAAACTTGAAAGGATTTATGAAAACTTACCAGTTCAAGAGGGGAAAAATGGTGTTTGATTGAGAAAAAAGAGAAAGAAAGTTTTCAGTTATGAGATAAAAAGACACGCTGAAAGTAGAGAAGCGATGATTTATTATTTGATAACTTATTAAATGAGTCTGAATGTTGTTAATAGTCTCCTGCAGATCTGATTCATTCAGACCTCTTTAGACCCATGAAGAGGCTTTTTAAAAAAATAAAACAAATGAAATTAATGGGCTGAATTTGAATGATTCAGATTCAAACCTAAAAACAAACAAATTTAATAGGCTGAATCTGAATGATTTAGATTCAGATCTCCATTAAGTGCAAACAAATGAGACCTAAATCTGGTTTGGATCGACCCCAAAATCTACTCTCTTTTTTATTGCTTCGTTACTAAATTGGCTAAAAAAAATTTAACATCCTGAAATTAAAAAAAAACAATAAATAAATATTGTGAAAAACGAATCTAAAATAATCATATTAAATTTATCTAAATTCAATATTCTTAACATGAGATGTAGATTTACGTTAAAAGATACAAAAGTTGCAACAAATGATCGATATGAATTAATTAACTTTAACAATATAAATACTTCACTATTAAGAATCTTAAAAGGGTTTTTGATTTCTAAACCATTTGAATCACTTTGTTATTAAAGTAAAAGCCAAATGGAATTACAGGTTGGACCATGGAATATTTTATATTAAAGTTCTGAAGTTTCTAGTGGCAACTTTTTCCAATTGAATATTCATGCTTTTACTGAAATTATTTCTTTTAAACTGAGCACTTCACCCTAAAAGTTGTGAGCTTGTCATCCTCCACATGCTAAAATGTTTTTATCTCCCTTTTAGTCCTCCATCTTTTATAAATTTACAGTTGCTTTTAGCATCATTTTATTTGAATAAAGGGACAATTATATCATTAAACTGTTTTGTTATATTTTTGGGATATTGGAGCACTTGTCATCTATAAACTATAGAATATATGTCCTTCACTCTAACTGAAGATTAAATAGGGAGACTTGTCACAATTTTATTCGTCGATTTAATATTTAATAAATGTCGGATCGATGGATAAGGTTATGACACGTGTATATCAATCAGGATAAATGGTATAATACTCTAATTTTTAGACGATAAAAGCACAAATATCCCAAAAATATGATGGAGAATATCTGCATATTATTTATGATAATTTGGGGATATATTTGTTATATTTTCCTTTTTATTTTTGTATAAAAAAAGTTGGGGTAGGGAAAGAAAAACAAGGAAGAAATTAGAGGAAATGACATATATTTACAACTTATAGTTACAATTAAATAGCCCAACATTAATTAGCATTTAATAGATAAATAAAAAATAAGCGCAAAATGGCCCAAATTAATTAATGACATTTTTATAGTTTTTTTTTTCTCGTATAACCAAAATCACTCAAAAATAAAAATAACGGAAACATACAAAATTGTATATACAATAAGTAACTGTCTAAAAACGTAAATTATATATTTTCATATATTTTTTATTCTTTATTTGATAATAAAAAAATCAATTGTATACTTGATGATATGTAGAAGAATGATGTTTTCATTCACTTAGTATTTCTACACATTTATAGTTATGTTATCCCGTCCAATGTATACATATTAAAAAATTAAACACTTTATGTATTCACTCACTTATAATATGTAAACACTGCGTTGAATTTTTTTTTTAATCAGGAAGATCATGTATGCATATCCGTGTATTCATTCTCTTAAAAATTGTATACATTCCAGATTCTTCCTTAAAAAGATGAGGATTGCACATGAAATTTAAATTTCTCAATGACAAACACATAAGTTGAATCGAATAACGAGAAAAAATTACATGACCATAAAATTTAGAGTTATGGATGGAGAATCCACAAAATTAGAATGAGAAATCCCCAATTTTATGAATAGTCCTAGGATAAGTTTCTTAAACATGACAATTGATACCCACAATTAATTACTATTACCAAAATTAGATACAACCTTCAATTTCATATTAAAACATAAAAAAAATCGAACGACAATACAAGAGGGTGTCAAACCCAGGCTAACAAGTAGAGAAATTGATGGGTAAATATCAACAAATCATCAAGAATTTGAAAGAGAAAAAATAAACTATGAATGAATATTTTTATAGAATTCAGTATGTAAAACTAATAAACAAGTAAACAAATATCTTTTATTCAAAGTAATGAAGAAGATAATCAATAAAGAAACATGATTTACAAAAATACTTGTAGTATGACATAGAAGAGAAAAAAATGGAGAAAAAAATCACTACCCAATAAAAAAGGACATCATGCTACTACCTTTTAAAATTATTAATTTAATTTTTAAAAAAACTTCCCAATATACGGGCTACTAATTGCAAAATTTTATTTTAAATTTTTTTTTGTCAATAAAATAAAAAGGGGCTATACGTTGCTAATAGTAAAATGGGATGTCATGCTATGCCATTTTTTTTTAAAAGAAATTACAAGTTGAAAATCAAATTCTTATCAATAAGTTGAAGATTTAAATAATTAATCAAAACTTTTTGTGTGTTTTAAATGAAGGGGAACTATAGAAAAAAGGTGAAATACATTAATAAATTATTAAATTTGTTATTAAATTTTATTTGAACACTCAAATTAGGATATATTTTGATTATGCACCTAAATAACTACTATAAGTATTTCTACATGACATTTTGGTCTCAAACTTTGAAACAAATTATGTGTTTGTTTTAAAGCACCACTTAAAATATTTACACATCAATTAATTATATGCACTAGTCTCATGAGTAAGTTGTTCAATTGTGGTTGATGGTCCATAATTGAATAGAGTCGCATATTTTAGTCAGAAAAAATCGATAAAAAAACACTATTATGAGTATAATATTCAATTGAAATCATAATTTAATTTAAGTCTCTAAATAAAATTTATCATTAAATTTAGAAAACTGCAAAGATATTCACCTAGATAAAGTTAAGAAGTGAAATAAATCATGGAAATATACATCTAATGTTGTGTGATAGGGATGCAGCATGTTTGCATGCTAATTTGACAATGACTTTACAGGTAGCTTTTTCTTATTTAGATAAATAAAAAATCTACTTTTTACTACTTTGTACATATTCAAAATAAATAAAGCACGTTTTACCCTGATTTTTTTGTGGGAAGTTGCAAAACAGCCAATTCGAGATTCCCATACATAAATATAATATAAACTTTTTTTATGGGCATTCTAGCATTCGCAATTAATAGTGATTATTATAGTTATGGAAATAACTAATAATGTTTTCAAACTATATAAAATTATACGCTACTAGTTAATAACTTTATTTAAAAATATCTTTATCGTCAATTAAAAATGCACATATTATTACTTAAAGATAATATTTTATAAAAAAACAAAAATATATTATTTCTTTTCTTTTTTAAACACATTATTTTCCAAGATATTTCTTTAATTAGAAAATACTTATCATACTTCAAGTCGAAAGAAAAGATTAAGGATCTGTATGGAAAGCCACATGGTAATTGGAATCGGTGTAAATACTAGAGTAGTAATTACCAGCCTAGTAATTACACAATTTAGTAATTACATTGACCTGTTTATTTGCCTTAATATAATTATACATGTCCGGTTTGGATGTCACACTATAATTACACATGTCCTGTTTGGATGCACAATTGCAATTATAAAATTATATCAAATTTTTAAAATAAAAATTTATTATTTAGAGTTTATACTAGAAAAATAAGATTTTTTTTATAAATGATCTAAACTAAATATTTAAGATATATACATTATTTTTTTTTTGAAAAATATATAAGAAATAAACATACGCTCTTAACTAATATTTTGAAAAAATAATTGATTTGTATTTTCAAATTAATATATTTCAATTGAATTGATCATAAAAACTAAATGTATGAAGTTTATACGAATATCATGAAATACATGAGATCTTTTATTGAGTTTAAATATTCAATTTATAAGGCTTCCACATGTATGCATTGTTTTCTGCTCAATAGTCAGTCAGATCAAGGGTTCACTTGAGACCAACAATGATTTTGAGTGCCGGCCACATCCAAGCAGGGGCGGACCCACATGGGCGGGTTCACCCGAACCTCCTCAACAAAAAATAACAGTGTATATATAAGATAAATTTCTGTGTGCGTGCGTGCATGCGTGTGTGTGTGTGTGTCTATATATATATATATATATATATATATATATATATATATATATATATATATATATATATATATATATATATATATATATATCTTGAAATTAGGCTCCACTTTGAGAGATTGAACCAATGATGATAGTTCGTGTCGTGGCTTGTTGCTTTTGGATATCCGTGAAGGGTGAGAACTTGGATCCTATATCAACCTGTCTACTTCTGTACATGTTAGCTTATCTTTTTCCTTTGAGACAGCTTGTTGTTGTGCACTTTCTTAGCTTATTATTAGTTAATTCAAGTTACGAGATGTTACATAAATACACCATTATGGGTTTTGCAAAATATAGTTTTTCTTTTTACCATATTAGATATCTAGAGTTATTTATCCAACATAAAAAAAATGTTTCGCATCATCTATGGATATTGGACTCTGCATAAAGGGAATTCATCCATTATGTGAGAATTTCCAACTATTGACAACACAATTGCTGATAATTATAGATCTGGTTCTTAAAAAAGAATTTTTTAAGTCTCATATACTAATAGTTACTTACTAAGATACTAAAAAAGATTTTTTATTGAATTATTTGAATAATTTAGACAGTCATCCAAAAAGTCAACTTCATGAAAAATAACAATCGGAATTCAATTAGCCATTGTTGAAAATCATTGTGCAAATGATGAATATTTAACTACAATTGGTTTGAATTACAAAATTTGAAAATAAAATTGAGACGTTTTTTAGTAATTCAATTGTTTATTGGAATTTGTCACCGAGCATATAAAAATAGACAAAGACAAATGTAAATTGTAACATATCAAACTACGAAAGAGCAAAATAGAAATTTATGCAAGTCACCCATCAAGTTTAGTTTTGGGTCAACTTTAAACAACCTTAAATTTTAGCACATGAAGAATTAGATGTCCCTTGAGCTATATAATCCAAGGTCTTTGAGTCCTCTTTCCAACGCGGCCAAGTTTACTAAATTTCGAGCTCAGAGTAAATCGTTATACCCATTTGGATGAAGCCTCTCTATTTAAGACATTTCATCCATTTTAGAAAGGAGTATTTTGGTCTTTTTTCGTATCAAGCCTAAAATATTTTTTCACTGCAAAAAAGAATTAATCTGATTTAGATCACTTTTCCATGTTCCTAACCACTTAAAAATTTAGAGCAAGGTTTCAAGTGGTGAAAAAAAGGCTAAGTTCAAGTTTTCTTCGTGATTTGTGGATTTTGCAAAGAACATTGTTATTTCCAAGTATGTAAGGCTTCTCACAGTGATGGACTTGTTTGTCCTCACGCCATACATTTCATTCATCCATAATTTGTCCATTAAATTATTATATTAAGAGATTATTGAATAGTTGTTGATTGTTATTTTGTTCTTTAACAATAAAAGTTGAGTTTCTTGGGTTGAGTATCTTGAGTATGGGTTAGATTATTGATAGAGATTGTATGAGATATCAATGAATTCATGTTGGTTTTATAAATCAAAAAGTGTTTAGAAGAAATCACTCAACTCTAGATGAGTTAGGAGTTGAAATTGAAAAGAAAAAATCTTCGGATTTCTAGGTATAGGGTTCAACGACACGCCACCATAGAGCTAGGGATTTTATTCTGTAGTTTTGGGACTCGTGCACTACGCCCCAAACTTCTTCCAGTAGTTTATGTCTTTGTGCCCTCGCTAGTGGTGCGGCAGGGCGCCTAGCCTTTTTCCCTTTTGTGCTCCTTTCCAAATGTGTTCCTTTGAATCGTGACCACATTCTGTTCTTGGTATTAGCTTCTAAATTCCCCATTAATCCTTGAGAGATCCTACATGTTCTTATCACATGTCTTAATTTACATTTTAAACTAAAGTAAGTTTAAGAGGTCTTTTTGAAATGAAAAATGCTTCAACTAAGTCTTGACAAAGTAGATACGAGAATGAGAAGAGGTTTTATCTATGACTGAAAATTGTATAAGGGGACTAGTATTCCCAAATTTCACACTTTTACATTTAAAAGAGAGAAACATCGTATCTAAATGAGTGTATGAGTTCAGAGATGTTTCAGAGTATTACCTCTTTTAAAAGGATGTTTAATTTTGAGTAATTACCTCAAATTGAAAAAGAGTCATGTTTTATACATTTGAGCATGTGTTATGATATTATTGGGAGTAATATTGAGCAGTGATATGGGGATTAGCTAAGACAGCTCGTTTCTCATTAACCATGTACCCAACATGGGTAAAATGTCGTACTTTTTAGAAGATTCCTTATTGATTTTAAGCATAACTTAGTGGATCCACTTAGTTGAGTTGTTCTATACCCCGAAAAGGTACACAGTTCAGACATCGTATGCGAGACGTTGTATCATCATATAGCTCATAGTAATGGTTCTAGGTTAGAGAATCTCTCTGATAAGAATAAAAATTATCTTATTTGTATTTATTTACATCAGTGCATTTATATCTCCTGTTTTATAATGTTTATATTGAATATATCATTGTTTCTTTTATATTTGAGTTGAGGTTAGTATGTATACTAGCCTTATCAATTTAGTCATATGTGCTTCAAGTTCCTCTCACATGCTCGTACATTCAATGTACTGACATCATTTGACCTGCATCCTTTTATGATGTAGATACAAGTGTTTAAGGTCATCAACACGTGCTTCGTTGATACCACTTGCATTCCATCTAGATTGGAGGGGTTCACACTCATATTTCCTGTTTTATTGAGTTGTCGAGGGTATTTTCTAGACATTTATATTTGTATTTAGAGGCTTCATATATTTCTAGAAATTGCGGAGTCTTCCAATACTTTCCTTGTTGATGTTTTGAAACTTTGAGATAATTACTTGTGTTTTATTGAGTTTTTCCAAATATTCATTGAGTAAGTTAGAATAGAGATATTTTGAGATAACACATACACTTGGAGTCCCATTTTTCTTGAATAAGTCACCATTAGGTAGTCAGCCAGTCCAAGGGTTCTCTTGAGGACCAACAATGGTTCTTGAGTGTCAGCCACGTCGAAGGTGTAGGCTTTGGACCTGAAGAACTTGGTAATAGAGCACAGAGTTCAAGAGGTTTATGATGTTCATGAAGTCGTGTCTGTATGGTCCTTTTAATCAGTGTGAATCGTGGCAAATTTATAATTATAAAGCTTTGACATTTAGGGAATATTTCTTTCTTACTTTTTTCTATGCGATAGAGTTTAACTCTATAGAAGTTCCTTCTAATTCGTTCTTACACATATACTTTAGATCAGTCCTCCATGAATAGATGCTTGAGGACGTCTTGTTAGGAGGAATGCGAATCATCAAGGTTAAAAAGCTCCAGTGCACAAAAAGTACAAGCATCTCAGGGAGATGTCATCAATGTTGAGTTCCAGAATGGTATCCATATGTTGACTCAAGTTGTGGAAAATCAAGTTAATTATCAAAGAGTGGGTCATCTGGATGTGGTTGATACATAAGGAATCTGTGAGTTCTTGAGGATTACTCCCCTGGAATTCACAGGGTCAAACATCATTGAGAGTTTGGAGAACTTTGTAAAAGAACTTCAAATTGTTTTTGAGGTTATACGTGTTGCTAACACAGTGGAAGGAGTTAGATTTTTCCAACTCAATAGTCTTGCTAGGATATGATACGATCAAGTAAAGACGAGAAGGGAACAAGGGGAACCACCTTGTAGTTGGAATATTTTCTTAGAGGCTTTCTTGGGGAATTTCTTCCCTACGAGCTAAGGGAAGCAAAGGTAAGAGAAATTTTGAATCTTAAACTGGATCTTAAATAAGATTTCTATTTCATCCCTGTTCACTAAGTTGACTTAGAAAACACTTAAGTTTCAATTGTCGGAAGCTTGTGAGAAGAGCTTTCAGGGATTTTTGTTATTCATTATGATGCATACATAGTGGACTTAGTTTCATTTTAATACAAAATGGTTATGTTATAGACTATGCCTCTAGACATCTTAAGATTCACAAGCATTACCCGACTCACGATATCGAGTAGGCAACAGTGGTCTTTGCTCTCAAAATATTGTATCATTATCTCTATGGTGTTCATGTGGATGTGTTCACCGTCCATAAGAGTCTCCTGTTTGTTTTCACTCATAAAGAAAATAGCCTCAGTTTGAAGAGGTGGTTAGAGTTGATCAAGGATAATAACATGGGTATCATCTATCACCCAGGTAAGGTTAATATTGTTGTTGATGCTTAGAGTAGGTTGTCTATGGGAAGTACTGCACATATTGAGGAAGTCAAGAAAGAACTGGCTAAAGAGGTCCACATACTTCCTATTTGGGGTCCTTTTATTGGACTCCATTGAAGGTGGAGTGGTGGTGAATAATGGAGCTAAATCATCACTAGTATCTAAAGTAAAGGAGAAACAAGATAACGACCCTCTTTTACTTGAATAGAAGGCAAATAATCATAAGCAAAAGGTAATGGCTTTTGAACTAGGGGGAGATGGTGTATTGAGATATCAAGGTAGATTGTGTGTACCAAAGGTGGATGATCTCCAAGAGAGAATCATGGCAAAAGCTTATAGTTGAAAATGTTCAATCCATTCTGGTTCCACAAAGATATATCATGACTTGAAAGAAGTCTATTAGTGAAGTAGAATGAAGAAGTGATTTCACCGTTCATTGTTAAGTGGTCGAATTGCCAACAAGTCAAGGTAGAACACCAAAGGTGAGGTAGTGTGGCTCAAAAAATAACTTTTCCGAAACGGAAGTGGGAGATTATATATGGATTTCAATATAGGCTAGCTGCGATCTCGCTAGTACTATGATTCAATTTGGATGATTGTAGATCGAATGACTAAAATAGGCTAATTTATTACCGATAAAGACTACAATTATATATTCAAGATATATTCTGACTTCATGGAGTTACTGTGTCTATTATTTTAGATAGGGGTGCACAATATACAACTCAGTTTTGAAGTACTTCCAAAATGGTTTGGGTTTGATGGTGAACCTTTGTATTGCCTTCCACCCTCATATGGATGTCCCATCAGAGCACACAATTCATACCCCAAAAGATATATTGATGACATGTCATGGATTTCAAAGGTAATTGTGATGACCACATGCCTATCATAGAATTTGCTTACAGTAAATGTAATAATTCAGTTTCAGATGGCTCCCTGTGAGGCTCTTTATGGGAGAAGATGTATATCTTCCATTATTTGGACTGCGGTTGGTGAAGCTGAGTTGATAGGCCAGACTTGGTTCATCAAGACATCATGAAAATGAAGACCTTTCAAGAAAGGTTTAAAACAGCACAAAGTCTTCATAACTCCTATATATATGTTAGGGGGAGAGACTTAGAATTTAAGGTTGATACCCGGGTCTACTTGAATGTTTCCACCCATTAGGGGTGTTATAAGATTTGATAAAGGAAAAGTCATTCGGCTACGTTAGGCCTTGTAAGATATACAAGAGAGTTGGCAATGTAGCTTATGAGTTATAACTTATATCAAAGTTAGTAGAAGTCCATTCAGTATTTCATATGCCAATGCTAAAGAAAAGTTTAGGTTATCCTTCAGTCATTATACCTACAGAGAATATTAGTATCATGGAAACCCTATCATATGAAAAAATTTCCATTGAAATTCTTGATCTTCAGGTTCACAAGTTGAGAACCAAGGAAGTTGCATCCGTCAAGGTCTTATAGAGTAATCAATTTGTATAGGAAGCTACTTGGCAGGCTGAGGAGATATGAATATAACATACCCCAATCTCTTTCCTTCCAAAACAATTCAAGACTAAGGTACTAACTCTCGTAAAGTACTCTTTAAGTTGATATTTTGAGTTTCTGTTAATAGCATGTTGTGTTCTTGAGTTGGGCTATTAGATGCTTCCCACCACTGTTCTTCTTAGCGTGATCTCATTCGAGGATGAATTTTCCTAAGGGTGAGATATTTTAACACCTTGGACTTCGAGAGAACTAAATAAAAATTCGTGCAAGGCACCCATAAGTTATAAGTTTTGGGTCAACTTTAAACTAACATATCTTTTAGCATATGAAAAATTATACCGCCCATGAACTATAGAATCAAAGGGCTTTCAGTACACTTTGCAACGCCTCAAATTTGTCTAAATTTAGAGCTTGGAGTAAAACATAATGCCCGTTTTAGTGACGCCTCTCTATTTAAGTAATTTAAGCCATTTTATAAAAGGGTATTTTGGTCTTTTCTTATCCCATTAGTACTACAATGTTTTTTTAACCTAAATAAGGGTCTAATCTGATTTATACCACTCTTACATGTTCCTAAATACATAGGGATTTAGAGCGAGGTTTCAAGAGAACAAAAAAGGGCTAAGCTCAAACGTTCTTCAATATTTGTGGATTTTTCCGAGAGCATCATTCTTTCTAGGTATGTAAGTCTTCTCACAGTGATGAACTTGTTTGACTCACTCCATACATCTAATCCATCTATGAATTCGTGCATGTTGTCATTATATTACGAGAGTCTTGAGTAGTTCTGGATTGTTGTTTCATTCCTTACCAATGGAATTTTTGAGTTACTTGGATTGAGGATCTTGAGTATGGCTTGTGATTACAATAATATATCAAGATTGTGGCCCACAAATCCTCCCCTAACCAAAACTCTCCAAGCCCTAAGACTACATTTTGAATGCTTATTAAGTTAGAATGAACATATCTCTATTTATTGAGTCCGAAATCATTTCCTACAAGAAAAAGGACTAGCCAATCCAATACCTTTTCCTAAAAGGAAAACCTATTTATTGTAAGAAACTCAGTACAATTAATATCCAACAAATGCGTGTACGTTTATAGTTCCTATACGTCTCTTATGTTCAATTCAAATTTTGTGGATACCCATAGTTGTCGTTCTATGATCCGTCCTGGTGGGACAAAATTCCTTAGGCATAGAGAAAGAGGAGTTTGTTACACTACTGATTATCAAAAGGAAGATGCAAAAACCTCTACTTCAAATTTAGAGTATTGATGAAATCCCCCTCAATATCCCCGTAGATTCTCGTTTGAATTGTGTTAATGATTTATTTTGCATTTGGAAACCATTATCTGTGCAATCTGCTATAATTCTAAACGCCAGTACAAGAGATATAAGATTTCTTTCTGTTGGAAATGATTACACCCATTAATGGGTTAACTAACTTGCATCATTCATAAAGTAATTTAAAACTCCACTTACATAACTCCCTATAATAGAAGAAGAAGAGTTATGAATGGAGCGGGAGTTATAGTATAAGGGAACTCTTTAATGCATAAGAGTTACAATCCTTAACATTGTCCTATAAAAGGGAGGACCCGGGGTCATCCAACTACAACACAAAAAATAACACAAGAATGAAGTTTCTAAGAGAAAGAGTGTAGTTGTTGTGAAAAATAATACAAGACCCCATAATGATCTTATAAGAAACCGCTTAGGCAGTTGGTGATGATAATGTTTGATCCTACAACAAGAAGGTATATATAATTCTGCTTTAATCTCCGAGTCTAAATCCTTTATTTGAATCAGAGCAAGGTTTGTTATATGTAATTATCTTTTCACCATTGCATCATATATATTTAGTGATAAGCGGATTTTTTATTTTATTACATTTCGGAAAAGTTTTTCATTTTCTTATAAACGTACTGACATTCGGCCAGGTTATCTTCTAGTGTGTACTGATAAACTAGACAATCCATATATTAATGAAAATATATTTTTGATATATTTCCATCGTATATCATTTGTAATATTTTGATACCGGATGAAGGAGATATGGATTTTGAAAGTTGGCTGCCAAAGAAAATAAAAAGGAACTGCTGGAAATTTTAGTAAGACTGCCCAACTTTCAAGCACATTTTCTCCCCCTTCATGTTTTCTGATGTATTCAAGACATATTCCACTGGAAAGATACTTTCAAAACCTTTTTCAACGATATATTATTTGTTATTTTTTGAAATAAAAAAAATGGTACATGAGTTTTGAGAATTCATTGCTTTAAGGCATAATTGGGAAGTTTTTCTAAGTTCGAAAATTTTTCTAGGCAAATTTCAAAATAAATAAATAAGTAATCCGTAATTATGGTTTATGTCATTTGTGTAAGACATGTATATAAAATGACTTATATATATATATATATATATATATATATATATATATATATATATATATATATATATATATATATATATATATATATATAATAACACATAATTGATTTAAAAAAAATAATATGTGTGGCACCTTCGATTAAGAACATATTATTTAAAGTCACCCTAGTAAAAGACTAGGATGACATCCAAGAGAAATGTCAAAAAGGATCGAAATTACGGATTCCCATTACCCATAATACTTGTAGCTAGATGTGAGATCTCCTCTAAAAGTACAATAGAGTGATAAAACTTACGTCAAGTAAATGATTTACTTGGACCAAGATTTGTACAGTGTGAAAAAATGAAATCGATGTACACTCTAATGGAATTAGAGACACGCTATAACATGCATTTCATATTGCATGTGCTTCATTACCACAAATTGAAAGGTAAGTGAATACACCCTGCTTCACTTTTATGTGAGACCTTTAAAAGTTTTTTTTCACTAGTGCCCTTATTACTTAGACAACATCATGAGGTGATAGTTTAGTATATGCTACATTAGTTTGAATCCAAATGTTATTAAAATACGATCTGAATGAGTAATGCTAGGAAAACAATTAACCCTTATCTTAGTGATATGTGAAAGAAAGGAAGATCATGTCAAATATATAAACATTATGCTTGACCAATCCATTATGAAGCCTATTTTAGTTAGCATCATAAGTGTGGACACAAGACATATCAAAATTGAAAATGGAAAGAGAGTTAAAAGAAGCCATGTGCGTATAGATATGTCTGGGGCATTTAAGACACTTTGTATGACATGATAATATTTTATAAATGATCATAAAAGGGTTGTAGTCTCTTATGTTGATCTAGAAAAAGGAAGAGTAAAAGCTCCCGATCATAATGTCTGAGCGGTCACAACAATACACTCAGTATGAATTTCTAAAGGAATTTACTTTTCAGAGCCCTATGTGTGTGATCCCATCATGTGTGAGTGGGGGATGTTGGAAATAGATACACCCATTGATGAGTTAACTAGTAACTTGTTTCATTCATGAAGTAAGTTACAACTCCACTTACATAACACCTATGATAAAAGAAGAGGAGTTATGAGCGGGAGTTATAGGATAAGGGGTGATGTAACTCTTTAATGAATAAGAGTTACAAGTCTTAACCTTATCCTGGAAAAGGGGTCATCCAAATACAACACAAAAAATAACACAAGAAAGAAGTTTCTTAGAGAAAGAGTGTAGTTGTTGTGGAAAACAATACAAGACTCCATAGTGATCTTGTAAGAAACCGTTTATGCAGTTGGTGATTATAACACTTGATCCTACAACAAGAAGGTGCGTATAATTCCGCATAAATCACAGAGTCTAAATCCTTCACATCCAAACATATATGATGATTTTTATCCCCTTCATTATTTGTTAGGTTGTGAGCCAGGAGAAAAGAAGTATATAGATTTATTAAATGGCGCTAATATTTATGCATCTCATTTTTAACGAGAGATATATCCACTCTAAATAACAAAATTGAGTATTTTATCTTTCTCCCTGGTAAATTTATTTGCTTAATTTTTATTATAGATACCTCATTAAAATTATGGAAAAGGGTCTAAAATACCCTTGAAGTATTGACAATGGTACAAAATTACCCTTCATCCACCTATTGGCTCCAAAATGCCCTTTTCATCAACCTATTGGCTCCAAAATACCCTTGTCATCCACCTTTGAGTTCAAAATTGACCACTTATTTAATGATTTTAAATTTAAAATATATAAATATTTTTAAAATACTTGATGTTCAACTATTGACTATAATTTAATTTATTTGTATTATTTATAAACCAACCCACTACCCACCCATTACTAACTAAACTCCACCCAATTAATAATCCAACTATAATATCAAAATCGTCATAAACACTACTAAAACACGATGAAATTATAGATGAATGAAAATGACATCCAAAATTATTTGAGTCCGAATTGAAGCCCCAATTAAATTTATGTTGAGCCGCTTATTTAGGAAGACACTTTCAATTTGATTCTCTTTCAAGATTGAATTAGAAATTTATGATTAAAGGTAAAGAAGTAATACATCCCAAATTAATTCATGCACTTTTTAAAAATATAATTTTATAAATATTTATGATTTGTTTTAAAACTTTTAATATATTATTTTGAAAAAAAGTTACCTATTAAATAACATCACATAATTGAGACGTAAGAATAATTAAGATGAACATAGTTAGACTTTTAAGTTTCTCGATAATTTTTATTTAGACACTTGAATATATGATAATTTACTTCTATAGATATTTTCGTCTCAAATTTTTAAAAACACTCAATTTCTATTGTTGCATTGATAATGTGAGTGATTTATTAATTTGGAGGGTTTAGTTAGTAATGGATGAGTAGTGGATTGATTTATAAATTATACTAATAAGTTAAGTTATAACAAATAGTTGAGCGTCACGTATTTAAAAAATATTTAAATACATTTAATGATAAAACCGTTAAATAAGTGGTCAATTTTGAACCAAAAGGTGGATGATAAGGGTATTTTGGACCCAATAGGTGGGTGAGAAGGATATTTTTGAGCCAATAGGTGAATAGATGGTAATTTTATATTATTTCTAATACTTTAAGGATATTTTACACTATTTTCCGTTAAAATTATTGAACTATAGAACAAGCAAAGATTTCTTGATTTCTCCTTATTGACTTGTCCATTGACTTGAGAATATAAAGTTAGGCAACTCAAAATTTGAATGAAAGTGACAAGGTGACCTCCTCATAATTGATAACTACAAAGCAACAGTAGTAGATTTAATTTGTTTTTTTCTTAATTCGAGGTTCACAATATACCTCATTAAAATTACATTCAATCTATCACATTTATTGATAGTTTACAATATTTGTCTATTTGGACTTAATGAATCAGTCCCACCAAAAATGTAGGTGATATTTTTATTAAATTTCGTTTATACCTTTCAGGTCAAAGTGCATACACATCTAACACTCTTATCTTAACTAAACAAACTTTATTTTTGAATATTCAAATCAATTGTTTTGTCAAGGTCCATACATGAGCATATATATATATATATATATAGACTTTTCTTGTTTTTTGTTTTTCTTCTAAAAGATTAATTGTGTAACTAATTATTTCCTACTTGACTACCATTAAATTTTAATTTACCAGATGCATTATACTACGTTATGTAGTACTGTATAATACTTTGGTGTAAGACTAATAATGTGTTATAATTGGACTACAACTACTTGTAGAGACTTGAAAATTGAGAAATTTTCGTCTACTCAAAAATCAAACAAAATGCATTATAAATAATATCCGACGGTGGCTTCGAGAAGAACTTAAATTGATTAAATAATAGTTTATATTGTTAAAGTTGATATTCTCAATTATATGTAATTTTTTTTTAATTTAAAAAAGTATCCTTTATTTTCAACGCTTTAATATTTTATGTTTCATTTGATTTCCTTCCACCTTTGGCATCTGTCCAAAATTACCTTATAGTATTAAATATCAGAAATTTGGAGTTAAATTTGAAATCAAATTCAAAGCAAAGATATTGAAAATAAAATAAATAGAAACCAATGAAAGAAGGTAAAAAAAATGAAAAAGAAAAATGATTACGTGTGTTTGAGAAAGTTTTAAATACAAGGCAAATAAAAATATAAAACATAAAATATTAACTTATTTTATATATCAGGCAAAGAAATAAAAATAATAATTTTTTAAAAAAAAAGATATATACACGTGGTGTCGCGTGTATTGTTGGGTTATGGGCCTTTTTCCCTTCCTATGTGGATAAATAAAAGCCCAATTTGGACCAACCCATTTTTGCCCATAGGCCCATTTTTATGAGGCAAATATAAGCCTATTTAGATCTTATTTTCAAATACACAGAGAGTTTTTTCAGCAGCCAAAAAGAGAGAAAAAGAGCAGTTTTTCACAGTCAAAATTCAGCCCTAACAGCCAACTTCAAATTGCGATTCCCGCTTCGTTTCTTGTCCGATTGAGCTGATTTTTGGACATCATATTATCTTCATCTCAATGTTTGATTAGGAACTGAAAGAGTTGGATTTGGTGGCCTGCAGCTTCAGTTTTGCTGTCGTGAATAGTAGCTGCGAAATTGGTGATTTTGCTCCTTTAATTCTCTAGATTTGGTGCAATCTTATTTTGTTGTTGCTCGTTGTTTGGCACTTGTTTTGTGGCCAATTTTGGAGAAAAATATTGTAACTCTTGGTGATTATAGTGGAGCTTTTGGTCCCGTGGTTCTTACTCTTCACATCGAAGGGTTTTCCACGTAAATCTTGGTGTCTTGTGTGATTGGTTTATTATTGTCTTGCTATATTTGTTTGGTTGAATTACTTGTTGCCTTACTATTATATTGCTTGTGGTTGTTTGTCTTCTCTTGGTTCAAACCGAGAAGGGAAAGTATAGACTTGCGTATTCTTCCGTTGTTATCCTGTCAGACATTCTTTGTTAGTGCGTCTTTCCCAACAAAGTGGTATCAGAGCATTGATTATTGTTGATTGTCGTTTTGAATGATGGAGGCAAATATGAGCAAAATGGTGTGTTTAAATGATAGTAACTATCATATTTGGAAAGGCAAGATGAAAGATCTTCTATTTGTCAAGAAGATGCATTTACCTGTGTTTGCTTCCTATAAGCCTCAGTCTTTGAATGATGAAGAATGAGAATTTGAGCATCTACAGGTTTGTGGCTATATTAGACAATGGGTTGAAGATAATTTTAGAAATCATATTGTGAATGAGACACATGCAAAAAGTTTGTGGGACATGCTCGAGACACTTTATGCTTCGAAGACTGACAACAACAAGTTGTTCCTATTGAAACAATTAATGAATATCAGGTATAAAGAGGGCACTCCTATTTCTGATCATATTAATGATTTTCAGGGTGTTCTTGACCAGCTGTCCGGAATGGATGTAAAGTTTGATGATGAGATACAGGGACTTTGGCTTCTTAATACTCTGCCAGACTCTTGGGAAACTCTTCGAGTTTATTTGACTAATTCTGCTCCCAGTGGTGTTGTAACCATGGAATATACTAAGAGTGGTGTCTTGAATGAAGAAATGAGAAGAAGATCTCAAGCCTCATCTTCTTCAGCTTCACACTCCGATGTTTTGGTTACTGAAGATAGGGGGAGAAACAAGTCCAGTGGTCAGAATGATAGAGGTAAAAGTAGAAGCAAGTCAAAGTCTAAATACAAGAATATAACATGTGACTATTGCCACAAGAATGGGCATATCATGAAATATTGTTATAAGCACAAGAGAGACATGAGACAACAAAAGAGAGAAGGCGATAATGAAAATCGTGTTGATGTTGTTGCTAATGATAATCTTCTTGTTTCTTGTGATGCAAATGCCATTAATCTTGTTCGTGATGAGTCTAGCTGATTTGTGGATTCTGCTGCTACGTCTCATGTCACGCCAAAGAAGGAATTATTTTCTTCTTATACTCCAGGTAATTTTGGAACGTTGAAAATGGGCAATAATCATGAAGTTGAAGTTATTGGCATTGGGACAGTTTGTTTGGAAAGTAACAATGGTTCAAAACTAGTTCTCAATAATGTCAAGCATGCTCCAGATGTTCGCTTGAATTTGAATTCTGTGGGATATCTTGATGATGAGGGTTATGTTAATACACTTGGTGTTGGCCAGTGGAAGCTTACTAGAGGTTTGATGGTTGTGGCCCGTGGTGACAAGTTGTCTAAATTGTATGTTTTTGAGGGCTCCATGTCCAGAAACTCAGTAAATTTGGTGGAGAATGATACTTCATCAGAGTTATGGCATAGAAGGCTGAGTCATATGAGCGAGAAGGAGATTGATAGTTTGTCTAAGAAAAATTTGCTTTCAGGAGTGAAACAAGCAAAGTTGAAGAAATGTGTTTATTGCTTAGCTGGTAAACAGAAAAGAGTTTCTTTTCAGAGTCATCCGCCTTCAAGAAAGTTTGATTTGCTGGAGTTGGTACATTCTGATTTATGTGGTCCTTTTAAGGTAAGATCTCATGGTGGTGCACTTTACTTTGTAACTTTTATTGATGATCATTCTCGCAAACTCTGGGTATTTCCTTTGAAGTCCAAGGATCAAGTACTTGATGTGTTCAAGAGTTTTCAGGCCTTGGTTGAAAGACAAACAGGGAAGACATTGAAATGCATCCGCTCAAATAATGGTGGTGAGTATATTGGTCCTTT
This sequence comes from Solanum lycopersicum, assembly GCF_036512215.1. Classification (NCBI taxonomy): domain Eukaryota; kingdom Viridiplantae; phylum Streptophyta; class Magnoliopsida; order Solanales; family Solanaceae; genus Solanum; species Solanum lycopersicum. The sequence goes on from NC_090800.1 coordinate 15,027,008, forward strand.
TGATAGATATTGCAGAGAGTAGGGTATTAGGCATCAGAAAACTCCTCCAAAGACTCCTCAGTTAAATGGTTTAGCAGAGAGGATGAACAAAACTCTAGTTGAAAGGGTTAGATGTATGCTTTCAGATGCTAAGCTGTCAGATTCCTTTTGGACAGAAGCACTTAATACTGCTGCTTATGTTATCAATTTATCTCCTGCTGTTGCTTTAGATGGTGATGTCCCTGACAGAGTTTGGACTGGTATGAATGTTTCTTATGATCATCTTAGAGTCTTTGGGTGTAAAGCCTTTGTACATGTTCCTAAGGGTGAAAGGTCAAAGTTGAATGTTAAAACTAGGCAGTGTATCTTCATTGGTTATGGTCAAGATGAGTTTGACTATCGTTTCTATGATCCTGTTGAGAAGAAACTTGTTAGAAGTCGTGATGTTGTGTTCTTTGAAGACCAAACAATAGAAGATTTTGACAAAGCTGACAAGGCTGATTTTCACAGTAGTGAGAGCTTAGTTGATGTTGATCCAGTTCCTTTGACTATTGCACCAGAAGAAAATCTTCATAATGATGAAAATCAAGTTGATAATGAAGATGGTGATCATGTTCAGAATGACCGGCATGATGTTGTTGATGCTCCAGTGCAAGATGATGTGGTTGTCTAACTACCAATTATAGATGCTCCAGAGAGTTCTCTCAGACGATCTAGTAGAGAGAGAATTCCTTCATCTCGTTATTCTCCCAATGAGTATGTACTCTTGACTGACGGGGGAGAACCTGAGAGTCTTGATGAGGCCATGAAAAGTGAAGAAAAAGAAAGGTGGTTTGATGCTATGGAAGATGATATTAAATCCTTGCATGATAATCATACCTTTGGTTTGGTTAAGTTACCTAAAGACAGAAAAGCTTTGAAAAACAGGTGGGTTTTTCGGGTGAAACATGAAGATGGTAATCCAGTTCCACGGTACAAAGCTAGATTAGTTGTCAAGGGATTTAATCAGAAAAGGGGAGTTGATTTTGATGAGATATTCTCTCCTGTTGTGAAGATGTCATCCATTCATGTGGTTCTAGGCTTGGCTGCAAGTGTAGATTTAGAGGTTGAGCAAATGGATGTTAAAACTGCTTTCCTTCATGGTGACTTAGATGAAGAAATTTATATGAAGCAACCGGAAGGTTTTGAAGTCAAGGGTAAAGAGAATTATGTTTGCAAATTGAAGAAGAGCTTGTATGGTTTGAAACAAGCTTCCAAGCAGTGGTACAGGAAGTTTGGTTCTTGTATGAGTCAGCATGGCTTCAAGAAGACTTCTTCAGACCATTGTGTTTTTGTGCAAAAGTTCTCTGATGGTGACTTTATTATTGTGTTGCTTTATGTTGATGACATGCTTGTTGTTGGTCATAATACTTGCAGGATTCAGAAGTTGTAGCAAGAGTTGAGTAAGTCTTTTGCTATGAAAGACTTAGGACCAGCAAGGCAGATTCTTGGCATGCAGATTGTACGTGATAGAAAGGCCAAGAAATTGGTATTATCACAAGAGAAGTACATTCAGAAAGTACTTCGCAGATTCAGCATGGACAAAGCTAAGGTTGTCAGTACACCTTTAGCTATGCACTTCAAATTGAGCACGAAACAGTGTCCTTCTAGTGATGATGAGAAGGAAGATATGAAGAAAGTTCCTTATGCTTCAGCTGTTGGTAGTTTGATGTATGCGATGGTTTGTACAAGACCGGATATTGCTCATGCTGTTGGAGTTGTTATCCGTTTTCTTTCTAATTCGGGAAGAGAACATTGGAATGCTGTGAAGTGGGTTATGAGATATCTCTGTGGCACTTCTAGTCTGAGTTTGTGTTTTGGTACAGGGAAGCCTATTCTTTGTGGTTATACTGATTCAGACATGGCTGGTGATGTTGATACTCGCAAGTCTACTTCAGGGTACTTGGTTACTTTTGCAGGGGGAGCTGTGTCTTGGCAATCTAGGTTGCAAAAATGTGTTGCTCTATCTACTACAGAAGCTGAGCTTATTGCTGTCGTTGAAGCTTGTAAAGAATTGCTTTGGATGAAGAGATTCTTGGGGGAACTTGGTTGTGCTCTAGAGAGGTATGTGCTTTATTGTGACAGTTAAAGTGTTATACATCTTGGCAAGAATTCTACGTTCCATGGTCGGTCTAAACACATTGATGTGAGATACCATTGGATTCGAGATGTGTTGGATTCTAAGTTGCTTGAACTTGAAAAGATTCATACAAATGACAATGGTTCCGATATGATGACTAAAGCTTTGCCATGAGGGAAGTTTGAAGATTGTTGCATGGTCGCGGGATGGCGGTCTCCTCCACATAGTCGTGAGGGGGAGAATTGTTGGGTTATGAGCCTTTTTCCCTTCCTATGTGGATAAATAGAAGCCCAATTTGGACCAACCCATTTTTGACCATAGGCCCATTCTTATGAGGAAAATATCAGCCTATTTAGGTCTTATTTTCAAATACACAGAGAGTTTTTTCAGCAGCCAAAAAGAGAGGAAAAGAGCAGTTTTTCGCAGTCAAAATTCAGCCCTAACAGCCAACTTCAAATTGCGATTCCCGCTTCGTTTCTTGTCCGATTGAGCTGATTTTTGGACAGCGTATTATCTTCATCTCAATCTTTGATTAGGAACTGACAGAGTTGGATTTGGTGTCTTGCAGCTTCAGTTTTGCTGTCGTGAATAGTAGTTGCGAAATTGGTGATTTTGCTCCTTTAATTCTCTAGATTTGGTGCAATCTTATTTTGTTGTTGCTCGTTGTTTGGCACTTGTTTTGTGGCCAATTTTGGATAACAATATTGTAAATCTTGGTGATTATAGTGGAGCTTTTGGTCCTGTGGTTTTTACTCTTCACATCGAAGGGTTTTCCACGTAAATCTTGGTGTCTTGTGTGATTGGTTTATTATTGTCTTATTATATTTGTTTGGTTGAATTACTTGCTGCCTTACTATTATATTGCTTGTGGTTGTTTGTCTTCTCTTGGTTCAAATCGAGAAGGGAAAGTATAGACTTCGGTATTCTTCCGCTGTTATCCTGTCAGACATTCTTTGTTAGTGCCTTGTCTTTTCCAACATGTATGACCCTGCAACTAATTGAATTGAGTTGCTGCTCAAAGTCAGCACATAAGGTGTATAAAATGTATCTTTAAATTTAGGTCATAATTTAAAAGATAGTAGTGGCTTTTCCTAATATAGATTGATTAGATAATTGTCTCCAATTGTTAAAGCTAATATTCTCAAGTCGTTCTTGTGCAATGACCTGAACATTGACTTAACATTTCTCTTATTAGTTTAATTGTAGTAAGTGTTTATTACATCAAATGGTTACTTAATTCATTTTTTGGAAATTGCAGGTTTAAGAAGAAAATTAATGCCTTTTGTTTTTCCTACTTTATGATATTTCATCAAGTGTTCCTTTGCACTATTCTTAACATATCTTCTTCAATTGCAATCTTTGATCAATTGCAAATATTTGAAAGTTCTTGATTTAGGTGACACATTTAGGTGAGCTAGAGGATAAATTGAATTCTCTCTTTTCTTTTGTTCGCTTTCCTCCCTCTCTCCATCCTATAACTTAAAATAGTTCTTCATTTAGGTGACACATTTAGGTGAGCCAGAGGATCAATTGAATTCTCTCTTTTCTTTTGTTCGCTTTCCTCCCTCTCTCCATCTTATAACTTAAAATAGTTCTTCATTTAGGTGAGCCCGAGGATCAATGGAATTCTCTCTTTTCTTTTGTTCGCTTTCCTCCCTCTCTCCGCCCTATAACTGAAAATAGTTCTTGATTTAGGTAATAATGAATTGAATAACACATTTCCTAAATGGTTGGGAGCCCTACCTGATTTGCATATTTTGAACTTGAGATTAAATAAGTTCTAAGGCCCTATAAAAGATTCTAGGACTGTCAACTTGTTTGCTCAAATTCTAGTCATGGATCTCTCATCCAATGGATTTAGTGGAGACTTACCAATGAGCCTTTTTTAGAGTTTTGAAGCCATGAAAATAATTGGTGAGAACAGTGGACCCGAAAGTATGTAGTAGGTACATACAATTTCCTTAATAGTGACAACAAAGGGACTGGAGCTTGAACTTTCTCAAGTTTTGACTACAGAAATAATTATCGATCTCTCAAAAAATAGATTTGAAGGTCATATCCCAAGCTATTGGAGATCTTATTGGGCTTCGTACGTTGAACTTATCTCATAATTGCTTGGAAGGTGATATACCAATATCACTTCACCAATTATCTGTACTTGAATCATTGGATCTCTCGTCCAACAAAATCAACGGAGAAATTCCACAAAAACTTACATCCCTCACATCACTTGAAGTCTTAAATATCTGTCACAATAATCTTGTTGGATGCATTCCCAAAGGAAAACAGTTTGATACATTTGAGAATAGTTCATACCAAGGGAATGTTGGGTTACGTGGATGACCACTCTCAAAAGATTGTGGCTGTAATGAAGGGGTACAACAAGCGACAACTTTAGTTGGGCTAAAGGAGACGAAGGAGATTCAACAACGATAAGTTGGCAAGCCGTTCTCATGGATTACGGTTGTGGACCTTTTATTGTACTGTCCGTAATATACATAATGTTGTCAACTCAATTTTAGCATGGTTTTTGAGGATGGATGTAAAATTAGAACACATAACTATAACAGGAATGAAAAAGTTCAAGAAAAAAATATTAGTTTGTTACTTCCAGGTTTTCAATTTGATCTTTAATTATCAATGAACGTGCTCACCTCCTTCATCCTTAAAGCTCTTAACTTTAAATTCTTCTTTTTTGAAAATTGCAGGATTCAAGTCTAATATGTTGTTTGTGATGCAAATAAAAGCTTTTACTTAACTAGTTTGTGATGTATTTGAAGTGTGTATTTCGCAATGTAATATCTTGTTCTGTATTATGGAGATTAATTCTCATGGCTTCTTTTCGAGTTGCAAATGCGTTTCAAATGTGTTTATTTCTTGTTTGTCTCAACTTTGTTCTCATTATACTAGTGTCATTATAAGCTTGTGGGCTAGCTACACCAGTGTTATTCAGGTGAGTCACGTATTTGGGACTTCGAATACCATCAAGGCATTTCATCGCGGCTTATATACCGGATTTATCTCCAAAACAACTCTCTGTGTCATCACATCCAGTTCAAAAAGTGTGGAAATCTGAACACTCTTTATAATTTAGGAGTCTTAGATATGTTGTACAGTAGCTCAGTGGCATTCACTTCTTTTGCATTCCCTTTGTAGCTTTAGCCTTTAACAAATGTTGCTTGGATGCTACAAAATTGCAGAACATTATATTGGGGTATCCGACAATGCATCCGTTGACATTGCTTGCACAAATTATGTGCAGAGTTACTCTAAACATGGTGTGCATTGTTAGTTTGGGGAAAAACTTGCATACATTCCCTCAAGTGTCTAATATAATTGTTAAAGGTCTATACACCAACCAACACTTTCATTCTCTTCTGGAGAGAGCTCGTTGTATTCTCTCAAATGTGTGATTGTGTCATCGTCTTGATTTTTGGGCTGAGGCTATTTCTACAATTTGTTATCTTGTCAATCGATCTCCATACTCATCCATTAACATCAAAATTCCAGAAGAAGTTTGATCAAGTCCTATGAATTTCTCAAATGTAAAAGTACTTGGATACCCTGCTTTTGCCCATGTTAATGATAGGAAGTTAGCTCCAACGGTTGTTAAATGCTTATTTCTTGGCTATGCTTCTGAGTCGAAAGGTTATCGTTTATTGTGCCAGATTTGAGAAAAATTATTTTGAGTAGAGACATTACTTTTAAAGAAAATGCATTGTTGTGTTCTGAAAAAGAGCATTCTGTATTATCTTATGGTATAAATGATCAACAAGGTACCTATGAGATGGGGGAGTTAGAAATGAGAACTAAATCTCATAATATTGACCCTATCTCTTTTACAGTTCCACAGTCAACCAGTGATGCTCGTGTTGGTGAACAATTTTCCAGTACTATATGTCCCGTTGAGCCAAAATTTGTTGATGATTCTTCTATTGCTCATAATAGACCAAGGAGAGTTATTAGAAAACCCAACAGGTATGGTGATAATGATGGTCTGATTTCCTATTCACTAACAGTTGCACAATAAACTTCTGAACGAGTTTAACTTTCTTCATATTCAGAGGCAATCACTAGTTCTAATTCATCTCAGTGGCTGGAAGCAATGCAAGAAGAAAAGTCTGCATAAGAATACGACATAGGATTTATGTGAGCTTCCTAAAGGTCATCGTGCACTAGACTGCAAATGGATCTATAAACGAAAAGATGGGATTCCTTGGGTTGAAAATTCAATATGGAAACCTTGTTTAGTTGTCCAAGGCTTTGCCCAAAATGAAGGTATTGATTTAATGAAGTTTTCTCTCCATTAGTTTGTAATTCTTCCATAAGAGTAATTCTTGCCTTTGTTGCACTATTTGATTTGGAATTGGAACAATAAGATGTCAAAACTGCTTTTCTGCATGGAGAATTGAAGGACGAAATTTATATGAATCAACATGAGGGTTTTGGTGTTCATGAAAATTAACAATGTGTTTGTCGTTTCCAGAAGGTCCTTGTATGGACTTAAACAAGCACCTACACAGTGGTACAAGAGATTTGATGCTTTTATGGTTAGTCAAAGCTATACCAAAAGTCAATGTGATAATAGTGTGTACTTTAAATAGTCTTCAAATGGTTCATTTATTTACTTTTTATTATATGTGGATGAAATGTTGATTGCTTTAAAAGACATGTCTTTGATCAACAAGTTAAAGTCTCAACTTAGTAATGAGTTTTAGATGAAGAACCTTGGTGCAGCAAAGAAGATTACAAGAATGGAAATTCATAGAGAACGACAAGCTGCAAAGCTATACTTGTCTCAGAAAAATACATTGAGAAGATCCTTGACAAGTTGAACATGAGTAAGAGAAGGCCTGTCTCAACTCCTCTAGCAGCTCACTTCAAGATATCTTCTGAATTTTGTTCAAAAACAGATGAAGAACTTGAACTGATGTCTAACATTCCCTACTCTAGTGCAGTTGGTAGTCTTATGTATGTCATGGTTTGCACTAGACCCGATCTTACATATGCAGTGAGTATGGTGAGTCGGTATATGCACAATCCTGGCAAGTATCATTTGGATGTGGTGAAATGGATTTTCTGATACTTGATAGGTACAGTTAATCATGGCTTAGTTTTTGACATGAATAAGATGATATCGAATGATGTTGTTGGGTTTGTTGATTCTGATTAAGTTGGTGATCTTGATAGGCGCAGATCTCTATCCGGATATATCTTGTCTTTATGTTTAGGTTCTATCAGTTGGAAAGCATCTTTGCAATCCATTCTTGCTCTATCCAGTATAGAAGCAGAATATGTTGCAGCTATAGAAGGTGAGAAGGAGGCTACATGGTTGTGTGGTCTTGAGCTTGGTGTTCAACAAGATACTATTATTGTGTTTTCAGATAGTCATAGTGCAATACATCTAATGAAAAAAATGATGCATATCATTCCGAGAATAAGCATATTGAAATATCATTATATCAGAAACACAATGACTAAGGGAGAGATTGTAGTCAAGAAAATTTACACTACAGAAAATCCTACAGATATGCTTACTAAGTCACTTCCTCTTCTTAACTTTAAACATATTTTGAACTTAGCTAGTGTTTACAACACTTGATTTCCCTTGGGGGCTTTTATGGTAATGACAAGCATGTGCTAAATTTGAGCCATGGTGGATATAAATTCTTTTTCTTGTTGATTTTGCCTACTCATGTCAGCATTTCTTAGGACTTTCCCAGTTCAGGAAGGCTGAACAGATCATGGGATTATGGTGCAGTAATGGACACCATTTTCATGGGAAGTGGAGCCTAATTTTATGGGCATTTTCTATTTCTTTGTACCAGATAGTGAAGCCTAAGTTTCTGAGCATGTTCTGTTTTGTGACATAAAAACAAAAGAATTTAGTTGTCTTTTTTCTTTTCCTCATATTTGAGTTCCGTAGAACTTTAAATTGTACTCTACCTTCAATATAGTGAAATTGCTCGTCATTACCCGTGGTTTTTTCCCGACTTAGGTTTTTCACGTTACATTGTGTGTCATTCATTGTATTTCCAAATTCCTTTCTCGATTATTCACATCTGTCTTGTTTTTTGTACAACTTATTTTCTAACAAGAATGACATCGCTTTCAAAAATTATGTACAAAAAACTCTTAATTACATGGTGTATTATTATCCATTTTGAGTTGTACTTGATATTTTATTTGAAATAAAAGATCATTCTTTTTGTTAAAAGTTAAACTTGCCAATATACACAACTTAGAAAGGGAATATTGCGTGTACGGAGGGTTGTTAAACTAAGACTTTTCATATCTATGTGTTATTACGTGTGAAATGCTTACATATTGTGTGACACACTAAACTTGACTGAAAGTTAGTAGGTGTTGTTTTCTTGGAATTGATTACTCCAAAAAAGTAGTAGATTTCTCTTTACTTAATTTGTTGTTCATTCATCCTCCAAATATATTGCTAGATGATAACTTTAATTAATTCATAGGTATGTATTGACAAAAGATCACACCTTTGAATATGCATTTATTATCCATAACAATAAATTTGACCGAAAAATCAACTTTAGGATTATTTTTTCTAAAAGTCAGTATGTTAATGAAAAGGGTGAATGTACACCATTTATTAGTTATATATGCACCATTTGTTAGCCGATAAAGGTATGTATGCATCACTTTTTAACGAGTATATCTGCTCAAAATCGTAAAGTTGAGGGTATATTTACCCCTTTCCCTAAAATAAAAATTAAGAAAATTAATTAAAAATTATTTTCTCTACTTGTGTTAGATGAAAATATGTATGTGATACAGCGTAAATGTGAGCCACTTTTATTACAATAGAGGTATACATGACCCACTTTTGTGATAGAACTTTTCTGTTGTAGTTTTTGTTGGGTTTTACCAAGTGTGAATGGGAAAAGAAAAGAGAGAATATGAAAAGTGAGGGAACTACTTTGGAGGGAAAATGAAAAGTCATTTGCAAAGTGCAAATGAAAAGTCATTTCTTATAAATTTGCAGGTAACGGTAACATTTTGAAAAGTTGTTACTCTTTCCGAAAAGTCGTTACTTTCCAAAAAGTAGTTATTTTCCTAACAGACACAATTTTTTGAAAAGTTGTTATTTTTTCCAAAATACACAACTTTCTGGATAAAATGGGTCTGAACAGATTTCACTGAACAAACATGTTCCTTGCTGAAAATGGCTATAAAAAGAAGTCAATTTTTGATTTTTTAATCACTGAAATTTTTTTTTCTCTGCATTTATTTTTCTCTCAAATAAAATCAAAGTGTCGATCGACCGAGTCTGTGTGACTTGTTGCTGTTCTTAAGTTCGTTGAAGTTAAAGAAGTTTGAGGTACCGCTATTTCTTTAACAGGTTTAATCCATTTTATCTTGGGAGAAATTAATCCACAACCTTGGGTACAGTGAGGGGATTAAATTTCTTAAGGACACACAGTAGTTTCTGTGGTCTCGGATTAATTCTTGTATTCTATATTCTGCTTCATCTTATTTCTGTTTCTGTTTCTGTTTATTAACTTTATAAATACAAGTTATTGTAAGAATAACAATCTTAAGAAATTTAATAGTTTCTGTATTTGAGGTTTCTGGAGATTAAAACCTTTATGGTTTTCTACTCTGCTTGAATTTTTAAAATTCATTCGATTAACGATTAAAAGAACATAAAAAACTTTATCGTTAAATCAGAAACAGTTTGTGTAAAGATTTGTTCTTTACTGTTAGTATTTTAAATACTTAATTTATCTGCCATTTGTAACAGAAAAAAAATGACTAATTCAAGTCAAACAAATGCTGGAACAGTTTGTGATGCAACAACATCGGTTGCACATAATCGTTCAAATGCTGCCTTAGCACTGGTTGAGAAACCTGCAAAGTTTTCTGGAGTCGACTTTAAGAGATGGCAGCAAAAGATGTTCTTCTATCTCACTACGTTGAGTCTGCAGAAGTTCATCAATGAGAATGTTCCTGTTATGTCAGATGAAACTCCGGCTGATGAACGATTCTTGGTAACAGAAGCATGGACACACTCAGATTTTTTTGTAAAAATTATATTTTGAGTGGTCTGCAAGACGATCTGTACATTGTGTACAGCAATGCAAAAATCTCAAAAGAATTTCGGGATGCTTTAGAAAAGAAGTACAAAACAGAAGATGCCGGAATGAAGAAATTCATTGTGGCAAAATTTCTGGACTTTAAGATGATAGACAGTAAGACTGTCGTCACCCAAGTTCAAGAATTGCAGGTCATAATCCATGATCTCCTTGCTGAAGGTATAAATTTATTTAATGCCTATGTTAGAAATATTAAATTTTCCCTTAATACTCACATAACCTTTAATGTAGGATTAATTGTGAATGATGCTTTTCAAGTGGCTGCAATTATTGAAAAGTTATCTCCATTGTGGAAGGACTTTAAAAAACTAAAGAAAAGAAACATCTGGTCCAAAAAGCACTCCTCCTAAGAAGAAATTCAATGGAAACTGCTTTAATTGTGGTAAACATGGTCATAGGGATAATGAATTCCGGGGTCCTAAGAAGGACAAGAAAAAGAAAGATCAAGCAAATTTGGCTGAATCCAAAGGAGAAATGGATGATCTCTGTGCAATGCTTTAAGAATGTAACTTGATTGGAAATCCAAGAGAATGGTGGATAGATTCTGGTGCCTCATGCCATGTTTGTGTCAACAAAGAATTATTTTCATCATATACTCCAGCACTTACAGATGAAAAATTGTTTATGGCAAACTCTGCTGTTGCAAAGGTGGAAGGAACTGGCAAAGTCCTATTAAAGATGACATCAGGCAAGGTGGTGACTTTGAATAGGGTCTCATATGTTCCAGAATTGAAAAAGAATTTAGTTTCAATTCCAGTTTTGACCAAGAATGGATTTAAATGTGTATTTGTTTCTGATAAAGTAGTAGTAAGCAAAAATGATATGTATGTAGGAAAAGGCTACCTTAGTGATGACCTTTTCAAACTCAATGTAATTGCAGTTGATATGAACAAAGATTTTGCTGCTTCTTACTTGCTTGAGTCTAAATGTTTAGGCATGAACGTTTGGGACACGTTAATAACAAAACCTTGCGAAAACTGATTAACTTAAATATTTTGCCAAAATTTGAGTGCAATAAATCAAAATGTCAAATTTGTGTTGAATCTAAGTATGCTAAGCATTCTTATAAATCTGTTGAAAGGAATTCAAATCCTTTAGAATTGATTCACACTGATATTTGTGACATGAAGTCAACACCATCACGTGGTGAGAAAAAGTATTTCATAACTTTTATTGACGATTGCACTAGATATTGTTATGTCTATTTGCTAAATAGTAAGGATGAAGCAATAGATGCATTTAAGCAATATAAAACTGAAGTTGAAATCAGTTAGATAAAAAGATCAAAATGATCAGAAGTGATAGAGGTGGAGAATATGAATCTCCATTTGCAGAAATATGTTTAGAAAATGGAATAATCCATCAAACTACTGCTCCCTACACTCCTCAGTCTAATGGAATTGCAGAAAGAAAAAATCGAACTTTAAAAGAAATGATGAATGCATTACTTATAAGTTCAGGTTTACCACAGAACTTGTGGGGGGAAGCTATCCTTACAGCAAATCAAATACTTAATAGAGTGCCTCACTCAAAGACAAATGTAATTCCATATGAAAAATGGAAAGGTAGAAAACCCAATTTGAAATATTTTAAAGTGTAGGGGTGTCTAGCCAAAGTCCAAGTTCCTATACCTAAGAGGGTAAAAATAGGACCTAAGACTGTGGATTGTGTATTCACTGGATATGCCACAAACAGTAAGACATGTCATTTTTTGGTTCATAAGTCAGAACATTCGGATATTCATGATAATACGGTAATGGAATCAGATAGTGCTGAATTTTTTGAACATATCTATCCATATAAAATTAGACTTGAGTCATCTAGTGGGGGATCTAAACAACCCAGAGAAGAACTAAAAGAGAATGAACAAAATGAAGAAAGTCCAAGACGCAGTAAACGTCAAAAGACATCTACTTCATTTGGATCAGATTTTGTAACATTTCTTCTTGAAAGTGAGCCTCAAACATTCAAGGAAGATTTGTTGTCTAGCGACTCAACCTCTTGGAAGGAGGCTGTTAATAGTGAAATTGAATCAATTTTAAGCAATCATACTTGGGAGTTGGTTGATCTTCCTCCAGGGAACAAACCGTTGGGTTCAAAATGAATCTTTAAAAGGAAGATGAAAGACGATGGAACTATTGGCAAATATAAAGCAAGACTTGTTGTCAAAAGGTTTTAGACAAAAAGAAGGTCTTGATTATTTTGACACATATTCGCCAGTGACTAGGATTACATCAATTCAGATGTTAATTGCACTAGCTTCAGTATACGGTCTTGAAATTCATCAAATGGATATGAAAACAGCCTTCTTAAACGGAGAGCTTGAAGAGGAAATTTACATAGAACAACCTGAGGATTTTGTAGTTCCTGGTAAAGAAAAGAAAGTGTGCAAACTTATTAAGTCACTTTATGGGCTAAAACAAGCACCAAAACAATGGCATGCAAAGTTTGATCAAACCATGTTGGCAAATGGATTTAAGATCAATGAATGTGATAAATGTGTTTACATTAAAGATACTCCAAATCAGGAAGTTATTTTATGCCTATATGTAGATGATATGCTTATAATGAGCAAAGACATCGCTAATATAAAAGCTACAAAGCATATGCTTGCTAGTAAGTTTGATATGAAAGATTTAGGAGTTGCTAATGTGATATTAGGAATTAAAATTCTTAAAACTCCTAACGGTCTAGCATTGTCTCAAACTCATTATATTCAAAAGATACTTGAAAAATTTAAATTTTTGAATTTTAAAAGGGCAAAGACTCCAATTGATGTAAATCTTCATCTTGCAAAGAATAAAGGCGAAAGTCAGTCTCAATTGGACTATGCTAGCGTATTGGGAAGCTTAATGTATGTCATGAATTGTACACGACCAGACATAGCATGCGCTATCAGTAAACTGAGTCGATATACAAGTAATCATAATCATTGGTTGGCAATGAAGAGAGTTTTGAGATACTTAGATGACACTCAAAACTATGGTTTACATTACAACAGATATCCAGCCGTTCTTGAAGGATATAGTGATGCAAATTGGATTATTGGGTCAACTGAAACAAAATCCACAAGTGGATACGTTTTTACTATTGGTGGAGGAGCAATATCTTGGAAATCATCCAAACAAATATGTATAGCTCGCTCTACAATGGAGTCTGAATTCATTGCTTTAAACAAGGCAGGTGAAGAAGCTGAATGGCTCCAGAATTTCTTAGAAGATATTCCATTTTGGCCCAAACCAATGGCCCCTATATACATACATTGTGATAGTCAAGCTGCAATAGGAAAGGCTGGAAGCATTATGTATAACGGCAAGTCTCGTCACATAAGACGAAGACATAACTCTGTGAGACAACTACTCTCTAGTGGAATTATCACAATTGACTATGTGAAGTCAAAAGATAATGTGTTGGATCCACTTACAAAAGGCCTAAATAGAGAGGGAGTTGAGAAATCATCGACGGGAATGAGATTATGGCCGAGAACAAATCATCGTGGCGGTAACTCTACCTAGAAGACTGGAGATCCCAAGATCTAGGTTCAAGGAGATAAAACAAAGTCATTGATGACGGTTCAACATTGTCAAAGGAAAAATAAAATAAAATATTATTATTATTTTATGGTCCATTCTCATGATGAGACAATGTTTAGTAACTAGGATAAAGACATAAGGACTTTTTAATGGTTTCTAAGTTTGACACAAGGAATATCAAATGGTGTATCTATGGGATAACACATTTAGAAATCACCTATGTAAGTGTGAAGTGTAAGCCGCTTCAAGGAGAATCCGATAAGGCCAGTTCTTTAAGCACTTACTATTCAAGATGTGTTCATGGCTGAAACGAACAAAACAATGAGAACTAAGAACAGTTCAAGAGTTGATTGTGTGACATATGTTGTCTAGGTATACACCAAAGCTCGACGGTTCAAAGATATCAAATCTACCGATTGACCGAGTATATCCGATATATGTTCACTACGGAAAGTTTAAAGGGAAACCTACTTATCCAGATGCTATTAACCTTTACCTACAAGACACACAAGTTTTTTCATGCATATGTTTTAACAATAGCCTTCCCCATTCATGTGGGGGATTGTTGGGTTTTAGCAAGTGTGAATGGGAAAAGAAAAGAGAGAATATGAAAAGTGAGGGAACTACTTTGGAGGGAAAAAGAAAAGTCATTTGCAAAGTGCAAATGAAAAGTCATTTCTTATAAATTTACAGGTAACGGTAACATTCTGAAAAGTTGTTACTCTTTCCGAAAAGTCGTTACTTTTCGAAAAGTCGTTACTTTCTAAAAAATAGTTATTTTCCTAACAGACACAATTTTTTGAAAAGTTGTTATTTTTTCCAAAAGACACAACTTTCTGGATAAAATGGGTCTGAACAGATTTCGAACAAACATGTTCCTTGCGGAAAATGGCTATAAAAGGAAGTCAATTTTTGATTTTTTAATCACTGAATTTTTTTTTTCTCTGCATTTATTTTTCTCTCAAATAAAATCAAAGTGTCGATCGACTGAGTCTGTGTAACTTGTTGCTGTTCTTAAGTTCGTTGAAGTTAAAGAAGTTTGAGGTACCACTATTTCTTTAACAGGTTTAATCCGTTTTATCTTGGGAGAAATTAATCCATAACCTTGGATACAGTGAGGGGATTGAATTTCTTAAGGACACACAGTAGTTTCTGTGGACTCGGATTAATTCTTGTATTCTATATTCTGCTTCATCTTATTTCTGTTTCTGTTTCTGTTTATTAACTTTATAAATACAAGTTATTGTAAGAATAACAGTTTTTACTTAAACTTTTCTTTGCAATGGTACATGCATTGACCTGTTAATATGTAAATTTATTAGAATTATTAAAATATAAGTTTGATTATCGTCAAGTTCATATACAATATGGTGTGCATAAACAAAATAACAATTTTATCCTAACTAATATAAATGAATTTTTGACTTGAAATGTTTTTGTCAGCGTCTATACACCAAGCAATACTCTTATTCTAACTAATGAAAGTTTTGTGAATTCTCAGGTCAATGTTATACACTAGCTAAGTAAAACTCTTATCCCAACCAATCAAAATTTTAAGAGATTTTCTACTTGAAAAATTATTTTTATGGTGTATACACTAATCAATGTATTTTTTTATCCTAACTAATTAAACTCTCTTTGATTTATTGGTGTGTATACAATAAATACTCTTATCGGTTATTCTCGCTCTGAGAAGAATTTATTTGGTTATAAGTAATTGTTATTCTCGCTCTGAGAAGAATTTATTTGGTTATAAGTAATTGTTACATGTATTTAAAGTTGATATTCTCCATTACATATTTTTTTTAAAAAATAATTCCTTTATTTTAATTGCTTTAATTTTTTTTGTTTTATTTTATTTCCTTCACTTTTTCTTGTATCCATCCAAAATTATATTATATTAAATACAAACATTTGGAATTAAATTAAAATCAAATCCAAAGAAAAGACAATGAAAATAAAAGATATAAATAGAACCAATAGGAAAAAGAAGAAGAAAATGAACAAAAGAATACGTATTTACTTATGTTTGAGAATATTTTAAATACAAGGCAAAAAAAATCATATCATATATTTATATAAAAGAAAATTCTAGGTCCGCCTACGTAGCGCCATCACAAGCTAGAATTTCCTTTTAATTTATTTATTTTCAAAAATAATCTTCCCCTTTCTTGAAAAGATCTGACTTTTATGAAAAGTAGTTATTTTTGTGAAAACTTACGACTTTTATGGAGACTTAGCCAGAATAATCATCCTCTTTCACGAAATGATGTGACTTTTTTGAATAGTTGCGACTTTATTGAAAAGTTGTAACTTTTAATGAAAAGTTATCACTTTAAAGAAGAGTTGCAACTTTTATGAAATGCTTTGACTTTTATGAAAGGTTGTGACCTTTCTAAAGGGTTTCACCTTTTCCAAACAGTCGTAACATTTCTGATAAGGCACAATAAATATTTGTTTGCACTTCCATTTGTTTTCAATAAATAGAGGTGTTTCCTATCATTTAAAATAACAAAAATTTTGAACCTCTTTTTCTTTTTCTTTTTTTCTTCTTCACAATTATATATTTGTGTACTTTGCTCATGTTGAGTGGCTCAGTGACGACATTGCTTATGTTAGAGATTTTAATAAATATTTTACCGTCATTAATTTATGCTTTTATAATTAAGGATAAATGATAAGATGCAGTAGTTTTCATTGTCCTTTACATTTTTAATCTTTTGTGTAAGATAATATAGTGTTTTAGTTTTAGTACCCATAGATTTTAAGTATTATTAAATTTCCATCCAAAGCGTGGGTAATTTTCTGTAAATTCTATAGGTAAATTTCCACTATGTTCATTCTCTATGTAAATTCAGACTTTTTTCTTTACTTATATTTCAAAGTCTCATATGTTTTCCAAAAAAGAATGAATGCACAACCGAAATCTAAGTTTTATTCTTTTACTCAATAAAATCTATTTTTCTTTACAACTATTCTGGGTAGCATGGATTTTCACCCTTCATCAACTGGGTAGTTTTTATTTTATTAAGTAGAAATCACTTTTTTGTGAGCGGAATTTGGGGTTGCAGTGAATCTGTCTCCAAATAATTGTTGTTGCAATGAAAATTTATGCAGGTTTTTATTAATTTTCACATTTATGACTCATCTACAAAGTAGTTTAGAGTTTCCTATCCTCTACTTTCAATTTAAAATGTATCCTAGCAACTTATAACTATTCCACAACATTATAATGGTGTTTTGAAATCAAAGAGCAAACTAGAGTTCATTACATGATTTTCTATAGGTCTGATTAAATTTATGCAATTTTCATTTTCAATTTTTTTTTGCATTGCTACAAATCATCCAACTTTTAGGTGTTTCTGCTATGATCATTGCTGCGTAGGTGTAGGAGACAAAAGTGGTTTTGTTCCCTCTTTGGCAATGTGCTTTTTTGTAATTTTGCTTGAATATGTTTATAACAATCAGCTTCAACAAGAGGAATCTCAACTTTTATAACAAGTATTCCAGAATGTAAGTCAGATAATTATCAGATGAGACGAGGTATATAGCATACATTTTGCATTTCCTTTGGCCATACAAGATACCTCTACTGTAAATGGTGTGCAAAGTCAAAAAGATAACCATCATGGGTAAAATTAATAAGGATCATTACAAAGTCTGTAAACATGCATATGTAGTTAAAGAAGGATATTTGGAGTTTTTCAATTTGCTTACTCTTGTATAAGTTTTGTGCTTTTTGAATTTTGACTATTGAAGCCTCATTGTTTTGGTTGATAGGTGATT
Source organism: Solanum lycopersicum (assembly GCF_036512215.1). NCBI lineage: Eukaryota > Viridiplantae > Streptophyta > Magnoliopsida > Solanales > Solanaceae > Solanum > Solanum lycopersicum. The sequence goes on from NC_090800.1 coordinate 15,044,545, forward strand.
TTGCAAGTTGTAATTTGGGACTTGGAAAACCATGTTGTGGTCAGCTATAAGATAACAAGCAAAAAGAAACGAAGGGAAATGAAATAGTGGTTGGCATTTAAGTTGACATATACAAGGAATTTGAAGTAGTGCACTTGAACTTTTAAAGGCATAGCCACATTGCATGAAGCTTGGAAATTTTATTATCCTCGAGTAAGATATTGACTATTTACTTTGCATTATCTTTTACAATTGTTACACAAGCAAAATGATATGTTTATTCCTCTTTGTCCGGTGTTGAAATGATGAAGGATAGTTGAAATTTCTCTGTTTGTTTGCTCTTTTGTAGTCTTTGTTATAAATGAAGTTACAACGTTTGAATCTCATTAATTTGTGAGGGCAGACTGTCCGAATAATAAGTGAATTCACATGTTGTAGGTTTTTTTTTATAAAACTAATTATTAATTGTTATGTTTTGTTTTAATGTTTTTTTCCTATTTATGTTGCAAGTTCAAATAAAGTCATAGTTATTGAATATGTCTCTCTTTTCAATACTGTTAAACCAAATAGACTAAAAATATAACATATTGACAAATTTTTGTAAATTAAAGATGTTTCATCCAGCAGAGTTGTCATAATCATTTTCACTTATGCAACCACGCACAAGCATTTCTGTAGTAACTTAAGGACATTATTCCAAATTCACTCATATCTAATATAGAGGAAGATAACAAAAATATTAGAGGCAACTAAAGTATTTTAGTAAGTGAAAATAGAAAATATTTGCATTGTCAAAAAATTAATTAAATATTTCTAGCAAATGATATTTTCGGCTATATTTGAAAAGAATTAAGATAGCTAGGGCTTTACCACACATTACAAGAGTACTATTTTACAAGTGGGAGTGTTTAATTAATGTGGAGGAGATGAATTAATGCATTTAGATATAGAGACTCGAAATCAGAGTATTTTTTAAATTAATATTTGAAGTCAAGCTTAAGTCTATGTCTATTATTATCCCGCAAGAAAAATAATGACAACAGTGTGATAAAAATTCTCATATGCTATCAAATAAAAGTCACAAACATAAGGCAGATTGAAATGTTGTAAAATGTCTATTTTCATCATTTCATGGATCCAAATTAGTAGACCCAACATAAATAAAAATATTTTTTATATGAGATTAAAAATTGAAAAGCTTTACATGTGTTGAATGTTTGCTCGAAATCAAAATAAGTAAAAATGTCTTTTGAAAATGCAAACCATCAACGATTTTTGAAGAACTTGCTGAGACGTCAATTCAAATGGTCATATGTAATTTCATTAAACTCAAAATAGACACTATAACGAGTATGATATATAGCTACGAAATTATTAGCTACGACATTAAATTCGTCACTAACATTCTTTTATTGACAAAATTAAATTTTCGCGCTTAAATATATGAGACACGTACTTTCAGTGACAAACATAAAGTTCCTATCAAAGTTTTGTCCACTAAAGATTCCCACCAAAAAATAAATTGGCATCGTTTTGTTAAATAGTGTTAGTCCGGATTGAAAGTTATTGGTCACACATTATTTTGTCACTAATAGTGTATGTAATTCATGACAAACTACGACATCAAATTCTTCACTGACTATTCGATTTTGTTGACAAAATTTACTTTTCGTGCTCAAATATACGAGACACATACTTTTAGTGACGAAAAATAAAAGTTCGTAGCAAAGTTTTGTCCACTAAAGTTTTCCACCAAAAAATTTATTGGTTGTTCACTAAAGTTTCCCAACAAAAATTAATTGGCGTCATTTTTAAGTAGTGTTAGTCACGAATTTAAAGTTATCGGTAACACATTATTTCGTCACTAATAATGTATCTAATGCATGACAAAATATTTCTTGTATTAAAATTTATTAAATTTTGAACACACAATGTCAACAAATTAGAACTCATAGTTAAAAATTATAAATTTTAGCTATGAAAAATTTAGATTTATTTATGACATTTATGTCATCAATAATAATAATATAAATAATTGGTGATAAATATTATTTGTTTCTAATCAATCTGCGATTTAGTGACAACAAAAATATTGTCACAAAATATATAAGGTGTTAAATAGCGACAACTTAAAACTTTTAATGAATAATTTAACTATTTACTACGGAAAAATTCATAGGTAAATATAACTCTTTTTCGTTACAATTGTTCATAGTTACAACTGACAACTTACAAAAAGAATCATATAAGTTCTTCATAAGAAAACGACAAAGTCCATCATTAATTGGCAAGTGAAAATATTAGGATCAACGAATTCGGTCGATTTTGTAAAATGAAAAAGTTCAATACATCAATTTTTTGAAATTACGCAATTATAAAATGCATCATTTAAAAAATAAAATCCAAGTTATAAGTATTGTGAGTGAGGCACGGTTCCACCACTAGATCACTAATATTTGTTGGTTTAACACTTCATTTTTTATTTGATTCACTTTCATTGATAAAAACATAAAAAAATAATTTCTCAATTCGTTGTGCTAATTTTTGTGTGTTTATTGATTTGTGATTGATAAATTACATAGACTAAGTCGATCTATTTTCTTATGTCTAAAAATATGTGCATATTTAGTAGTAATTTCACATACTATGTAGAGTTATTATACAAACATAACATCGTTTTACAAACTTAGAGTTTGCAAAGCTGCGATATATTTCATGAATTTCTATTAACTTTTCCCTTCAGTGTGAAAATTGAAATAGAATAAAAATAAAAATACAAATAAAAGAAATGAACTAACTAGGATTTCAAATATATTATGATGAAGTACTATAGGTATGACTTATGGGTATCGATGTTCAAATTCAAACGACTATTCATTTTTTTAAATAAAATCGAAAGATTAATTTTAAATAAATTTATAATTATACTGAATAATTTTTAAAATTTATAAAGATAAAGAAATGAAATGATAAAATCGTACTGAATATATTTAAAGATATTTAGAAAAACACAGTTTAATAAAAATAATCTACATTTGAATGAATTGTGGGTGGTAAATATCACACATTTGTGTATAAGTATAAATAATTATATAATATATTGTTTCTGCAAAAGTTAAATTTGAAAGAAGTGAATGAAGTATAAAATAAAACAAAAAATAAAGACAAGAGAGAGTTGATATGATGGTAAGCATTCTTTACTTCCGACCTTAAGGTTGTGAGTTCGATTCCCAAGACAATGTAATGTGCTAGCTGCTGGCCGGGTTGAAAAAACTTGAGATCGAAGATACATATGTATATGTATATATCATATGAAAATAAACCACTTATATAATGATAAATTTTATCCCTAATATATTTAAGAAAAAATAATTGTATATAAAATATAGTCATTGGTGACGAAATAAGATTTTATTCAACTACGAAATACATATAACTTTAGAAATAATTAATTTAGTAACTAATTGAAGTAAAATAATTAGCGACGATACGATTTTTTCGGTTAATACATTTTAAGTGACAAAGCATACTATTAACTACAAAAAATATATTTTTTTACAAGAAATAAATTTATCACAAATGTTTAAGCACTTGAGGACAATTTTTCTTTTTGTAGTTAATATAATACATTTAGCGACGAAGCACTAAATCGTCTTTGTATACTTTTAGAGACACACATTTAATAACGACTAAGTGATGATTTATTTTTCGTCACACAAGATTTTTAGTGACGAAATAAGATTTATAAATGACAAAATTATTTTTTCCTAATTATCGAATTTGTTATAGTGTGAGATGTAAGTTAATAGAGGTAGTTTATCACTGCGCGAAACGTGATTAGTTTAACTAGTAAAAAATATAATGTGTGTCAACTTATTTTTAAAAACAAGGAAAATAAAACAAGAAGATATTTTTTGGAAAAAAAAACAAAAACTACCGTAGCTAATTGAGAGTCGTGATTTCACGTCGGCACATAAAGTACAATGAAATATAGAGAAAAAAGTTTGGTTTCCGGGGGGGGGGGGGGAGGAGGGGTAATAGGACCTCCGTAAGTATCGAGTGTGTCCTTATCACCAACAGATGTGGTATAGTGGATGAGGTTGCTCCTTTCTTTGTCAAATCAAATGGGGCTCTATACGAGTTTAAAATAGTCGGACTCTAATATGTGTACCAGACACCTGATGACAAATCAAAAAACAAGAAGCTAGTATTCTCAAGAAGCATTATTCCACATTGCGTATAATTGGGTAAGAAGATAATATCCTCCAGGAGCGAAATTCCACATTGTGTATTAGTTGGGTTAAGACTACTTGCACAAATTTTGTATTATTACATTTGGATTTTTTTGTTCAATTATTGTGCATTGACTTGAGGTTTTTCTTATTAGTTTAATTACAAATGCTTATTACTTATTACCTCAAATACTTTTTATTTGATTCTTTAATTTTTTTGAAAATAACAGGTTCCATAAAATGTTCGTTCTTTATTAATGAATGACATAATACTTTTGATTAAAATGCCTTTCAATTTGGGAGTTTTATGCGCACATTTTCACACATATTGTTGACATTATGGCATCACATCATTTAAAGCCAATTAATTATGGTAGATTTAATTGAGCATGATATTGTTATTTAATAAAAAATGGATTTTTTTACATGAAATGTTGTTGTCAATGTCTGTACACCAAACAATACACTTATCCCAACTAATCAAAATAAATTGGAAATGTTTTGGTCAAGGGTCTATGCACCAACTAATACTCTTATAGAAGTTTCGTTTTCATTGTACTCTGCATATACAACTGACCACACAAAATTTGAATTTATTTTCTCAATTTGTGCTATAATATACCTTATCAAAGTTATTGAATAGAGTAAGAAAACAAAGAGTTTTTTGAACATTTTAGTGCAACAATGGGCTACATAAACCTTGTATTTTTTACGCTATTTCCCTTCCTCTGTCATCTTTCTTTCTCTTCATCCTTACCTCATTTGTGCCCCAAATATCAAGATCTTGCTTTTCTACAATTCAAGCACATGTTTACACTAAGTCATTATGCTTTTGAACGTTGTTTCAACATAAGAGGTAAACCGTCATATCTAAAAACTCTTTCGTGGAACAAGAGTGCAGATTGTTGCTCATGGGATGGAGTTCTTTGTGACAGGATGACGGGACAAGTGATTGAGGTTGATCTCAGTTGAAGCCAACTTCGAGGAGAGTTTCATTTCAACAGTAGCCTCTTTAAGCTTTCCAATCTCAAAAGGCTTGATTGTTTGATAATGATTTTACCGGATCACTCATTTCAGCTAAATTTAGTGAGCTTTCTAGTTTGACGCATCTTGATTTATCATATTCAATTTTTACAGGAATAATCCCAGCAGAAATATCTCTTCTTTCTAAATACATGTTTTTTGTATGGAGAGTAATCATCCAAAATGAGCATAGATTCGAAGCTGACAATTTTGAACTACTCCTAAAGAACTTGACCCGATTAAGAGAGCTCTACCTTATCTTTGTGAACATCTCTTCCACCATTCCTCTAAATTTATCTTCTTATTTAACTATTCTATCTCTCGATAACACTGAGTTATACAGGACATTGCCCGAAGGAGCTTTCCACCTTTCCATCTTAGAATATCTTTATTCATCATACAATCCCCAGCTCCCTATTATGTTTCCCACAATCAAATGGAATACTAGTGCATCACTCATGGAGTTAGATCTTAGTGGTTTGAATGCTACTGGTAAGATATCTGATCATTTGGTCATCTAACTTCACTGCATACATTGATTATATATTCTTGTAATCTCTCAGGCTCTATTCCTAAGCCTCTATGGAATCTCACCAACATAGATGTTAGAATGGGTGCGTCCACTTATAGTCAATGGACCAGGTCCCTTAACACAGTAAAAAAAGAATGTAAGCACAGACACTACTCAGCATCTACTATATGTCAACGGACCAAGTCCCTTGACTCAGTTTGAATAGTAGCTGAAACAAATGCAAAAAGTAAATGGCTGTAACTAAAATTTGTACAATGATTTTACGTAGCAACCTAATTGCTCAAGGGAGTAAAACCACGACCTGTTGCACATGATTTAGAATCGTCTTCAGCAAAAGTGAAACCCGGTTAGAACCAATGTGAGAAAAAGTTATTAATCTCACGATCAAGTGCTCTACCTATTACTTGAAGAGCCTAAGCGGATACAACACCGCCCACAAGGCTATCACCCCTAGAAAACTTAGACTTTCCTAAGTGGATACCACACCGCCCACTAAACCACCTAACTCTAGATGACTTAGAATTTGACTAAGCAACAAAATAATGTTTCCCACTAAATCAGTTAACCTTAACTGATTTAGAATTTTACAAACTCGAAACAAATATCTGAATTCTTTATAGATTAGGAACATATTTACAAAGTAAGCACGGAAGATATAATCCCATACAACTATATAGCTTGTAGATCTTTCAGGTCCTTGTTGTTGTTAGGATGCCATTTCTTGAATATGGCCTTTGCTTTTTGAGCTTTTGGATTTTCTGAAATCCAAAACTTTTTTTGCCAAAACTTGAATTTGTGTTGTTGGAAAAGAGACTATATTCAAATGGACACAAACCGTTGGGACGAGGCTATTGGCTGAGAGTCTGCTGTCATGAAAAGTTTTAAACCAACCCCTCAAAGTTGGTAGCTTTTGACAACTGTCTTTTCATCCTTTTCTCGTGCACAGAATTCCCGGGACCAGGTCCCTTGCTGCGTTCTTTGATGCTTGAGTTCTTGACAAAGACTTGCTGCTCTCTCTCTCTCTCTCTCACTCTTCATGAATGAATGAACTTAATATGTTTTTTGTCATGTTAAAATTATCGACCATAAAGAGTTATAAGCATTGGACAAAAAACCTCTTCCATTCTGATTAGTTCAGTACGCTGGCGCCTCACCTACCACTGACAGGACAACTTTATAATTGTACACCATTATGTATCAGATGGAGAGAACTCAGCCAGGGACTAGGTCCCTGCATTTGTGAGATATTGAAACATACAATCTCGTCCGCTCTTCTTATTGCTGTAGGACGCTGCACTTTTCACCTACCACCGAACATGATAAATTTATGGTTGTACCCCATTTGTATCTAGATAACAGCACTCTGATAGGGACCAGGTCCCCTTATTCTCTTATTTGTGAGGATCATCAAAATGCCTATAATATAACATTTCCCCCTTTTTGATTATAGTACACAAAATATACCTCACACTGAGTTTATCATTCATCTCAGTGTCATCAGTTCCAACAACAAAAATATGGTTTCTTATTAGATCAATAAGTTTGTTAAGTCATCAAAACTTCATATCGAGTTCGATCTAACATCTTCAACTCAGCTTCGAACTAACATTTTCCCCCTTTTTGATGATAACATACTTATTCACCAGCTCCCCTTGTCAACAAGAATTCTTGGGGTAGCTGGAGTTGAATCATCCCCAAACTTTGTCAAATCATGAAAACATCAACATAGAATTTCCCCCTGTTTGATGATGACATGCTTATTCACTACTTCCCTTATCAACAAGAATTCTTGGGGTAACTAGAGTTGAATCATCCCCAAGTTTCTCAACTCATCAAAACAACAACATAGCATTTCCCCCCTTTTTGATGATGACAAACTTGTTCAACTTCTTCCCCTGTCGGCAGGACCAGGTCCTCTTCAGGTAGCTAGAATTGATTCCCCCGTCGGCAAAACCATTTCCTTGTCAAGTAGCTAGCATTGGTTCCCCCTATCGGCATGACCCATGTCTTCTTCCAGCAGTGATAACACTATTGATTTCATACTTCTTCAAGCAGTTATAGCACGATTTATCTCATATCTTACATTAACAACTTTCCCCCTTTTGACATCATAAAAAAGGGTTAAAGTAGTAAACCAAGTTGACAGAAATGCATTTCAAGCAAATTCATGGCCACTTGGGCAACACTGAGCATGAGTAAAATGACATAAAGTAATGAGACATGTCAGTAGAAACAAGACATTTTTCATCCATAAACAAAATATCAGCGATCAAAGCATTGCAAATGTGATTACAAAATGAAAACCAGAATAATGCCAAAAAAGAGGAATGAGGACTGACATAGATAGGTAAGAAGAGAAGGGATGACTTAGAGACAAGGGATTGAACGAATAGAATTAATAGAGCATATCCCTTAACGTTGTGTTTTCAGAAGCCTCTATTGAAGATCACAATTTTGCCGAATCTTCATGTTGATTGGGGCTGCCATTTTTTGTTTTATTTTATTTTATTTTTTGTCACTGGGTCACTCTGATAGTGTTGTTTTAAAAGCAAAGCCTTTAGGAAAACTATTTCAATATCTTTGTTAGCAAGAGCAACTATCATAACATTCAATGCAAGCCCGAGTTTGTCATAACAAATAGATTTGTAACACAAACTCACTCAAGGCCTCCAAGATGAATTGAACACTAGTTAAGGAACCAAGAAGAAAATTTCATTTCTATTTTTTTATCCTCTTTTTTTTTTATCATATAGACACCTTCATTTTCAGATTACCTTGAGTTCGCAGAATATCAACTTATCCCTTTTTGAACATTATCTTTTCCACTTCTTCATTTTTATTGAAGGACTAAATGCCTCTTCACACTTAAAACATTTCATCAGTTAATTCTCAAGTAAGAATAAAGGGCAAACAATTCGAAGTGTGTTTTGAGAGAAGAGAAAATATATTTCTAAACACCTGATATTTGGAAGGTAACTTGATTTTTCTTGGGAAATAAAAGAAATATGGAATATGAGAAAAAAGAGAAAGGAAATATCATTTTGGTACTCAAAAGATGAGACAACATTCAGATTCCTGAATGACAGACATATGACAATTGCAATGGTTCTCATGCATAATTCAAAATGCAATTTTAAGATTGTTAATCTTCGAGAAAGGACCAAGTCCCTCTCTATAGTTTGAATGTCATTACCTAGATCTATCCTGACCTCCCTTTTCCTTCATCCCTTTTTCCATGTGTGTATACCTACAAAAGGTATTAAACTGAACTTGCTAAAACATACATAATTGAAAAGCAAGGATACCTGCTTCCTTTTTCATAGTCATGAAAGAATTGATTTCTTCAGGCAGGATCCGTTTAAGAAGTAGCATTTCCATCATCAGCATGGTTATTTTAGCCAAGTGTTTGTGAACTTCAGGTTGTTTCTAGTTCCATAAGAGTTGAGTCCATCAAGATGCACTTGCTACATTTATTGCCTCAGTTGATGATAGAGCAATTGAATCTTGCCTTATAATTCCACATGAGTGAAAGATCAGCGCATAACATAATCCACTTTTGAGGTACTCTTTCTATCAGCTTGATACACAACATAATCAACAACACCATATACTCCAAATCAAAAAGTCTCCCGATGGACAGAATAGAACCATGTCCTTTATCTTCTTCAGATGACTTAAGATTTTCTCAACAGCCTTCAAAATATTTTCCTTTCTACATGAGTAGAGTTTTTGAACTCCATTGATCAGCATCCACCTTCAAGTTAGTTCCCAAGAAAGTATGAATTGTCTAGGCACCCAAAACATGAAAATCTTTCAGCAGATTCTTTGAACCGGTACCAGGTCCCTTCCAATGTCCAAACAGCAATTGCCCCGATCATGTTGCGATATCTTCTTCCCTCCAGTTAAGCCACTAAGAGTACATACATATTTTTGACAAGTTGGTCCTTACTTAAGCCTAAGGTGAAGATGTCAGCCACTTGATGCTCTATTTTATAAAACTCCATGATGACATCACCCTTCTTTCTCATTGTCTAGAATTCAAGTATGTTAATACATTATAGCAGATCAATGATGTATTATTCTTGACAACCAAATGTAGTTTTTGAGATTTGCTTCATGTACAGCTCCAAGAAGAGATTAATTTATCTATTATGCTTATTTTAACACTCACTTTTAATGAGTGAAGTAGAAATAAATTCTTCACACAACACCTCAAAGATTACCTCAAAGATGACATAATAAATATGTACCTCTCTTAAAGCCATTGTTGAGGAGCAAATTGAACAACCGATCAGCTTGTTGGGCAACCGACTATAAGAATTTGCTCTTTCAAAATGAGCTTGATCAGCTTCTTCATTTTCACCTTCAGAATTCACATTATCAGTTTTAACTGCACCATCTTTGTTCGGCAATGTTTAGAGGACCGGGTCTCTCATCAGGTACATCATCTACATCAACTTCCTTGAGATTGCTGGATTCATGAAAAGGATGTTCTTCAGCAAGCTAATTGTTTAGATCATCTCTCTAAATCTGAATCATCTCTTCCATCTCAGAATCTTCTTTGTTTTGTAACTTACTTCTCATTTCTTCAAGACTTATAAAAAAATCTAACGAACATCTTTTTCAATGCACACAAATTTGACACCCCAAATAAACCTTACTGGAGGATGAATATCCCACAGATACTCTTTCAAACCTCATTGAGATTGAGCTTCTCAATATCACCATTTTGGTCACAACCCATGTAACATTTATCACTTCAGTCTGAAAGTTACTTGAAAGATTAAAAGTCTTCATATTTCACTTGAAGAATAGTTTGATCTGCTTCTCCTTAACATCATCATCACAATCTTTGTCATCTGCAAATATCATTTTTTGTAGACTAGGACCAGGTTCCCTGACACATATTTGTGCAGCAAAGCAACACTTATGAACACGTCTCTTAAGATAACCCTCAGCATTCTCACCTCGACCATTGAGGTCAGTGAGAGTGTCATAACGAGCAGTAAGCAGATCAATAATATTCATGTTCTTGCATCTCTTTTATATTACGATCATCTCCTAAGAGAGAAAGTTTGTGACAAAATAGTTATCTGATAAGAGCTTAACTTCATTTCGTTCATCACAAATCTACACCAATAATGTAGCATTTTTTGCCATTCACCAAAAAAGACACCTCCACCTTGAAGTGCCTTGAGAGAGAGGAAGTTTGTAACCTTCTTAGTCGTATATTTTGAGCATCTGCTATTTAAAAACCAACATTGGCTACTTCCTCCCTTCTGCACAAGAATTACTTGTTAGGCTTAGGAACCCACTGCAAACGGAGTTCCCAATAACTGTCAAAAGGCATAACAAGAAACCTTCCTGTCCAAGGGGATAAAGTGTTCTTGCTAAAACGATAACGAGGACCAGGTCCCTTAACTCCATTTCCATATTACTATCGAATCAGAAAAATTTAGCACAAAGAGCAGGTCCCCTTTCCTTCTTTTCTTGATTATCTTCAGATCAGACAAACTTCACATGTCTTTCTTTAGCTCTTTTCCGCTGTTTGGAATAATTTGACGAACTTCATTCAATTTTTTCCAAAATTTTACAATCGTTCTTAAGATTTCCATCCCGACCACAATTCTCACACAACAGATTGTTAGCATCAGGAACATTTTTGCTTTGAGGATTGTATGAGGATTTTATCTTGTCACAGCCCAACCCCCTTCTACTGTTGTTGTCTTGACCGATCAGATTTATTAGAATTTTAGAGAAATTGGTCCATTTGAGAGATTTTCCAGTTCCTCTTTTACACGTGATGCGCTCAAACTTACTTCTCAAATAAGAAGTAAAGCGGTCGTGTCAAGTAAATAACCCAACTAGTGAGGTTGGGATCGTTCCCACGAGAAAAATAGTCTAGACTTAACTTCAATTTATTATTACTTTTGTTTAGTCAATTACTTCCTTGGAAAGTAAAAACAATAAAAGTGGGGTTTCTATTTCTAAATGAATGAAATACCTACCTAAATTGAAAGAGACACTTAACAGCTTTGAATGTAGGATTTTAATCAATTAATCAAAGTAACTAGGGTTTACGTGTTCCCCTCAGGTTCATAACTTGATAATTCTAACTATAACAATTCCTTCCTAGTATCTTGCATGCAAAGTGATAAGTTATGTATTTCTAAATCCTTGGTCCGGCATCTAGAAAATTTCACTCCGCACCTTGGTCCGGCTACGTGTGCTGCTATCATAACCCTTATCTTTACCTCATATTAAGCATCATATTCGATATTTGACTAAGTTATTACCTCGTACCAATCAATACTAGCCTATTAGATAGAATACACTAAATCTATGTTGATAATTCTTTTCCTATTATCTACCTCCTTGGTCCAGCAAGTAGCATTAAGGCGAGTTCTAACGTTGGTCATCCGTTAAAAAGACTTTTGAGCGAAAGAATTATTAATACATGCAAGACACTATTCTAGAATTATTATTTTAGTTAGGTTTTATCTCATTATTTGCCTATGGTTCCCAAGACCCCAGTTATGGAGTTTAGTTACTCATAGTCATAATCACAATATTCAACTATATTAAATAAGAATTCATGTACTTACTTCAATGAGAAAGAGTAAAATTCAAAAGTTTTCTTGATTAATCACCAAAAATCACTTGCAAGAATCTCAAAGTAATCAATAATCTCACAAAAAAGTCTAATGATAATCCAGATTCTAACACTAATACAAAGAGTCTATCTAATAATACCGAGTCTCCCCTCAAAAATGAGTTTTTTGAACTAATTATAGAAAATAAAAACCTAATTAAACAAGGACTCTATTTGCTGGAAATCTCTCAAAACGCGACTAGGTCGACGGACAACGCGACGGATCGTAGTGGTCACGACGGACCGTCATAGACTCAGTCATCCCATACTTGATGAAATTTTTTCTAGTGCGCTCTTCATTACCCTCGACGGCAAGTATGACGGACCGTCACAGGCACAACGGTCCGTCGAGGGTCTTCGTTCCAAAACACTTAAACTCTTGGAATATGAGTACTAGGATTACTTCTCTGAACTTCATGACGAACCTGCAGGACGGACCGTCATAGACGCGAAGGACCGTCATGGACTCCGTAACCCCACACTTGGTCAGACTTTACCATCTTCCTTCAGCAGCTGCACTACGCTTCCACTTACGGACCGTCACAAGCATGACGGACCGTCACAAGCTCCGTAGATGGTATCTTCTGCATTTCTTCGCTCAAAAACCTCCGCATTCATCTTTGGACAGATTTCCTGCAAAATAAAGAGAAACTTATATAAAAATTAGCACAAAAACGCTTTTGGACACACTAAACTTAAGGAAAAAGTATTAATAATACCGTGAAACCACGGTATATCAACACCCTCAACTTAAATTCGTTGTTTGTCCTCAAGCGACGCACTATGACTCAATACAAAATCTTTGTACAGTAGTATCCATGTTTCATCCTTTGCAATCATTTGGCTATCAATCCCGATTAATCTCATCAAATCTATGCATGCTATCACTATTAGGCTTGAATTATGTAGGATCAGAATATGACACAGACTCACCATGCGCTAACACCTATCCTCTTCAATTTTTCACCGAGGTGCTAACAATTCCGGTATTGCAACTAGTGTCCTCACTTTAAAACAAAATCCTTATTTTTGACACAATGATTTCAGTTTGAGTATAAGGATTACTTTTCAACACTCGCTCTCAGAACAAAGTCACACTCATTCATACCTATTGCCATAAGCTTGCCCTTATTTTCACTGCCTTAAGTTCTTTATACAACCCTTAGGATCACGATAGGACTTTCTTAGCTTGTAACATAGGCTCAGGGTCAGGTAGGGTATATTTAGGTATACTTTACTGACTTTTTGCCCTCATTGACATATCAGCTAAACCTTTCACTTTTTATCATTTTATCTCGCCCAGTTTCTCATATTCTTTCACCTTGCTATTTTCTCTTCTTTCTTTATTTATGTAAGTGACTCTTTTCTTTTCCTTCTTGTATTTCTTATATATTTTTATTTTTCTTTACTTTTATTTCAACTAATTCTTGAGTCACTTTACTTTTGTTCTTTCTCTCTCTTTGTTCTTTCAACCCCACTTTTCAGAGCATTCCTCATGATAGCCACCCTCAACACATGGCTTTGCCATGAGTCAAGGTACACAATACCCAAAGTTAGGTCAGGGCCATAACGAAGGTTGTTTACTGCATTAGCCACCCTTAATTTATGCTTTTGGCATAAGCTGAGGTGCACATGTCCAAGGAGGGACCAGGGCCAACACATTATTCCCAGGAAAGATCAGTTGGGGTGAAAAAGAAAGGTCTAATTTAATCTCAGATCATTTGGATCAAAGAAGGATAAATTTCATTTGGTTTTCTTTTATTTAGGCTAAGAATTGGCTATATTGAATAAGGGCTTATGATCCTTTCCTAATTGTTTATTACAGCTTACTTTTAGTAGGACTAACCAGGCAAGTTCTAGATCAGTACAAATAGTGGACTATTCAAATCTTCCTCACACTCAATTGACATCTCATCACTATACCAGATTATCATACACCTAGTTAAAATTTTAGACTTACGGTAATGCAATGGTGTACCTCTATGTCATGCTTAGAGCCACACATTTATTAGTTACTATTCCTAGTCGTGCATCATTTTCCAATTTATCAGGATATCATTTTAGCCATCATGCTCCAGAATTAAACTATGTACAAAAGATGTAGACATGCCGGAAAAGACATGCAATTGTCCCCAATGCATAAAAAAAAATTGAAATACAAGATTGGTAGGTGAAGCAAACCTAGGGCGCAAAGCGTCGACAATCAGCACGGACCATTGTGATTATGACGGTCCGTCATCGATGTCCGTCGTGGGACACTAAAAAATAGAGACCCTTAAGAGAGGGGTATCTGACCGTCATGACGGTTATGCAGGACGGACCATCGAGAGTATGACAGTGTGTCGTAGATGTACGTTGGAGGACACTTAGAAAATGTGAGAGACCCTTAGGAATAGGGTCTCTGACAACCAGAACGGTTGTGCAGGACGGACCGTCGAGAGAACGATGGTCCGTCGCATGTGTCCGTTGGTGACTGCTGTAGAGTGATTTCCTGGTGATCTGCCTGCAAATTTAAAACCCATTAGTAGAAAATGCTACCATTACTAGAAAGAATGAAAGGGGAAAAAACTATAAGTATTGGGTTGCCTCCCAACAAGCGCCTGATTTAACGTCGCGGCACGACTGAGGACACTTGATTACTCAGCCTTCATCAAGATGGTATGCCTCTATCATTTCATTCACCGATAGAGTATGCCCAAAATAGAGTTTTATTCGTTCTCTATTCACCTTAAACCGCACTCCCTCCTTGGTTTTTAACTCAACTGCTCCATAAGGGCATACTTGGGTAATAGAGTAAGGGACAATCCATTTGGACTTGAGCTTGCCCGGAAGACAAGGCAACCCAGATTTATCTAAAAGTACCAAATCCCCAACCATAAACTCTTGTTTTGCACTTTTTTCTTCATTCTCCTTCTTCATCTTTTCTTTGTGGGATATGGCTGATACCGATTGGAGCTCACCACTCTGCCTCATGGTCCTACAAACGTTGAAGGTTGTTTCTTCATTGTTCAATCAAAATTTCATCTACCCCTTTTCCAAATCAACTATGACTCTACCTGTAGCAAGGAATGGCCTCCCAAGAATAATAGGCACTTCAAAATCGACTTCACAATCAAGAATAACAAAATCAGCCGGAAAGATGAATGACTCTACTTTTACCAGCACATCATGGAGTATCCCTATAGGCCTTTTCACTGTCCGATCAGCCATCAATAGCCGCGTCGTAGTGGGTTTTGGATCCGCAAAACCCAACTTCTTGTAGATCGAGAGGGGCATGAGAGTTATGCTTGCCCCCAGATCACATAATGCTTTCGCAAAATGTAATGACCCAACTGTACAAGGAATAGTGGATGCACCCTGATCTTGTTTCTTTTGTACGAGGGATCTTGTAGCAATAGCACTACAATGCTGCAGTCTATCATCATGCTCAAAAGTGACCGATCTTTTCTTTGTGACCAGATCTTTCATAAACTTGGCATAATCGGGCATTTGTTCTAGAGCTTCTACCAAAGGTACATTGATAGAGAGCTGCTTCAGCATTGTTATAAAATGCCAATATTTACCATCCTCAGTCTTTTTCACTAATCTCTGAGGGAAGGGTGGTGGTGGTATAGGCATGGGAATTACCTTCGTAGGGATTTCTGCATCTTTTCCATTACTCTCTTCTTCCTCAACACTACCCTTTACCACCTTATCATCATCGTTTCTCACATTTTCCTCATTAGACGGCATAGGTGGGTCAATGGTTTGCTTCCCACCCCGAGTAGTGATTGCCATACAGTGCGTATCATTTTTTGAATTTTGGACAGTGTTGCTAGGAAGAGTTCCCGGTTGCCGTGTGTTCAGTGTCACAGATAATTGGGCCATTTGCAATTCGATATTTTTAAGCGATATTGCATGTGTATAAACTTTTTGCCCAATACTAGCTAAATCACCCCTTTACTCTTTACTATGCTCATCACTAGCATCGAACCTCCTCATCATTTTGTGCAACATATCCTCAACTCGCGCCATACTATCTCCACCATCCCTAGGAGTAACTTTACGATTTTGAGAAGGGACATAGGGTCCATTCCTATCATTTCTGTTACCGTAGTTACCCCTGTTGAAGTTGTTGTCGCAGTTGTAGTTTCCATCTCGGACATAATGACCCTCACAGTCATAGTTACCATAGTTCCGGCCTTGGTTCCCTTGACCTTGGCTCCAATTATCCTAATTTGAGCCTTGGGCGCTCGGTTGGAAACCCCCCGTTTGTTCATTTACCGCATTGGAGTCCTCTGCATAATAGCATTCATCATTAGATGGTGGTTTGGACAAGTAGTTGACTGCATTTATCTTTTCTGCACCCCAGAGACATGTTTTAGTACCAACCCAAGCTCAGTTCTCATTTGAGCCATTTCTTCGCGAATCTCATCTGTGGCTGGGTTGTGAGTGGACTGTACTACGAAGGTGTTTCTCCTTGTATCAGACTTCCTAGTACTCCAAGCTTTATTATTTCGGGAGATTTTCTCTAATTTTTCAGCAATCTCAGCATAAGGACATTCCCCATAAGATCCACCTGCTATAGTGTCCAACACTGCTTTATTATTATCATCCTATCCCCGATAGAAGTATTCCTTCAGTGACTTATCATCTATACGATGATTTGTGACACTTCTCAAGAACGATGTGAATCTATTCCAAGAACTACTAACTGAATCTCCTGGTAGTGACACAAAGTTATTCACTCTGTCTTTGTGGTTTAGTTTCTTGGAGACCGGATAGTAGCGTGCTAAGAAAACATCCCTTAGTTGGTTCCAAGTGAAGATTAAGTTGTATGGGAGCTCGGTGAACCATATGAAGCCTTTCCCGTCAGGGAGAGAGGAAACACTCTGATCCCTATTACATCTAAATCCAAATAAGGCCTCCCTACACAGCTTTTACACACTGCCCTTACCTTAGCTATATGGGCATGTTGATCCTCAGAAGGTAGCGCTAAAAACAAACCTCTGGCAGTGAGCATTTGCATTAGGCTACTAGTTACCACTAAAGTATGGCCTGTGGGTAGAGGAGGCAAAACCAGTGGCCCATCGGAGTCTACTATGTTATCATAACCTCTGTAGTAAGCTTGGGGCCCGTGGAATGGGATTTTGTCCCCTCTTTTGGTGTTCACCCGGAGCATCGGGTAACAACTAACCATTAACATCAACTGGAGCTGGGATGTTCTGGTTTGGATCATCATCATTGATTCCCAAGTTTCGATTCATGTTGCGTAGTGTACGATCTAATTCGTGATCGTAGCGAAACAAGGATTCTCTTCCTCTTCGTGTATTTGGCATACAAGGAGGTTGGTTCTGCACAAATCAAAAATAATAAAACAAAGTAAAATCAAGAAAATATCAACTAAACTATAGTAATAAGTTTAAGTTAATCTAAAAGATACTTTCCCCGGCAGTGGTGCCAAAATTTGATATGCTCAAACTTACTTCTCAAATAAGAAGTAAAGCGGCCGTGTCAAGTAAATAACCAAACTAGAGAGGTTTGGATCGTTCCCACAAGTAAATAGTCTAGACTTAACTTCAATCTATTATTACTTTTGTTTAGTCAATTACTTCGTTGGAAAGTAAAAACAATAAAAGGGGGGTTTCTATTTCTAAATGAATGAAAATAACTACCTAAATTCAAAGAGACACTTAACAGCTTTGAATGTTGGATTTTAATCAACTAATCAAAGTAACTAGGGTTTACGTGTTCCCTACAGGTTCATAACTTGATAATTTTAACTATAACAATTCTTTCCTAGTATCTCGCATACAAAGTGATAAGTTATGTATTTTAAATCCTTGGTCCGGCATCTAGAAAATCTCACTCCGCACCTTGGTCCGGCTACGTGTGTTTCTATCCTAACCCTTATCTTTACCTCATATTAAGCATCGTATTCGATATTTGACTAAGTTATTACCTCGTACCAATCAATACTAGCCTATTAGATAGTATACACTAAATCTATGTTGATAATTCTTTTCCTATTATCTACCTCCTTGGTCCGGCAAGTAGCATTAAGGCGAGTTCTAACGTTGGCCATCCGTTAGAAACACTTATGAGCGAAAGAATTATTAATACATGCAAGACACTATTCTAGAATTATTATTTTAGTTAGGTTTTATCTCATTATTTGCCTATGGTTCCCACAACCCTAGTTATGGAGTTTAGTTACTCATAGTCATAATCACAATATTCAACTATATTAAATAAGAATTCATGTACTTACTTTAATGAGAAATAGTAAAATCCGAAAGTTTGCTTGATTAATCACCAAAAATCACTTGCAAGAGTCTCAAAGTAATCAATAATCTCATAGGAAAGTCTAATGATAATCAAGAATCTAACACTAATACAAAGAGTCTAATAATGATCCCGAGTCTATCTAATAATACCGAGTCTCCCCTCAAAAATAAGGTTTTTCAAACTATTTATAGAAAATAAAAACCTAATTAAACAAGGACTCTATTTGCTGGAAATCTGTCAAAACGTGGCTGGGTCAACGGACAGTGCGATGGATCGTCGTGGTCACGACGGACTGTCATGGACTCCGTCATCCCATACTTGATGAATTTTCTTCTACTTCTCTCTTTATTACCCTCGACGGCAAGTATGACGGACCGTCATAGGCACAACGGTCCGTCTAGGGTCTTCGTTCCAAAACACTTAAACTCTTGGAATATGGGTACTGGGATTACTTCTCTGAACTTCATGACGAACCTGCATGATGGACCGTCATAGACACGACGGACCGTCATGGACTCCGTAACCCCACACTTGGTCAGGCTTTCCCATCTTCCTTCAGCAACTGCACTATGCTGCCACTTACGGATCGTCACAAGCATGACGGACCGTCACAAGCTCCGTAGATGGTCTCTTCTGCATTTCTTCGCTCAAAAACCTCCACATTCATCTTTGGATAGAGTACCTGCAAAATAAAGAGAAAATTATATAAAAATTAGCACAAAAAGGCTTTTGGACACACTAAACTTAAGGAAAAAGTATTAATAATACCGTGAAACCACGGTATATCAACACGGACCAGGTCCCTCTCTAACAAAAGATTTCTTTCTAATGCAATTTTGGTCTTTATTTCAGCAGTGTGCAGGTTATTCTCAATTTCCATATGCAAGTTTCTTGCCTCATTCTTTCCTTTAAAAGTTGTACTAGTTATCCCTTTCCTCTTTTTTTTCAGTTCCAGATTTTCAGTTTCTAGAACAAGCATTTGACTTTTAATATTAGATATTTGGGAAACTGATGAAATTTTCTCATCTTGAGAGATATCTGGACTGTTGTTTATGGGATCCTTCTCACTTGTCAACTCACTTATCAAATAAAAAAAAACATCTGCTAGCTTTCACAACTTGCTAGTATAAAAGGTATTCAAGTTTTGTTTGAAATAAGATAGAGTTACCTTTTCATCAGCATCTTCCTCGTCTAACTTTGCCGTGAAATAATTATTTGTCTGATCAAAATCATCTGAATCACTTGAGGTTTTTCCCATGCAGCCATATCCCTTTTTATTTTTTTGAAGAAGACTTCTCTTCTGCTTATCTTGGGAAGGACCTGGTCCCCTTCTTTATCTTTACCTTCTGTAGTCTTGACATAATTTTGTTTCTTCTGATCAGTCTCACCAATCAGACCCGTCCTCTTTTCTTAGCCCTTCATAATGAGAAACTCATTTTCTCTATGCACCTCAAGGACTTGAAGAAGCTCAAATAGTGTTTTAGATTCGCCTCTTCAGGGCCCTTTGTCTCATCAGCACTCACAAAATCATTTGTCCAGGACCTAGGAATAATTTCAAGTATCTTTAGAGACTTTCTTGATGATGTTGGAGAATCTGGTGCACACTTTATGAATGAGTTCAACTCATTCATGGTGAAACTTTCAAACTGAGTAGTAAAGAGATCTAGGTCAGATTTCCTTATTTGCTCAGTGCCCTCATAGGTTGTTTTCTACGTATCCCATGTTTTCTTGACTGATTCACAAGATGAAATCAGATCGTATTCATTTATACTTAGGCCTCACATCAGTAGCTTCCTTGATTTGTGATTTTTCTGGTCTAATAGTCTATCAGAGTCATTATATTGTTTTCGAGTTTTGGGAATGACTTTTGTGACATCTCCATTTTTACCCTCCACAATTGGCACATAAAGACCTTTATATATGACGCCCCATACTTCACTGTCCTCAGCCATGAGATAGTCTCTCATCCGAATTTTCTAGTATTTATAAAACTGACCATCAAGAAGAGGAGGTTTTGTGGGATACTGATTTCTTTGATTATTATTATATAGTGACGCCATTTCTCGCAGGAACTTCTCTCTTGGTGTTAACCAGATAGAGAGCACCCGCTCTGTACCACTTGTTAGAATGGGTGCGTCCCTTGACACAGTAAGAACAGAATGTAAGCACAGACACTACTCAGCATCTACTATACGTCAATGGACCAGGTCCCTTGACTCAGCAAGAATAGTAGCTGAAAAAAATACAGAAAGTAAATGGTTGTAACTAAAATTTGCACAATGATTTTATGTGGAAACCTCCTTGCTCAAGGGAGTAAAACCACGACCTGTTGCACATGATTTACAACCGTCTTCACTAATCTCTCAAGCAAAAGTGAAACCCGGTTACAACCAATATGAGAAAAAGTTATTAATCTCACAATCAAGTAATATACCAATTACTTGAAGAGCCTAAGCGGATACACCACTACCCAATAAGCTATCACCTCTAGATAACTTAGACTTTTCTAAGCGTATACCACAATGCCCACTAAACCACCTAACTCTAGATGACTTAGAATTTGACAAAGCAACAAAACAATGTTGCCCACCAAATCAGTTAACCTTAACTGATTTAGACTTTTACAAACTCGAAACAAATATCTGAATCTTTTATATATTAAGAACATATTTACAATGTAAGCACGGAAGAAATAATCCTAAGACAACTACATAACTTGTAGCTCTATCAGGTCCTTGTTGCTGTTAGGATGAAACTTCTTGAAGATGGCCTTTGCTTTTTGAGCTTTTGGATTTTCCGAAATCCAAAACTAATTTTGCCAAAACTTGAATTAGTGTTGTTTGAGAAGAGACTATATTCAAATGGACACAAATCCCGCTGTCATGAAAAGTTGTGCACCAACCTCTCAGAGTTTGCAGCTTTTGGCATCTTTCTTTTCGTCCTTTTCTCGTGCGCAAACTTCCCAGGACCATGTCCTTTATTGAGTTCTTTGATGCTTGACTTATTGACAAACTCGTTGTTCTCTCTCTCTCTCTTCTTGAGTGAATGAACTTAATATTTTGTTTTTCATGTTGAAAGTATCAACCATAAAGAGTTATAACCATTGGACAAACAACCTCTTCCATTTTGATTGGTTCACTACGTTGGTGCCTCACCTACCACTAACAGGACAGCTTTACAGTTGTACACCATTATATATTAGATAGAGAGAACTCTGCGAAGGACCAGGTCCCTGCATTTGTGAGATATTGAAACATACAATCTCGTCCTCTGTTTTTATTGGTGGAGGACGCTGCATTTTTCACCAACCAACTAACATAACAGATTTACGGTTGTACCCCATTTGCATCTGGATGAAAGCACTCTAACAGGGACCAGGTCCCCTCATTTGTGAGGATCATCAAAACACCTAGAATATAACAATAGATTATTTGGACCTTAGTAATAACCACCTTCAACGGTCAATTTCTAATTTCTTTAGATTTGGAAGGCTCATATGGTTATCACTTAGAAATAACAACTTTGATGCCCAACTTGAGTTCTTATCCTTTAACAGATGGACGCAACTTGTTGAGCTAGATTTTTCATTCAATTCCCTAACAACTTCAATTACTTCTAATGTAAGTGGTATGCCAAACCTACATTCACTCTTCTTGTCATCAAACCATTTGAATGGGACTATACTATCATGTATATTCTCCCTCCCTTCACTAAGTTATTTATACTTATGTGAACCATTTCAGTGGAAACATTCAGGAGTTCAAGTCTAAAACATTGGATCGAGTTTCTCTAAAACAAAATCAGCTGGAATGTCCTATTCCAAAGTCACTCCTAAACCAGCACGATCTATATTCTCCTGTGCTTTCGCATAATAATCTTAATGGATAGATCGCTTTAACCATCTACAATCTAACACTACAAATGCTAGATTTGGGCAGTAATAATTTAGAGGGAACAATCCCACTATGTTTGGGTGAGATGAGTGGAATTTGGGTTTTGGATTTAAGCAACAATAGTATTAGAGGGACAACTAATACAACTTTAAGTATAGGAAACAAACTTATGGTCATTAAATTTGATGGGAATAATGTAGAGGGGAAGTCCCGCAATCTCTGATCAATTGCACCGTGTTGGAAGTTCTTTTTAGGTAGCAATGAGTTTAATGGCACATTTCCTAAATGGTTGGGAGCCCTATCAAATCTGAAGATTCTAAGACTGAGATAAAAAATGTTTTTTGGCCCTATAAAAGATTCATTGACTTATAACTTTTCTCTAATTTGAACCATAGATCTCTCATCTATTGGGTTTAGTGGAGATCTACCAGTGAGCCTTTTTGAGAATTTTGAAGCCATGAAAATAAATAGTGAGAACAGTGGAATCCAAGAGTATGTAGTAGATATGTAGTATGTTTATTACACAAGTTCCTTTATTGTGACAATAAAGGGACCGGAACTTGAACTTCTTCGCGTTTTGACTACAGACCTAATCATCTATCTCTTAAGGAACGAATTTGAAGGTCATATCCCAAGAATGACCTAAATTTCCATTAGATTCATTCCTAAGCTTTCTTTGTTGCAGCAAGATGATCAGTCCGAGAGTGCTTGAGAGAAGAGAAAGCGGTAAAAACCTCTCTTATTGGAGATCTAATTGGGCTACGTACGTTGAACTTATCTCATAATCACTTAGAAGGTAATATACCAGCATCACTGCACTAATTAAATGTACTTGAATCATTGGATCTCTCATCCAATAGAATCAGCGGATAAATTCCACAACCACTTGCATTGATCACATCACTTAAAGTCTTAAATATCTCTCACAATCATCTTGTTGAATGCATACACAAAGGAAAACAATTTAATTTGTTTAACAGTTCATACAAAGGGAATGATGGACTACATGGATTTCCACTCTCAAAAGATTTTGGTGGTGATGATGGGGTACCAAAAACGACGACTCCAGTTGATCTAGATGAAGAAGAAGGAGGAGATTCACCTATGATCAGTTGGCAGGGAGTTCTCATCGGTTATGCTTGTGGTCTAATTATTGGACTATTGGTAATAAACATAATATTGTCAACTCAATATCCAGCATGGTTTTTGAGGATGGATGCCGAATTGGAACACATAATTATTACAAGAATGAAAAGGCACAAGAAAAAATATTAGTGTATGACCTCCGAGCATTTTACTTGATCTTATTCCTTTAGAAGATCATATTTTTTACATCCTTAAGCTTTTACTTTAATTCTTCAATTTTTGAAATTGCGGGATTCAAGTCTGCTTCATAGTTTGTGATGTTTATGAAGGCGTTTGTTACCCTTCAAATAAACACATGTGTTTTCTTCCATTACTGACTCAATATAATTTGATATCACTTATCTGTAGTATGTACAAACAAATTCAGCATATTCAATTGCGAGTAAAAAATCTTTGGAAATAAGGGAAAATGATTTATTTTGTTGACGTGATTTTCTTTATTCAAAAACTGATAAATATACAAATCAATCTAGCCTAGCTTTAGGTAAGAAATCGTGATTTCCAATAAATAGGATTTGATATAAAAATATGGAAACTAAATATACAAGAATATTTTTACAAGATATGTGTTTCTTGACACTCTTACTTAAGTTGGAGAGTGAATATCACGAAATCCCAACTTGTTGTGCAATGTTACAAATTGATCTTTCCCAAAGGTTTTGTAAAGATGTCTGCTAATTGAAAGTGTGTAGAACAAACGAAGGACTTTTTCAGCTTGGCGTGCAACTTTTCTCGTACTATTTTATCAACATTCTATTTCAATATGTTTTGTTCGCTCATGAAAGTCTAGATTCGCTGCAATATGTAAAGCATCTTGATTGTCACAAAATAATTTTGTAGGAGTAATATTTGAGATACTTAAGTCTTGAAGTATATAGCTTAACCTTGTAACTTCTAAACAAGTGTTGTCCATAGCTTGATACTCTGCCTCTGGTGATGATCTAGAAACAACTAATTGTTTCTTTGATTCCATTAGATAAGTGAATTTCCATGAAAAATACAGTATCTTGTGACAGACCTTCTTGTGGCTTGACAACTACCCCTATCTGAATCAGAAAAGGACTTTAAAATAAGATTGTTTATGGAAGGAAATAACAAACATTGACCCGGAGTACCCATGATATATTTGAGAATTCACACATAAGCATTCCAATGAGGTTTTCTAGGCTCATGCATGAATTGGCTAAGTGTTCGAACAGAATAGACAATCTCTGGCCTTGTGGCAGTGAGATAAATCAATCTGCCAACTACTTTTGTATTTAGTTAGATCAGTCAGTTTAATACCATAATGTTAGCTTCAAATTATGTTAAACATTTCAGGCCTTGCTCCTAAGATTCCTGAATCTTGCAGAATGTCTATTGCATATTTTCTTTGAGACATAAAGATGCCCTTCTTTGAACGAGAAAACTCAATACCTAAAAAGTACTTCAATTCTCCAAGATCTTTAATGCAGAATCGTTTGAGAAGAAACCTTTGATGCATTCAATTTCTTGAAGATCATTTCTTGTCAGAAGTATGTCATCAACATAGATCAGTATTTTTTTGAATGATGAACCTTTCGCCTTGTAAAAAACGTAATAATCTGCCTTTGATTGTTTAAAACTAAATTTACGAATAGCTTCTGAAAATGTGAGCAACCAATTTCTCGATGCTTTCTTAAGGCCATACAAAGAATTGTGAAGTCGACATACAGTGTTCTCCCCTGTCGGCGCAAACCTGGTGGATGTTTCATGTAAACCTCTTCATGTAGGTCTCCATGAAGAAAAGCATCGGGTAATGGCATCGATTCCATGGCCTCCTGAGTTCCAAGCCTGGTCTCTTCACGCAAGACAACTTCCAACATAATATCAAGATCAGGTGTGACTTCTATGTTCAAAAAAATGCCATGAATTGACTCGAATTCAGGCCGGAGTTCATCAAGAACTGTAGCATCTTTGTACTTTGGAGTTCTCCCAACACTTCCTAAAGCCCCGTCGTAGACATATCTAGCCCAGAAACTTGATCTTGCTCTGACCAGAGTAACTGCAAGACGACATAAACGAACGAACATTCTAGTCCCCCTATGTATATTCAGCAATGTTGCGTTCCAATTCAAACTCTCGTACTAGATTGCTTTTTTGGTAGAGTTTACACAGGTGGAGCCACATCTTTGAAGTTGAACTAAATGGTCTAAGTGCACATAGCAATGTCAGCATGTACTTAATTCAGCATCCAAGTGATTACCTTTGCATTATTCAAATTCCATTTATCCAACTAATTTTGATCTGTTGGCAGACCAGCAGACCCATCTATCTGCCAAAAAGGCCCTTTCCTTGAACAAAAATTATAAAGTTGAATTCCCATACAGAAAAATTGGAACCATCCAATTTTGTGGAGAGCAAATCGCGCGAAGATGATTATGAATTCGTATATAACAGAGAAAAAAAAGGTACAGATAGAAATAGACAAGAGGAACGCAGGAAGTAACAAGGTGAGAAAGAAAAGAGCACAAAAACATTGTTAAACATTGGCTCTTGATACCATGCTAGAAAGACAAAATATATTCTGAAAAATGTTATTTTCAATATCTTGATGATACAGTAGCAAACACATATTTATAGCTATACAATTGTAGGTTCAAAAGTTCTATTCTAGGAAGAAGTATATATGGTTATAATTGTATATTATGTAAATCATTCTTATTCTAAGAAAGAATATATTTTCTGATTACTATATAAATCTAGTTTTTCCTAACATTTTGGACATCCAATTGATAAGCGAACCAAAGATCAAGCTCTTGCTCTTCTACAATTCAAGAACATGTTTATAATAGGTCATGATGATTTTGATCGTTCTTTCTACATAACAGGCCAATCGATTCAGTCATATCCAAAAACTATTTCATGGAACAAGAAAAAAAATTGTTGCTCTTGCGAAGAAGTTTATTGTGATGACACAACAGGAAAAGTGATTGAGCTTAACCTCACTTGCAACAAACTTCAAGGCAAGTTTCACTCCAACAGTTCTGTCTTTCAATTCTCCAATCTCAAAAGGTTTGATTTGTCTAATAATAATTTCTCAGGATCGTACACTTCGCCTACATTTGGTGAGTTTTGTAGTTTACGCATCTTGATTTTTCGGATTCAAGATTTGCAGGTCTAATCCTAGAAGAAATCTCTAAGTCTTTATAAATTACAAGTTCTTTGTATCCAGAGGTATTTATATGGTGTTAGATTCGGATGTCACATTTTTGAACTACTCCTTACAAACTTGCCCGATTAAGAGATCTCCACCTTAGTTTTGTGAACATCTTTCCACCAATCCTCTGAATTTCTCTTCTTATTTGAAAACACTACACCTTCAAGGCACACAGTTATACGGGACATTGCCCGAAGGATTTTTTCATGTTTCCAGCTTAGAATCTCTTGATTTGTCATTCAATACCCAGCTCATTGTTAGGTTTCCCACAATCAAAATGGAATAGCTGTGCACCACTCATGGAGTTAGTTCTCTACAGAGTGATGCTACTTAGGATTCCTGAATCATTTGGTCATTGTCTAACTTCACCGCGTACATTGGCAATATGTTTTTGTAATATCTCAGGGTCTATTCCTAAACCTCGATGGAATCTTACCAACATAGAGACTTTGGCTCTTGGTTATAACCATCTTGAAGGACCTATTCCCAATTTCTTTATATTATGTAAGATCAGGTTGATATATCTTGAAAATAACAACTTTGATGGCATCTTTAATAGAAGTTGGACGCGATTTGAAGATTTAGAATTTTCATCCAATTCCATAATTGGTTCAATTCCTTCTAATGTAAGTGGTATACAGAACCTACAATCACTAATCTTGTCATCGAACCACTTGAATGGGACTATACCGTCCTGGATATTATCCCTCACTTCACTAACTAATTTAGACTTGTGTGATAACCATTTCAAGTTGAAAGATTCAAGAGTTCAAGTCTAAAACATTGGGTCCAGTTTCTCTAACACAAAATCAGCTTCAAGGTCCTATTCAATAGTCACGCTTAAACCAGCAGCATTGACGTTTCTACTCCATTCGTACAATAATATCAGTGGAAAGATTGCCTCAATCTTCAATCTGAAACCACTACAACTACTAGATTTGGGCAGCAATAATTTGGAGGGAACAATCCCACTATGTTTGGGTGAAATGAGTGGACTTCTTATTTTGGATTTAAGCAACAATAGTCTTGGCGGGACAATATTCAAAGGATAGCACAAACTTGAGCTAGATGAAGAAGGAGGAGATTCATCGATGATCAGTTGGTAGGCGGTTCTCATCGGTTATGGTTGTAAACTTGGTATTGGAGTGTAGATAATATATATAACATTGCCAACTCAATATCCAACATGTTTTTCGAGGATGGATGTAGAATTGGAACACAAAATTCTTACAAGAATGAAAAGGCTCAAGAAAAGATATTGGTGTGTTACCTCAAGGTATTCAATATGATCTTTATCAATGAATTTACTCATCTCCTTCATCTTTAAAGCTCTTAACTTTTATTTTTTATTTTTTAAAATTGCAGGATTCAAGTCTAGTATATATATAGTTAGTGATGCAAATATAAGCCTAATTCTTTCATAGTTTGTGATGTTTCCGAAGTGTGCATTTCCCTGTGAATAAAAGCATTAGTTTTCGATTATCAATTGTTACATATTAAGTAATTTCATTAACAAGCTAAATGTCTACCTATTAAGACTGTCCTCAGTGACAAAACAGAGTCTTGGATGCAAAAATCGGTTTGAGTAGGCACCCTAACGAATACACTGTCTTCATAGTAAATTTCCTAGTGCATAAGACGTCCTACTCGTAAAATATATTCTAGTGTGTACAATAGCATCCGCCTTTGTTTTCTTTTTGAACTGTCCACCAGATAAGACAGAAGATTGTTTGAACAAAATCATATCAGAAAATAAAACAGTCCCTGATAGTCGGAAAATTTTTTAAGCTATATTGTTACTCTTATTTTTAGTATATAATTCTATGCTATCAATGTGGCTATTTACAGAGGAGCACAATGCTCAATCAATCGAAAATAATTAAGAAAGTAAAAGTAGGATGTTCCCAAAAAATTACTTATTGTCAACAAAAAGTTGCTCCTAAAGCCTGATAGACGAAGTACCGAAGGAGAAAACAGAGGCCACGCGGAACCAATCATCATTTGAGCCATGTAGATTTGAATTCAGATACATATATAGAACTCAATTGCAAGTAAAAATATTCTAAATAGCAGTCGAGACGAGGAGAACTTTTATCCGAGAGGGATGTTTGATGTCAATATGGATCAGTGGTATCAGTTGAACTACTCTTAGTGGTTCAAGTAAATATATGTCGACCTGAAGAAAGTAGATAGGACAGGGAAAATGGAATCTGTTCAACAATCAAATAACCACACTCAGTTTCATCATATGACTAGAAATGATGAAAGTGAACTTACATTACATTGATTCAGAAAGAGCCTGACAGATTTTTCAAGAGAGAGATTCTAATCCTTGAACTTGACGTAGAAAGTGTTGGTACAGTCTTAGTAACGTTGTTGGTGATGAAGACGGGAAAACTTTAAAAACAATAGAGGTGTCTCTGTTGGCTTTGGCAGCATCGGAGACAATCACGGAGTCATTTCATAGGTACCTCTATCCTATAAAGAATTTTGTAAAATTAACAAATCCCATAAATCGTAACTCACAATCATATTGTTGCGAGAGCCGAAAATATAGAAAGTAAGAGTGGTAGACGGACCAGTTTTTATCCGGTCCGGTCCGGTTCCCGTACCGTTCCATCAGGTACCGATTGAACAGATAAGGAATCGGTCTCCCATGATACCGGACATGTTACAAAATCGGGTCCTGGTTTTTAATCCGGTTGAACCGGTTCCGATAAGGTAAGAAACCGGTTTACCCGGTTTTCTTAACTCTTTCTTTTTTAAGTATCTATTAATTCGACCTTTGGGTCCTTTTATCTTTTTGGCTGGGGCCCAAAACGGTCAAAAAATACCCCCAACCTACCCCTTTCTAACCCATTTACACTATAAATATATCTTTTTTTAAAAATTTTAAATCACAAATTGACTACCTACTTATTTTTACATCTTGTACAATCTCTCAATTTTAAATCTCTCATAAATAGTTAATTATTTCATTGTGATATTGACTTTGAAATTGGATTTTGGAAATTTATTTGAAGTAAATGGGAATTTTGAAGATACAGTAGGGATTTCTCAATTCTAGCTTTGGTTATACGTCTACTTTTACGTAGACCTTTGGTACATTCGTTCCAACTTTTAACTTTAATTTTTCATTTTTTTATTAATTAAGTTGTTTTATTTATTTTATTATATTATCTTTCTTGTTTTTCATAATATTTAATTATTTTAAATTTGAACATGAATTTGGAAATAAATAGTGGTAAAAGACAAATGTCGAAAACAAATAATAGGGGGGGGGGGAGTAAGTAGTTCTAGTTCTAAAAATTTGTCACCTAGATTTGTAGTTAATACTAATGATTATAGTTATATCAATGAAACATTTTTTATGTCACCAGGACCTATTGAATTTAATTCCGAAAATAAAGTAGATCATGAGACTTTAAATATACGTTATACTAATTTTGAAGAAGAATTAGATGAAGAAGTAGAAATAAATGTGGAAGATGAAGTGATCCTTACCCCTTCTAGTTCGGTTACCAAATTACCAGAACAAAATGAAGTCCCCTCTTTACCTACTTTTTCAAATGTCATCGTCGTACTTGTTAAAAAATCTTTGGTATGGAAATTTTTGATACAAAATGAGGAAAAAACTACTGTTACTTGCACTAAATGTAAATTATCATGAAAAACATGTAACTACAGGTACACAAGGGGAAACCGGACGAGTAAGAACACATTTACGAAAGTGTAATAAAGAATTTGCTTGCCTAGATGATATAGAAAGAGCTAATAGAAATGGAACACCCATACCTGAAAGTTCTATGGGAGTTGGAGGTTCTAATATGGTCAAGGTGTATTAAATATGTCTAACCCGGCTAGTTGAAGAACACACTGCAAGTGTAGTAAAAAAAAGATCGTGGAGAATTAGCTAAAATGGTTGTTGTTTGTGGTTTGCCTTTTTCATTCCCTTCACATCCTGATTTTGTTCATTATATTCGAGAATTATATAACCCAAATTATTAAGATATTCCAAGAAATACAATTAAAAGTGATCTTTTTAAATATCAAAAAGAATATTGTCATTTTCTTTGTTGTTTATTTGCTTATTATGATGGTAGATTATCTATTACTTCTGATATGGGACGTAATCCTAATGGTAACGATTATTTTACACTTACTGTCCATTGGATTCACCATGAATGCAACATGCAAAAACGAATATTAGCATATAAATATGTTGAAGAAACTAAAACCGATTCTTGTATAACATCTAAAGTAGGCTCTATTTTACAATATTATGGATTATGTGATAAAATAATGAGTGTCACTTTAGATAATGCTTCTAATAATTTAAGAGCAGTTAATTATTTAAAAAGTAGAGTTTGTCCAATTAATAATGATTCTTTTCATATTAAGAGTGCCGCAAATGTATATAATTTAATAGTAAAAGATGATATTTCTCAACTTGGAGTTACTTGTGAAAAAATAGATTTGCTTGTAATTGAATTTTTAAAGCTAAAGTAAAATCTAGAATTACAGAATTTAAAAATTGTTGTAATGAATGTCGACTTGCATATAGAAGAGTTCCAAAAGAATTATGCACTGGATGAAATTCTTTATTTTAAATGCTTCAAGTTGCTTATATTTATCAAGAGCCGATACAATTAGTTTTTAATGCTAATATTGCGAACCCGAATTTAAGAATTGGCTTTGAAGATTGGGAAAATACAAAAGAACTTGTTGAATTTTTAAGTGTTTTTTATAAAGCAACAAATGCATGCTCTAGTCAATATTATCCTACTATTTCTTCTGTTTTAGTTAATATTTGTGCTATTTCATCTGAATTTGCAAAGTATAAAGGAAAAGATCAATTTAAAGATTCACTTGCTTTTATGATTGAAAAATTCAAAAAATATTTTTCCCTATTCTTCAAATATATTTGACTGCTACTACTTTCAACCCAAATTATGAATTAAGAGGTGTTGAAAGAATGGTTGAAAAGATTTATGTAAATTTAGAAATTAAAGATGATGAAACCCCTAGTGTTGAAGAATGTAAAAGTAACATTTATACAAAAGTTAGAGATTTATATAATGCATATAAAGTTATGGAAATAAATATTGCTATAGTTGAACCTCCATCTTCTAAGATTAACAGTGATGATACAGATGTTCGGATTGATGAATATCTTGAGCTTGAATCTTCTACTAATAATGATTTTGATTTATATTTCAATCAGGCAAGGAAATATATTAGGCATGAATAAGGACAAATTCAACCTCCAATATTAGTATGGTGGAAGAATCGTGAAAATCAATTTTCGACTCTTGCAATGATTGTTCGAGATATGCTAGCGATTCAAGCATCATTGGTCGCTTCGGAGAAAGCCTTTAGTGCGGCGAGATTTATGATTGGAGATCATTGATATTCATTAGCAAATGACAATTTGAAAATATCGTTGTTGTTTCAAAATTGAGTTAATGCCGAAAGAAGAAACACCGGACTACCACTAATAAATAGCTAAATAGAAGATCAAATAGATGAAATATTTGGTGAGAATAATGATTATGACATGGAAGCAATTGTAGAAGATCTACAAATGGAAGTTTTAAAAAATATTTCTTTTCAAATGATACTAAATTTTTAAAAAAAAGAATTTAAAAAAGAATGCAATTGTTAGTACAATAATTAATATTCAATACATAGATTATGTACTCTTTATCTATTTTTAATTTTTGTATTGTACAATATATTTATTTGAATAAATATACAGCTATTCGCCTTGATTTTCGTTTTAAATAGTCTCTTCTATCGAATTCATGTCAGTTTACAAATTTAAATGTTAATTATTTTAATATTAGTTTAAAGTTTAAGGGATAATGCCCAAGTACCCCCTCAATCTATGCCCGAAATCTCAGAGACACACTTATACTATACTAAGGTCCTATTACCCTCCTGAACTTATTTTATTAATAATTTTTTACCCCTTTTTAGCTTACGTGGCACTATCTTGTGGGACCATCGATGGTTGAGTTTTTTTTCGAACTAGTGCCACCTAGGCTAAAAAGGGGTAGAAAATACATATAATATAAGTTTAGGGGGGGGTAATAGGACCTTAGTATAGTATAAGTGTGTCTTTGGGATTTCGGGCATAGGTTGAGGGGGTAATTGAGTATTTTCCCAAAGTTTAAACATTAATATAAAATTGAATTTTAAGGTTTACAGTTAAAACTTTACAAGTTTACATCCAATATAAACTTTAAAGTTTAAACTTTAACTTCAATTTCAAACTTTGTATTCAATATAAACTATAAACTTTAAATTCAATTTCAAACTTTTAAATTCAATATAAACTTTAAACTTTAAATTCAATTACAAACTTTAAATTCACTATAAACATTAAACTTTAAATTCAGATTCAAATTTTAAATTCAATATAAACTTTAAACTTTAAATTAAATATAAACTTTAAACTTTAGATTCAATTTCAAACTTTAAATTCAATATAAGCTTTAAACTTTAAATTCAATTTCAAACTTTAAATTCAATATAAACTTTAAACTTAAATTAAGTTTCAAACTTATATAAACTTTAAACTTTAAACTTTAAAATTTACTATTTTCAATTGAAGTTTCTTAATTATATAATATTATTAATTAATAATATAAATATATAATACTGTATAATAATTAAAGTAATTAAAAAAATTTAAAAAAAATTTAAAAAATATCGATACCGGTTGAACTGGTAATACCCGGTTCTGATCCGGTCCAACCCAGTTCCTATCCACTTATTAAGGGACCGGGTGGAACATGTTGGGTTTTCCGGTAAGACGGGTACTGTTAAGAAAATCCAGTACCGATACCGGCTCCAGTAAACCTATTCTGTTTGACCCTGTCCTACCCAATTGCCAACCTTAATAGAGAGCGATGTAATCACAACTACTATATCTAAAGATGGCTAATATATATTAAATGAGACAACAATAAAAAAACACCAGGAATTAACGAGGTTCAACAAACTTTTGTTTTCTTTTGCCTACTCCTCGGACTCAACCAACCAATATTTATTTCACTCCAAAAGAGCACAAGTGAAATATTACAAGAGAGAAAGAATAAAAAATGTCTTAGGAGATGAGAATGCAAGTGACAGGTATGTTACAAATGAATTAGGAGCTACCGATTTATAGGAGTGAATTCTTCCTATTGATGTCATTCATGACATCACAATATGTCAGAATGTCAAGATTTACCTTGTGAAACCAATTTATTGTTCACCTAAATTTTACTTACAAAAGGTGCTATCTTGAATTTTCTACCAATGAAGAATTATCCTCCTAACTACCATATCTTCTCATTAATCCATTTTTAAATCTTGTCAAATTTAACAAATCTCAACCTTGCCAACATTCTCCATTTTCAACTTTCTCTCAACAACAATTTTGATTGTGTCTTCAAAATCAATATTCAATGTTCAACAGTGTTGATCAAGTTCAAACAATGTTAAAACTTGACAGTAGTCACCACTTCTGTCAACATATCAGCTGCATTATCCGTAGTATGAATTTTCTGCATTATGATTCCACCATCTTCTATGATGTCTCGTATGAAATGATATCGGATGTCAAGGTTCTTCGTCCTTGCATGATAAACTTGATTTTTTTCTAATTGAATAGGACTTTGACTATCACAAAATATTATGATTCCTTCTTGTCCAATGATCCTTTCCAAGATTATGCATGTACCTGCTTACAACTCCAACGGCGTGTGAAAATATATGGCCTTGTGCAAACCATTGCATATCTCAAGCTACAATTAGCATCCGTGTATGGTACTCTTGACATAAATTCTCGTTTAACTTCATTCTTAGGCGACATAGCATCACTAAGCTTAAAATGAAGAGCAAGTGCAGTGCTAATCGACTTTCTTTTTACATTCATACCGAATCAGTTTAGTACTCTCTTCAAATATTCTTCCTAATATAAATATTGTTTCTTTTGAGTGTCTATCTCTTTTTATCTCCATGCCACGAATCTTCTTTTCCTCACTGAAACTCTTCATCTCAAACTCCTTTCTTAGTTGAATCTTTAGCTTCTCAATTTCCTCTTGACTTTTAGAAGCTATCAACGTATCATCAACATATAGGAGAAGATATATAAAGAAATTATGTTCAAGCTTGCACAAATACACACAATGATCGTATTTGCTTCTTATGTACCTTTGCTGCAACATAACTTGTCGAATCGTTTGTACTATTGTCTAGAAGATTGTTTAAATCCATATAATGATTTTTCAAGTTTGCACACCGTATTTTCTTTTCCATCAACTTTGAATCCTTTTGGATGAGTCATATAAATTTCCTCTCCCAAGTCTCCATGTAAAAGTGCGCTTTTTACATCCAACTGAACTAGTTCCAAATTCAACTGTGCTACCAAAGACAAGAAACTCTAATGAAGGAGTGTTTCACAACTAGAGAAAAAATTTCATTAAAATCAATTCCCTTCTTTTGAGCATATCCTTTGGCCACCAATCTTGATTTGTAGCTTCAGGATATCCATCTTTCTTTGCAAAAACCCATTTGCACCCAATTGCTTTCTTGCCTTCCAGTAGATTTGTCAATCTCCCTGTATGATTCTGATGAAGGGACTGCATTTATTCATCCATGGCAATCCTCCACTAATCTTCTTCTGAACTTTGGACTACATCTTTATAAGTGGTAGGAATGTCATCCGGTGCAATTGAGTCCACACAAGCCACCATATCTATAAGTAGAGCATATTTTCTTCTTGTCTTTTTTGGCTTGCCGGTTGCTATTGATTTAAGTTGTAGTTGAGTTTATTGAGATTGAAACTCCTCTTCGACTGACTCTCCTTCAAGAGGAAAATCTTCTGTTGTTTCCTCGTTTGATCCCTGTGTTGGGAAAATTATATTTCCCTCAAAATCGACCTGCTTTGAAACACCATCAATTTGTTTGAGTTCTTCAACTGTTACCTTAGTTATCAAGGCAGATTCATCAAAGGTAACATCCCTGCTGAAAATAACTTCTCTTATCTCTAGACTGATCTTTTGACTCTAGA
Source organism: Solanum lycopersicum (assembly GCF_036512215.1). Classification (NCBI taxonomy): domain Eukaryota; kingdom Viridiplantae; phylum Streptophyta; class Magnoliopsida; order Solanales; family Solanaceae; genus Solanum; species Solanum lycopersicum. The sequence goes on from NC_090800.1 coordinate 15,080,508, forward strand.
AGTAATTCCCATAAATAAATCTTTCTTTGATATTGGATCCAATTTGGATTCTCTTACATGATAATATGCAATTGAGCCAAATACATATAATGAACCATAATCTTCAGCAGGTTTTCCATACCATATTTCAAATGGTCTCTTCCCACCAATAGCAACAGATGGTATATGATTAATGTGGTGGCATGCATATGTTATTGCCTCAGCCCAAAATTATTTGCCCAAGCCATCATTGGAATATATACACCGAACCTTCTCCAGTAAAGTTTGATTCATGCGTTCTGACAATCCATTTTGTTGTGGTGTATTTCTAACGGTGAAATGTCTGACGATTTTCCACACAAACTTTCTGAAAAAGAACATTTTTGTATTCTCCACCATTGTTCATGCAAAGACACTTGATATTTCTGCCACTTTGAGTTTCTATCATCGCCTTCCATTTGAGAAAAAATCCCAATACTTCATCTTTTGTTTTCATCGTATGTGATACGCTCAAACTTACTTCTCAAATGAGAAGTAAAGCGGTCGCGTCAAGTAAATAACCCAACTAGTGAGATTGGGATCGTTCCCACGAGGAAAATAGTCTAGACTTAACTCCAACTTGTAATTACTATTGTTCGGTTGATGACTTTCTTAAAAAGTAAAAAACATAAAAGGGGGGTTTTGTACTTCCTAATAAAATAAAAAATAACTAACGAACTTGACAGAGACACCTAACAGCTTTTAATGTTGAGTTTTAATCAAGTAATCAAAGTAACTAGGGTTTACGTGTTCCCCACAGGTTCATAACTTGATAATTCTAGCTATAACAATTCTTTCCTAGTATCTTGCATGCAAAGTGATAAGTTATGTATTTCTAAATCCTTGGTCCGGCATCTAGAAAATCTCACTGCGCACCTTGGTCCGGCTACGGGTGTTGCTTTCCTAACCCTTATCCTTACCTCATATTAAGCATCATATTCGATATTTGACTCAGTTATTACCTCGTACCAATCAATACTAGCCTATTAGATAGTATACACTAAATCTATGTTAATAATTCTTTTCCTATTATCTACTTCCTTGGTCCGGCAAGTAGCATTAAGGCGAGTTCTAACGTTGATCATCCGTTAAAAAGATTTCTAAGCGAAAGAATTATTAATACATGCAAGACACTATTCTAGAATTGTTATTTTAGCTAGGGTTTATCTCATTATTTGCCTATGGTTCCCACAACCCTAGTTATAGAGTTTAGTTCCTCATATCCATAAACACAATATTCAAATATATTAAACAAGAAGTCATGTACTTACTTTGATGAGAAAGAATAAAGTCTGAAAATTTGCTTGATTAATCAACAAGAGTTGCTTGTAAGAATCTCCAACAATCAAAAACTTAGAAAAACAAAGTCTAATAATATGATGTTAAATCTCCCAGAGTCTAACCTCAAAAATGAGGTTTTTCGAACTATTTATAAAAAAATAAAAACCTAATTAAACTAGGATTCTAATTACTGGAAATCTGTCAAAACGCGGCTGGGTCGACGGACCACGCGACGGAACGTCGTCGTCATGACGGACCGTCGTGGGCTCCGTCGCGCCATACTTGGTGCAATTCTTCTGCTGCTTTCTTCATTCCCCTCGACGGCAATTGTGATGGACCGTCACTGACACGACGGTCCGTCGAGGGTCTTCGTTACCAAATACTTCAACTCTTGGAATCTGGGTACTGGGATCACTTCTCTGATCTTCGCGACGAACCTGCAGGACGGACCGTCATATCCATGACGGACCGTCACAAGCTTCGTAATCCCACACTTGGTCAGACTTCCCCATCTTCCTTCAGCAGCTTTTCTACGCTGCCACCTACGGACCGTCACAAGCACGACGGACCGTCATAAGCTCCGTAGGTGGTCTCTTCTGCATTTTTCGCTCAAAATCTCCGCATTCAGCTTTAGACAGATTTCCTGGAAAATAAATAAAAACTTATATCAAAATTAGCACAAAAAGGCTTTCGGACACAATAAACTTAAGGAAAAGGTATTAATTATACCGTAAAACCACGGTATATCAACACCCTCAACTTAAATTCGTTGTTTGTCCTCAAGCGACGCACTATGACTCACTACACAATCTTTGTACAATAGTATCCATGTTTTATCCTTTGCAATCATTTAGCTATCAATCCCGACTAATCCCATCAAATCTATGCATACTATCACTATTAGGCTTGACTTTTGTGGGATTCGAACATGACACAGACTCACCAAGCACTAACACCTATCCTCTTCAATTTCTCACCGAGGTGCTAATAATTCCAGTATTGCAACTAGTGTCCTCACTTTAGAACAAAATCCTCATTTTTCACACAATGATTTCAGTTTGAGTATAAGGATTACATTTCAACACTCGCTCTCAGAACAAAGTCACACTCATTCATACCTATTGCCATAAGCTTGCCCTTATTTTCACTGCCTTAAGTTCGATATACAACCCTTAGGATCACGATAGGACTTTTTTATCTTGTAACGTAGGCTCAGAGTCAGGTAGGGTATATTTAGGTATACTTTAATGACTTTTTTCCCTCCTTGACATGTCGACTAAACCTTCCGCTCTATATCAATTTATCTCGCCCAGTTTCTCCTATTCTTTCACCTTGCTGTTTCCCTTCTTTCTTCATTTGTGTAAGTGACTCTTTTCTTTTCTTGTTTGTAATTCTTGAATATTTCTTTTTTTTTTCAATGAGTTCTTGAGTCACTTTACTTTTGTTATTTCTCTCTCTTTGTTCTTTCAACCCCACTTTCCAGAGCATTCCTCAAAACAGCCACCCTCAAAGCCATGAGTCAAGGTACACAATACCCAAAATTGGGTCAGGGCCATAATGAAGGTTGTTTATACATTAGCCACCCTCAACTTATGCTTTTGGCATAAGGTGAGGTGCACATGTCCAAGGAGGGACCAGGGCCAACATATTGTTCCCAGAAAAGATCAGTTGGGGTGAAAAAGAAAGGTCTAATTTTAAGCTCAAATTATTTGGATCAACGAAGGATAACTTTCATTTGGTTTCTTTTATTTAGGCTAGAAATGGGCTATATTGAATAAGGGCCTATGATCCTTTCCTAATTGTATGTTACAGCTTACTTTTAGCAGGACTAACCAGGCAAGTTCTAGCTCAGTATCAGTAGTGGACTATTCAACTTTCCTCACACTCACTTGACATCTCATCACTATACCAGATTATCAGACACCTAGTTCGACTTGAAGGTTTAGGGTAGTGCAATGGTGTAACTCTATTTCATGTTTAGATCCACACAATTATCAGTTACTACGCCTTTTCATGCAACCTTTTCCAGTTTTATCGGGATATTATTTCAGCCATCATGCTTCAGAGTTAAACTATGTACAAAAGATATAACGTGCCGGTTCAACAGAAAAAGTAATCAGTCTTTTGGGGAAAAAGAACACAGGCAAGAAAACCCCAAAATAGGATAGTGAGTTGGGCTACTCAGACTTCACCCTAACACTCACTTTCCATTTACCCCACCCCCAACAAAAAAGCATGCAATTGTCCCCAATGCATAAAAAAATCTAAAGATTAGAGGGGTAGGTGAAGCAAACCTGTGGCGCATAGCGCCGTCGATCAACAAGCTGGTGGGTCTGGTTTCCCAGAACCCACATCCTCTGCAATCTGGACACCCTCAGTGATGTCCTCAGCAACAACTGCACCCTCAGTAGTGCCTCCTGCTGTCTCTACAGTGCGGGAGCTAGACGCCCCAGCCGCTATCTGTGATGCTCTGATCTGGTGTGCCTCCGCCTCAGCAAGTGAGGCTCTCCTCGCGGCCTCCATCTCTCGGCGCTCCTTCTTTCTTGCTCGCGCCTCATCCTCTGATCGACCCCTCCGCCTCTTGGCACTTTGTCTCGGGGAAGATGGGGGAATGTCTGGAGTAGAAAACAGAGCCGCCAATACAGTATCCTCAGCAGGCTCGACAGACTCTGACACTCTTGTCTCTAGGATCGTGTCGATGTCTGCACGAAGACTGGCGACTGCAGCCTGAAGAGTCGACACATCTACCGGAGGGGCTGGTCGAGCTAATACTCTCAATTCAAAGGCATCGAGGCGTTGGTTAACCTCAGCAATCTTCCGCTGCATCTGCCTCTCCATACGCGCCTCAGACTCAGCAATAGACTTCTGCATCCACGGCTGGATATGATGCAGAAGAGTGGCCATTTGTGCCTCCAGTTTTTGGACTCGGGCAAGCGGGGCTGGTGTCGGTAAAGGGGATGTGCTGCTACCCGGGATAGACTCGACTGGGGTAGTGTCCGTGGATGCCTGTGTAGCTGTGCGAGCCTGGGCCACCGTATCTGCAAGGTCATCAGATAGTGGTGGCAGCTCTTGATGGGGCCCTCGACATGGGGCCAACTCATTGGCCTTGTCTCTGATGAGGCCGATGTCAACAGTACCCGGCGGGGTCCTCAACTGATCTATGTGCCATATGGGCACACCTGCAGACCTGCAAAGGGCAAAGATCATGCACGGAAAGGGGTAGGTGGTGGTGACCTTAAATGCCCTGTCGTGCATGACTGCCTAGAGAAGCCATGCATAGTCCACCTCGAAGCCGGCTATCATCGCCGCCATCAGCACTGCTCGATCCCGGGTGACTATGTTATCAGCTGCTGTGGGGGAAAGGCAGTGACGCACGAGCAGCCACAAGAACTTGGCGACGAACGTGAGGTTGGCCTTCTTGATGGCCCCTTTCGGCTCGGTGACCCAATCTGCACCCTCTCCGTCGACTGATAAGTGTAGGGCCATCCACCGCTTGGTGGTCTCCCTCAGTGCTGGCTCTCACAGGAACTGTCCATCCTTCACTACCTGCCAGCGGTAGTCAAACTCGGCAGTGATGGGGGTCCGAGTAGCATCTGCACTCTCGCCGTATAGGAACCAGCGGATGGCGGGCAGGGAAATGTCAACCTGCACGCCCCGGACTAGAACCTGCTCCAATGGGGCCTGTTTCGCGGGAGCAGCCCGCCTGTCGATCTGTGATCGGAGATTCGCTACGTAGGACGCGTAGAACTCTCGTACCATCTCCTCACTGTATCGTCCCAAGGGACGGGCTGTCCACTCTAGGCGATGCCTGGTGAATATGTTGTGGATCTCCGGCATCGAGGGGAGACTCCCTGTAAGTACCCACCGCTCCAGGGTGAGTGTTCGAGTCATTACTCCTTTATCGGTCAAGAACTTCGCGTCGGAGTAAACCTGAAACTAGCCTTCAACGCACCACCGGTTTGGCTGGTCAGAGGCTGGGGTGGGGACCGGGGCTGGTGCGCCAGATGTGGAGTCTGAACTGTCAGCCTCATCAGACGAGGCCGACGCTGCAGCAGTGGCGGGTGCGGGAACCTCAGCAGATCCTGAAGCTTCCTCGGACCAGGATGCTCCCAAGGAGCCAGACGCTCCTTCCTCGTTTGTGGCCGACCCAGAGGGTGTGCCGGTCAGTGTGCGCTCCTCATCAGACTGGGAGGCAGTGACTACGCCGGACGCCACCGTCTTGGGTGTGGCTCTGGAGGCACGTGTAGCACGGGAAGGAGCGGAGGTGCCTGGGGGCATGTATTTAGGGTCCCGCTCATCATCAGACCTGATGATCAAGCGTGCAGACGGGGCGACAGACTTAGATCGCCCGCGTGCATAAGTGCGGTCTTGCTTGGGTGCCATAGTCGATAGTACCTGTGAAGGGGCAATGTTAGTATGAGTAGTGGCAATCAAATCAGGCAAGATCATATGACATGAAACTTTAAAAAAAATGTGTTAGTAATATTGAAACTGTACCACACGACGGGACCTATGACGGCTCGTCGTGACTATGACGGACCGTCATGAGGTCCGTCGTGTTATACTTGGTATATGTATATATAAGGAACCCTGAAGGAGGGGTCGCTGACCATCATGACGGTTAAGCAGGACGGACCGTCGTGGGTATGACGGTCCGTCGTTGGACACTTAGAAAATGATGGGAGAACCTCAGAAGAGGGTTCTCTGACTATCATGACGGTCGTGCAGGACGGACCGTCGTGGGTGTGACGGTCCGTCGTAAGTGTACGTCGTTGGAAACTTGGAAAATTTTTGGAGGCCTTTATCATAGGGGTTTGACCATCATGACGGTCGTGCAGGACGGATCGTCGTGGGTGTGACGGTCCGTCGTAAGTGTCCAACGTTAGACACTTGGAAAATTTTTGGAGACCCTTATCATTGGGGTCTCTGACTATCATGACGGTCGTGCAGGACGGACCGTCGTGGGTATGACGGTCCGTCGTAAGTGGCCGTCGTTGGACACTTGGAAAATTTTTGGAGACCCTTTTCAAAGGGGTCTCTGACCATCATGACGATCGTGCAGGACGGACCGTCGTGAAGACAACGGTCCGTCACAGGCGTCATTGGGGAGGGTGCTAGGGCTTATGCGATGGACCCTACGACGATCCGTCGTGAATACGACAGACCGTCATCGAGGTCTCGTTCTGAATATCAGAGACAGAACTGTAGGTACCCTAAGCAACCCCAATGAACACATATGGTCGTGTAGTGTTGTGGAACTCTATGTGTCTATCCCAACTACCTAGGAAACTATTAATGTGAAATCACCTATGTCTGGGGTTATTATCATGGCAAATTCAAACATTTAGAGCCTAGGTCTAGACATAATCATATCAAGGTAACAAGAGACGACTAGGAACGAAATAATAACTAATAAACAAAAATACAAGAGAAATGAGTATAAATTTAATGACACATACCTTGGAAATGGAGAAAACACAAGTGGGGAATGATTCAGGTGGCAAGGTAGATACCAAAAACAGCAGCACCGACAAGTAACTGATAGTAATAAGGTTGGGGAGATTGTGGAAGTAATGATCAGTGGGGGAAGTGTGGAAGTGGAAAAGAGAGGGGAGATGAGAGGAAGTGGAAGTAATGGGGTGGAATATGGAGGGATGGGGAGTATAAACTGTCAAATTTTGAAAAGGGGTCCAGCCGGGTCGGGTCGGGTTAATTTCATTAATCGCGCGACGATATGCCGACGACGGTCCGTCGCACATGCGATGCCCCGTAGTGGTGTCCGTCGTGTGTGCCCTAATTTCAAAAATGACAGAAATACGTACCTGGTGTGACGGTGCATACGACGGTCCGTTTCACACGCGATGTTCCGTCGTTGTATCCGTCAGTGGCTACTGCGGAGTAGTTTTCTGCAGAATTTCCTGGTGATGTGCCTGCAAATTTAAAACCCATTTATAGAAAAATGCTATCATTATTAAAAAGACGACAAGTATTGGGTTGCCTCCCAACAAGCGCCTGATTTAACGTCGCGGCACGACTGGGGCCACTTGATTACTCAGACTTCATCAAGATGGCATGCCTCTCTCAGTTTATTCCCCGGTGCTTTATGCCCAAAATAGAGTTTTATTCTATCTCTATTCTTCTTAAACCGCACTCCCTCCTTGTCTTTTAACTCAACTGTCCCATGAGGGAATACTTGGGTAATCAAGTAAGGGCCAGTCCATTTGGACTTGAGCCTACCTGGAAGACAAGGCACCCCAGAACTGTCTACAAGTACCAAATCCCCAACCACAACTCTTGTTTTGCAAATTTTTGTTCAGTCCCCTTCTTCATCTTTTCTTTGTGAGATATGGCAGATACCGATTGGAGCTCACCACTCTGCCTCATGGTCCTACAAATGTTGAAGGTTGCTTCTTCCTTATTCAACCGAAATGTCATCTGTCCCTTCTCCATGTCAACTAAGGCTCTACCTGTAGCAAGAAATGGCCTCCCAAGAATAATGGGCACCTTGAAATCGACTTCGCAATCAAGAATCACAAAATCTGCTGGAAAGATGAATGACTCCACTTTTACTAGCACATCATGGAGTATCCCTATGGGCTTTTTCACAGTCCGATCGGCCATCAGTAGCCGCATCGCAGTGGGTTTTGGATCCCCCAAACCCAACTTCTTGTAAATTGAGAGGGGCATTAGATTTATGCTTGCCCCCAGATCACATAATGCTTTCGCAAAATGTAATGACCCAACTGTGCAAGGAATAGTGAACGCACCCGGATCTTCTTTCTTTTGTACTAGGGATCTTGTAGAGATAGCACTACAATGTTGCAATCTATCATCATCCTCAAACGTGACCGATCTTTTCTTGGTGACCAGATCTTTCATAAATTTGGCATAACCGGGCATTTGTTCTAGAGCTTCTACCAAAGGGACATTGATAGAGAGCTGCTTCAACATTGTTATGAAGCACCGGTATTTACCATCCTCAGTCTTTTTCACTAATCTCTGAGGGAAGGGTGGTGGTGGCCTAGGCATGGGGATTACCTTGATAGGTACTTCTGCATTTGTTCCATTACTTTCATCTGTTTCACCACTACCCTTTACCACCTTATCATTATCCTTTCTTACATTTTTCTCAGCAGATGGCATGGGTGGGTCAATGGTTTGCCTACCACCCCGAGTAGTAATTGCCATACAGTGTGCATCATTCTTTGGATTTTGGACAGTGTTGCTAGGAAGAGTGCCCGGTTGCCGTGTGTTCACTGTCGCAGATAATTGGGCCACTTGCAATTCGATCTGTTTAATCGAAATTGCGTGTGTGTCCACTTTTTGCCCAATACTAGCTAACTCACCCCTTAATTCTTTAATGTGCTCATCACTAGCATCGAACCTCCTCATCATTTTGTGCAACATATCCTCAACTCGCGCCATACTATCTCCACCATCCCTAGGAGTAACTTCACGATTTTGAGGAGGAACATAGGGTCCACTCCTGTCGTTTCTATTACCATAGTTACTCCTGTTGAAGTTGTTGTCACGGTTGTAGTTACCATCTCGGACATAATGACCCTCACGGTTGTAGTTACCATAGTTCCGACCTTGGTTACCTTGACCTTGGCGCCAATTATCCTGATTTGAGCCTTGGGCGCTTGGTCGGAAACCCCCCATTTGTTCATTGACTGCATAGGAATCCTCCTCATAGTAACATTCACCGTTAGGGGGTGGTGGTTTAGCCAAGTAGTTGACTGCATTAATCTTTTCTGCACCCCCAGTGATATGTTTTAGTACCAACCCAAGCTCAGTTCTCATCTGAGCCATTTCTTCCCGAATATCATCTGTGGCTGGGTTGTGAGTGGACTGTACTGCGAAGGTGTTTCTCCCTGTATCGAACTTCCTAGTACTCCAAGCTTTGTTGTTACGGGAGATTTTCTCTAATTTCTCAGCAATCTCAGCATAAGGGCATTCTCCATAAGATCCACCTGCTATAGTGTCCAACACCGCTTTATTGTTATCATCTTGTCCCCTATAGAAGTATTCCTTTAGTGACTCATCATCAATACGGTGATTTGGGACACTTCTCAAGAATGAGGTGAATCTATCCCAAGAGCTACTAACTGACTCCCCTGGTAGTGCCACAAAGTTATTCACCCTGTCTTTATGGTTTAATTTCTTGGAGACTGGATAGTAGCATGCTAAGAAGACATCCCGTAGTTGGTTCCAAGTAAAAATAAAGTTGTATGGGAGCTTAGTAAACCAGATAGCAGCCTCTCCCGTCAGTGAGAGAGGAAACACTCTGAGACCTATTACATCTAGATCCAAATCAGGCCTCCCCACACAACTCTTACACACTGCCCTTACCTTAGCTATATGGGCATGTGGATCCTCAGAAGGTAGCCCTGAAAACAAACCTCTGGCAGTGAACATTTGCATCAGACTACTAGTTACCACAAAAGTGTGGCCTGTAGGTAGAGGAGGCAAAACCAGTGGCCCATCCGAATCTGCTATGTTATCATAGCCTCTATAGTATGCTTGGGGTCGTGGAGCGGGATTCTGTCCCCTCTGTTGATGTTCACCCGGAGCATCGGGTAACATCTGACCATGAACATCAGCCGGAGCTGGGATGTTCTGGTTTGGATCCTCATCATTGATTCCCAAGTTACGATTCATGTTTCGCAGTGTACGTTCTAGCTCGTGATCATAGGGGAACAACGGTTCTCTTCCTCTCCGTGTATTTGGCATACAAGGAGGATAATTCTGAAAAGGAATCAAAAACAATAAAACAAAGTAAAATCAAGAAAATATCAACTAAACTATAGTAAGAAGTTCAAGTTAATCTAAAAGCTAAATTCCCCAGCAACGGCGCCAAAATTTGATACGCTCAAACTTACTTCTCAAATGAGAAGTAAAGCGGTCGCGTCAAGTAAATAACCCAACTAGTGAGGTTAGGATCGTTCCCACGAGGAAAATAGTCTAGATTTAACTCCAACTTGTAATTACTATTGTTCGGTTGATGACTTTCTTAAAAAGTAAAAAACATAAAAGGGGGGTTTTGTACTTCCTAATAAAATAAAAAATAACTAACGAACTTGACAGAGACACCTAACAGCTTTTAATGTTGAGTTTTAATCAAGTAATCAAAGTAACTAGGGTTTACGTGTTCCCCACAGGTTCATAACTTGATAATTCTAGCTATAACAATTCTTTCCTAGTATCTTGCATACAAAGTGATAAGTTATGTATTTCTAAATCCTTGGTCCGGCATCTAGAAAATCTCACTCCGCACCTTGGTCCGGCTACGTGTGTTGCTTTCCTAACCCTTATCCTTACCTCATATTAAGCATCATATTCGATATTTGACTCAGTTATTACCTCGTACCAATCAATACTAGCCTATTAGATAGTATACACTAAATCTATGTTCATAATTCTTTTCCTATTATCTACCTCCTTGGTCCGGCAAGTAGCATTAAGGTGAGTTCTAACGTTGATCATCCGTTAAAAAGATTTCTAAGCGAAAGAATTATTAATACATGCAAGACACTATTCTAGAATTGTTATTTTAGCTAGGGTTTATCTCATTATTTGCCTATGGTTCCCACAACCCTAGTTATAGAGTTTAGTTCCTCATATCCATAAACACAATATTCAAATATATTAAACAAGAAGTCATGTACTTACTTTGATGAGAAAGAATAAAGTCTGAAAATTTGCTTGATTAATCAACAAGAGTTGCTTGTAAAAATCTCCAACAATCAAAAACTTAGAAAAACAAAGTCTAATAATATGATGTTAAATCTCCCAGAGTCTAACCTCAAAAACGAGGTTTTTCGAACTATTTATAAAAAAATAAAAACCTAATTAAACAAGGATTCTAATTACTGGAAATCTGTCAAAACACAGCTGGGTCGACGGACCACGCGACGGAACGTCGTCGTCATGACGGACCGTCGTCGTCATGACGGACCGTCGTGGGCTCCGTCGCCCCATACTTGGTGCAATTCTTCTGCTGCTTTCTTCATTCCCCTCGACGGCAATTGTGACGGACCGTCACAGACACGACGGTCCGTCGAGGGTCTTCGTTACCAAATACTTCAACTCTTGGAATCTGGGTACTGGGATCACTTCTCTGATCTTCGCGACGAACCTGCAGGACGGACCGTCATATCCATGACGGACCGTCACAAGCTTCGTAATCCCACACTTGGTCAGACTTCCCCATCTTCCTTCAGCAGCTTTTCTACGCTGCCACCTACGGACCGTCACAAGCACGACGGACCGTCATAAGCTCCGTAGGTGGTCTCTTCTGCATTTTTCGCTCAAAATCTCCGCATTCAGCTTTAGACAGATTTCCTGCAAAACAAATAAAAACTTATATCAAAATTAGCACAAAAAGGCTTTCGGACACAATAAACTTAAGGAAAAGGTATTAATTATACCGTGAAACCACGGTATATCAGTATGCACCCATAATCTTCTATAAAAGTCATCAACAAAGGTTAAAAAATAGTGTTTCCACCTAGTGAAGGTGTTTTGGAAGCACCCCAAACATCTTAATGAACATAATTCAAAATACCTTTAGTATTATGGATAGCTATTCCAAATATAACCCTTGTTTACTTTCTCTTGACACAATGCTCACAAAACTCCAAGTTACGAGTTTTTACTCCTCTTAGCAATCTTTGATCTGATAAAGTTTTCAAGGATTTCCCTCCAGCATGTCCCAAACGCATATGCCACGGGTTGTTCATTCTTCCTCCTCCTCGTCATTGAATGTGGTTGTCGCTGTCCCAATAACTGTACTACCTTGATTGTGGTACATGTTATTATTTCTTCGAATTGCCTTCATTACAACCAATGCACCAGAGCATATTCTCATAACGTCATTATCTGCAATGACTTTGAACCCCTTTGACTCTAGGGCTCCAACAAAATTGAGATTTTTCTTCAAATTTGGTACATATCGAACATTTATTAATGTTCTACTTTATCTATCATGGTTCCTTAATCGGATAGAACCAACACCATATGTGGTAAGAGGATTATTATTTGCGTTGTGAATAACTCCACATTCTGCTTCTTGTAAATCAACAAACCAATCCCGATTGGGACACATATGATAGCTACAAGGAGAGTCCATCAACCATACATTAGATGATTTAGATGGATATGTCGTAACTAGTGAGTGATTGGAGTCATCACAATCAGCCACATTTGAATCCATGACAGCCTTCCCATTATCTGGTTTGGCTTTTCTATTCAACTTTAGACAGTCTTTCTTCTAGTGCCCTTTTTCTCGGCAAAATGCACATTCATCTTTTTTGAGTCTGGATTTTGACTTGGATCTCCATTTCTTCGTTCTTATATGATTTTGAGAATGACCTCTCGCAATCAATGCTTCTGTTTCTCCGCCTTGTTTATTCATAACTACATAAGGCAGAACAAACTTCTTTGAGAAATACTTCATCATTCCCATGCAGTAGAGTCGTTTCAAGATGCTCGAACTCATCGGGAAGTGAAATTAACAACATTAAGGCCATTCTCCATCTATGAAAGTCACGTCCATATTCCATAAATTTGTCGCCAACTTATTAAAGCTAGTGATATGGTCATTCATTGTGCTACCAGGAATATAAGTGAAGCATAACAGTCTTCTTTTCATGTAAAGTTTATTTTGACCGTTTTTCTTCAAGAATTTTTCCTCCAATGAATTCCATAATTTATTTGTAGATGTTTCCTTCGTGTATGGATACTATTGTTCTCTTGCGAGGTAAGATCGAATGGTACCGCAAGCAACACGGTTGATAATCTTCCAATCTTCTTCTCCTACACCGTCTGGTTTCTTTTCTTCAATGGCAATATCTAGCTCTTGTCGAAAAGAACATCAAGGACCTCGCCTTGCCACATTTTGAAATGTCTTGACTCGTCAAAAATTTTAACTGCAAATTTCGTATTTGACACATTTATTGTAATAAGCCAAGATGCCAATGATAACGTATTATTGACACTCGATGTGGACAAATCATCTTTCTTGTCTCCCATTTTACTACAAATACTAAAATAAATATTTTTCTAATGTGGAAGTTCGGACTGTGTTGCAATCACAGAGCATACTGAGATAATACTTTGGCTCTGATATCAATTGTTGCGGAAGCCGAATATATAGAGAGTGATGAAATCGTAACTACTATACCTAAAGATGGCTAATATATAGTAAATGAGACAATAATAAAAAGAACACCAGGAATTAACGAGGTTCAGCAAATTTTTGTTTCCTTTTGCCTACTCCTTGGACACGACCAACCAATATTTATTTCACTAAAAGAGTACAAGTAAAATACTACAAGAGAGAAAGAAGAACAAATGTCTTAGGAGATGAGAAGGCAAGTGAGAGGTGTGTTACAAATGAATTACGAGATACCTATTTATAGGAGTGAATTCTTCCTATTGATGTCATCCATGACATCACAATATGTCAGAATGTCAGGATTTACCTTGTGAAACCAATTTATTCTTCACCTAAATTTCACCTACAAAAGGTGCTATCTTGACTTATCTACCAATGAAGAATTATTTTTCTAACTACCATATCTTCTCATTAATCCATTTTTGAATCTTGTCAAATTTATCACATATACCATCTTACTATGTGAGACTCTTAACACTGAATGCTATGATCTAAAGCCTTCACATAACTATAAATGCCTTGGACGTGTGTCGCCTCAGGAAGCAATGTCATCATAAAACACATGACTTTAAGTTTTTGGAGAATACAACCTTCCCATCATGGGACAATGTCAATCAATATTGAATGATATGCCTCTTTTGTTCTCTTTTCAAAGTCTGCTTTAAAATCCACAAGTCGTAATATCTATTTAGCATTCCATAATTTATGACTGTTAATTTACCATTCACCTCTATCAACTCGTAAGGGTACACTCAGTGAGATGCTTTCGACAATGCAATAATTTTAAAATTTATAAAGTTAACATCAAATGCAGCTATTGCACTAGGTTTACAATACACTTTCCTAAGCACAAAAGAAACCATTGGCGTAATTCAAAGAGTATATGCAGGGTCATGTTCAATAAATTTCTCAGTCTGAAAAGAGAGAAAGAATTTTGTTCCATCAGGACGCGTCATAGAACGACAACTATGGATATCCACAAAATTTAATTCTGATATAAGAAATATACAGAATATGGAAATGCAACTGAGGCACATTAACAACTTGATGGGAAGCCACGAGAATATTTTGATGAATCTGAGAGAAGCTCATCACCTGATAGAGGATCTTGATAAGTCAACATGTTTGAAGAACTCGCTTAACAAAAACCAAGTACCAAAGGAAAAAACAGAGGCCACTAAAAACAAATCATCATTTGAACAAAGTAGATTGGCATAATATCGACTTATGCACGGAGACTTATGTCCTAGTAATGATATTCTCCTAATATATTATACAGAGAGTAGTTGAAGTTTTTTGGAGTGGTGGTTCACAATATTTGTCTATCTGGACTTAACGAATCAGTCCAACCAAAGTTTGAACTGATTAGCAAATGATTTTCTTTTTTTACCTTTTAAGTCGATGTTTATGCACTAGTTGACGCTATTTTTTTCAAGGAATTATGCTACTTTGATGACAAGACACACCCGTTAGCAGTCTTATTTTAACTAAACAAACTTTTTTTTTTATAAAATTTAGGCTAAAATGTTTTTGTCAAGGCCCATACATCACTTTTTACTCTTATACAGAACTTTGTAACTTTGTAAGTATAGATTCTTTAAGTAGTTGAATTACAACACCTGAATGTTTTTTTTTTATAGTTCAACATTCTTGTGATCCACATACAAGAAAATAAATTGCATACTTAATTTGTTAATGAATCAAGTGAGATTTTTGTTTTATATTACAAAAGTAGAATCATTTTGAAGTCAGATGCCTAAACGTGACGCAGAGACTGTTGGTTTAGTTATTAGTAACGATCTTGAGACAGAAAATAAATATTGTGGGAATAACCGGTGTCTCACATTGATTGTGACGATGAAGTAATTTTATTGATACAAAAATAATGTTAGTGATTTGAAACTTTTGATATTTTCTGCAATCATTTGAATTCTTGTGAAATGACTCGTGCACTGACTTGAGAATACAAAGTTGACAATTCAAAATTTGAGTGAAAGTGATTAGGTGGGCTCCTAATAATTGATTGCTCCAAAGTAACAATAATAGACTTTTCTTTGCTTAATTTATGGTTCACAATATACCTCTTCAAAATTACATATGTTGATGGTTCACCGTATTTGCATGTCTAGACTTAAATCAATTCCATCAAAATTTGATCAGATTTTTGACTGAATTTATTATTTAACTTTTAGTCAAGGTCTTTGCACCAATAACACTATTATCCTAACTAAACTAGCTTTTTGAATTTTCAACTTAGTTATTTTGTCAAGGCCCATATATCACTATCTACTCTTATAGACTATTCTCTTCTTTTTTTCTAAAAAATTATATTGATTAAAGGAAAAAAAAGACCTGATACACCCCTCAAATTTATTATTTAGATCTTATATACCACTCATTATAAAAGTGACTCATATATACTCATATTGTTAAACAACTAACTTATCTATACTTTTATCTTTAAGGGAAGTGAAAAAATTAATCCTAAATTAGGTTTTTAATTTTATTATATATTTGATCCTTCTCACATATTTTTTTTACTTTTTTTGATTCAACGATTAATGTGAATTATTATTTTATTGGTAATATATATATATATATATATATATATATATATATATATATATATATATATATATATTCTTGTTTTAGTTACAATTAAAGTTATTCAATTTAAATATGTTCTCGTTTTTAAAAAAAGGAGAAATTTGAAGAATTAAATAAATCCAAAATGGAGCCCTTGATAAATTTTTAACAAATAATAAAAATTCTGAATTCATTTTGTTTTGTGTTAATTTGATTCAAATTATAAAAAACTTGATTCATAAATAAATACATGTCATTGACCAAAATAAGTTTGGCCCATTCGTTGCAATTCTCGCGACCCAATTTTATCTGAATAAATGAGAAAAATTACTTTTTCAACAAGCAATTACCCTTTTGAATTTAAATATATTGTACTTAATTTCTATTTATTGATATTTCTATAAGAAAAAATAGGAGTCAAACGAACTTAACTATCAACAAACAAGTAAAATTTAGGGAGATAATAGAGATTTTTAAAAAAATCAAACTCCCATAGAATTAAATTTTTGGCTATCTTTCCCTAAGGAAAGAAAGAGAGCAAAAATAATATCTAAATAAATAAGCCTAGTGTTTAAATGTCATATCAATCCCACTTTCATACAAAAATTTGCCCTGGTGTAGTTAGTTGAAAAAATCCATAAAAAGATTCGATCAATAATGTGTCCATAGTTGTCATTATGTTTATTTTCATATATAGAGGGTTGACTTGACTAGAGTAGTGTACACCAAATTAAAATTTGGTCCAAAAGCTGGAAACTGAGGTTCAATAAAAGAGAAAGGCTCAAAGTCTACTTTGTCCTGCTTCAGGGTTTGTTTGATAGTTCACTTTTACTTTCTTAAAACATTATTAAAATGTGTGAGTTAAACCAACAAGATTAATGAATATTATTGATGTAAGTTAAGAAAATGATGTGGTGCAGTTATAGAGTTGATCTTAAATGAAAAAGTATTTTTTTAATATGATTTTAAGAAAATAAATTAATGGATAAAGGATATTTTCGCAATCCAACTTTTAACTTAGATTCTCCAACTTATAGAGAGCGCTTCCACCTCCCCCCCCCCCCCACAAACCGATGGGGACCTATATAGTGCATGATACAAATTTAAAATAGTGGGACTCTAATGTGTGTACTCATCACCGCATCAAAAAAAATAACCTAGTATTCTCAAGGTGCATAAATTTGCATTGCCTAATAATCGGTTCAGAAGATAATATTCTCAAGGTCAGAAGCTGGGTTATGATTAATTGCAGAAATTTAAGATTGTGATGATTCCACTGATAAGGAATCAAAATAAACTTGTATTAGTACAAGTGACAAAAAAAATTGTATTATTACATTTAGATTTTTGTGCAATGACATGTGCATTAACTTAAGATTTTTCTCATTAGTTTAATTACAAGTGTTTATTACCTCAAGGGATAATGCCCAAGTACCCCCTCAACCTATGCCCGAAATCCCAGAGACACACTTATACTATACTAAGGTCCTATTACCCCCCCCCCTGAACTTATTTTATTAATAATTTTTTACACCTTTTCGGTCTACGTGGCACTATCTTGTGGGCCCAATGATGGTTGACTTTTTTTTTCAAACTAGTGCCACGTAGGCAAAAAAGGGGTAGAAAATTACTTATAAAATAAGTTCAGGGGGGTAATAGGACATTAGTATAGTATAAGTGTGTCTCTGGGATTTCGGGCATAGGTTGAGGGGGTACTTGGGTATTTTCCCTTACCTCAAACACTTTTTACTTAATTTGTTTATTTTTTTGGAAATATCAGGTTCCATAGAGTATTTGTTCTTTCTTAATGAATGACATAATATAAGTGATCAAAACAGCTTTTATTTTGAGAGTTTGGTGCACAAAATATCCGCACGTTTTCACACGTTTTGTGGATATTATACCATTACATCATTTAAAGCTAATTAGTTATGGTAACCTTAACTGAGCATGATATTGTTATTTGCTAGAAGGATCATATATACATTAGATGAAAAGGGTATATGAGCCAAAGAAAAAGTAACTGTTGTGCATATATATGACCAAACCAATCAAAATAAATTGAAAATGTTTTGGTCAGGGTCTATGTACCAACTAATACTCTTATAGAATTTTCTTTTTCATTGGAACAACACAAAAGACTCTGCATATACAACTGACCTCACTAAGTCTTTTTTGCTTAATTTGTGTTATATATATCTTATCAAAGTTATTGAATAGAGGAACAATACAAAGTGTTATTGATTTGTTTTTTTGAACATTTTAGTCCAACAATGGGCTACGTAAACCTTGTATTTTTTATGCTATTTCCCTTCCTTTGTCGTTTCTTTCTCCTCATCCTTGCATCATTTGTGTCCCAAACATCAAGCTTTTGCTCTTCTACAATTCAAGCACATGTTTACAATAAGTCATTATGCTTATTGTTTCGACATAACAGGCACACTGATTCACTCATATCCAGAAACTCTTTCGTCGAAGAAGAGCGCTGATTGTTTCTCTTGGGATGGAGTTTATTGTGACTACACAACAGGACAAGAGATTGAGATAAACCTCAATTGCAACCGACTTCAAGGCAAGTTTCATTTCAATAGCAGCCTCTTTCAACTCTCCAATCTCAAAAGGCTTGATTTGTCTTATTATGATTTTTCTAGGTCGCTCATTTCACCTAATTTGGTGAGCTTTCTAGTTTGACGCATTTTGATTTGTCGAATTCAAGATTTGCAGGTCTAATCCCAGAAGAAATCTCTCGTCTTTCTAAATTACAAGTTCTTCGTGTCTGGAGTTTTTCAAATGATCTTAGATTCAGACCTCACAATTTTGAACTACTCTTTGAGAACTTGACCCAACTAATAGATCTCAACCTTAGCTCATGAATATCTCTTCCACCATTCCTCTGAATTTCTCATCTCATTTTGAAAAGAAATTAGAACTTTCAGACATGCGGATATACGGGATATTGCTCGAAGGAGTTTTCCACCTTTCCAACTTAGAAACTCTTGATTTGTCATACAATCTACAGCTCACTGTTAGGTTTCCCACAACCAAATGGAATAGTAGTGCATCACTCATGGTGTTATATGCCTATAGTGTGAATGCTACTAGCAGGATACCAAAATCATTTAGTCATCTAACTTCACTGTGTACATTGAGAATAGTTTCTTGTAATATCTCAGGTTCTATTCCTAAACCTCTATGGAATCTCACCAACATAGAGGATTTGGACCTTGCTTATAACCATGTTGAATGACCAATTTCTGATTTCTTTAGATTTGGAAATCTAGTTGGTTATCACTTAGAAATAACAACTTTAATGGCCAACTTGAGTTCTTATCCTTTAACAGATGGACGCAACATGTTGACCTAGATTTTTCATTCAATTCCCTAACATGTTCAATTACTTCTAATGTAAGTGGTATGCAAAACCTACATTCACTCTTCTTGTCATCAAACCATTTGAATGGGACTATACCATCATGGATATTCTCCCTCCCTTCACTAGTTGACTTAGACTTGCGTGATAACCATTTCAGTGGAAACATTCAAGAGTTCAAGTCTAAAACATTGGATCGAGTGTCTCTAAAACAAAATTATCTTCAAGGTCCTATTCCAAAGTAACTCCTAAACCAGTGTGATTTAAGTTCTCTTGTCCTTTTGCACAATAATCTCAATGTACATATTGCTTCAACCATCTGCAATCTGACAATACTGATTGTCATAGATTTGGGCAACAATAATTTGGAGGGAAAAATCCCACTAAGTTTGGGTGAGATGAGTGGACTTAGAGTTTTTGATTCAAGCAACAAGTCTTAGCGCGACAATTAATTCTAATTTTAGAATAGGAAACCTACTTATAGTCATTAAATTTGACAGGAATGAGCTAGATGGGAAAGTCCTGCAATCTTTGATCAATTGCACATATTTGGAAGTTGTTGATTTAGGTAACAATGAGTTGAATGACACATTTCCTAAATGGTTAGGAGACCTACATGATTTGAAGGTTTTAAAATTGAGATCAAATAAGTTTTATGGCCCTATAAGGACTGACAACTTCTTTCCTCAAATTTGAGTCATAGATCTCTCATTCAATGGATTTAGTGGACATTTACCAGTGAGCCTTTTCGAGAATTTCGAAGCCATGAAAATAATTGTTAATAACAATGGAACTCCAAAGTATGTGGGAGGTACATATTACACACTTTCCTTGATAGTGACAACAAAGGGACGGGAGCTTGAACTTTCTCGAGTTTTGACTATAGAAAATCGTTATCAATCTCTCAAGAAATAGATTTGAAGTTCATATCCCAAGCATTATTGGAGATCTCATCGGAATTCGTACTTTGAACCTATCTCATAATCGCTTGGAAGGTCACATACTAGCATCACTGCGCTATTTAACTGTACTTGAATCATTGGATCTCTCATCCAGCAAAATCAGTGGAGAAATTCCACAACAACTTGCATCCCTCAAATCACTTGAAGTCTTAAATCTCTCTCACAATCATCTTGTTGGATGCATCCCAAAAGGAAAACAATTTGATACTATTGAGAATAGTTCATACCAAGGAAATTATGGGTTACGTGGAAGTCCACTCTCAAAGGATTGTGGTGGTGATGATGGCTAGCACAAACGACGAATCTAGTTGAGCTAGATGAAGAAGAAGGAGGAGGTTTATCAATGATCAGTTGGCAGGCGGTACTCATGGGTTACGGTTGTGGACTTGTTATTGGGTTGTCCATAATATACATAATGTTGTCAACTCATTATCTTGCATGGCTTTCGAGGATGGACGTAAAATTGAAACACGAAATTCTTATGAGAATGAAAAGGAACAAGAAAAGACATTAGTATGAAACCTCCGACTATTCAACTTAATCTCTATCCTTCAGAAGATTACATTTAATATATCCATAAATATTCTACCCCTTCATATTTAATGACTTATAACTTTATTTCTTTATTTTTGAAAATTGCAGGATTCAAGTCTACTGCATTACTGGGATGTGAATAAATTTTTTTACTTTTTCATAGTTTGAGATGTTTTTTATATTGTTTGTGTTTGTTACATTTGATATGTTTCAACAAATTTAGCTTATTCAATTGCAAGGAAAACCATAGAATTTTATATTAAACTGTAATATGAAATATAATAAGTAATTTTGATTTTTAGCGTACTTTGAAATATAAAAAGTATTCCTCGATATTGATCAGTATATGATAACTTGAATACAATATAGTTGAAAAGTTGGAGAAACAACTTTGGATTCTTTATGAAGTCGTAAGTTTCCTGTAGTAGATCAACCACACAACCACATTGTTTCATCTTAACTGCAAGTATGAATTCATGTGACATTGATTCAAACAATTAAAATCAAAAATCGACAAGGCTTGACACCCACAAGCTGATAGAACTGCTATGAAAGAAATCTCATTTGGTTGCAGCTCCTTTTACTTTCATGTTGACATACATAGTTAATGATGGGGAAGAAATCATAGTATTTCCATGTGCAAACCTTGTAGAAGAGTAAAGAAGCCGAAATCATAGCAGTAAAAGAAGTTTCATTACGTCAAATACTTCCCATGTACACCAATGCCAGATTATGTCAGTGTGGCAAAATTCACTGTTAACTGATAAAAAACATGAATGAAATCCTATTAATTCTCTTGTATCAAAATCAGATTTTGAGGATATCCACAGTTCTCATTGAATAATTCATTCAGGGAGTAGACACCAAGTCTTTCATTTCCCTAACTTTCTTGCACCTGGAAAGCACCACTTCAAATTGCTTGATTTCATCCTAGCAACAACGGTTAGGCTATGACATTTTCCTTCTTTGCCCCAATTTCCTTATTGCATTCCTCTTCAAAGAACCTTTGTTCTCAAGGTCGGAGAATATATTAATGGGTTGAAAATTGTCTAGGCCTACCTTACTAATCCTAATGAAGTACCTAACTTCTGATATCTAACAAGCATGAAGTAAATAAGAGCTAGAGAGAACTAAGTATTTCTGATCATCACAGAGCTTGTAATACACGTGATAATGGTATAACAAATAAGGATGCTTAAATAATGTAAAAATATGTCAATCAAGGAAAAATTTGAGTTACCAGCCTCAAACTTTCTATTACAAAAGCATGAATTAAGAAAACGTTGATTGCCCATTAAAAGTGACTTGAAGTACTTTTCTTTGGTCTTCTACTTCAAACCTTTCCAACAACAATTGATTCATACCTTCTTTTGGTTTTTATTGGATCTAGTTGAACCTATTAATACTGTCAAATGGTTTTTCTTTATTTGTCGCGTCGGTAGGTGCCTTAGAACAAACTCCTCATTCATTTTACTGTCCCAACTATGTTGTCTTCCATGTGTCTTCTTTTTGCTTTTGTTTCTTCCACTTCTTTGTTGCCTAGGTCATATATCCCCTTTCCTAGCCACTCTATCAAAGCATATGTCCAACATATTGTCTTTCTCGTCTTCATCAAGAGAATCCTTACCCAAATCGATTGTATTTGATACTGAGACCCTTGACTCATTCTTCTTTGCAAGCACACTTTTAGACACAAATACGAGAGCTTCTGGACTTAATTAGCTATTCAAAGCAGGTGGTGAAACTTGTTTTTTCTTGGATCGAATCGTTGTCATTCTCTGTTAACCTTACTTGTTTTCCATTAGTCTTCAATAAAGAGTCAAAGCTATTTGAACATAATAGGCCTGTTGAGGCATTAAAAGTATCTTGTCTCTTATCATTGTCACGGAAATTTCCAGTCAGACCCTTTTCACTACATGGAGAATTATTTTTACTAGTCGGGGAAAGGATCCAACTACTAGTTGGATTCTCTTTTTCAACTTGCAAAACATGCTACCTAGAATTTTCAGCATCTTCAACATCAGATGGATCCATTAGTTTTTATCCTGAATCCATTAATTTTTTTCTTGAAACCATTAAGTTTTGCCCTGAAGCAACTCGCGATGCATCAACCCCAACTCTTGGTGCCCCCTCTATGTTTTTAGTTGCATTAGACATCAAATTCAGCCCAACTTCTTTTGATTGCACCTCATTAGTAGCAACATGTTGGTCATTGCAATCACCTTTGATTCCGGTGGTAGTTTGAGCACCAACATTACTTGTAACAACATGTATTTAGTCTACACTATTTTGCTGGAAAGTGGAAGCAATCAATTGTCGATCTAAAGAAATAGCTTTACTTTGGTCGACATCTACAATCATTCTTTTTTCATTCCACATTTCTCTCGCATCGCCTTGATACTTTTCACTAACGATAGTACTTTTTAAAGCAACTTCAATGGTATCGTCAATTTGTTTGTTATTTTGATTTCTTTTCGAGATCAAATGACAACTATATTCATCATGAACTTGGTGCTTACAATAATTTCATTACAAAGGTAGATTATAATGTATAATCTCCTAAAAAAACCTCGATCAACTTACTAGATATTTCATCCATAAACTGAAATCTTAAACGATTTAGAAGCTTTTCCATTAGATCAAGTATAACCTTGACCCTAGCCGTGCTAGGTCTTGACTTGATTTGAGTAGCTTTAACTATATCTATTGGTTTTCCAACTGCTGATGCTATAGACAACAAAGACTTCTTTGCAAACAAATCTGGAGATAAGTTCAGTAAAGAAATTCAAACCATAGCTAACGTTGTTTCCTCCTTGGGGCTATATCCAATGGACCATGGAAAAAGCCTACATTGATGCTCCTCTTCATTCTACACAGATAATTAACTAGCGGGATAAAAATAGTACATAATCTTCATATTTATCAAAGCTCAACAAAATTTGTCTTGGAGTAAGTAAGTCAATTAAATAATTGTCCTTGATACCAAGATGTTTCTGTAAAATTTACCTTAATACCTTCAAATATGATGCACCATGGGATAATTTAAACACCATTGCTTGATGCAATCTCTCTTCGATCATAAAGCCTTGTCTTTCCTCCATTGAAAACATGATAGTAGGTTCTCCATGAATTATTTTGATTGATTTTACGATTGTTTTTTAGTTAATTAAGATAGGTTGTTTATGATTTATAGTATTGAAATTGAAAAGGGTGGCGTATAGGGTGGTTTGGAGTGGTGGGGCGGGCTGGACAGCCTCAAAAGGTGGTCATCCAATGACTGTAGCATCCATGATAGCTGTGCATTTGCTGCCTATGTAGGAGCCACCAGAAACCCTAGGTTGTCTATCTAGTTTTCTTTCTCTCTTTCTTTTTTGTAACATGATATCATCATTTTCAAGGAAAAACTTAGTTTCTAAACACTTCTTTTTAAAAATGAGTTTAAGTATATATTTATTTCAGAAGAAATTATAATTAATAAAAATTAAATGCTTGTAGGGAAGGCTATCTCAAGGAGGATCTTTTTAAACTCGGTAATTATTGCTAATATCAATAATAATTCAGTTTATTCTTACTTATTGAAGTCAAATAATTTGTGACATGATTGTTAGGACATGTCAATTATAAGATCAAACAAAAATTGATTTGTTTAGAAGTTTATCCTGCTTTTGAGTGCAATAAATAAAAAAGTCAAATATGTGTAATATTTAAGTATGCTAAGCATCTTTAAAAATATGTTGAAACAAATTTCAATCTCATAGAATTGATTCACACTAATATTGTGATATGAATTAGTCAACATCATTTAGTGGTGGAAAAAGTATTTCATAACTTTTGACAATTGCACTAGATGTTGTTGTTTTTATTTACTGAATAGTAAGGATAAGGTAATAGAAGTATTTAAGCAATGTAAAATTGAAGTTGAAAATCAGTTGGATATAAGGATAGACATGATAAAAAGTGACGGGAATGGAGAATATGAATCTATTGTTTAGACGAATATGTTTGGGGAATGCAATTACCGATCAAACTATTGTCCCTCACACACCTCAACCCAATGGGTTGCAAAAAGAAAAAATAAAACATTTAATATATTGTTAAATGTCGTACTATTAATTCTGATTTAGCGTTATTTTGTGGGGGAAAGCTATTTCTACTGTAAATCAATCACTCCATAGAGTGTCTCACAGAAAAACGTAATGTATTTCATATAAGAAATGAAAATAAAGAAAATTAAACTTGAAATACTTCATAAGTGCAGAAGTGTAACCCAATTTTAATTCCTAAAATGATCAAAATAGAATCAAAGAATAACTGTGTTTTTATTGAACATACTACAAAAAATAAAACATATCAATTTTAATTCACAGTTTTGAACATTCTGGTATTCATGATAATATAGTATTTAAATGACATAATACTGAGCTTTTTGAACACATATATCCGTATAAAATTAAATTTAAACTGTCTAGTGAAAATTCTAACAACCTTGACAAGAACCAAAGGACAACATACTTAATGAATAGATTTCAAGGAATAGTACATGTCAAAAAACATCTACTTATTTCGAATAAAATTTTGTAACATTTCATTTTGAAAATTAGCCTTAAGCATTAAAAGAAGTTGTGCCTTCTACGAACTTATTCTTTTGAAATAGGCTGTCAACAATAAAATTGATTTATCCTTAAAGTTGGTTAATTTTTCTCAAGAAAATAAGTCTTTAAGTTCAAAATGATTTTTCAAATCAAAAATAAATGGTGATGAAAATTATTGACGAATATAATGTTAGATAGTGGAGCCTGATTAATTTTAGGTTTTCCTATTTATTCTCTGTTTTAGGTTTTCCTATTTATTCTCTATTTTAGATTTTCCTATTTATTCTCTGTAACCAAAAATACTCTGATTTATATAAATATACCTCACCGCCGTGGAAGTTTACTCCCGGGGTGTTACCACGAAATATTGGATTTTCTCTTTCTCTCTCTAGATCTCTCATCTCTTTCTCTTGAAAGTTCTTGTGTTCTTCATTCATCTAGTGTTTGTGCGTGAATTCGATCCTAACAACTGGTATCAGATCAAAGGAGATTCAACACGATCACTGAAGATGGATAGTTCGAAGCTTGAAATTGAGAAGTTTGATGAATCCGATTTCAGTTTCTAGAAGATGCAGATCGAAGATTATCTGTACCAGAAAGATCTTCACGAACCTTTGACTGGGGTAAAGTCGGAATCCATGACGGAGGAGAAGTGGAAACTCAAGAATCGCTAGGCTCTAGGGTTGATCCGGTTGACTTTGTCAAGAAACGTGGCGTTCAACATCGTGAAGGAGAAGACTACGTACGGTCTGTTGAAGGCACTGTAAAACATGTATGAAAAACCATCGGCTATGAACAAGGTATATTTGATGCGTACATTGTTCAATTTACAAATGTCTGAAACTGGATTCGTTTCTGATCATATAAACGAGTTCAATATGATTGTGAGTCAACTCAATTCTGTGGATATTAATTTCGAATATGAAATTAAGGCGTTGATTTTGATGTCATCTCTGCCCGAGTGTTGGGATACTGTTTTTGCTGCGATTAGGAGTTCCCATGGATCTAAGAAACTTAAGTTTGATGAAATCCGTGATGTTGTTCTTAGCGAAAGTATTCGCAAACGAGAAGTGGGAGATTCATCGGGCAGTGCTCTCAGCATTGATCGAAGGGGGAGAAGTAAGACGAAAGGTCAAAATCAACATGGTCGATTAAAATCAAAGAATCAAGGAAAATCCCTGAAAAGAACAAACCTGACTTGTTGGAACTGTGGAGAAAAAGGGGCACTTTCGGACGAACTGTACAAAATCAAAGAAGAAACAGAATCAGAAATTTGGAGATGACAATGATTTTGTAAATTTAGCAGAGGACATTGGGGATGCTCTAATCCTTAGTGTGAACAGCCCGATTGAATCATGGATTTTGGATTCTGGTGCATCTTTCCATTCGTCTCCAAGTAAGGAGTTGTTTCAAAATTTCAAATCTGGAAATTTTGGAAAAAAATATCTTTCTGACAATAAAGCTTTAGAGATTGAAGGAAAGGGGGATGTTTGCATAAAGACCACCTCGGGAAACCAGTGGACATTGGAGGATGTCAGATATATTCGTGGGATCAAGAAAAATCTGATCTCTGTTGGTCAGTTGGATAGCACGGGATATGCAGCAGATTTTGGAAAAGGTTCGTGGAAGATCGTGAAAGGTGCTATGGTAGTAGCTCGTGGCACCAAATCTGGAACCTTGTATACCACTGCAGGGTGTATAAACATGGCTGTTGTTGCTGAAGGTGCTTCCGGTTCATGTCTGTGGCACAACAGACTTGGACACATGAGTACTAAAGGAATGAAGATGTTTGTTGCAAAAGGAGCATTAGAGGGTCTGAAGTCTGTTGATATGGGTCTTTGCAAGAGTTGTGCTATGGGCAAACAGAAAAGAGTACACTTCACAAAGACTCCTAGAGAGCCAAATAAAGTGCGGTTGGAAATGGTCCATACAGATGTTTGGGGACCATCTCCAGTATCATCACTTGGAGGATCCAGATTCTATGTTACCTTCATTGATGATTTCAGTAGGAAGGTATGGGTTTACTTCTGGAAGCATAAGTCAGATGTGTTTGCAACTTTCAAGAAGTGGAAAGCTGAAGTTGAGAATCAGACTGGTTTGAAAGTCAAATGCCTAAGGTCTGACAATGGAGGAGAGTATGACAAATCAGAATTCAAGGCATTCTGTGCAGCTGAGGAAATCCGATTGATGAGAACAGTTCCTGGTAAGGCAAGGCAGAATGGGATTGCTGAGAGGATGAACAGAACATTGAATGAGCGTGCAAGGAGTATGAGGATACACTGTGGGTTACCCAAAACACTTTGGGCGGATGCTGTGAGCACAACTGCATACTTGATCAACAGGGGACCATCAGTTCCTTTAGGGTTCAAGATTCCAGAGGAGGTGTGAACAGGAAAAGAACTCATGTTCTCACACTTGAGGACTTTTGGTTGCACTGCTTATGTTCATGTTGATCCAGAAAAGAGAGACAAGCTTGACGCCAAGGCTGTGAAGTGTTACTTCATAGGCTATGGTTCTGATTTGTTTGGTTACAGGTTTTGGGATGACAAGAACAGAAAGATCCTGAGATATTGTGACGTAACATTTGATGAGTCTGTCTTGTACAAGGACAGAGAGCAGAAGGTTCTAGAGATTACAAAGCAAGTGAGAGTTGAGGTTGAGTTGGAGAAGAGTAACCCCAGATATGTCGAAGCATATACTCAACCAACTTCTACTGAAGAATATGAAGTGGAGCAAGTTACACCTGAGCAGGTGTTAAGGAGATCATCCAGATCCATCAGGATACCAGATAGGTATTAACCTTCATTACACTATCTATTGCTGACTGATGAGGGGGAACCAGAGTCTTTTGATAAGGCCCTACAGGTGGAGGATTCGATCAAGTGGGAGCAAGCCATGGATTATGAGATGAGGTCACTTGAGAAGAACGACACATGGGTGTTGACTGAGCTACCTGCCGGGATGAGAGCTTTGGTGAATAAGTGGGTGTTCAGAATCAAGACTGAACCAGATGGCAAAAGAAGGTTCAAGACTCGTTTAGTGGTTAAAGGATATTCACAAAGGAAAGGTATTGATTATGCTGAAATATTCTCTCCTGTTGTGAAGTTAACCTCTATTCGAATTCTGTTGAGTGTTGTTGCATCGGAGAATTTGCATCTAGAGCAAATGGATGTAAAAATAGCGTTTTTACATGGAGATCTGGACAAAGAGATCTATATGCAGCAATCGGAAGGATTTGTGGTTCCAGTCAAGGAACACATGGTGTGCAAGCTCACCATGAGCTTGTATGGACTAAAGCAAGCACCAAGGCAGTGGTACAAGAAGTTTGACTCCTTCATGACCAAGAGTGGATTCTGCAAAGCTGAAAAGTATCCTTGTTGTTACTTCAAGAAATACAATGATCCATATGTATTTCTACTCTTGTATGTGGATGATATGTTGATTGCAGGATCTATTATGAGGGAGATTAACAATCTAAAGACAAGGTTGTCTACAGCGTTTGAGATGAAAGATTTGGGTCCAGCAAAACAGATTTTGGGGATGAAGATTTCTCGGGATAGATCTGCTGGCAGTTTAAATCTATCTCAGGAGTTGTACATTGAGAAGGTGCTGAGCAGATTTAGGGTTAATGATGCTAAACCCAAGACTACTCAATTGGCAAATCACTTTAAATTGTAAAAAGAGGAGTCACCCAAGACTGTCGAGGAGCGTGATCACATGGCACTTGTTCCATATGCTTCAGCAGTTGGTAGTTTGATGTATGTTATGGTCTGCACTAGACCTGATATAGCACATGCAGTGGGAGTTGTTAGCAGGTACATGGCGAACCCTGGGAAAGAGCATTGGGAAGCTGTGAAGTGGCTTCTGAGATATCTGAGAGGTACATCTAGTACTTCACTTTGTTTTGGCAAAGGCAAGGTGACTCTACAGGGTTTTGTGGATGCTGATCTTGGTGTGGATGTTGATCTTGGTGGGGATGTTGACTCGAGCAAGAGTACATCCGGTACATTTACACCATAGGTGGAAAAGCAGTGAGTTGGATGTCCAGGCTTCAGAAGTGTGTTTCTCTTTCATCTACTGAAGCTGAGTATGTGGCAATAGCTGAAGCTGGGAAAGAGATGATATGGCTGGCAGATTATCTTGAGGAATTGGGCAAGAAGTAAAGCGAGAATATTCTTTACTCAGATAGCCAGAGTGCCATACAGTTGGTGAAAAATTCAGTCTATCATTTGAAGACAAAGCACATCAGAAGGCGATATTATTTCACTCGCAGGGCAGTGGAGGATGGTGAGATGTGCTTGGAGAAGATAGAGGGTGCAAAGAACTCGGCAGACATGTTGACGAAATGTGTTGATGTTGGGAAACTGAGGTTATGTAAAACCTCGGTTGGCCTTCTGTAGTTGTTGCTACAGATGTTGCAGTGCGGTAAATATGTTAATGATGAAGAGATTTTTTTTGAGAATGTATTTTTTGGATGACTGAGTCACTCTCCAAGTGGGAGAATTGTTAGGTAGTAGAGCCTGCTTAATTTTAGGTTTTCCTATTTATTCTCTATTTTAGGCTTTCCTATTTATTCTCTATTTTTGGTTTTCCTATTTATTCTCCGTATCCAAAAGTACTCTGATTTATTAATATAAATATACCTCACCGCCGTGGAAGTTTACTCACGGGGTGTTACCACGAAATATTGGTTTTGTCTTTCTCTCTCTAGATCTCTCATCTCTTTCTCTTGAAAGGTCTTGTGTTCTTCATTCATCTAGAGTGAGTGCGTGAATTCGATCCTAACATATAAGACAAGACTTATCTTTAAAAGTCTTTAGACAAAAGAAAATTCTTGATTATTTCGATACATACTCATCAAGAATTATAACCATTCAAATGCTTATTGCATTAGCTACAGTATATGGTCTTGAAATACATCATATAAATGTGAAAATAATTTTCCTAAATGAAAATTTTGAGGAAAAATATGGCATGGAACAACATGAGGATTATGTAGTTCCTGATAAAGAAATAAAAGTACACAAATTTATAAGTCACTTTATGAGCTAAAACAAACAATCAAATAGTGACATGCAAAGTTTGACCAAATCATGTTAATAAATGAATTTAATTAATGCGATGTGTTTACATTAAAGACACTTGAAATGACAAAGTCATTGTTCGTTTGTATGTGGATAACATGTGTATCATCAGTACAGATATTTTTGACATAAATGCTACTAGGTAAATGCTAGTAAGAAAATTTGATATGAAAGACATTGGAGTTGCTAATGTGATCTTAGGAATAAGAATTCATAAAACTCCACAAGACTTAGTGTTGACACAATCTCATTACGTAGTAAAGATACTTGACAAATTCAAATATTTGAATTTCAATATTGTCTTGGCACTAATAGATGCAAGCTTTGTACTTCATCAAAAGAATTTAGGTGAAAGTAACTCATAATTAGTCTATGCAAGCGTGTTGAAAAACTTGATGTATATCCTGAATTGTAAGCATCAGACTAAATATGTGCTATTAGCAAGTGAAGTTGGTTCACAAGTAATTCCAATCAAACTTATTGGATCACAATAAAAAGAGTTTTGGGAGATCTAAAACGTACTCAAAACAATGCTTGTGTTATAAGAAATATCAAACGATAATTGAAGAATATAGGGATGCAACTGGACCAAATGAAGTGAAATCCACTATTTGTATGTATTTTCTCTTGGTGGCGAGAAGTCTCTAAAATTCATCCAACAAACATGTATTGCTCACTCTATAATGAAATCCAAATTTATTGTTTTAAATAAAGACAATGAAGATGTTGAATGATTACTAAATTTATTCAAAGATATTTCTATGATAGCGAAACTGTAATAGGAAAGACAAAGAGCATGTTGTATAACAAAAAATTACATTATATAATGAAATTTTTACGATTGACTGTGTAAAGTCAAACAATAATGTGTTGCGTTTACTTACAAAAAGTCTAAATAGAGAGGGAGTTGATAGATTATCAAAGAAAATGGGCCCAAGACCTAGATCAAGTCATCACAACGGTAACTCTACCTAGAACAATGGAGATCGTAAAAGCTAGATTCAAAAAGATCAAGCAAAATTATATGGTTTAACATTGTCAAATAACTCAATTCATTCTCATAATAAAGATAATGTTCACAAAATAATGTAAGTAACACTTGAAGCTCCTTAATGATTTTTTAAGTTTGACAGATGTGACTAAATAATTTATATGTAGGATTAAATGTTTAGGAGTTACCTATTTTAGTGTGAAGTAGAAGTCGCTTAAAAAATAGTAATAAAAGCATATTATTAAGCTCTCATGAACAAAATTTGAACACAAATGATAGATATCGGATAACTTACGCTCATCGACTAATTCTGCCAGATACCTACCATCTCCCCTCTAGCAGCAGATACAAGATAACTCTATCCACCAAAAATATGACAAATGGAATGAATTCTGCTAGTGTTTTTGTCTCTATTAAGATTTGAACCGAAACTTCATAATTCTCCATCCACTTTATTAACCACTAAGCTACACTCAAAAATCTGACATATAACTTTTGACCATCACCTTGTACACACCTCAACTATTCCACCACATATCTTCTACAAGAAGAGGTACAAGATAACACTATGCAGGCATACGCTTAGACAAATATAAAAAAACCACCTCTTATATTTGTCTATCCTAAAATTTGATCCTTAGTATGCAAGACTTGCACCCATTTCATTGACTAGCAGGTTAATACCCTTAAGGATTGTTTAGCTAGTGAGATAAGAAATAACAAATCCATAATAAAATGTGAAATTAGTTTATACACATTTAGTATTGAATTTCAAATTACAAGAAGAGCCTAAAATGCCCCTTAAATATTTGAATTGGTACAAAATTACCCTTCATTCACCTTTCGACCCTAAGATACCCCTAACGTCCACTTTTTGGCTAAAAAATACCCTCGATGTTAATTTTTTGACTCATAGTTGTCCTTGTTTTCAATAGCTTCCTTAAAGTAAAATTATTAAATATTTGTTTCATATAATACTCAATGTGATTGGTCCAGATTTAAATCCTTCTCAAATAAATAATAAAAATTATAATTTTAAAATATTTTTTTTAAAAAAACCATATATGATTCATATTTTAACCCGATACACTTGAAAATAATATAAAAAAAATTACTGTCATGATATCTTCATATTGGCTTATTTTAAATAGACCCAATTTATTGTAATGTAACCCTTTTCATAAATGGAGATTTAACTAAAATCCCTACTCACTCCGACTGATTGTCATTTAAAAAAATAATTATTTTTATTAAATAAAATATTCCATCAATTATTTAAATGTCTTGTTCATTTTCTCTTTTATTCCTTTTCTAAATCTTATATTTTTATTTAGGATATCCGGAGCTCAAACATGAAATGAGATCACATATTTATGTTCTTTTAATTTTTATTATTGTTATGGTGGGAATGAGCGTCGGGATAAGAGAAATGATTATTTTCATTCTTTTGTTTCGAATTTCGGATACACAAATGAAAAATGTAATATTCATAGATATTTGCTTAATTAAGTCATCTTTTATTGAACGACGAAATAGCCTGAGAGGCCCTTGTACTTGACTCGATTTGTCAGTTGGATCCCTATGCTTACAATTTTGTCAACTTAACCCTTAAACTCATTCAGACACAATATTTTAGACCCCTTTTCATTCGATGGATGCGTGTGTAATACACTCATTATACACCTGAAATACCACATCATTTTTTAATGAAACATCATTATTATTATTATTATTATTCTGATGACACATAAGAAATTAAATATTTAAAAATAAATAATACTTTTAAAACATGTAACTCTCTCTCTCTCTCTCTCTCTCTCTCTCTCTCTCTCTCTCTCTCTCTAAAAATAAAAATCACCATTTTCATCTTTCTTCATAGTTCACATTCAAAAATTTCAAATTAAATTTTATTTATTTTGATTTGTTAAAAAGAGATGTCAAGAAAACTTCAGTGAAAAAAAATATGTTAATATGTGGTAATAGATCTTAAAGAATTAAGTTTATAAAAATGATAAATGGTATATTTTCTTGCAAAAACTTATTTTATTTTATTTTTCAATTTTATTGTGATAACGTGTACATCAAAGATGAACAAGAGAAAAAGACCAGGGGAGGGAAGGGTTGGGGTTGATGGGGGCTGAGGTTGTAGAAGAAGAAGAGAAAATGAGTAGGGCGGGGAACGGTGAGGGTGGGGGCTGAGGTTGAAGAAGAAGAGGACAAAAAAGGTGGGGTGGGGTGATGCTGAAAAAAGAAGAAGAGAGGGGTTAGGGGTGGAGGTTGGGGTGAGTGAAGAAGGGAGTTCTCAATATTTTTTTAAAAAATATTATTATTGTTTATAATTTTGATAATTTTAAAATAAAAATATTGTATTCACTTGCTTCAAAACGCGTGGAATTATATATTTGTTCAATTAAGTCATATTACAAATCTGATCAATGGTTAGAGGGATTTAAAAACAAAAGTTTCGTGGAGTTTAAGAGTTCATTGGGTAAAGTGATGAGTAGAATGGTTCACCTGGCAAACGAAGCCAAGTACAGAGGCCTGGCAGGTCATTCCGCATTTATTGAACTAATTATTTTTTATATGAATGCACTGTTATTTTCCTCTTTTTTTCTTTCTTAGTTTGTCATAAATTGAAACAAAAATAAATTAAAACGATGGAGAAGATCCAAAGAAAAAAAAGAAATTGAAGAGATAGGAAGTAAAGGGCAAGGGGTAGTGATGTGTATCGACCGATTAAGTTCGATTTTGAAGTTTATCGGATTGACTTATTGGCTATCAGAGATGCTAAACCGTTATAGAACCATTAAGATATTAACTTATCGTTATTGGTTTATCGATTTTTAATCGTTATCAGTTCGGTTATTGGTTTAACCGTTAAAATTTGACACAAAAAAAAACATTAAAAATCACTTAGGAACAAGGTGAAAAAACAATAAACCATACACTTGAGCTCACAAGTTAATTCTTGTTCAAAAGCAAACACTTTTACATTGTAAAATAATCAAGTGTTTGAGACAACCAAAAATAAAAATAGAAAATTAAACTCTAAATCGAGGACTTTATATACAAAATGGTATAAATATAATTATTTAATTTATTATCGAGTTATCAGTTAACGCGTTAAGAAAAAGCTTGAAACCATTTAGAACTGATAACCCAATAACAAAAAAAATCAAAACCGTTATCAAAACCAATAAATCAAAACTCAATATCAGTTCGACTTATCAATTTCGATTCGATTTTGAACATCTCTAGCAAGGGGTGGGAGAAAGTGTAAAGAGTACATGCTAACCTTTTTTATTTCTAATTTACCATGAAATTCAAAATCAAATCAATCATGTGAGCTTTTATATTTTATAATTTAAAATTATTTTAACAGAAAAGGACATAAAATGCCCTTTACTATATAATTTGATAAAATATTACCCTTCATTCACCTAATGAATATGATCCGTTAGACACAAGAATTTTTTAAGCTAAAAAGTCAACATCAGGGGTATTTGGAAGCCTACAGATGGATGGATAATACTTTTATGCCAATTCAAAGAGTTGAAGGGCATTTTAGGCCCTCTCCGTTTTTTTAGCTACCATATAGAGGTGGGATAAACTAATCTCATTGGTATATTTGTCTATCCAATCTCAATAATCAAATGACCTCTTCAAATGTTGCCATATAAAGGTTATCATAACAAATTTTCACTTCCACTCCATTGTTCATCTCTCAAATTCATACCATAATCCAGATTTAGAAAATTTTTACACAGCTTTTGCATTGTGTAACCTGTTTCGGACAAACCTTACCTTCCAGATTCCCGGTTTCTAAAATGAAATACTAAAGTGCAAAAGCTTAGTGAAATATGTATCTGCTTTTGTAAACATGACTAGTCCATAATGTTATGGACTCGCACATAACTTGATACAGTGAAGTTCAAGCTCCCAATTAGTAGCAAAATAAACTGGATATGATATCTGAAACTTGGATGACAGCATATGAGAGATCAACAACATCATACCTAATGAAATCCCGTCAAGTGGGGTTTCTGGAAGGATATAGTGTACACAGATCTAACAACTACCGCGTGAAAGTACAGAGGTGGTTTCAGAAATCTATAACATATAAGAGATCATGAAGCAAAGTTTATAATACCTAGCACTGAAGAACAACCATGTCAATGGACGTTTTCCATGTTATCTAGATATGCACCATTTAGACATGTAATATATCTGATAGAATACCAGGTAAGTTAGAACGACATATAATAGACGAATCAAAGTGATATCAAACGAGTAGAGAGAATGAAACTGTAGACACCACAAAAAATTCACCAAATCAAGCTTCAACCTTCAGAAATCTTTTAATTTTGCCCCCAAGTTTAGTAAGATCTCATGTCATATGTTGCCAAGAAGAGGACGACCCTTTGGACTAAACAAAATCACCAAATTTCAGATGATTTCAGTCAATACAGGTATGAACAATGAACTGAAGATGGCACGAAAAATTGGATAGATACATACAAAAGATCATGCAGAAAAATTTACAATGACAAAACACAACCAAGTCGATGGATGTTTTCCATGATATCCAGATTTGCACATAAGACATGTAATATTTGATAGAATACCAGGTGAGTAAGAACGACATATGACAGACATAATCAAAGTGCTATCAAACCAGCAAAATGAAAAACCTGACAATCGAGCAAACACACAAATTCTCCTAATAATTCTTCAACATGCACATATCGTTTTTTCTTCTGCGTCCCCCAGGATTAATAAGATCTCAAGATATATCTTGCCAATCAAAGAAGGACCCTTTTCGAGACCAAATCAAATCACCAAATACTCCCTCCCCTTCTAGATCTTGTCAAGCTTCTCTGCCTTAACAACAGGGTTGGCCTTCGCTATTGCATCCTGGCCAGCAGAGCGGTAATCAAACAGGCAGTCATGTTTATCTGAGTAGCGGTGTGCTCCACAATAAAGGTTACCACAGCGACATTTGAATCCAGTGATGCCAACCTTTTTCTTACAAGTGCCACAGCGGTTAGGACCCACCTTAGCCTTTACATCGGGCATATCACTAGAGCTTGAAGTTTGAGATGATGGCAAAGCTATAGACTGTGCTTCAATAGTATCAGGTTGCACATCTACGGGGCCAGCAATAACCATTCCCTTCTCACTGGCAGACGATCCATTGACAAGGTTTTCAATTGATGATACAGCAAGCTTAGCTTGTTCTTGTTTCAATACCATGTCTTTGTAACACTTGGAGCACATGTTCATGTTTGCAGCACTTCCAAAAAAGCCACAGTTGTTAATACACAAAATAGGACCTTCAGGAGGGGGTTGGCATCCCGTCTCATTATGCTCCATATTGTCAACACACCTGTGCAAAACACAACAGAACTAACAGAATCAATACAAACCTTACAAAACAAACCTCATAAACCTGCTTCTCCCGAGTGAAGACAACAGCGAAACGGAAGCATATTCTTTGCTTTGGCTCGCTATAAACCATGTAACATTAGATAGACATGATATTGGCTGAGGATGACTATTCAAGCTAGTGAGCAAGTACCCAAAGGATTCATCCACACCGTATACAAGCAAGAATCCATGAAGCTCCTCTTGGCAGTTAAAAAGAAACAAGATAGAGAAAATACATGTTTTCATCCGACAAAATAAACAGACCAATATTCAGCAAAAAGGAAAATGCACAAGTGCGAATGGATAAGAGACTGCAAGTAATACATCACGCCACCAAAGTGGAGCCAGAATTGTCACAAAGGGACTTCAAAATATGAAAAAGTAAACACACAAAGAAGCAGGGATTCAACATACAGTGTAATCTTTTGCCGAAGGGGTTACGGATGAACCCCTCGCCCCTACCTAGCTCCGCCCCTGCACTCCATCCGAAATCAGTTAGGGTAGACTATATGAATAACCTATATCTATTCCCCTTCACTAAGGTAATATGAGCAAGATAATCAAAAATACCTACAACCACTAACGAAAACAGGAACCAATAATTCAACCACACTACTCAGGCAACAAATTTTTTCACTTTTTCCATATTGAACTCCTAAAACACAATTCGCCATAAAATTTCGGGTTTTCAAGAATTTATTTTTAAAAAAAAAGGGTATTTTCACTCCAAATCACTCACAAAAAGTAAAAAAACAACTCCAATTTATATTCATGCCCAAACACAACCCTATTTTTCAAATATCAATTTCATTTCGAAAACAAAAACAACTTTAACAAAACTTTAACAACTAAACATGGTCAAAAAACCACTAGATTTCTATAACCCTTTGAGTTTTGACAACCTAAGTTTTAACTTCACAAAAAAAAAACAAAGTAAAATACATAGATTTTGGTTAAAACTGAAAAAATCTAACTAATTTTTGTACCAGAGTAGTACAAAAGCCAAGACCCAAAAATATTCAACTACTCATAAAGCTTCATCGACATAAAAAATTTACAAGCATAACCTATACCATACACCCAATAATGGATTTTGGTTCAAAATCAAGCAAAAAAAATTACCCAATTCTTCAAGTAATCGATAGATCCACGAAAACAACAAAAAGATTTGTAATAAAAACTGTAAATCAGAAAAAATAAAAAACAAAAAAAAAAAGAGGAAAAAGGGCTTTAAGAACTGACCAGATAAGAGTTTAAGATCGCCGAAGGGAGAGAGAGAAAGAGAAAAAGAGAAATTGAATTATGGGAAATTGCGGAGTTGTTTTGTTCTTCTTTTTTCTCTTTCTGTTTGCCAACGAAGGATACGTACTGATTAGGTGCACCGTGTTGGATGCCTATTTGTTATGTGCCCGTGCATACTTTACGTGTCGTTTGTACTTTTTTTAAAAAAATGCTTTTTCCACTAACCCTTTTTCATAAATATCTTCCTCTTTTTTTTCAAAATTATTTTTTTTAAAAAAAATAAAATAAAAATTTGGGGTTAAAGAGAATTTAAAAAATATGAAAAACTAATAAATCAAATTAAATGATCTAGTCACACTTTAATTTGATTGTGTTCTGTAGCAAACTATTTGTCAGTCGTCTCTCTCCCTCAAACTCTCATTTGTCACTCGCTCGCTCCCTTTGTCGTTTGCCTTTCTCGCTTTTATGCAAACACAAATGTATAAAATGTATTTGTGTTGTAGAGTGCGAAAGAAAATTATATATATACATATATTTTTGTTCCCCTCTCTACCGTCTATCAGATCTCGCTTGTCACCCTTGTCTCTATCGCTTATACAAACAGAAACGAAATGTATAAATTGTGTCTATTTTTATAAAGCGAGAGGAAATTGTACATGCAATTACAAATACATATATCTTCGTCCTATACACATAATTATACAATACAAATATTCATCTGCTCAATTTTTTTCGTCTCTCTCTTTCTCATTTTATACATACACAAATAATACGATTGATCTTTCATATATAACTTCTTTCTTTTGTATATGTATAATGAATTAAACAAGTGGTTTCTTTGTGTATAGCGAATTATACAACTATTTTTTTGTATATGTATAGTGAAATGTACATAAACCTTTGCTATGGAATGCAATTATGAAAAGTATAGGTAAAACATAAAAATATGATTTTTATGTTTGCTATATGTGAAAGTTACTCAAATAAATTTGGGATTACTAAATCACCTTGAAAAACTATGATAAAAACAATTTTCTATTGAAAACGTTTTCTAAACCCTAAGAATCCTAAAACCTAGTTTTGCTTTTGTCGATCATGCTAGCACCGGTCATTGGTCATGGCCTCCACCAGTGGAGGTTGGTCTAACACCACCAATAATCCAGACACCTACAATGACATATGATGTGCACGTGGAAGCATCAAAAACAAAAAGAAGACACATGATAAAAGGAAACATTGTTGGGATGGTAAGGTGATTGAGGAATTTAATCCAAAGTACCTACCAATGCGATTTACAAAGCAAAATCATATGACAATTTCAACAACAACACGCTCCAGTAAATCCAAAAAGAAGTGAAGCACTATCAAGTTATGTTGGACAAATTTGATGAAGAAGACAAAAGAGAAATACTTCTCGTTAGTTTATACGGACAATCTATCTCTCTTAATTTTTACATATATTAAATGAAGATTGAGGTTGATAACTCAGCTTTATTCTTAAATTTTTTATTTTTGCATTATTTAAGTATCCTTATTTATAGTATCATCACAGAGTGTATTATAAACTTTATGATCATCACAGAATATCTAGTTTTCTCTAGCTTTTATTTTTTTTCATGTTTATTAATTAGTAAAAGTTTGTTACCTTATTAAGATTAGTAAGGTAATGCCTAGCCCCTCTTACTTGTATTTTTCTCATTGAGATGGTTTTCTCTTTACTAATAAAACTAGACCTAGACACACATTGCCTAGTGGAATTGCTTTATAAAAAAAAAGACATATGCTAACTGTATGAATTTATTTTCTGTAGCACAAGCACCAATGCAATTGAAACAAATAGCCTATTTGCATGGAGAACCAAGAATTTTTTTGTAGAATAAGAGGTAGAGTAGATGATTATAAAAGAGAATTTACAATATGTTGTAATTGAATTGGTTTGCTAAGTATACTAATAAGGGCTTCAAAGTTAGTGTACTATGCTAGTCTACTTTCAAAGTCACAGTTCCATATTACGCATACGCATTATTCTTATCCTATGAGAACTCTTGAGTAGGATTAATTATTTATCTAGAAGAAAAAAACTACTACTGTTATTGTGTGGATCTCGTTTCCCTTGCTCCCACCTTTTTTTTGGTAAAGATGCAGTCTTTGCTCTCGCTTCAGTTGTAGGTAAACATGTACACATTGACACGCCTATTATCAATAAGACACACCTTAATTGTGCTAGGGTCAAAGTGAAGGTTGATCCACTAAAGAAATTCCCAGAAGGATTAATGTGGAGGTCTCAAACAAATTAGGAGAGATCATCTTATGCATAGTGAATCCCAATAAAATACCATTACATGCCAAAGTATTGCAAGACATGTAATTTACAAGATTATTATAAGAAAAAAAATGCTATGTTATCAACCCAGAATTGTATCTTGGAGAAGAAAAAAAGAAATCAGAAGGAGGGTGGGGGGGGGGGGAGAGAGACAATAATTGAAAGATGTATCAAAGGTAAAAGATGGACAAAGGAAAGAAGGTGATTAATAATGATTTTCAGGAATAAAGACAAATGAAATATGAAAAATGTTGACAACAATAAAGGGGACGAAAGGAGCAAGTATGGAACCCAAAAGTGCAAGCCAAGAAGGATTAGGAATTAAGTTTTTTGTAGTGCAAAATCTATTTTTCCAACAAAATAACTTCAATCAAATTTCATATAAATAATGATATATACAATTAGAAGTTAAATAAATTTCGGAAACAAAATCATATAATCAACAAGATGAAAGAAAGAAGAGTTAAGTCCTATGAATTCACAGAGTTTCCTTAAGAAAATTATTCCCCTCAAGTACTCGAGGTTATGAAATATATTCTCTTGAATAAAATGACTCATGACAAACAAATAGTACTATCTCAAATTGTTGTCCAACGAATCACTCAATGTCTTGTAATCATACTTGAAGTTTTTGGAAAAGCAGAAACTTTTTTTCTCACAATATAGTGTTTTTTCTTCTTGTAAACGTGTTTAAAAAACTTATCTAAAAAGCTTATATCAATATCTGAGAAAGAATCATATATTTATAGCCTATAGGTACCACAATGATTCATGTATGATATGTCAAAAAGTAGCCTAGGAATATGAATGGTTGCATGAAAATACGAAAATGTTGCATTGATCTATCATGAGTATTCATGAATGTAATAACTTCATTCATACTTGCAACACTTTCACATTTTTAATTCACCAATTTTTTTATATATACCATTATCCATTCACACATCATAAACAAAATCCAACAATCTCTCATATGAATGGGAATGGTTATTACGCGAGAGATAGATATACACGGACTAGTGTGTGATTACAAACAAAGACTAGTTGCATCAGGATAAGTGAGTTTCCCTTTGAACTTTTTGTAATAAACCTACATTAGATGCACTCAATTAATCGGTAGATCTGATATCTTTGAATCTTTCAACTTTAATGTACACCTAGACAATATAAGTAACACAACCAGCCTTTTAACAATACTTCCTGGTTTTATGAGAACTTAGAGAATCAGCTTTTACTAACATTCTCTTTGAAGCGGATTATACTTCACTCCCACATAGGTGATTCCTGAATGTTTACTCCCGTAGAGAAAC
Source organism: Solanum lycopersicum (assembly GCF_036512215.1). Lineage (NCBI taxonomy): Eukaryota > Viridiplantae > Streptophyta > Magnoliopsida > Solanales > Solanaceae > Solanum > Solanum lycopersicum. The sequence goes on from NC_090800.1 coordinate 15,122,406, forward strand.
TATTTTGCCATGCCTTGCCAAACTTAGAAACCATTTCAAAACTTCAATATAAGCTTTATCGTTGGTTGTTAAACATTGTATTCATCGTGAGAATGGGTTAGATTATTTGACAATATTAGACCGTCCAACACAACTTTGTTTTATCTCTTTGAACCTAACTCTTTGGATTTCCAGTATGATAGGCAGAGTTACTATCGTGCTTGACTTGTCCTAGGTCTTAAACTAATCCTCTTAGATGTCCTTTCAATAGATATTTTTTTTGACCTTACATAGTCATTTGTGATAATTCAACTAGAGAGTAGTTTTCTAACGATATTATGTCTCTGTCTTATGTGACGAGATTTACCGCTGTACATCATGCTCCCTGCCCTACCTACTGCAGCCTGAAAATCACAATATATACATACACGTGTCGATGGTTTAGTCCAATACAAATCTTCTAAGAAATTTCGAAATCATTTAGCTTCTTTACATGTTTTATCTAAAGCGATAAATTCAGATTCCATAGTGGAGTAAGCAATACATGTTTGTTTGGATGATTTGCAAATAAACATTTCCCTACAATGATTTTATTGGGATTGCTCGTGCACCGACTCAACTAACTAATATCACATGTTATATCTAGTTGTGTATAGTTCATAATATATATTAAACTTCTCAACACTCTTGCATAGTCTAATTGTGAGTCACTTTCACGTTTATTCTTTTGAAGTATAAAGCTCACGTCTATTAGAGTCCTGACAATACTGAAACCCAAATAATTAAACTTGTCAATGTCACGCCCCAAGAGCATCCCCTAGACGTGACATAATGTACTTGACCTAGAAGGGGTACCGTACAAGCCCTTAGCATACTCGTAACTTAAAATCTAGAAAAACGGAAGAATTTAAAACTTTGTTTTGAACATAGAGTCGAAAAGCATTTCATAAAAGCAGAAGTTTTCTAACTTCATTATCTCTAACCATCTACAAATTACATGAATAAAAGTCGTGGGACGCAGCCCATATAAAGTCTTACAACATAAGAAATAGACATAATGGAAACATAAGGGGTTTGTCCTCAAAGCTTTGAGGACTCAACAATCTTCAATCTTCTGGAACTAAGAACTCTAGCCTCCAAGCAACTCAATCTCCCAACAAACAACATTTGATTAGAATGTTGGAAATATGTGTTAGTACAAGATGTACCAAGAATGAAAGCTAACATACCAATATAAACATCTCAAATGGTTAGTCAATATAAAATGCAATAACATAATCATAAGATAAGCATCATAATATAAAGTGACTTAAATTTTTGGGTTAATGACTTAAAATAGTCTAATTGGGCGAATATAATACATCCCAAATGACCCCTACTTAAACCTAGTCGATAGGAATTTACCCAAGCGTCCCTCACTGAACAGCCTCATCCCAGGCACCACGATTACTTGGAAGGTCTGTGAAGGGAACCACGGTCCGTGGTGGTGCCCATGGTCCATTCAACAATAGCTCCCCCAACCCTTCAACCACCCTAAAACTCTAAGGCACCTTCACGGGTACTTTGACGGGCCGTGGTCAAGACAACGACTCGTGAAGTTCTTCTTGAGCTTGGGTAAGTGTCTTGGCCTCTTGGCCTGACTTTTTAAGTGTATAAGGCACCTTCAAGGACCCATTAACGGACCGTGGTCCACACCACTTGTCGTGAAGGTAGTCGTGAACCTTGAGCAGTAGCTACCGAGGTGTGGCAACCTTGGCCTTTTGTCTTAGGCTTGCCCTTTTGCCTTGGTGGTTGTCCTTTCCATGCACCACCAACCTCCTAAATTCATCTAGACTGCTAGGTATAATACATAACTTGATATTAACCATTAAAATCCTCATTCTAAACATGTAAAGTCTCATCTACGACTCTATTTCTCAACCAACACTCCTTAGAACCCTAGCATGTGGCTCTAGTTTGGTCTATTAGTTTTGGGGGTTTTACAATATCTCCCCCTCGGGAATATTAGTCCTTGAATGTCCTTCCTAAACACTTATTAGAGGAAACAACTCTTAAACTAGCAGCCCATCGTGTATGCATTATTTTTGAATGCACACCCAAACATGTGAACTTCAATTCCAAGTTGAACGTATCTAATGCAACTCAAAATGCATACAAGAGTCATATTACTTATTTCCAAGGAGAAACTAAAATCTAGCCACAACATGTTCAACACAACTTCATGGAGCCTAAAAATGCGCCTTGACTCAAAGATGCTATAACTAGAGAGAACAAAATGCCAATTATAACAAGACCTTCACAACTTCATAAGCATACATAAAGAACCATAGCAACACATAATCATGTAAAGTATTCATGGAATAGGCAAACTATCCCCCTTGGATCTTTTCTAAACATCAATACAACTGATCAAGTAATAAAATACAAAATCTGAAAATTTTCTAAAACAAGCAAGAAGAACATACCGGAAAGGGATATAAAGAGATCAGTTTTGGTCTTCTCTAGATTGGAGAGCATAGAAACTATTATTCTTTTGAGCACCATCATCTGTACCACCACGGGAAACATTCTTACCCTTTGCTATAGTAGCTTTTGCCTTAGGACAATCCTTCATCAGGTGGCCACTTTCACCACACCCATAGCAACCATCACTACAGGTCAAACATTTACCCTCATGCCTCTTACCACACCTAGAATAAGTGGGACATAGGGACTCACTTCCTTTCCCTTGAGACCTAGGTGTAGCTGCCCTATCATCCTCATACTTAGGAGCATTAGAATAACCTTGCCGGGAAAACTTTTGTCGATTCTTAGATCGACCATAACTATACATCGAACCCATCATTTCCCCTCCTAGACCTATTTTTCTCCCTAGACCTCTCTTTCTTGAGTTTTGACTCCTCTATTTGTTTGAAAAAAACCATGAGGCATGAGATATCTATGTCATCAACAAATATTGCCATATGACATTCTTTTTAGACTGGTTCAGACACCCCTTGATGAACCTATTATTCAAATCACTAAGACTCTCTACCAAAGATGGAACATATTTAGACAAAAGAGTGGATCTCAAGGCATGCTCATTAACACTCATGTTGCCTTGCTTACAATTAACAAATTCCTCCAACTTAGCCTCCCTCATCTCCCAAGGAAAGCTGACTTAAAAGCTTCCAGTCTATATGAACCACCTCTAGCGACCTAGAATTTTCCATAATTTGGGCAACATATTTCAATTGATAAGCGGCCAACTTGCTTTTTCCCTAGTAGTTACCCCAATGATAGAAAGTGTCTTATAAACATCATCTATGAACCCATTTGGATCTTCCTCCACCTTGGAGCCACTAAACATTGGAGGGTTCATCCTCAAGAACTCCCTAATCCTATAAGAACCCATTCCCCTATAGGGTTTGCTAGAGCCACCACCTCTCTATTGGCTTGTGCCGTCAAGGCTTGAGCTAATAATTGCATAGAAGCCCTACACTATGCAAGAGTGACATTTCCAATTGGAGGGTCATTAGGAAATTGAGGAGGAGCTTGATTTTGGACTTGGAGAGGAATCCTTGATCCCCATTGTCTTCTCCTTCCCTCCTAGCATTCGCCCTAGTGTTAGCCATAACCTGGTGAAATCATAGGCAAATACTAGAATGCCTACTAAAGCCAAACTCTATGGCGCGAGTTAGAAAATCAAGAAGTGAGATATTTTCCTAAGCATACCATAGCCTCCTATCATAGATGTGTCGAGACTCACACCGATGAATAAGACTCTACTAGACATGGATTGAGACATCCTAAAGTTTTCCCAAAACCTTATGCTCTGATTCAATGTTTTTCACGCCCAAGAGCACCCTTTAGACGTGATATGATTTACTTGGCCCCGAAGGGATTGCATACAATCCCTAACACATTGTAACATTAAATTATAGAAAACAAAAGAATTTAAAACTTTCTTTGAACATAGAGTTAAAAAGCAATTCATAAAAGCCGAAGTCTTCTTGATTTCATTGTTTCAAGACATCTACGAATAATATGAATAAATTTTGTGTGACGTAGCCCATATAAAGTCTTAGAACATAAGAAAAATACATAATGGAAACACAAAAGGTTTGTCCTCGAAGCTATGAGGACTCACCTATATTCAATCTTCTTGAACTTAGGACTCTATCCTCCAAGCAACTCAATCTCCCAACACGCTACATTTGATTAGAATGTAGGAAATATGTGTTAGTACAAGATGTACCAAGTATGAAAGCTAATATACCAACATAAACATCTCAAAATATTAGTCAACAATATGACATAAACCTAAGATGAAATAACATAATCATAAGATAAGAATCATAATATTACAAGTCAACATAAGACATAATCATACGTTCATATTCAACCCTTAGTATTTCATATTCAAGTGAACCACTTCATAATCCACCTCTAAGCATACTTGTGCAAGGCCAAGGTAGCATCCCATAATACTACCTAAGCTAAGTACATCTTTTTTATCATTCTTTATTATAGTCCACCCTCCTATTTAAGACCTAGGTTTTCATGTCATAAGAGAACTACACCCCTATGTAACTTTAAGACATACTTGTGCAATGCATGTGGGCATCCCATGATATCACACATGCTAAGCATATCTAGAAGTCACCCTATTCACATTTACCATTTCTAGGTGTCACTACAGACCTACTTCACATTGACAAGGAACTATCGACCTATGTCAATCACATCATGGAAGGCAACTATAGATAATTTCCAAGGTACACATACATAACATAAAAGAACACTTCATAAGTAGCTTCAAGTCATACTTGTACCATGTATAGATGACATCCCATACTACCATTCACAGTAAGTACTCCTTTAGGCTAACTTACTCAATGCTAACTGTCTTTTATCCTAGTCTATCAAAGAATACCATACTACCATGCTAGACCTAACTACCACAAAAAACATCATATCATACAATCCAAGATATCATTGGAAGGATACAAGTATACAAACCTAGCCACGATGCAACCACTCATTAAGCTATCCTTATGGGAATAAAAATCCTCAATCCTAAGCTACCTTAAGGAGAGTATAATGTCTCAATCTTAAGCTACCATAAAATGGTCTTGGCATAAAGAAATCAAGCTACCATGAAGATTATTCAAATCATGCTAGTTCAAGCTACCCATAGGAGAGCATAAGTCTTCAATCCTAGGCAACCATGCCTATACTAATACAAGTTATCATGAAAATCACCCAAGTAATGCTAGTTCAAGCTAAACTTAGGAGAGTTTAATTCCTATATCCCAAGATACCATGATATCTACAATCCCATTCTACATAATTCAACTATCTATGGATGAATAATATGACTCAACCTCAAGGTATTATATCCTATTAAGCATGATTCATTTTAGGTAATTAGCACATTCACATTCTACATATATGTAAGATATGTCATCATAATAGACTTATTATTTAAGCCATAGTTATTAAAATTATGACTTCAAGCCCTTTATTCAAGCTTTACACCACAATCATCATACTAGTCTACATCACAATACATACTAGTCACAAGCATTAGGCATAGCTAATCTTAAGCATAATTCATCGAAGGCCCCCAATTCTAATCATATCAATTCATATTCTACCATACATACCTAAGTCTATTTAGTTCATGATTTCATATTATAATCTTGGGTAAGTCCTATTTATGAAAATAATGCAAGAAAATCTAGCAAGAATCATCAATACCTTATCATAAGACACAAACCCACATACTTTAAAATTTAGAGTAAATCATGGAATTCACATAAATTCTTCAAAGTATCATGAATAAACATTACTTTAATCATGTATGAGTCATATTCAATATTTTGGAATCATACCCACCTAAAATCCATACATTGGAAGTGACCCTACCTTCATTAGGGTTCTTCTTCACAAATTAGGGGAAATTCTAGTGTAACACCTCAGAAAATATTTGACCTAAGACTCAACCGTTCTTTGTATTGAGTGAGATTTTAACAAGGAATTAAAAATTTCTTATGTACTAAGGTCAGGTGACTAGATGTAGCACCTTGAGTACCAAAAAGAACTTAACTAGAAAGAGCGAAATCTGAAATTTTGCAAATTTTACTTAAGTACGAGTTTTAGGTCAAATCCATACGATCATAACTCTCATCAAACAATGAGTTAGGTGTGCTACAATATACCATAGGAAATATCTTTTAATTGTATTTCCAACGGCACCGAGTTTTATAAGTTTTGAGTTTGGATGAGTTAGGAATGACCTTTTGAAGTTAGGATGTCCAGTTAAGGAGAATTAGTAAAAAATAGTAAGGGGTATTTTGGTCTTTTCCTTATACAATATGATTTATTTCATTTTAGTAAGGTTTTAAGGGTATAATACTATTAGGTTCCTTTTTATAATCCTAATATACGCCTAGGATTTTAGTTGAGAGTTCAAGAAGAGAAAAAGAAAAGAAAGGAGGAAAGGATCAAAGCATTTGTTCAAGAAATTCAAGATTTAGCTAAGAACATAGTTCTTTAAGGTATGTAAGCTTTCATAGTGTTGGTTTATTCACCCATACGCCAATCATGTTATTTTCAGCATAATTTCATTTGTAAAGTTGAAAGATTTGAGCTCTTGACGAGTTCTTGATAAGTGTTCTTAAAGTTTCATTAAGTTTTGATGTAAAATTCTACTTGAGTCAACTTTAAATGACCATATATCTTAGAATATAGAGATTTACTCCATCCACAACCTAACAGGTTAAAGGTAACTGAATCTACTTTCCAATGCCACCAATTTCGCGTCAATCTAATTTTTGAGTAAAAAGTTATGATTAGTTTAGTAACCTATACAGTGTTGTTACGGGTTAGCCGACATGAAAAAATATTTAAAATAATTGTTTTATATTTTTACCTCCAAGATATCATAAGCGAATTTCTTGACTAATAAAAGGCTTAAAACAATCAAATTTTCATGTTCACTAATGAAAATAATTATCCTTGGTCAAAGAGATTTCAAGAAACTAATTCAAGAATCTCAAGAAATGTTTTCTTGATTGTTTACCTTCAAGGTAGAGTTTCAAGGCTTCTAATCAAGTTCTTATTCAATATTCTTCAAGATTCTTCAAGAATCTTGTTCTTCTAGGTATATAAGTCTATCATAGTATGGACTAGTTCGTTCTCAAGCCTTACATCTGCTTTCAGATCAGTAAAAGAATAATCTAGGATTCTACCCCAAAATTTCAGTATTGTTGAGATAAGTTGATTTTGAGTTCTTGAATTCATATTTATTTTAAATAATCTATTCCTAATTATCGAATTTCTATTTTGTTATTGAGATCCTTCATATTACAAACCATAACTCTTGAATTCATAATTCACATTCAAGAGAGAGTTAAGAGTAGAGTTCAAGAAAGTTTTTGAGTTCAATTATGAATCCTTTGAGATCAACTGTCAATTTGAACTAATTTTTGAGGGAGTAAGTCATAGAATAATAAGAGTAGTATACATGAGTTTCATGTAGTTATGTGGACCTTCGAGTTGAGTTGTTTCATGCCCATAATCCAGCATGAACTTCGTAAGTTTAGCATCTTTCAGAGAAGTGGTATCTTTTAAGCTCTATGTTTTTAATTGTCAAGTTCCTAATACCTCTTTGAGATTAATTCTTAATCATGTGGATATTACATATCACCCATTAAGTCCTTGAATTGAATTCTCCATGCCCATAATTTCGCATGAACCCTATAAGTCGAACAGTACTCTTGATGTAACACTTCTAAAATCCAAGACGTGTTCTAGAGCCTAACATAAGTGTCATAAATTTTAGACACTGTTTTAAGGTCTATTTTTAATGAATATAAGTCATTTAGGAAGTTTATAAACCAAAACATCCAAGAATGTCCATGACGTCCTGAAACTAGTTCATAAGGTACTAGTGTGCCTTAGCCTATTTGACTAGCTTTTAGAAGTTAGAAAATGAAGAAAATTGGTGGAAGGGTGTATAACATATATTTTAGTTAATTCATAGTGGAAATGTCTAGGCACGATTCCCCTAGGCCCCTTGAGGAGGACCCTTGCATTTTGGGATCAAAGGACTACCCAAACCAGTGTGTACAGACGAATGCCATCGACGGGGTGTGTGTCAATTGATGGGACGTCGATGGCCAGCGTATAGAGAAAATCATTGAAGGGTAATTTTGCACAGTCTCTGACCAATACGACGGACCAACAGGATGGAGGGTCCAGCGGCCGTCGTCACAGACGGACCGCCGATTGGGGTCTTGTCTGTGAGGGATTTGTTTTGCTGCACGTTTTCACTTAAGTCAATCAATTAATTGAATTAGTTATAAAGTTAAGTAAGGGTTAGGGGAGGTCTAATTAAGTTATTTAACCACCTATATAAATTCCTAACCTAATTAGACTAACTAAAACTCTCATAATTCCCAATACCAAAACTCCCTTCCTTCTCTCTTCTTTCTCTCTCTAGTGAAGAACTCCATTGAAGACCAAGATAGGGGAAGGTTTATGGGCTACAAAGAGTCAAGTTCCTTCTTCAATCTTCATCAATCAGTAAGGTATGGGATCTCTTTCCTTAAAGGGATCCATTAAATTGATTTCAAAAGTTGGATTTTCATCTGATATGAAATTGATGTTGTGAATTAACTTGGTCATGATTTATTTTGGATATTATGAATAGATTAACATGTAATTTAACTCAATTGTGTTATATCTTTATGGATTGGTCTAGTTTGTAGAAGATGACCCTTACCCCCTAACCCTAGGTTGTAATCTTGATATGAATTGTGTTATATTGGTTCAATTGACTTGGTTATTAGTTGAATTACTATTAGACGATGTTATTGTATAAATCATGGTTAAATTATGGTCCTATCATTCTAGTTCTTGAGAATTGATCTAGGTTATGAATTATGTTGTGAGTTTGACCTAAGTATCTTGTCTTAAGCTATGAACTAATGATTAATTGTCATATAATGATTCAATTAGCCTTGTTATTATGTTGGTTATTGGTTATGATGATGTTACACCTCAATTGATTTGAATTAAGGGTTAATTGTAAGACCTCGATGATGAATTATGAAGGAGACTTGGTAAGTCTTGTGATCCCTATCCTTTACTTCAAATTATGGTTAATTGTGATTAAGTTATGATGTTTTATTGGAGTATGCCTTGTATTAGAATTGATAGGGTGGTATGATGTTGAATTTAAATGTCTTGATTATGGTTTGTGAGGTGTTGGCTAAGATGTAAATGTTATAACGATGGTGAATGATTTACCAATGTGTTTTATTATGAAGTGATATGTAAATGTTCTAACCTCACCTAAATGAATTGCAATGAAAGGATTATACTCATGAAATTTTTATTGAGCTATGATGATGATGAAGATTATACAATGGTTAGACCCTATAACCTACATTAAGTTATGATGATTAATAAAGACATTAAAGACATTTCAAAAGGGGCTTAGCTTAGCACCGAGTGAACTTGACAATGGGAGGTGATGACTTTCCATAGAAGAAGTTTCACCCCATAGTTTACATCTGTTGTTGACTCCCAAAAGAGGGATACTCATCCATTAGATTTCCATGAGAAGAGGCCCCAATTTCCAAGTGGTATGTAGAGGGATTATACCTATCTCTTAGTTCTTGAACTATGTTCCTCCCCCCCCCCAGGAAGACTAGATAGTGGATCCACCTAAAAAGCTACGTTCATGTTTGGTTTTACTTTGGCCGGTAGACAACCTTCCATCAGTGTAAGGATTTATAACACTAGATTCCACACTTAGCTCTTAAGGTGTATGTCGATTAAGACAAGTGTTCCCTAAACTAACATGAAATAATGAAGTACAAACCAACTAAAGGAACTTAAGAGGTTTGACTTAGCCTAGGTAGGGGTATGGGACTTCACCTATGCCTTGCACTAGTTTGCCTTGAAGGGAACTTTAGAAGGTTGTGATTATGTATGAATACACTTATAATTGTACATAATATGTATATGATGAACTTGCACATTGTTCATACTATATATTGATTAGTTTCACTTATGAATATGTGTTGGTCTACATTGTTAAAGTATGATGATATGTACTCTTAAATGTCATGTTATGTGAAGTGGCATATTGTTCATGATTCTTGTTGGGTTACTTGATTGAGTAAGGTTATGGGGCTTTGCTTGGTCATTGCACTTGTTGACTTGATAGGGGTTTATGGGTAATTGTCTTGCTTTATTTATGTTATAATGAACTCTTATTCATTCTTGTTGAAGTTACACTTGATGATTAGAGTGGTCTTGATATTATATGCAAGTATGTTGATACGATCATTAACTTGACTATGCTTTGTATTGTTGGTCTTGTGATGTACATGCCTATTACTTAAGGAATATGTCTTTTTGATTGGTATGATCTTCTTGAATGCACATAAGGTTTTCAAAGAGTAAAATAACATATTTTCATAAAAGGTCCCTTTTTAGGATGTTTTCATGATATGTGTGCTTATGGTCTCATACTTAGTACAAGTGGTGTACTAACCCCATTTCTTACTTTTTCCCAACATTTTAGGTTCCGGTCGTTGAAGGACTTTTGGAGACGACTTTGAAGAAGACTTGGAATTATTAATCATCCAAGTTGGGTAGGTCCTCACTTTCCAAGGGCAATGCCACTATCAAGATATGAAGTTGTTTTTTTAAAGACTCTTATGTTTCTTTTCTTTTTATTTGGATAATAAACGTTGTAGGACATATATGTGATCTTATTGTATTGATATATGGGCTATGCCCAATTCGACATACTCTTATTAGATGGTTATGAGATGATACGACTATTTGAGACTATGTTATATTCTTTATATCTATGTGCAATAAAAATAGAAGACTAAGTAATCTTCCTTTACGAAGGGTCTATGTATACTCGATATATATCTATTATTTGTAGTTAAAGGTCTATGGAAACCTCAATGTAGTAGTAGTAAAAAGTTTTTAATTTTCCGCTAATTTTTGACCTATGAATGTAATGATGTAAAGCTAAGAGGCTGGTCTTAGTCCTCAAATAGGACGACGACGCCAGTTACGTCTAGGGGGCGTTCTCGGATGTGACACTTGAGATGAGAAGTGTCCTTGAGTTGAGTAGTTCATGCTCTTAATTTTGCATGAACCCTCCAAATTGAACATCATAAATTATCAAGAAACGCATATCAAGAACCTTGAATCCATAATCCAATTCAAGGAAAGTTAAGATCAAAATTAAGAGAAGTAGGAGCCAAGTCTTGAAGTTAAGAGAAAGTCAAATTAAAGTTTATAATGTTTTCAATAGTCTTTCACAAACATTTTCACTTTGTTTTAAAGACTTAAAGTTCAAGTTGAATAAAGAGTAAAAATTCAAGTCATTTATTCAAAGAAGTATATGGGGACTATGTATTCCCAAAGAATTTTAAAATGTTTACACATTTGAGAAAGAAAGGGAATATCGATTCAATAGAGATTTTAAACCAAACAAAGAAGTTGTTTTAAAAACATATTAGTTGCTAGTTCATATTAACTCAAGTCTCCATAAACCATGTAGCCATCATGGGTATCAAAGGATCATACTTTTTGGATGATCACTTAAGTTAAGCTAGTGGATCCAGCGTGGGCAAGATGATGTGTCACCACTTAGGCTCATAGTGGTGGTTCTCGTTTAGAAAAACTCCCGCAGTAGTAATTACATGGTTCCTCAATGGGTTCTGCTTATAATGAATGGGGGTATGGGACTTCATTCATGCATTGCACAAGTAGACTTTGAGAGGGAGCATGGTATGTCTTTTATGATATTATGATTATGAGTTAACATCATGTTTTTAAACAACTTTTTTTTATATTTCACTTGTTCTAAACTACTTTATATTGAAACGAGTTCAGTTAAGTATCATGATTTGAGTACCTTAAGTTGAGTATCTTGAGTTGATATGTGCTTCATTGAGTCGAGTATCATATCTTTGAAGTTGAGTATCTAATATTTGAGTTGTGTATTTATCCTTGAGTACTTCTGAATTGAGTAAGTTTGAGTAGTTTTGAGTATCCTTAAGTATTCCTTGAGTTGACTAAGTTTGAAAAAAGATAAGTATGTTTCAATTTTTACCATGTTTAAGATTATGTCATACTTTAGAATTCCCCTTACATTTCACGTACTGAGTCATTTTTCCTGCATCTTCTCATGATGAAGACACAAGTATTCAGAGTCTTCAACAGTAGCTTCGTTGATACATCGGGGAGTTAGATTTAGCTATGGTAAGCCTCCTTACTTATGAAGGATTTGATCAACCTTTCAATTATATCAGTTGTTAGGATGTCGTGTTTCTTTTCCCAACTTTCATCTTTATCAATTAGAGGCTTCATAGATAGTCAGCATTGTTGATAAGTCTGTATAATTTATTTTATTAAATGTTTCAAAGACTTAAGTTGCATATTTTATGGAGAGTTTAATATATATATATATATATTCTTTGGACATAAAGTTTTATATTTCAGTTTCATGAATTTTATTTTGTTTTAAGATTTTGCATGCTTAAGTTAGTCTTCCGCTTGTAGTTAGCCAGGATGAGGTTCGCTTGGGGACCAACAATGGTACTTGAGTTCCGTTCACATCTAGGGTGTAGACTCGGGTGGTGACATCTAGTGGACTTTATGGGTGGAAGAACCCATGAATGAAGAGCTTAACATACCTTAAACAAAGGCCTAACACAAGCCTTAAGCAATGGATCTTTTGATTTTGACATTAGCGAGAGAAATATTTGAAAGAGTATTGATTGGGGTTTTTAATTGGGTCTAATGTAAAGTGACTTTAATTTGGGGGTTAATGACTTAAAATAGCCTAATTTGGTGAATAAAAGACTTCATAAACGACCCACTATTAATCCTAGTCGAATAGGAATTTATCCAAACGTCCCTCATTTAACAACCACTTTGACTATCCGTGAAGGGAACTATGGTCATGATGGTGCCCGTGGTCTATGGACTAGTAGCTACCCCAACCCTTTTTGGCCCATAACCACTAAGGAACCTTCACGGGCACTTTGACAGGTCGTAGTCAAACAACCGACTCATGAAGTGCCTCGTGAGCTTGGGGCAGTGTCTTGGCCTCTTGTCTTGACCTCCCAAGTGTCTAAGGCACCTTCAAGGACCCTTCATAGACCGTGGTCCACACCATTGTTCATGAAGGCGGTCGTGAACCTTTGGCTGTAGCTACCACGGTAGAGCAACCTTGGCTCTTTAGCTTAGGCTTGCCCTATTGCCTTGGTGGTTGCCCTACCCATTCACAACCAACCACATAAAACTCATCTAGGATACGAGGTCTAATACATACCTTGATATTCAACCATTAAAATCCTCGTTCTAAACACGTAGAGTTTCATTTACGACTCTATTTCTCAACCAAAACACCTTAGAACCCTAGCATGTCGCTTTAGTTTGGTCTATTAGTTTTTGGGGTGTTACAGTAAAGTTTCTTTTCAAATAAAATGAGACAGTGACAAAGCCAAACCTTGTGGAGTTCGAAGAATTTTTATCCACAATATAACGTATTTCATTCCATGGTCTTTCATTTCAAACTACTAGTAAACATTTTTAGTAGAATTTATGTTAGATAAGTCTCTACTAATGATTAACATATCATTCACTTACAAACAAACAATGACCTTATGATCTGAAGTTTTGTTAATGTAACACATTTGTTACATTCATTAATCTTAAATCTGTTTGCCGACATTGTTTTGTCAAACTTTGCATGCCACTATTTAAGTGCTTGTTTCAGTTCATAAAGTGACTTCATAAGTTTGAACACTTTTATTTCTTTACCAGAAAAAACAACCTCTCGGGTTTTTCCATGTAAATTTCTTCCCCTTACTCTTAGTTTAAAAAAAGTTCTTTTAACATCCATTTGATGGATTTCAAGATTATATATTGTTGCTAGTGCAATTAACATCCGAATAGATGTAATACTTGTCAGTGACGAGTATGTATCAAAGTAATGAAGACCTTCCTTTTGTTTGAAGACTTTGACTACGAGTCTTGCTTTGTACTTGTCAATAGCACCATTAACCTTCATTTTCCTTAAAATATCCATTTTGATTCTAACGACTTATATCTGGGAGGAAGATTATCAAACTCCCAAGTATGGTTATTCAAAATTGATTTAATCTCACTGTTGACAAATTCTTTCAAAAAGATGAATCCTCAGAGGACATTGCTTCTTGGAAGGTTTGAGGCTCATTATCAATGAGAAATGTCACAAAATTTTATTTGAAGCAAGTAGCGGTCCTTTGATGCTTACTAAGCCTTGAATTTTATTCATTTTGTATATTTTTGTTTGGTTCATCTTGAGGCCATTTAAACCTCCCACTAGAATCTTCATATGTAGCTTTATACAGGTAAATGTGTTCAAAGAATTCGGCATTATCTGATTCAATTACCGTATTGTCATGACTATTTAGACATTCAAATTTATGAACCAAAAATTGATATGTGTTAATATTTATAACATATCCAATAAACATACAATCCACAATCTTTGGTTCTATTTTAAACCTTTTGGGCATAGGAACGTGGACTTTTGCTATATACCCCCACCCTTTGAAAAATTTTCAGTTGGATTTCTTTTCATTTCATTTTCATATGGAATAGATTTTGTCTTTCTATGAAGCACTTTATTGAGTATTCGATTTGTTGTAATGATAGTTTTCCCCACAAGTTTTGTGATAAACTTGAACTTATAAGTAAGAAATTTGTCGTTTTCTTCAAATTTTGATTTTTTTCTTTCTACAATCCCATTAGATAGTGGTGAATAAGGGGCAATTGTTTGATGAATAATTTCATTTTCTAAACATATTTCCGCAAATAGAGATTCATATTCTCCACATCTATCACTTCTATCTTTTAATCCAACTGATTTTCAACTTCAGTCATGCTTACTTGATAGCAAATAAACATAACAATATCTAGTATAATCATCAATAAAGTTATTAAATACTTTTTCCCAGCACGTGTTGGTATTAATTTCATATCATAAATGTTCGTGTGAATCATATCTAAAGGATTGAAATTTTTTTCAGTAGACTTATAAGGATACTTAACAAACTTAGCTTCCATACATATTTGACTTTGTGTGTTATTGCACTTAAAATTAGGCAATACTACCAAACTAATCAATTTTTTAGAAGGTGTTATAATTGACATGTCCTAAACGTAAATCTCATAAACACCCCACTCAAGAAAGTAAGTAGAACAAGAACTTTTATTATTAGTAATAGAAATTACATTGAGCTTAAACAAGTCGTCGGAAAGGTAGCCCTTTCCAACAGACACTTCATTTTTACTAATTAAAATTTTGTCAGAAACAATTACACATTTGAATCCATTTTTAGTAAAAAGGGGAGTTAAAACCAAGTTCTTTCTTAATTTTGTAACATGTATAACATTTTACAGAGTCACCACCTTGTGAGATGTCATCTTCAAGAAAACTTTGCCCGTTCCTTCAACCTTTGTAGTTATCAAGTCTGCCATGTAAATCCTGTCATCACCTTATGTAGGCTCATATGATGCAAAAATTTCTTTGTTGGCGCATACGTGGCGGGTGGCATCAGAATCTATCCACCACTCTATTATATTGTCAACAAGATTGAATTTATAAAGCATAGCACATAGATTATCATCTTCAAATTCAACAACATTTTCTTGATCTTTCTTCTTTGCTTTTTTGGGAGCCCTACAATCTATAGCCCTATTAAGCTAACTACTTTGCTGTGTAGAGTTTGCTTTTATCTTCTTAGACCTTCCATCTTCAACAATATTGGCTCCTAATATTGTTGAATTTCCACGAGACCTCTTCTCCGCAACCTTGTTGTCCTCTTCATTTCTCAATATTACAATGAGATCTTCAAGGGACATCTCTTATCCCTTATGCTTTAAGTAATTTTTGAAGTCCTTCCACAAAGGAGGTAACTTCTCAATCATAGCAGCTATTTGGAAGGCCTTATTAATAAGTAGACCTTTCGCAAGGAGATCATTGATAATCACTTGCAATTTCTGAACTTGTGTAACAACATATTTCTTATCTATCATCTTAAAGTCTTGAAACTTTGCCACGATAAATTTTTCAATTCGACATCCTCCATCTTATACATCTTTTATAAAGCATCTCAGAAGTCTTTGCAAGTTATATTATAGTACAATTGTACAAGTCATCATGAAGCTCATTCAGAATATAGTTCTTGCATAAGAAATCAGAATGCTTCCAAGATTAAACAACCATAATGCATTCACCTTATGGAGTTGAATCCTCTAACTCAGGAACACTTTCTTTGATGAATCTTTGTACACTCAAAGTAGTTAAATAAAATAGCACCTTTTGTTTCTACCTCTTGAAATCCATGTCAGTGAATATTTCAGGTTTTTTTGCATAGCAGGTGCAACACTTGTATGACTCAATGAAGCATATTCATTACACCAATTTTCGGTGTCGTATTATCCATTACTTTAATTTCATTAGTCAACTTGTTGTCAAAAACGACAAGCACACTTAGTGTCTTCAAATAAAGACTTGATCTTTATTTCTAATTTGTTTCAAGTTAGACTATAAAGTTTTATAACTCTCAATTATTAACCAAATGAAGTTCTATTTTCTGACGAACTTTTTAGGCTCTCCAAGTCAGTATACAGTTCAAACAGAGCATAGAAACACAAAGGTTTTAATTTCCAAAAAAACAATAATAAATAATGTATTGTCATATATTTCTTCATATTTCAAACATTTACGTTCCAATAAAAAAGATAATCATAATTTTCTTAAGATTGTTAAATTTCTCGTAGTGCTAAATCTTTTTTTCGGACAAAATAACTTCAAATAAATTTCATGCAAATAATCAAATGAACAATATAAAGTTAAATAAATTTCGAAAACAAAATCATGAATAAGATGAAATGAAGAAGAGTTAAGTCCTCTAAATTCAGAGAATTTTCTTAAGGAACTTATTCCCCTCAAATAACCGATATTTTGAAATATATCATTCCAGGATAAAAGGACTCACGATAAAAAAATAGCGGTATCTCAAATTTGTTGTCCAGTGAACCACTCATTGACGTGTAGTCACACTTGAAGTTTTTGGAAACGCTAACACTTTTTTCTTACTATAACTTATCCAAAGATCTTTTATATATTTATATATATATATATATATATATATATATATATATATATATATATATATATATATATATATATCTGAGAAAGAATCAGATATTTATAGCTTATAGGTGAGCACATCATTCATGCGTGATATGTGAAAAGGTAGCCTAGATATACGAAATGTTGCATGAAAATATGACAGGTTGCATTCATTTGTTATAAGTATTCATGAATGAAATAACTCCATTCATACTTGCATCACTTTCACACATTTAATCCACCAAACTTCATTGTATGTATCATTATCCATTCACACATTATACAATGAACCCGATAGTAATTTTAGAGAACTAATAGGAAGCTTTAGAGAATTAGGAGGGGCAGGAAGACAGAGGGGGAGATTAAGGGAAGATTGTCAGAAGAGGAAAACAACATACATGAAGACAAGAAAGAGGAGAAAGAAAAGAAGAATGTCGTCCAAAGAGAAAAAATATTCCAAGGAAGAAAACAATGGTACACAAAGATCTAATAGTATAGTAGATAGAGAAAAAAAGCTAAGGAGTTTGGTTGAAGTGCGGGAGAATCAAAGCGCCTAGAAGACACAATAGAAAGATGGGATATGAGAGATACAAGGAGACTTGTTTGGCAAATAGAGGAGCAGTCAAGAATTGATACACAAAAGGAAGATACCTTAAGATATGAGCATAGTATTCCTAAACTCAAAGATTTTATGAAAAAGGATATTCAATACAAAATGAAAACAGAGGATGGGACATCAAGGGTAACATTGATAAAATAAGCAAAGACGGGGATTTGTCACCAAGGCAAACAATAACAATAAAAATAGAAACCCAAACTTCAAAAAGCAATACAATGAGTAGGAAGGCTTCCAACCAGGGGCGGAGCTACAGTAGGCTTAGGGAGTTTAAGCGGACACGCTTCGTCGAAAAATTACACCGTATATATAAATAAAATGATCTTTTAAATTGTTAAATAACACATTTAGGACACCCTGATAACATCAAAGAGTCTTGGCTCATTGGTTAAATGTCCAGCGGCTGCGCTTTTTATTTTACCTAATTTATTAATACAATATTATCAAGTATTGTTACACCTAATTTATTGATATAATATATTATCAATTAAGTTAATATTTAGTATTAAATTAGAGACCAAGGCTACAACTTAAAAATTTTAGGAAAACATAAAATTTTAGTAGACAATTGATCTTTTAATTAATTAGACTTTCAATTTTTCTTTTCATTGAAATTTTTAATAAAATTTAAAAGAAATTATTTAATATTAAGTTAATTTTTCTTTTCAGTGAAATTTTTAATAAAATTTAAAAGCAATTATTTAATATAAAGTTAATAAGTAATCCAATTTTTTTTTTATGAATTTACTTAAAGTAAAAAAGGCTCCATATAAAAGTGATCTCATTCTAAATGAACTTTCACTTTTTTCAAAGCTAATTAGTACTATGTAGTTTAATTTTAAATTTTTTGGTATTATTTAAAATAAATTATCTTTAAAGTAATATAGTTATATTTAAAAAAAATTAGTACACTCATTCGTTAAATTAATTTTATTTTATCTATGCAATTTATGAACACCCTTCGTAAAATTTATGACTAAGCCACTTATTCCAACTTCACATCAAATAAATGATTAACAAGTTTTTTTTATCTGAAACACTAAATTTATTAGATGTCAAAATGACTTTGAGAGACTAATGAAAGTAAACAGAAACCATCATCATTAGATTTATTAGATGTCAAAATGATTTTGAGAGACTAATGAAAGTAAACAGAAAACATCATTATTCATACGTTGTTTTCATAGAGCTATTTCGAAATCCATTGGAGCTGGAAGAATATACAAGGAAGTTAGGAATGACATAATTGAAAGACTATTTTGGATTTCTTTGTTTTGACATAATTTACATTACATATATGAAATTCTTTATGACTTTTGTATATGAAATATTGAATTACCTACAACCAAAAATAGGATAGGTGTCATTATGACCTTAATTTTTTGTTGCCATATAGATATAATTATTAGTGTCCAACACGCAATAGTAATAGAACTGATCTTCCATAACCTCAACTAATTTTGTATTACTATATCCTCTTTTTTTAATAATACAACACAAAAATATATTTTTCTTTAGATGTGTAACTGATAGCATTATAAAGTTAACTTATATCTCCATTAGCTTTTTGGATCAAATAAAAGAGTGGATAATTTGATAAATTAAAATATAACTAAATTATTGAATATTAGAATTTCATTCTTATAAGTATTATAGAATCAACATAAAATAATAATGTAAAAATTAAAATAGGAGAAACAATATACTATAATTTTCTTATTTCATACTGTTATTTTTAGTTTTAATGATTTGACAAACTTAGGGACCTTGTAAAGGTACCAGGTTTCTCACTTGAGTGTTGCAGATGAAACAAATCCAGGGACCTAGTAGAGGTACCAGGATCTCATGGTGACGAGCCTGTTGACTGCCAGCTGGAGATGGTACAGAAAGTAGGTGCACACTTCCTGATAGCGTCAGAAAGTGAGACTTCTCCAACCAATGGCAAGGAGTTTAGGGAAAGTGACTTGTCCATATAAAAGGCACTTTCCTAAACATCTTTGGTAGTTTTTGCAACTTGATAAAAACTTTTCAAGAACTCTTGCAAAGGCTTCTACCAAGCAAAGGCAGAATCATTCCAAGAACAGCAGAAATCTCTGGAGCTTTTAGTGTAGCTGTTTAGGAATATATTCTCTTGTTCTTATATTGTAAACTATTCCTGAAACTATAAAGGAATCAGTGGGTAGTGTTGAAATTCTAAGTTATCTAAGTGGAATAGCTTAGTGGGTAGATTCATTTCTACTTAGGCTTGTTAAGCAATAGATACTATTGTTTAAACGTGAGATTAAAAACTTCTTCTCACATTTGTTGTAATCGTGTTTTACTTTTGCTTTTGAAGATTAGCGAAAACGATTGAAAATCCTGTGAGACAGGTTGTGCTTTTACTCCCTTTAGCAAGGAGGTTTTCACGTAAAATCATTGTGTTGATTTTACTGCATTTAACTTTCTGGTTTTATCCATTAGTGTAGTAAGGGACCTGGTCCATTACTTTGTTAAGTGAAGACATATATTTTATCAAGTGGTATCAGAGCAGGCACTCCCTATTTGGTTAACACCAAGGGAGTGATATTTATTCTAGAATGGCTGCTCCACTTAATCTTGAAGAAGGTTAGTCGTCAACAAAACCTCCCCGTTTCAATGGACATTTTTACAGTTGGTGGAAAGTTAGAATGCATGATTACCTCATGGATGAAGACAACGCGTTATGGGATATTGTACTTGATGGACCGTTTATTCCGATGATGGAAGAAAAGGATGGTGAGAAAACTAATCTTGTTCCAAAGCCTAGACAAAAATACGACGAAGCTGATAGAAAAAAGATTGAAAAGGGCTACAAAGAAAAAACTCTTCTTGTCTGTGGGATAGGACCTGATGAGTTCAACAGGGTTTCAGCTTGTGGGTCTGCTAAGGAAATTTGGGACTGTTTAAAGACTGCTCATGAAGGAGCTGAACAAGTCAAGAAATCAAAGATTGACATGCTTACCTCACGGTATGAAAACTTCAAAATGAAGGAAGGAGAAACAATTCATGACATGTTCCCAAAATTGTCTTCCATTACAAATGAGCTGCGAAGTCTTGGTGAACCTATAAGCATGACTAAACAAGTCAAAAAAGTGGTTCGAATTCTTCCAAACTCTTGGGAAAGCAAGATTGATGCTATTACAGAAGCCAAAGATTTGAAGGTGCTGACTATGGATGCTTTGATTGGAAATCTGAAGATACATGAGATGAATCGAAATTACGATTTATCAAAGAATAAAGCCAAAAAGGATAAGTCATTGATGTGAAGTACGAATCTGATGAAGATTTAAGTGATGATGATATGGCATATCTCATCAGCAGATTTCAAAAAATTGTGAGAAAAAACAAAGTTTTTAAAAGAGGAACAAATGGTACTCGAAATGCTACTCAAGGTGATACATGCTACAAGTGTAGAAAAGTTGGGCACTTTATCAGTGAGTGTCCTCTGCTCAAGAATGAAAACAAGGAACATCAAAAACCAAGAAGTGACAAAGAAAATAGAAGGGACCTAGTACTCGGTAAGAGAGATTGAAGAGTTGCTGCAAATTTGGTGGTCAAAAAGGCTCTTGCTGCATGAGGCGATTCTTCAAGTGATTCAGAAGACCCTGATGAACCAAATGATATGTATATGGTGGCTGTACATGAGGAGGAAACCATTTTCAATGAAATGTTTGCTCTCATGGCTCATACAGAAAATGAAGAAGAGGACAACCACGTAACTCTTCTTGATATGAAAAATGACTTGGATAAATATCCTCTTAAAAACTTTGAGAACTTCTGCAAAAGTCATGATTGATTCTGTAATTGAGTTAACATTTGAAAGAGACACAACGAATGCTGAACTTGACGGTTTAACTGAAAACAGAGTTAAACTTGAAGAAAACATGTCAAGGATGGTGTCTCTAGAGTCTGATGATTCTGAATTTAAGAACCAGTTGAATCAGATAACTGAAGAAGCTGAAAAGCTAAATGGAATGTCAAATGGTTTACAAGCTGAAATTCAAGAAAAATTGAAAAACTCTGAGAAAAACCTTTGTATGTCACCGGAAAAGATCAACAAATTAGAAAAGGATATTGTCAAACTTAAGGAAGAACTTGAAAAATCCCTTAAGTGGACAAAATCCTCAAAGTTATTGTCAAATGCAACAAATCAGAGTAATTTCAATAAGAAACGACTAAGAAGTTTGAACATCACTCCTCCTTATAATCCTCACAGCAAGTATGTGTTTGTGTCTGACAATCTGCTCTATCTTCATTGTGGTAAGAATGGGCATTTGAAGGGAGAGTGTGCTAGCTGGAAAAACTCTCTAATATGCTGAAAGGCAAAATTTACCAAAAGAGAGACCTGGTCCTCCAAAGCATGTTTCAACTCACAAATTTTCAAAGAAAAAATCTGTCACTGCTCTAATGTCTTTTGTTATAAAGCTCCAAAATCTACCCTACTTGACTAAATACAATCTTATCACTCCTTTGTCTGCCTTCTGGGAACTCAAATTGAAATGGGTTCCCTAGCTAACCAAGTGATTCTTGGTGCAGGTAAGTGAGAGGAGTAGCAGTCAATATTTGTATATGGACAGTGGATGCTCTAAACATATGACTGGTGATGTGAAAAATTTCCTCTCACTCAAGACACTTCAAGGAGGAGGTGTCTATTTTGGTGACGGGAAGAAGGGGTACATTTTGGGAGTTGGCAAAGTGGGAAGATCTCTTGAAGATTCAATTGACAATGTGCATCATGTGGATGGGTTGAAGTAAGTTTGTTGAGTGTGTCTCAAATCTGTGACAAAGGAAATGAAGTCAAATTTACTTCTGAGAAGTGCACTGTGGTGAGTTTAACTACAAAGAAGGTAATTCTCACTGCTCAAAGAAGTAAAAATATGTATGTGGCCAACTTAAAAATGTCTCATGGAGATTACCTGACATGTCTTAGTGCTCAGAATGAGAATGTTGATCTTTGGCATTGTAGGCTGGGGCATGTGAGCTCATCTTTATTGAACAAATTAATTTCTAAGGACCTGGTCCGAGGTCTACCAAAACTGAAGTTTGCTGAAAATAAAATCTGTGAAGCCTGTGTTAAAGGAAAACAAATCAGATCATCCTTTAAGCCTAAAAGCAGGTAACTTCATCAAGAACACTAGAGATGCTTCACGTGGACTTATGTGGACCTTTGAAGGTTCAAAGTAGAAATGGCAAGAAGTACATTTTGGTGATTATTGATGACTACTCGAGATATACTTGGACAAGATTCTTGAAATCAAAGGCAGACACAGCTGAGGAGTTGGTGGTGTTTTTCAAAATGATTCAAACCAAATTGAATCAAGTCATTTGAAGCATTCGATCTGATCATGGCACTGAGTTTGAGAACTCAAAACTGGATAATTTCTGCATGGAAAATGGTACGAGTCATAATTTTTCTGCTCCAAGAACTCCTCAACAAAATGGAGTAGTGGAAAGGAAAAACAGAATCTTGGTGAACATTGACAGAACTATGATTATTGAATCAAATCTCCCTCAAAATTTCTGGGTTGAAGCTGTTAACACAGCATGTCATGTTACCAACAGGTGTCTGATAAGAGTTGTTTTGAATAAGACCCCCTATGAGCTGCTCAACAACAGAAAGCCTATGTTGAGCTATCTTAGAGCATTTGGATGCAGATGTTTTGTGTTGAATAATGGAAAGGATGATCTGGAAAAATTTGATCCTAGAAGTGATGAATGAGTGTTTGTTGGATATTCTTCATCCAGCAAGGCTTACAGAATATTCAACAAACGAACTCAATGCATTGAAGAAAGCATTCATGTTGTATTTGATGAATATGGAAGCTTGAAGAATGATAGATCAAATAATGATGATGATGTGATGAAACTGTTCAAATCGAAGAAGACTGAAGGAGGTGAAGCTGATGCAGATCAACAACTGAAAAATGACTGTGATGATCAGAATCATAGTCTACCTGAAGAGGCTGTTGAGGTTGAAAAGGATGACATGGTATCTGGTACTACTCAAAATTCCAGCCAGAATACATCAGACTCCCCAGAAAATGATGTCACTGTTTATGATGAAGAACATGTTGATCAGCTCAATAAGTCTGCTCCAAGATCAGGATGGAAGAATAGTTCATCACATCCTCTTGATAATCTCATTTAGCCTTTGAATTCTGGAATTCATACTAGATCAAAAACAAGAAATCTAGTTGCATTCTCAGCATTCATATCATCCATTGAGCCGAAGAATGTGAAAGAAGCATTAGGTGATGCAGACTGGATCAATTCTATGCAAGAAGAACTTCATCAGTTTGAAAGAAGCAAGGTATGGTACTTGGTTCCTCGACCTGAAGGCAGAACAGTAATAGGAAATATATGGGTTTTCAGAAACAAGCTTGATGAAATGGAGTGATTACTAGAAATAAATCCAGGTTGGTGGTGCAAGGATACAATCAAGAAGAGGGAATAGACTATGATGAGACTTTTGCACCTGTTGCTAGAATGGAAGCTATTAGAATTTTAATAGCTTTTCTGCATTTATGGGGTTCAAGCTGTATCAAATGGATGTGAAGAGTGCATTTCTGAATGGAGATCTCAAAGAGGAGGTGTTTGTCAAGAAACCTCCTAGTTTTGAGGATGTAGAGCTACCAGATCATGTGTTTAGATTGAATAAGGCACTGTATGGTCTGAAGCAGGCTCCAAGAGCATGGTATAAAAGGCTGTCAAAGTTTCTGCTGAAGAATGGTTTCAAAAGAGGCAAGATAGAAAATACTTTGTTCTTATTAAAAAGAGAACAAGAATTGCTTATCATTCAAGTGAATGTGGATGACATAATTTTTGGAGCTACTTAAGAACATTTGTGTGAAGAATTCTCATAATTAATGTGAAAGGAGTTTGAAATGAGTATGATGGGTGAATTGACATTCTTCCTGGGTCTAAAAATCAAGCAATCATCAAATGGGATTTCAATTTGTCAGGAGAAGTACATTAAGGAGCTGCTGAAGAAATTCAATATGTTTGACTATAAACCTATTGATACTCCTATGGGAACAAATTCCAAGATGATAGTAGAGGAATCTGATCCTCTTGTGAATCAGACAATGTACAGGGGAATCATTGGATCCTTGTTATATTTGACTGCTAGCAGGCATGATATTGTTTATAGTGTTGGAATGTGTGCCAGGTTTCAAGCATGTCCTCGTGATTCACACTTGAAGGCTACAAAACGTATTCTCAGATACCTGAAGAAATAAGGGGACCTAGTTCTCTTCTATCCCGCAGGTGATACTTTTGATCTGGTTGGTTTTGCAGATGCTGATTTTGCTGGTTATCAAGTTGACAAGAAGAGTACCTCTGGAATGGCTCATTTCCTTGGATCATCACTTATTTCTTGGGTACCAAGAAGCAGAACTCTGTGGCTCTTTCAACTGCTGAAGCTGAATATGTAGAGCTGCAGCCTGCTGTTCTCTGTTGCTGTGGATCAGGCAACGCTTGGACGATTTTGGGATTCACATCAAAGCAATTCCTCTTATGTGTGACAATACTAATGTTGTTAGTATGGGAAAGAATACAGTCCATCATAAGAGAACAAAGCATATTGATATTAGACATCACTTTTTGAGAGATAATGTTGAGAAGGGAAATATTGTGCTCACATATTGTCCAACGGAGGAACAAATTGCAGACATCTTCACCAAGGCTCTCAGCAAGGATCAATTTGAGAGAAATCGGTTGAAGTTGGGCATGTTGATCTCCAAGTGATGTTCTTAGCTTCTAACAGTTGAATTCCTTTGATGGCTAAAATTGCCGTGCAGATATCCTTTGTGTGAATATTTTAATATCTAAACAAAGATCCTTTTTGTACCTTTTGTAGGTATACTCTCAGTAAGGACCTGCTCAGCAAGGGAAGCAACTAGAACAACTAAGGAATGAGATTTAACTGTGTTATGGTACCTGGTGCCTGTCCAGGTTAGAGTTTATACATTAAATTGAAACTGAAAAATATGACCATTGATAACGCCACGTGTCAGACATCAGTCACTTTGACCGTTTGTCCCATCGTTTCTCTCTCAAACGACACATCCAATCACGGACCTGGCACCTTTTCACTCCTTTTTAAAAACCCATTTACTTCTTTTGAAATCCACATCTATCCTTTAACATTCTTCTTGGTTCACGAAGGGTTTTACCAAAATCAAAAAAGGAAGGCAAAAAATTGTTTCTTCTTCTTCTTTTCTATGTTCAACAAAACCATTTTCTTGTGTGTAAAACATGTCTTCTCCTTCATCTTCCTCTAAACAGATGCTAGATGCTCTTAGAGAAATTGAGCCTCTTGCTTTCTATTCTCCGACAACTATACAGGCCAGACCCACTCCCCCTTCCAATTCTCAACAAGACACACCTGATAACCCTTTCTATGGCATAGATATAAGCAGTTCTTGTGTTCCTACCGGACCTGGTCCGTTTAAATATATGTTGCCTTACAATCTCTTTGAAGGAGATTTGCCTAAGAATAAGGCATCTGAGTCAAATATATTGGCAGCAAGTGAAGAGCTGGTGATTGAAAGCTTGGCTATGATGAGGGAAGAAGCAATGGCGGAGCAAACTGAGGTCTTACAGAGGGAAGAGGTAAGAAAAACTCAGCCCATCTTTGATAAAAACTCCTGATATAGAAAGGTACCCTTCTTCTACCTCCTCTGACTCTGAAAGTGAGGAGGAACCTTTAAAATGGAAGGTTGAGCGAAGAGAAGGGGAAATATCTAGAAAAGGGAAGGAGAAGGTAGTCGAAGAGGCCCCTAGGAGAAGACCTACTGCTAGGGCTGCTGCTCAAAAGTTGATGGCTGATGCCTTGAAGGCCAGTGCACGCTCTACTGCTGTAGTTAGAAGTGCCAGAACCTTCAAGGTATCGAATTTCAAAATGCCTGAGACTAATGTGGTTGAGTTGTCTGGTGAGGAAGAGGAAAAGAAAACTAAGAAGAAAAGGTCTGAGAACAAAAAGGGAAAAGTTTCAAAGAAGGTTGAAAACACAAAGTCAAAAAAGAAGAGTTCTGAGGGAAAAAGGAAAAGTTCACAGGGACTTGGTACCCAAGCCAGGAGAGATGAAGGTGTCAACATGCAGGAAGTTGTTGACAGCCTGAGAAACCAAGCAGTCTTGGCAGGAAGAATTTTTGATAAGGGAATCATAACTCTTCCTGGCATGGATTCTCTTCACGATATGGTAGAGATCCAATCTTGGTTACACTTGTTTAACAGGAAATCCCCCATCCTCCATGAAGAAGAAGTGCGCGGATTTTACTATAATATTCAATTCAAGGACGATGGGAGCATCTTCACACGGGTAAATGACATTGATGTATATTTAGATGAGGGTGTGTTGAGCAAAATTCTCAGGGTGCCTAAAGAGGGGACCCGGTCTGTACTGGGCAGAACTTGCTCTTCTGAGTTTGCTTCTGTGATTTCTAAGACACCCACAACCAAGGTTGCTGGGATTTATAAGAAAATCATGAAGAGTGAGTACTAGTTGGTCTTTGAGTTCATCAATAAAGTTCTCCTTCCTTGCACTGAAAAGAGGACAGTAGAAACTGCTGCTGATTTATTTGTAATGGAGATGTTGTGTATCTTCGAAGCCCTGAACCTCCCTGGTCTAATGCTTGAGCATATCCACAAAACTGTCATTGAGAGGAAAAGTGTTCACGGAATGAGTTACAGATACTTTCTCACGGAAGTATTTAAGCATTTTAAAATTCCTCTCAGTGTTGGAAAGGTTGGGACGGTTAAGCAGACTATCTCTAAGAGTTCCTTGGTTGAGTGCGAGTGCATTGAAGGAAGAGGCTATCCAAAGAGTAAAATGGCTCAACTTATCGAAGATTAGGCCCAACTTAAGCACGAGGTTGAGGAGCTTACTTTGTGGTTGAGTGGTAAAGAGGCAGAGATTGCTATAGTCAAAGCAGAACTGCTTACTGCATAGAGTGAGGGACCTGGTTCTTCAGTGGTACAAGCTCTGGAGAAAGAGAATGCTGAGTTGAAGGTGAAGATCACTGCCCTGCAGGAAAAGGCTATCAAGGATAATTATGCTGCCAATGCACGACTCACTCTTGTTATCCAGTCCCTGTCTCATCCTCCCCCCTCTTCCTAGCCTGTTAATCAATCCTCCCTGGGTCATTTTTTTGTGTGGCTTATCATTGTGTTGATGGATATTCAGTTTGTTTCTAATGTATTAATGTTATGATGGCATGCTGGTTAATTTATTCCTTTGTTGTTCTGCTTATCTTCTTTTGCGCATGCTTTTACCTTACTGATTGATTGCTCTTTAGCATTGATGTTGTTCAGTATTTCTATAGACATTATTGGTTTACTGCATACCTTTTTTATGATGTCAAAAGGGGGAAATAAACCTGTAAGTAGCCAAATGATTATTTTTGTGGGGGAATACAGTGAGGGGGAATATACAAAAAGTGGGAATATAGCAAGGCGGAACAAAGCTGGAGAAGATCTGAGATCATTGTTTGTCATCATCAAAAAGGGGGAAAATATTATTTGTAGTTTTGATGATTTGACAAACTTAGGGACCTTGTAAAGGTACTAGGTTTCTTACTTAAGTGTTGCAGATGAAAAAAACCCAGGGACCTAGTAGAGGTACCAGGCTCTCATGGTGACGAGCCTGTTGACAGCAAGCTGGAGACGGTACAGAAAGTAGGTGCACACTTTCCGATGGCGTCAGAAAGTGAGACTTCTCCAACCAATGGCAAAGATTTTAGCGAAAGTGACTTGTCCTGTAACAACCTGTTTAGTCGTTTTGAGTAGCAAATTTTATTTCTGGAAAAACAGGCTGAGGCGATGGATGGGCACGACGGACCGTCGCAGGGTCTCGTTTCAAAACACTTAGAAAATCTAAAATTGGGTACTGAAAATCGACTCTCTGAACTTCGTAACGGAATGGCAGGACGGACCGTCACAGGTGTGACGGACTGTCACAGACTCTTCAGAGAAATTGAGTCTCTGAACTCTGTGACAGAGCAGCAGGACGGACCGTCGCAGGCGCGACGGGCTGTCACAGGCTGCGTAAATCCCAGTCTGAGTTGGAATTCCTCAATTGTTTTAAGGGACGTTTTTTACTATCCCTGCTTTAATTATATAGTTAGTGGGTTAATGTTAATAAGTCTAATTACTTGGGGGTTAAAAGAGGTAACCTTTAGTTAATTAGTGGGTTATTATTGCCATCTTTTATTCTTAATTATATGCTAATTAGGGTAAAAGAAAGAGGGTTTTGAATAAAGAAAATAGAAAGAACAAGAGAAAGAGAGAGAAAGTCAAACGAGAGGGAGGGAGAAAATGAACGAACAGGGAAAGAAGAAGAACAAAGCTTTGGGAATTTGCTTGCTTGATCACTAGTCTTCGGTGGAGGTAGGTTATGGTTTCTCTTACGATATTCGTAGTAAACTCTTAATAGCGAATGATATGTATTGATTATATTATAAACCCTGCTATGTGCTTAATTGTATGCTTGCATGAATGTAATTATATAATTGTGATTATATAAGCATGATGAAGTTATTGAATCCCAAATCTTGCAAAACCCTAATCTCTTTGTTAATGATGAGGCCTTGGTATAAAAGAAGGCGTGATGAACTAAAATAATGAGATTGATGATGCCTTGGTAAGAAAGAAGGCTTGATGAATTGATAGAAGGAGATTTAGGGGATCGGGTGTCACGAACCGACACGTAGATTTAGGGGATCGGGTGTCACGAACCGACACGTAGATTTAGGGGATCGGGTGTCACGAACCGATACGTAGATTTAGTGGATCCGGTGTCACGAACCGACACGTAGATTTAAGGGATCGGGTGTCACGAACCGACACGTAGATTTAGGGAATCGGGTGTCACGAACTGACACGTAGATTTAGGGGATTGGGTGTCACGAACCGACACGTAGACTTAGGGGATCGGGTGTCACGAACCGACACGTAGATTTAGGTGATCGGGTGTCACGAACCGACACGTAGACTTAGGGGATCGGGTGTCACGAACCGACACGTAGATTTAGGGGATCGGGTGTCACGAACCGACACAAGAGGATTAATGAATATGAGGGAGCGGAGTGTCACGTACCGACACAAAAGAAATAAAGATAATGAACCGGGTATGCCACCAGATAGGGATATTGACTTTTGTATTGATCTTGAACCGGGTACTCGCCCCATTTTTATACCCCCCTATAGAATGGCTCCCGCGGAGTTAAGAGAGTTAAAAGCCAGACTTCAAGAGTTGTTGAGCAAAGGCTTCATTAGACCAAGTGCATCTCCTTGGGGTGCTCCAGTTTTGTTTGTAAAGAAGACGGATGGGAGTTTTCGGATGTGCATAGACTACCGGCAGTTGAACAAGGTAACCATAAAGAACAAGTATCCTCTTCCTCGCATTGATGACTTGTTCGATCAGTTACAAGGTGCTTGTGTCTTCTCTAAGATTGACTTGAGATCCGGTTATCATCAATTGAAAATACAGGCAACGGATGTGCCGAAGACTGCTTTTAGAACTAGGTATGGGCATTACGAATTTGTAGTGATGTCTTTTGGTCTTAAGAATGCCCTGCCGCGTCCATGAGTTTGATGAACGGGATTTTTAAGCCATATTTGGATCTCTTTGTGATCGTATTTATTGATAATATATTGATATACTCTAAAAGTAAGGAGGAACATGAGGAGCATTTGAGAATGGTATTGGAAATGTTGAGGGAGAAAAAGCTTTATGTCAAGTTCTCTAAGTGTGAGTTTTGGCTAGATGCAGTGTCCTTCTTGGGGCACGTGGTTTCTAAGGATGGAGTGATGGTGGATCCTTCTAAGATTGAGAAAGTGAAGAATTGGGTAAGACCTACTAATGTGTCAGAAATAAGGAGCTTTGTTGGGTTAGCTAGCTACTACCGCCGATTTGTCAAGGGATTCTCTTCTATTGCTTCCCAACTGACGAACTTGACTAAGCAAAATGTTCCATTTGTATGGTCGGATGAGTGTGAGAAAAGCTTCCAGAAGCTCAAGACTCTGTTGACTACTACACCAATTCTCACCTTGCCAGTGGAAGGTAAGAATCTCATTGTCTATTGTGATGCATCCTATTCGGGTTTGCGTGCGGTGCTAATGCAAGAGAAGAATGTGATTGTTTATGCTTCAAGACAATTAAAAGTGCATGAACGTAACTATCCAACTCATGATTTGGAATTGGCCGCGGTAGTGTTTGCACTAAACTAATGGAGACACTATTTATATCGGGTTAAGTGTGAGGTATATACGGATCATTGTAGCCTATAGTATTTCTTTACTCAGAAAGATTTGAACTTGAGACAGAGGAGATGGATGGAACTACTGAAGGACTACGACATCACTATTTTGTATCATCCGGGGAAGGCAAATGTTGTAGGGGATGCTTTAAGTAGAAAGGCGGGAAGCATGGGAAGTCCTGCTCACTTGCAAGCTTCTAGATGCCCATTGGCTAGAGAAGTTCAGATTCTGGCTAACGACCATATGAGATTAGAAGTAAATGAGAAGGGAGGATTTTTAGCTTGTGTGGAGGCAAGATCTTCCTTCCTTGACAAGATTAAGGGAAAGCAGTTTAATGATGAAAAATTGATCCGGATCCGAGATAAAGTGTTGCAAGGAAAGGCTAAAGAAGCGACAATCGATGAGGAAGGTGTTTTGAGGATTAAGGGAAGGGTATGTGTACCCCGCGTCGATGATTTGATCAACACTATTTTGACAGAGGCTCATAGTTCAAGGTATTCGATACATCCGGGTGCAACCAAGATGTACCATAACCTAAAGCAACACTTTTGGTGGAGTAGAATGAAGCGTGATATTGTGGATTTCATTGCCAAATGTCCAAACTGTCAACAAGTAAAGTATGAACACCAAAGGCCCGGAGGAACACTTCAGAGAATGCCCATTCCTGAATGGAAGTGGGAAAGGATTGCAATGGATTTCGTGGTTGGTCTTCCAAAGACATTGGGAAAGTTTGATTCTATTTGGGTAATTGTTGATAGGTTAACTAAGTTTTCTCACTTCATTCCGGTCAAGGTGACTTACAATGCAGAGAAGTTAGCAAACTTTACATCTCGGAAGTTGTGCGATTGCATGGGGTTCCACTCTCCATTATATACGATAGAGGTACCCAGTTTACTTCTAAGTTTTGGAAAACATTGCATGCGGAATTGGGTACTAGGTTGGACCTTAGTACCGCGTTCCATCCTCAGACCGATGGTCAGTATGAGCGAACGATTCAAGTGTTGGAGGATATGCTTCGTGCATGTGTGATCGAATTTGATGGTCAGTGGGATAGCTTCTTACCCTTAGTAGAGTTCTCCTACAACAATAGCTATCACTCAAGAATTGATATGGCCCCACTTAAGGCACTATATGGTAGGAGATGTAGGTCTCCCATTGGGTGGTTTGATGCATTTGAGGTTAGACCTTGGGGTACTGACCTTCTGAGGGAATCGTTAGATAAAGTGAAATCTATTCAAGAAAAGCTTCTAGTGGCGCAAAGTAGACAGAAGGAGTACGCAAATCGGAAGGTTAGAGACTTGGAGTTTATGGAGGGTGAACAAGTCTTATTGACTGTTTCACCAATGAAAGGGGTGATGCGGTTTGGTAAGCGAGGTAAACTTAGCCCAAGGTATATTGATCCATTTGAAGTACTTAAGCGAGTCGGGGAGGTGGCTTATGAGTTAGCCTTGCCTCCAGGGCTGTCCGGAGTGCATCCGGTATTCCATGTGTCGATGTTGAAAAGATACCATGGGGATGGAAACTACATTATCTGTTGGGATTCAGTTTTTCTTGATGAGAATTTGTCTTATGAGGAGGAACCTGTTGCCATCCTAGATAGAGAAATTCGCAAGTTGAGATCAAGGGAGATTGCATCCATCAAAGTTCAATGGAAGAATCGACCCGTTAAAGAAGCCACTTGGGAGAAGGAGGAAGATATGCGAGAAAGATACCCACATCTATTTACAGATTCAGGTACTCCTTTTCGCCCTTGTTTCCTTCTTGTGATCATTCGGGGACGAACGATGGGTAAGATAGTATCTATTGTAACGACCTGTTTAGTCGTTATGAGCAGCAGATTTTATTTCTGGAAAAACAGGCTGAGGCGACGGACCCCATGACGGACCGTCATGGGCACGACAGACCGTCGCAGGGTCTCATTTCAAAACACTTAGAAAATCTGAAATTGGGTACTGAAAATTGACTCTCTGAACTTCGTAACGGAATGGCAGGACGGACCGTCACAGGTGTGACGGACCGTCACAGACTCTTCAGAGAAATTGAGTCTCTGAACTCTGTGACGGTGCAACAGGATGGACTGTCGCAGGCGCGAAGGGCCGTCACAGGCTGCGTAAATCCCAGTCTGAGTCGGAATTCCTCAATTGTTTTAAGGGACATTTTTGACTATCCCTGCTTTAATTATATAGTTAGTGGGTTAATGTTAATAAGTCTAATTACTTGGGGGCTAAAAGAGGTAACCTTAAGTTAATTAGTGGGTTAATATTGTCATCTTTTATTCTTAATTATATGCTAATTAGGGTAAAAGAAAGAGGGTTTTGAATAAAGAAAATAGAAAGAACAAGAGAAAGAGAGAGAAAGTCAAACGAGAGGGAGGGAGAAAATGAACGAACAGGGAAAGAAGAAGAACAAAGCTTTGGGAATTTGCTTGCTTGATCACTAGTCTTCGGTGGAGGTAGGTTATGGTTTCTCTTACGATATTCGTAGTAAACTCTTAATAGCGAATGATATGTATTGATTATATTATAAACCCTGCTATGTGCTTAATTGTATGCTTGCATGAATGTAATTATATAATTGTGATTATATAAGCATGATGAAGTTATTGAATCCCAAATCTTGCAAAACCCTAATCTCTTTGTTAATGATGAGGCCTTGGTATAAAAGAAGGCGTGATGAACTAAAATAATGAGATTGATGATGCCTTGGTAAGAAAGAAGGCTTGATGATTCGATAGAAGGAGATTTAGGGGATCGGGTGTCACGAACTGACACGTAGATTTAGGGGATCGGGTGTCACGAACTGACACGTAGATTTAGGGGATCGGGTGTCACAAACTGACACATAGATTTAAGGGATCGGGTGTCACGAACCAATACGTAGATTTAGGGAATCGGGTGTCACGAACCGACACGTAGATTTAGGGGATCGGGTGTCACGAACTGACACGTAGACTTAGGGGATCGGAGTGTCATGTTCCGACACATAGTAGTAGGGGATCGGAGTGTCACGTACCGACACAAGAGGATTAATGAATATGAGGGAGCGGAGTGTCATGTACCGACACAAGAGAAATAAAGATAATGAATCTTGAAAGATGTTAATATACTCAATTTAATGAACATAATTCCCAAATGAGTATGGTATTGAGGCTTGAGTCCTCATGTGTGAACTTGACGGTAATTGTTAATGATATAGTACTTGCTGTTGCTACATGTTGAGTATCATAGTTGATTTTATGATATTACTTGGTATATATTGATTTCTATTTTGAGTTGGCCGATGATATCTACTTAGTACCCGTGTTTTTTACTGACCCCTACTTTTATGTTTTTCTTCTTGTTTATTTGTGGAGTGCAGCAAACGTGCCGTCATCTTCGACTCAACAGTAACTCTAGCCAGTCTTCATTACTCCGGATATCAGGGTGAGCTAATGCTTCTAGCTTGGACTGGATCTTCCTCTTCATGTCTTGATGCCTTGAAGCTCCGGCATGGACTAGCTTTTGTGTATTTTTAGCTTCTTAGAAACCCTTAGATTTACTTGTTTGAAGTAGATGTTCTTGTGATGATGACTTCCAGATTTTGGGAAATAATAGTTATTAAATTGGTTTTTATTAATGAGTTTAAGTCTTTCGCATTACTTTATGTTGATATTACATTGAAATGTTATGGCTTAGATTGGTTGGTTCGCTCACATAGGAGGGTAAGTGTGGGTGCCAGTCGCGGCCCGGTTTTGGGTCATGACAAACTTGGTATCAGAGCATTAGGTTCGTTGGTCTCATCACACAAGAACGAGTCTGGTAGAGTCTTAAGGAACGGTAGGGGGACGCCTTTACTTTTCTTTGAGGAGCTATAAGACTTTAGGAAAATTCCATTCTTTCTTTCGTGCTATTACTTGGGTCCAATTGGTATCTAGGTGATACAAATTGGTATCTGACCATCTTCACTCTGTTTCGCAGATGGTTATAACTAGAGCAACAACTGCGCCAACACCAACATCGGAAGACAAGAAGCGTCCGAGCCAGCCACTGGGGCTGTAGCTCGAGGAAGAGTAGCGGCAAGAGGCCGTGGGAGGACGTCCTCTAGAGGAAGAGGACGAGCACCTAGCCCGTCTGATACTAGGGCGGTGACTCCTCCACCGACTGAGGAAGTGGTAAGACAGGGTGAGGAAGGGGAGAATGAACAAGTGCAAAATGAGGAATTGCCACCCCAACCTACCCCAGAGATGATCAATCAGGTTCTCGCTTATCTTAGTGGGTTGTCTGATCAGGGTCAGGCCTCTCCAGTGTTTTCTGCACCAACACCTCCGGTTTCAGAGGTACAACATGTAGACACTATGGCTCCTCGTATGGATGCCTCATTGGACATAGGCACGTTTCCACGTCTGACTACTGGGCCTATAATGACAAATGATCAGCATGAACTTTTTAGTAAGTTCTTGAAATTGAAACCTCCAGTCTTCAAGGGTGCTGAATCTGAGGATGCTTACGATTTTCTAGTTGACTGTCATGAGCTACTACACGAGATGGGAATAGTAGAACGGTTTGGTGTTGAGTTCGTGAGTTATCATTTTCAAGGGAACGCCAAAATGTGGTGGCGGTCACATGTTGAGTGTCAACCAACGGAGGCACCACCTATGACTTGGGCCTCATTCTCTAGCTTGTTTATGGAGAAGTATATCCCCCGGACTTTGAAGGATAGGAAAAGGGATGAGTTCTTGAGCCTAGAGCAAGGTAGGATGTCGGTCAATGCATATGAGGCTAAGTTTCGTGCACTATCCAGATATGTCACTCAACTTTGTTCCAGTCCACAAGAGCGGATTCGTCGTTTTGTGAAGGGGTTGAGGTCAGAGTTGCGGATTTCAGCCTTACAGGTAGCAGCTACAGCAAAATCCTTCCAAGAAGTGGTAGATTTCGTGGTAGAGGTGGAAGGAGTAAATCCAGACGAATTCACCATGGCATCGACATCAAAGAGGTTTCGAAAGGGAGGTGAGTTTAATGGTTCTTACTCTAGAGGACAGGGTTCCGGAGGTTACTCAGTTCGACCCATTCAGTCTTCACTACAGACTGTAGTTGGGGGTCCACCTCAGACCGGTCAACACTTCTCTGAGAGACCTATGCTTGACTCTAGAGAGTGTTATGGATATGGGGAGACTGGACATATTAGGAAGAATTGTCCCAAACAGAGTTATGGACCCCCAATAGCTAGAGGTAGAGGTGGTCATGGTAGAGGCTGTTATTCTGGAGGACGTGGTGGCCGAGGTAATGGTGGTCACCAAAATGGCCGGGGTGATGGGAAAACTGGAGCCACTACAACACAACATGGTAGAGGCAACGGACAGACAAGTAATGGGGCCCATTGTTATGCTTTCCCTGGGAGATCAGAGGCGGAGACATCTGATGTTGTCATCACAGGTAATCTTCTGGTTTGTGATTGCATGGCTTCTGTATTGTTCGATCCTAGATCCACATTTTCTTATGTATCTTCCTCATTTGCTAATGGTCTGAATTTACATTGTGAATTACTTGATATGCCTATTCGTGTTTCTACTCCGGTGGGTGAGTCTGTAGTAGTTGAAAAGGTATATAGATCTTCTTTGGTGAACTTTGTGGGGAGCAACACTTATGTAGATTTGGTTATCTTAGAAATGGTTGATTTTGATGTAATTTTGGGTATGACTTGGCTTTCTTCGCAATTTGCGATCTTAGATTGTAATGCTAAAATTGTGATGTTAGCAAAGCCTGGGACAGATCCGTTAGTGTGGGAGGGTGACTACACTTACAATCCGGTGCGTATCATCTCTTTTCTTCGTGCTATGAAAATGGTTAGTAAAGGGAATTTAGCTTTCTTGGCACATCTCAAGGATGACACTACCCAAGTACCTTCGATTGAGTCAGTTTCGGTGGTCCGTGAGTTTCTGGATGTGTTCCCTGAAGATCTTCCTGGTATGCCACCAGATAGGGATATTGACTTCTGTATTGATCTTGAACCGGGTACTCGCCCCATTTCTATACCCCCTAATAGAATGGCTCCCACGGAGTTAAGAGAGTTAAAAGCCCAACTTCAAGAGTTGTTGAGCAAAGGCTTTATTAGACCAAGTACATCTCCTTGGGGTGCTCCAGTTTTGTTTGTAAAGAAGAAGGATGGGAGTTTTCGGATGTGCATAGACTACCGGCAGTTGAACAAGGTAACCATAAAGAACAAGTATCCTCTTCCTCGCATCGATGACTTGTTCGATCAGTTACAAGGTGCTTGTGTCTTCTCTAAGATTGACTTGAGATCCGGTTATCATCAATTGAAAATATGGGCAACGGATGTGCCAAAGACTGCTTTTTGAACCAGGTATGGGCATTACGAATTTGTAGTGATGTCTTTTGGTCTTACGAATGCCCCTGCCGCGTTCATGAGTTTGATGAATGGGATTTTTAAGCCATATTTGGATCTCTTTGTGATCGTATTTATTGATAATATACTGATATACTCTAAAAGTAAGGAGGAACATGAGGAGCATTTGAGAATGGTATTGGAAATGTTGAGGGAGAAAAAGCTTTATGCCAAGTTCTCTAAGTGTGAGTTTTGGCTAGATGCAGTGTCCTTCTTGGGGCACGTGGTTTCTAAGGATGGAGTGATGGTGGATCCTTCTAAGAATGAGACAGTGAAGAATTGGGTAAGACCTACTAATGTGTCAGAAATAAGGAGCTTTGTTGGGTTAGCTAGCTACTACCGCCGATTTGTCAAGGGATTCTCTTCTATTGCTTCCAGACTGACGAACTTGACTAAGCAAAATGTTCCATTTGTATGGTCGGATGAGTGTGAGGAAAGCTTTCAGAAGCTCAAGGCTCTGTTGACTACTGCACCAATTCTCACCTTGCCAGTGGAAGGTAAGAATTTCATTGTCTATTGTGATGCATCCTATTCGGGTTTGTGTGCGGTGCTAATGCAACAGAAAAATGTGATTGCTTATGCTTCAAGACAATTAAAAATGCATGAACGTAACTATCCAACTCATGATTTGGAATTGGCCGCAGTAGTGTTTGCACTAAAGCAATGGAGACACTATTTATATGGGGTTAAGTGTGAGGTCTATACGGATCATTGTAGCCCACAGTATATCTTTACTCAGAAAGATTTGAACTTAAGATAGAGGAGATGGATGGAACTACTGAAGGACTACGACATCACTATTTTGTATCATCCGGGGAAGGCGAATGTTGTAGCGGATGCTTTAATTAGAAAGGCGAGAAGCATGGGAAGTCTAGCTCACTTGCAAGCTTCTAGACGCCCATTGGCTAGAGAAGTTCAGATTCTGGCTAACGACCTTATGAGATTAGAAGTAAATGAGAAGGGAGGATTTTTAGCTTGTGTGGAGGCAAGATCTTCCTTCCTTGACAAGATTAAGGGAAAGCAGTTTAATGATGAAAAATTGATCCGGATCCGAGATAAAGTGTTGCAAGGAGAGGCTAAAGAAGCGACAATCGATGAGGAAGGTGTTTTGAGGATTAAGGGAAGGGTATGTGTACCCCGCGTCGATGATTTGATCAACACTATTCTAACAGAGGCTCATAGTTCAAGGTATTCGATACATCCGGGTGCAACCAAGATGTACCGTGACCTAAAGAAACATTTTTGGTGGAGTAGAATGAAGCGTGATATTGTGGATTTCATTGCCAAATGTCCAAACTGTCAACAAGTAAAGTATGAACACCAAAGACCCGGAGGAATACTTCAGAGAATGCCCATTCCTGAATGGAAGTGGGAAAGGATTGCAATGAATTTTGTGGTTGGTCTTCCAAAGACATTGGGAAAGTTTGATTCTATTTGGGTAATTGTTGATAGGTTAACTAAGTCTGCTCACTTCATTCCGGTCAAGGTGACTTACAATGCAGAGAAGTTAGCCAAACATTACATCTCGGAAGTTGTATGATTGCATGGGGTTCCACTCTCCATTATATCAGATAGAGGTACGCAGTTTACTTCTAAGTTTTGGAAAACATTGCATGCGAAATTGGGTACTAGGTTGGACCTTAGTACCGCGTTCCATCCTCAGACCGATGGTCAGTCTGAGCGAACGATTCAAGTGTTGGAGGATATGCTTCGTGCATCTGTGATCGAATTTGGTGGTCAATGGGATAGCTTCTTACCCTTAGCAGAGTTCTCCTACAACAATAGCTATCACTCAAGCATTGATATGGCCCCATTTGAGGCACTATATGGTAGGAGATGTAGGTCTCCCATTGAGTGGTTTGATGCATTTGAGGTTAGACCTTGGGGTGCTGACCTTCTGAGGGAATCGTTAGATAAAGTGAAATCTATTCAAGAAAAGTTTCTAGTGGCGCAAAGTAGACAGAAGGAGTACGCAGATCGGAAGGTTAGAGACTTGGAGTTTATGGAGGGTGAACAAGTCTTGTTGAAGGTTTCACCAATGAAAGGGGTGATGCGTTTTGGTAAGTGAGGTAAACTTAACCCAACTTATATTGATCCATTTGAAGTACATAAGCGAGTAGGGGAGGTGGCTTATGAGTTAGCCTTGCCTCCAGGGCTGTCCGGAGTGCATCCGGTATTCCATGTGTCGATGTTGAAAAGATACCATGGGGATGGAAACTACATTATCCGTTGGGATTCAGTTTTGCTTGATGAGAATTTGTCTTATGAGGAGGAACCTGTTGCCATCCTAGATAGAGAAATTCGCAAGTTGAGATCAAGGGAGATTGCATCCATCAAAGTTCAATGGAAGAATCAACCCGTTGAAGAAGCCACTTGGGAGAAGGAGGCAGATATGCGAGAAAAATACCCACATCTGTTTACAGATTCAGGTACTCCTTTTCTCCCTTGTTTCCTTCTTGTGATCGTTCGGGGACGAACGATGGGTAAGATAGTATCTATTGTAACGACCTGTTTAGTCGTTTTGAGCAGCAGATTTTATTTCTGAAAAAACAGGCTGAGGCGACGGACCCCACGACGGACCGTCATGGGCACGACGGACCGTCGCAGGGTCTCATTTCAAAACACTTAGAAAATCTAAAATTGGGTACTGAAAATCGACTCTCTGAACTTCGTAACGGAATGGCAAGACGGACCGTCACAGACTCTTCAGAGAAATTGAGTCTCTGAACTCTGTGACGGCGCAGCAGGATGGGCCGTCACAGGCTGCGTAAATCCCAGTCTGAGTCGGAATTCCTCAATTGTTTTAAGGGACGTTTTTTACTATCCCTGCTTTAATTATATAGTTAGTGGGTTAATGTTAATAAGTCTAATTACTTGGGGGTTAAAAGAGGTAACCTTAAGTTAATTAGTGGGTTAATATTGCCATCTTTTATTCTTAATTATATGCTAATTAGGGTAAAAGAAAGAGGGTTTTGAATAAAGAAAATAGAAAGAACAAGAGAAAGAGAGAGAAAGTCGAACGAGAGATGGAGAAAATGAACGAACAGGGAGAGAAGAAGAACAAAGCTTTGGGAATTCGCTTGCTTGATCACTAGTCTTCGGTGGAGGTAGGTTATGGTTTCTCTTACGATATTCGTAGTAAACTCTTAATAGCGAATGATGTGTATTGATAATATTGTAAACCCTGCTATGTGCTTAATTGTATGCTTGCATGAATGTAATTATATAACTGTGATTATATAAGCATGATGAAGTTATTGAATCCCAAATCTTGCAAAACCCTAATCTCTTTGTTAATGATGAGGCCTTGGTATAAAAGAAGGCGTGATGAACTAAAATAATGAGATTGATGATGCCTTGGTAAGAAAGTAGGCTTGATGATTTGATAGAAGGAGATTTAGGGGATCGGGTGTCACGAATCGACACGTAGATTTTGGGGATTGGGTGTCACGAACCGACACGTAGATTTAGGGGATCGGATTTCACGAACTGACACGTAGATTTAGGGGATCGGGTGTCACGAATCGACATGTAGATTTAGGGAATCGGGTGTCACGAACCGACACGTAGATTTAGGGAATCGGGTGTCACGAACCGACATGTAGACTTAGGGGATCGGAGTGTCATGTTCCGACACATAGTAGTAGGGGATCGGAGTGTCACGTACCGACACAAGAGGATTAATGAATATGAGGGAGCGAGTGTCACGTACCGACACAAGAGAAATAAAGATAATGAATCTTGAAAGATGTTAATATACTCAATTTAATGAACATAATTCCCAAATGAGTATGGTATTGAGGCTTGAGTCCTCATGTGTGAACTTGACGGTAATTGTTAATGATATAGTACTTGCTGTTGCTACATATTGAGTATCATAGTTGATTTTATGATATTACTTGGTATATATTGATTTCTATTTTGAGTTGGCCGATGATATCTACTTAGTACCCGTGTTTTGTACTGACCCCTACTTTTATGTTTTTCTTCTTGTTTATTTGTGGAGTGCAGCAAACGTGCCGTCATCTTCGACTCAACAGTAACTCTAGCCAGTCTTCATTACTCCGGATATCATGGGTGAGCTAATGCTTCTAGCTTGGACTGGATCTTCCTCTTCATGTCTTGATGCCTTGAAGCTCCGGCATGGACTAGCTTTTGTGTATTTTTAGCTTCTTAGAAACTCTTAGATTTAGTAGTTTGAAGTAGATGTTCTTGTGATGATGACTTCCAGATTTTGGGAAATAATAGTTATTGAATTGGTTTTTATTAATGAGTTTAAGTCTTCCGCATTACTTTATGTTGATATTACATTGAAATGTTAAGGTTTAGATTGGTTGGTTCGCTCACATAGGAGGGTAAGTGTGGGTGCCAGTCGCGGCCCGGTTTTGGGTCGTGACATGTCCATAAAAAAGGCACTTTCCTAAACATCTTTGGTAGTTTTTTCAACTTGATAAAAACTTTTCAAGAACTCTTGCAAAGGCTACTACCAAGCAAAGGCAGAATCATTCCAAGAACAGCAGAAGTCTCTAGAGCTTTTAGTGTAGCTGTTTAGGAATATATTATCTTGTTCTTATATTGTAAACTATTCCTGAAACTATAAAGGAATGAGTGGGTAGTGTTGAAATTCTAAGTTATCTAAGTGGGATAGCTTAGTGGGTAGATTCATTTCTACTTAGGCTTGTTAAGCAATAGAGACTATTTCTTAAACGTGAGATTAAAAACTTCTTCTCACATTTGTTGTAATCGTGTTTTACTTTTGCTTTAGAATATTAGTGAAAACGATTGAAAATCCTGTGAGATAGGTCGTGGTTTTACTCCCTTAAGCAAGGAGGTTTCCACGTAAAATCATTGTGTTGATTTTACTGCATTTGACTTTCTGGTTTTATTCATTAGTGTAGTAAGGGACCTGGTCCATTACTTTGTTAAGTGAAGGCATATATTCTATCACATACATAAAATTTCAAAACTTATACTATGACATAATGATGGTAATAAGGTAGTCTTAAACATAACATAAAGGCTAAGTCATTTGCGGCCCTTTAAAGTTGTTCGCATAATTCACTTAGATATCTCAATTAGAAATTATACTTATTGAACACTTCTACCATTTAAAACGTGTACCTATTGAATACATTTTGGTGAATGGAATGTTGTGTAATACACATCCAAAAAGGCGAGAGAAGCCAAATATATTTTTTTGAAAGAATCAAATTAGACATGTCAACATTAGAAATTAATTTTTTTTTTAATCTACACCTGCATTCTTTCTATTTTTCTCAATCCAACATACTAATTTGCCTTCGCCCCCACATCGACAAACCCATTTACTCATTCATTCTTTCTTTTTTTCTAGCATGACCCCATCATCATCATTTTCGTTGTTATTTTCTTCATTAGAAAAGTACTAATTAAAGAAATAAAAATTAAATTGAGTCAAAAATAATTTTGACATTTTTCCGACAA
Source organism: Solanum lycopersicum (assembly GCF_036512215.1). Taxonomy (NCBI): domain Eukaryota; kingdom Viridiplantae; phylum Streptophyta; class Magnoliopsida; order Solanales; family Solanaceae; genus Solanum; species Solanum lycopersicum. The sequence continues at coordinate 15,165,338 of NC_090800.1, forward strand.
AGACTAATATAAATTTAAGACTTAAGTCATCAACAATCCCTTAAAGTTGTTCGCATAATTCACTTAAACACCTCAACTAGGACTATTACCTATTAGACACTTTAATATTAAAGAATATGTATCTATTGGACATAAAACGAAAAAATTTTAAAAAAAATATTTTGCGTGTAATTCACGCGCATTGTCTTAAAACAATGACAAATAAAAGTATGACACTTGGCACATGGACCCAGTCTAGCAATAAAATATAATTTTTCAATTTTAAAAAATGAAAAATAGTTTCCAGCCTTTATTTATTAATCACAAAAATATTTAAAAAGAAAACCTCCCCTACCCCCACCTAACCCTTTGACCTTTCTTCTTCCTCTACCCATTGAACCTCGGCAGCCACCATCAATTTCACCATTGATAACGGAGATAACCAAAAAAAAAAAATCTCCCGTTCAAATCTATTCTCCTATCATCTGTAATTCTCCATTCGTTTTGAGGTTTTTGTGAAAATAAATAAACGCCAATAAATTAATTTTAAGATTCATGACCAAGAAAAATTGAAAGTATGTTAAATTTTTTTAATATCATCTTTAATAAATTAATGAGTGACGATGTTTGTTCAATCGAAGTGACCGAAATAGAGATAGACGAATATTGATCAATTTTTAGCTCCAATGTTCGAATTTTTCTTCTTCTCTCATATTAAATTAGCAGATTTTCTTTTTACAAAAAATGAAAAAAAAAATGAAACAAAATGCTAAGAATTTTGAAATCATTAGAATGGTGGGGGAAGAAGATGACCACTGGTGCATGGTATGGGGGTGGGGCTGGGGTGGAGTGGGGTTGATAGAAATAGGGAAGAAGACAACTGTCCTTCTTCTTTTTTGTTAATTAATTTTTTTAAAATTAACTTAGGGGTATAAATTAAGCAAAAAAAAAAAATTATTTTCAATAAATTAATTCGCTCAAGGAAAGTGAATTACACGTTTTTTGTCATGTCAACATTTTGTGTCTAATAGGAATGAATTTTTAACAAATAAAGTGTTCGATTGGCACAAGGATTAGTTGAGATATCTAAATGAATTATGCGGACAACTTTGAGTGGCTGCAGATGACTTAGGCCTAAATTTAAAAATATTTTTTTTGAAATCGCTAAAAAGTTCAAATTCTAAAGAATCCAAAATAGTGTAGAAGAATAAATATCAACAAATCTTGATTATTATTCAAAAGAAAAATGGCAAATCAATATTAAATTAGAATATAGGAGAGGACGTAGGTGTACGGTTATCGAAGTATATGGTTTTAGCCGGAGGCCGCTATGGGCTTTCCAGCAAAGAAGAAAATGAGGAAGAATGAAAGTCGGGTGAGAGTTTTGGCGAAGAAGAAAAGGCAAAGAAGTGTTTTCCTTTTTTTTTTTGGCTAAAAATAATTTTTTATTTTATTTTATTTTTTATTATATATTTTAATTAGGGAAAATTGTATATAATAGCAAACAAATAACCTAAATTAAATGGAATAACTGGGGTTTGATTTAATTGTGCTCCATAGCAAACATTAGCTAAAATTTGCCAGCGTCTCTCTCCCAAAAATCTCGCTCGCCACTCACCATTCTCGCTCGCCTCTCTCGCTTTATACACAGAAGTGTATAATTCTGTTTGTGTTTTGTATAAAGCGAGAGAAAATTGTATATACACATGCAAAAAATGTATATCTTCGTGTTATACAATTTACAAACATTTTACTTCAAATATTGCAGGGAAAAAGGCCAATGAATTATACAATTGCGAATTATACAATTGCAGTGAAATACAATTTTCTCTAGCTTTATACAACAGAAGTGTATATATTGTGTTTCTGTTTTTGTATAAAGCGAGAAAAACATATATCTTCTTGCTATACACTTATAATTATGCAATATACATACATTTTAATTCGATTCAACTGTATGCAAAACAAATTATACAATTGCAGCGAAATAGGCCAGCGAATTATACAATTTAGGCCAGCGAATTATACAATTTAGGCCAGCAAATTATACAATTGTATATGTATAGCAAATTATACAGTTTTATGTTTGTTATGGAGCGCAATTATGCAAAGTTTGTTATAGCATACAAATATAAATTTTTTGTTTGCTATATGTGAAAGTTGTCGTTTTAATTATTATTATGGACCCAATGTCACGTGTCCTTTTTTGATTAGTTACTATTTCATGTCATCGTGAATATATGAAATAATTTTTATTTTTAGTTAATTGTTAAAAAAACATTTTTTAATAATAAAAGTGTTTAATAAGAATTAACTTAAGATGAGATGTTGAAGTGAAATATAAAAACAATTTTAAGTGGCTATAGACTTAAAGCCTAACATAAATGATTAACCATAGAGATCATGAACAATATTATGGAGGTGTGAGAGGTCACAAAGGTATATGAGATTGTTATTTACAAAGGAATAGACAATAACAGTATTGAAAATTGGACTTCCAATAATTATAATACAATTGACATCTTATAAAAAAGATTTTTTTAACCATATTAAAATTACAACTTTTTACTTCTTTACCAAAATAATATCTAAAATGACATTAGTGAGAAAAAAATTTATGAAACAAAGAAATACCAAATTAAAGATAATACATTTTTAACATTGATTTAGATTACTTTAAATTACAATATATGTATATTGAATATTTATAAACTCTCTTTCATAAAAGCATTCATGTGTATAGATTAAATTTGAACGTTTAAGTTGATGATTTTATTGTGATCTTCCTTAAAATTTTGCTTGCAAAAGATTATTATATGTCATATCATCGTGAGAGCTGAAACACATCTTCCGATGTGATTGTCAGCGTACATTTAAAACCATCTCCTTGAAACGAATCTAAAATTCAAATTTAATTGTACATTTGTTTTATTTGAAGGTTTAGAATTTTTTAATATTACATACAAAATATAATATAGAGAAAATAAATATATAAGTGCATTATTTGAAGTTGTCCTAAAATTAGGATGAAAGAAAGACCTTAGCCCTAGTATTAAGTTCTATATCAGACACTCTTCTAAAATTGTCTGAAAGACCTCATATTCAACTCGTTACCTCATCCACACAGCATGAACTCTCTCCAAGTGCTTTCTCCTACTATGATGGAGAACTCTAAAGATTTATTGGCGTTATTTTTAAACTTTAAATAATCACTTTCAATGTTCATTTATTTTTGTAAAACATATCATTATTTTACTACTAATAATAATCACACATTCATAATATAAATAGAAGATATTACACTACATATGCCAATGATTTGATTTGGGTTTGTTTCACTAAAGGACAACCGAACTTATTAAGTAGATTTTTCAACTATTGGAACCAAGACAAATCAATTAAGCCAATTTTTTTTTATACTTCTTTGATTTTGTTGATTAATTTGTTCTTTTCTTTTTTGCTATTTTAAAAAAAATGTATATAATAATATATTTTCAATTTGTTCTGAACATGAAGAAAAAATTTTGAATTTATCAAAATAAAAATTATAAATCGAACACGAAAGTGAACGCTCATATTAAATTGTTATAAAGTCAAACACCACTGATCAACTGCAAAAAAAAAATAAACTTCTAAAGTACGTTTAAAAAATATATATGCATATAAAATTAAAATTCTTAAATAAATATTTTTACAGTTAGATTAGTTCCACCATTTCAATTTTTTTTCAAAAGAAAAGTATTTTAAAAAACTAATAAAATGCTATCAATTTTGAGAATCAAAACCAAACTAAATCAAAGACGTGCCTAATTTTTTTTCTATTTATTTTTATTTTATTTTAATCTTTTATGTTTTAAGAAAATTAAGGATGTGACTTTAATATTTTTGACATTTGTAAACTATGACACAAAATAATGAATATTAATCATAGAAAATAATAAGACAATTCGAAATAAAGCTATTGAGACATTTATTTTTATAATAATAATTAGTTCAATAATAAGTAGAAAGATTAAAAAAAAAATCACCAAAGTATAGATAGAAAGTACCACATTATTCTAGTCCAACAATTATTATATAGATAGATAGACCGACCTTTAAGAATCATCAATTTCTTTCCTAGGAAAATCAACACATTATTTTAGAAAAAAAATTAACATTTACCCGATATAAAAAAGAATTATATATGTAACACTTCAAACTTTATCAAATAATATTGTTCTTGGAAAATACATATCTTATATTTGAAAAATAACTAATTATCGACACAAAATTTCTTCTTCATGTTGTCAAACTTGTAGAAAACTAATTTGACATTGTCATAAAAAACGTCTTCACCTTGTCCTCATGTTTGGCTACTATGACAAAAAAAAAATATCTAAAACATATCTATAATCTTCATGAACATGGTAGCCATGTATATTTTCGCATCACTTTTCATATATTTTTCTCTCTTAGTTATTAAATAAATAATTAATGAAAAAAAAATAAACAAAAAAGGAAAAAAATGAAGGAAACATGAAAATAAATATCAAACAACTCCATATAATTGTTATTTATAGATTGTTTGAGTCCTAAGAATTAGATAGAAGGAAGTTGAGAAGACATTATTCAAGTGGAATGCAAAAAGATGGAATTGTTTTTTTTGTAACACACGAATTATAATTGAATATAATAAATATGATAAATTTTAAAATTATTAAACAAAGAATTAATAAAAAATGAATGTAGAAAATTAAAGAAAAATTATCAAAAAAACAAAAAATGAATCCTCATTTTAGAAGCATGCCACATTAACAACCCTATGATTCAGCTTATATTATTATATAGATTTCAATAGATATTCAAGGATAACATTGATATACTTGTAACATATAGATATTGATCTTTAGTAGAAGAAATAATCTAAAAAATCAAAATAAAATGGTAAATCAAACTCTAGCACATTTTTATGCAATTTAGGACAATTAATTTTTGAAATAAATAAAGAAATAAAAAAAAAGAAAAAAGAAAGGAAAAGAAATGATTTAAGGAAATGCATAATAGTATTGATGAATTTAAAGAAAGAAATTTTAAAAAATTAATATCATCAATGATGAAATGATTTAAATATGGGCGTATTTGATAATTCAGTTTTGAGGTAGAATTTTCTGTCTTTTCAAAATTTGGGAAAGTATTTATAAAAAAAGAAAATAATAAAGAAACATTCACATAATTTTCAACAATTATCTAAGAAAAATAGAAGAGAAAATGTCAAAATAAAATTGATTAAAATAAATATCTGAAATAAGAAGTTTGTCAACTTTTTCTAATTTTAGTTTTATTATCACACACACAAGCACGCACGCACGCACGCGCTCACACACACACAAAAATGAATCTTTAGCCAAAAAAGTGATCTAAATTAAAAAAATTAAATTTCATAAAAGATATATATTTGATTCTTATCATGTTATAATAACAAATATCTTGTAAAAACTAAATTAAAAAAGTTAAAAATAATTTAAAAAAAGCATTAAGGAAATTATATAAATGAAATTAATAATCAAAATGAAGTAACAAAAAATAATATGATTGATGATGAATGAAATTAAATGTAGTCACTTTGATATTCTCTAAAATTTGAAGGTAAAATTTTTAGTTTCAAAAATTAAAATTATTAAATTTAAAAAGGAAAAAAATAAAAAAGTTAATAAATTTTAGGCCTATATATATATATATATATAAAATAAAACAAACTTCAATTAAAGTTATATAAAAGAAAAAAAAACTATAATTAAAGATAGATAAGAAAAAAAATGTTTTAAGATAAAAGAAAACGTTTTAAGAGAAAAAAAAATGGAAATTAGAAATAAATGACAAATTAAAGTCTATTTATGTATAATAAAAATGCATTTTTTAAAAATAAAGTTATAAAAGTTAGTTTTAAAATAAATAAATAAAAGAACAAAGAAAGGAATTTTTTTTAAGGAAATGATATAAATTACATTAATGATGAGCTTAAGGAAAGAAAATTTTAAAAATTAATAGCATCTATGATAAAAGGATTTAAGTATGGTCATATTTCATTAAAAATTAGGTAAAATGTATAGAATAAGAATTAAAAATAAATAAATAAATCTAGACACAATTTTTAACAATTAATCTAAGAAAATATAAGAGAAAATATCATAAAAATATGATAAAATAAATAAATATCTGAAGTGAGAAGATTGTCATTCTTTTCTAACTTTAACTTTATTATTATTACATATAGATATGAATCTTTTCACAGAAGAAATAAACTAAATTTAATTTAAATAAAAAAATTAAATTTTGTAAACTATACGTGCAATTCTTATCAATTGATAATAACTATTATCTTGTAAAAAATAAATAAATAAAATATAAGAAAAAATAAAAAGTAAAGAAGCAATTTAAAGAAATGATATAAATTATAATAAATAGATCAAATTAAGGCAATGGAGTAAAATTAATGATAAATGAAATTAAATATGGTCAGCTTTGATATTCAATAAAATTTGAAAGTGAAATTTTCGATTGTTTAGAATTAGAAATAAACATCAAATCTAAAAAAAATTACAAAAATATCGACAAACTTCAGTTAAAGTATCTAAAAGATAATAAAACAAACTTTTATTAAAGATAGATAAGGAAAAATAAATTAGAAATATGTTTTAAGGAAAAAAAAATGGAATTAAAATATTTGATATTTTCCCTTATTCTCTTCCTTATTTAATATGAATTTCATAAATAAATTAAATCTCTCTAAATAATTTTCTTGCTCATGAATCACTTATTATTCATTCTATAAGTTTCTCAATCAAAATGATTATTTCTTTCAATATATAATTTTTGTAGAAGAAGAAATTATAGTGCAATGTCATTTCAAAAATTCTTTATATTTTGAAGAAATTTGATTATTACACGATTTTTCTTCTCACATCAGTATCTTCAGAAATATCATGAGAAAACACCTCTTTCTCTTTTCATGAAAAATTAACACTCCATCTTCAGAAGAAGAACAAACAAAGTAAAAGAGCCACAATGTTTTTGTTCATCCTAATATCTATTCTCCTCATTTCTAAATTAGCTTGCAATGTGTTGTGTCAATTTTGCTTTTTTCTTTTTTCGTTGCTTGTTATTCTTGTCTTCTTTCTGATTGTTGTTGTTGTTTTGGTGCGTTTTTGAATTTCCTCTCATCGATACATGCATGTATGTTCAGTAAAACTTGTTTGATGTTCCTGCGAAATCTAAAAAATAAAAAAGAGAAGAAAATTAAGTCAAACAAAAAAAATGTCTGACCACAAAAAAAATATATTGAGTATAAAACAACTCCATATATGGTTGTTATTTATACAATGTTTGAATCTAAGAATAAAATAGGAGAAAGTTGAGAAGACATGTTATTTAAGTGGAGAATGCAAAAAGATGAATTTTTTTTCTAACTCATCAATAATAATTGAATATAATAAATATGATAGATTTTTAAATTATTAAATAAATAATTAATAAAAAATGAAAGAAGAGAATTCAAAAAAAAATTTCAACAAACAAAAAAATTAATCCTGACTTTAAAAGCATGCCACATCCGCCTTCCTATGATTCAGATTTATATTATTTTATAGATTCTAGATAAATGAGGGAAAATATAAAATAACTAAGAGAAGGAACGCAATAAAAAGGACACATAATGAACTTTTGAGATGCTAGACTTTGTCATTTCGTTTAATATTAATTTTTAGGTTATGAAATATCTCTGTAATTAATAATTCATTCAATTAATTTATACAGAATTGTTAAGAATATTTATGAAAATTTACTGTTAGTTCCATTCTGTACTTATTTGTGTCTATGAGAGTTTTTGCTGTATCATTTACTTTTAAAGATTATTTCACGATTTTTTCTTGCATGTCTCTAGTTTAGCTTCGATAAAATTTATTTTAGATTTTTAATATCGAATATGTATACATATATCAAGAAATATGTATTCTATAAAATGTTTCCTGTAATTTTACTTAATGTTTCTAAATATGATATCATGTATTTGAAATAATAGAGGGCTCAAAAAGGCATCGCTATTGAACTGAAAAAAGGTGTAAGGAAGGGACCCTTAGATACTTGATTATTCTATTGAATTGACTAATAATCAAATGAACTGAACTAGCTAACTGGAGCCCTTCGGAAGCTAAGAGATCTCACAAAAAAAGTTGATGGAAAGATGTTATATTGAAGCACCTGTTGACGATCACGAACACATGAAGCTACATCATTTAATGATGCAACTCCAAAATGATATTAGTAAATGGAATGTACGGTATGTAAAATATCTAAATAAACCATCTAATTAGTTAATTGAATATACTGAACTTAGAAAGAAACTTCAAAAATAGATTTTAAGATGGATAATTGAAAAGTAAAGCATGTAAGCACACTTTTAACATCAAAACTTTACAACTAAATCCTCATGCGACAATAGCAATGTAAAAACTGTCACGACTCAAACCACCACACCATGAGGGCACCTCATCTAACCCCTTGATAGGAGAATTGTATCAGCCCAACAAAAATACCTATAGCGTGAAAGTAAATAGAAATCAATATACCTATCGTTTAATTAAGAAAAAAGAATATCCAACCTAGATAATTATTATTGTCTTTGAAAACATGTGGAACCCTCCCTAGGAACTAATCTAAATAGGTAAAAGATCTTCTAAGAGTGTTCAATATCTAAAAACAATAAGACACATCTCCCTCCATAAAGGGAAGAAGAGTAGAAGCTATGGAAATCATCATCCCTGTCACCTAAGAAACTCATTGACCATGCAACCTCAATATTGAGACTTAGTTGAATTCACGACTAGTCTTCATTAAAATGACCAGTTAAATAACCTTCGTGAATGTGGGATTGCAACAACTCAAAAGTTTGAAAGTTAAAATGGAAAGAAAAATGCAGAATATCCTTGAAGCAATGGACTACGAGTTCAACCTACGGATGAAGTCCTATGAGTCATAAAAAGTGAACCGCAGAGCCCCAGAGTTGAGTTGGGAACATTTAGTCTATGGTGTTGGACTACAAATTGATAGGACGAATTGTAGGACGTTTAACGGGTCGTAGGACTAATCTGTATGAGTCAAGTCATTCAGAGATTTGATTTAGAACCTCAAGTCTATGGAAGGAAATGATGGGTCAAAGTTGTTCATACAAGTCATACGAAGGTCCCTTATAGACTTATTGAACTTTTGAGTCATAATTGAGTTTTCTCTAGGTCTACGGAGCGTAAAAAGTCATAAAATTTGTAGAAAGGAAATTCTTGAGCTAAATTGCTCTTACACTTTTGCCATAGATGAATCACGTGTGTACTTGATGTATAACCTCAGTATTGTCTTACAGCAGAAATTAAAATCACAACAATATGTTTTAGACTTTGCTAGAGATAGCCGAACACTAAATTTTTTTTGGAAAACCAGCTTAAGCTTGTTGTACTTTGAAGCTTCTTCAATTCACACAGGAAGGGACACACATTCTCATATTATTTGTGTATCAGTGAGGTCCTTGTTCAATATAATATATATATATATATATATATGGAAAAAGGGCATGATATACCCCTAAATTTTATTACTTAGAGCTATACTTGGCAACGGAATCGGTACCTACCAGATATCGGTACGGTCTGGTTTCGATCCAATTTATCCCGGTAAGGATCGATTATATCCGTTTCCCGGACAAAAATTGGGTTTTACCGGTTAGTCTCGATTTTGGTAAATTTTGATCCGATCCAGTTAATTATTTTTTAAAAAAATTGACCATTTTAGAGCCGTTGTGTAATGGCTAGTGGAACCCTCCAATGGCTCTTTTCCCATTTTTTTCAGCCAATTACACCCCCTACCCCCCTTAACTTTTTTAATACCCCAAAGTTTTAAAAATTATACTTTGATCCTTTTTTCACCTATAAATACCCCTAAACTTTCATTCTTTTGAATCACAAATTCACAAAATCATCTTCTATTCTCTCAACTCTCAACTCTCTACTTCTCTAATATCTAATCTCTTAAAATATTAATAAATTCCGGTTTTGCCATTTTGATCTTTGTAAATTGGATTTGGAGCTTCAAAATTCAACTTTCATTTCCACTTTCGGCTTTCGGCGGTCATAAACGTCTACTTTTTTAAGTAGACGTTCAGTACATTCGTTCCAGCTTATAATTTATATTTCATTTATATTGTAATATTATTTATTTATTTTTGTGATTAATTATTTGTTTGCATTATGTTTTTCGTATTATATATAATCTACTCATGTTTAATATTTGAGTATGAATTCCGGTAAAAATTTTGTTCAAAAAGAAAAAGGTAAAAAAAGTGCAATTGAGCATGTTCAAAATATGTTAAACTTTACATCTTCCGATAATCCAAAAACCGATAGTTATTCTAGATCTAAAACTAAAAATCTACTATAGTAAGAATGAATATGGAGGGTTATACACATGATAATGATACTGTTTTTAATATTGATAGTAATTCTGGATTAGATCTTTATTATGAACATTTATAATGTCGGTTTTGTAATTTTGATGATGAATTGCCTCGAGATGATGATAATGATAATGACATTGATGATTATATTGATATGCCTAATTTTGATGATGATGATGATGAAACTGAGCCACCTACGATTACTAATACTCTCGGTCCCGCTCCTAGTCCTGCTCCCTTTCGTTGTCCAGTCCCTGTTCCCCCCGTACATCCTAGGCCTTAGGTAGAACGTGCTAAAAAATTAGTTGTGGAAATTTATGACACAAAATGAAGATAAAACACAAGCTATTTGTAATAAATGTAAACATAGATTAAATCATAAAAATGTTGGTAAATCCAGTGGGACGGGACATTTGAGTAATTATTTAATGTCTTGTTATAAAAAATAAATTTTTGCATGCTAAAGCGGTAGCCGAAGCAAAAGAAAACGGTACTCTATTCCTGAAAATGTAGGAGTAGGCGACTCTAACATGGTACAAACACAATTAAATCCTTCTAATATTTTTGTCTCTAGTTTACCCCGTTCATATAGTAGAGAAAAAGATCTTGAAGAACTAACTAAAATGATAGTTGTTATTGATTTGCCATTTAGTTTTTCTGAAATCCGATTTTATACATTATATTCAAATTGTATAGAATCCACATTTTAAAGGTTTTGCTAGAAATATAATAAAAAAGGTTGTATTTGATTATCAAGCACAACATTTTCAATATCTTCGTTGTTTATTTTATTATAATAATTTAAAAACAGATATTACTTTTGATATGGGTCGTAGTATAAACAGTAACGACTATTTGACTATTACTGCACATTGGATTGATAAAAATTGGATTATGCAAAAAAAGAATTTTAGGTTATAAATGTTGTCAGATGCAAAAAATCGATTATATATAGCTCAAACTATTTTTTATATTTTACAAAGCTATGGAATATGTGATAAAAAAGGTAGTATAACCTTAGATAATGCTTCAAATAATAATGTTGTTGTTAAATTGTTAAAACCTACTCTTTGTTCTATTTATGGTGTTGATTATCATATTAGGTGTACTGCAAACATATATCATTTGATTGTTAGAGATGATATATAAATGTATGATAACGGTTGCACGAAAGTTGAAAATGCATGTCACTTTATATTTAAATGTCAAGTTAAGTCTAGGCGTAGAGATTTTCAAAATCGTTGTTTTGAATATAATTTTACACCTAGAAATTCCAAAAACAATGTCTACTAGATGAAATTCTTTATATGAAATGCTTGTAGTCGCTTATGAATATAAAAAATCCTTATAAATGGTTTGTAATTCTCATAATTCAGATATGTCATATAGACTCGATGATAGTGATTGACATTACTATATGAACACAAAGATTTTTTAAAAGTTTTTTTATAACACTACCAAAGAATATAGTCCATCAATTTGTACTGTTTTGCATGATATTTGTATGATTTCTTCTAAATTTATAAATTTAAAAGTAAACCAAGATTTCAAGAAACTACTAAAAAATGATTGAAAAATTTTAAAAATATTATATTCTATTCCCCAAATCTATTTAACCACTTGTCTGTTAAACCCTCATTACAAAGATGTAGGTGCATCAAGGATGGTTGATAAAATATATTTTAACTTGGATATTAATAATGAATTAGATAAAATTCCTAGTTGTCAAGAAGTTAAAGATAACATAAAATTTGAAGCTAGAAAATTGTATGACTTATATAATTCTAATATAAATTTATCAAGTGATCAAGAACCTAAAAGTTCTAGGAGTAGACTTAATGAAGATAATATTGATGCTTATTTAGATTCTTATCTTGAACTTTCTCACAATAATAGAAATGATTTTGATGGATATCTTAATCAAAATATAGAACCTACTGAAGATGTTCTAGCATGGTGGAGAAATCGCGACAAAGGATTTTCAAAACTTCAACTGATGGCTCGAGATATATTAGCTATTCAAGCATCGTCAGTAGCTTCGTAAGGCGTTTTTAGTGCAGTAAGGTTTCAAATTGGAGATCATAGACATTCACTAGCAGCAGAGAGCTTGGAGATATCGGTATTATTTAGAGATTGGATTAATGACGAGAGAAGAAATTTGGGTCGTGAACCACTACCGACCAAATTTCAAAGTGACATTGATGAAATAATGCAAGATTATAGTGACGACGGGGTCAAAGCAATAGAAGATTTATCTATTCCACCAATTCCCTATCACGTTACTATAGAAATGTTAAATGACATAAGAAAGGATCTCTATCGTAGCATCGACTATTAGTATGAGTATGATAATCGAGATCTAATTCAACCAGAACCCTTCCTAGAAGGTGGTTGTGTAGACTAGATCTTTTAATACTTTACTAATATTTTTGTAAATCACATTGTACAATCAAATTAATATTAATAAAAATCTAGGCTATTTGCCTTAAATTTTTTTTATTACCGTATTAAAAATTGAATTTTTATCATTGTGAAATTTTGAATTTTCAAACTTTTAAACTTTGAAAATTTAAAATTCAAACTTCTAAAGTTTCAAAATTTAATTTCTAACTTTAAAAGTTCGAATTTTAAATTTTCAAAGTTTAAATTTTAAAAATTTGAAAATTTAAAATTTCAAACTTTAAAAATTTGAATTTAAAATTTAAAATTTCAAACTTTAAAAATTTGAATTTGAAATTTAAATTTTCAAACATTAAAACCTTGAAATTTAAATTTTCAAATTAAACTAAAAATATAAAATTTCAAATTTATATAATATATTATATTCAAACTTTATACTATCAAACTTTTCAAACTTTAAGTCTTTAAAATTTAAAGTTTTACAAACTTTTAAAATTTGATGTTTATAAAGTATAAATAATTAACTTGAAAAGTATAATCTTTTAACTTTAAAAAATAATTCTTAATTGATTTTAATAAAAAACTTTATTTTTTTAATTTTTTTTTAAAAAAATACCGGTCAAATTCCGAATACCGGTCCGGTTTCGTACCGGTTCCCTGGCAGACCGGGACGGAAACAAGGAAAAATCCCAGAACTACCGGTACTGGCCCGTCCCTGTTCCAATACGGTTCCGCTTGATGGATCCCGGTTCCGTGCCGGTTTTGGTAACTACCGGTTCGGCATTCCCGGTACCGGTAGCGCCACCACCCATATTTAGAGTTGATATACCCTTTGTTATGAAAGTGACTCATATAAATCCTTATCATTATACAAATGACTCACATATACCCCCTACTCCTACTGTTACAAAAGGAGCCTAGATAAACCCTTCATCGAATAAAAGTGAAAAAATAGTTCTTAATTTATTTTTTTGACTTTGAATTTTTTTAAGAAAAATATAATCATGCAGGGGTGTTCAAGGTATATTTTATTTTTTTCATACATAAATTGTTTTTTGACTTCTTTGATTATCATTATTTTAGTTTCTATTCTTATTTTATTTTTTCTTTCATTATTTAGTATAAAGAAAAAAAATTTAAAACTATTTTTTTGTGGGTATAGTATAATTTAAAACTATTTTCGTGGCTATATTATAATCTAATTTTTGTATTTGAAAAAACAATGGGGCCTCTATAATAAATTTTTACAAGAAAATTAGTGAAACATAAATAAATTTAACCATTAAAATAATAAATTTAATTAATTGTTAATACAAAAAAAAGTTTAAAATAATTAAATACGTGTGAGGAGGATCAACTATACCTCATATGAATTATATATTTTTTAGAAAGGTAGTTAAAAATTAAATTAATTTTTTTCACTCCCATTTGAGAAAAAGGTATATGTGAGCCATTTATATCACAATAAGAATATATACGAGTTACTTTTATAAGGTGCACTAAATAACAAAATATCAGACCTTTTTCCTAATATACTATTACATATAATTTTTTCCACTTTATTTGAAAGTTTTAGAAATTAAATTGTATTTAATTATAATTTTTGCAAATAAAATGTTTAGTTGTTTGAATGTAATTTTCCTCAAAAACATGAAATTAATTTAAATAGTAGGGAAGAGGGTCAAAAATGTCTTAAACTATGTGAAAAGAACAAAAGTGTTATTCGTTTATAGTTTGAGTAAAACATATTCTTATCGTCAATACTTTGGTTCAAAAGTCCTTAAACTCTGCGAAATGAGCAAAAATGCCATCTGTTTGTATATATATATTGACCTATTTTGTAATTATTGTGACATTTCTGGATATATTACTTTATATAAAAAAAATTAGGGTAAAATTTGAAAAATATTATAAAATGAAAGTAAAAACAAGATTTTGAATGTTTTTATAATTCCAAATTGTTATAAAACGAGGAAAAAATACAACAATACTAAACAAGAAATGAAAGACTAATACTAATGAGAAATATAGAGTAGACAATATTCTTTTATCTCTTTTGTTATGTATTTTCTAAGGGTGAAAAGGATGTTTAAATCATCCTTTTACAATATTTGATAATACATTATTATAATATTTAATTAATACAATAAATGTATACATTACGTTAGGATAGGTTAAAGAAACATCCACATATTTAAGTAGATTTGTAACACTTCCCCTTGGATGTTTATAAATAATGTGTCTCGTTAAAACCTTACTAGGAAAAATCCCATGGGAAAAAGCCTAGAAAAGAAAAAAGATTACACACATCTTATAATATGCTTTGAGTGTTGCCTCATTAAAAACGTTACCTGGAAAACCCAACGGAACAAAATCATGGCTAAGGGAAAAAGAGTACAACACGTATTTACTCCCCCTGATGAAAAGCTAATTTGATATCTTGGACACGACGCATCCCAATCTTAAATCTTCTTTTCTCAAATGTTGAAGATCATGTGTAAAAAAGAACTTAGGTGAAATATGCTTTGTTAGATCTCCTTTAATATATCCACCCTTTAATTGTGCTATGTAAGCAGCATTATCTTCATACAATATTGTTGGAGACTTTGTTTGCACAGGAAGACCGCATAATTTCAAAATGTGTTGAGTCATTAATCTCAAGGATATACACTCTCGACTGGCTGCATGAATGACTATTATCTCTGCGTGATTTGAAGAAGTAGCAACTATTGTTTGCTTCATTGAACTCCACAATACAGTTGTACCTCCATAGGTGAATAAATAGTATGTCTGAGATCGGGCTTTATGCGGATCAGACAAGTACCTTGCATCTGCATAATCGATCAATTATAACTTGGACACATTAAAATACAATAATCCCATATCAATTGTTCCTTGAAGATATCTGAATATATGTTTAACACCTTTCCAATGTCTTCTTGTTGTAATGAGATGAATCTCGCCAATAAACTTACTGTGAAACAAATAGTTGATCTGATATTGTTGGCAAGGTACATCAGTGCCCCACTAGCATTGAGATATGATGTTTCATCACCAAGAACATCTTCATTTTTTTCTTGCTGTCAGAATGAATCTTTATTTATATCAAGAGATCTCACAATCATTGTGGTACTCAATGGGTGTGATTTATTCATGTAAAATCTCTTTAAAACCTTTTCAGTATATGTTGATTGATGATTAAATATTTCATTTGTCAAATGTTCAATTTGAAGACCAAGGTAAACGGATATTATTAAAAATTCAGATTTTCACCTTCGTATAAAATACAAGGACGGGTCATTCTTGTATCCTTCTTTTAGCAAATATTCGCTAAGACAATTATACCCATTCACCCTAATTGTTTTAATCCATATAAAGATTTATGAAGATTTATTGAACAACTTTCTTTTGAATTTTTATATGCTTCAGAAACTTTGAGTGCTTCAGAGATTTTCATAAAAATATTGTGGTCTAGCGAGCCATACAAATAGGTCGTTACAACATCCATTAAACGCATTTAAAGCTTTTCATGAACTGACATATTTATTAGGTACCTAAAGGTAATTGCATCTACCACAGGAGACTAAGTATCCTCAGAATCAATGTCAGGCCTTTGTGAAAATTTTTGTGCCACAAGTCGTGCTTTATATCTTACGATTTTATCATTTTCATTGTGTTTTCGTACAAAAATCCATTTATACCTCACTGGCTTGACACCTTCAGGTGTTCGGACTATTGATCCAAAAATTTCACGTTTTTCAAGTGAAGCCAATTCTGTTTGAATTGCTTCCTTCCATTTTAGCCAACCATTTCTCTGTCTATACTCATTGACAGATCTTGATTTCAAATCCTCATCTTGTTGCATTATATTAACTGCAATATTATAGACAAAAATATTATCCACCACAATATCATTTTGATTCCACCTTTTTCTCGTCGAGACATAATTTATAGAGATTTTCTTATTCTCATTATTATCAGGTACATGGACCTCCTATTTGGAGTCATCATTTATTATGTCTCGGAGCTCTTCATGAGAAATTTCCTCTACATTATGATCATCATCATGATTATTTATTGCTTTCCTTTTCCGAGGATTTTTATCCTCGAAACCAATTGGTCTACACGTTTTAAGCGTGATCCAGATTCATTTGCCTTAACATTTTGTCCTATAGGTACATTAACTCGAGCTTGAGCATGTATGATTTAGTAACCCATGAAAGATTAGTAAACGCATCCTACAGTTAATTTGCAATATTCTGAAAATAAATTATCTTTTGAACTTCTTATTCACATTGATTTGTTAGAGGATATTAATGAAACAGTGAAAGTGAATTCCAATCTATCTCATTTCCCGATTGCTTTTGCTCCCCTAATGTTGGGTAAACTGATTCATCAAAATCACAATAACCAAATCTTGTCGTAAATAAATCTCTAGTTCTAGGTTTCAAATATTTTATGATAGAATGAATTCATTCCCAACATATATCCCCAACCTTATTTGGGGACCCATCTTTGTGCATTGTGGTAGAGCACTTGGAGCATATACTGCACAACCAAAGATTCTAAGATGGGAAATGTTTGGCTCCTGACAAAAAGTCAATTGTAATGGGGAGATGTCATGATAACTGGTTGACCTTATGCGGACAAGTGTTGCTGCATGCAAAATAGCATGCCCCCAAATCAAAAAAGGCAACTTTGTTCTCATCAACAAGGGTATAGCTATCAATTTAAAACGTTTAATCAATGACCCTGCTAAATCATTTTGAGTATGAACATGTGCAACAGGATGTTCAACTGTTATTTCAGTGGACAAACAATAATTATTAATTGCCTGAGATGTAAACTCACCAGCATTATAAAGACGAATTATTTTTATTGCATAATCTGAAAATTATGCTTTTAACCTTATTATTTGAGTCAACAACCTCGTAAAAGTAATATTACGAGTTGATAATAAGCACACATAAGACCATCTCGTAGATGTTCTATCAAAATCATATAATATTTAAATGGTCCACATACAGGGTGAATAGGTCCACATATATCACTCCGTATGCATTCCAGAAATGCATGGGAATCCACCCCAACCTTAGCCACTGATGGTTTGATAACCAACTTTCCTTGTGAACAAGCAACACAAAATAATTCCTTTGAAGAATATTTTGGTTCTTCAAAGTATGCCCATATGAATTTTCAATTGCTTTGCGCATCATATTATAATTGGGATGACCCAACTGGTCATACCAAATGATAAAATCATTAGAATAAGTAAACATTTTGTTTACGACGGCATGTGATTCAACTATACCAATATTTGTATGGTACAACCCCAAAGAAGGTGCTGGCAATTTTTCATGCACAATTTTCTTAACCACATTTATTGTAGTAATATAAAGGTATTCCACATTTCCTTCACTCGCAGTCTCAACATGATAGCCATTTTTATGAATAACCTTGAAACTTAACAAGTTTCTATGAGATTTACTACAATACAATACATTATCAGTTACCAATAATATTCCTTCAAGTAGTAATAAAAAACTCTTCAGATCCCTCAATCAATTTTGTACTACCAGATATTGTATTAACACATGCCTTTTTCATTATCAAATGAGAAAAATATTTCTTTTCTCTTAGTATCGTATGAGTTGTGACACTGTTCAGAAGACATATATCTCCATTATTCATCTTGGATCCAACTGAAGACTGGAAAATTTTATTTATCTTCACAAGAATAAAAATACATAATAAGAAGTACGAAATTTATCAAAACAAATCTTAAGTACATAAAATTTAATTAAGATATTAAAAATACATAATAACATTATTCATTTCCTAGCTCAATTATTAATCTCAGGTGTGATCCCCAAAGAAGTCTTCAGATTCAAGATGAGTAATATCATCGAGCCCATCAAAGGCATCATCTTTCAATGCTAAGTTTGCCTAAATATTCTCATTATATTTTTGAGAAGATCCTGCCTGAACATCATCTTTGAGAGTCAAATGTGACTCTACCCAGGCATTAGAAGAGGAGGCACTGTCTTTATTTTCTTTCCTTTTAAAGGAATTCCGATACAACCTGACAAAATTCTCAGGTGCCCGACATTTATTTTTTCAGTGACCTTTAAGGCCACAACGATGACAGTGATTGCCTTTCCTTTAAAAGGATTATTTTGAGAACCTACATTGTTCGTCCATTTGTTATGACCACCACTTTGACGATTATTATATCGTCTTTGCCTTTGCCATGTTCGTGCACATTGTCATGGACCCTATTATTTTATCTTATTTCAGACTGACCGTGTGCATTAACCACGTGTGCCTCCGGTAATGGAGCACTTCCAGCGGGACGTGCTTCATGATTTTTCATTAAAAGATCATTATGTTGCTCATCCACCAGAAGGAATGCGATCAGTTTAGAGTATTTCTAAAAACCTTTTTCACGATATTGTTGTTGTAATATCATAATGGAGGCATGGAAAGTAGTTAGTGTCTTTTTCAACATATCTTCATATTTTATAACTTCCCCACATAATTTTAATTGGAAAGTTATTCTAAATACAGCAGAGTTATACTCAATTACAGATTTATAATCTTAAACCTATAAATGCATCCACTCATAATGAGCCCTTGGAAATATTGTTGCCTTGAGGTGGTCATACCTTCCTTTCAAACCTATCCACAATTTAAGTTGATATTTCACTGTTAGGTATTCAACCTTCAGGCTTTTGTCAAGATAATGACGAAGGAATATCATAGCTTTCGCTATATCCTGACTTGATGTCGTATTTTCTTCGATTATACTATCACCAAGACCCTTAGCGGTAAGGTGAATTTCAGAATGAAGGACCCATGACAAATAGTTTTTTCCAGAAATGTCAAGTGCCACAAATTTAAGTTTTGACAAATTTGACATGATGAAAACTATCATAAAAAATTTAGAGTTAATATTATGATGTTGATTTCTTTATAATAAAAGATAAATTTATGTTTCAAATGATTAAGAATTAGTATAAAGTATATTATATGAATGAAAATGGAATGCTAAAAAACATGTAAACTTATAAAGTATGAAACGGTAGATTTAATATATGTTCTAATTATTTTTCAATATATATTTATAGTTTCAATATAGTTATTAACGTAAAATATTTGTAAGTTTTTCATATAATATTTAATATAATACTACTCGCTTTATGACACACAATTTTATCATAAATTTTTTACAAGAAAATATTTACAAGTCTTCTAACTACATGCTATTATATTTTTACGTATTGAATTTAGAGTTATAAATTAGTAGCATAAATAATATAACAATATAAACCTGAAACATATTGATTATCATGCCTATAATGTATTATAATAATACCTAAGCAGATTATATATATGCAGTAATGAAAAATACTAATCAAAGAGTTATGCAAGTCCTATTAGAGATGTTATAAACACACAAATATATGTCTGACTCTAAAAGAAAGTTGATTAATTTTTAGGAATTAATATCGAATTAAGTATGTCTCAGTTGGCTAGAGATTCGTGCTGATAATGTGTGTAATACGAGAGCAAAATGCAATAATACTAAACAAAAAATTGAAAACAAATACTAATGAGGAATATAGAGTAGACAATATTCTTTAATATCTTTTGTTGATCATCCTTTTATAGGATGTTAAAATCATCCTTTTACAATATTTGATAATGTGTTACTATAATATTTAATTAATATAATAAATGTAAACATTACCTTAGGATAGATTAAAGAAGCATCTACACAATTAAGTGAATTTGTAACACAAATATAATTTTTATATTTAAAATGTTCATAGTCAAACAATAAAATTCAAATAAACTAAAAGCAAATAATTCTCATAGTCAAACGAGTCTAACCTAACCCATAATTATTATTTTTTTCTCCATAGTCAAAAAAAGGACAACCGCAACCAAGAGCATGGTAGTAAAATTGAGTGTAGCATTTCGTGTGTATATATATATATTGCTTCTCTATTCCACATTTGAACCCTTTTTATCGTTAAATTCCTCGTTCTTCTCCTTTTCTCTTCATTTCCTCTTTCGTCGCAGCAATTTCTAAGGCGAGTTGAACGCAGGTAATACAACATTCTCTTTTGTTCTATGATCTTATTTTGATTCTCTTTTAGCACTTTGGTTTGCTTAGATATGTAAAATATAGCAATTTTTATGTAACTTTACTTTTTTTGAGGTTTTGTTGTGTTTTGATTAGTCTGTGCTTTTGAGTTTTTTTGGTAGATCTGTTTGTATGTTTATTGGAAATGGATTTGAGGTTTGTGGAACTATGGTTTTGTTGATCTGATTAGTGTTTTATAGTGCTGTTTTTGTGTTTTTGATGTAAGAAAATTGTTTTATCGATATAACTGTAGATCTGATCAACGAGTAGTGATGTTTTTTATTCAAATATACAGTTGTCTTGTGTGATTCATAATCTAGAATTTAGTTACTTAAGTATATACTATAGTTAGGGTATTTGAAAAATTATACACACTCAGTTGATCTGGTCAACACATTTAAAATGCCTGATTTGGATTCTCTATGAATGTTGTTGCACTCGTGTTGTATACTTTAAAAATGCACAACTTATATTTTTCAAGAATCGAGCAATTGGTTAAGATTATTCATGTGATTTAAAATACAGTATTTAGTCATTTGGTGAAGTTAAGAAAAATTAGTTTTGTCATTTGAAGAAATTGTATACATTAAGTCGAGATGTCCAGTTGTTTCCCAGATTTGAATAAATTGTATACATTAAGTCGAGATGTCCAGTTATTTCCCAGATTTGAATAAATTGTATACATTTAGTCGAGAAGTCTAGTTGTTTCCCAGATTTGAATAAACTGTATACATTGAGTCGAGATGTCCAGTTGTTTCCCAGAGTACATCAAGTTTTTATTGTTCTTTTGAAAGAGTATTTATTGACGAAATGATATGGTTTTTATGTTCCGAAAGTTATTGTGTCAGATTTGTGATTTTGTTTATCTATTGTATGTACTAGTTCAGAGATATATAGATTAGCTTGGAGTAGTTAATAATAGTTGTGTTTATCCTTCATTACTGTACCTTGGAAATGGGATTTACTACAAACATTACAATGGGTTGGGTCAGTTGCTGCTCATTGTGGATTAAAGGAATACATCATTTGTTGTTGTAAGATATATCATTTGTTAATGAAAATCTATTTTCTCTCGGTTCCATTTCAATTTGTTTATCTTGTTTTTTTGTTTTTTAGTCTACTTTAAAAAATGTCGCTTTTCTTATTTGATGACTCTTTAATTCTTAACTTTCCACGTGGCATATTTATGATCACAAAATTAAAAGATATTTTGCTACATTGTACATCTCTTTAATCTAAGAGAACAATTTTTTTTTAAAAAGTCTTCTTTTTCTTTTTAAAGACCGTGCCAAGGTAAAATTAGGGAAACAAATTGAATCGGAGGGAGTATATAATATATTTTGTGCATATAACTTTAAGTCTCTTCATCTTCTCATGTTCAAATCAATAGCTTGTTAAATTTTCTCGTGGTTTGATAGTAACTGGAAACATCAAAAATTAACTTGGCTGTTTGCTATTAAGAATCAAGATTGATGGTTTTCATTGACAATTTTAGTTATAAGAAAAATTCCATTTCAAACATGCTGAAATGCAAGAAATTAGGACTTTGATATGGTGTACTGAGTTTCTTTGTTGCTTCTTAGTATTTAGCGACTTCTTCTCTTTTTGAGTTCCAAAGACAAGTAATGGGAATAAAAATTAGCTAAGCTCAACTGGGTATTTGGTTTGTGGATTTCATGTCTTTTGGTGGTTAACATGGAATTTAAGACTCTTGTTTATGATTTTTTGTAGAAGAATTGTTGAGGTCTATTGCTTTATCTTTGCAGAAGTTTGATCTACCGTAAAGTACTTTCAATGTTTTTCCTTAAGATTGTGTGTGTCTACAACCTTTTTGTAATGGTTTTAATATGCTTTTGTCTTTGTTTTGCAGGAAAGGTGACCAAAACCAAAACGCAAAATGCAGTTGAGATTTAGTACAGAAGTGACCCACGAAGGCCATCGACGGACCGTCGTCTCATCGATGGACCGTAGATGGTGACCGTCGATTGGAAGTTTATGTATCTGGAGAAACTCGGGGAAATATGACCAAGTGTGGGGCTACAATAGGATCAATGGTCCGTCAATTGATCGATGGACCGTCTTGGTAAATTGTCGATCTGATCAGAGAATGTCCAGTATCCGAAGTTGAAGAAAAGCTAAGTATGGAATGACAGAATGCATCGACGGACCGTAGGTGCATCGACGGACCGTGTTGTTGGTCCGTCGATTGGATCAGAGAAGATGCTAAGTCTGAAGTTATTGAGGGCAGTCCACGGTCCGTCGTTTCATCGACGGACCTTCTGTGGTGGTCATCGATTGAGGCTGTGCTTTTGGGACAACTTTCCTTAGTTTAATTCCTTTTAATTTAGGACAATATTTTCTATAAATAGGGTGTAAAACCTCATTTTTGGAGTTGGATTCTATTACTACTTTTATTAGTTTGTTTTTGGAGATTGGGTTTTGTAACTTTAGCATTAATTCAATTTTTCGGATTTGGTTTTCAAGTGAATTCTTATTGTTTCAAGTTGAATTTCTAGATTTTCTTCAAATTTGTCAAATTAAGTTCATCATTTATTATTTATCTACTTTGAATTGTGTTCTTCTATGCATGGGTAACTAAATCAAGAACTAGTGTTCTGGGAACCATGGGTGATTAACAAAGTAAACCTAGCTTAATAACAATTCTCATATAGGTTATTGCATGCATTGGTAATTCTTTCCTTAGAAGTCTTTTTAACGAGTTCACGTGTTAGAACTCACCTTATTGCTACTTACCGGACCAATGAGGTAGTTAATAGGAAAAGAATTATCAACATAGATTTAGTAGGATACTATCTAATAGGCTAGTCTTGATTGGTGCGAAGTAATAACTAAGTCATACGTCGAATACGATGCATAATATGAAGTAAAGGTAATGTTAGTACTTTAAACACACGTAGTTGGACCAAGGTACGGGGCGAAATTATCTAAATATCGGACCAAGGATTTAGAGATACCTAACTTATCACTTTACATGCAGAACACTAGGGAAGAATTCTTATAGCTAGGGCTACGACTTTATGAACTTATGATGAACACTTGCACCCTAGTTTCTCTCACAAGTTGATAAACATCAAAGATTTAATCATGTTACTTGTTTTACTTAGCAATATTAAAAGAGTTTTGTTTCACAAAATCCCCCTTAAATTTTCTATTTTCGAAAAGGACTTAACTAAATAGAAGTAATCTTGCATTGAAGTTAAGTCTAAATCATTTTCCTCGTGGGATCGACCCCAACCTAATAGTTGGGTTCTTTACTTGATATGACCACTTATACTTCTTTAGTGAGGTATAATTTGAGCGTATTAAATTTTAGCGCCGCTTCCGGAGAAAGTGGCTTCTATATTAACATTAATAACATTATTGAAATTTCGTCAACAATTTCCTAATTTTACTTTTTTTTCTTTTATTTTTATTTCTCTTAGATATAGCTCTAGTGTATGCCAAGTACACGGAGCCGAGGAGAACAAATACTTCCATTTGATCATCAACTGAACCATACGGTTTGAAGAATGAATAATCCGTAGAACCCAACTAATCTAGGTGATGGGATCAATCGCCAGCTCCCACCACTGGTTGATGCTCGTAACTAAGTTGTTGCAAAAAATCCAACTGATGATGATTTGAGGATGCAACCTCATATACCACACCCTCAAGAGTTCTATAGGGGCAACGTCAATATCACTGAATCTGATGGAACTCTTGTTCTACCTCCTCTACCGAAGGGGCACACATTCGTGGTAACGAGTAGTCTGATTCAGATGCTCACTGCGAGGGATTTGTTTTCAAGGCTACCATTTGAAGATCTCCATGCTCACATATCCAAACTGGGGTCTGTGTGCAAGAGTTGTTTGGGGAGGCCAGACTTAGACATGAGCGTCTTCCCTCATATATCGCCAGGAGAGGCCGCAATATGGTTTACTGAGTTTTCCTATAATTCGATCTATATCTGGGATCAATTGAGGGATGTCTTCCTAGCAAAGTACTACCTGGCTTCGAAAAAGCTTAACAAAGATAAAGTGAACAACTTTGTGGCACTACATAGGGAGTCGATAAGTAGCACTTACGACAAATTTACTGCTTACTGAGAGGTGTCCCGAACCACCGCATTGATGATGAGTCGTTGAAAGATTACTTCTATTGGGGACAAGATGATAATAATAAAGAAGTGTTAGACACTATTGCGGGTTGTTCTTATAGTTAGTGCACATATGCAGAGATCACATAAAAGTTGGAGAAAATCTCTCGCAACAACAAATCTTGGAGTACTAGAATGTCAGACACTGGGAGAGAAACACCTTTGCAGTGCAATCTATACACAATCTGGCCGCCGATGAGATTCGTGAAGAGATGGATCAAATGAGAACTGAGCTTGGATTGGTTTTAAAATATGTCACTTGAGGTGCAGAGAAGGTAAATGCAATGACTAAACCACTACCTCCAGCGGATGAATACTATTATGAAGAGGATAATTATACAGTGAATGATCAGACAGGGGTTTCCGACCGAACACCTAAGGCTCCAATCAGGAGAATTGACGTCAAGGTCAAGGATATCAAGGTTAGAATTATGGGAATTAGAATAGATAGGTCTAGTATGTTTGAGATGGAAACTATAAACGCAACAACAACTTCAACCGGGATAATTATGGTAACAGAAATGATCGAAGTGGGCCCTATGTTCCACCTCAAAATTGGGAAGTTTCTCCTAGGAATGATGGAGGTAGTATAGCGCGAGTTGACCATATGTTGCAGAAGATGATGAGAAGGTTTGATGCTAGTGATGAGCACATCAAGGAATTAAGAGGTGATTTGGCTAATGTTGGGCAAAAGTTTGATGCACATGCATTCTCGATTAAGCATCTTGAGTTACAAATGGCCCAATTGTCCACTACTGTGAACCCACGACAATCGGGCACTCTTCCTAGCAATACCATTTAAAATCCTAAAAATGATGGACATTGCATGGCAATCACTATTCGAGGAGGTAAGCAAACTATTGATCCACCTATGACGTTTGTGGTAAAAGATGAGATGAGAAAAGATGAAGAAGTAGTGGAAACTAGTGGTGAATTGGTGAACAAAATGGTGAAAGAAGTATAGGTACAAAAGTGATCCCCATTCCTAGACCACCACCACCACCATTCCCTCAGAGATTGGTGAAGAAGACTGATGATGATAAATACCGACATTTTATCACTATGTTGAAAAAGCTTTCAATCAATGTTCCTTTGATAGAAGTTTTGGTAAAAATGCCCGGTTAAGCCAAGTTCATGAAGGATATGGTTACAAAGAAGAGATTGGTAAGTTTTAAGGATGATGACCCAATGAAGCATTGTAGTGCTATAGCTACAAAGTCTTTTGTACAGAAGAAGGAAGATCTGGGCGCTTTCACTATTCCATGTACCATCAGGTTATTACACTTTGCTAAATCACTATGTGATCTTGGTGCAAGCATAAATCTCATGCCTCTCTCCGTTTAAAAGAAATTGGGTTTGGGTGACCTAAAGCCCACTTCACTGCGATTATTGATGGCCGATCGAATAGTGAAGAAGCCCATTGGGATACTCCATGATGTGCTCGTGAAGGTGTAGTCGTTTATATTTCCGGTCGATTTTGTGATTCTTCACTTTGAGGTGGATTTTGAGGTGCCTATTATTCTTGGGAGGCTGTTTCTTGCTACTAGTTCACACCTTGGTTGATATGGAAAAAGGGCAGATGAAGTTTAGGTTGAACAATGAAGAAGAAACTTTCAATATTTGTACGTCCATGAAGTAGAGTGGTGAGCGCCAAAAAGTATCTGCTATATCCTACAGGGTTGAGAGTACGTCTGAGGTACAAATCAAAGAGCGCCTTGGTGTTGAGGCACTAGCGGCAGTGATCATGAATTTTGAGAGTGATGGTATTGAAGAGTATAGGTCTTTGCTTGCGTCACTTGAATGAGGTGAATATCAGTCAAAACCAAAGAATATTAGAGTTAGATATGAAGCATTGCGAGTCTCCATCCGCGAGACCGTATATTGAGAAGGATCCAAAACTAGATTATCTGAGGTATGTATTCTTAGGAAAAGAGGACACTTTGCCGGTAATCATTGCATCGAATATGAATGTGCAACAAGTAGAGTGTTTGGTAGAATTGTTGAAGAGGTTAAAAAGAGCCATTGGTTGGACTATTGCGGACATTATTGGGATCCCTGCCGATATTTGTTCCCACAAAATCAAACTCATGCCCGATCACAAGCCAAGTATTGAGCTCCAAAGACGGTTGAATACACCTATGCAAGAGGTTGTAAAGAAGGAGATCATAGTGGTTAGATTCCAGAGTCATATACCTTATTCCAGATAATAGTTGGGTATGTCCTCTTCAGTATGTGCCAAAAAATAGTAACAGTAGATCCCAATGAGAGGAACGAGCTTGTTTCAATGAGGGCGATGACTGGATGGAGAGTTTGTATGGATTACTGGAAATTAAATGCATGGACTGAGAAGGACCATTTCTCGATGCCCTTTATTGACCAGATGTTAGATAGACTCGTAAGAAAATGATGGTATTGTTTTCTTAATGGCTATTCGGGTTACAATCAAATCTCTATTGTCCCGGAAGATCAAAAGAAGACCATCTTTAATTGCCCTTATGGGACGTTCCCATTCAAGAGGATGCCTTTTGGGTTGTGTAATGCACCGGCCAATTTCAAAAGATGTATGATGTCGATATTCTTCTATATGGTGGACACTATTGAGGTGTTTATGGATGACTATTCAGTGGTTGGCGACTCTTTTGATCGGTGTTCAAAAAAGATGTGAAGATTGCAATCTTGTGATAAATTTGGAGAAATGTCACTTTATGGTTAAATAAGGTATAGTATTGGGTCATCGCATCTCAAAGATGGGGATAAAGGTTGATTGAGCGAAAGTTGAAGTTTTAGAGAAACTTCCTTCACCCATCTTTGTAAAAGGTGTGAGAAGTTTTGTAGGACATGCGGGCTTCTACCAAAGGTTTATTAAAATTTCTCAAAAATTGCAAATCCTCTGTGCAAATTACTTGAGAAGGAATGTAAATTCTATTTTGATGAATCTTGTTTGAAGGCTGCACCCATGATTATTTCCCCAAATTGGAGTAAGCCTTTTGAGGTAATGTGTGAAGCTATTGGGGTTGCTCTTGGTGTGTTATTGGGACATAGAAGGGATAAAATCCTTCACCCCATCTATTATGCAAGTAAGACCCTCAATGAAGCACAAAAGAACTACACTGTGACTGAACAAGATCTCCTTGTGGTGGTATTTGCTTTGGAGAAAATTTGCTCTTATTTGCTTTGCACGAGAGTTATATTGCATACTGACCACTCCCTTTGAGGTATTTGATGGCAAAGAAGGATGCAAAACCAATGTTGATGAGACGGGTGCTACTATTGCAAGAGTTTGATGTTGAGGTGAAAGATAGAAAAGTGAGTGGAAATCAAGTTTCCGATCACTTGTCTAGATTGGACGATGAAGCTATGCGTGAGGTTGGTGAAAAGGCTAAAATTAATGATACCTTCCCTGATGAGCATGTATTGGTCGTTTCTCATGATTTGATTCCATGGTTCACCCATTTTGTGAATTATCTGGCTAATGATATAGTCCCATCGAACTTGTCCTTTCATCAAAGGAAGAAGTTCATGCATGATGTGAAAAATTTCTTTTGTGATGAGCCTTACTTATACCAGAGTTGTGTTGATGGGTTCATCCACCGTTGCGTGCCAGAAGTGGAGATGCTAAGTGTTTTTGAAGCATGCCACTCATCACCTGTGGATGGGTATCATAGTGGTATCCGGACTGCCCACAAGATTTTGCAGTGGGGTTACTATTTGCCAGCCATTCACTAAGATGCTCATGAGTTCGCCAAGTAATGTGATAGGTTCCAAAGAAATCGAGGAATTTCGAAGAAGCAAGAGATCCCTTTAAATCCCATTCTAGTGATTGAGTTGTTTGATGTATGGGGCATTGATTTTATGGGCCCGTTTGTGAGTTCTCATGGGATGAAATATATACTTGTGGTGGTGGACTACGTGTTAAAATGGGTGGAAGCCATAACTCTTTCTAACAATATGGAAGAGTGTCACGCGTTCTTGAAAAAGAACATCCTCTCTAGATTTGGCACACCTAGAGCCATTATTAGTGATGGGGGATCTCACTTTTGCAATAAGTTGTTCAAAGGGCTATTGGAGAAATATGGGGTTCTCCACAATGTGGCAACTCCGTACCATCCACATACTAGTGGGCAAGTTGAGGTGTCCAATCGAGACATCAAGCAAATTCTTTTGAAAATGGTAAATGCTAATAAAACGGATTGGTCAAGGAGGCTTTCCGGACTGCATACAAGACCCCCATTGGTATGTCTCCATACCAACTTGTATATGGGAAGGCTATTCACTTGCCAGTTGAGTTAGAGAACAAGGCCATGTGGGCGATGAAGAAACTGAATATGGATTGGAATGAAGCACTGGAGCAGAGACTTAACGGGTTGAATGAGCTTGATGAGTTTCGCCTAAAAGCATATGAAAGTTCAGCCATATACAAAGAGAAGATGAAGAAGTACCATGACCAAAGGATTGAAAAGCGAGAATTTTTTGTTAGGAACTTGGTGCTTCTATTCATTTCTAGGTTATGCTTGTTTCCGGATAAACTCAATTCCAAGTGGACGGGGCCATTCCTTATCACTAAAGTGTTCCCACATGGAGTGGTTGAAGTGGGCAAAGAATGATCTACCTAGGGCATGCGGAGAGTGTCCATGAAGTGGTTGAGGCATATTGTCTTGATGAAATCTAAGTAACCAGTATCGTGTGTCGTGCCACGACGCTAAATCAAGTCCTTTTTGGGAGACAATCCAAGGTGTATCCTCTAGCCAACAATAGGTTTTTCTTTTCTTTGTTTGAAAAGTTGCATTCTCTTGTTTCATTTTTGTTTTCCTCATCTTCATGCATTATTTTTTTAATATGTTGGCTAGAGATTAGTTTAGGGTCTGTGTCTCAAAAGTGTCCAGAAAAACACAAAAGAATAAATTAATGGGTGTTCAATGTCCAGGGACCAATACCAAGAATTTTGTAGAAAATGGTCTGGTGCACATATCTACGAACCCCATAGACGAACCGTCGTTCCATCGACAGACTGTCGATGGTGTCCTTAGATCCTAGGTACGTCCTGAAATTTTGTCTAAGTCTTTGTGCAATCGACGATCTATCGACTGACTTACGGACCATCGAGGGGGTGTCGTTAGTCCAAAGAACAAGTGACCCGACCTGACCCGACCAGTTATATTAAAATAAATATGTTCAAATAACCTCCAAATTCTTTTCAAATTCTTGCCAATCATTTCCCTCCCCTTATTTTCTTGTTTTCCCATCACATTACCACATTGTCCACTTCCATTTTCATCAGAATCTCCTCAAATCCCAATTCCCCTATAATCCAAAAACCCTCCCCTTCCCAGATTCTACTCTATCTCTTTTGTTTTCTCCGATCTGTGCTCGAAGGCAGGCACTTAGGTCGGTTGTTGAGAAGATCACCCACTCATTCACTCCACTACTGATTTCAGGTATTTCAATTCTATTTTCTTAATAAATTCTCATTCATTTGTTGTTGGAAATGAAAAATTCGTTTGTAGGTCTTGACTTCGGGGCAGAATTGCATGTTAACTTTTTAAATTATGGGTACTATGTCGTTTGGAATAATAGAAAGTGATTGAGTTGGGGGTGTAATCTGTATAAAAACAAACTGATTGTTGACGTTCTGACTTAGGGTTTAATAGCACCATAGAATTCGAGATTGAAACTTGCATAATCCAAACCCTAAGGATTAAGAATTAGTCTTGTATTTGTTGTATTGTGTTGGGTGAACTAATGAAGGTCTAAAAGTTGTCAAATTGTGCTTCTTAAAAACAAGGCCTGAAATTTATCTCTAACCACCAGCTCAAGACCCCATCTATGGACCTTCGGCTGATCGACGGACCGTAGATGGGTTCTTTCGATTGGTCAATTTTATAAATGATAAACTTTGAGATGACGAAAGTGGACTATGGTTCGTCGATTGATCGACGAGTCGTTCTGCACGTCCGTCGTTTCCAATTGAGATGTCTATAGAATGAAGACTAAAAAAAACTCTAAGTGTCCAACGGCGGACGTTATCGATGAATCGTCAATTCATCGACGTGCCATCAAAAATGTCAGTCAACCAGTACTCAATTCTGCAATAGAGTGTGCTTTGTCTTTCAAGGTTCTGTTTTGATTGTTTCTCTTGCATAGTATGATTGCAATGAGACTAGCAAATTGCTTTCCAGGTACATATGGCCCCCAAAATAGATATCATCTTTTTTAGGGGTAGGTTCAAGTCTGTGGCAGCATCCCGTCGAATGATTGGCAATTTCGATGATGAGCATGATCTAAAAATGTGCCCCCAGGCATCCAGACCCCTATACCAGCTACTAGAGCCACTTGAAGCACCCTCAAGAAGGTGGCGTCTGGCGTAGTCAATTCCCAGTCTTATGAGGAGCGCACACTGATCGGCATACCGTATGGGTCTGCCTCGGGTTTTGATGGAGTGTCTAACTCCGAAGAGGCTTCAAGTTCAGAGTCGGCTCAATCTACAAGGTCGAATAAGGCCACTGCCTTCGTTCCGGATCACTTGGAGCCACTCAGCCAGAGGTGCCTGCCCTCCTGCCTTGTCTGATGAAGCTCATAGTTCGGAGTCTGGTCTGGCACCCCAAGATTATGTCCTTACACTGGTTCTTGATGATCCTAATTGGTGGTGCGTCGATGGTCAGTATTAGATCTACAGGTACGCAAAGATGCTGAATGACAAGATGGTGATGACTCAGTTGATGTGCATAGATTGTTTACCAGCCACAGTCTTGAATGGATGGATAGGAGCCTGGGGTCATATAGGGTGGAGGTTGTTAGAGAATTTTACGCCTCATATGTAGCGACTCTCAAAGGATCTTTGGATAGACCGGCAAAACCATCCAAACAGGACCCACTAACAGAGGTTTTAGTTCGAGGCTTCTCGGTGGACATTTCTCCTACTTCCATCCGCCGCTTCGTATATGGTGTGCCCACTGGTGCTGCGAGGGATCCCCTTACTCCGGAGTTTGATTATAAGTAGAATTTGGTCAAGAATGGCCACTTTCAGCGGAACAGAGATCAGAGAGAGTCCACCAAGAGGTGGATTGCACAACAGTTGTCCATTAACGGTGAGGGAGCAGACTGGGTGTTGGACCCCAAAGTCTTCATTAGAAAGGCCAACCTCACTTTCACATCCAAGTTCTTCTGGTTGTTAGTCTTCCACCGCCTATATCCCATAGCAGCAGATAACATTCTTACATGGGATAGAGCGATATTAGTTGCAGCATTGGTGTCCGGGTTGAAGATCAACTTTTCAAAGTTATTGATCTCGGTGATATATGAGAGAGCTTTAAAGACCTCTACTACTTACCCATTCACCTGTTTGATCTTCCAGTTATGCAAGGATGTTGGAGTGCCTATTTGGCACTGTGATGTCCTCCGTACTTTGACCGGGACTGTGGATATAGGTCTCATCATGGATGAGGCCAATGTGGCGCTACCTCATAGAGGGACTAGAGATGAGTTGTAGCCACTGAGTGAGAAATTAATGGATACGGTAGAGTTAGAAAAAGGGGCTGATCCTGCCACTTTAGAGTCTATTGAGACCACCCCGGCCAAGTCCGCCATGGCACTAGTAGAGCACCCAGTTTCTCTTGGTCTACTCCACCATCTGTAGCACTGGTCCCGATAGCTAGGGTCCAGAAGTTAGAGGCCCAAATGGCCACCTTGGTGCATCATATCCAGCCTTGAATGCAGAAATTCATTATCGAGGCTGAGGATCAGATTCAGAAGAGGGTGTCCCAACAGATGGAGCTAAAAATTCAAGCGGTTCACCAGCGCCTTGATTCATTTAAGCTACGAGTTCTTGCACGCCCAACCCCCACCATTGACTTGACTAATCTTTAGGAGGCACTGGCAAGTTTGTGGGTGGATGTTGACGGTATCCTGGAGATGAGGGGCATGATCCTGAGACTACACCCATTGAGCTAGCGGAGGACACATTTCTTGCTGCACTATTCACTACTCTCACTGCACCGCTGCCTGAGCTATGTGAGCGTGCCAAGAGGCACTGTTCCAGCCGCATCACCGAGGGAGAGGATTCCCATGCAAGGAAGAAGGAGAAGACGGACCTTAAGGTTGCGAGGAAAGCCTCGTTGATTAATTAGGAGACCGGTCAGATGAGGGCTTGAAAGTTGGATGTGGGGGCATGTAGTTCCAGACTTGAGGATGTTGACAGAAGCACCACTGAGGGTGCGGATATTTCTATGGGCATCACTGAGGGTGTCCTTACTACAGAGGTTACGGGTTTCATGAAACCAGACCCGCCTGCTTATTGATTTTTGGCGCTATGCGCCTCAAATTTGCTTTACCTACCATCCTGTCTTTATATTTTTTATGCATTGGGGAAAATTGCATGCTTTTTTATTAGGGGTGAGGTAAATAGAAAGTGAGTGTTAGGGTGAAGTCTGAGTATCCTAACTCATGATCCTCTCTTAGGGGTTTTCTTGCCTGTGTTCTTTTGCCCCAAGAGACTGATTACTTTCCAATTGAATCGACATGTCGTAACTTGTACAAAATATGAAAGTGAAATATAAGGAATGATGGCCAAACATGAATGATATCCCTATCTAAGAAAATGATTGCATGAATGGGAATAAAGAAGTTGAATGTGTTGGATCTAATCATGAAATAGAGATGCACCCACTGCATAACCCTCAATCTAGGTGTCTGACAATCTGATAGGGTAATGAGGTGTCAAGAGAGTGTGAGGAAATTTGATTTTTTCACTGTTGGTACCTAGCTAAAACTTGCCCTGTTAATCCTGCAAAAGGTATCTGTGTTAGATAGCTAGGAAAGGATCATAAGTTCTTGTTCAAAATTAGAAAACATCTAGCCTAAAGTAAGGTGAACCAAATGAACTTGTTATCCCTTTTTTGATCCAAATACGTTGAACCTATAATAGACCTTTCTTTTCTTCACCAACTTACCTTCCCTGGGTATAATATGTTGGCCCTGGTCTCTCCTTGGACATGTGCACCTCAACTTAGGCCAAAAGCATAAGTTTAGGGTGGCTAATGTAGAAACTAACCTCGTCTTAACCCTGACCCAACCTTGGATAATGTGTAACTTGACTCATGGCAAAGCCATAAGTAGAGGGTGGCTATTATGAGTGATAACCCAAAAAATGGGTAGGAAAAGAGTAATGTGGAAAAGGAAAGAAAAAGTGATCAAGAGAAGTGACTCAGTTAAAATTTTCAAATGAATGAAAACATAAAAGGAAAGAAAGAAAAAGAGTTGAACCAAAAGAAGTAAGAGTCACTTCCACAAAGAACAAAGGAGAAAGTAAGTCAAAGATGACAAGAAAAGAAAAGGAGGACATAATAGATAATGCAAGAGGTAGGACGCTTATCCGTAATTTCAAGGAGGGCAAAAAGTCATTAAAATGTATTCATATGTACCATACCTGACCCCAAGCCTACGTTACAGGCCAAGAAAGCCTATCGTGATCCTAAAAGTCTAATGTCGTGAAC
The DNA here is from genome assembly GCF_036512215.1 of Solanum lycopersicum. Taxonomy (NCBI): domain Eukaryota; kingdom Viridiplantae; phylum Streptophyta; class Magnoliopsida; order Solanales; family Solanaceae; genus Solanum; species Solanum lycopersicum. The sequence continues at coordinate 15,199,990 of NC_090800.1, forward strand.
TTAAGCAGTGAAAATAAGAGCAAGCCTATGGCGACAAGTACTAACAAGGTGTGAATTTATTTTGAGCGTGAGTGTTGAATCATGATCCTTATACTCAAAGCTAAAATCACTGTGCGAAAAATAAGGATATATTTTGAAGTGAGGGCACTAGTTGCAATATAAGAAAGTTGGTACCTTGGCGAGAGGCAAAAGAGTAGAGGTGTCGTTTCATGGTGAGTCTATGTCATGGTCTGATCCATATGAGTTAGCCTATCAAGCCTAAGAGTAGAAACATATACTAAAGCAACAAAAAAGTTGGGATTGATAGCCAAGTGATTTTAAAATCTTAAAAGAGGATACTTTTGTACAAAGTGTTGTGTTGAGTCATAGTGCGTCACTTGAGGACAAACAACGAATTTAAGTTGAGGGTGTTAATGTACCGTGGTTTCACAGTACTTTCAATGCTTTTTCCTTAAGATTGGTGTGTGTCTAGAGCCTTTTTGTAAAAGTTTTAACATGTTTTTATCTTGGTTTTGCAAGAAAGGTGTCCAAAACCAAAACGCAGAAGGCAACTGATATTTAGTGCAGAAGTGACCCACGAAGGCCATTGACAAACCGTCGTCTCATCGACGGACCGTAGATGGTGACCGTCGATTGGAACTTCAGGCATCAAGAGAAACTCAGGGAAATCTAACAAGGTGTGGGGATAATGAAGGATCAACGGTCTATCGATTGATCGGCAGACCGTCCTGGTAAATCATCGATCTGATCTGAGAATGTCCCAATACCCGAAGTTGAAGAAAATCTAAGTATGGAACGACGTAAAGCATAGACATACCGTATGTGCATCGACAGAACATGTTGTTGGTTGGATCAGAGAAGATTCTAGTTGAAGGATAAAAAGAGATGCTATGTCTGGACTTACGGAGGCAATCCACGGTCCGTCGTTTCACCGACGGACCGTCTATGGGGGTCGTCGATTGAAGCCGCATTTTTTGGACAACTTTCCTTATTTTAATTACTTATAATTTAAGACAATATTCCTATAAATAGGGTGGAAAACCTCATTTTTGGGGTTGGATTCTATTATGACTTTTCTTAGTTTGTTTTTGGAGATTGGGTTTTGCAACATTAGCATTAATTCAATTTTCCGGATTTGGTTTTCAAGTGAATTCTTATTGTTTCAAGTTGAATTTTTGGATTTTACTCGAATTTGTCAAAGTAAGTTCATCATTTATTGTTTATCTACTATGAATTGTGTTCTTCTATGCATGGGTAACAAAATCCACAACTAGGGTTGTGGGAACTATGGGCGATTAACAAAGTAAATCTAACTTAATAACAAATCTCAAATAGGTTATTGCATGCAGTAATAATTCTTTTGCTTAGAAGTCCTTTTAATGAGTGCACGCATTAGAACTTGCCGTGTTTCTACTTGCCAGATCAAGGAGGTAGTTCATAGTAAAAGAATTATTAACAAAGATTTAGTAGGATACTATCTAATAGGCTAGTCTCGATTGGTGTGAAGTAATAACTAAGTCATACATCGAATACGATGCTTAATATGAAGTAAAGGTAATGGTTAGCACTTTAGACACACGTAGCCGGACCAAGGTACAGGGTGAAATTCTCTAAATGTCAGACTAAGGATTTAGAGATACCTAACTTATCACTTTACATGCAAAACACTAGGGAAGAATTGTTATAGCTAGGGATACGGCGTTATGAACCTACGGGGAACACTTGCACTCTAGTTTCTCTCACAACTTGATAAACACCAAAGATTTAATCTGGTTACTTGTTTTACTTAGCAATATTAAAAGACTTTTCTTTTACAAAATCCCTCTTTTAATTTCCTATTTTCATAAAGGACTTGACTAAATAGAAGTGATTGTACATTGAAGTTAAGTCTAAATCATTTTCCTCATGGGATCTATCTAACTTAATAGTTGGATTCTTTACTTGATACGACCGCTTATACTTCTTTAGGGAGGTATAATTTGAGCGTATAAGAGTTTATTCTAGGTTGTGATGGCAGATAACCAGCACCCAACCGTTTATCAGAAGGTAGCTATCCAGATGCCTCTGAGCTCCAGTATTTCACAGGATGTCCATGCTCACTACGGGAGCATTCAAAGGCTTGCTCTCTCCCAGAGACGTTTTCAAAATGGCAATTACTCTATGCCAGACTTCAGACATGCCAAGCCACATAGTATATCTTATTGATTGTCGTAAATGTTTCACCAGTGTTTGTGCAAGCTCTCCAAGAGAAAGGAGTTTCAGCGTTTGCCACTAACTTCCTCATGGGTGGTGTTTCTGCTGCTGTGTCAAAGACAACTGATGCCCCTATTGAGCGTGTCAAGATTTTGATCCAAAACCAAGATGAGGTGATTAAGGCTGGTAGACTCTTAGAACCATACAAGGGAATTGGAGATATTTTTAGGAGGACAATTAAGGATGAAGGATTTTCTTCCTTGTGGAGAGGAAACACCGCTAATGTCTTTCGTTACTTTCGCACTCAGGTATACCATTTACTTACATTTGATACTACGATTCCTGAATATGAAAATATATGGGTGTTGGTTGTTTAGTTGTTTTTTTGGAAATACAAAATACTGGTTGATATTGTGTTCCACAGGCATTGAACTTTGCACTCAAGGACTACTTCAAGAGTCTCTTCAACTTCAATAAGGACCGTGATGGCTACTGGAAGTGATTTGCAGGTAACTTGGCATCTAGTGGTGGTACTGGTGCTTCCTCTTTGATCTTTGTTTGCTCCCATCACTTCGCTCGTACTCATCTTGCAAATGATGCCAAGGCTGTAAAGAAGGGAGCGGTGGGAGACAATTTGATGGGTTGGTTGATGTCTACAGAAAGAAACTTAAATCTGATGGAGTTGTTGGCTTGTACTGTGGGTTTAACATTTCATGTGTTGGTATCATTGTTTTCCGTGGTTTGTACTTCGGAATGTATAATTCACTAAAGCCAGTGTTGTTGACTGGAAAGATGGAGGTTAGTTATCCATCTATTTTTATTATTTCCCGTTGCTAGTTCGATGATATCATATGTTGATAGTTGTGTTCAGATGCTTTAGAATGTTATGGTTGGAATATGACTTCATTATATTAGGAGACATTGACCTTTTATTTAAAATTGTCTTGATGGTTACAGGTACTTTTGCTAGCTTTTCTCTTGGATGACTCATCACCAATGGTGCTGGTCTTGCCTCGTAACCTTTTGACACAGTTAAAAGAAGAATGATGATGACATCTGGTGAGGCAGTGAAGTACAATAGATTGTTCGATGCATTCAACCAAATCCTTAATGAGGGTCCTAAATCTTTGTGCAAGGGTGCTGGTGCTAACGTCCGTCGTGCTGTTGCTGGTGCTGGTGTGTTGGTTGGTTATGACAAGCTTCAGGTGATCATTTTTTGAAAGAAATATGGCACCGGTGGTGCCTAATTCAGAAAGTAATGTCTTTTTAGAATTGGATTATGGTGATGATGAAAATCCTTCTTATTAAAGTTCCATTTAGTGCTAGGATATTTTATGTTTTTTCCTACCTATTTTAAAATAATTCATAATTTTAGAGCGGGTTAGAACTTTGAACCTGCAATTAATCGTTCCTTTGTTTTAAATGGTATTTTGACATGCAGAACTTTACATTCACAGCAGAGGTTACAAATTTTCATAATCAATTTTTGATTGAATTAAATTCAAATATGATTCATCTGATAGTTGAATATATTACTGTAATTTTTTCATATTCGTCCTTATATTTAGCTTATGATAGTATCATCGCAACTCTGTTTATCTCTTTACTACTGTTGTGCAATGTCTTTTTAAATTTTGCATAAGCTTGAGCTTGCAATGGGACTCTAAATTGAGGTCTAGAAGATTAAATTACGTATAAGACTTGTTAGAAATTAAATGTTAGTATTGATTAGCAAGATATGTTTAGCGAGCCTGGATGATTCGGTTGGTTTGGAGGGTGGTTATCCACACAGTTCCTCAATATTTTTTGAGTCGAGACTATCACATAGGGGTGTCTAGTACGGTTTATATTCCCTCTGTCGTTTGCATGTTATTATACAGTAGGGACACTCAGTGCATACAAAGTATTCACTACAAAGTGAGCGGTTACTGGATATCTTGGGTTCCAAAAAAAGAGTGAGCAGCTACGGGTTATCTTGTGTTAAAAAAAAAGGATATGTTTAACAAAAGAGTGGAACTAAATTTTTATGTTCTTTTTCCCATTCAATTTTAGTTTATCTGATATTATTTCTTGTGCGCTGAAAAAAACGTAAGTTTCAAAATTTGAAAATTCTTTAATTTAAATCTTTCATTCATGACATCTTTAAAAACTAATACTTTCCCTAATACTTGTCCACTTTTGAATTGATACATTTATTAAAAAACAATGATTGATATAATAGTAAATTTACTATTTTACTCTTATTTTTAAGAAGTTTACCTTTTTCAAAGTAATTAATTGAGAGGACAATAGCTAAATTTTTTTATCTTTTCTTGATTTGTTAAAATGAACAAATAGTTAGAGACAACTAAAAAAGGACAAATAATTAGAAACATGAGTACATATTCCAGAATTTCTTATATGCAAATATTATGCATTCCCTTGTTAATTTCTTTCTTAAATGCCGCACTCAATTTTTATGGGATCTTTAGAACATAATTGTTCAAATTTTTCATGAAGCTTAAAGAAAGAAATATTATCACATTGAAAATTACTCTATTTTTATTTGTCTACTGTACTTAAAAATAGTTACCGAATAATATTTGTCTAGTTTAAGAATTAAGGGAGAATTTATTTTTGGGTCTATTTTAGCTTTACTATTAAATACCCATTATTTTATATCTAATACATATCTCAAAGCATTAAATTTAATATATTTAAAGCGTGATACAATAACATCATTTGTATTATTTATTATTACTTTAAAGTGTGTGTAACAAATCAATAGTCAATCATGATTGATGACATAGGAAGTAAATAAGTCAAGTTGTGTTAAATATAACAATTACTCCCTTTGTCATTTTTATTTGTTACTATCTGACTTGACACACCCAACAAAACAATTATCCATATAGGGTAATGCTAAATGGCCGGAAAAAATTGATCAAACTTTAGCCAAAAAAAACTATAATATCCTTATTTCAATTTTTGCATTTATTCCATTATATTTTTCCCTCCTAAACAAAAGTAACTTTTCTTTCTATTTCCCAAACTCCTTGAACTACTAAAATACAAACTTTTTGGCTACCAAGGAAAATAAAAGTGGTTTTTGTGTGTATTTATGTGTGCATAATTTATTTGATTTATTTTTAAAAATAAATATTGTTCAGTTGATTAAAAAATTATACGCAAAGTTAAAAAAATATTTTTTTTTACTTTCATTTTTATGCATTAATTTTTTAATTTCATTTTTATACATTAATATTATTTTCATTACTATACCATACAAATTATGTTCTACATATATATAAATATAACCTACACTCCTTCCTCTACCCCTTCCCCGAACTCAATTATGTACACAATGTACTAATGCATACCTTTGAAAAATTATTTTTTCGCTTAAAATAAATTTCTTTATTGAAGAAGATAATTAAAAATTTTATTAATAATAATTACAAATGACTATCTTATCTACTTAAAATTATATTTAATTAGTAAATTTAACGGCGCTATGCACGGTTTCTTTTTAATCTTTAATTTCAAATAAATTAAATGATAAACTTCAGCACTTAGATATGTAATTCATTATCGTGGATTCGATTTTATCCAAAACAAAAAATAAAATTCTTAAATTATGACCATATAATACCTATTCTTTAATAATCTCTCATTCAATATATTAGACAATCAAAAATAATAATAAAGAAAAATAAAGGCCACAATACATTTAAAGCTCAAATAAAACAGGTTAATATATTACCACATTCATCTATGATTATCACTCTTGATACCATTTAATTTGGTTTAATAAAAGAAAATATTATATTGCAATAATAAAAAAATGGTTAAATTAAGTGAGCGTCATGTTTATTGTGAATTTATATTAAATTTTTCTTTGAATATAATCAACTAAATAGATTCTTCTATATAATGAATGTTTTTCAAGAGAAAAAATAATGTAATATTGGAAGTTCGATATTTATAAAAAAATAATAATAACTAACGAAAGACTTTTGTAATTTTTAATAAAACGTTAATTTTTTATATTATAATCATTCCAAACAAGAATTAACCTATATATAGAAATTGGTAGAATTATTTCACTAATTTTAACCATGAATAAAAAATTAAAGTAATCATATAATACTAATTAAGAAGATGTTTCAAAAAGAATAAATATAAGATCACTCAAAACCTAATGATCAATTATAATACTTTAAAATAGATGTATATTATGTAGGATTCTTAAATTACTATATGGCTACTGTATGTAAATAAAGTAGAGCATAATTAGTGTATACATTTTTTTAGAAATATTTTCATTTAATATAGAGTTTTATATCGAAGGAGACAATTAAAATTCATGTTAATAATAGACAAAATTAGATTATTCTCCAATTAAAATATATACTAACTACTCGATAGTACTTAATTTAATTGAATTAAGTATAACTTTCAAATTTACAATTGACTCTTTTTAAGGGATAATGCACAAGTACCCCCTCAACCTATGCCCGATATTCCAAATACACACTTATACTATATTAAGGTCTTATTACCCCCTGAACTTATTTTATAAGTAATTTCTTACTCCTTTTTGGCCTAAGTGGCAGTAGTTTGAAAAAAAATCAACCAGCGTTGGGCCCACAAGATAGTGTCACATAGGCCGAAAAAGGGTAGAAAATTACTGATAAAATAAATTCAAGGGGATAATAGGACCTAAATATAGTATAAGTGTGTCTCTGGGATTTCGGGCATAGGTTGAGAAAGTACTTGTGCATTATTTTTCTAAAATAAAATCAATGAATAAACTCATATATGCCATGATTAACAGACCGGTCATATAACGTGTGTGTTTTTTTTTTCCGAAGAAAATAAGAATATAATTTTGATAATTAGATGTTTTAAATAGGAAATATATAATTAGACATTTATAATTATAAACATATCAAATTTTGTATATTCTAATTGCTCTAAGCAAATTTATAACGACTTATAATAATTATTAAAATTATGTCACCATTTCTAACCACGAATACACGATTAGTTACTTCAATTATATTAATTTAGAAGATGTCTCAAAATAAAAATATAAATATAAATAAAATTGTATGCATATGTATGTATTGTATATGTTCATAAATAGTTAAGCCCTATTCTTAATTAAATAATCAATAAAATTATATATACAATCACAAAATTCTATTAAGACATATTTTTAAATTATAAATCAAAAAATTATATTAAATTTAGTTAAAAAGTATATAATATAACAATCAAAAGATTACAAATACATATTTTATGTATAACTACCGATTTGATAGAACTTAAACAATTACTTTAAGAAAAATTGAACATATGATTTAAATTTATTTAAATATATCAATTATAAAATTACTTTATTTGAGGTTATATTAATACTTAATAAATATAAGTAATAATGTTCAAGTTATAAAATAGACATAAAATATAGGCACGAAAATACAACACTAGTACATAATTCAGGTTTCTATTAATTATTATATATAACTAGAATCAATACATATGAAATATATCATTCTTATAAATTTTATATCATATTGATATCCACCATGTCTAAAGTGTATTGAATTATTAAATGTCGTTATTGAATTTTAAATACTATTTAAAATATAAATAATTGAAAATAGTTTTTCTTATGAAAAATGGCCTAAAATACCCTCGAATATTGAAAATGGATACACAATTACCCCTCATCCACCTATTGGCCCTCAAATATCCTTCTCATCCACCTTTGGGTCCAAATTTAACCCCCTCACTAACAGAGTACAATTTAAAATAATTAAATAATATATTTAATTACGTGGCACCCAACCATTGGTTGTATTTTAATTATTTAATATAATTTTAAATCTATCCATTACTCGCCCATTATTAACTAAACTCACCCTAAATGTTATTAAACCCGCTTGACCCACCCAATGCAAAAACTCATCTAATTAAAGAACCCTAAAACCCAAATAAACACTTCAGTTCTTCCAAAAAAAATTCAAGATCTACGGAGGGTTTAGAACCTCAGTGGTTCTTCTTCAAGGGAAGAAATTGAAGAAGAAACAACATTTATAACAAACACATTCTAAAAATGAAATTTTGAGTTTTTAATGTTGGTACATGTAACGACCTGTTAGTCGTTTTGAGCAGTAGAGTTTATTTCTAGTAATAACAGTCTGAGTCGATGGATCTCACGACGGACCGTCATGGGCACGACGGACCGTCGAGGGTGTGTCGTTCCAAAACACTTAGAATTCTGAAAAATTGGGTGCTGAGAACAACTCTCTGAACTTCGCGACGACATGGCAGGACGGACCGTCGTGGGCACGACGGACCGTCACAGGCCCTTTAGTAAATTTCAGTCTCTGAACTCTGTGACGACTCAGCAGGACGGACCGTCGCAGGCACGACGGCCCATCACAGACTGTGTAACCCTCATTGGGTCGGATTTCTGTTAAAAGTTTTAAGGAGCGTTTTGGACTATTCCTGCTTATAATTATAAAGTTAGTGGTTGAATGTTAATAATTCAGTTTCTTAGGGGTTAAAGGAGATAACCTACAATTAATTAGTGGGTTACTTTTTTCATCTTTTATACTTAATTATATCCTAATTAGGGTAAAAGAAAAAGGGTTTGGAATAAGAAAAATAGAAAGAAAAGAGAGAGAAAGGGGAGAAACGATCGATCGATCGAGAGAGGAACGAAGAGAACAACAGAGCTTTGGGGAATTAGCTTGTTTGATCGCAATTCTTCGGTGGACGTAGGTTATGGTTTATGCTATTTGTAGTAAACTCTTAATAGCGAATGATATGTATTGGTTAGTGTTGTAAACCCTTCTATATGCTTAATTGTATGCTCGCATGAATGTGATTATATAATTGTGATAAATTAAGCATGATGAAGCTATTGAATCCTAAATCTTAAAAAACCCTAATCTACTTTGTTAATGATGATGTCTTGGTATAAAAGAAGGCTTGATGAACGAAAGTAGTGAGAATATGGATCGGGTGCCACGTTCCGGTACCAGGATAGTATATGGGAATCGGGTGTCACGAACCGACACGTAGTATTAATGGATCGGGTGTCACAAACCGACACGTAGTATTAGGGGGATCGGGTGTCACGAACCGACACGTAGTATTAGGGGATCGGGTGTCACGAAACGACACGTAGTATTAGGAGGATCGGAGTGTCACGTTCCGACACAAGAGAAATAAAGAGAATGGATCTTGAATTATCTTAATATACTCAAATTTAATGAACCTAATTCCCAAATGAGTATGATGGGGAGGCGTGAGTCCTCATTGATGTGCTTGGTGTTGTGACCAAGGGTTATGGTAATTGTAAATGTCGCATGTTGAGTATTGTAGTTGATTTTATGATATTATCTGATATATACTGTTTTCTATTTTGAGTTGGCCGATGATATCAACTCAGTACTTGTGTTTTGCACTGAACCCTACTTGTATGTTTTTCTCTTGTTATTTGTAGAGCGCAGCAAATGTGCCGTCGTCTTCAACTCAACAGCAACTCTAGCCAGTCTTCACTCCGTCAGATTTCAGGGTGAGCTATTGTTCCTAGCTCGGACTGGATTCTCTCTCATTCATGTCTTGATGTCCTTGAAGTTCGGACATGGACTATCTCTTGTATTTGTTTTAGTTTCCTAGATATTCTTAGATTTAGTAATTTGAGAATAGATGTTCTTGTGATGATGACTTCCAGATTTTGGGGATAATGATAAGTTTTGAGTTTTAGAAGTTATTTATTGGTTATATTAATGAGTTTTAAGTCTTCTGCATTTTATTCTGTTTATTATGTTTGAAAACGTTGGGGTTAGATTGGTTGGTTCGCTCACATAGGGGGGATAAGTGTAGGTGCCACTCGCGGCCCGCTTTGGGTCGTGACAAACTTGGTATCAGAGCATTAGGTTCGTTAGTCTCATCACACAAGAACGAGTCTAGTAGAGTCTTAAGGAACGGTAGGGGGACGCCTTTACTTTTCTTTGAGAGGCTATAAGACTTTAGGAAAATTCTATTCTTTCTTTCTTTCGTGCTATTACTTGGATCCAATTGATATCTAGGTGATACAAATTGGTATCTGACCATCTTCACTCTATTTCGTAGATGGTTAGAACTAGAGCAACAACCGCGCCAACACCAGCACCGGCAAGACAAGAGGCGTCTGAGCCAGCCACTGAGACTGTAGCTCGAAGAGGAGCAGTGGCAAGAGGCCATGGTAGGGGTCGTGGGAGGATATCCTCTAGAGGAAGAGGACAAACACCTGGCACATCTAGTACTAGGGCGGTGACTCCTCCACCGACTGAGGAAGTAGTAAGAGAGGGTGAGGAAGGGGAAAGTGAGCAAGTGCAGAATGAGGAATTACCACCCCAACCTACCCAGATATGATTAATCAGGTTCTTGCTTATCTTAGCGGGTTAACTGATCAAGGCCAGACACCTCCAGTGTTTTCTGCACCAGCACCTCAGGTTCCGGAAGTACGACAGGCCGCTGCTGAGGCTCCCCACATGGATGCCTCAATGGAAATAGGCACGTTTCCACGGTTGACTACAGGGCCTATAATGACAAGTGATTAGCATGAACTCTTCAGTAAGTTCTTGAAATTGAAACCTCCAGTCTTCAAGGGTGCTGAATCTGAGGATGCCTACGATTTTCTGGTTGATTGTCATGAGCTACTACACAAGATGGGTATAGTAGAACGATTTGGCGTCGAGTTTGTGACCTATCAATTTCAAGGAAATGCCAAAATGTGGTGGCGGTCACATGTTGAGTGTCAACCCGCACAGGCACCACCCATGACTTGAGCGTCATTCTCTAGCTTATTTATGGAGAAGTATATCCCCCGGACCTTGAGGGATAGGAGGAGAGATGAGTTCTTCAGCCTAGAGCAAGGCAAGATGTCGGTGACTGCGTATGAGGCTAAGTTCCGTGCATTATCCAGGTATGCCACCCAGCTTTGCTTCAGTCCACAAGAGCAGATTCGCCGTTTTGTGAAGGGGTTGAGGTCAGATTTGCGGATTTCAGCCTTACAGGTAGCGGCTACAGCGAAATCCTTTCAGGAAGTGGTAGACCTCGTGGTAGAGGTGGAGGGAGTGAAGCCAGATGACTTCACCATGGCATCGACATCTAAAAGGTTTCGTAATAGAGGTGAGTTTAATGGTTCTTACTCCAGAGGGCAGGGTTCAGGAGGTTATCCAGCCCGCCCTATTCAGTCTTCATTACAGACTGTAGCTGGGGGTCCACCGCAGACCGGTCAACACTTCTCTGAGTTTGGAGGTTATCCCCAGACTCCGTCGTCCTCACGGAGACCTATGCTTGAATCCAGAGAATGTTATGGATGTGGAGAGACTGGACATATTAGAGGAATTGTCCAAAACTGAGTTACAGACCCCCAATAATTAGAGGTAGAGGTGGTCATGGAAGAGGCCGCTACTCTGGAGGACGTGGTGGCCGAGGTAATGGTGATCACCAAAACGGGCGGGGTGACGGACAAATGGGAACTACTGCAGCGCAACCTGGTAGAGACAACGGGCAGACAGGTGATAGGGCCCATTTTATGCTTTTCCTGGGAGATCTGAAGCGGAGACATCTGATGCTGTCATCACAGGTAATCTTTTGGTTTGTGATTGCATGGCTTTTGTATTATTTGATCCTGGATCCACATTTTCATATGTATCTTCCTCATTTTCTACTGGTCTTAATTTACATTGTGAATTGCTTGACATGCCTATTCGTGTTTCTACTCCGGTGGGTGAGTCTGTGATAGTCGAAAAGGTGTATAGGTCTTGTCTTGTGACTTTTATGGAGAGCAATACTCATGTAGACTTAATTATCTTAGAAATGGTTGATTTCGATGTAATTATGGGTATGACTTGTCTTTCTCCAAATTTTGCAATCTTAGATTGTAATGCTAAAACTGTAACGTTGGCCAAACCTGGGACAAAGCCGTTAATGTGGGAGGGTGACTACACTTCCACTCCAGTTCGTATCATCTCCTTCCTTCGCGCTAAGAAAATGGTTAGAAAGGGTTGTTTAGCTTTCTTGGCACACCTCAGGGATGATACTACCCAAGTACCTTCGATTGAGTTGGTTTCAATAGTCCGTGAGTTTCTGGATGTGTTTCCTGCATACCTTCCTGGTATGCCACCGGATAGAGATATTGACTTTTGTATTGATCTGGAGCCGGGTACTCGCCCCATTTCCATACCTCCTTATAGGATGGCTCCCGCTGAGTTAAGAGAGTTAAAGGCCCAACTTCAAGAGTTGCTAAGCAAAGGCTTTATTAGACCGAGTGCATCCCCTTGGGGTGCTCCTGTTTTTTTTTGTGAAGAAGAAGGATGGGAGTTTTCGGATGTGCATTGACTACAGATAACTGAATAAGGTAACTGTTAAGAACAAGTATCCTCTTCCTCGCATCGATTTGTTCGATCAGTTACAAGGTGCTTGTACCTTCTCAAAAATTGATTTGAGATCTGGTTACCATCAATTGAAAATACGGGCAACGGATGTGCCCAAGACTGCTTTTTGGACCAGGTATGGGCATTATGAGTTCTTATTAATGTCTTTTGGGCTTATGAATGCCCCTGCTGCTTTCATGAGCTTGATGAACGGGATTTTCAAGCCATATCTGGACCTTTTTTTCATTGTATTCATTAATGACATACTGGTATACTCGAAAAGCAAGAAAGAACATGAGGAGAACTTGAGAATGGTATTGAAAATGTTGAGGGAGAAAAAGCTTTATGCCAAATTCTCCAAGTGTGAGTTTTGGCTAGATTCAGTGTCCTTTTTGGGGCACGTGGTTTCTAAGGATGGAGTGATGGTGGACCTTCTAAGATTGAAACAGTGAGAAATTGGGTAAGACCTACTAATGTGTCAGAAATAAGGAGCTTTGTTGGTTTAGCCAGCTACTACCGTCGATTTGTCAAGGGATTTTCTTCTATTGCTTCCCAATTGACGAACTTGACTAAGCATAATATTCCATTTGTATGGTCGGATGAATGACTAAGCAGAATGTTCCATTTGTATGGTCGGATGAATGTGAACAAATCTTTCAGAAACTCAAGACTTTGTTGACTACTGCACCAATTCTCACCTTGCCTGTGGAAGGAAAAAACTTTGTTGTTTATTGTGATGCATCCTATTCTGGTTTGGGTGCATTGCTAATGCAAGAGAAGAGTGTAATTGCTTATGCTTCGAGGCAATTAAAGGTGCATGAACGTAATTATCCTACCCATGATTTGGAGTTGGCTGTGGTAGTGTTTGCATTAAAGCAATGGAGACATTATCTATATGGGGTGAAGTGTGAAGTCTATACAGATCATCGTAGTTTACAGTATGTCTTTACTCAGAAAGATTTGAACTTGAGACAGAGGAGATGGATGGAACTACTGAAGGATTATGATGTTACCATCTTGTATCACCCAGGAAAGGCTAATGTTGTGGCAGACGCCTTAAGTAGAAAAGCAGGGCGTATGGGTAGTTTAGCCCACTTACAAGCTTCTAGACGCCCATTGGCTAGAGAGGTTCAGACTTTGGCTAAGGACTTTATGAGGTTAGAAGTAAATGAGAAGGGAGGATTTTTGGCCAGTGTGGAGGCGAGATCTTCTTTTCTTGACAAGATCAAGGGAAAACAGTTTGATGATGAAAAACTAAGCCGAATTTGGGATATGGTGTTGCGAGGAAAGGCTAAAGAAGCAATAATGGATGAGGAAGGTGTTTTGAGAATTAAGGGAAGGGTATGTGTGCCCCGTGTTGATGATTTGATCCACACTATTCTTACAGAGGCTCATAGTTCCGGATACTCTATACATCCTGGTGCAACCAAGATGTACCGTGACCTAAAGCAACACTTTTGGTGGAGTAGAATGAAGCGCAACATTGTTGATTTTGTTGCCAAATGTCCAAATTGTCAGCAAGTAAAGTATGAACACCAGAGGCTCGGAGGAACACTTCAAAGAATGCCCATTCCTAAATGGAAGTGGGAGAGAATTGCAATGGACTTCGTGGTTGGTCTTCCAAAGACATTGGGGAAGTTTGACTCTATTTGGGTAATTGTGGACAGATTAACTAAGTCTACTCACTTCATTCCGGTCAAGGTGACCTACAATGCAGAGAAGTTAGCCAGACTCTACATCTCAGAAATTGTTCGATTGCATGGAGTTCCACTTTCCATCATATCAGATAGAGGTACGCAGTTTACTTCTAAGTTTTGGAGAACATTGCATGCTGAATTAGGTACTAGGTTGGACCTTAGTACTGCATTCCACCCCCAGACCGATGGCCAGTCTGAGCGAACAATTCAGGTGTTGGAAGATATACTTCGTGCATGTGTGATAGAATTTGGGGGTCATTGGGATAACTTCTTACCCTTAGCGGAATTTTCATACAATAATAGCTATCACTCAAGTATTGATATGGCTCCTTTCGAAGAATTGTATGGGAGGAGATGTAGGTCTCCCATTGGTTGGTTTGATGCATTTGAGGTTAGACCGTGGGGCACTGATCTTTTGAGGGATTCATTAGAGAAGGTGAAATCTATTCAAGAAAATCTTTTAGCGGCTCAAAGAAGGCAAAAGGAATATGCAGATCGAAAGGTTAGAGACTTAAGTTCATGGAGGGTGAGCAAGTCTTGTTAAAGGTTTCGCCCATGAAAGGGGTGATGCGGTTAGGAAAAGGAGGTAAGCTAAGCCCAAGGTATATTGGACCATTTGAAGTACTTAAGCGAGTAGGGGAGGTGGCTTATGAATTAGCCTTGCCCCCAGGACTGTCAGGAGTGCATCCGGAATTTCATGTGTCTATGTTGAAAAGATACCATGGGGATGGAAACTACATCATTCGTTGGGATTCGGTTCTTCTTGATGAGAATTTGACTTATGAGGAGGAGCCAGTTGCCATTCTAGATAGAGAAATTCGCAAGATGAGATCAAGGAAGATTGCATCCATCAAAGTTCAATTGAAGAATCGACCAGTTAAAGAGTCCACTTGGGAGAAGGAGGCTGATATGCGAGAAAGATACCCACACCTATTTACAGATTCAAGTACTCCTTTTTGCCCTTGTTTTTAATCTTGTGATCGTTCGGGGACGAACGATGGGCAAATTGGTATCTTTTGTAACGACCTGTTAGTCGTTTTGAGCAGTAGAGTTTATTTCTAGTAACAACAGTCTGAATCGACGGATCCCACGACGGACTGTCATGGGCACGACGGACCGTCGAGGGTGTGTCATTCCAAAACACTTAGAATTCTGAAAAATTGGGTGCTGAGAACAACTCTCTGAACTTCGCGACGACATGGCAGGACGGACCGTCGTGGGCACGACGGACCGTCACAGCCCCTTTAGTAAATTTCAGTCTCTGAACTCTGTGACGACTCAGCAGGACGGACCGTCGCAGGCACGACGGCCCATCACAGACTGTGTAACCCTGATTGGGTCGGATTTCTGTTAAAAGTTTTAAGGGGCGTTTTGGACTATTCCTGCTTATAATTATAAAGTTAGTGGTTGAATGTTAATAATTCAGTTTCTTAGGGGTTAAAGGAGATAACCTACAATTAATTAGTGGGTTACTTTTTTCATCTTTTATACTTAATTATATCCTAATTAGGGTAAAAGAAAAAGGGTTTGGAATAAGAAAAATAGAAAGAAAAGAGAGAGAAAGGGGAGAAACGATCGATCGATCGAGAGAGGAACGAAGAGAACAACAGAGCTTTGGGGAATTAGCTTGTTTGATCGCAATTCTTCGGTGGACGTAGGTTATGGTTTATGCTATTCGTAGTAAACTCTTAATAGCGAATGATATGTATTGGTTAGTGTTGTAAACCCTTCTATATGCTTAATTGTATGCTCGCATGAATGTGATTATATAATTGTGATAAATTAAGCATGATGAAGCTATTGAATCCTAAATCTTAAAAAACCCTAATCTACTTTGTTAATGATGATGTCTTGGTATAAAAGAAGGCTTGATGAACGAAAGTAGTGAGAATATGGATCGGGTGCCACGTTCCGGTACCAGGATAGTATATGGGAATCGGGTGTCACGAACCGACACGTAGTATTAATGGATCGGGTGTCACAAACCGACACGTAGTATTAGGGGGATCGGGTGTCACGAACCGACACGTAGTATTAGGGGATCGGGTGTCACGAACCGACACGTAGTATTAGGGGATCGGAGTGTCACGTTCCGACACAAGAGAAATAAAGAGAATGGATCTTGAATTATCTTAATATACTCAAATTTAATGAACCTAATTCCCAAATGAGTATGATGGGGAGGCGTGAGTCCTCATTGATGTGCTTGGTGTTGTGACCAAGGGTTATGGTAATTGTAAATGTCGCATGTTGAGTATTGTAGTTGATTTTATGATATTATCTGATATATACTGTTTTCTATTTTGAGTTGGCCGATGATATCAACTCAGTACTTGTGTTTTGTACTGAACCCTACTTGTATGTTTTTCTCTTGTTATTTGTAGAGCGCAGCAAATGTGCCGTCGTCTTCAACTCAACAGCAACTCTAGCCAGTCTTCACTCTGTCAGATTTCAGGGTGAGCTATTGTTCCTAGCTCGGACTGGATTCTCTCTCATTCATGTCTTGATGTCCTTGAAGTTCGGACATGGACTATCTCTTGTATTTGTTTTAGTTTCCTAGACATTCTTAGATTTAGTAATTTGAGAATACATGTTCTTGTGATGATGACTTCCAGATTTTGGGGATAATGATAAGTTTTGAGTTTTAGAAGTTATTTATTGGTTATATTAATGAGTTTTAAGTCTTCCGCATTTTATTCTGTTTATTATGTTTGAAAACATTGGGGTTAGATTGGTTGGTTTGCTCACATAGGGGGGATAAGTGTGGGTGCCACTCGCGGCCCGCTTTGGGTCGTGACAGTACATCTGGTTTATAAGCCTTCATTTTTCTCATGTACATGTACATCCCTTTTTTAGATTGGATGCTTTTGATAGTCAACTTTTAACAACAACTCAGTTGAGACGCAATTCTCATTTATAATTACCTTTTAATATTAAGACCTCCAAAATAGTAGGGATTCATGTTGACTAGGATACAATTCATCTTGTTATAAATTTTTTGATGAATATATAAATTTAGTCAAATTCAATAAAAAACAGAGATAGTACTAGTAATTCTTTGGCACTATACAAATAAAAGCAACTGCATTACAAACAAAACCACATCAATTTCACATAAAATCAGTTAATAAAAATCCATAGTAATTTTATTTTATTTTTTATTTGAGACAAAGAAACTGGGAAGAAATTGAAGAAGAAACAATCATTTATAACAAAATGAAGAGAAGAACACTTAGGTTCTAAACCCTCTGTAGATCTTGAATTTATTGGAAGTATTGAAGTGTTTATTTGGATTTTACGGTTCTTTACTTAGATGGATTTTTGTATTGGGTGGGTCGAGTGGATTTAGTTAAAATTATACTAGATGGGGAAGGCCCGTGGCAAGCGCAGGCCCAATAGTCAAAATATCAGTATTAATGAATCATTAATGATAGTTATTACAGAAGATGGATAATGTGATATGTTATATACTATTAGAGATATTAAAAATATATGTACAACTGATATTGGCCATCAAGATGATCCATATTAACTAAGGTAATAAAATCAAAATATTTTTTTTGACATATGAGATCAACATGTGATTGTTTATCATAACATATGTAAAGGATGTAGAAGATTCGTGTAGTGAGAAGTTTTCTGGTGTTTTTGAGCTGCTTTTGTTGAATTGTTCCAAATTAGAGTGTGAAATTTAGTGAAAAGTTTCAATCTTTAAGAAATAAAGTGACACTTTTTTTATGTGGATGAGTGGAGGGGGTCAATGAGAGGTGAAGTTTTAGGATTGAGGGGACAACAATGACTACAGGGTCATTGGGTCTTCGTTCTTCAGGAAATTATGGTTCTTCGCAACAAAAACTATTTCAGAATAGTTCATCACCAATCCAAACAACACCCCCTATTCCAAGAAAACCCCCAAAATTGTTTAAGGATAAAGAGGGATTGTTTCTCTGGATCTGCAAATTCGCCCCTCGAAAGAATGTTGGGATGTTGCTACTCTGTGTTGTTTCTGTTACAGCTTTTCTGTGGGTCTTGTATGTTGGCAAAGGTTTGCTCTCTACAATTCTGTACATTTGTCCCTTTTTTTGAGATGTGTCACATTGTTAGGACTTTTGGCTCCAATTTTTAGTTTAAAGTGGTGTAGTATCCATAATTCCATTCTAGATCATGTCAAATCTTTATGCAAACTAGAGGTTTACCTATAGTTTGGTGTTCATGTACTTTCAAATACTACGATAGAGAATTTGCTTATTAAGTAGTAATACAAAATTAAAAATCTTATTTTTGTTAGTTCTTAGAGTTTATCTGATGGATGAAGGTAAATGTCTGCTTACACACCACCCTCCCTGGAACCCACTTGTGGGATTACTCTGTGTACGTTGTTGTTGTCGTTTCTTTGAGTAAATGTCATAAAAGCTTTTGATAGGGTCTTATGTGGTGTTATCTGGTGGTAATAGTGTTCTAGTTTTTGTAAGTATTAATTGGTTGCCTTGCATTTGTTTGTATTTTCGACATTTTATTTAATGAGGAAATTTTCCTGATTTTGGCTAGTTTCCAGTGAAGATTCTCAATGAACACCTGTATAATTCAATTTTCTGCTTCTGTTATTAAAGGAATGCTTTTGATTCGGCCGTTCCATAAGTTGGTGCTTGTACATTTCCTAGATTTTCATCCCTCACATCTGCTTTTCTTCCTTCTGTAATGACCAAGTTTTCAACTCATTTTCAGGTGAAGTTGCCGCAGAACAAAGTAATAGGATGTTTGCTCAAGAAATTGTACTTAAAATATATTTTTAGGGGTATTAAGTCTATACAAAAAAATAATGTTGGCTGAAGTGTGTCAATTGTCCAACCTCCTCCCCCTTTTCTTCCTCCTGTATATTTCAAAGGATACACTCTTCCCCCTGGAAATCCATGTGAAGGCTTCACGTTGCCACCCCCGCCAGCAGATAAGAAGAGGATTGGACCACGGCGTAAGTTTAAAAGTCTCGTAATAACCTGAAATTTTTCTCCTTTGAATAGATTGAAGGTCAGAAATATGAGTACTAAATGTTGAACCTCAGTTTTCTTTTTCTTTTGTTTTTCCGCATGTCCGGTGTGCTACCTTCCTGTTGAACAAGCTATTGCATTAATGCCTGATGCACCATCCTTTTCTCCTGGTGTTAGCAATTTGACTTACATCCATGAAGTAAATTAGAGTAAAGTCGATTTTGGAGGTTCAGATTTCGGCGGATATCCTTCGCTATTTCAGAGGAATGATTCTTATGACATAAGAGAGTCCATGAGGGTGCATTGTGGGTATGATATTATCTCTACTTGATAAAGATTACTGCAATTTTCACAAGATCCTCTATTTTACCATATTTTATATTTTCCATTCCACATCCAATCGACAGTTTTGTCAGAGGAGTCAAGCCTGGACATCAGACAGGTTTTGACATTGATGATTCTGACCTTATTGAGATTGAATCTTGTCAAGGTGTCGTGGTGGCATCTGCAATATTTGGTATTGATCTTTCAATTCACTCATTGTTACATTTTCATCTTGTATCTGGTGGACTGTAGTTTCAAGTTTTAACAAATATATTCTTGATAAGTGGCTTTTGATTTGATACGACAACCAAAGAATACCAGTGAATATGCAAAGAAAAATGCATGCTTCTATATGTTCATGGATGAGCAAATAGAAGCATTTTTGAGAAATTCAAGTGAGTTGAATAATAGCATGAGAATTGGTGTATGGAGAATTGGTGTTGTTCATAACCTACCTTATGGTGATCCAAGGCGAAATGGAAAGGTAGACGTTCATAATGTTACATTGCCTATTTAATAAGAGTTCGATTTTTGCACGCATAACCAACAGAGGATGTGTATATATGGATGCATTCGAACTTTTTTTGTCAAATAGATGGCAAAGTAACAACATTAGGAGTGGATAACTGCTGGAGTTCTTAAACCTTCTACATCTATGCAGTCAAGTGTTAAGACCTTTTCTCTGAGTTGCTCAAAATAAATGCATACAATCATATTAAATGTTTAATCTTGAAAAATATTTTGAAGAGAATGGATTCAATTAAAAGGAAGTGGAATTTCACGATAACCTTGAACTCGTCATGGCAAAGTTATGGTTATTAGAAGAATTCATTGCACATTTGCAACTACAATCTAGTTGACTAAACTGTTTTTTGCATACAATTTGTTTCTATAAACATCTCTGAACTTAATTATATGAAGGATCAATTCCTGTAATTCAAGCTTTCTAATAAGTGCATCTCTTCTACGGTTCTACCTCCTTATCCTATAGTCAATGCTATGTCCATTGGATAGCCAATATCTTTCCTACTTAGATGTGAAGTTTGAATCCTTATCCAACTTTCTGCTTAAATGGAAATTTTTGCATTCGAGATCTTGAAGTCCGGAGTCTGAAAAGGCTCTTAGGCATTTTTGTTACCTTTCTAAAAAAAAGAAAAATCTGAACAGTCTATGGTTCAATTCTAGATGGGTCTATATATGGAAATATCTAAAGTTTCATTATCTACTGTAGTGAGCAAGCACAAAGTGCATTCGTCTTCAAGGTTTTCTCAAATCTTATTTGATGCACATACTATTCATATTCTATATACAGAAGATATTTTAGCTTTTGCTTTCGCTATGCCTTTATGATATTGATATCTTTTCTAATTTCTTTCCTAGTTTTCATTACCTTATGGAGAAAGAGACTATATCATGATTTAATAAGTTATTTTAGCAATCTAAACGTCTCCAAATTTATCATAGTTTTGATCTACAATTCTGGAAGTGTAACTTCCTACTTGTCTTTGTATTCTGTATTTTATCACTTCTCGGCACTACTAAAAAGAAAAGATAAATATTACGGTAGTCTTTTCTTTATCTCTGCATTAGGAATTACCTTCTCTGCTTAATGTGAAGAGCAGCAGGATCAGTAATACTCTTCCTCAACCATGGGAGAGCAAATTTAGAAGTAAACAAGGAAAGAACTAAAGTGGATAGACAACAAATGTATAGATCCAAAAAGTATAGTGAAATTACCCATCTACCCTTGTTCATCCTCTAGAAATCTCCTCAATTTAATGGCAAAATTACATAATTATCCTTGTTAAATAAAGTAATATATATATATATATATATATATATATATATATATATATATATCTTTGGGAACAACTTTTTAAAGTTGTGTTAGTCCTTCAACTCCCTCTTCTAAATAGGGGAGTTGTTAAATAAAGTAAAATATATATATATATATTTAAAGTACAGTTTAAATAGCTTTGAGAACAACTTTTTAAAGCTATGTTAGTCCTTCAACTCCCTCTTCTAAATAGAGGAAATTAAATAATTAAAATACAACCAATGGTTGGGTGCCACGTGATTAAAAATATTATTTCATTATTTTAAATTATGCTCTTTAATGAAGGGGGGTAAATTTTGACCCAAAGGTGGATGAGAAGGGTTTTGGGGGGTCAATAGGTGGATGAGAGGTAATTGTGTTCCATTTCCAATACTTCGAGGGTATTTTAGGCCTTTTTCTGATTTTTTTTATGATTTGTTGATTTCTAACATTTTTTTTATATTTAAAAAGATGTTGTCCAAATTATTGGATTATTATTATTATTAGGGAAAATGCATAAGTACCCCCTCAAACTATGCCCGAAATTTCAGAGACACACTTATGTTATACTAAGGTCTTATTAACTCCCTGAACTTATTTTGTAAGTAATTTTCTACCCCTTTTCAGTCTACATGGCACTACCTTAAAATAATATCAACCAGCGTTGGGCCCACAAGATAGTGCTACTTAGGCCAAAAAGGGATAGAAAATTATTAATAAAATAAGTTCAGGGGGTAATAGGACTTTATTATAGTATAAGTGTAGTTGTTGTTGTTGTTATTGTTGTTGTTGTTGTTGTTGATGTTGTTGTTGTTGTTGTTGTTGTTGTTGTTGTTGTTGTTATTGTTGTTGTTAACTTTACGATTTAAATTTGATATACTTCTGTTAAATAAAATGGTTCACATATATCTGATAACTGTTTTGCTTGATGGAAGTGAAACTATCGATTTTTTAGAATCTATTTGTTTTAGTTTTTTATTAAAACAAAACTCATACAAGGATATATGATCTATCTCAGAAAGTTTAGTTATATATTTGATACTTCTTACAAGTAATTTTTTTCTTGTTTATTTCGACGACTAGTTCAGTCTTAAGTATTTTATTTGTGGATTAATTCGCTTATCATTATCTAAATATTTTATTCAAAAAAAAGGGTGAAAAATAAAAAGAAAAAAAATTAAAATTACTTTCTTTTGAAGTGATATTTGTAATTTTATGAGTAAATTTATTTTGTAATGTAAATTTTAAATTTTATATCCTAAATTTTAATTTTTGTATTCTAATTATCAATTAAACTTTTTGTATTCTTTATAGACTTTTATGAAAAAATATGTATTGGCCTTTGACCATTTCAAAAATTTGTATAAGAAATAAAAGTCATGTATTTATTGAAAAGTTTTCTCATTTATTGAAGCATAATTACTGAATGAATTAATAATAAAAATATAAATTTACAAAGAAGGGTAGAGTTGTCAAAAAATAAATCAATTTATAATGTGAGTACATATTTGGGCGATTATGGCCAAATTTTCTGGCCAAAAGGATTTTTCCTATTCATATATGTATTTCATCAAACTACCCTATTAAATGATTTTTAGTATCAAAATTTTGAAAAAATGATTTAAGGAATAAATATTTATTGTTGAGGTTAAAACATGAAAAAAAATAATTGTCTTTTCTTGAAATACTAAAAGTGACAAGTACTCCTTGAGTTCATTTTTAATTGTTACAATAATTATTTATATAAGTATTTTACAAAAATAACCCCTATAAAATGATGTCTTGAAAAATGATTTTAAAAATTAAGTATTATAATGTGGATAAATTATGAAAAAAAAATTTATGTCTTTTCTTGATATGTAAAAAATGACTAAATAAAATTGAAAATTTATTTTAAGAATAAGTGATAAGTAAAAGTGAATGAAGAAAATAAAATAAAAGAACTTATATTCTGTTGACATAAAATTTAATAAAGAATTTTAAATTTAGTCTTAAATGTACAACATATCACTTAATCTTATGATTTAACATTGTATGTTTGAAAGTTTTACTGAAGAATTGCTAAAAATGAAGACGTTTATTTTTAAGTACACTAAAAATGAAAATAGGATAATAAATTGAAACAAAAAAAGAATATTGTAATACGTTATTTTCAAATGTTCTTCCAAAATAAAATTATACAAAACATACTGATTTTTTTTTAATAAAAAAAATAGTATTGTTAATTTTCTTTACACTTCTTTTTTCTTTTCATTTTTAACATTACATACTCTTTACATTTTAATTTATTTGTCATATTCTTCTTTTAAATTTATTTGAAAAAGAGTTCCTTTGATCTCTTTAGTAACTCCTTAATCAAACTTTCCATGTGGTATTCTTTTAACAATAAAATTAAAAATATTTCGGTATGTCCTTCCTATATTTAGTTTACAGTCATAATTCATTAGTTATCTTTACATTAATTATGTAGAAATTAGTTTTTATACATTGTCTAATTTGGTGTGTTAAATATAATATTCATTGTATAATTATAAAAAAAAGCTTCTTATTTTCAAAGATATCTTTCACAAATATAATAGAAAAATATTTTTTTTGGAAAATTAATTCTTTAACTATGTTTATTCATATATTAAATTTTTTTGCATTATTAATTACATAGATTCACATGAATTACAAATACACACCTCAATACATAATAAAATATAGGGAAAAAATTGTGATATTCTTCAACTTTGTCACTTAGAGCTTATATTTCCTTCGTTATGAAAGTGACTCATATATATCCTTACCGTTATACAAATATTCACATATATCCTTACCATTACAAAAGAAGCTCACATATACCCTTCATCTAAGGAAAATGCTCCTTTTGACAAAGTTCAAGGTACATATATTTTAATATTTTTCATACAAAATTTATTTTTTGACTTCTTTGATTATCATTATTTGAGTTTTTTTAAAAAATTTAGTTCTCTAGTGTAAATAAGAAAATTAAAACTACATTTTTGCGGCTGTATTGAAATATACTTTTTGTATGTATTTGTAAAATAAAATTAAAAAAAGGGCTTCTATAATTATTTTATAAGAAAGTTACTTAAACATAAATAAATTTGAATATTAAGACAATAAATTTAAATTAATCATTGAAATAAAAAAAGTGATAAGAAATGAAATATGTGTGAGGAGGACCAAATATACCTCATATAAATACCCCTAAATTTCATTCTTTTAAATCACAAAATAATCTATTCATCTTCTACTCTCTAATCTCTAATTCTCTAATATATAATATCTTAAATTCCGATGTTGTCTTATTTGGTCTTTGAAAATTGGATTTGGAGCTTCAAAATTCAACTTTCAACTTTCCGCGTTCGGCTTTCGGCGGTCATAAACGTCTACTTTTTTAAATAGACGTTTGGTACAGTCGTTCAAATTTTTATTTTACATTTCATTTATATTTAAATAATTATTTATTATTTTGTGATTTATTATTTGCATTACATTTTTCGTATTATATATAATCTCACGTTTAATATTTTAATATGGATTCCGATAAAAATATTGATCAAAAAGGAAAGGATTAAAAAGGTGCATTTGAGCGTGTAAAAAATATGTGTAACTTTACATCCTTCGATAATGCAAAAACTGGTAGTTCTTCTAAATCAAAAACTAAAAAATCTACTATATTAAGAATAAATACAGATGATTATACACATAATGATGATACAGTTTTTAATATTGATAGTAATTCAGGATTAGATATTTATCATGAATATTTACAACGCCGCTTTGCTAATTTTGATGAGGATTTGCCTAGTGATAATGATAATGATATTGATAATTATACTGATACACCTACTTTTAATGATGAAGATGAAACTGAGTCACATATGGCTACTAATACTCCCAGTCCCGCTCCCTTCGTTGTCCTGCCCCTGTTTCCCCGTACATCCTAGGCCTAAGGTGGAACGTGCTAAAAAATTAATTGTTTGACAATTTATGACACAAAACAAACATAAAACACAAGATATTTATAATAAATGTAAACATAGAGTAAATCATAAAACTGTTGGTAAATCTGGCGGAACGAGACATTTGAGTAATCATTTAATGTCTTGTTGTAAAATGAATCTTTACATGTGAAAGCGGTAGCGGAAGCTAAAAAACGGTACGCCCCTTCCAGAAGATGTGGGACTAGGCGACTCTAACATGGTCCAAACACAATTAAATCTGTTTAATGTTTCTGGCTCTAGTTTACCACTTTCATATAGTAGAGAAAAAGATTTTGAAGAACTAACTGAAATGATATGTGTTATGGGTTTGCCATTTAATTTTGCTGAAAATCCCAGTTTTATACATTATATTCAAATTGTATATAATCCAAATTTTAAAGGTTTTGCTAGAAATACAATAAAAAGTTTGTATTTGATTATCATGCACACATTTTTAATATCTTCGTTGTTTATTTTATTAGAATACTTATAAAATAGCTATTACTTCTGATATGTTCGTAGTGTAAACGGTAACGATTATTTGATTGTTACTGCACATTGGATTGATGAAAATTGGTATATGCAAAAAAGAATTTCAGGTTATAAATGTCTTCAAATGCAAAAATCTGTGGTTATATTGCTCAAACTATTTTAGATACTTTACAAAGTTATGGAATATGTGATAAAATTAGTAGTTTAACCTTAGATAATTCTTCAAGTAATAATGCTGCTGTTGAATATTTAAAACATACTCTTTGTCCTTTCTATGGTGATAATTATCATATTAAGTGTACTGCACATATATATAATTTGATGATTAGAGATGGTGTACTTATGTATGATAACGGATGTATGAAAGTTGAAAATGTATGTCATTTTATATTTAAATGTCAAGTTAAGTTTAGGCGTAAAGATTTTCAAAATTGCTTTTTTGAAAATAATCTTCCGCCAAGAAAAATTTCAAAAACAATAGATACTAGATGAAATATTTTATATGAAATGATCGTAGTCGCTTATAAACATAGAATACCCTTACAAATGGTTTGGAATGTTCATAATTATGATATAACATATAGACTAGATGATAGTGATTGACGTGATATAAATGACCTTATAGATTTTCTAAAAGTTTTTTACTCGACTATAAAAAGAATATCTGTACTTTATATAGTCCATCAATTTGTACTGTTTTGCCTTATATTTGTAGGATTTTTTCTAAATTATATCAATTAAAAAATAAATCAATATTTCAACAAACAATTGTAAAAATGATTCTAAAATTTAAAAAATATTATATTTCTATTCCTCAAATTTATTTAACCGCGTGTTTGTTAAACCCTCAGTATAAAGATGTAGGTGCATCAAAAATGATTTAAAAAATGTATTTTAACTTAGATATTAATGATGTATTAGAAGAAATTTCTAGTTGTCAACAAGTTGAAGATAACATAAAAACTGAAGTTAGAAAATTGTATGATTTATATAATTCTAATATAAATTTATCAAGTGAAACTAAACCTCAAAGCTCTAGGAGTAGATTTGATGAAGATAATATTGATGCTTATTTATATGAGTATCTTGAACTTTCTCACGATAATAGAAATGATTTTGATGCCTATGTTAATCAAAATACAGAACCTACTGAAGATATTCTAGCATGATGGAGTCGCGGCAAAGGATTTCTAAAACTACAACCGATGGCTCGAGATATATTAGCTATGCAAGCATCGTCAGTAGCTTCGGAAGGCGTCTTTAGTGCAGCAAGGTTTCAACTTGAAGAACATAGTGTAACGACCTGTTTAGTCGTTTTGAGCAGCAGACTTCAATTCTGGAAAAACTGGCAGAAGCGACGGACCCCACGACGGACCGTCATGGGCACGACGGACCGTCGCAGGGTCTCGTTTCAAAACACTTAGAAAATCTTAAATTGGGTACTGAAAATCGACTCTCTGAACTTCGTGACGGAATGGCAGGACAGACCGTCATAGGCGTGACGGACCGTCACAGAGCCTTCAGTAGAAATCTACTCTCTGGACCTTGCGACGACCTGCAGGACGGACCGTCGCAGGCACGACGGGCCGTCGCAGGTTGCGCAATCCCAGTCTGGGTCGGATTTCTTGATACGTTTTAATGGACGTTTTTGACTATTCCTGCTTTAATTATAAAGTTAGTGGGTTAATGTTAATAAGTCTAATTACTTGGGGGTTAAAAGAGGTAACCTTAAGTTAATTAGTGAGTTATTATTGCCATCTTTTATTCTTAATTATATGCTAATTAGGGTAAAAGAAAGAGGGTTTGAATAAGAAAAAGAAAAAGAACAGAAAGAGAGAGAAGGAGAATCGATAGAGAGAGACGAACGAAGAGGAAAAACACAAGGCTTTGGGAGTTTGCTTGCTTGATTTCTAATCTTCGGTGGAGGTAGGTTATGGTTTTCATGCTTTCATAGTAAACTCTTAATAGAGAATGATATGTTTTGGTAGTATTGTAAACCCTTCTATATGCTTAATTGTATGCTTGCATGAATATGATTATGTGATTGTGATAATATAAGCATGATGAAGTTATTGAATCCAAAATCTTGAAAGAAACCCTAATTCACATGTTAATGATGATGCCTTGGTATAAAAGAAGGCTTGATAAATTATATAATGACATTGATGATTCCTTGGAATAAAAGAAGGCTTGATGAATTAGGGGATCGGGTGCCACGTTCCTGTACCAGGATAGATATAGAGGATCGGGTGCCACGTTCCGGTACCAGGATAGAATGAGGATCGGAGTGTCACGTTCCGACACCAGGATAGTATATGGATCGGGTGCCACGTTCCGGTACCAGGATAGTATATGAGGATCAGAGTGTCACGTTCCGACACCAGGATAGTATATGGATCGGGTGCCACATTCCGGTACCAGGATAGAATATGGATCGAGTGTCACGTTCTGACCCCAGGATAGAATGAGGATCAAAGTGTCACGTCCCGACACCAGGATAGTATATTGAGGAGCGGAGTGTCACGTACCGACACGAGGGGAATAAAGATAATGAATCTTGAAAGATGTTAATATATTCAATCTAATGAACCGAATTCCCAAATGAGTATGAGGAGGAGGCGTGAGTCCTCATTGATGTGCTTGGTGTTGTAACCAAGGGTTATGGTAACTGTAAATGCTGCATGCTAAGGATATTAGTTGATTTTATGATATTGCTTAATATATACTGTTTTCTATTTTGAGTTGGCCGATGATATCTACTCAGTACCCGTGTTTGTACTGACCCCCTACTTTTATTGTTTTCTTCTTTGTTATTTGTGGAGTGCAGCAAACGTGCCGTCGTCTTCAACTCAACAGTAATTCTAGCCAGTCTTCGTCACACCGGATCTTCAGGGTGAGCTAATGCTTCTAGCTTGGACTGGATCTTCTTCCTCATGTCTTGATGCCTTGAAGTTCCGGCATGGACTAGCTTTTATTTGTTTTAGCTTCTTAGAATACTCTTAGTTTAGTAATTTGATCATAGATGTTCTTGTGGTGATGACTTCTAGATTTTGGGGATAATAATAGTTATTGATTTTATTAATGAGTTAAGTCTTCCGCATTACTTTCTGTTGATATTATATTGAAATGTTAAGGTTTAGATTGGTTGGTTCGCTCACATAGGAGGGTAAGTGTGGGTGCCAGTCGCGGCCCGGTTTTAGGTCGTGACAAACTTGGTATCAGAGCATTAGGTTCGTTGGTCTAATCACACAAGAATGAGTCTAGTAGAGTCTTAAAGAATGGTAGGGGGACGCCTTTACTTTTGTTTGAGAGGCTATAGGACTTTAGGAAAATTCCATTCTTTCTTTCTTTCTTTCGTGCTTCTACTTGAATCCAATTGGTATCTAGGTGATACAAATTGGTATCTGACCATCTTCACTCTCTTTCGCAGATGGTTAGAATTAGAGCAACGACAACGCCAACACCAACACCAGCACCAGCGGGACAGGGTGCGTCTGAGCCAGCCACTGGGGCTGTAGCTCGAGGAAGAGCAGCGGCAAGAGGCCGTGGTAGAGGTCGTGGGAGGACGTCCTCTAGGGGAAGAGGACGAGCACCTAGCCCATCTGATACTAGGGTAGTGACTCCTCCACCGACTGAGGAAGTGGTAGGAGAGGGTGAGGAAGGGGAGAATGAACAAGTGCAAAATGAGGAATTGCCACCCCAACCTACCCCAGAGATGATCAATCAGGTTCTTGCTTATCTTAGCGGGTTATCTGATCAGGGTCAGACACCTCCAGTGTTTCCAGCACCAACACCTCAGGTTCCGGAGGTACAACATGTAGCCACTATGGCTCCTCGTATGGATGCCTCATTGGACATAGGCACGTTTCCACGTCTGATTGCTGGGCCTATAATGATAAATGATCAGCACGAACTTTTCAGCAAGTTCTTGAAATTGAAACCTCCAGTCTTCAAGGGTGCTGAATCTGAGGATGCATACGATTTTCTGGTTGACTGTCATGAGCTACTACACAAGATGGGTATAGTAGAATGGTTTGGTGTTGAGTTTGTGACTTATCAGTTTCAAGGGAACGCCAAAATGTGGTGGCGGTCACATGTTGAGTGTCAACCCACAGAGGCACTACCTATGACTTGGGCGTCATTCTCTAGCTTGTTTATGGAGAAGTATATCCCCCGGACTTTGAGGGATAGGAAAAGGGATGAGTTTTTGAGCCTAGAGCAAAGTAGGATGTCGGTTACTGCATATGAGGCTAAGTTTCGTGCATTATCCCGGTATGCCACCCAACTATGTTTCAGTCCACAAGAGCAGATTCGCCGTTTTGTGAAGGGGTTGAGATCAGAGTTACGGATTTCAACCTTACAGGTAGCGGCTACAGCGAAATCATTTCAAGAAGTGGTAGACTTTGTAATAGAGGTAGAGGGAGTGAAGCCAGATGACTTCACCATGGCAACTACATCAAAAAGATTTCGAAAGGGAGGTGAGTTTAATGGTTCTTACTCTAGAGGACAAGGTTTCGGAGGTTACTCAGTCCGACCAATTCAGTCTTCACTACAGACTGTAGTTGGGGGTCCACCTCAGACCGGTCAACACTTCTCTGAGAGACCTATGCATGAACCCAGAGAGTGATATGGATGTGGGGAGATTGGACATATTAAGAGATATTGTCCAAAACAGAGTTACAGACCTCCAAATGTTAGAGGTAGAGGTGGTCATGGTAGAGGTCGTCATTCTGGAGGACGCGGTGGTCACCAAAATGGCCGAGGTGATGGGAAAACTGGAGCCACTACATCACAACATGGTAGGGGCAATGGACAGACCAACGATAGGGCCCATTGTTACGCTTTCCCTGGGCGGTCTGAAGCGGAGGCATCTGATGCTGTCATCACAGGTGATCTTCTGGTTTGTGATTGCATGGCTTCTGTATTGTTTGATCCTAGATCCACATTTTCTTATGTATCTTCCTCATTTGCTAATGGTCTAAATTTACATTGTGAATTACTTGATATGCCTATTCGTGTTTCTACTCCGGTGGGTGAGTCTGTGGTAGTTGAAAAGGTATATAGGTCTTGTTTGGTGAACTTTGTGGGGAGCAACACTTATGTAG
The DNA here is from genome assembly GCF_036512215.1 of Solanum lycopersicum. Lineage (NCBI taxonomy): Eukaryota > Viridiplantae > Streptophyta > Magnoliopsida > Solanales > Solanaceae > Solanum > Solanum lycopersicum. Next base: position 15,231,018 of record NC_090800.1, read on the forward strand.
ATTTGGTTATCTTAGAAATGGATGATTTTAATGTAATTCTGGGTATGAATTGGCTTTCTCCGCAATTTGCAATCTTGGATTGTAATGCTAAAAATGTGACGTTAGCCAAGCCTAGGACAGATCCATTAGTGTGGGAGGGTGACTACACTTCCAATACGGTGCGTATCATCTCCTTTCTTCGTGCTAAGAAGATGGTTAGTAAAGGGTGTTTAGCTTTCTTGGCACATCTCAAGGATGACACTACCCAAGTACCTTCGATTGAGTCGGTTTCGATGGTCCGTGAGTTTCTGGATGTGTTCCCTGCAAATCTTCCTGGTATGCCACCAGATAGGGACATTGACTTCTGTATTGATCTTGAATCGGGTACTCGCCCCATTTCTATACCCCCTTATAGAATGGCTCCCATTTGAGTTAAGAGAGTTAAAAGCCCAACTTCAAGAGTTGTTGAACAAAGGCTTCATTAGACCAAGTGCGTCTCCTTGGGGTGCTCCGGTTTTGTTTGTAAAGAAGAAGGATGACAGTTAAACAAGGTAACCATAAAGAACAAGTATCCTCTTCCTCGTATTGATGACTTGTTCGATCAGTTACAAGGTGCTTGTGTCTTCTCTAAGATTGACTTGAGACCCGGTTATCATCAATTGAAAATACGGGCAACGGATGTGCCAAAGACTGCTTTTAGAACCAGGTATGGGCATTACGAATTTGTAGTAATGTATTTTGGTCTTACGAATGCCCCTGCTGCGTTCATGAGTTTGATGAACGGGATTTTTAAGCCATATTTGGATCTCTTTGTGATCGTATTTATTGATGATATACTGATATACTCTAAAAGTAAGGAGGAACACGAGGAGCATTTGAGAATGGTATTGGAAATGTTGAGGGAGAAAAAGCTTTATGCCAAGTTCTCTAAGTGTGAGTTTTGGCTAGATGCAGTGTCCTTCTTGGGGCACGTGGTTTCTAAGGATGGAGTGATGGTGGATCCTTCTAAGATTGAGACAGTGAAGAATTGGGTAAGACCTACTAATGTGTCAGAAATAAGGAGCTTTGTTGGGTTAGCTAGCTACTACCGCCGATTTGTTAAGGGATTGTCTTCTATTGCTTCCCAACTGACAAACTTGACTAAGCAAAATGTTCCATTTGTATGGTCGGACGAGTGCGAGGAAAGCTTTCGGAAGCTCAAGACCCTGTTGACTACTGCACCAATTCTCACCTTGCCAGTGGAAGGTAAGAATTTCATTGTCTATTGTGATGCATCCTATTCTGGTTTGGGTGCAGTACTAATGCAAGAGAAGAATGTGATTGCTTATGCTTCGAGGCAATTAAAAGTGCATGAACGTAACTATCCAACTCATGATTTGGAATTGGCTGCGGTAGTGTTTGCATTAAAGCAATGGAGACACTATTTATATGGGGTTAAGTGTGAGGTCTACACGGATCATCGTAGCCTTCAGTACATCTTTACTCAGAGAGATTTGAACTTGAGACAGAGGAGATGGATGGAGCTACTAAAGGACTACGATATCACTATTTTGTATCATCCGGGGAAGGCGAATGTTGTAGCGGATGCTTTAAGTAGAAAGGCGGGAAGCATGGGGAGTCTAGCTCACTTGCAAGCTTCTAAACGCCCATTGGCTAGAGAAGTTCAGATTCTGGCTAACGACCTTATGAGGTTAGAAGTAAATGAGAAGGGAGGATTGTTGGCTTGTGTGGAGGCAAGATCTTCTTTTCTTGACAAGATTAAGGGAAAACAGTTTGATGATGAGAAACTAAGCAGAATCCAAGTAAGGTGTTGCGAGGAGAGGCTAAGGAAGCACAAATCGATGAGGAAGGTGTTTTGAGAATCAAGGGAAGGGTATGTGTACCCCGAGTTGATGATTTGATCAACACTATTCTGACAGAGGCTCATAGTTCAAGGTATTCTATATATCCTAGTGCAACCAAGATGTACCGTGACCTAAAGCAACACTTTTGGTGGAGTAGAATGAAGCGTGATATTTTTGACTTTATTGCCAAATGTCCAAACTGTCAACAAGTAAAGTATGAACACCAGAGGCCCGGAGGAACACTTCAGAGAATGCCCATTCCTGAATGGAAGTGGGAAAGGATTGCAATGGACTTCGTGGTTGGTCTTCCAAAGACATTGGGAAAGTTTGATTCCATTTGGGTGATTGTTGATAGGTTAACTAAGTCTGCTCATTTTATTCCGGTTAAGGTGACTTACAATGCCGAGAAGTTAGCCAAGATCTATATCTCAGAAATCGTTCGATTGCATGGGGTTCCACTATCCATCATATCAGATAGAGGTACGCAGTTTACTTCTAAATTTTGGAAGACATTGCATGAGGAATTGGGTACTAGGTTGGACCTTAGTACGGCGTTCCATCCTCAGACCGATGGTCAGTCTGAGAGAATGATTCAAGTGTTGGAGGATATGTTTCGCGCATGTGTGATAGAGTTTGGTGGCCATTGGGATAGCTTCTTACCCTTAGCAGAGTTCTCCTACAATAATAGCTATCACTCAAGTATTGATATGGCCCCATTTGAAGCATTGTATGGGAGGAGATGTAGGTCTCCCATTGGTTGGTTTGATGCATTCGAGGTTAGACCTTGGGGTACTGAACTTTTGAGGGATTCATTAGAGAAAGTAAAGTCTATTCAAGAAAAGCTTCTAGCGGCGCAAAGTAGGCAAAAAGAATATGCAGATCGAAAGGTTAGAGACTTGAAAGATGTTAATATATTCAATCTAATGAACCGAATTCCCAAATGAGTATGATGAGGAGGCGTGAGTCCTCATTGATGTGCTTGGTGTTGTAACCAAGGGTTATGGTAACTGTAAATGCTGCATGCTAAGGATATTAGTTGATTTTATGATATTGCTTAATATATACTGTTTTCTATTTTGAGTTGGCCGATGATATCTACTCAGTACCCGTGTTTGTACTGACCCCCTACTTTTATTGTTTTCTTCTTTGTTATTTGTGGAGTGCAGCAAACGTGCCGTCGTCTTCAACTCAACAGTAATTCTAGCCAGTCTTCGTCACACCGGATCTTCAGGGTGAGCTAATGCTTCTAGCTTGGACTGGATCTTCTTCCTCATGTCTTGATGCCTTGAAGTTCCGGCATGGACTAGCTTTTATTTGTTTTAGCTTCTTAGAGTACTCTTAGTTTAGTAATTTGATCATAGATGTTCTTGTGGTGATGACTTCCAGATTTTGGGGATAATAATAGTTATTGATTTTATTAATGAATTAAGTCTTCCGCATTACTTTCTGTTGATATTATATTGAAATATTAAGGTTTAGATTGGTTGGTTCGCTCACATAGGAGGGTAAGTGTGGGTGTCAATCGCGGCCCGGTTTTGAGTCGTGACACATAGGCATTCACTAGCAGCCGACAGCTTGGAGATATCAGTATTATTTCGAGATTGGATTAATACCGAAAGAAGAAAATTGGGTCATGAACCACTACCGACCAAATTTCAAGATGATGTTGATGAAGTAATGCAAGATTATAGTGACAACGGGATTGAAGCAATGGAAGATCTTTCTATTCAACCAATTCCCGAACATGTTACTAAAGAAATGTTGAATGATTACAAAGGGATTTATATGGTGGCACCAACTATTAGTAAGAGTATGATAATTCGAGATTTAATTCAAACAGAATCCTTCCTCGAAGGTGGCTGTGTAGAATAAATCTTTCAATACTCTACTAATATTTTTGTAAATGTAATTGTAATATCAAATAAAAATTAATAAAAATAAAGGTTATTCGCCTTAATTTGTTTTTTAATATTATTGTATTAAATTTAATTTTTAATATTGTCAATTTTTAATTTTATAACTTTAAAGTTTGAATTTAAAAGTTTTAAACTTTAAGAGTTTGAAATTTAAATATTATAACTTTAAATTTTGAATTTAAAATTTCCAAACTTTAAAAATTTGAAATTTAAATTTTATAACTTTAAAGTTTGAATTTAAAATTTCCAAACATTAAAGTTTATAAAATTTAAATTTCAAACTTTAAAAGTTTGAAAATTTTAAATTTAAACTTTAAAGTTTGAATATAAAAATTTCAAACTCTTAAATTTCAAACTTTAAGAGTTTGAAATTTAAATTTTATAACTTTAAAGTTTGAAAATTTAAATTTTTTAATTTTTAAAGTTTGAAATTTAAATTTTTAATTTTTTAATTATTATGATAAAATTAAATTTTTAAGTTTTAAATAATTTAAATTATTTTATTTTAATACCGGTCCGTCTCGGTTACATGTTCGGTCTGGTCCGATATACTACCGGTTTCTTTCTGGACCGGGACGGAATATGACAAAATTTATCGATTTACCGATTCGGTCAGGTCTCGATTCCGAAACGATACTGGTTCATAAAGTACCGATTTCGTTCTGATTCTGAAACTTACCGGTTCGATTCACCCGATTTCGGTATCGCCGCCAGTCTTAGATGGGACCCATATGCCAAGTGACAAATGATATCTCTTAAGTCCTTTTTTGCATTTTTTTTTGTTTTTCACTTATTTCAATACTTTTTTTGTCCCTATTTACTTGTCCATATTTTCTTTTATATTTGTCCCTATTTACTTGTCCATATTTTCTTTTATATTTGTCCCTATTTACTTGTCCATTTTAACAAATCAAGAAAGAACAACAATTCTTTTCCTAATATGTCTTATTTAATTCTAAAAATTTCAAGTATTAAGTTGTAATGCATGCTTTTTGAAACCAGAAAATATATTTATTATATTTGGGGAGTTGCATAATTTTTTAAGTAAAGGGTAAAATTGTAATTAAATCTATAATAATAATTGGTGTCTTAATATGTATGTCACTTCTAAAATGGACAATTAAATAGGGACAGAGGAAGCATGTTTTTAATTTTATTTGTTTAAAATCTTTTTTAACCAATCTAATCAATTTATGTTTTTTATTTTTATTTTATTTTTTGATTTACAGTTATTAACATATTTTTTGTTTTTATTTTTTACACGTTTTTTCTTAACTAATCTAATTATTTTATGTTTTTTTTTTAGTTTTGCAATTATTTCAATATATTGTTTGTTTTATTTTTTAAAACGTTTTTTTCTTAACTAATCTAATTAGTTTATGCTTTTGTTAATTATTTTTTGTTTTACACTTATTTCAATATATTTTTTGTTTTCATTTAAAATGTCTGTAACTAATCTAATTAGTTTCAGTTTTTCTTTTTTTATGTAGTGAACTTTGATTTGATTTTTTATGCTGTATAAGTTTTTATTTTACCATATTAATTTTTTTCTATTTTATGTTATTTATTCATATTTTGATAAAAAGTTATTTTGATTTAATTTTTTGTATATAAAATCAAGATATAAATAGTTTCTTTAATTCTAACAATTATTATTTATCAAAAGTATAAATAAAAATTTGTAAAGTCGAAAGAAGTCTTTTAAGGAATAAATTAATAAAATTATCATTTTATTTATCATTTTCTATGAAACATGTAAGGAAAGTAAATGAATAAAATGTTTATCAAATTTCACCTGACTTGAATTTCAGGAATAAAAAGCATCATATAAATTGAAAGAATGATTGCGTATTTATATAAGTGTTACGAATATTTTTCTTACTTATCATGAATAAAAATATTAAGACGGAAAATGGCTTAAAATACCATTAAAGTATCAAAATGGTACAAAATTACCCTCCAATCTATTGGCTCCAAAATACTCTTCTCATCCACCTGTTGGCTCCAAAATATTCTTCTCATCCACCTTTGGGTTCCAAATTAACCACTTATTTAGCAATTTTAAATTTAAACTATTCAAATATTTTTTTAATACACGGCGCTCAACTATTTGTTATAATTTAACTTATTAATGTAATTTATTAACCAATCTACTACCCATCCATTACTAATTAGACTACACCCAATTAATAAACCTATCCTATTACTAATGCACATTAGGAAGCTACTACCAATTAGTGAATCTGAAAATTTGAGGCGAAAAATGTCTATAAAAGTACATTATCATACATTCAAGTCCTCAATCAAACATATTATAATTCAAGTGTCTAAATAAAAATTACTGATAAACATAAAATGTTCATCTTAATTATTTATTCGCCTCAATTATCTGATGTTACTTAATTAATAACTTTTTTTTAAAAGAATATATTATAGTTTTAATATTTAAAACAAATAATAAATATTTATAAAATTATATTAAAAAAAGTGCGCGAATTAATTTTAGAGGTGCTACTTCTTTACCTTTAATAATAAATTACGAATTCAACTTGAAACAGAATCCTATTGAAAGTGTTCTCTTAAATGAGCGGCTCAACCTAAATTTAATTGGGGCTTCAATTCGGACTCAAATAATTTTGAATGTCATTTTTAAGAATCGGTAATTTCGTCATGCTTTAATAGTGTTTAGGGCGATTTTGATATTATAAATGGTATATTAATTGGGCAGGGGCTTAATTAGTAATGGGTGGGTAGTGGGTTGGTTTATAGATGATATTAATAAATTAAACTATCTCCAACAGTTGAGTGTCAAGTATTTTAAAAGAAATTTAAATAGTTTAAATTTGAAAACATTAAATAAGTGGTCAATTTTGAACCTAAAGGTGAATGACAAGGGTATTTTGGGGCCAATAGGTGGGTGAAAAAGGGTATTTTGGAGCCAATAGGTAGATGACGAATAATTTTGTATCATTTCCAATACTTTAAGGATATTTTAGATCCTTTTCCGTGATTAAAGTATAAAAATGCGAATTTGAAACAATGATTGAAAGAGAAATCAAATTAAAAAAAAATAAAAAGTAGGAAAAATTAGTAAACTAGTCAAAATAAATAACATATTTAGTAAAAATATCCATACTTTATAAATATTAGCAATAATGTCAAAAATGTCATTATTTTAAAAAATTTATGTGTCCCAATTTTCTTCCTATTTTATCTCTCTTTTTCAATTAATTCTATATATCTTTTTTTTTAAAAAAATTATTCTCTCTCATATTTATCTTTTCAAATTGTTAATTATCTCTCCCATTTAATTTTTTTTCTCTCTCATGGTTATCTTTTCTGATTTTTCTCCAACATTCAAGTTGCAAATATTTTTTTGCCATATATTTTGGTTATTTTTTTAATCCAAGATTGAATCAACAAGAATCCCTTTGATTAAGGTATCTCTAATCTTTATCCTATTTTCATATTTCTTTTCTAATTTTATTTTTGTTTAAATCTTAAAAAAATGTTGTTTGTATTTTTCAATTTCCGTTATGATTTACTCTCCAATGACTGAATCCAAGAAGCTTACTAGAGGTATTCATCTTAATCAACCAATTTTTGGTGATTAAAAATCCTTTAATTTATTTATTACTTAACAAATAATGTATAATGTACGATCCGCTGCTAAAATGAGGGAAGAAAGAGGGTAAGAACATTTACAAGACTTTTTGGTGTGCAAAACCTTCCTCAAATTCAGAACGCAAATGTAGAATCTTTGACTACTCGTGAGGATCTTGAAAAAGACGACGAAGATCGCGAACACTTTTCTATTAGTTTGTTTTGTATTTATAGTTCTTTTTTAGAATTTGGTATGCTTTCTTAATTTGTATTCAAATCACTATGTATACTATCAATATTTGTATTTATTAAAAATTTCATGTTGCATGGTTTATGAATCTTGTATTTGTTCCTAATTTGTATTCATCCAAATGTATGTCAACTAGTTATGTATTTTATTTATAAGAAGAACAACTTTCTATTAGTTTATTTGTATTCGAATACAAATACAAATAATAGACATATTGGAATGAATACCGCTTAGAAAAGGAAACAAGATTTTGAAAAGAAAAATAAATACACAATGAAAAATATATATGAATACAAATGTATTTCTTAAATAGCTATATTTTGTTTGACATACATATTAGAATGAATACAAACTAATAAAGGTATGTCAACTGAATTTGACATTTTTTCTAATTTGTATTTATTCTAAAGGTATGTCAACTAGTTATGTATTTTATTTAAGAATGAGTACACCAAATATTCAATTATTTCTTTTCAATTTTATATTTTATTCACTTTTTCATCATACTAATTTTTTTAATTTTAAATATTATTATACAAAATTCTAAATAAAAACTAGAATACATAGAAATACAAATAAAATACAAATTGAAATGAATACATACAGGATTTTTGAAGAAAAAAATAACTATATAGGGAAAAAAATATATGAGAATACAAATATATTTCTTAAATGACTATATAGATAAATTCGGCATACCTATTGGAATGAATACAAACTAATAAAAAACTATAATAAATATAAATAAAATATATTGTGGAATGAATATAATTTTAAAAATATAAAAATTCTGGAGAAAAAAAATAAAATTTAAATTTTATTTGAAAAAGTAACTGATGAGAAAAATTAAGGATACTTGCCTTTTTTGAAATATTTCCCCCCTTAATTTTCTCCTTTTTGTTATTAAATAATTATATTCTTTAAATAAAAATAAATAATAAAAACATACATAACAAACTAAAATGACATTTTTACTAAATATTAAAGTTGTTGCTAATGAGTCCTCTTAAATGCTAAAATATTGACATTTTGAAAAATTTCCTAAAAAGCAAGAGGAAAGGAAGAAAAAACGTCACAAAAGGAGGAACGAAAAAGAAGTTTGGGCCATTTTTTTTAAAATGGGACCCAATTTACTATTTGTCAAACATTCCTTTTATATTAAAGATTTAGTTGTAATTATAATAAATTCTTTCAAATTATAACGAGATACTTTCTATATGTTATTATATAAAATTTAAAAATAAGTACTAGTAAATTTATGTAATGAACAAACAAAATTTTAAGATTTTTTTAGCATCACTAACTTTGATTGCTTCAATTTCATCCAATAAATTAAATTAAATTTTTTCAATACATTACTTTGTTTTTTCTTAAATAAATGGTATAAAGTTAAAATTAATATACTAGATATTTGTGGGCAAGTCCCAAAATTCCATTAACTTAAAATTACATTATAAGTTTTCAAGAAAATGCATTAGAGAGGTATGAGAGAGAAAATATTACAAATGAATAAGAAAAAGTGACGAGATCGAGCTGTAAGTTGTCAGTTGAAAGGACCCACATACACATATGTCAGCTGAGAAGCCCCTCATACAACTGACCCTACTTGTGCCTCTCACGAAATAAAATTTTTCAGTAGGAACTCCATTGCAATAATGCTATGACATGACAACATTTCAACAAAGAAAAAACAAGTGGAAAGAAACTGAAACAACATTATGATTTGTAAAATGACATGATAATGACACCAATACTCAACATCCAAAAATATACCACATTCAAATATTTAATCTATGAAACTACAAGTTCATTGAACAGCTAACACTTGTTATCTAAAATTTTGAAAAATCTAAAGAGAAATCAAGAGGGTGTACTTGCATTTCTAAGTAAAAAAGAAAGAATAGTTATCATCTACCAATCCACCACTTGTAAAATTACAAAAGCTGCAGCGATTTCGCGGTCATCTAAAAATTTCTCCACATGTACATACAAAGCTATTCAGATGGATTCCATCTGAGCCACCAACTAATTTACTTCTGCAGATCTCACAAATCCGGTGAACGTTCTAGGAAACCATGATTTTCACATACAGTACTTATAATATCAAATTTACACACAAAATCATTTATCTGTAAATTAAAAAGAAAAGTATTGTTCAATGTATAAATTAGCCCCTTCCTGTATTACCGTGCCGTTGATTTCTGAAGAAGCTAAGAAGTGCCTGAGCCTGCATGTAATCACAAGGTTAAAATTTAGACATATAAAAAACCAAATAGGGCTAAAGTTTATTTACACCGAGTGTAATTTAACCTGTTACTATCAAGTTATCATATTTTGTTTGTTATAAGCTGGTGACTTGACCTGATGGTGTAAAAGTATTTTACGCTATCTGTGCACAGAATTTGAAGAAAGAAAATGGATGAGGTTTCTGGCATCAGACCTTTTCCCTTGCTCTTGGAGTGCCAGATTGTGACAATGCCACTAACGGAGGTACAGCTCCTTCCTGGAGAACAGTGTTGCAGAACCTGTTACTGTTAGTGCATAGTTGCAAGAGAGCAGCTGCTGCATTCTCTTTACCCCTTGCAGATCCCAGCTCAACAACCTCAACAAGAAGAGGAATCCCTCCTTCTTGACCGATTCCTGCTCTTCCGTCGGGAATGGTTGCAAGATTGGATAAAACGGCAACAGCCTTATCAACCATCCCGGTAGCAGGGTCCATCAAATCTACGAGATACTTTACAGCACCAGCCTGGATAATACGAGCCTTGTTTTCATGAAGTATTGACAAGTTAAACAAAGCTGTCGCTGCATCTTTCTTGCCCCTTGGAGTTCCATTTCCCAATAAATCAACAAGAGGTTTGATCGCTCCAGACCTCCCAATCTTTATCTTGTTATCCTCCATCACAGAAAGGCTAAAAAGAGTTGCAGCAGAATTTTCTTTAGCCTCGTCGCTTCCTGTCTGGAGGACATGAATCAGAGGTTCGATTGCATCAGCATTAGCAATGGCACACTTGTTGTTGTCATTAATTGACAAGTTGAGAAGTGCAGTAACAGCATCTTCTTGTACTTTCATGTCTTCTGAATGAAGTAGGTTAACCAACAAGCTAATAGCACCACAATTTGCAATCACCATACGGTTATCCATATTATGCTTGGCAAGTAACCGGAGTTCAGCTGTAGCAGTTCTCTGCATATCAATGGAAGTGCTCTTCAAGTCCTCAACCAACTTTTTAACTTGCTCCTCAAGTTCTGATAGATCAGCCCTTTTTTCAACTGTAGGGGAAGAAATTATTCTTGGAAACCTCTCAGATGGTCTGCGCCAAATCGCTTGATTACGAGGTCTCGTCTCTAGTGTAGATGGAAATTCTGGCTCCCTTCGGGGGATAGAAGCAGCAGGCTTGGAGTCCACTACAACATCCCCTGAAGCAACAGCAGCAGCTTCTGGCTGTGAGGACAACTTATTTCCATCACTGGGAATTACAGGGGAAAAGTTTGAATTAGCAAGCGTGCTGGGTGCCGAGGTTGTTCTATTATGACCTGAAGATAACTGTTCATCAACAGCTAATGTACTATGACCATGTGAGCTTATCTCTCCAGAGTGGGCCATCCGGTCTTCACTCTTCATAATTATCCTTTCAACATCAAAAGCATGTATATTACCAGCAACTCCAGGTAAAGAATCCTCTGAAGAGGAACGGAGATGAGATGGAGATGATTCCTCTCTTTGGTTTACACTTGACAAAATCAAAGTCTTTCTCGGAGAACCTAAAGATTGTGTGGAGTCTGGTGACAAGGAGTGTTTGTCCCTTGTAAGGGGAAATACATGGTTATCCCTGGATGCACCAGAGTCTGCATGTGTTATGAGGGAAGATGGTTGGTTCAAGCTCAAAGATATCATGGGATCAGGCAACTTCACATCATTTATCTCACACCAGTTTGCAATAAGTGCCTTAACAGTGTAATTGGGAATGAGATTTGTATGCCCCAGAGTTTGCCGTGTCTTGGGGCAAACAGTGAGACCCAGATCAATCCATCTCCTTATAAAAGCCCTCTCATAGGTTTGACCAGATGCAACAATTACAGGGTCAGTCATCAACTCAAGTGAAAGAGGGCAGCAAAAGTCGGGAGGTATTGACACAGTGGTACAGCTCTGGGACTGTTTTACAGTGACAAAGCAATCGTGCATATGAGAAACAAGAGTTATCATTTGCTCAATATATTCAACGTCCTCAGTCTTTTCAGCTTGTTCAGCATTCTCTTTCAATTTTTCAAGGGCCACAAGCTCAATCAAAAGCTCTTCGTTTGAGTTCAAGCTTAGGCAATCAGCAATTTTGGCAAAGTTATCTGGGCTGGCTCCCAAGCCTTCCACTTGAGCTTTAATAACCTTTGTAATTGTCATTAATATCAATTCATAATCAACATACTTAATTTTCAGTATATAGAGCTGCAATCCAAACAAAATACACCCACCTTAGAAATGATGAGAAATCCACAAACATAATAAATGAGAAGAGACAGTAGGGAGAAAGACACAGAAGGATTAGATGAATACAACTAAAAGGTAGAACAGACACAGAAGCCGTGTACTTAGCACCCACCTCAAGAGTTGTCAAAGTTACATCAGCAGGAAGGCTTTTATGAGAAGATTTAAGGAGCTCAAGTACTTCCAGGCTACAGGTTCGAATTTTCCCAATCAATGGTTCAGCTTGCAGGACCTATGGATCATCAAAAATTAAAATATCAGCAAACTAGATAAAAAGAATAGCTGAAAGGACTGAAAATGTGTTACATGTTAGTCAGGAAGTTAAGATGAATGCAAATAAGAAATAGTTTCTCTTAATTTAAATCTTTTAATCAGTATTAAATGCAGACTGTAATAAGATAATCATCTTATTCAAGACATAAAAGTTATGACGAGATAGATCTCCAAACATACAAAATAAATTTTACTGCACAATGGTTCCCAGGTTTCAAATAGCTCCCTCAGTTCATCAACATGTTGAGCAAGCCCAGCAAACGCTTTCAGGAGCAGCTCGCTAGAAGCCTCTTCAACGTCAACAATGGAGTCAAGAATCGGCTTTACAAGCTTCAGTATATCCTCAATCTTACAGTAATATCTACGGACCAGTTCACCACTCATGTGATCACTTGATGATAAATGGCAAAAACAGGAGATATTATTGAGAAGCATCTTTAACATTGATATCTCCATTCCACCTGGTAAATAACAATCAAACTACTCAATAAACCAAATTAACAATATCCAACTAGGTTACACACCTGAGTTGCATAACAGAGGATAAACTGGACAAATTATCTCTTCAATATACTTGATAAGAAAACTGATGGGAAACTATGCCACAAATTAAGAGAAATTAAATCGCACTAATGTATAGATGGGCTGTAGCTTAATCATTAGTTTTGAATCTATAGAAGCCTCTTTTGAAAGTTCCACCATGGAACAAAACCAGGCTAGCTACTATTTTGACAGATTCAAGGTAGTATCACGTTGAAGAGCAGATTAAGATTTTGGATGCCGGTGAATTTATAACCTGAATTCAGTTTGAAGTTTTCCATTTGAAAAACACATCAGGAAGAAGCAAAAGCTTTCTAATGGAAATTTCCAGGAATACAGCTGACTCTTATCTTTAATTAACTCATCCAGATGAAGACAGGCGAATCCAGGATTTGAAGTTAATGGGTTCATACAATGACCTCAAGTTAATATACAATTATAATTGGGTTCGTAGTCAAATATTAATATATGTTAGTGGACAATTTAATACATATATAGGTCCTGAGCAAAAGCTATTGGGTTCCCATGAATCCGCACATAACACTCAGGACCACAGCTGGATAAGGATCCTCAGACATTCTAAAAGGATTAAAATTGACTTCATTAGAGCAATTATGAACGCAAAAGCCAAAAAGATATTGCAAGGAAACCTATGATCACAAGCTATCTTACTCGCTCAGCTATTGCAGACTACAGTAAGCAGATAATGTCATGTTTTTACCCCTTAGGATTCTGGTGAATACTATTTAACTAATGGCACCAAATGTGTACAAAACTATCAGGGTTAGAGGAGAATCCTAAGGGTTCGTTTCGTAGAGTGTATAGAAATAATGCACAATAGAGTGTAATGCATGTATTAGTTATGCATAAATTCTGTTAGGTTTGGTGCAATAAAAATAGTATGCATTGTATAAAAATATCTATTTACAAATATATCCTCCACAATTATGGTGGAAAAGATATAGAAGTGCTTTTGAAATTGGGTCTTCAACCATGCTAATGTGTGTGTTAAATCCCTTTGCATTACTAATACCTAGAAATCCATGGTATTAGTAACACTCCTCAATACACAATAGAGAGTATAACTAATGCATACATTAATTATAAATAACATGAAAATGTGTACCAAACAAGGGACTACCAATATACAAAGTTAATGCATTTATTATTTTTGCTAATACACTCTACAAACGACCCCTAAGAGACTGAAGATGCCTTCTCATCCAAGACAATTTTTTTTTCTCATTTAGGATAAGTAATAATAACATTCATATAATAGGACAGTTCCCTGTATACAAGTGGCATTCAAAAAGTAGAGAACCTCAAAATCCACTTAACAAAATAGCACCCAATCATCTATAGTAACACGCACCTCATAGATACAGCGAAATTTACAAGATATCAAAAGAATCTCATTCTTTTTACTGGTCAGAAATAAAAGAATCTCATCATTTGTAAAACGAGTATTCCACACTTTCAGAAGCCTCTCCATTTCTTTCCATTCAATCCCCAACATATGCATCATAGGATATCAGCAGCTACTTCACATGCCCTGTTTTTTCCTGTTCTTTCCTTAGAAGGCACAAACTAGAAAAAATTCTGTGACAGGGAAGGGTTCCATATCTAACTAATTCAATGAAATACACTATAATTGGCTCACTGTAAGGCACTGGAATGGTCCTAACTTCAGATGGCTTGCACATTAGCATCTCTTCTTCTCCATGTTCTCAACAGTGAGAAAATCCCCACTGTACTAGCCAAGTAGAAAAACAGATATGTTCCAATGCTCTAGAACCTCATATTGAGTAGAGGATATTGCATCTATCTGCTTGGTATTCGAAAGCACAATGACTTTATTACAAAAAACATACATTTTTAATTCTGCTTTGCTTCTAAGTATCTTGGTCTATCAGGGAGATCTTCTAATTGATCATAGGATAGTGTTCCAAATTCACCGATCTACCAATCCTGCAAGTTCTTTTTTTCAACCTTAAATCTCAAAGAGCTCCATTTGTGCAATAGAATTGTCTTTTTGGATTAATATGGAAGATGGTCTGGAAGAGACTGTCTTAGGTGATACAGAATCTTTCTTTCATTTTAGAATCCTTGTAAGACGAACAAAGACATAATTTGTGCTGATTATTTATACAAATTGTTACCTTCCTCAAAAAGAAAAAAATAGAAGATTATGTTTTCAGAGCAAACTTTGTCCCCTACTCGCCTTGAAGTGGATCTTACCCATTAACATCCTTGTCTCTATTATGCTCCTCCATAGACCTCCCCAACGATCAAGATGTTCACCATTCTCCATACCCCTGTACATTCTAGCAACCACTATCTTCAAAAGTGCCTGATTCTTTTTGCCAAATCTCCAAATCCATTTCCCCACGAGGGCTTGAACGAAATCCTTACGTCCATAACCAGGCCTCCCAATTCATTATTAGAATTTACAAAGTGAACATCTTAAACCTCCTTGTTGTGTCTCACAAGAAACTCTATGGATCATTACAATTATTCATTATACATTTGCATGTGAGCCATGTAATAGGAAGGTATGCTTGAAAGCATCTCCTTACCACTTTCAATCTGCTAATCTTTGCTCTACTCTTCCGACTACTGAATTTTACGATGACTAAAGATAGGCCTCGATAGTTGTACAAGGTCATACTCTGTTATATGTATTGTGTGTCATTCACGAATATTAGGTGACGAACCCATACATTGTCTACTTCCTTACACTAGCTATGTCGCCTCTAAAGTAGTGCCTCATGATACTCTCCAGTTCCTCCAGCAGAAAGGGAATCCACAACGCCTCTTTTTCTCACTTGAAAAAATCCCAACAGCCATTTGGTGGCAATTGGAAGTTTTGTTGCTTGGACCTTTCAAAATCTCTGTTTCACCTGTGTCATTTGATGGCTGTGGGATCATATTGTATTTAAACTTACCTTGGATGTTTTGACTATATCTATGACCAAGAAGTATAAATGGGTTAGATATTTGGTTTGATTTGGGTTCATGTCATATTTATATAGTTATATAAAGTATGATAATCTTTTAACATTACTTGAGATATCTTATGAATAAAATATTAGGTATTTATATAGAATCAAATTTATCAGTTTAGTTTAATAACATTTACTAATCGAGATATATTTATATATGTCGTAGATACATTCTTTTATGTTGTAATACACACTTATTAGCCGTATCCTAGCACACCCGTATTAGCACTCGGTTCCATACCCTCAAATCCTAAAATTTATGGGATGAAGAATATGACCTCTAGGTCTGCACCCGAGTTTGAGCAACATAGATTGAAAGGAAAGAAATAACAGATATGTTGAGGATAAAGAAGAATCTACACAAGCACAAACAAAATTGACTTTTTGTGCTTAGATTTTGGTACAACAAGGCTACTGTTGGTGTAAATGATAGCTCGGTTATTGTTGATTTCATTGGCACATTGCATAGCTTGTAATGGTAAAATAATTTGGTTGTAACTGCCTCCAGCATCCTCTTTCTTCTGATTTAGTGTTTACTAACAAAACTTACAAATCACCGAATTTATAAAAAATAAAAATCAATGAGTTTTATTTGAAAAGCCTAAAAGTGATTAAGGAGACTTGATCCTTCTTTTTGTGAAGCCCATCCTCTCCATCACAAAATCCAAAGGCCCTGATATGATTTTATAAGTATGATTTCTCAAGGTGCAGTTTGCAAAGTACTCAATGAGTTTTTTTTTTTTTTTTTAAGAATTCACCATTTTACTAGCTACAAGTGCCGTTTGTAGATTTTTCCATCCTTTTCAAAAATGAAGAGAAAAGAATGATGTGGAAGAAAGAAGGATGGGTTCCAGACATGTTTTATGACTTTCACCATGGTTATTCCTTTCAACCAATGAAGGTTTAATATTTTGCACACATCATAAAATAGGAAATGAATACATAGTTACAGGAATTGAATTGTCCTATTGATCCTAAATATCCCTGATTGATTCTAATTAACTCCAATTGATTTAGGGCACATTCTATTTCCAGAATCTTATTAAAGTCTATAACACTATTTATAATTGTTCTTAAGACCTTCCATGACTGTATATGGAATGTTAATAGTATCTTGTTCAGCCTTCTTTAGTCTAATGCAGAGCATCTTATTAATAATCTTGCAGATACTTTTTACTAGGCTAATGGTTCTGTTATTTTTTGTATTTGATATTTGTCCTTCTATATGATTGAGGTCAACAAAGCTTTGAAACCTTTAACAAACCTCCCAATTTCATGAGAAGATCATACTTTCTCCATAATGTCACCATTAACCTTGTGCCAACATTTTCAGAAGAACACCAAGGTGAAGTCATCTGATCCTGGATCTTTATCTCCAGCATATAACTCCTTTCCAAACTTATTCCCTAGAGAATTCCCTTTCAGTCTATTCCTTTATCTCCTTTCTATTTGATTAATTTTTGCTCCCTTGACTAAGGTCTCATTGTCATGAATATCCTATACAATTGTATCTACAAACTCACATCTTCCTTTAACCTGTTCCTTTCCCTGACAAGTGAAAGTTGAATGAATGATCATCGTACTCAACTTATGACTCACAGAATGAAACTTTGGAGAAGAATAATACGAAAGTTATACCAAATACCCAACTGTAAATAGTGGGGTGAGGTGGGGTGGGGTGGGGTGATACAGAGGAGTCCCCAATCAATGACTTAAGGTTTGCACAAAGAAAATGCACGGTTAGATGAAGATGTACAACAATAACACTACCCAGTATCATTCCACAAGGAGGGCCAGGGGAGGGTGGTGTGTCTGCGGTCTTACCTCTACCTTGAGAAGTAGAGAGGTCGATTCTGCTAGACCCTCCGCTCAAAGTAAAGCATATCAAGAATCGGGTATGTAAAACAAATAAAGTAGTGAAGAAATTTATAATGAAAACAATAGATAAGGGAACAGTAGCAATAACAAATAGTATGATAACCGAAGCCAAAGAGACAATAAAACAGAAGAATAAGATAGCAGAAGAGTAATAAAAATAATATTGATAAGGAAACTAGACAATACTCGACTACCACTAGCCTTCTATCATAATCTTCGACCTCTAGATCCTCCTATCTAGGGTCATGTCCTCAGTAAGCTGAAAATGTGTCATGTCCTACCTTATAACCTCTTCTGGATACTTCTCCGGCCGACCTTTACCTATCCCCGTACCCACTATAGCCAAGCTCTCACACCTACTTATTGAAGTATCTGTGCATCTTCTCTTCTCATGTCCGAAACATCTCATTTTCGCCACCCTTTTCTAGTCCACAACGGGGGCCACTATCACCTTGTTTCAGATATCTTCGATTCTCACCTATGTCTCCTAATATGCTCACATATCTATATCAACATCCTCAATTCAGCTACTTTCATATTTTGGACATGTGAGTTCTTGACTAGCCAACACTTTCTACCATACATCATATTTGATCTGACCACCACTTTATTAAACATACATGTTAAGGCTTGGGGGCACAATCTTATCACACAACACACTGGATGTGATCCCCCATCTGATCAACCCCATTGCAATACAATGTGTAACATCCTCGTCAATCTCCCCATTTCATTGGATTAGACCACAAATAATTGAAACTTCCTCTTTTATTCCATGTGAGCGCAAGTGTGAGATTTCGAGACCCTCTATTTTAAATCCTCTATCTATTCACTTTATTTTGGTTAAAGACTTGAGCTTTAAAGTCAATATTGCCACCTACACACTTATCGGCAAGGTAAATCAGATATTTTTCTAGATCCAGAAATAAGAAGTCCTGCTCCATACTCTACAGAGAACTCTTGTGCTATTTTATCAGAATGGAGAATACTTCTGGTACGTTAGAGTCAAGCAGATATTCAGCAACTCCCTTACCCCAGTACAGCTGACTGATTCTCCACAAGTAAGGCAACAGTTGTCGCTCATATTTCGTTCCTACAAGTATTACTATCAAGTTCAGTGCTCTTCCTTCTCTAACCCAATTTTCTGGACATTTCTATGATAATGAGGTCACTTTTTTCTAAGTGACTATAGTATTTGGGGAAACTTTCCAACTCATCAACCAGGCAACCAGTAAAGACAACAAATATAAGTTCCAAATAACCCTGCCCACCAAGACTGAGCATTTGCACTTATCACTGAGTATAATAGCTGTGATTTCGACCAGAAATCTCAAATTATCACTCCTCTACTTCAAACCACTTGCCATTCTTAGGGACAACATAAACTCACTATTTAGGTCCAAATGTAGCTTAATACTTTCTGAACACAACTCTATCTTCAAAAAGAAGTAAGACAAAGATGGACATTTGAGACCTGAAACATGGAAAGCCAGAAAGGCAAGTGGAAATCTAAGAACAGATTTATCATAAAGAGCAAACTTTATAACTATATGAGAATTTTCCTTCTAACACTCCCTTATATCAAGCTGTCGGGGCCATGGGTTGCACCGGCAGCAGAGTGCAAATCTTGCCTATGGATTAGCTATAGTTTAAACTCAGTATTGTCTTGAAAAAATCATTGAATATGCATAGATATTAATGTAAAACCTAGTAACTTAAAAAGGATCAAAATCTAGAACCCGTAAGCATCAAATTGTGACTCCGCCTCTCATGCCACCTGATCTCCACAAAATCAACTGGTATTCTAACCATCCTCTACAACCCTCTAACCTTCTACTTTCCAACATGGGTTTGAACTTTCTCCCGATAAATTTGCAGCAAAATGTATCAGAAATACATTTCATTGCTGTACTATCCAAACAAGGAAACAATCAAGAACCATCCTAATAACAATAACTAGCAAATCCTAACAAAAATCACAATTAATTACAAAACCCCATTTCAATTACAAAACTAGAGCACCTTAATTACACAAAAACAAAGCAATTGAAGTAATAACAAAAACCCCATAAAAGCAAATGAAAAAAAAAAACTCACCAATTAAAAACTTCAAACCTGATATTCTTCCCTCCTGACCACAAAAAATGAAGCTCTCTAAAACCCAAAAAGAAATGGCAAAAACAAAGACCAAGACCAAGCTCAAAAAGATGACCAACCAAATTGATTCCACCAAACCCAAGAATCAACGCGTTTTTGAGCAATTTAGTATCGAAAATTGTCAATTCTGGCAACTTGGAATCTCAAAATTTTCTTACTTCAGATGAATCAGAGCTGATTAGAGGTAATGGGGTAGATAGATAACGAACAAGAATGTCTGCAGTTGAGATTTTAGCTGCTTCTGATCGATGCTCGATAGAGAGCCAAGTTGGAAATTTTGCTTAACAAAGAAAGGGATTTAAGGTCCATTTTATATATATTTGACTTTTTATTTATAGAACAACGTTTTTGAAATAATATTATAACTATAATCTTCTCTTTTTTTTTCTATGATAAAGGAATAATTACTATAATTATACTAAAATATAACCCTAGTTTGTATGAGTGTTTGTAATCTATATAGTATGATTTTTAGACATTTTAATGTTTTAAATTTCAACGTTGATTCCATAACTATGTGGTTTTTTTTTCTCAAAGTTAATTGACTATATATTTTTTTATATAAAATTTTAAACTTTTACTCTTATAGATACAAATTATGTGTTAGAAAAAGTTTTTTATCTAGTAATGTGTATTCAACAATTAAAAAGGATTGTTTGAATTTAAAAACTTATTCATTCTCAAAACTTATATACATAATTTAAATACTATAAAGGGAAATTTACATAAATATATTATAATAAAAAAATATTTACCATTTATAGCAATAACATTTTTTTTTCAGTTAATCGCTTTTAATTCATTTATAATACAAGTTTAATATATATTACTTTTGAGTCTATCAGCTGCAACAAGCGCTGCGGGAACGAGTGGTGTGCTTGCCCGAGTTTATTATTCACATATAGTACAAGTTTTAATGATTGACAATACATTTATCACGTATTCTAATACACCTAAAATATAATGTGACAATTTTTTACCAAACAAACATAATATATTTTAAATAACAATTATAATTCAAATATATTGCATACATAATTCACTTTTAATACATATTACAGATTTATCACAATATTGCTAGAAATGATACTAAACAAAAAATATCGCTAAAATAAGTAATTATTTTTTAAAATGTATTAATTCATTTAATTTTTCCTACTATAAATGTAAATGAATTTGAAAAAATGTACCATAAAATTACTGTATATTATACAAGTAGTAATAACTATGAGTTCATAAAATTTAATTTCTTAAAAATCCAACAATATGCAACACTTTTATATTATTATTATTATTATTATTATTATTATTATAAATTAAATAAAGGTTATTTAACCAAATTATTCATTAAAAATTTAGTGAAGATATGTCTTTCAACAAAATATTACTTCAAGAAAACTTCTCAAATTATAACTCCAATATTTCATATTTCTTATCATAAAAATAAAATCTTATATGCATAAATTTGATTTTATATTTTTATTCAAGTAATTTTTTTGACAAGTCATTTATGTTTGGGAAATTGTCTTACAATATCACTATTGTTTCTTTTAGGACCACAATATAATTCAAATATTTTTATTTTCCTCAAAATAAACTTGATATAATAAAAATAAATTATTAATCTCTCTTAATGAGATGTTACGTCATATTATTTTATATTGTTTTAGGGGATAATGCCCAAGTACCCCCTCAACCTATGCCCGAAATCTCAGAGACACACTTATACTATACTAAGGTCCTATTACCCCCCTGAACTTATTTTATTATTTTATATAATTTTTTACCCCTTTTTAGCTTACGTGACACTATCTTGTGGGCCCAACGATGGTTGACTTTTTCTTCCGAACTAGTGCCACGTAGGCTAAAAAGGGGTAAAAAATTACATATAAAATAAGTTCAGGGGGTAATAAGACCTTAGTATAGTATAAGTGTGTCTCTGAGATTTTGGGCACAGGTTGAGGGGGTACTTGGGTATTTTCCCTTGTTTTAGCAATAAACCTTCAATCCTAAAAAGAGGAAGTCATTTTAAAAGAGAAGTCATGAAGGATTATGTGTTATTTCCGAGAAGAAGAGAAACTCTAGTAAAATATAGGGATGATGTATTAGTATTTTTTGTTAATTTAAGTGAACACTTCTTTAGACACATTATATGTTTGTTTTTGCTAAAACCTTTGAATTCATATTATAGTATGCTACAAGGTGATGTTGTCTCTTACCTATAAAATATTATTTAGTAATAAACTTAGCAAGTTACGATAAGCTTCTTTGAAATATAAATGGTAGAAATTGTTATTTTGAAGATCAAATTTGTTTGCATATATATTTTTGTAAGACATTGATGAAATTTTTTTTACTTAATTTGTTTTGTCCTCTTGATCAGATTCAAAAGGCTAGTTTAATGTTTTTCTTCATAAGAGCAAAACATTTTTTTTATGGAGATCTAGGTAAAATACTTGTGAATGATATCTTGAACAAAGATTTTCGCTATAAAATTGAAGTAGCTAAATTCTCGTACATAAAATGTTGTATCAAGCTAATAAAGATATAATGATAGTGTGCAATTTTATTCACCTCTTTAATTACTTGGTGAATATATAATTCGATATAATTGACGGTGAGTAATTGCACTCTCCAATTCTCAGAGAGGAGTTGTGAATTACTGGTAATTATCTGACGTAATTATAAATTGATTACTTTATATTTATTATTTTATTTATCGTCTCTATTATTTATCTATTTTTATATGATAAAAAAATATATTTTATTTATGTTATTTATTTCATTCTCAACCTTTACTTCATGTGATTCCATGCAATTTTTTGTATTATCTATTTTTTTTTTGTAATAATAGATCTTTTATATATAACTTAAGTAGCAATTATATCAGGGGTATTATAATTTCCAAACTTACCTAGGTTAATGCAAGATATTAAGGACAATTGTTTATTTCTTTAATTAGCATAATTATGTTAGTATTCTAATTTTTAAATTAAAGTAGAATTTATGTATGTTATGTTAAAGTCTGACATAAGAGTATCATGTTAATTTTTTTTGTTTTGAATTTAGAACCTATGATATATTTCGGTTTCACTTGTTTCAGTTAATATTGACTTGAGATTTCTTATTGCAATTTGTTTATTTTTTAGCTAGGTTGGATAGATTATCTTTTTGTCAAATGTTTTAGTAAGTCAGGACATTTTATTTATAATATTAATCTTTTTGTCAAATTTGCGTTTCATGATGTTCATAGAAATCTTATAATTTAGTTTTTTAATGATTATTTCAATTAAGATATGCTAATTTGAAAAATATAAATGAATTATTTTTTTCATAATATTAGTTTAGTTGAACATACATTTATTAATTAATATAATTTGGAAAGACAATAAATATCTAAAATATTTAATTAATATCATTAAAAGTTTCTTATTTTGTCTAATACAAATTTTAAATTTTAGATAATTAGATTTTATTTTTAAATTCACAGTAGCCTTTGTTGTCTATAAATATAGGAATCTCCTCTCATTTTAAAACAATGGAAATTTTGAACTTCTTCTTCTAGACAACTAAATATTTGTGTACTTTGCTTTATTGAATGACTCACTCACACCATTATTTTTGTATCAATACACTAACGTATAGAATTATTCTATCCCGAGAGGATCTAATCCTTTAAACCTCGGGTGCTAGAGGAAAATAATTTTCTTAAGGGGACACTGTCCATTCAGTGGGCTTGATTTTTCTCCATTTTGCTGTTACAAATTCTGATATATTTTTACGATCATTAATCTATGCTTATATTATTAATTCATATTCTTGAATACATACTTTAAAATTTGTTGTTTATGTTTTCGCAAAGTTATTGTTATATCTATTTGTTAATACAGATTAAATAACAAACGTCAAATAATTATTCAAGCAAGTTTGCTCTACAAGACTTGCTGAAGGTACAATAAAAAAATTCTCTTACAAGTTTTTAATTTCTTCATTAACAACGTCATACCTTCATGTAGAAGGATGCAATTTTATATTTTTTAGAGAATCCATTGAGCGTTAATAACTTTGCATGCCCATATTTTTTATTTTTTTATTTTGTTGTTATCTAATCACTAAATTTTATCAATAGATATTATGAGTAGCTTAACGGTTAAAGTTGATTGAAGTGTTAGTCAATTTTTTGAGGTATGATGTTTAAAAACATAGAAACTTTTCTGGTTAGAATGATTTGTTATTATCAATGAATATCTCATACTCTCCTTTTAATGCATTTTTTTCTCGATGTTTTGTTGTCTCCTTAAAATTGCATTGAATATTTTTTGTTTGGTATGTATATGGTCTCACTTGGGAACTTTCTTCCTTTTAATGTTTTTCTTTGTTTCCTTCTCATTAGGCTCTTCTAAATATTTTATGACTATTTTCGGCAAATTGAACTTGAAAAATATGAAACAAATCCTGCTCTAAATAAATGTGGTCTATTAAGCTACAAAAGATATGTCTATTAACATAGATTTATCATCCTTCATGTCCCAAGTCATTGCTGATCGTTGAGTTATCTAGGTTAGACTCATTCGTATTTTTTTAATTTTCGAGAATATTTCTTTAACGTGAGTCTAGAATCCAAAATTTTAATCTACTTATACTTTCATAATGCGACAATTATACATACATATTACGGAAAAAGTTAAAAAATTGCATTGATGAAGCATCTATAAGAGCCTTCAAAGCAGTAATTTAATGAAGAATGAATTTCTAAAAGGTTCAACAATATTATTTTGTTGTTATTTCAAATTATTTTTCTACTATAAATTTTGTTAGATTAACAAAGTAACAATAACGAAAAGTGGTGAACGTTTGACCTCAAATAAATAGTTTGTCTCTAAAAAACATTAATTTATGTTGTTGTCATTTATATTTTTTAACGGTCTTAACTTATTTGTAACTAATATTATCAAAAACTTTCACATAATTATTTTTTTCACGAGGAGTAATTCTAACCATAAAATTATGAGATTCTATATTTTTCATGTACAAAAATAAAATAAAATATGTAATGTTTAATTGCTACATAAAAATATCACTCAGCTTTAAAAAGATAATTATATCATCAAACATATATTATGATAAATTATATAAATGATAAAAAATAATTAAAATCAAGATTATTTTAATCATTCATTATGTATTTACAATTCTTGAGATATGTGATAATATCAAATCATTTAATTTATGTTGAAATGTTCTTAAATCCTACTAAAATGTACTCTTTTTTTCTTTCCTTATGACAGTCAATTATTGAAATTATTGTTTAAAAGCTTAGAAAGATTATTTTTGCCCGAACGAAGCGTGGGTAAATTACATAGTATAATATAAAATGTACAACCAAATAATAATGTCATGCCATATTTCTATTGTTTAAACAATAAGCCTTCTATTGCAGAAAGAGGAAGCCATTTTAAAAGAGCAGTCTTAAAGGATTATGGAATTTTTTTGCAGAAGAAGAGAAACTCTAGTAACTGTAGGGATTTTTTTGTTAGTATCTTTTGTTAGTTATGTGAAAGACTTCTTTAGACGTATTATATGTTTTCTTCTGCTAAGACCTCTATTATCACATTATAGTCTATTATAGTGTAATATGTTTTTCCTATAAAATATCATTTGACTGTGAATTGTAGTAAGTTATTACATGTTTTTGAAGTATTAATGCTAAAAACTATCATTTGTAGAACAATTGTTTGTTCATATATTTTGGTAAGGCAATTATGACAATTTGTTACTAAATTTATTTTCTCTTCTAGATCAACTTTAAGAAACAAGTTTAAATACTTTTCCGGTCTACCTTGCTCAATGCTTCATGTAACTTGCTTCAAAATTTAGAATTAAATTACATGCTTCGATCTTAAAAGATGGAAAGGAGTACCCTATGCAACTTTATGTGCTATCTCCTTGACATAAATCTTGGCTTAACTACTGCAAATTATAATTCATTCTAACTAAAATAAAGTGGGTTGGTTTAGTTAACCTATCCACAATGAGGCAAATGAAATCATGCTTCCCCAAGGTCTTAGGAAGACCCACCACGAAATCCATGATTATCATTTCTCACTTCCACTTTGGACATCCTCTTAAGTAAACATGTAGCCCTCCGGTGCTAATATTTCACATGCTATTAGTTTAGGCAGTCAAACACATACTCACTATGTCCATATTCAGCCAAGGCCACTAATAAAGCCGTCTCAAGTCCATATAAATTTTAGTTATACCTGGGTGGATCAAATACCGAGAGCCATAAGACTCTGCCAACAAATTCTATATTAAGTTATCCACTTGAGGAAGACAAAACCATCCTCTAAAACATAGAACTCCCAGTGTCAAATGTAGCATCTGGGGCCTTATGAGACACCACCTTGTTCTAGAGCTTGCTCAATTGCTCACCCTAAAATTGCTTTGGTGATGTTCCGTGATTTTATGACATTTCTAATGCATTTCACTTAAGAGTTATGTGTGTTTAAAGCCTTTTTGTAGTGATTTTAACAAGTTTTCTGTCTTGTTTTTTTTTTTTGGAAAGATGTTCAGGTGACAAGAGAAGAAAAAAATTGAGAATAATGTAGAACCAGACCTATGGAGGAAATTAACGGTCCTTCGTTCAATCGATGAATCCTAGGTGGTGATCATAGATGAGCAGCTCAGGCATTGGAGGAAAATCAGGGAAGTCTGACTAAGTGTGAAACCACGAGAGGCAACGACGGTCCGTCGATTGATCGACGGACCATACTGGTCGTTTGGTTCATATAAGGTTCCAATATCTGATTTTGGAAGATCCTAAGTATGGAGCTACGGAGGAGCATCTATGGCCCGTAGATGAATCGACGGACCGTACTGTTGGTTCGTCATTTGATTTAGAGAGGGTGCCATCCGGTGGGCAAAATATTTTCTAAATCCTGACTGATGGAAGCAAACCATGGACCGTCGATTGATCGATGATCCATTAGTTGGTTCATCGATTGAAGTCGCCTACCTGAAAAAAACTTTTCTTATTTGAATTTCTTTATCCTTAAGACTTTGTTTTTCTATATATAGGGTATTAAACCTCGTTTCGGGGTTTAGCTACTATTACTTTTTTCTACTTTGTGTATTGGGGATTGATTTTTGCAACTTTAGCAAGTAATTGATTTCCGGATTTGGTTTGAAAGATTTTGCTTGGAATTTCAAGTTAGATTTCTAGGTTTATTCTTCTTGTTAAGTAAGTTCATGATTTCTTCATCTAAAACTATGAATTGTGACCTTTCTAGCATGAGTAACTAAATCCACAACTAGGGTTGTGAGAATCATGGGTAATTAATAAAGTATAACTAGCAATTAAGCGATTCTTGAATAGTGTTTTGCATGCATTGATAATTCTTTCATATTTAGAAGTCTTTTTGACGGTGGCCAACGTTAGAACTCGCCTAGTTGCTACTTGTCAGACCAAGGAGGTAGTTAATAGGAAAAGAATTATCAACATAGATTTAGTGTGATACTATCTAATAGGCTAGTGTTGATTGGTGCGAAGTAATAACTAAGTCATACATCAATTATGATGTTTAATATGAGGTAATGGTAAGGGTTATTAAATAATACACACCTAGCCGGACCAAGGTGCAGGGTGAAATTTTCCAAATGCCAGACCAAGGATTTAGAGATACCTAACTTATCGCTTTACATGTAATACACTAGGAAAGGATTGCTATTGCTAGGAATACAGTGTTACGAACCTGTGGGGAACACATATACCCTAGTTACTTTCTCATCTTGCTAACAATCGAAGTCTACTTTTGTTCACTTTTTAACCATACTATTGAAGAAATTTTGTTTCACGAAATTCCCCCTCTTTTACTTATTTGTTCAGGAAAATATTGAATAAATAGATATAATCGTGGATTAAATTAAGTCTAACCATTTTCCTCGTGGGTTCGACCTCAACCTACTATTTGGGTTCTTGACTTGATACGATCGCTTATACTTTTTAGGGAGGTGTAATTTGAGCGTATCACTTGGTTTTGATACTCCTCCAAGAAAGTGGGTTTAATATCGATGCTGACCAACACTCCACCATTCTTTGAGATTTCCACATGCACGAAATCATATGCTAGAGTCTCAATATCCCCAACCAAAGGCCGTTAAGACACCCCTAAGTAAGCTAAATTTCCCATGTTAATTGCTTTCTGGCTTAATGTGTCTACGACCACATTGGCCTTACCTGGATTGTCACGATCCAAGCCTACACTTTGGACATGACCGACACTCGAGAACCATTGATAATCCCCAAACAATCCCTGATCCTGACAAACTACAAGAGAAAATCAACTCAAGCAATAATAAGCTTAAAAGTTATTTAAATCCGTCAAACAGAAATACTCGACTTATAGGGTGTGGAAAATACTTAATAGAAATATTTATTATAAATAACTCAAAAGAAAGTAAATATTGAAAGACTCATCAACTCCTATCTATGAAACCACTAATACTACGATAGATTTCAGGACAAAACCCTTGACAACTTAACAAGCAGGAAGTAAGTGTGAAGCCCTCCAGAAAGCGAGGAGGCTCACCAAAACTAGATGGAGTGCAAATGGTTCCAACGAAGCGCCTCTTGATGGCCATGAACACCTATATTTGCATCATAAATAATATGCAGGTTGAATAACATTAGTATATTGAATGTACGAGTATGCAAGAAGAACTTAACACAGATAACTGAATTAACAAGACAAGAAAAGTAGTCACTCAACTCAACTCATTACAAAAGCATTAACAAAAGATTTACATGTTTAAATCTTCATAGATCATAGTATGAATGTATATAAAAATGCAATAAAATACTCTTTACTCTTATGTTTGACGATTCTCTAACCGACAACCATTACTATGAGCTATGTGATGATGTAACATCTCTACCATACTGTCAGAATAGTCCTATACCTTTTCAGGATATAAAGCACATCAACTAAGTGGATCCACTAAGATATTATCAAAGCCACTAAGGATTCATTTAAATGATATGATATCCGTGATTGGTCAATTTAAAACACATAATTGCTTGTAATGAAAAAAAACATGTAGCTACTACCCTGAATTATAATGTTTCCTATTTAATATTCCCCTGAACATTAAAAGTATGAAATACTTATTGATACTTGACTTCCTCACATTGTCCACAACCAATCTTCTTATTTAACTAGGATTGATTCAAAGCAAATTCAATAGATTGTCGACCACATCTCTTCCAAATTTTGTAATTGTTCATTCTTTATCTTTTTTACAAGATGTAGTGGGAAGAAATGCTCATTTAGAGATATCAAAATCCCAACTTCAAATAGAAATCAATGATGTTCGGATTGTAGGGATGTGAGGAATAGGTGGAGTCGGTAAAATGACAATAATAAAAGCCATTTTCGATACTCGATCTTATCTATTTAAAACTGCTTGTTTTCTTGCGGATGTTAAAGAAAATGCAAGACAATAATCAACTGCATTCTTTACCAAATACCCTTATTTCTCAACTATTAAGAAAAAAAGAAGATAACATTACATTAATAATAAGTATGATGAAAATTGCATATGTCACCTCCAAAATTCAAGGGGCGCAACTGGCTCCTAATGCTAAAGTTCAAGCCTGAGCCAACCCCGCCGAACCATTTGCTACTAGCGCGTGGGAGCCACACGTAATTAAGAAAACAAAAAAGTATATCTCAGCTTAAAACTAATCCCTTGGCTGGCAAGACCCTTGTCACAGATTTATAAAAGAAACAACTACTCCTAAGAGTTTATATAAAGAAGTAGCCAACTAGCACCTAAGTACTGATTGTGTTGTCGGGGCCACCATGATATCTACTCCAAAATTGAAAGCAGGTATATATCAACACAATACATCAAATAACTCTCAAGTTTCAGCAAACCAACAAACTAAGCCAGCATGGCTATAATGTATCTATAAACCCCCCACACTAGTATCCAAGCCTCTAAGAGTGCTAAAGATTGGGGGGATAGGGCCCCAACCTATCCATACAAATATATATAACAAAATCTAACAAACCTTCCAACTCTGGAAGCTCGGGAGGAAAGGGGCTATCCAACCAGATATAAGTCAATCTTACTACTGAGGAGGTCTACCAGGTGGCCTGTCAAGACATGCATGCGTGATTGCAAGTGGCCCCCCAGGAAATCGGGCATCAGTATGAAATAATGTAAAAAGTATGAAAGTCTATAGACTAAAGGAGCAAGTATCATAATATACCAAAATCAATAAGGTAATGAAATCAAACTTTAGATAAGCATGCTAAACAACTACTAATTCTAAAAATACAAAAAATGATCAAACAACAATCTAACCAAGACCACATAAGCTCGGCTGGTACAAACAAATCAATCTGCATACCCCTAGGCCCCTATAAGCCCATAAGGTGCCAAATCAATCTGCATACCCCTATCGGTAGCCCATTGTCTTTGTAAGAAGTTAAATAGACCTTTTTGGCAACATCATAGCTATGTGGGCTGCACATAGCTCTCATTTGCATCAGCATAGCCCCGTAGGCAACACATAACCCTCTTTGGCATCAAAATAGCCCCATAGGCAAAAGATAACACTCTTTTGCATCAATATAGCCCTATCAGCAACACATAGCC
This sequence comes from Solanum lycopersicum, assembly GCF_036512215.1. Taxonomy (NCBI): domain Eukaryota; kingdom Viridiplantae; phylum Streptophyta; class Magnoliopsida; order Solanales; family Solanaceae; genus Solanum; species Solanum lycopersicum. The sequence goes on from NC_090800.1 coordinate 15,261,608, forward strand.
CTCTTTGACAGTAACATAGTCCTCTTAGACAACAACATAGCCCCAATAGGCAGTTCATAGCTCAAAAACTAACAACAATAGCCCCAAGGACAGTAACAAACAACTGAATAGGCTAAAGGCGAGCCATTTAGATTTATACAATATATATGAATAGTCTCCAAGTAGTTCGTTACTTAGGATCATTCTGAACAAATTATAAGTTCCTAAAATGAGGGTTTATCATCACTCAATCAGCCAACCACTCACAATTATATCTACAAGATCACCAACATTAACTACCCTATTCTATCACTCCCAAGTTCTAAGGAATCATGGCAAATGAAGGGGAAAGACTTAACATACCTTTTCCATTATAATATGCTGAAAATACCTCCGTCTGCATCACTACAATACTTTCTTTACATACTTAAAACACTTGAATAAATCAAACCATTGAAAAAAATCTTTGCCGCCACAACCTCCACAGAGTTATGCCGCTCAATTCACCATGAAAACTAAACCTAAACCACGAGCTCGCGACGTAGGGCAATTTTTGATAAGGAGTCAAGAAGAGATCATGAACATACAAGGATGATTTGGGGAGTAATTCTCTGAACTTTGTGGGTTTCTTTCGAGTTGGAATGAAGAAAGATGAAGAATATGCTATCTTATAAGGTTCCACCGACCAAAGGGATCCACCTCACGTGCCTGCTTGCACAGTCCCACAAAAACACAAATATCTTTTTATTCTGAAGTCTTATGAATGAAGGGTTTGATGCAATGGAAATGAGGCTCGTAGACCTTTTATTCGATAGGTCGTCTTTCCCATAACTATTTATAGATTGGGAGAAAAACTCCTACACATTTGACACAAGTTTTATTAAAATACTTAAAGAAGAACTTACGATAACTTTCGCCAACTTTTATTTTGCCACTTACCTAACTTTAAAACTTGAGATACAACCCTTAACAATTAAAATATGACATACATATCATTCTTAATTCATTACTCACTCTCTTTGTCTTTCCACAAAGGTACGAGTTAAAATAGAGTTCCGAAAAGTCAGCGTGTTACATTCCCCCCTAGAAACATTCGTCCTAGAATGAAAAATATAAGGCACTCAGTAAAGTCTTTACTAGTTTCAAAAATTTGGAAAAATGTACTCTATACCCATAATATTCACTAACCTGAAATGCAGAAGATTCCAACCTAAGCACCTCATAAGAGATTGTCACATTTTGAGCCTACACCCTGGACGTGGCGGACACTCGATGACCATTGTTGGTATGGAGCAAACCCTTGGCCTAGCTTACTTAACTCAGTGGAAGACAATAAATATAACTTAACTGAAAATAATATCATAACTAAGAATGTTTATAAAGCTGAAACATTCAAACTTAGCTAAAAGTTAGTAACCCAAGTCTTAACAAAACGGATAATACTGAAAAGACTCAAAGGAATAACATTAGACTGTCTATCTATGAAGCCTCTAAAACTGAGATGGATGTTGGGACAGACCCCACAATATCGTAATAAAGGAAATACTGAAAAATAATAAATGTGTCATTCGAAATGCAAAGAGCCTCACCACTGATTCAAAGTGCTCAGCTGGATCAACGAGGCGCTGGATGGTGCTGATCCTGATTACCTGTGTCTGCATCATGATACGATGCAAGCCAACTGGCATCAATACAGTGAATGTATGAGTGTGCGAGTTGGAATGCTAAACAACATAGGCTAGAAAATAGTCTGGGAAATACTTACCTTTACTCTGCTCGACTCATGATTAAGGTGATTTAATTATAACAGACTCAATTCAATATAAAGAAGTTTAAAAGCAAGTGCAACATAAAGAAAAACTGTTCAAAACATGATGTAAACTTTGAACATATACAACGATACAATTAACTCTGATATGTATGTAAATATACAAATACATTTAACTTCTGTGGGAGTTTCTCTAACCTACAAGCATCATTTAAGAGCAACATTGATGATACAACGATCTACCTCACGTTGCTAGTACATCTTATACCCGACCAAAGACATAAGACCTAAACTGCCTAATGGATCCACTAGTCTATTGTGAAAAGAGTTCATCTAAAAAGTACGACCCTCTTCTACCCATGGTAGCTACATGGTTTATGGGGGCTATGAGTTGTCTGAACTCTCTGCCATATCGGTGTTTAATACTACTCCAAAAATTTAATTACTCTTATGTTTTTAAAAATATACTGATTCTCTGATTTGAGATTAGTGCTCAAAATATACTTAGCTCAAAGGCTATCTTGGAAATCTTAGTTTTCCTGCTTGCTTCATTTTTAAAAAGCTATAGTTCTTTTCTGAAAAATAGCCCTAAGGATCCTTGGAAAACTCAGTTTCCATTCCCTTAAATATGAAACATTTTAATAATGCTTTAGGAATACTTAGTCACCACATACTTTTTTTGAAGGAAAGACTTTAGTTTACTAAGTAAATTCAATTTTGAAGTCTTAAGTGAAGTTAACACGTTTGTTAACGACTTATGAAAATCTGAAATGAGCTTTTTCTTATTCTTATCTTTAGACCTTACTCAACCTGATCTTTAAGTCTTAAAATAAGTTTTAAGTATTTGTGAAATACTTCTTGACGGAACTCTAAGAACTCTCTAGACTCGACTCTAATTTTCCTTGAATTTGAAGTTATGGATTCAAGGTTGTAAATTTGTATTTCTAGATGATTTGTATATGACTAGATGTTATTTAGAGTAGTAAGAATCATTAGGAAATGTTAAAACACCTTAGACGGGCTTAACCAGACTGAACTACTAAAATAGGGCAAAAAAACGAAAATCTGGGCACATTCGAGGCGCGCCACGCCATCCTCAATTGACTAATGCTTGGTTTTGGCGCAATGGTGGTGTGCCGCGCAAGGCCTCAAGTACTAAGGACAATTTCTGGCGCATTGCAAGTGTGACGCGCTTGGCCTTGCCTAGGTGTGTCTGACAAATTTTTTAACTCGTTTTTCATCCCTAAACTCTCCAAACCTCCCTAGTTCGTTCACCAAACACTTGCGACTATTGGTACCCTCAATAGCCACTGGATTCAACTCAGAAACAACTCGTAGAAAAAAATCAAACAATAATAAGCATCCAATAGTTCAATCAACAAGAATTCAACATTTTTGTCCAAGAACTTCAACCTTTAACTTGTAAATAACTCATAAATCGCTGAATTAAAGTAAATTGGTGTGTGGATGAACTAATCCAACACAAAAGATCTCACATACCTTAATAGGGATAATCGTCGACGAATTCCACTAGAAATAACTATTCTACTTTGAACTAAACATATTTTTACCCCATATAAATCCCTAAAACGAAATAGGAAATAAATGGGTGAAAAGACTAGTTTGTTCTTCCTGAAACCCGGATTGAGACCTTCCTCAATCCAATATACCGAATTTAGATAGGCATATTTCCCTCATACGATATAAAAAATGCGCAAACTCGGCGGGGTTGGAAAGATTTCTTCAAGGGCTTTCCAATCATATCAAGAACTTACTCCAACTCATCTTGATGTAAAAGTTATAGTTGTTTGAAAATTACCAAAAACTCACTTTCTTAACAGAGGAAATTTTCCAGATTTTTCCTTTTCTTTCCAAAAGTGATAAATTTTAATTTCTTAGATTAATACCTAGCTATTTCGAGTTCCAAATGTTACAATATCTTCCCCTTGGGAAATTTTATCCTCGAATGAGATTTCTTTCACTAATCTAAGAATAACAACCTCAAGTTTGACTTTCAAAAATCACAAGAATGTGACAACATGATTATTCATAATTTATAAAGTATTTAAAAGAGAATTAATACCTTGATATGCATTCTCTCCAGATTGAAAGAGATGTGGATATATCTCTTCTTATCCTCTTCAACTTCCCAAGTCGCTTCTTCAACAAATTAGTTACTTCAAAGAACTTTGACTGTCACAACCTCCTTTGTTCTCAAGTTACAAACTTGACGATCTATAATCTGAACCAGAATCACCTCATAGGATGAGTTATCCTTAATCCCAAAAATTTTTCAGTTGGTACTATTAATGAAGGATCACCCATGCACTTCTTCAACATAGAAAAATGAAACACTGGATGAACTAATGTCAACTCTTGGGGTAGCTCCAACTCATAAGCTACATTGTCAACTCTCATGGATATTCTATAAGGACCAATATACCGGGGACTAAGTTTCCCCTTTCTACCATAGCGCATAACACCCTTTATGGGTTACACTTTCAGATATACCCAATCATCCATTTCAAACTCCAACGACCTTCTCTTAACATCTGTGTAGGACTTTTGGAGACTCTGTGCCGTTTTCAATCACTCTTGAATCACCTTCACCTTCACCTTCTCCATGGCTTTGATAACTATATCTGGTCCTAGGAACCCTACTTCACCAACTTTGAACGACCCAATAGGGGATCTGCATCTTCTCCCATAAAAAGCTTCATATGGATCTATTTGGATGCTTGAATGATAACTGTTGTTGTAAGTGAAATCAATGATAGGTATGTGATCATCCCAATTTCCCTTGAAATCAACCACACAACCCCTCAACATGTATTCTAAGGTCTGGATTGTATGCTCCGCTTGCCCATCCGTTTGAGGATGAAAAATAGTGCTTAAGTTCACCTTTGCACCCAAACATTTCTGGAAAGACTTCTAGAACTGAGAAGTAAATTAGGCACCTCTATCTGAAATGATCGAAACTGGAACTCCATAAAGTCTCACCACTTCCAGAATGTATAACTTTGCATAATCCTCTACTGAATCTGTGGTCTTTACTGACAAGAAATGGGCTGATTTTTTCATTTGTATTATCACCCAAATTGAATCATGTTGCCTGGTATACCTTTGTAACCCTGTTATGAAGTCCATATTGATTATTTCAGAAGTTCTATATTCTAAGACAAACCTCCAGGGCTTTGGTGTTTTACTTTCACTCATTTGGCAACATACTCAGCATTGTCCTTCCTCATACATTCCCACCAATAAACCTCTCTCAAATTGCGGTACATCTTTATGGAACCTGGATGAATGGAATATGTGGATCTATGAGCTTCCCTATGATCCTCTCTTGGAGTCCATCCACCCTAGGTACACACAATCTACTTTGATACTTCAGCAAACCATCTATCCCTTTTTCAAAAGTCAATACTCTTTGTTTATGAAAATTCACCTTCAAATAAAGCAAAATGGGGTCTTGGTCTTGCTTCCCTTTCACTTTTGATACTAATGATGACTAAGCCCCCCATTGGTCAGCACTATCCCTCTTTTAGTGGAACCTATAAGTCTGACTCCCAGGCGTTCAAGTCTGTGCACATCTTTGGCTAACTCTCTCTTTTTTTCCTCAAGATTGACGTTACTCCCCATGAATAATCTGCTTAAGCATCAGCAACCACATTGGCCTTACCTTGGTGGTAGAGAATACTCATGTCATAATCCTCGAGTAATTTTAAACACCTCTTTTGTCTGAGATTGAGCTCTTTCTGTGTGAACACATACTCTAGGCTCTTGTGATCAGTGAATATGTCAACATGAACAACATATAAATAGTGACATCATATCTTCAAGGCAAAAACTATAGCAGCCAACTCTAAGTTGTGGGTTGGGTAATTCATCTCATGAACCTTTAACTGTCTGGAGGCATAAGCTATAACCTTTTCATTTTGCATTAACACGCAATCCAAACTAACTTTAGATGTATCACAGTACACCACAAAACCTTGAGTACTTTCTGGTAAGGTCAATGGACAGTAGTCAACCCTTCTTCAACTCCTGAAAGCTTTTCTCACAAGTTCAGACTATTGAAATTTAATTATATTCTGAGTCAATTTGGTCAAAAGAGACGATATGGATAAAAATTCATAACTAAAAGTTCTATAATAGTCAGCCAAACTCAAAAAACTCCTTATATTTTTTAGAAACGTGGGTCTAGGCCAACTCTGAGTTGTTCTATCTTTTGGGTACCAACTCTAATCCCATCGCTGGAAACTATTTGGCCCAAGAATGCCACAAACTTAAGCCAAAACTCACACTTGGAGAACTTGGCATACAACTCCTTATCTTTCAATGTTTGAAGAACTATAGTAAGATGACTAGCATGATCTTTTTCATTCCTTGAATAGATTTATATGTCATCAATGAAGACGGTAACAAGCAAATCTGTATAAGGTTTTAAGACTCTATTCATAAGATCCATGAATGTTGTGGGTGCATTGGTAAACCCAAACGACATGACCAAAAACTCATAATGCCCATATTTGGTCCTAAAAGTTGTCTTTATAATGTCACATTCCCTTATTTTCAACTGGTGGTAGCCTAATAGATGTCAATCTTGGAAAAACAAGGAGCCCCTTGAAAATGATAACAAAGATCATCAATCCTTGGAAGAGCATACTTATTATTGATGGTAACCTTGTTCAATTTACGATAGTCTATACACATCCTAAGGGAACCATCCTTCTTTCCTATAAATTAGACCGAAGCGCCCCAAGGTGAGACACTTGGTTGAATGAAACCTTTATCTAATAAAACTTTCAACTGTTCTTTCAACTCCTTCAACTCGGTTGGTGCCATTACATATGGAGAAATAGAGATAATACGAGTATCTGGAAAGAGATCTATATCGAAGTATATCTCTCTCTTAGGAGAGACTCTAGGAAGATCATCTAGAAAGACTATTGGAAACTCTTTCACTAGTGGAACTGACTGAATATGAGGTATCTCAATAGTAGAGTCATCAACTCGGACTATGTGATAGACACACGCCTTAGAAACTAACTTCCTCGCCTTAAGGTACGAAATGAATCGAACCTTAGGCACTGTTAAACTGCTTTTCCACTCTAAGACTGACTCATTTGGAAATTGAAACTTGACTAGTCGATTTCTACAATCAACTGAAGCATAACAGGAATAAAGCCAATCTATACAACGAATGACATCAAAGTCTACCATGTCTAACTCAACTAGATCAGCCATGTTCTCTTGTGACTGACGGACAGTTAATCATGATCGACTCTTTCTGCTAAAATGGATTCACCAACAGGTGTGGCAACACTGAATGGTTAACTAAGTTACTCAGGAATAATATCAAAATTCATAGCAACATATGGAGTTACAAAAGATAAACTCGCTCTTGTGTCTAGCAATTCATAAATAGTACAGTCAAAGGCTTGAATCATACCAGTGACAACGTTTGGCAAATTCTCATGCTCCTAGCAACTGTTGAGAGAATACAAACGGTTTGTTCCTCCGCTTGTAGCGGAAGTAGCTCTCTAGTGGAGAAACTGATGAACACTGGGATCTATTGCCCCCATTACCACTTCATTGCTTATTCTTTGGATACTCCCTCATGAAATGCGTCTGACTGCACTTGAAACAACCATTGGAGCCCTCAAAACACCGGAGTGGTTCCTACCAGGCTTGGCGCAGATAGGAGGTTTACTACCCCTGTTGTACCACACTACCCCGTGAATATGTAGTATTATCTTTAGAATTCTGACCATAGTACTCACACTTGTTCTTAGGTACAGGTGAACTAGTAGATGGTGGGGCAGAACCCTTCTGTTTCTAGTGGAAGGATGACTAGTTGGCATTATTCTTATGTTTCTCATGCTCATTCCATGTCTTAGATCTCTTAATTCTATGCTCTTCTCGTTCCCTCAACTTCTCCTATTCATTTGCTACACATACACTGTCAACTTGGATATGTCTATGTCGCTTATCAGTATTGCAGCTCTTCCCTGTTTGCTTGATTCACGACCCAAGCCAGTGACAAACAGACTCATCCTACTCCTCATGTCCTTAACCATTTTAGAAGCATAGTGGGAAAATTGTGTGAACTTCAAACCATAATCATTCACATTGAAAGTCTTCTGCTTCAAGTTAAGGATCTCTCGTACCTTAGCCTCTTTCAATTCTCGGGGAAAGAAACACTCCATGAAAACCTTCTCAAAACAGTCCCAACTCTGGTGTAGTGCATCCTTACTCTCCCTCTTTCCACTGATCGAACCAAGTCTTAGCCACATTCTTCAATTGATATGCGGCTAGCTCAACTCTATCAGTATCAATCACATGTATCACATCAAAAAACCTTTTTCAACTATTCCACAAAGTTTCCCGATCCTCAGTCGTGCTCGAAACCATGAAACTTGGAAGATTCATCCTTAAGAACTTACGAATCTTTGATGTTTCAACTCTCAATGTTGAGCTCCTCTATACTGTCTGACTTGGATAGTCACCGCTTGGCCTAACATTAGGATAGCCTCACAAAACTCAACATTGGTGACTTTTCCTTGAGGTTTCACATTCGGTACATTCAATATATTTGGTTCCTAACCATTCCTTCTGTCTAAATGACCTCTTGTTGCTCTTAGTGGAGGCATGATGATCTGAAACACGCGTTAACACAAATTTTAGAGAAACCTTTTTTTAGAGATAAACTTTAACGCACGAAAAAGAGTATGAAAAAGTGAGAAATTCTTACATGTTGTAGCCTCCTAATCATAGATGTGGCACCTTCACACCAATAATTAGGAATCTATAGACACGACTTCATAAACCCCCTAGGACTCTTGAACTTTGTGGTCTGATAACAAGTTTATCATGCCCCAATCCTATACCTTGAATGTGTCTAACACTCGATAACCATTGCTGATCTCGAGCGAACCCTTGTCCTGACTTACTTAACTCACCGGAAGACAATAATCATAACTTAACTTAAAAGAATATCAAAACAGAGAATGTTTATAAAGTTGAAACATAAGTTAGCAAAAGCTAGAAACCCAAGTCTTAACAAAAGAAATAAGATTGAAAAGACTCAAAGGACTAACATTAGACAGTCTATTTATGAAACCTCTAAAGGAAACACCCCACAACATCCTAATAAAGTTACTACCGAAAAGGAATAAATGTGTCCTCTAGAATGAAAGGAGTCTCACCACTAACTTTGGTGCTTAATAGGATCAACGAGGCACTGAATGGTGCTTATCCTGGTTACATGCGACTGCATCATGATACGATGCAGGCCAATTGGCATAGATACATTGAATGTACGAGTATACAAGTTGGAATGTTAAATGACATAGGCTAGAAAAGAGTCTAGGGAAACACTTACCTTGACTCTGCTCGACTCATGATTAACGTAACTCAATTATAATTGACTCAATCTAATATAAAGAAGTTTAAAAACAAGTGCAACATAAAGAAAGTTTTTTTAAAACATGTTTTAAAGAACGTATAACAGGTTAGAATTACATATTATATATATATACATACATATATATATATATATATATATATATACACACATTTAACTTTTGTTATAGTTTCTCTTACCGGCAACCATCACTTAAAAGCTACAGTGATGATACAACGATCTACCTCACGCTGCCAGCGCATCCTATACCCAACTAAAGGTATAAGACTTGAACTTCCTAATGGATCCACTAGTCTACCATGAAAAAGGTTAATCTAAAAAGATAACCCTTTTCAACCCACGGTGGTTACATGGTTTTTGGGGGCTGTGAGTTGTCTCAACTCTACCCCATATTAGTGCTCAATACTAATCTCAAAAAATATTGGCTCTTATGATTTTTAAAACATACTGATTTAGTGGTTTGAGATTAGTGCTCAAAATATACTTAGTTCAAAGGTTGTCTTTGAAATCTTAGTCTCCCTGCTTGCTTCATTTAGAAAGCTATAGTTCTTTTTCTGAAAACTAGCCTAAGGATCCTTGGAAATCTCAGTTTCCATTCCCTTAAATGTGAAAACATTTTAATACTGCTTTGGTAATACTTAGTCCCCGTATATTGTTTTTGAAGGAAAGACTTCACTTTTCTCTTAAGTAAATTCTATTTATGTCTTAAATGAAGTTACCACGTTTGTGAAAGACTAATGAAAATATGAAATGAACTTCTTCTTATACTTATATTTACTCCTTAACTTGATCTTTAAGTCTTAATACAAATTTAAAGTATTTGTAAAAGACTTCTTTAAGGAACTCTAAGAACTTTTTAGACTTGTCTCAAATTTTCCTTGAATTTGAAGTTATTGGTTCAAGGTTTTCAATTTGTGTTTTTGGATTATTTCTATATAATTAGAAGTTATTTAGAGTAGTTAGAATCATCAGGAAGTGTTAAAACATCTTAGAAGGGCTTAATCTGACTGAAACTACAAAAACTGAGCAAAAAATGATGATTCAGACGCGTTCACGGTGCATCGCGCCAGCATCAATTGACTGAGGCTTGCTTCTGGTGCACTGGTGGTGCACCGTGTTAGGCCTCAAGTATAGAGGCCAATATCTGGCGCACTGCAAGCACGACGCGTTTGGCCTTACCAGGTGTGTGTGACAGATTTTTCAACTCGTTTTTCATCCTTAACCCTCAAAACCTCTGTAGTTCTTTCACAAAACACTTGGGACTATTGGTACCATCGATACCCACTGGATTCAATTCAGAAATAACTCAGAAAAACAAGAACCAAACAACCATAGGCAGCCAACAATTAAATGAATGAGAATTTGACATTTTTCTCCAAGAACTTCAACCTTTAACATGAAAACAACTCATAAATCGCTGAATTGAAACAAATTTGTATGTGGGTGAACTAAACCAACACAAAAAATCTCATGTACCTTAATAGGGATCATCCTGCACTCGAAATTCCTTGGTGTTCTTGGCGAAACCTTGATCTTTCTCCCTTTTTCTTCTTCTCATCTCTCTTGTTCAATACCTAAGCCTTAAATAACTTTTCTACTGTGAACTAAAACTTATTTTTACCCCAAATCCCTAAAACAAAATAGGAAATAAATGGGTGAAAGGACTAGTTTGGCCTTCCTTAAACCCTGATTGGGACCTTCCAATCCAACAACCCAACTTTCGATAGGCATATCTCCCTTATCTGATATAGGAAATTCTCAAACTAGGTGGATTTGGAAACATCTCCCTAAGATCTTTCCAACCATATCAAGTTTTTACTCCAACTCATCCTGAGCTATAAGTTATGATCGTTTGAAAATAATAAAAAACTAAATTTCTTAACTTAGGAAGTTTTCCTGATTTTTCTTTTTCTTTCAAAAAGTGATAAATTTTAGTTTCTTAGCTTATTTCTATCTTTTTCAAGTTAACAGATGTTACAACGATACAAATAGATAAGCCCCACAGCTTCGGAATAATAGTATGAGCAAAATACTACTACAACAACAATAATCAGCCACAAAAAAAACTAAATGGATATCCTATCTCACTGTGCTAATCAAGATTGATATTTTTAAGGATATATGTATCTCATGCTATCCTCGGCTTTCCACATCACCTCTTCTTTATTTTTGCTTCTCCACTATACTTTAATAAAAGACACATCTTTGATCCTCAACCTTTGAACCTGTCAATCTAATATTGCAACTGAGTTTCCTCATAGGACAACTCATTTGTGATCTGAAAATCCTCAACAAGGACAACCGTAGAATGTCTCCTATGCACTTCTGTAGCATTGATATATGAAATATCTGATTAACCAATTCTAACCCCGATGGTAACTCTTACTCATAAGCCACTTTTCCTATCCTCCAAAGGGTCTGGTATGGCTCAATGAATCTTGGACTAAGCTTGCCCTTCTTTCCAGATCTCATAACACCCTTCATAGGTGAGACTTTTAAGAATATACGGTCATCAACACGAAACTCTAAATCTCTTTGATTTATATCTGAGCATGACTATTAGCGACTTTGGGAAGTCAACACACGTTCTTAGATGAGCTTAACCTGCTCCATTGTCTATTGTACAAGGTTGGTCCAACAAACCCTAACTCACCTACCACAAACCAACCAATATGGGATCTACATTTCCGACGGTGAAACCCTCATAAGGGGATATCTTGATGCTATAATAATAATTATTGTTACAGGAAAACTCAATAAGAAGTAAGTGTTCATACCAAATTCAATTAAAGTCTAGCATGCATGCCCATAACATTTCCTTAAGTGTTTAAATTGTGCGTTCAGATTGGCCATCTGTTTGAAGTTGAAAAATTGTACTGAGATTAACATGTGTCCGTAATCATTTCTAGAAAGACTTCTAGAAGTTAGAGGTAAATTGTGATCCTCTATCCGAGATAATAAATATTGGGATGTCGTGCAACTTAACAATCTCTCGGATGTAAAGACCTGCATAATCTTCAGTTGTGAAAGTAGTATTGAGTGGTAAGAAGTGGACTGATTTTGTTAACCAATCAACAATCATCCAACCACTCACAATTACGTCTACACAATCATCAACATTAACTACCCTTTTATATCATCCCTAGTTCTAAGGAATCATGCCGAATAAATCATGCCAAAAGAAGGAATAGCCTTAACATACCTTTTCCATTATATTTTATGTTGAAAATACCTCGTCCGCACCACTACAACACTTTCTTTATACACCCAAAATACTTGAATAAATCAAAACATTGAAAAAATTCCCTGCTGCCACAACCTCGATAGAGCTACACCTCGATAGAGCTACACCTCTCAATTCACCATAAAAATTGTACCATAACGACGAGCTTGCGATGTAGGGAATTTTTCTATAAGAAGCCAAGAAGAGATCATTAACACAAAAGGATGATTTTAGGAGTAATTCGCTTATTTTTATGGGTTGTTTTCGAGTTGGAATGAATAAAGATGAAGAATATGCTATCTTTTAAGGTTCCACTGACCTAGGGGACCCACCTCATGTGCCTACTTGGACAGTCTCGTAAAAATGTGAATATCTCTCTATTATGAAGTTGTATGAACAAATGGTTTCATGCATTGGAAAGTAGACTCATACACCTTCTATTTAATAGGTCGTGGGTCCCATAACTATTTATAGATTGGGATAAAAGCTCCTAGACATTTGACCCAAATTTCAGAAAAATACCTAAAAAGGAACTTGCAATAACTTTCACCAACTTTCCACTTATCTAACTTCAAAACTTGAGATATAAACCTTGAACAATTAAAATATGATACAACACATCATTCTTAATTCATTACTCACCCTCTTTGTCTTTCTATGAAGGTACGAGTTAAATTAGAGTTCTAAAAAGTTGGGGTGTTATAGCATGATTTCGAGAAGACTTTGTTATATGAAGTTGTTGATTGTGCTTGATGACATAGATTATGGTGATAATTAGGAGTAATTAGCAGGCGATCTTGGTTATTTCGTTTATGGAAACAGAGTTATTGTAACAATTAGAAATAGACATTTGATAGAACAGAATGATGCAATATATGAGTTTCCAACATTGCCTGATGATGACACTATGCAATTTTTCAATAAGCATTCTTATAAAATGAATTTAAAGATGAGCATTTAAGAAGTTCTCAGTTGATGTAGTAAATCACGCTAAAGGCCTTCTTTAGCCCTGTATGGGATTCCTTATCGTATAAAAAGGCCTAACTCAGTAGCTCATATAAAGAAAAACTCTAGTTTAGAAAATTTTTAAAAATCTCAAAGTAAGTTATGATGGTTTAGAGATTGAAGAGCAAAATGTATTTTAAATATAGCATGTCTCTTACGAGGAAAATTAACACTAGTCATACAAATCCTTGAGAGCTGTAATTTTGGAGCGGAACACTGTTTAAATGTCCTAATCGACAATTTTCTTGTGTTCATCCCCAAAATCATATGACTAAAATGCATGACTTGATTCAAGATATGGGTAGATATGTGGTGAAAATGCAAAAATATTTGGGAGAGCAGAGAAAACAATGGGATGTGGAAAATATCGAAAAATTGATAGTCAACAATACAATAAGTAGCCTAAATAATGCAATAATATTCAATTTTTTGTCTTCATCTTTTACTTTTTATTTAAAAGATGAAAATAATTGGTACTATCTCAACTACAACTTTGTTCTATCACAACATGAATAACTTTTTGATTGACTTGTTAAAAACTGTAGTACTTGAAATTAGAAATACAGAATTAATTACATAAAGTATTTCTCTTTTGCAATGAGTGAGACATTTTGGATTTATGTCTAATGCGTTAAGGATATTTTTAACCCTTTACATTTCTTAATTTAGTTTCTCAACATGCAATTTACATATAAAAATAAATTAAACAATTGATAATTTCACACAAAATATTGTGTTAGACTCTCATAATCTAAATGATCTTACTCATTTATTCGTGTAGGGTAATAAATTAACACAAAAGTCATTGTTTTTGTCCTAGACAACATTCTCATTCTTTTTGTGTTCTGACTAGCAGTGTTTGCCGTCTCTGAAAAAGCAAAACCTCAGGTACTCCAAAAGGTTGATACAATTGTTGTAAATCTTACAAAAAATATATTCATCATGAACATTTGTACCGAATTCACTATAGCTTGTACTTCACTAATAACTCTAATAGGAAATTCTCATAGCTTGAGACATGTCAAAAGACTATATATATATATATATATATATATATGTATATTGAGGTTTAGTTAGACCTCTCACGCACTACCTATGGAGTTTACTTAGAGCATATGAAACTTACATCGACTTCTCGTTTAGACAACATAATCGATACATAGGAATTAGTCAAATATTTTGTCTCACATTGAACCATCTAAAATGAAGTAGCACCTTTGGGCATAGCCCTTACACAAACTCGTAATTACCAAATAGAGCTTACAACAATATCTTCAACAATAGGAAAGAAATTTCTGTCATTAGACTATAGCAATGTCTCTAAGGTAGAACGTGTGGCACCATCCTCGAACTAGAGGACCTACTAAAACTTGGGGAAAAGTCCAAGTCTTCTTCCAAATCGACCTTGACCTCACGACCCGAATCTACATTGTTTATGATAAAGGGAAAGGATACGTGTTAGTACAACAACATGTACTAAGTAGGAAAACATATGCACATAAAACATTGAAATCATGCTAAAAGAGACATTTGTTCAAAACCATGCTACGTTACTTTGAAAAACCTTTACGCACAATCAAGAACACATATAAACCAATAGACACAACATTACCTAAGACAAGTCCATATCCAACACAAAACCAACATTACCACAAAGTCATGTCAACATGGATAGTATCAACATGAGTCATACCAACTTGAATAGCATCACATTAAGATCATATAGACATGAATACCTAAAACATAGCACTACAATAACAATTCATATACGAGAGTTCATATTCACTACAACATACAAGACACTTACCTACGACCCCTTCCCAAGCTTACAAGTGTAATTCTCATGTGAAGTCCCAAAACCTCACATAATCAAGTAAACCAAGTAAATTACCATAAGCAACGTCAACATTTCATATACCTTCATATTATGCATGTTCTTCATCATACATATCAATTAGGCTAATAGCATATACATTAATGAAACTAGTATCATATAGGATCATCATCTACATTTCATACATATCATAAGTACATAAGAACGACCTCCTAGGATTTCCCTCAAGGTCAACTTCTGCCATGAAAAAGTAGAGTCACATACCCCTACCTACATTAAGTAGATTCCTTTAAGTCACCCTAGTTAGTATTCACTTTATTACTTCATTTTACTTTCGAGAACAATTACCTTAACCGATATAGACCATGTGAGCTAAAGATGAAATCTTGTGTCATGAGAACCTATATCGAAAGAAGGTGGTTATTTTCCAAGGTAGTACCAAAATATGAATATATCTTTATAGGTGGATCCACTAGCTAGTATTTCTATGGGAGCAACATAGTTTAAGAACTAGGAGACATGCTTGAGACCCTCTTTATGCACAATTGCATTGCAATGTCCATCTCATGAGAACGATTGTGAACCTACCTTCCCATGTTTGGAAGGGACACCTCTCATAACTACTTCATTCGGTGCTATGCTAAAGTCCCTTTTCGAAATATCTTTAAGTCATTCTTAATCATCATAACTTAATATAGGCTAGAGTAGACTAACCCCTTGTATATCATATCATTTGCTCATTAAGTATTGCATGAGAACTTCGTTTCACTACAACCTTCATATGTAAGATTAACACTTCATAATCATCATATATCATACTAAGGCACATAAGTGATTCACAATCAATGTTACATCATCATACCTTAATCATAATATCACAATTCATATAGTCAAGACATTTAAATTACATTCATCATATAATCACCTACTAAATCTAATCACATGCAATATCTCAGTGGAACATGATCATCAAGTATGAGACATCACAACTGAAGGAAGGATTCAAGATCACAAAGTCTTACCAATTCACCTTCAAAAGATTTATTCAATGGTCTTACCATCAAATTTACCATATTCATCCATACATATACTTAATAACATCATATAATAGCAATCAACACAAGAAAGTCTTACCAATTCACCTTCAAAAGATTTCTTCAATGGTCTTACCATCAAATTAACCATATTCATCTATACATATACTTAATAACATCATATAATAGCAATCAACACAAGAACTAAGTCAATTGTATCATCACTAACCAATTCAATATCAATTCATAACCTTGATTTCTTCAATAGAACTAGGTATAATATCAATAAATACCCTATTTAACAAATAATCAATCATAATATATCCACAATATTCAAAAGAACCAAGAACAATTCAATTTGAAAGATCAATTTCAGAATAAGAAGGAAACCCGTGTTTTTATCAACTTTTAGAAATCAACTTGAATAACCTCTTGGGGAAAGGAGTCCCAAGAGTTAAGAGCTTCCATACCTTGTTAATTTTTATATAATTGAAGAGAAAACTCGAATCTTTGTGCCCTGGTGAAGCTTTGAAGTTGTTTTCAATGGGGTTCTATGGGAGAGACAAAGTAGAGATAAGGTAGAGAGATTTAAGTTTGGGAAATAAGGAGTGTTAGGTTTGTTTAATGAGGGTTAGGTGTTATATAGTCCCTAAACTAACTCATCTCTCCCTTAGATTTGAATAAATCAACTAACCAACTACGAGGCCTGGACCTACGGTCCGTAGGTCCATCGACGACCATGTACTACAAGGGCATCATTTGGGTCAAAGAGTGGTTTTTGGAAAACTTTTGAAGTTTGGCTAAGTTTTATACGATGGAGCATCGATCAATCGACGGCTCGTCCGTTGTCTCGTCGATGCACACGGTCCAAAATTGCATATTTGGGTCAAATGCAAGGGTCCTCTCCAAGGACCCTCAGGGTGATCCTTGGGGAGTCGTACCCAGACGTTTCGACCCTAAACATACTCTGACACCTATTTAACACTTTTTTTTATCAATTTTCATTAAATTCCAACTCTTAAAACCCCATGAAACATGTCAAGGAACACTAATCTCAATTTCACTAGTCTCCGGACGTCAAGGACGTTTCTTGACGTTTTGACTATAAGACTTTTGAATTAGTTTGAATACATTATTTTAGGCTTATAAACATTGCTTCAAGTTTTAGTTCATTATGTAAGGCTCTAGATTAGTTCATGGACTTTCGGAGTGTTACATTATACCCCCTTAGGAACATTCGTCCCCGAATGACACTAAAATTTTTTTATAGGGAAAGAATAGACTCAATACTAGCAGCCTAACCAACCACACACATTAACATGAGTTACAACTCAGAGGAGTAATCACAACTTCATTCAACATATAACCATGACATTTACACATAGCAACTCAAAACAACATTTACCACATATAAGAACTCAATATCACAACATGAGGAATTACCTTCTCAATGACAACATGAGCTCAACATAGCATCAAGAGTTACTTAGGCCAAAACTTCTTCCAAAACACATCAACATGCTCAATACTATTTCATGAAGGCTAAAATACACCAAATACAGAAATGAGTACAAATCAAACAAAACAACATTTTTCACATGAAAACTCATTTTGAGCATAAACCTTTCACCATAATTATGCACATTTTTGCAACACAAGTCAAATTCAAATTTACTCATTATTTTCACTAGTAATAGGAACAACTAACCTTAATTAGGAAAAAAATTAAGGATAATGAGACTTCATGTTGACCTTGGCCTCCCATGTTGCTCCCTCAACTAGGTGATTTCTCCATAAAACTTATGGAGGCCACCTCTTTGTTCCTCAACTTCTTTACTTGGTGATCTAGTTCCACTGAAACCTCTTCATAGGAAAGGTCCTCATCCACACCTAGCCCTTTAATAGGAAGAATGGACACGAGATCCTTAATGCACTTCTTAAGCATGGAGACATGGAATACTGGATGAACCAAAGCTAGATCACTAGGTAATCTCTACTCGTATGCAACATTTCTGACCCTTTGCAAAACCTCATCAGGACCCACATACCGGGGGCTTAGCTTCCCCTTTTTGCCGAATCTCATCACCCCTTTCATAGGTGAAATTTTTAAATACACTTTATCACCCACTTCAAATTCAAGGTCTCTTCTTATATTGTCGGCATAGGACTTTTGCCGACTATAGGTTGTTTTCAACCTATCTCTTATAACCCGAACTTTCTGCAAAGCATCATAGACTATTTCGGGACCAAGGAGTGAAGACTCTCCAACCTCAAACCACCCAACCGGAGACCTACATCGCCTACCATAGAGTGCTTCGAAAAGTGCCATGGAAATACTCGAATGATAGCTATTATTATAAGAGAATTCTATCAATGACAAGTGATTGTCCCATTTCCCTTTGAAACACAAGCTCTTAGCATATCCGCTAGGGTTTGAATATTACGCTCCGCTTGACCATCCGTTTAGGGATGAAAAATGGTGCTAAGCTTTACTTGTGTACCCAAATCTTTTTTAAATAACCTCCAAAAATTGGGAGTGAATTGTGCACCTCTATCTAATATGATGGATAAAGGAATCCCATGAAGACTCAAAATCTCATGTATGTAGATCCTCGCATAATCCTATGTCGAATAAGTGGACCTAACGGGGATAAAGTGAGCGGATTTCGTCAATCTATCCACAATGACCCAAATTGAGTCATTTTGCCTCTAGGTTCGAGGCAACCCCATAATGAAGTCCATATTAATTTCTTCCCACTTCCAAGTAGTAACACCCATTTCTTGAATTAGAACACTAGGCTTTAGATGCTTGGGTTTAACTTGTTGGCAATTCAAAAACTTGGATACAAACTACGCTATGTATTTTTTAAACCATCACACCAATATATATCTAAGGTCACGATACATTTTGGTGGAACTCGGATAAATAGAATATCGGGAACCATGAGCTTCTTCTACAACCCTTTTCCTCAAATCATTAACATTCGGAACACACAATCTATTTTGGTACCTTAGCACTCCATATCCCCTTCAGAGAATGACTCATTTAACTTGCTAAGTACCAATTTTTTCAACTCCATCAATAGAAAATCAAGATGTTGCTTAGACTTCACCCAACCACTAAAGATGACTCAGAGTTATTATGAACCGTAATACCACCATTGGGGAATCTTCCAACTGATCACCCAATATAGCAAACCTATTAACATCTTCCACTAGGTCATTCCTACCTTCCTCCACATGAGACACACTACCCATGGTCATACGTCTTAAAGCATCCACCACCACATTAGCCTTGTCAGGGTGGTCGTGAACACTCATGTCATAATCTTTCAACAATTCCAACTATCCTTTTTGTCAGAGATTTAACTCCTTTTGATTAAACACATATTGAAAAACTTTTATGGTCGGTATACACATGCACATGTACAATATAAAAGTAGTTCCTCCATATTTTTAAACCAAACACCACGACTGCTAATTCAAGATAACGAGTTGGATAATTCTTCTCATGCACCTTGTGTTGTCTAGAGGCATAGGTTGCTACCTTCCCTTGTTGCATAAGGACACAACCCAAGCCCAATTGGGAAGCGCCACAATATACCATAAAACCCTTGGTACCCTCCAGTAAAGTCAACACCAGAGCGGAGGTAAGCCTATCTTTCAAGAAGCTTCTTTCACAAGCCTCCGACCACTCAAACTTCACACTCTTTTGGGTCAAGGTAGTTAGAGGAGAAGCAATGGACGTGAACCCATTCACGAACCTCTTATAGTTACCGGCTAAACCCAAGAAACTTCTAAGGTCGGTTGGAGTCAATGGTCTATGCCAATTTAAACCATCTCAGTTTTTTTTATGGACTTCTATACCTCACTTGAGATAATATGACCAACAAACTCCATCGGTCTTAACCAAAATTCACACTTGCTTTACTTGGAAAACAGTTGGTGTTCCTTAAGGACTTAAAATACCATTCTCAAATGGTCCATATGTTCACCCTCATTTTTCGAATGTACCAATATATCATCAATGAAAACAATCACAAAGAAATCTAGGTAATTTCGGAACACCCTATTTATTAGGTCCATCACAATCGTCGGGGGGTTAGTGAGACCAAAAGACATCACTAGGAACTCATAATAACCATCCCTAGTTTGAAAAACCATTTTAGGTACATCCTCACATCTCACCCTAAGTTGGTGGTACCTCGATCTCAAATTAATCTTAGAAAATCACCTTGCCCCTTGGAATTGATCAAACAAGTCATCAATCCGAGGGAGAGGATACTTGTTCTTAATGGTTACCTTATTGAGTTGACGATAGTTAATGCACATCCTAAGGGACTCATCCCTCTTCTTAACAAACAACACCAGAGCTCCCCATGGTGAAATACTAGGTTGAATAAAATCCTTATCTAATAAGTCTTTGATTTGAAGCTTTAGCTCTTTCAACTCTGCCAGAGTCATCTGTTAAGGAGGGATAGAAATAGGGTTCGTATCTAGTAACAAGTCAATACCAAAGTCTATTTTTCGCTTGGGAGGAGTTTGGGGCAAGTAATCAGGAAAGACTTCCGCAAAGTCCTTCACTATGGGGACTGACTCTATGGGAGGAATGACAGACTCAAGATCTTTGACTCATAAAGACTCTTTAAGCCACAACGGAGTCACCCACTGGGTAGTAACCAAAAAAGGTTCAATCAACACATCAGGTAGAATATCAAAATCTAGCTACTAGAGGAGTTACAAATGACAAAGTAGCACCAGGATATCATAAAGCATAAACATAAATAGAGAAGACTTGTAACATATTGGTGACCACATCGGGAGATTCCTCTTGTTCACCCCTAAAACAGAGAGCATAAAAATGGTTCCTCTTTGGAGCTTCGAATCTAGTACCACTTGCTTGAGCTTGATCATTCCCCTTCTCTTGACTCCTCACATTAGTGAAATCCCTAACCTTATGGATACTCTTGCCACAACCATAGCAATTTCCCTTCCCACCAAGCATTCACCCTTACGCTTCTTACCACACTTTGCACAAGTAGGTTTGTCACTTGGTGAATTTCCACTTCTTACCTTTTGAGACCTAGGGTTAGACACCCTATCCTTGTTTTCCTTAAGGAAATTGGAAGGAACTTGGTTGAAAACCGTCTTCTTGAACCTAGGCTTGTCTTGAATATCAAGCCTATCCTTGGGAGTACCTCCCTCATAAGACTTGGCCCTCTTAAAATCCCTATTCTTCCTTTTAAGTCAAGTCTCCTCAACTCGTTGTGCATGAAACATCAACCTAGAAATATCCATGTTGTCGTGGAGCATCGCCAAACGACACTATTCAACTAAGTTAGCGGACACTCTCGTCACAAAGAAACTCATCTCATCCCTAGGATTAGATACCAAGGAAGGAGCATATTTGGACAATTTAGTGAAATAACACTCTTTCACACTTATACCTCCTTGAAGAAGGTTGATGAACTCGTCCACTTTCGCCTCTCTTTTCTCCCTAGGAAAGAACCGATCAAGGAAAGCCCTTCTAAACACCTCTTAAGTGATAGGACTTGCTCTCAAGGCCCTATTATCTCTCCATTGGGTGTACCATATTTGAGCTACATTATTGAGTTGGTAGGAAGCTAGATCGGCCTTCTCATTGGAGCTCACCCCCATAGGATATAGGATCGTATAGACTTCATCCAAAAATTATTGGGGGTCTTCGTTAACCTTTGACCCATAAAACATCGGAGGGTTCATCCTCGTGAAGTTCCTCAAGTGGGAAGACATGGTACTTGCATTTGGTTGAACACGAGGTCCAACCTCCCAATTGGCTTGAGCTGTCACAACTTGGGTTCAGTGGCTAAAGTTTGATCTTGGGTAGTCATGGCTTGGGCCAAGCTTAGATTTTCCGACCTTATCTCTCCATCCGTCATAGGTGGAGGAATGACCGGAGCTTGGACTTGTGGAGGGACTTGACTGTCTTGTGGAGGTACTTGATTTTCTTATGGAGGGGCTTGGTTGCCTTGGAAAGGGACTCCAGCATTAGTCAAATCTTCTTCTACTCTCCTTGGGGCTAAATGTCTTATAGTCATCTCCTATATCCACAAGAAAAGGATTAGAAGTAGAAGGGACACATAAAGTTACCACTTTTGAGGAACGACTTTACAGATCACCAATAAGTGAGAATTCCTAACCGTCACATCGCCTCTCATTCATAAGTATGACGCGCTTCACACCCATGAACAAGACTCTACGTAAATATGGTTCAATGAGACATCAATCCTAAGACTTCGTTAACCTTATGCTCTGATACCAAGTTTGTCACGATTGAGGAGCACCCTAGACGTAACCAGCGTCGTCATCTTCAGAGAGGACTAAGACTAGCCTCTTAGCATTCATCAAAACATATCATAGGTTGAAATGCAGAAAAATTAAAACTTTATATATATATATATATATATATATATATATAGAGAGAGAGAGAGAGAGAGAGAGAGAGAAAGGGGTTTACGTAGACTTCTCATGTACTACATATGGAGTTATGAAGCTTACATAGGCTTATCGTTTAGACAACATAATCGATACATAGGAATTAGTCTAATACTTTGTCTCACATTGAACCATGTAAAACGAAGTAGAACATCCGGGCATATCCCTTACACAAATTCTTAATTACCACATAAGGTTTACAACAATATCTTAAACAATATTAAAGAAATGAATGTCTTTAGACTATACCAGTATCTCTAAGGTAGAATGTGTGGGACCATCCTCGAACTAGAGGACCTACCAAAACTTGGGGAAAAGTCCAAGTCTTCTTGCAAAGAGACCTTGATACCTCAACGACCTGAACCTACATTGTTTATGATAAAGGGAAAGAATATGGGTTAGTACAACCACATGTACTAAGTAGGGAAACATATGCACATAAAACATTTAAATCATGCTAAAAGGGACATTTTTTCAAAACCATGCCAAGTTACTTTGAAAAACCTTTATGCACCATCAAGAACACATATAAACTAATAGGCACAACATTACCTAAGACAAGTTCATATCCAACACAAGACTAACATTACCACAAAGTCAAGTCGAGATGGATGATATCAACATGAGTCATATTAACATGAATAGCATCACATTAAGATCATATAGACATGAATAACTCTAACATATCACTATAATAACAATTCATATACGAGAGATCATATTCACTTCAACATACAAGACCCTTACTCATGACCCCTTCCCAAGCCTACAAGTGCAATGCTAATGTGAAGTATCATAACCTCACATAATCAAGTAAACCAAGTAAAGGACCACACACAATGTTAACATTTCATATACCTTCATATTATCTATGTTCTTCATCATACATATCAATTTAGCCAATAACATGTACATTAATGAAACTAGCATCATATAGGATCATCAACATGTAAAGTCATCATATACATTCATACATATCATAAGTACATAAGAACAACCTCTTAGGACTTCCCTCAAGGTCAACTTGTGACATGTGCAAGTAGATACCCATACCCCTACCCAAACTAAGTAGAACCCCTTAAATTACCCTAGTTAGTGTTCACTTAATTACTTCATATTAATTTCGGAAACAATTGCCTTAACCGACATAGACCACGTGAGCTAAACGTGGAATCCAATTTTATGAGACCTTACACCGAAAGAAGGTGGTCTACTTGCCAAGGTAGTACCAAAACACGAACAAAGCTTTCTAGGTGGATCCACTAGCTAGTATTCCTATGGGGGCAACATAGTTCAAGAACTAGGAGACATGCTTGAGACCCTCTCTATACACAATTTCATTGTAATATCCATCTAATGAGAACCATTGTGAACCTATCTTTTCACATTGTGAAGGGACACCTCTCACAACTAGTTCACTCGGTGCTAAGCTAATGTCCCTTTTTGAAATGTCTTTAAGTTTTTCTTAATCATCATAACTTAATATAGGTCATAGGAGACTAACCTATTTTATATCATATCAATAGCTCATTAGGTATTCAATGAAAACTTTCTTTCATATAACCCTCATATGAGATTAACACTTCATAGTCATCATATCATACTAAGCCACATAACTAAAAACAATCAACCTTATATCATCATACCTTAATAATAATCTCATAATTCATATAGTCAAGACATTTCAATTATATTCATCATACCATCACCTATTACATCTAATCACATGTAATACCTCAATTAAACATCATCATCAAGTATAAACCATCACTGTTGACACCCAATGATTGCTCCCGCATAATAATAATAATAATAATAAAAATAATAATATATGTTACGATATTTTGTAAGAATAGGAAAAGAGTGTTTAATTATTTTATATTTTACTTGATTAATATATTTTATAAGCGGCGTTTTTTATACAAATTAAATATATTATATATATTACTACTTACTTTCTCATTTTTTAAATAAATGACGTTCCTATAAAATGAATCTATCTTTTGTTCAATTATAATTTCTTTTGTCACAATAGATATTTTTCGTACATTTATTATAATTTATAATTTTAATTAATTAATGAGTTACTAATTTATATTAATTTAATGGAGTAACTAATTTAATCAAAAAAGGCTAATCTTGTAAAAAATCATGTTTAATATAATAAATTATGATTATTTAATAAAGAAGATGTTATAATTTAAATAATTTTAATCTAAGCAATCTTTACAATCTATATCTCTTTTAACCGGCCAATCCATGTATGCCATGTAGGCGAGCACATGAAATGTGCTTCTTTAGATTAAATCTCGATCCTACAATTCAATCTAATGGTCATAATTAATTTAAGTTTTACGATATATATATATATTTCTTTTAATTGCTAATTTATCTTAATCGTACGATCAAACGATCAGACGACCCAAATTAGTTAAGATCTTTTTATCTTTTCCCAATACAAGAAAGAAGAAACCAACTCTTCTTCTTCTCTTTTAGAAAAAAAAAAGAGAAGGATGATTTCCTTTCCCATAAAATCCTCATCTTCCCCAGAATTGCTTCTTCCTTAGACGCCTTACTCCTCCCTAAACGGCGCTCCCTCTCCCATCAACTTCAGACCGCCGAAAAATGGCAATTTCCGGTGGTCATCTGTTCCACCCCCATCACCTATCAACTTTTTTTTTCTCTTTTCTTCCTTTTCAGATGTATCCCCTTCCCCATGCATGTCGCTCCTTCATCCCATCAAAGAACGGCCATGGACCATCGAAAAATGACAATATCCGGCGTCTTTTACTTTATGTCTCCTCCATCACTTTCCTTTCTGACCAAAAGAGATCCCTACACTGCCTAGGCCTGGTCCATCGGCTCCAAATGTGAAAGAAAGGATGGGGTTGATTGGATTAGTAAGCAATAGCTCTTATTTTCCAATGAATATGTTGATTTCAAATCCGAATATTGGATTTGGATTTTTGCCTATAAAAGGCAGACCTCTTTCCATTCGAAACCAATGAAGAATGATCGATAAAAACGATTGAAAGACCTCCAATACACATGAGAGCTTTTAGAATTAAATTGTCTCTCTTCTTTTCTTTCTGTTTTCGATATTGAATCAAGATCGAGGAATTTTCGAAGTCGGAAGCTCTTGTTTGCTGTCCAACGAGAGGTAAACTCTTTTTTCAATCTTCATCCTAATTTTGTAAGTAATATATGCGTTTTAGTAATGTCTAAATTTATTCTCTGCTTCTTTGGCATTTTTTTTTGTCGATTTCATGTATCAATAGTGTTATTATCGAGATCAAGAAATATGTATCTGAGGTAGGATGATAAAATTTTGATCCGCTCTTTCTTACTTGTTTAAAGATGTACTTCTTTAGGTTATCTTGTCTTGAATTTCTATCCAGTTATTGTTCGTGTTTAGTCGTGTAATCTTTATCTAATTCCCTTGTTGCTCGAGTTTAGTTGTCTAGTTATGAATGCCTTGATTTATTTAGTACTGTTAGCAACTATTTTGTGTCAATTTTGGATTTGGACCAAAGTATCAACCAGTAGTCTTATTCAAGCTTTTATTTTTATTTCATGGAAGTTAATGATCTGTCGACTGTTTGCCTTAACAAAAGCATGAAAGTAGTGTTTTTTTTTTCTTTTCCAACATGCCGTGAAACAATTTGTGGTCATGTTTGCTCTTGAAGTCTGTTTCCAGTGTGTCTCTGAAAAACTATTGTATGTCTTTTTTTAAAAAAAAACATTTCTTATGGAATGATCTATCACCCTTGTCCTTGGTTATGCACAGTCTATATCGAATATAGCTAATATATTATTCTAATTGCTTGTTCAAATGTTGAATATTAAATTTGATTGCCCCCCTCATCAGGTACTATAAGTATATGTGTAAATTGGTCGATATAGATGATAACTCTTGAAGGCCTATCAAATTAACTTGTCAAATTTAAAAATGACTTCTCACTGGAATCATTATAGTACAACTGATAAGTATGTTGTTATGAAGGTGTAGATTTCATGTCGTGTGATGAACCAAGTTATATTATGCATCTCCTAGTTAAGTATAGCATACCCTTGTCGAATTTTTTCACTCACAGAAATTGTTTCCACCTCTGTTAAGTTTTTGACTTGGACATAATCTTTTGTCCATGGGCTGCCATTAACATATCTTGTTTATAACAAAGTCATATGTAGTTTTTAGATAGCGAATGCGAAAAATGATAAATTTCAAAGTTAGAACAATGTTTTGTGTTGCTGTTTTGATATGATCATATTTGACTTGTGATGAGACAGTTAGTTTATGGTATTATGAAAACTGACTTTCAAATGACTAAATTAGTAACTATTATTTGTTTGATAATATCCATGGGTGTGATGAACTCATTCAAAGTTATTTGATATTAACAGTAAACTATAAGATGGGCAGAATCCATGTGTGATGAATTCATTATATTTTAGTTTGTAGTAAGTTAAACGATGGGGAAAGTAGTTGTTTATTGTTTTTTACTAAAGTTATCCTTGTTGCCCCCAACGACTAGTTAGTATAATCAAGTTGTATAACTCTTGTATTAACTTTCCTTAGTTTGCTCAAGTGAAGGTATTGTTCCTAGTTATCTTCTTCTATTTGTTCAGGGTTCATGACTTCATTTTAAGGTTATAAATAGTTTTTTTGTTTGTATTAAATCTTGAGATAGTTAACTAAGCTTGTCTTGTATGTTTCGCATGCTTATTTTGACCCTAATGTGATGTATCATCCCCCTTCCCGTGTTCATTCATGAATATATGAAGAGAAGTTTTGTGGTCACTAAAGTTATATTGTCTTCATTTTAGTATAAAATTTCTAATATTATATCTTCTCTTATGTTTCATGTACAATCGGAGGGTTGGAGTTTCTACATTGGAACTCGTTTTGGCCTAAAATATTAGGCCAACAGCAATTAGGATCATGACAATGCTTGGAGTCCTGCAAATTCGGAGTCCAAATATTTCTTAGTCTTTCTCTTTTCGAGTTGTTTTGACTTGTTGGCTAACCTTTACTTCTAAGTTTTTGATATATTGCTTGTCTTTTATGTTGAAGTTTATTTATATGAGCCAACATTATATGCTTATAATTTAGTCGAAAAAACTCTTAGAACCAAAGATGCAAAAAACAAAATATCTTCTTAAAATGGGTTGGCATTTTACTTACAACAATCTTTTAGGCCTTTTAAGTTGAAAAGGCCTTATAGTAAGAATTTTTCAAATAAAGTTTCAAAAGGGTTGATCATATCATGTATGCTTATATGTTCGCCAAATAAATTTAAGAATAGTTTATATGCTAAAATAATAACCCTTAGAAATATGTTAGGCTAAAAAAATTAATTTTCTTGAAATATATTTTGAAAATATGTTAGCTAAAATAATTACTTGTCTTGAAAATATGTTAGCTAAAAATTTTAGTTATAAAATAAGTCCCAATAGTTAATTTTTTTTTTTAAACAAATTTTTGTAACATACACTGGCTACTCTTTATTTTTAAATCAAACATTGTCTTAAATATTTTAATCTCCTAACATGCTATTTCAAATTTTAGATATATCAACAGTTTCAAAATATGAGGTAAATACGTATACATGTCATACATATAAAGATATATTCTATGTTTTTCTCTGCATAATCTATTACTTTTATTACTAATATCATTTGTTTATTTTATAATTTATGAATTCCTACACTTTACACATATTTTTTTGAATCTAATCTATTGTTAACTTATCTCTACACATAAACAAAAATAATAAATATTCATACGTTTTAAACAACTTACATGTATATACTATATACTTTTATAATAAATATATTTAAGATCACAAACTCTATAAAATATTTTAACATCTAGTATCGTTTATTTATATATATCTTTAGAAAAAAAACTCCATTTATATATATTATACATCACATATTACTACACATTTACATCGAACTAATATTATATTTTTATTTCACGTCTTAATAAGGCGACTAATTTTCACAAATTTAACATCTAATATCATAATAAACTTATAAAAAATATTAGATGTTAAAACTAAATTACTATTAACACAATAGAAATACTACTATTAAATCTATTTAATAAGATATATATATAATATATATATAGGTCGAACCTTGTGCTTTACTCTTTTTTCTTAAAATTAAATTACTCTCAATTGATTTTAAAGTGGATAAATAGACAAGTTTTTCTAATCATATTTTCCTGAATTGAGTTTAAAGACTATCTCCGGATAGGCTATGAGGAGTGCTTTAACACCTTCCCTCTAGTAACTAAAACTCTTACTCAGAATCTCAATGGTTTCACAAATCAAACAGAGTTTACATTCACATAAAAAATGGTTTTCCTAATATTATTTCTTAAGTTAGGTGGCGACTCTAAAACTAAAATAAATATTTTTTCCCAAAATCAGAGTGTAATCCATATTATATTGTGAACTGTTTTCGGCTGGGTCGAAAATAGGGTGCGACAATCACAATCGAAAGCCTTCTTCAATGGTCTTACCATCAAACAAACCATATTGATCCATCCATATACTTAATATCATCTGTCTATCTAAGAAGCCACTCCTATTACAGAAAGATATGGGAACAAGACCCACACATCTCAAAACTACTAACTGTAAGATAAAGTTAAAGTCCTCTAAAATATGAAAAGGTTCACCAAAGCTGACTGAAATATCACATGACCTCAGTGAACCGCCTGCTGATGATCTGTAATACATGCATCTGCATCTTGAAATGATGCAGGCCAAATAGCTTAGTACATGGAATGTACGAGCTCATGAGGTGAATTGTAAAGTATAAACATACGATCTAACATGATAAAAAGGAAACATACCTACCTCTTCTCAACTCACTCAACTCAATTTAACTTAAGAATAAGATACCGAACTCAACTCAAGATACTCAAGGATAAAGCAACAATAAAAGATGCAATATGTGGAAAACTTTTAACACAATAGGTAATAATTATATTTTATTGAAGTATACAATAATAACTCAATTCGCACATAAAAATACAATATAACTGTGTTGGAGATTCTCTAACCGACAACGATCAGTATTAGCTATGTGATGATACACCGTCTCGCGCATGATGCCAGAACTGTCCTATAACTTGTCGGATTATAGAACTCCTCAACTAAGTGGATCTACTAAGCTATGCATAAAATTAATAAGGAATAATTTAAAAAGTCTGACCATCTCTATCCACGTTGGCTACATGATTTATGGAGACTTGAGTTGTTAAAACTCGTCCCCGTATCGGTGCTCAATATTGCTCCCAAAATGTAACTAGCTCATATATTTAAAAACATAACTCTTTCTGTGGTTTGAGATAATCACTCAAAATCTTTCTCTTAAAAAAGATGGTACTAAAACTTCTGATAAAAACACTTTTGGAAATGTGTGTTTCCTCTCATTTTAAATGTGAAACATTTACTCTTGAGAATACTTAGCTTTCATATATCATTTTAAAGAAAATGAACTCAACTCTACTCTTCCGCAAACACATATGCTCAAGTATCAAAACATGTTTTTAAAAAAATTGTAAAAAAACATCTTAAAATAACGTTCATGCCGAAATATGAACGTGAACGACTTCAAGGTTTTTAATAACCATGCATAAAACTCAATTCTTGGAACTCAACAACTCCAAAACTCAAATCATCAATGGCACTAATCATCTCAAGAATACTATATCAAAGGGTTCATGTAAAATTATGGGCATGCACTACTCAACTCAGGGGCTCAATGATACTTCTCATCTCAAGACTGTATGACTAATAAGGTTCATGCTGAATTATGAGCATGCATTACTAAACTCAAGGAACTTCATGGGTAATATTTAGTAGCCCTTGATTAGAAATATAATCTCAAAATGACTAGCAACTCAATACTCAAGACTTATAACTTGACGATACTACTACTCTCAAAGATAATCAATTTATGGAGTTCATGCAGAATTATGGACATGGACGACTCCACTTAAGGGTCTAAATAACAATATGGAACTCAGGTATACGAATCTTCTGATTCTATTACTACTTCCTCAAAACTTATCTCAAGTTGATCATTGATCTCAAATGATTTACAATTGAACTTAAGGACTTTCTTGGACTCTACTCTTAACTCTTTCTTGATTTGAATTATGAATTCAAGAGTTATGACTCATGATATGAAGGATCTTGATGATAGTATAGACTCATGAATACATTCTCCTCACTCTCATGATCACTTACTTGAGTCTTGAAACAAGTTATTAGAAAATTTAGAAGACTGTTAAAAGAGAGTCAAAGGGACTTTCTCAAACAACTTTGAAGAACTCTCAAGACTTTATTCTTAACTCTACCTTAAATTTGAATTATGGATTCAAGGTTATGAATCATTTTTTGATGTTTAGAAGAAGTTTAAAGTGTTTAGAATCTATAGGTCTTAAATGTATCCTTTTAAAAGACTCAAACGGGAAAAACGACGAAAAAGAGTGGAGGCATTATCCTTTTAAAAAGACTAAAACGGGAAAAATGACAAAGAAGGGTGGGGGCATGAAACCCTGGCAAACTGAATGGCATGGGGGCTCCATCCTTTGACATAAAGAGGTGTGCTTGGGGCGCACTTGCTAGTGCAGGTCCCCAAACCCCAACCCAGAAAACCCGACGACTTCTCTTTCTCGATAACTGACACTAACTAGCCTAAAATCGAATAGTTTCTTTCCCAATCACTTGGATTCAAATACACAACCAAAGTACACAATAATATACTATGAAAAACTCTTAAAATCCATATGTTTATTTCAAGAACTCATCAAAATACCAACAAAAGAAGATTTAGAATGAAACTTCAATAAAACTTATCAAGAGCTCATCAAGAACTTGAATTTCTCAATATTTATGGATAGATCACAAAAGAGAATTATGATTGGACTGTGGGTGAATGAACCTAACACTATGAAATCTTACATATCTCTTAGGGATCAAAACTTGGAGAAATCCATAACGAAAACTCAAGAACTTGACGGAACCTTGATTTTTCTCCTCTTTCTCCTTTTTTTCTCTTCTTAAACTCTTTTCTAAAGCCCCGACGTGAATTATGATTGTGTAAATTGAACAAAATCAGTTTAGACCCTTGTCCAATTGCTAAAAATGAATTAAATCTGAAAAGGTAAGGAAAAAACTAAAATACCCCTTATACGAGTTAAAAAAATTAGCAAACTTAACGGTTGGAAAGAGGACTCAGAGATATTTTATTTGATATCTTGTTGGCCTCTTAACTCATTTTACTGAATGTTATGATCATTTGAAGTTGATCCTAAACTCAAAAGATATAAGGAATGACTTGAATAAATTCTCTTTTAATTATTTTTGGAAATCAAGGTGCTATATGGTTGGAAAAATCCTACTTAAAATGAAGGATAGTTCAAGTTTTAGTTCAAAAAAATTTATGGGGTTTACATCACGGTTCACTTGATTCCCTTATATGATGATGAGATGTTGTCTATTCCCCAAAAACTTGCCTTATCCAACCATTCAAGGTGTCTTCAAAAATCTAAGATACATTTTTTCTTGGTAACGATTGCCTGCTTAAGGGATGAGTTTAATGCGAATGATAAGACACCAAATGACTATGAGGTTATTAGTTTATTTTTTTTGGAGAAAAGAAGCTTTTTGGACTTCGTTTGATGTATAAAGATGAATCTAAGCTTTGCATTGGGATAAGGAGGAGATGATATGAACACCATGAAGAGATCAGTTGCTCTTGTAAGAAATAACGGCCACAAATTGAAGTGCCAGTCTCTTTAAAAATGTTGCATCTCTTTCCCCACAAGCTCAAGATTTTATATTTAATGTACGTACACACCTCATGAAATTGTGTTCTCTCTATATATAAGTTCATTCTCATTCTTTCCTATATTGGCAGGAGCTCATCATATGTGATGTACATATCAATATTAAGTTTGATTCTTCATCTTGTGTTGGACCTGTGTCAAGCCATCATTAATCAGAGTTTTATATAAGGACGTGTATCTAAACTTCTGTCTTTGTTGTAAATAGTGTACATAGCAGGAAATTTGTATGGATATGATATAATATGTTTTGATTCTTCCCTTATTTAGTTTCCTTATTTAGAGCTCATTGTACTTATAAATATTCATCTTACATAATGAAGTAATAACCAAGTTATTCTCTATTATGTTACATGGCATCAGAGCTATGCCATATCTGCTAGGTTAGGCCAAATATTATTTGAGTAATTTGTAGTATTTGAGAGTTGGGATTTACCCCCTTTACCCCAGGTAGGATTTCCTTCCCTAAAGAAATAGAAATCTAGATTCCGGTGGTCGGGAGGACACACACTGTAACCACTTTTCGAGTGATTTATTGAGGTGATGTGTGAGGTAGCGTGCATCGCCAAAGCTTCAATGTGATTGCATTTTTAGTGTCTTTACAACATCTTTTCCGGGATTTGGTAGAATCTAGTTTGAACAATCTCGAATTGTGAGAGCTTTGACACTTCCAAACTCGGTCAGCCAGGTTCTTCATTTTTTTTAATTTTAATTTCTATGATTTGGTGTCTCTATATCACTACTGGAAGATTTTGTATTGTGTTGGCATCTAATTATTCGTTTAGGGTTGTATATTGATCTTTGACATATTTTTTGTCTATTTTCTACTCCTCATTTCACTTGCACCTATAATTGTCACGTGGGAGAATTGGTGTATTTTCCAAATTTTAGATCTAAGCAAAGGGATTATTATGTGGTTTGATATAAATCTGTTGGTTAAGTTTCTGGTGGTCCAACTTCATTTATTTTAGGATATTATTATTTTTCCACGTAAATTCATTTGGAAAATGATTCTACACAATAGAGGAAAGGCTATAGATAAATGCGATAAAAAATAATAAATGTTATCGTTACTTTTAGTCAATCATCTGGTCAAAACATTTTTGTTTCACATGAGAAGTTTGATAAATTATTGGAGAATCAAAAATCAATGAAGGAACCTATTTCTTTGACTACCCTTGATGAGGCCAGTAAACATGGCTTGTCTCCTCCTAAAATATGTAGAATTGATTATGGTGCCACTGATTATATGACGGGTAATTCTAATATATTTTCTAGCTTTCAATCACACAAAACACTCTCTCTTATTAAGGTAGCTGATGGTTACACTTGTAACATTGTTAGATATGGAACTATTAAACTAACCTCTTTCATTACTGTATTATCTGTATTAGTTTTACTGAAATTGGCCTTTAATTTGTATGTGTCAGTAAACTTACAAAAGACCTCAATTGTTATATCTTTTTCTTCCCATATCATTGTTTGTTTCGTGATATTACAACAAATTAAGTTATTGGTAAAATATATATTAATGATGGTCCCTATATCCTTGATGAATATGAACCTCAACTTGTTTCGTGTTTCAGTGTAATGTCTCCATTTGAAGCACACTGTCAATTAGGACATACTTTGTCGCTTTTGTTGAATAAGTTTTGTCCTCAGTTTCAGAATATTTCTTCATTGGAATGTGAGTCATGTCAATTTGTAAAATATCATCGCAAATCAGTAGGTCCAAGTGTTAATAAGTGAGTTGAGTCAGCTTTTAATTTAGTTCACTCCGTTGTTTAGGGACCATGTCAGATTATGTCCAAAATTGGGTACATGTATTTTTTCACTTTTGTTAGTCTTTGACAGGAACTACGTTTGACCTGATTCAACGGCATACGTAGGCGCCACAACAGCTCGATCATATTCCAATAAGATTTCTATTTCTCTTTATAATAAAAACTGTGACACAATTTTTGAGAGGATAACAAAAAATTCATTCGGACATGGACTTCTTTAACAAGTCAAGACTGAAATATCAAAATGCAACTGGCTAGATTTTTTAGGTGGATCTCAAAATTCCACAATATGACATTTTTATGGAGAATCAAGTTGAAAATCATGTTGAAATGTGAAATTGGGACAACTTATTTGAGATGATCTCAAAAATTCCACACAAGATGTTATTTGTTAAAAGTCTTATACTTATTATTATTGAGACAAACTGGGACACAATTTTGAGGAGGGACCTCAAAATTTCAAAATGAGCAACCTCAAAATTAATAAAACAAGTTATGAGAGTTCTTCTATATTTTAGAATTGGACATAACTTTTGAGGAGGGTACTCAAAAATTCCATCAAGACTGCCTTACAAAGTACGGAAGAGCATGTAAGTCAGTCACATAAAGGAGCGTGGAGACAAGACAAACACAAATAAGTCTTTCAAACTAAGTATTTTTCTTTGGATGCAGGGACATTAAAGTCACAAAATGGCTGTGTAAAGTTGTCAAGTGTAACAGAAGGCATCACTTGCACCTATCATGGCCTCATCAACAAAACCTAGAAAATCTTCCATCTCATTTTATCTTTATTTCATTGTGTTCCCCCAAGTGATTTTTAAATTTTTTAATATATTTTATTACTATTATTTTGCAGGAATATTGAAGACAAATGCTAATAGATAATTTTGAATATTTTAAGAAATAGTGAGTATGAGGATCGCTAGTGACAAGTCACTATCAAAGTCACCATTAGGCTTATCATACCCTAATTTTTATAAGACAAATGACTTAATCCATCAGTTTATATTTACTTATATTGTTTACTTTGTCGTTGATACTAATGTTTGGTGTCAAGCTTCGCAAGTGTTAGTATTGGTAAAGTCGGGGTCATTTGTGAAATCGACGTCAAATCGAAGGATGATCAAAAGTTACACTATCTTAAAAGTGTTGCGAGGGAAAAGCAATAAGTCCATCACATCATAAAGATGTTGATGACCGCAATATCTCCAGGATAGTCAATGTTATTGAATCGTCTCAAGTTTTTTATAACGATTCAAGATGTTTGCAAATAAACTTAAAATTTGTTGAGTTTGTCAAGGAACACGAGAGTGATTTTAATCTTCATGTGAAGGAATTAAGTCATTCACCTCGATAATTCTGTCTTTTAAAGAAAGAATTGTACTCACGACTGCATATACGTGGGTAATAATTTTTCTAGTATAATTGTCATGTAGCAATTTAGGCATACATGTTTCTTGACAACGTCAGGATCAAGATTTCAAAATTTGTTGGGTATCCACCCCATGAGTGGATTATGTGTTTTGATTGGCCGATCAAAGACTATAATATATAGTTTTGTTGGGCGATCCACCCCATAAGTGGTCCGTATATTTGTTTTTCCATTTCAGGGTCCTATTTTAAAATTATATTGGAATATTGTCTAGCATCTAACTTGTTACAGTTGAAATATTATCGAGCATCCACCTCATTACAGTTGGAATATTATTGAGTATCCACCTTATTACAGTAGGAATATTATCGAGCATCCACCTCGTTACAAATGAAATGTTATCGAGCATTCACCTTGTTACAGATAGAATATTATCAAGCATCTACCTCGTTATAGCTGGAATATTATCGAGCCTCCACCTCGTTACAATTAGAATATCATCGAGTCATCCATATCGTTACAATTGGAATATTATCGAGTCATCCACCTCGTTACAGTTGGATTATTATCGATCATCTACCTCGTTACAATTGGATTATTGTCAAGCCATCTAACTTGTTACAGACATCACCAGAGTTTGCCATGGAGGAAAAAATTTGATGCGCTCAAATTATACCTCCCTAAAGTAGCATAAGCAATTATGATCAAGTAGAGAAACCCACTAGTAGGTTGGGGTCGATCCCACGAGGAAATGGTTTAGACTTAACTTTAATTCACGATTATATCTATTTAGTCAATGTCTTTCCTAAACGAGTAAGTAAAGGGGAAATTTTGGGAAACAAAATTTCCTTAAATAGTGTAATTATCAAGTAGAAAAATGTAAACATTGTTTAAATCAAGATGAGAGAGTAAATAGGCTATATGTGTTCCTCACATGTTCATAACGTCGGATTCCTAGCAATAACAATTCTTTCCTAGTGGTTTACATGCAAAGTGATAAGTTAGGTATCTCTAAATCCTTGGTCCGGCATCTAGATAATTTCATCTCGTACCTTGGTCCGGTTACGTGTGTATAATTTACTAATCCTTACATTTACCTTATATTAGACATCATAATCGATGTATGACTTAGTTATTACTTCACACCAATCGACACTAACCCATTAGATAGTATCGCACTAAATATATGTTCATAATTCTTTTCCTATTACTACCCATTTTGTCCGACAAGTAGCAACGAGGCAAGTTCTAATCTTTCCACTCGTTAAAAAGACTTCTAAGCGAAAGAATTATCAATGCATGAAACAACACTATTTGAGAATTGCTTAATTACTAGAATTACTTTGTTAATTACCCATTGTTCTCACAACCCTAGTTGTGAATTTAGTTACCCATGCTAGCAAGATCACAATTGATAATATTATATGAAGAAATCATGAATTTACCTTAACAATAAGAATAAATCCAGAAATCTTCACTTGAAATTTCTATTAAAATTGTTCAAACCAAATCTGGAAATTGATTACTTGCTAAAGTTTGCAAAATTCAATATCCAAAACACAAAGTAGAACAAAAGTAATAGTATCTAACCTCAAAAATGAGGTTTTAATACCCTATACATAGAAAACATAGTCCTAAAGAAAAAGGAATTAAAATAAGGGAAGTTTTGTTCGGGACGAGGAATCAATCGACGGTCCGTAGACTGCTTCTGTTAGTCAGGACTCGGAATATTTTTATCCACTCGGATGGTACCTTCACTGAATCAAATGACGGACCAGCAACATGATCCGTCAATTCACCTACAGACCGTCGAAACTCCTTCATAGCTACATACTCAGAGTTTTTCCAAAATCAGGTAGTAGAATCTTCTCTGAACTCAACGACGATTCACCAGTATGTATGTTGATCAATCGATGAACCGTCATTTCCTATCGTAGTTCCACACTTGAATAGACTTTCGATTTTCCTCCAAGGTCCTAAGCTGCTCACCTACAGTCCATCGATCAAACAACAGACCGTGGATTGCATCCGCAGTCTGGTTCTGCACTATTTTTAAGTTGTTTTATTATCTTTCCACCTGAACATCTTTCCTGCAAAAAAACACAAAACTTATCAAACACACACAACTCTTCAGTGAAATGCATTAGAAATACCTTGAAATGATGACACATCAAGGAAACAAGCAATGACATCGACAAATCATGAGTTGTAATGGGCATATTGTGTTCGAAAGCGGTATTCATTACCTTTTACTCTCAATACTTCTTTATTTTCTCACCTAATTGAAAAAATGTTTATGATTATCCACTAATATATACTCATTTGTTATATGAGTGATCTTTTGGCTCAAACTGCTAGCAAAAGCGGCACTATGTATATGTCACGACCCGAAAGCACCCCCTAGAAGTTAGGGAAAACCCTCGAATCGTGGTTGAGCGTACTTAACCCTTTGGGGTCTGGTACAAGACCTTCAACTAGCATTCATTACATAAGACTTGAAAAGTAGTACGGAATTAAAACTTTTAAAGAACATTTAATAAAACTATACTTTCATAAAAATTTAGAGAATCTCATCGTCACAAGAAAAACTTAAGGAACAATGTAATATCTTAGGGACACAGCCCCATTACAATGAAGTAAAATAATATAAGTCTAGTTTAGAAACTAAGAAAA
This sequence comes from Solanum lycopersicum, assembly GCF_036512215.1. Classification (NCBI taxonomy): domain Eukaryota; kingdom Viridiplantae; phylum Streptophyta; class Magnoliopsida; order Solanales; family Solanaceae; genus Solanum; species Solanum lycopersicum. The sequence goes on from NC_090800.1 coordinate 15,300,054, forward strand.
GGACTATTCCCTCGAATATATAAGGACATACTTTGCCTTGAGAGAAACTTTCCCAAGCTCTTCCTTATAGCCTTAAAACCTTCAAAAGCTTCCAACCTATAGTTATATAGTATAAAACAGAGTATAGGGTTAGTACAATACAATGTACTAAGTATGGCATATGCAAAAAAACGTAAAAAGGGACATTTTAGTAAAATAGTTGTTCATGCAATTTAAGTAAAACATTCATGAATACAAAGGCAAAACATCATACTAACCATCGTTTACAACTTAGATAAGAATTCCCATAATTTTAAGCCAATAAGAAATAATAACAGTAAACTTCCAAAACCTTACAGTAAACCAACTTGACCTTTACAGTGAACTCCTTAAGCATTTACAGTAGATACATTTGAACATTGACAATGAATCATTTAAAGCATTCACAATAAATTCAACTTGAGCAGTTACACTGAACTATCCTACACTAAATGAGTGAACTTCCAAGGCCAAGCGAAAGAGAAACTGAACTCATTTTCCTTAAGAGTTTCCCTAACTCGGAATTATCCTAAGACTCGCTAAGGTAAGATATGAAGAAAGTATGCATATGCCTTCTCCAATACACACCAAATCAACCCTCAAGACTACCCCTTTCGGCTTACTCAACTCGGGAGAAACAAGCCCTTCAATCAATGGCAAGAAATCCTACTTAATGCAATGAGTAGATAGCGTCTCATACCACCATCTACCCTAAGTAGTACATTCTTTTAGAATGTTTGGCACCAAGTCTTCTCTTTCGGAAGGTTCTTCCTAGTGCAATGAGTAGATAGCGTCCCATACCACCATGTATCCTAAGTAGTACGTTCTTTTAAAAGACTTAGTTCAATCAATTCTTTGTGGGGATTAGCTTAACCGAGATAGACCATGAGAGCTAGACAGATAATCTCGATATTAACCCTTATTATAAGAGTGATCCTCACTTGCCTATAGTAAGGTCATGCTTCTTAGCTTTTACATGGCTTTACCAATAACTACACCTATGTGGACACATAGTTAAGGTATAAGGAGATTGCTACTAAATCATTATGTACTAACGAGGAGTACTCATCTCAGAGGTACTTTGAAAATACAACATCTCAACTCACGCACGGTAATCCGCCTCTTCTTCATATCCTCTCGATCCTAGGCATAATTCCACACGGATTTTAAACATTCAAACCTATAGGTTAAGGGTAACTAGTGAACACCACATCTAAACTCATGAAGGGCATTCATTATCCAACCTATCTTGGAAAGCTCATTAGGAATAACGGGGTTGCTACTAGACACATCATCTCAACTCACGAAGAGTGTCCACCCCAATACTCCCCTTTTCACAACTTAGCATCATACATTCTTTTAAGTGTGAGTGTGTGTGTACATGTGTGCACACCTTGCACATAAACATATTTCATTCTTATTGACTTCTATACATGCTTTATTCCGTCATTCATCAATTCATACACCTTACATGATTCACATATTCAATATGCTTCACTTCGACATAATACAATCCAAACATGTTATTCAACTTCACAAGACACAAGACAAGACTCATCTTCAATATTAATCCATTTCATCTACTAGGAATTCAAAACCACATTCACAATACATACTAAACAACATCAAATTCATCAAGTAAACCCCGCCACCAAGAAGGTGGACCATACCACTCAAGAGCAATTATAATGAAAACGATACATTGTAAGCAACTTTCCATTTACCCAAGCCATCATAATCTATAAACATTTTATCAACATTTCATTAAAATAAGATCCTTATGCAGTAGCTAAATTATCATATTAACACAAGAAAACACGAGTCCATACCTTACCTAAACATTGTCATATAACCCATTTTCCTTAAGCTAAAAGTATAAATATGTATAAACATAAGTTAATTGGGTTTTTAACATTAAAATAATCAATTCATACAAGAATGAACACATTTAAAACATTAGAACACTTTTACAAGAAGACTCATACTTAAAATCAAAGATAGAAGAATTTTGAGTTTGAAAACCCTTTTGGAAATGACTTATTGAATGGATACCATAATTCAAAGATAAATAAACCCACTAATTTTGGTGAAGACAGACGTCCAAAGCATCCCTTGTTGCCCTCCTTGAGTCTTAGCTTCGATGGTGACTTTGGGAGAGTTTTCTTTAAAGAGGGAGTTTTAATATTTGAAGTGAGGGGTCTTGTCTAGGTATAGGGTTTAAAACTAATTTAATATAACCTAAAAACACTAAAATTATACACCTAGGGTCTAAAATGACTTGGGGTGTATTCACATAAAACACCCCAAGTTGGTAGCAACTTCACAGACTCGGCAGGCCCTTGCAGACAAGACCTTCACCAACAGATTGTCTGTGCATCAACGGACCGTTGGCAGGGTCTCGTGGTTTGGTACTTAGATCCAAATGGATCCTGGCCACCATTACCTTCTGGTAAAATCGACGCCTTAGGTCTTCGGGCTATTGATGGGCCAACGGACCGTCCTTAGGGTCGTCGATGGCCACTGTTTTTTGGCAGTTTTGCCCAAGTTTTGGACCCTTCATCTAGGGCCTCTTAGGGGTCCTATGTGGGGTCGTGTCCGGACGTTAAACCCCTAAACTAATACGTATAGGTCTTAGGAACATCCAACCTTAGTTTCAAGGAAAAGGAACACCTAAAACTCATCCAAACACATCAAGACACACTAGTACATTCTAAGGCACACCTTCCGAACGTCATTGACGTTCTAGGTCGACTGAACTCCAAACTTCACACACTGCCTAAGAACACTGACGTAACTCCTTTTAAGCTAAATTCAACTCAAGAAATAATTACAAGACTCTAGTTCACCTTATTTTGTTTTGGGGCATGATAGTCTCCTAACTATTTTCTTTGAGTATGCAGAGATATACAGAACATACCTATATGACATGTTTTAAAGCAAGAGTAACTGAAAAGCATCATGAGAGATGCTACCACATTTTTCAATTGCAGTTTCTATAACATTTTTATTTCAGTGTTTGTCAAGAGCATCAAAGAGGATGAATTCTCATCCACAGGTCAAACGACATCAACAAGGATGCAGCACAATGTGGAACCTTTTCTTAGCAGCAAACTGAGACATAGTCCAAAGAGGAGTACCAAAATCTTAGGACGCGAGCTGAGAAACGACTTCCACCACAATCAAACTGCACCCCTATCAGAGGGCATGTTGATTTTCCTTTAGTTTACCTGATTTTAGTTTCGCATCTGGAAATTTTTTATGTTTCACGGAAGCAACTTTCCAATCTCAGTGACAATGCACCAAGAGCTTTGAAAATTATATATGAGCAAGTTCTTACTTATGGATGTGAAGAGATCCGCATTCGTGACTAAGAGGTTGCAAGTCTCTTTTCACACTTGATTTGTTTGTCACTCTTCCCCAACCGAAGGATATTTGGCATAAAGTATTTCCTTCTCAACCGATCGAGTTGAACTATAAACAGCCTGATTCCTAAGGTTTAAGATATGTATGTGGTTTAATATTGAAAACTCTGTTGTACTCTAATATTTTGCATTAAATCTTATTCCCGAGCATCCTGATATCTTCATGATTCGGTATCAGGTTAAATTTTAAATTCTTTCATAATCGTGCATTAAATCAAGCTTATCGAACTACAAGTTGCCTGAATTCTCATATAGCCTGAGACATGTAGGAAACCCACTTTTGGGGTTCGGCCATAATTCTTTAAGTCCGTACCAAGTCCTTTTTACAAAAGATGAAGATGTGGTCGGTCAAAATTGGATCAGTCAGTTTCATTTGCCTCGAATTCCTTTAATCAATCTAAGTCAAACGAGGGACAACTGTTGACACCCAATTTTGGCCCTCCACAATACAAATTAATCATCGAGATTCTTAAATTCCCAACAATTTCAAATAATTAACTTTATAAAACTCACTATATTTTTTCAAGTCATTTTAAATAATTTTTTCATTTTATAATTCTAAAGATAATTTATATATTCTAATAATTTTTATAAATTCTGATAATCATCTCAAAAAAAATTATTTTGTTTAAATATTTTACTAATTGGTTTAGTTATATAATAGTTTATATTTTTGGATTAATCATTTTATAATTAAGTCGATTATTTTATTTCGTTAAGATTAAGACGCTCATTAGTTAATTTATATTAATTCATCTTATCTAGTCAATAACTTAAACTCATTTGGACAAACCACTTTTGGGTCTTTCATTTTGCAATTTTCAGCAGCCCATTCCACTATTTACAGCCCACCTAATTTCCCATTCTTATTCCAATTCCCATCTCTACCCCAGGCCACTTTCAATTCCAAATAACCAATACAATCAACAGCAATAACAAATACCAAAACAGTACCCGTCTTCTTCTCTAGTGATACCAAATGAGAACCCGACCCCAGAACTTGCACGTTCTTCTCCTCCTCCAACTGTTCAACGCGAAGAAACTCAGAAAATCACGAACCAGCAGCCCGAACCAGGCTCTGCGCCCCTCTCCTCTTGGCCTTATCTGCTCGTACTAGAATCGTGAGGTGTCTCCATCTCCACATCTCACTCGTCCTTACTTGAGAATCAAGCGTCTCCTATCATTTTTCCGTTTAGATTTGTACTCACTAGTATGCGTACCCGAGCTGTTATTTTAGAATTTAACATTTTTAAAAATTTAGAAATAAGTTATACAAATTATGATTGAGTAACAAAAGTGCAAGTATAATCATATACAATATTTTAATATTGTTGTTAACAAAATCTTTATCTTATTTTATTTGCAATGAGGATATGTTTTTTAAAAAACAGTAAACATCATTCTAACAATTTCTTCTTCTTCTGGCATAATGAAGAATGTGTTAAATTGATATTTGTGCTAAATAATTAAATTTAAAATTTATATATCAATCTAAAACCTAATATAATAAAATATTGACATTACTTTTAGGTAAAATCTAAATTTAAGTATAATTTACAAAAGTATGTTGAACCTCTTTAGCACACTCCTCTCTCATTCAATTTTGCAAAAGAAGACGATTTTTATATAATTAATATAATTGTATAAAATAAATATGTACAAAATAATGAATTTCAGCGAACAATTTAAAAATATACTATAAACAAATTAATTAATGTATACCACATAGAATAAGTTATCAGATTAATATACCACATAAAAAAAAAATGTTTTTAGTGCAAAGAAAAAACTCAAAGATGAAAAAAGTAGATCATCTTTTATTTCTTTAGGTTACTCTAAGTCACTTCTTTTATTTTATGAATATTTAGGTTTTACCATTTTAAGTTTAAACTAGAAAACGATTGCATTTTTTTTTTTTAAAAAAAAGACTTTTATTTTTAAAATACAAATCTTCTGAAGGTTTGTCCTAGAAATGTCAATTGTCTATTGATTATTTATTAGTAATTTTGTTGGTTTGAAGTTTTTTCATATAAAAAGTTGAAATCAATTAACAATTATTTAAAATCTAAATAGAATATGACGTAGACAAATTAAATGTAGAAATATTATTTTATCTCAGGTATATTTTGTGGAAATATAGACGTGTGTATTGTAAAGGAAACTGAAAAGATTTTTTGTGATTTTTGAACTGTAAAATATTCTCTATTTAAATACTTATTGATTATTTCAAATTTATTTTTAATTAGTCGTTATTAAAATCGTGCATTTATCTTAATTTTGCCATCTATTTATGTATACTTTTGAATAAAACTTTATATACACGAACTTCTAAATTAATTTTCGTTATATGTAGAAAATTTAAATTAATATATAACATGCCCATTATAACATATTGCTATTTATATGTTGAATTCATGATTGAATTTAATTTTAAGGATGGATTTACCATTTTTATCTTCTAAATTTTAAGTGAATTTAATATTACTTCTATATCAATTCAGAGGGATAGATCATTTATTGTGAATTTGGCATGTAAGTAGTAATATCACCCATTTTAAAGAGTATTTAAAAAATGACAACTCACACAAATTATTGAAATAACCAATTTTTAAATATCGATGATAAATCTTAATATGCCTAAATTTATCATAAGTACAAATAAAATAAGTTACACGAAAATATGCATAATAATTTTGATTTAATGTTTCATTATATAGCTATTGATAAGTGTGCATTTTCTCCCAAGTATCTTTGGGTATCATCTTTAAATAAAAAATAAATATGAGGAGAAATTTAAGATTTTACAAATTATCAAGTTATTTGAAATTATTGAAAGTTGACTTTTCTTTTAACTCTAATTCTAAGAGACGAAAAAATTCTTCAATATGTGCCTAAATAATATTTAAACATTACTAAATATAATTCATGTATAATGTAGTCAATTCATTCAGGAAGTTGATCAAAATTTTCATAAATTCGTAGTATATACACCATATAAAACTCAGTCACAATATGTTTATTTCAATCTAATGTTGAATTTGGATTGTTTAACAAAAGAACCTCTTCATTTGTTTATAATGAACATTTTCTTCTTTCAATTTTTCTTTACAGAAATGATGCAAAGAGGTAAATTCATTGAAAAAAGAGACCATAATTTAATTTTGATACATGAAAGTGATGAAGTAAAATCAAGATTTTCGACGATGATTATATTTCAAAGATGAAATCACATTAAAAAAAGAAAGTAAATTATGTATTTTGTATTTATAGAGAGAGGAAATAAAAAATAAAAAATTAAAACTCTGAAAGTAATAATTGTTGTAAAACTAAAGCAAAATAAGATAAGTAATATAGAAAATGAAACCAATAGAAATAGGGAGATAAGAGATGAGAGCTTTTCTTATTCATCAAAGTATTCATCAAATCTTCAAGTGTATACAATATGATCCCTTATGTCTCTATTTATAATATAGTATAGAGGCATACAAAAGGTTAGTCATAAACATGACATTAACATGAATGTAATGGAAAGGTTATGAAAGTGAAAGGTTACAAGGATAATGATTATAAAGGTGGAGGTTATGATCATCTTCATAATGAGGAAAATAGTGGAGGTAATGGGTGAGTAATTTATTGGTGTAGTGGACATCCATATTATATTGTTTTATAACACTCCCCTTGAATGTCCATAGATAATATGCCTTGTTAAATCCTTATTAGGAAAAAATTTTGTGGGAAAAAATTCTAGTGAAGGAAAAAAAGTATACATATCTTTTAATACGCTTTGAGTGTTGCCTCGTTAAGAATCTTACCAGGAAAACCCAATTGGGACAAACCATGGTTAAGGAAAAGAGGACAATGCATATTTTTCTCCCCCTGATAAAAATTTCACTTGATATCTCGAAAACAATGCATTCGAATCTTGTATCACAACTTCCCAAATATTGATGTTGGCAATCTTTAGTGAATAAGTTTACAAGATTATCACTTGAATAAACCTTTGAACGTCTATCTCACCATTTTGTTGAAGATCATGTGTGAAAGACTTTTGGTGAACTATACTTTGTTCGATCTTTTTTGATTATATCCTCCCTTCAATGAGCTATATATTATTGTCGTATATAGTGGCTGAAAAATCACATATTTTCTGAATATGGTGGATCATGATTCCAACCAAACACACCCCAACTTACTTCATAGATCAGTATTATTTCTGCATGATTTGAAGAAGTGGTTACCAATGTTTGTTGAATGTCAAAATATTGTTGTGCCTCTATATGTAGGCAAATAGCTCTTTTGCGATCGAGCTTTGTGTAGATCAAATAAATATTCTGCATCTACATAATCAAATCATATTTGACTCATGAGAGATTAATCAATTTTATTGAAGCTCATCTTTTATTTTCATAGAAAATCAGACATCTTCTAGAATTTGCATAACCATCAATATGTAAGTGCACCAATTGCACCAATACATAACATATCATTTTCATGAGTTTGAAAAGATTCATTCTCTGTGTTAAGCAATCTCAAAATCATTGTCCACTCAATGAAATTGTTTTAAGACCTTTTAAATCCTTCAAGGATTTTCGTATAACCTTCATCGTCTAGTTAGACGTAATAATCAATCATTATGCATATTCAATTATTTCATCTATTGCTAAACTGAAACAAGTCTTATTGCATCCATCACTAGAGAATATATCTCCATTTAATAATATCAGGATTTTGCGAAAACTCTCTATGCCCCAAGGCACAAACCGTACTTCATATCTTACGATTATACTTTCACACAATGATTCATTTGTAGTCCACTGACATATATTTTAATCTATGAACTATACTTTCAAGAACATCGCTTTTCTAAGTGAAACAAAATATACTTGAATATTACATTTTATTTGGCTAATCATTTATCTGTCCACACTATATGACAGATTCAAATTTAAAATTTATGTAACCATTTATAGCATTGACTGCTACTTCATATCAAATATACCATCGATGGTCATTTTGATATCGAATCCAATACGCCATAACTTATCGAGATCTCTTCATTTTTCATCATTTTTAGGTACCCGAACCTTCGCCAAGATTTTATGAAGTGTTATGTCATAGTGCTCTTTCAAAGCACGTACCTCATTATCAATGACCATTTTGATAATTTGCTGCTCTCCTTCCTTAAGAAGTTTTACATTTGGAATCAATTGGTCTATCACTCTTTTGGCGTACCATAGACTCTGTCCTTCAAGGGTTATTTATTGGAGCATTTGCAGCTTTATTAAAATATTGGGTCAGCAAATACATCTGACAAATTACTTACAACATTTTGCAAATGAATTATCTCTTGAATTTCAAGTTCACATTTTTTTAACGAGGATCTAGATAATTCACGCCACATATAATTTTCAGCTGCTACATATATCTCCCATAATGTTAGTAATCTAACATTCACCCTCAATCTCAATTGGGAATCTATCTTTGTGCGTGGTGGAGTAATAAAATCATATGTGTTCCCAACACAATTTTTAGATGGAAATTATTTGTTTCCTGAAAAACAATTGTGTTGGGAGAACCTTGCTGGCTTGATGCATACATGTTAAATAAATTCATCTCATACCACCAAATGTTACTTGAGAGATTTTTTCTCATAATCAATGATCTAGCTATAATTGGAGGCAACAATTTCTGCTAAACCAACCAACATTATCAGCATGACTTTAAAGTTTGAAATTGTGCTCTTTATAATTTAATAATTCGAACAAATAACCTTACAAAAATTAATTTATAAGTTGATACAAATGCACATGTTATCATACCATAGATGCATCTATCAAATCACAATAGTGAACGGTCAACATGGCAGGTGAACGGACCCATATTCACCTTTTTATATGTTCCAAATAATTTCAGGGGATAAAAGCTCACCCTTAGTTGGTACAATGATTATTTTATCACGAGAACAAACTACAAAAGATAATTCATGAAGAATCTTTTATTTCTTCAACATATAGCCACGTGAATTCTCAATTTCTTTTGCATCACATTTGAATCGGAATGACCAACCGATTATGCCAACTGATATTTATTCAAGTAAACTTCTAGTTTACTTTTGCAGGTGATTCCATCACCATGCCCATATTTGTATACAACAAACAACGAAAAAAATTGGATAATCTTATACATAAATATATATTATCCACTTTGATTGTAGTGATTTGAAGATATTAAATCTTCCCATAATTTATAGTTTCAATATAATATTTATTTTACATTCTTCTGAAACTTAAAAAGTTTTTTTTGAGACTCACTACAACTCCAATATTATGAACAAATCATGTTAGAATGAACAAATCAATTAATTAGAACCACATGTTAGAATCATATAATAATCCCAAATTAAAATAAATTCAAACATTTTAATTGTCCCACTCAAGATTGTTATGAAGATCATTATATTTACTAATCATTCTAGAATAACTACAAAACAAGCTTTGTTAGTACAAATAATATATAGGATATGAAGTATACCATGAAACCAAAAAAATTACTAGGATAATTCGTAAAAATCACCTACCATTTATTCTTGACGGAGAATGAGCAACTCGTGATGATAACGTGTTGTAAAACTAAAGCAAAATATAAAGGAAATGAAAGCAATAGAAATAGAGAAATAAGAGATGAGAGCTTTGCTTATTCATCAAAGTATTCATCAAATCTTCAAGTGTATACAATATGAACCCTTATGCCTCTATTTATAATATAGCATAGAGGCATACAAAAGGTTAGTCATAAACATGACATTAACATGAATAGAATAGGGAGGTTATGAAAGTAGAAGGTTACAAGAATAATGGTTATAAAGGTGGAGGTTATGGAGGTTCATAATGAGAAAAATAGTGAAGATAATAGGTGGACATCCATATTATATTGTTTTATAACAATAATCTGTTTTAAATTCAAAAACATCAACTGTATAAGATAGGTAAAGTCAAAACTTTAATACCACAAAAAATTGATTTATAATAAGTTTAAGAATATATTAAGCGTAAGACAATCATTAGATTTTTAATTTCAACTTTTAATAATAAATATATAAATGTTAATGGCTAAATAATTTGAGTTCCTAATAAAAAGCACCAGTTAATTTGGTTTTTTTCTTTTATTTTGGCAGCCACGTTGCCTATTCTTTTTCCCTTTTAAACTGATTTTCCTTAATTTTCTTAATATTTAACTATTAGAAGAGGCTTGTTTCAACATGCTTGCTTCATTGCGTTTAAGGTTAATTTTGTCTTTTCAATTCTCAATTATGAATACGTGTCCTCTTCTCGTGTCATCATTTTTTTCTTCTCATTGCCCTACGTGTCTTCCTCCTATGTTATCAATGTACTTCATAATACTCTGCTCTTATCTTCTTCATTTGAGTTTATGCTCCACTGTCTGTGCACACCAAAGTTCACTTCTTTTTCTTCAGCATTCTTCAGGTATGGGTTCTTTCATGTTTCAATTTAGTGTTCTTTTTTGTGCCATCTTTCTTTTCATCAAAGTCGAAGTCCCAAATTTGATATGAGTGTGTGATGTTTGCTTATTTTTTCCATTTAGGTTTGTCATTGATGTTGGATTATCCTTGTGTTTTGGAAGTTTGAATAATTTTAATAGTTGTGTCTTCAATTTTTATTGGGTGATTATGTTTTCCGTGTTTTGTTTTAGATTGTCGAAAATCTGTTCAGATTCAAATTTTTGTTGTGTTTTTTCGCATGTAGTAATTAATTTGGTCTTTTTTAGTCAGATTTAACTTTATGGGTTTCTTTATTTTAGCTCGGGTTTATTTATCAGTGTTCTTTTGATCTTCCTCCATTCATAGGCTCTTGTGGGTTTAGCTTGGAGTTTAAGAATTTTCAATTACTTCTACTCGAATTGACCTACTGGTCTATCGGTAGATCCAGGTGACTAATCAGGAAAAATAGATAGATATGGGAGAATATATTTAGTTGCATCCTTAAATGTAAGTACTTAGTGAGAACTATAAAATTACAATTAACAAAAAGAAAAATGAACCTACAGACACAATATGATCATATGAAAGTGAATGATTTGGGATAGGAACAGAGCTAGGAGAAATAGGCGCAGACACGGAAGTGGTTACAGTTTAATGAGAAGTTGGATTGAGTATGATTTCTGCTACAACTAATATAAGGAAGAACTCTTCAGTAATTATAATCCTCTCATCTTTCATCATGTACCAGGCATAATACAAGCCTCTAAAAGTCATTGGTTTGTCGAGAGAATATGGTGAGAAGATAAGTTCATTGTGAATATATCATTGTTGAAAGGATGTTGAATTATATAGTGCTTGTATTACTTCTCTGTTTTCATTGAGTTCTGTAGATAATGATGTGATAGTATTTTAAATATCTTGTTGAGTAGAAGCGTAAGATCAAAGAATAATTATCCATTGTTAAACTAATTTTCTGTCATTCTGAGATTAACAAATTGGATTTTAGTGAACTACTTATTATTATTTATAATGTTTCAAGTTCCGTAGACGGTAAAATCTTCTAAATAAATAACAGTTACATAATCTAGGTGTTGGCACTAGAGTATGAACTCTAAATTTGTCTCCTAATGCTCTGTAACCTATTTATTTTACTTGATATATGATATTGTGAGATGCAAATATATATGTTAATGATAAATGAGAGCTTAGTGAAATGGGAGAGCTTCCAATCTTTTATGTTTCTTTTGATGCACCAATATAATACAAACTTGTATAAGAGATACAGTGGAGGTGTTCTTAAATAATTGTTGTTCTCGTAGAATATTTGTTTTGAACTGAATTTCACTTGCTTTTTTGAGGTATCCTATTATTTCTAAGTCAGCTTTCAAGAATATGGTGCGGGGGTGACTATAATTGTAGGTAGGGTTCAATTTTGTTGCATGATGCTAATATTTTTCTATAGTTATGTCAATAAGACTAAAGGACTTGTCCGTTTCAATATAAATAATCCGCTTTCACAAATTATATATGATATTTACTCTGTAATTTGTACATAAGGATAAGAAAAAAATTCTTTGAGTTTAATTTGTCAAAGTAGTCGATTCATAACCATCATGGACATAAGCTAAAACATCCTTATTGTCTCTTGAGATTGTAAAAGAATCATACGCTTTACCATATTTGCTCTTCTTGTACTCAAACACAAGGGAAGATTGGTTAAATGGTGTGAGTTTCACAAATCCCCAGTCATAATGTTTGAACGCACTCCATCTAGTGTTAAGAGTGGTGAACATATAAATATTTAAATACATGCATATTTTCTATTTAGATTTTGGACTCACCAATGTGTGGAAGTGTAATGGAGTCTACTTTCCCTTTAGAAGCTTTATAGTATCTATGTTTTCCTTGTCTATTTAGTTATTGAGAAGCAAAAAGTTCCATCTCTTTCTTTCTTTTTAGTATTAGGACGCCAATCCATAGATCCTGAACTTCACTATGCAGCATTGATTTAGTATTTCAAGGCTTCTCTCCCTTGCTACTTTTCTTATAAATTTGTGCTTGAAATAATATAATATCGAACACACAACAACAATTACCAAATGCTAGAGAAAGTACTCAGAAACTTCTGCGGGAGTGAGAGTCCATGTTAGATTGAAAGCAAATGTTTATGTTGAATTAGATAAAACCACTTCAGCTTCATTTGTATTTGTTCATTAAGGAATTGGACGAAATTAAACTTCTCATATAACCTGTATCTGAGGGAAATTTGATTTACTTTCATGAGATTTCTTGTGTAACAATCAAGGTCCTTAATGGTATAACAAAGGGCATTAATCATTAATTATTACAAAAATTATATAGAGCTTTTGCTTTCTCGAAACAATATGATTTCTCCACCTTGTTTAATAATGTACATTTAAGTTACTTTATGTGCAGATGCCAATGAAATCTCATTAGGAAACTGTACTAACATTTAGATACCAAAAAAACTTACCAAGCCAAGATATATTGCAACACTTTGAATTTTATCAATAACTAACTAACAGGGGATTCTTTGACTATTAAATAAAAAACGAGTATAAGACATATTTGTATTCGTGTATTATTGTTAGATGACTCTCTAAAGCTGCACATTTTAGATAATCCTAATCGTTTGGATAAAAATGTGAAAGTAATTTTAATCTTATAGAGAAAGATGTCAAAATTTGAAACATAGTCTTAAAGACTACTGTTTTGCCTTGGATCGCAGTGGGCTGTTATGATTCTGCAGACAACACGAGTTCAATCTGCTACTCTTGTAGATGAGTCTTATAGTTTTTACATCGGTACTACTTTCTCTTTACTCATCTCTTTTAAAATTTCTTAAATATGTTGCCTCTTGTTTGTCTAAGTTTTGACTTGACATGGATTTTTAAATCTTGTGATCATAAACTAAAAATGTGTATAATATACCTACATGTCCTATGAATCTTATTGCATGAAATATGTCACGTAGAATGTTAGGCGTAAAAGTTGCTAATATAAAGGCGTAAAAGTTGCTAATATAAAAAGCGACGTGACTGAAAGCGCCTCAAAAAGCAAGAAATAACAAGTAACACCTTCCTTTGAGCACAAGTTCTATGGATTTTGTCCAGTAAACATCTAGAATTCAGTAGAATATTATTGTTGGCGTCTTTTGTTTTTATTTCCAGAAAAGCTTAGAATTATACCCTTATAATCTCTACGTTTGTAGGCAACTCTTCACTATACTACTTACTGCATATTTGAGTTTTACACCACTGGTGCATTTTCGCTATGTTTTGTAAAATATGAGTCTATGCAACTATAATGATCGTGTAAATGTGTTGGACACCTTCCTCTTCTCCTCTTCTATAGAAAAATTGTTCATATTTTACTACATTGGTTTACACCTGAATAGACTTCTTAGAAAGAGTGAAGTTATAAACAATTAGGTTCTTCTATATCGACCACATCATTTTGGAATGTCTTGGAATCTTAGCAAGTATCTACTGTTGGAAAAGCTAAATGAAAGAGATATACAAAGATGGTGTTGCTTAAAAATGCTACCTGCAGCTTGGTTATTGATAACTGGGATCAATGAATTCTTTTAGCTTACATATAATTTGCAGAAAAAAGTTAAATGTCTCCAACCCATGGCCACATTTTATAGCTTCCCCATAACTATTTTTTTCATTAAATTAACAATCTCTCCCCTTTGTAGGTTGCATGGTGAGAAAAAAATCTTGTTCCCATATTTTGTACTATTACATTTTCTTAACTAGTGTTGTATTTGATATTCATAATGTTTCATATGCTAAACTCTACTACCTTATTATACCAGAAAATAGTACGATGAATCTTTCCAATCGGGTGAAAAAATGATTCCTCAAAGTTACAGATCAAGATGAAACATAGAGAAGGCTTGACCAATTACCTAGGGGATGTGGAGAGGTAACATAAAGAAGAGAGATTGGCCAGTGTGTGCAACTACTCCAAAAGTATAAGAGACATAAATGCTTCCCTTCGGCAGATGAAAATATTGTTATGCAAATATGCATTTTGCAAAGTCAGAATTCAATTGATTATTCTATAAAAGTAAAGTTCATCACCTACTGAGCTAATTTGTTTTTACATTATTTAATTTCTTTTGGAGTTGAGAGTGAATTTAAAATCTTTATACTAAATTCTATCGTATCTCTAATTGTACGTGGCAATTCATAAATATAAGATACAACATAATTATTAGCGATTATATCTTTATTAACATATTTAATTAGTTTCTATGAAATTCATTAACATCTTCACCTTTTGTTTTGATATTTCTGGAAAAAAACAAATATAATACACAAAAATTGGGCTCGTGAATATATAAATATTGAGCCCGTGCTTGTACAGGCAGCTCCAACCTAGTATTTATTAGAAACAGATATATAGCCACGTTAATGGTACATACAATTTGCCGAGAAAATTTTGGAAAATGTGAAAACTAAAATATGTTACATATTTTTTGAAGTAATTAAATATATGTCTATCAATAAATATAAGTATTCTGATTAGGACAACAATAAATGTCCCAAGAATTTGAACATTAGCCACATTATTAATTATTTTTATTTTAAAAAGTAAAATAATATAAAAAGTTATAATAACTGTGGTAACTTTTTATATTAAAGAGAACTTTTATAAGATATATAGATTTTTTAAATTAAAACCAATAATTTAAAAAATATAAATGAGAAGGGTCATTGTCCTATTTTAGTTTGTTAGGTTTGCATATATTCTACGCACCTGATACTCTGTATAGCAACGGGGAAGCAAAGTCATAATCCTCTCATATGTATATTTTAAAAATGGCAAAGGGTTAAAAATTTCTAATAATTATTAGGGGAAAAAATGCTCTTCGTTGTAGTTTGGTTCAAAATTGCTCTTACAGTTAACATTTTGGTCTAAAAATATCCTTATTGTTATTTAATGAATCAAAAATATTCATTTTCCAAATAAATACTTATTTTTATTTTTATCACATTCTTTTGTAATAATATTTTTAATTAGGAAAGGCCTACTTCAATTCAGAAAAAAATAAAAAATAAAAATATTTCCTTTTTTGTATAATTATTTTTATTGTTGTATAAATACAATTAATGATGGATATATTATGATATTTTATACATGACATATACTATACGTCGAAAATGGTACATGAAATTATTCTATTTAAATGATAAAATGAGATTAAGAAAAAGAAAAAATATTTCCTACACTTTTATTTGTAAAAGTGATTTTAAAAGGAAAAAAACAAGAACATCGTACTATAATAATATTATAAATTAGGAAGAATATGTGTTTAAAAATGTAAAAAATAATAACATATTTCTTCAGAAAATGACATTTTTGAATAATTTAGTAACTATAAAAGTATTTTTGGACCAAAATATTAACTACAAGGATATTTTAAAACCAAAATATTGACAATAAATATATTTTTTGACCAAATTACAAACGAAGAATATTTTTATTCCTTTCAAATTTTTGATCCTTTCCCTTTTTAAGATAATAATATTTAAGGCAGGAGTTAATGACAAAGCCCTGTAACGACATGCTAGTACGAAGTGTGGGATTGACTTTAATTACAAAAGACTTATAAATTTTCCTATGTCCAAACTGTTGAATCCCTTTTACCAACAAAATTTTATGATATAACATAAAATTCTAAAGGTTTATACTTTAAAATGTACATGTACTTATCCATTTTTCTTGGTAATATTACTAATTTAAAATCAATATATATATATATATATATATATATATATATAAATATGAGGATCATAGAGGAGCTGATGTGGCACCTCTCTATTGCCTCTTTTCTCCTTTTTATTTTTTTTTCATTTCTTTTCATTAAAGAATTTGTTTATTAAATAAAAAAATCATTTCATTCATATTTATTATTCTAATTTTACCTAATAAGTTACAACAAAACCTCCATCTATTTACATTCCCTATTTAAATAATGTCTCTTCAACTTATTTTTAAATATTCTTATGATTTACACAAACTATAAATAACAACTATCTTCTATGTTCAATGATCATTCTCATTCTTTCTTTTTATTAGTATAGTTTTTTTCTCTTTTACATTTTTTTTCTTCATCTTTTTCATGAGTCATGTACTTAATAAGTTCGCCATATGATCTTCATATTGATAAAAATCATAGATATTCTTCAAGATTCATCAAATTGATGTTTGCATTAATTTGGTACAAGTTTATGAAAATGAAAAAGGAATCATCATTATTTCAAAATTTCATCAGATGGTCATATTAGTAAAAAAGTTTGAATGGTTTTCAAGTATTTTGAAGATTAATTCATTCATGTATTGTTTTGATTATATTTTTTTATTAGATATATAATTTCATTTTATTCAACAAAAATTAAATTATGAAACTTTACTGATCGACACTTTAGAAAGCTCAATTAACATTACTTTCTTCATTTTACTTTGCTTTTTTTCTTCTTCTTCTTATTATTATTATCATTATTATTATTATTATTATTATTATTATTATTATTATTATTATTATTATTATTATTATTATGTGAATGAATGAAGATGAAAAGTTATATAGTTCTATTTTTATGTAATTTTTTCGTCAAGTTCTAATTAATATTTCAATTTTTGTCACAGTTAAAAGATATAATATTGCACATGATACATTTCTTATAGCTATTGCATATTGATGTCCCTAAAAAATATATGATGTAGTTTATCATATTAAAAAATAGTCATAAACTAAACAAAAAATAAAATAATCATCTTTTAGTACTTTTAAAAAATTTAATGAATAAATAAATTAGTTAATGAAAAGACTGAAGAAAAAATTTCCCCTTAGTCACATTAATTATATTAAATAAAATAAAAATAACACTCCACACATATTTAAGATGATATATATCAAGTTATAAACTTACTTTTTAAAAATAAATTTCTTATAGCAAATTATTATCGAATTATAGCATATCAATAAAAGTATATTAATTAAAAAAATTACAAATAATTATCGAAATAATAATTAATTTGTTTAAATAATTACTTTTATTTTTTCAGTTACCTTTTTTAAACTAAACTCTTTAAATTTTTACTGATTAATTATACAGTTACCTTTTACAGTTTTAACTTTTTAAAATAAAATTATTATTAATTAAATTCACATTATATAGTTATCTTTTTAAAGACAAAAACTAAATAATAGGGATTTGATTTTAATTTACACCCTATTTTACAGTTACCCAATAATTACCCACCCCCATTCAAATTAATACACTACAATTTTTCCCCAATACACTCAATCTTCCCCCACACGCCTAAAACATCATCTCCCCAAATTCCCTTATTGTTCCCCAAATCTTCCCAATATCCCTCACATATCAGTTCATCCCCCAAATCAAACATTCATACTATGTTCGTATAGAATGTCGAAGAAAGGTAGTGAAACACCACGTAAAAGTAGAAGATTGGTCGATGAATCAAGATCTGAGGACTTTGATGCTCCTTCATTTAACATTTTGTCACAAACTCAAACACAAAAATCAACTGGAAAAGAGAAATCTAGGTCAGTGAAATCGAAGATGAAAAAGAAACAAAAACAAAGAGGCAAATGAAAGAGGGAAGAAGAGGAAAGGAAAAGAAATTCAAACATCATCTGAGTTCGAGTCAGATTTTGCTTACGAATTAATAAAGATGGAAAAAAATAAAAACAAAGAGGCAAAGGAAAGAGGGAAGAAGAGGAAAGGAAAAGAAATTCAAGCATCATCTGAATTCGAGTATGATTTTGCTGACGAATTAATAAATAAAAAATCAAAAAAAAATAAAAGGCATTGAAATTGGAAGGTCAGAGATAAGCCACAAATAAACCAAAACAAGTTGTTAAGGTCAGTAAAAAGATTTAAGTGTGTTTAATTTTGATTTTATTTGTCAATAGTATAGTACATGAAATTTGTATGATTTATATATGAGTTGAGTTTTTAGTATTTTATATTATAATTATATATGAATATTGTATGATTTCATATTGTATGATTTGTGAATATATAATTGGATTACAACAAAGTATGATTTTTGATAAATAATAATGTATTAATGTTGTATGATTTTGTGTATAAAATAATTATTATATTTCACTATAGGAATGTATGCATTAATGTATTAACTTTGTATGCCATGTGTATGAAATGCTATATTGTCTATTACAATATCTGTGTATGAATAATGTATTAGTGTTGTATGTCGTATATTTTTTACTATTATTAAAAGTATTAAAGTTGTATATTTTTTATGTTCTGATTTTGATGTATGAATTAATGTAGTGGTACTGTTTGAGTAGTAGTTTATAGTTTAAAAGTCATAAATTATTATTTTTTTAAAAAATTAAATATGTATTAATATTGTATGCATTGTGTATGAACTGATGTACAATTTTTGTATGCTTTGTATATGAATTGAATTGAATGTCCATTTAACATACCAATATATATATGATTTTATATGACATTATATAGTATGATAAATGTATTAATTTAATTTACCAATTTTATAGGAGAAGAAGATACAAATACATTTGTCTTCATGTATTAACATAAATGTGTTTGCAGATCTGTTGACCTTCCTAGGTCAAGACAAGTTTCAACAATTCTTAAAAGAAACACCGTTTGAATTTTTTTATGATTTGCATGACATAAAAATCCAATGTCAGATGTTACGACATATATTTCTTCTTGAAACTAAAAATGACAAGGATGACATGTTTGTTATGAATGTAAATGGTACAAAATTACATCTTGGGTTAAAAAAATTTGTTGCTGTAACCGGTCTAAAATGTGGACCAATTTCTGATTTTGTATCTGTACCTATCAAAATAATTCATACAAACTTCATACACATTTAATATATCATTCACTGACATATACACTATTTCAATTATACAAAAAGAATATAGTTTCTATACAAAATTAATACAAAATATATATTATAATTTCAACAAAAACATATATTGTAAGTTTAACAAAATATAGATTTTCATACACAATTAATACAAGTTTCTTATAAATTTCATACACAATTAATACAATTTTCATACTTCACCAGTACGCAGAATTACATCTTCTTACTTTTTGAATATTATCTGAGCAAGTTTTACCATTAAATACAAATTTTATATAATTTTCAGACATTATTCATACATTTGTAATACTTCACCTGTACAAAGAATTATATCTAATTATTATTTGTCTAGTTAATAAATGTACGTTTTTCTATTTTCTTCACAAATCAACTGACACGCGAATCTTCAATTTAATTACAACTCAAACACATTTATATTTACTTATCGTTTTTCAAAATGCCATACGTAACTTGATTGTTTATCCAAAAAAAGAACATACAAATTATATTTTAGATCTAACAGTAAAAAAAAAATCGAACACTTTTATACATGTACAAAATAATAAATATAATTAAAACCAACAATTCATAATTAAAACAACAAATCATAACATAAATCAATATGATGAATTTCACTTTCCACCATGTTTTATTAATATCGACACATTGTTCTCCATAAAATCAAATCAAATTGTTTTCAACGCCAAAATTTATTCAACTACTAATAAAAAATGAAAGTAAAATCTGCAAATCTCAAAAAGATTGTGAAATTTTGGAAAACAAAATGACATGTATGTTCATGTCAATTTGGTAGAGCTTTTCAAGGAATTAAATCAAAAATTAATATCACTTAAACCAATTTGAGAGAATTAAGGCAACTAACTAATCTAAAAAAATTTAAAATCCCTTAAAACGTGCTAATTTATTAACAGTAATTAACAATTATATTTAATTTATTTAATAAAAGATTCCATTTTCCATTATTAATTTGTCCGTTTTTTTAATTTATTTTTTATTTTAACAACTCTTTTTAATAATTTAAAATTAACATTATATATTTTTTTTAAAATGCTATAACTTGAGATATTAAATGTTATACAACGAAATTCAAACTCTAATGCTATAACTTGAGAATATTACTATAGAAAATGCTATATACCTAATTTACACTTATATTAAAACTAAAAAATGTAATTTATTTAACTTCTCTTAATTATTGAAAATGATATACATAAAAGAAAGTGATGTGACATTTATCTTCTCTTTATTGACCTTTTTTCTTATTTAAATTAATTAATTTTTTGTAAAAATAATTTACTTAATTAATTAAAAATAATTTTTATTAATAGAGGAACATTTACAACAAAAACTTTTCACATACTACTTTATTAGGAGTAAATAATAATCATCCATAACTCACATCTTTCTAATTTTCAATTCTAATAGATTAATTTTTCACTTTTTTTTTTTTTACCTTCTTCTGATTATAATTTCAGAATAACAATTTTAAAAAAATATTTTAAGTTATTTTTTCTTTATTATTTACTTACAACCAATATATCTATTTACATATAAAGTTATAATGTTAGAAATAAATAAGATGATGTGGTACATTTCTATCACCTCCGATCACATTTATCTTTTATCTAAATTATTTAGCATGTATTTTATTTTTCTTCACCAGTGTGATATTGTAAAATGTATTTTCAAAATTTCCTCTTCAAATAATTACTTAACAGTATTATTTTGCATAATCAACATTTTTTTATATATGTAACTTTTATTTTTAATTGTTAATTGTTAATTAATAATATTCATGACTTCAAAACCTTTCATGTGGATAACCCTCTAAACTAATTAATATGCAAGTTATATAGTTTTTCTTGTCTTACTTAGTTGCTACAAGTAACAATTTTAAAGAGATTTTCTATAGAGTTTTTGTATTTTATTAGTATTATATATATATATATATATATATATATATATATATATATATATATATATATATATATATATATATATATATATATATATTATAAATTTGTAAGTGTTTATTAACAGTTTGATATGTATCATGTGCGATATTATATTTTTCAACTGTGACAAAAATTAAAATATTAATTAGAACTTGACAAAAAAATTACATAAAAATAAAACTATATAACTTTTCATAAGAAGAAGAAGTTGAAGTTAATTGAGCTTTCTAATGTGTTGATTAGTAGAGTTTCATAATTTAATTTTTGTTGAATAACATGAAATTATATATCTAATGAAAAAAATATAATCAAAACAATACACGGATGAATTAATCTTCAAAATACTTGAAAATCATTCAAACTTTTTACTAATATGACCATCTTCTTGTAACGACCTGTTTAGTCGTTTTGAGCAGCAGATTTTATTTCTGAAAAAACAGGCTGAGGCGACGGACCCCACGACGGACTGTCGCAGGGTCTCGTTTCAAAACACTTAGAAAATCTGAAATTGGGTACTGAAAATCGACTCTCTGAACTTCGTAACGGAATGGTAGGACGGACCGTCACAGACTCTTCAGAGAAATTGAGTCTCTGAACTCTGTGACGGAGCAGCAGGACGGACCGTCGCAGGCGCGACGGGCCATCACAGGCTGCGTAAATCCCAGTCTGAGTCGGAATTCCTCAATTGTTTTAAGGGACGTTTTTGACTATTCCTGCTTTAATTATAAAGTTAGTGGGTTAATGTTAATAAGTCTAATTACTTGGGGGTTAAAAGAGGTAACCTTAAGTTAATTAGTGGGTTATTATTGCCATCTTTTATTCGTAATTATATACTAATTAGGGTAAAAGAAAGAGGGTTGGAATAAGAAAATTTGAAAGCACAAGAGAGGGAGAAAACGAACGAACAGGGAGAGAAGAAGAACAAAGCTTTGGGGAATTTGCTTGCTTGATCACTAGTCTTCGGTGGAGGTAGGTTATGGTTTCTCTTACGATATTCGTAGTAAACTCTTAATAGCGAATGATATGTATTGATAATATTGTAAACCCTGTTATGTGTTTAATTGTATGCTTGCATGAATGTGATTATATGATTGTGAAGAAATAAGCATGATGAAGTTATTGAATCCCAAATCTTGCAAAACCCTAATCTCTTTGTTAATGATGAGGCCTTGGTATAAAAGAAGGCGTGATGAACTAAAATAATGAGATTGATGATGCCTTGGTAAGAAAGAAGGCTTGATGAATTGATAGAAGGAGATTAGGGGATCGGGTGTCACGAACCGACACGTAGATTTAGGGGATCGGGTGCCTTGAACCGACATGTAGATTTAGGGGATCGGTTGTCACGAACCGATACGTAGATTTAGGGGATCGGGTATCACGAACTGACACGTAGAATTAGGAGATAGGGTGTCACGAACCGACACGTAGATTTAGGGGATCGGGTGTCACGAACCGATACGTAGATTTAGGGGATCGGAGTGTCACGTTCCGACACATAGTAGTAGGGGATCGGAGTGTCACGTACCGACACAAGAGAATTAATGACTATGAGGGAGCGGAGTGTCACGTACCGACACAAGAGAAATAAAGATAATGAATCTTGAAAGATGTTAATTTACTCAATCTAATGAACATAATTCCCAAATGAGTATGGTATTGAGGCTTGAGTCCTCACGTGTGAACTGACGGTAATTGTTAATGATATAGTACTTGTTGTTGCTACATGTTGAGTATCATAGTTGATTTTATGATATTACTTGGTACATATTGATTTCTATTTTGAGTTGGCCGATGATATCTACTCAGTACCCGTGTTTTGTACTGACCCCTACTTTTATGTTTTCTTCTTGTTTATTTGTGGAGTGCAGCAAACGTGCCGTCATCTTCGACTCAACAGTAACTCTAGCCAGTCTTCATTACTCCGGATATCAGGGTGAGCTAATGCTTCTAGCTTGGATTGGATCTTCCTCTTCATGTCTTGATGCCTTGAAGTTCCGGCATGGACTAGCTTTTATGTATTTTTAGCTTCTTAGATACTCTTATCTTTAGTAATTTGAGGATAGATGTTCTTGTGATGATGACTTCCAGATTTTGGGAAATAATAGTTATTGAATTGGTTTTGATTAATAAGTATAAGTCTTCCGCATTACTTTATGTTGATATTACATTGAAATGTTAAGGTTTAGATTGGTTGGTTCGCTCACATAGGAGGGTAAGTGTGGGTGCCAGTCGCGGCTCGGTTTTGGGTCGTGACAAACTTGGTATCAGAGCATTAGGTTCGTTGGTCTCATCACACAAGAACGAGTCTAGTAGAGTCTTAAGGAACTGTAGGGGGACGCCTTTACTTTTCTTTGAGAGGCTATAAGACTTTAGGAAAATTCCATTCTTTCTTTCTTTCTTTCGTGCTATTGCTTGGGTCCAATTGGTATCTAGGTGATACAAATTGGTATCTGACCATCTTCACTCTATTTCGCAGATGGTTAGAACTAGAGCAACGACTGCGCCAACATTAACATCGGCAAGACAAGAAGCGTCTGAGCCAGCCACTGGGGCTGTAGCTAGAGGAAGAGTAGCGGCAAGAGGCCGTGGTAGAGGTCGTGGGAGGACGTCCTCTAGAGGAAGAGGACGAGCACCTAGCCCATCTGATACTAGGGCAGTGACTCCTCCACCAACTGAGGAAGTGGTAAGAGAGGGTGAGGAAGGGGAGAATGAACAAGTGCAAAATGAGGAATTGCCACCCCAACCTACCCAGAGATGATCAATCAGGTTCTCACTTATCTTAGTGGGTTGTCTGATCAGGGTCAGGCCCCTCCAGTGTTTTCTGCACCAACACCTCCGGTTTCAGAGGTACAACATGCAGCCACTATGGCTCCTCGTATGGATGCCTCATTGGACATAGGCACGTTTCCACGTCTGACTACTGGGCCTATAATGACAAATGATCAGCATGAACTTTTCAGTAAGTTCTTGAAATTGAAACCTCCAGTCTTCAAGGGTGCTGAATCTGAGGATGCTTACGATTTTTTGGTTGACTGTCATGAGCTACTACACAAGATGGGTATAGTAGAACGGTTTGGTGTTGAGTTCGTGAGTTATCAGTTTCAAGGGAACGCCAAAATGTGGTGGCGGTCACATGTTGAGTGTCAACCAACAGAGGCACCACCTATGACTTGGGCCTCATTCTCTAACTTGTTTATGGAGAAGTATATCCCCCGGACTTTGAGGGATAGGAAAAGGGATGAGTTCTTGAGCCTAGAGCAAGGTAGGATGTCGGTCAATGCATATGAGGCTAAGTTTCGTGCACTATCCAGATATGCCACCCAATTTTGTTTCAGTCCACAAGAGCGGATTCGTCGTTTTGTGAAGGGGTTGAGGTTAGAGTTGCGGATTTCAGCCTTACAGGTAGCGGCTACGGCAAAATCCTTCCAAGAAGTGGTAGATTTTGTGGTAGAGATGGAAGGAGTGAGGCCAGATGAATTCACCATGGCATCTACATCAAAGAGGTTTCGAAAGGGAGGTGAGTTTAATGGCTCTTACTCTAGAGGACAGGGTTCAGGAGGTTACTCAGTTCGACCAATTCAGTCTTCGCTACAGACTGTAGTTGGGGGTCCACCTCAGACCGGTCAACACTTCTCTGAGAGACCTATTCTTGACTCCAGAGAGTGTTATGGGTGTGGGGAGACTTGACATATTAGGAGAAATTGTACAAAACAGAGTTATAGACCCCCAATGGCTAGAGGTAGAGGTGGTCATGGTAGAGGCCGTTATTCTGGAGGACGTGGTGGTCGAGGTAATGGTGGTCACCAAAATGGTCGAGGTGATGGGCAAACTGGAGCCACTACATCACAACATGGTAGGGGCAATGGACAGACAAACGATAGGGCCCATTGTTACGCTTTCCCTAGGCGGTCTAAAGCGGAGGCATCTGATGCTGTCATCACAGGTAATCTTCTGGTTTGTGATTGCATGGCTTCTGTATTGTTTGATCTTGGATCCACATTTTCTTATGTATCTTCCTCATTTGCTAATGGTCTAAATTTACATTGTGAATTACTTGATATGCCTATTCGTGTTTCTACTCTGGTGGGTGAGTCTGTGGTAGTTGAAAAGGTATATAGGTCTTGTTTGGTGAACTTTGTGGGGAGAAACACTTATGTAGATTTGGTTATCTTAGAAATGGATGATTTTGATGTAATTCTGGGTATGACTTGGCTTTCTCCGCAATTTGCGATCTTGGATTGTAATGCTGAAATGGTGACGTTAGCCAAGCCTGGGACAGATCCGTTAGTGTGGGAGGGTGACTACACTTCCAATCCGGTGCGTATCATCTCCTTTCTTCGTGCTAAGAAAATGGTTAGTAAAGGGTGTTTAGCTTTCTTGGCACATCTCAAGGATGACACTACCCAAGTACCTTCGATTGAGTCGGTTTCGGTGGTCCGCGAGTTTCTGGATGTGTTCCCTGCAGATCTTCCTGGTATGCCACCAGATAGGGATATTGACTTCTGTATTGATCTTGAACCGAGTACTCGCCCCATTTCTATACCCTCTTATAGAATAGCTCCCGCGGAGTTAAGAGAGTTAAAAGCCCAACTTCAAGAGTTGTTGAGCAAAGGCTTCATTAGACCAAGTGCATCCCCTTGGGGTGCTCCGGTGTTATTTGTGAAGAAGAAGGATGGGAGTTTTCGGATGTGCATAGACTACCGGCAGTTGAACAAGGTAACCATAAAGAACAAGTATCCTCTTCCTCGCATTGATGACTTGTTCGATCAGTCACAAGGTGCTTGTGTCTTCTCTAAGATTGACTTGAGATCCGGTTATCATCAATTGAAAATACGGGCAACGGATGTGCCAAAGACCGCTTTTAGAACTAGGTATGGGCATTACGAATTTGTAGTGATGTCTTTTGGTCTTACGAATGCCCCTGCTGCGTTCATGAGTTTGATGAACGGGATTTTTAATCCATATTTGGATCTCTTTGTGATCGTATTTATTGATGACATACTGATATACTCTAAAAGTAGGGAGGAACATGAAGAGCATTTGAGAATGGTATTGGAAATGTTGAGGGAGAAAAAGCTTTATGCCAAGTTCTCTAAGTGTGAGTTTTGGCTAGATGCAGTGTCCTTCTTGGGGCACGTGGTTTCCAAGGATGGAGTGATGGTGGATCCTTCTAAGATTGAGACAGTGAAGAATTAGGTAAGACCTACTAATGTGTCAGAAATAAGGAGCTTTGTTGGGTTAGCTAGCTACTACCGCCGATTCGTCAAGGCATTCTCTTCTATTGCTTCCCAACTGACGAACTTGACTAAGCAAAATGTTCCATTTGTATGGTCGGATGAGTGTGAGGAAAGCTTTCAGAAGCTCAAGACTCTGTTGACTACTGCACCAATTCTCACCTTGCCAGTGGAAGGTAAGAATTTCATTGTCTATTGTGATGCATCCTATTCGGGTTTGGGTGCAGTGCTAATGCAAGAGAAGAATGTGATTGCTTATGCTTCACGACAATTAAAAGTGCATGAACGTAACTATCCAACTCATGATTTGGAATTGGCCGCAGTAGTGTTCGCATTAAAGCAATGGAGACACTATTTATATGGGGTTAAGTGTGAGGTCTATACGGATCATCGTAGCCTACAGTATGTCTTTACTAAAAAAGATTTGAATTTGAGACAGAGGAGATGGATGGAACTACTGAAGGACTACGATATCACTATCTTGTATCATCCGGGAAAGGCTAATGTTGTGGCAGACGCCTTAAGTAGAAAGGTAGGGAGCATGGGAAGTCTAGCTCACTTGCAGGTTTCTAAACGTCCATTGGCTAGAAAGGTTCAGACTCTGGCTAACGACCTTATGAGATTAGAAGTAAATGAGAAGGGAGGATTGTTGGCTTGTGTGGAGGCAAGATCTTTCTTTCTTAACAAGATTAATGGAAGACAGTTTGATGATGAGAAACTGCGCAGAATCCAAGATAAGGTATTGCGAGGAGAGGCTAAGGAAGCACAAATCGATGAGGAAGGTGTTTTGAGGATCAAGGGAAGGGTATGTGTACCCCGCGTCGATGATTTGATCAACACTATTCTGACAGAGGCTCATAGTTCAAGGTATTCGATACATCCGGGTGCAACCACGATGTACCGTGACCTAAAGCAACACTTTTGGTGGAGTAGAATGAAGCGTGATATTGTGGATTTTATTGCCAAATGTCCAAACTGTCAACAAGTAAAGTATGAACACCAAAGGCCCGGAGGAACACTTCAGAGAATGCCCATTCCTGAATGGAAGTGGGAAAGGATTGCAATGGATTTCGTGGTTGGTCTTCCAAAGACATTGGGAAATTTGATTCTATTTGGGTAATTGTTGATAGGTTAACTAAGTCTGCTTACTTCATTCTGGTCAAGGTGACTTACAATGCAGAGAAGTTAGTCAAACTTTACATCTCGGAAGTGGTGCGATTACATGGGGTTCCACTCTCCATTATATCAGATAGAGGTACGCAGTTTACTTCTAAGTTTTGGAAAACATTGCATGCGGAATTAGGTACTAGGTTGGACCTCAGTACTGCGTTCCATCCTCAGACCGATGGTCAGTCTGAGTGAACGATTCAAGTGTTGGAGGATATGCTTCGTGCATGTGTGATAGAATTTGATGGTCAGTGGGATAGCTTCTTACCCTTAGCAGAGTTCTCCTACAATAATAGCTATCACTCAAGCATTGATATGGCCCCATTTGAGGCACTATATGGGAGAAAATGTAGGTCTCCCATTGGGTGGTTTGATGCATTTGAAGTTAGACCTTGGGGCACTGACCTTCTGAGGGAATCGTTAGATAAAGTGAAATCTATTCACGAAAAGCTTCTAGCGGCGCAAAGTAGACAGAAGGAGTACGCAGACCGGAAGGTTAGAGACTTGGAGTTTATGGAGGGTGAACAAGTCTTGTTGAAGGTTTCGCCAATGAAAGGGGTGATGCGGTTTGGTAAGCGAGGTAAACTTAGCCCAAGGTATATTGGTCCATTTGAAGTACTTAAGCGAGTAGGGGAGGTGGCTTATGAGTTAGCCTTGCCTCCAGGGCTGTCCGGAGTGCATCCGGTATTCCATGTGTCGATGTTGAAAAGATACCATGGGGATGGAAGCTACATTATCCGTTGGGATTCAATTTTGCTTGACGAGAATTTGTCTTATGAGGAGGAACCTGTTGCCATTCTAGATAGAGAAATTCGCAAGTTGAGATCAAGGAAGATTGAATCCATCAAAGTTCAATGGAAGAATCGACCCGTTGAAGAAGCCACATGGGAGAAGGAGGCAGATATGCGAGAAAGATACCCACATCTGTTTACAGATTCAGGTACTCCTTTTCGCCCTTGTTTTCCTTCTTGTGTTCGTTCGGGGACGAACGATGGGTAAATTGGTATCTATTGTAACGACCTGTTTAGTCGTTTTGAGCAGCAGATTTTATTTTCGGAAAAACAGGCTGAGGCGACGGACCCCACGACGGACCGTCATGGGCATGACAGACCGTCGCAGGGTCTCGTTTCAAAACACTTAGAAAATCTGAAATTGGGTACTGAAAATCGACTCTCTGAACTTCGTAACGGAATGGCAGGACAGACCGTCACAGGTGTGACGGACCGTCACAGACTCTTCAGAGAAATTGAGTCTCTAAACTCTGTGACGGAGCAGCAGGGCGGACCGTCACAGGCGCGACAGGCCCTCACAGGCTGCATAAATCCCAGTCTGAGTCGGAATTCCTCAATTGTTTTAAGGGACGTTTTTGACTATTCCTGCTTTAATTATAAAGTCAGTGGGTTAATGTTAATAAGTCTAATTACTTGGGGGTTAAAAGAGGTAACCTTAAGTTAATTAGTGGGTTATTATTGCCATCTTTTATTCGTAATTATATACTAATTAGGGTAAAAGAAAGAGGGTTGGAATAAGAAAATTTGAAAGCACAAGAGAGGGAGAAAACGAACGAACAAGGAGAGAAGAAGAACAAAGCTTTGGGAATTTGCTTGCTTGATCACTAGTCTTCGGTGGAGGTAGGTTATGGTTTCTCTTACGATATTCGTAGTAAACTCTTAATAGCGAATGATATGTATTGATAATATTGTAAACCCTGCTATGTGCTTAATTGTATGCTTGCATGAATGTGATTATATGATTGTGAAGAAATAAGCATGATGAAGTTATTGAATCCCAAATCTTGCAAAACCCTAATCTCTTTGTTAATGATGAGGCCTTGGTATAAAAGAAGGTGTGATGAACTAAAATAATGAGATTGATGATGCCTTGGTAAGAAAGAAGGCTTGATGAATTGATAGAAGGAGATTAGGGGATCGGGTGTCACGAACCGACACGTAGATTTAGGGGATCGGGTGTCATGAACCGACACGTAGATTTAGGGGATCGGGTGTCACGAACTGACACGTAGATTTAGGGGATCGGATGTCACGAACTGACACGTAGAATTAGGGGATCGGGTGTCACGAACCGACACGTAGATTTAGGGGATTGGGTGTCACGAACTGACACGTAGATTTAGGGGATCGGAGTGTCACATTCCGACACATAGTAGTAGGGGATCGGAGTGTCACGTACCGACACAAGAGGATTAATGACTATGAGGGAGCGGAGTGTCACGTACCGACACAAGAGAAATAAAGATAATGAATCTTGAAAGATGTTAATTTACTCAATCTAATGAACATAATTCCCAAATGAGTATGGTATTGAGGCTTGAGTCCTCACGTGTGAACTGACGGTAATTGTTAATGATATAGTACTTGTTGTTGCTACATGTTGAGTATCATAGTTGATTTTATGATATTACTTGGTACATATTGATTTCTATTTTGAGTTGGCCGATGATATCTACTCAGTACCCGTGTTTTGTACTGACCCCTACTTTTATGTTTTCTTCTTGTTTATTTGTGGAGTGCAGCAAACGTGCCGTCATCTTCGACTCAACAGTAACTCTAGCCAGTCTTCATTACTCCGGATATCAGGGTGAGCTAATGCTTCTAGCTTGGATTGGATCTTCCTCTTCATGTCTTGATGCCTTGAAGTTCCGGCATGGACTAGCTTTTATGTATTTTTAGCTTCTTAGATACTCTTATCTTTAGTAATTTGAGGATAGATGTTCTTGTGATGATGACTTCCAGATTTTGGGAAATAATAGTTATTGAATTGGTTTTGATTAATAAGTATAAGTCTTCCGCATTACTTTATGTTGATATTATATTGAAATGTTAAGGTTTAGATTGGTTGGTTTGCTCACATAGGAGGGTAAGTGTGGGTGCCAGTCGCGGCTCGGTTTTGGGTCGTGACACTTCTTGATGAGATTTTGAAATAATTATGATTCCTTCTTCATTTTCATAAACTTGTACCAAACTAATGCAAACATCAATTTGATGAATCTTGAAGAATATATCTATGATCTTATCAATATGAAAATAATATGGTGAACTTATTAAGTACATGATTCATGAAAAAGATGAAGAAAAAAATATAAAAGAGGAAAAAACTATACAAATAAAAAGAAAGAATGAGAAAATGAGAATGGTCATTAAACATAGATAGTTGTTATTTATAGTTTGTGTAAACCATAAAAATGATTAAAAATAAGTTGAAGAGACATATTATTTAAGTAGGAAATGTAAATAGATGGAGGTTTTGTTGTAACTTATTAGGTATAATTAGAATAATAAATATGAATGAATTTTTTAATTAATAAACAAATTATTTAATGAAAAGAAATGAAAAAAAATATAAAAAAAGGAGGAAAAAAAGAAGTTGAAATGGAGGCCATAGAGAGGTGACACATCAGCTCCTCTATGAATTTATTAAATTATTGGTTATCAATTTGTTTAGAGTAAATTTTTTCATTAATATTTTTTTATGAACACTGTATAATTTAACTTCCTCCTAAAATATAATTTAGAATTTACTACAGCTGCATAAACAAAAAGAAAGTTTTCATAAAACTTTTCTTTCTTTCTTTACATGTTTCTAAAGATAACATACCAAATAGATTATACGAAATCAACTATATTTAAAATACTAAAAGCATAGATAGTGAACAACAAGTTGAAAAATATAATTTATTGGGTTTAACGATAATAATATTTGACTCAATATACTTAAACAAAAAAATTTATTCATAAATCTAATAATGTCTGCGAAGCGCGGATATGTTAACTAGTTTTAGATAAATATTAATCTTTGGGTGAAATATTAAGAAGATATAATAATAATAATAATAATAATAATAATAATAATAATAATAATAATAATAATAATAATACTAGTAATAATAATATAACATATGTTTTTTTTCAAAATAACTTTTCAACTATAGTCGATAGGTTGATTGTATGTTAAACTACCACTGACAAATATACAACTCAGATTATTATAGAAGTCTAGTCATGTAGTTTTCAATAAAATAGGAAGTAGAGAAAATAAACAAGTGAAGCCGAATTTCATTCGAATCCTTTTTATTTAGAATATACACTAAATTCGTATGAAAAAGCATTACAATATCAATAAGCCTTTCCCTCAAAAGAGAAACACCAATTGATTACACAGTTCAAATGAGACAAGATGCAATATCATGCAATTATTGTAAAGTCAAACTTGTTTTAGTAGTGAAGCACGCGGAGATGATGTATACTGATAAACATGAGATTTCAATGGTAGTGGAGGTGGGTTGTAGTACTAGGGTAGCCGACCAAAAGGAAGTGGAAAAATTGGGAATGTAGGTAGTCTTGGGAATGAAGGTAGTCGTGGCAATGGAGGAATTGGGAGTAGAGGTAGTCGTAGAAATGGAGGAATAATTATTTGAAATGGAGGAAGAGGGGACTTAATTGGAGGTGGTGGAGATGGAGGAGTACAATTAGGTGGCGGAGGTGGAGTTCGCAACCAGGGAAATGGTATTGGAAAAGGGAATAAAGACGGTGGGGGAGGAGATTTATTATTGCAAGGCGGAGGTGGAGGTGGTGGAGGTGGAGATGGTGATGGAGGAGGTGGAGACTTAACTAGAGGTGGTGGAGATGGAGAAGGTGGTGGAGGGGGAGATGGTGATGGAGGAGAGGGGGATTTTATAAAAGGTGGTGGAGGAGTACAATTAGGTGGTAAAGGTGGAGTTCGCAACAAGGGAAATTGTATTGGGAAAGGGAATAAAGATGGTGGGGGAGGAGATACATTATTGCAAAACGGAGGTAGAGGTGGTGGAGGTGGAGATGGTGATGGAGGGGGTGGAGATGGAGAAAGTGGTGGAGGTGGAGATGTAGAAGGAGGAGGTGGTGGAGATGGTGAAGGTGGAGGTGGAGATGGCGATGGGGGAGGTGGTGGAGGAGATGGAGATGGATAAGGTGGTGGAGGAGGCGAGAAATCGACTGGAGGTGGTGGAGGTGGAGATGGTGATAGAAGAGGGGGGGAGTTTATTAGAGGTGGTGGATGTGGAGATGGTCCATCGATAGGTGAAGGCAATGGAGATGGAGATGGTCCATCGATAGGTGCAATTAATGATGGCAATGGAGATTGAGACGGAGAAGGTCCATTAGTAGGTGCAATTAATGGTGGTGATGGCAACGAAGATGGTCCATCAGTAGGCTCAATCATTGGTGGTGATGACAATGGAGATGGTCCATCAGTTTTTGCTATGAACGATGGTAATGGCAACAGAGATGGAGATGGTCCAACGGTAGGTTCGATCAATGGTGGTGATGGCAATGGAGATGGAGATGGTCCATTGGAAGGTGCAATTAATGTTGGTGATGGCAATGGAAATGGAGATGGACCATCAGTAGGTGCAATCAATGGCGGTGATGATAATGGAGATGGTGCATCGGTAGGTTCAATCAATGGTGGTGATGACAATGGAGATGGTCCATCAGTAGGTTCAATCAATGGTGGTGATGGCAATGGGGATGAAGATGGTCCATCGGTAGGTTCAATCAATGTTGGTGACGGAGATGGAGATGGTCCATCTGTAGGTGCAATCAATGGTGGATATGGCAATGGAGATGAAGATGGAGATGGTCCATCACTAGGTTCAATCAATGGTGGAGATGGCAATGGAGATGGTCCTTCGGTAGGTTCAATCAATGGTGGTGATGGCGATGGAGATAGTACAACGGTAGGCTCAATCAATGGTGGTGATGGCAATGAAGATGGAGATGGTTCATCGGTAGGTTCAATCAATGGTGGTGATGGCGATGGAGATGGTCCAGCGGTAGGTTCAATCAATGGTGGTGATGGCAATGGAGATGGAGATGGTCCATTGGTAGGTTTAATCAATGGTGGTGATGGCAGTGGAGATGGTCCATTGGTAGGTGAAATCAATAGTGGTGATGGCAATGGAGATGGAGATGGAGATGGAGATGGTCCATCGGTAGGTTCAATAAATGGCAATGGAGATGGTCCATCAGTAGGTGCAATCGATGGTGGTGATGTCAATGGAGATGGTACATTAGTAGGTGAAATCAATGGTGGTGATGGCAATGAAGATGGTACATCAGTAGGTGAAATCAATGGTGGTGATGGCAATGGAGATGGAGATGGAGATGGTTCATCGATAGGTTCAATCAATGGTGGTAATGGAAATGGAGATGGTCCATCAGTAGGTTCAATCAATGGTGGTGATGGCAATGGTGATGGAGATGGTGATTGTCCATTAGTACGTTCAATCAGTGGTGGTGATGGCAATGGAGATGGTCCATCAATAGGTGCAATCAATGGTGGTGATGGAAATGGAGATGGTGGTGGAGATGGCCCATTAATAGGTGCAATCAGTGGTGGTGATGGAAACGGAGATGGAGATGGTTCCTCGACAGGTGTAATCAATGGGGGTGACGACGATGGAGATGGAAGTGGTGGTGGAGGAGAATGGATTGGTGGTGGTGGATTATGGTAATAAGGTGGCGATGGATATGGAGTAAATGGTGGTGGAGGATTATTGTAATAAGGTGGCGGTGGAGATGGAGACAGTGGTGGTGGTGGTGGAGATTCTTTATGATATGTCGGAGGTGGTGGTGGTGGATGATGGTAATAATTTGGTGGGGGAGGTGGAGAAGGCGGTAGTGGATATTTGTAATAATGTGGAGGAGGTGGTGATGGTGATGGAGGTGGAGGTGATTTATAATAGTGACGGTATCGCGGAGGAGGCGGTGGAGGTGATCTATAATAGTAACGACGTCGTGGAGGAGGAGGCGGGGGCGATTTATAATAGTAACGACGTCGTGGAGGAGGCGGTGGAGGCGATCTATAATAGTAACGACGTCGTGGAGGAGGAGGTGGGGGAGATTTATAATAGTAACGACGTCGCGGAGGAGGTGGTGGAGGCGACCGTGGCCTATAACGGTATGACAAAGATGATGAATCATCAATATGAGGCTTATAATCAGCTGCTACACTAATAGCTATCAAGCAAAAGGCAAAAGCATACACAAGAAGGGGCCATTGCCCCAACTTTGATGGTGTTCCCATGTTGGAACCAAACTAGTTTGTTGTTTTTGCAACATTGATGGAAGAATTAGCTCTTTATATAGCAAGAGACCCAAACATTTGATAAAGACAAGTTAATTTTTTTGTAACAAAATTAAAGTGGCTCAAAACATTTAGAAAAACAAGTATGGTTTCATTTGGAAGAGGAAAGTACAAACTGGCCAAATGATCTATGAAAAATACACACTAAGTATATGGAATCTCATCTTAATATTATGAAATAGAGTCCTACTAAACTATGGGTTTAGTTCACGATAGACTATGAATTAGTCAAGATCAAGAGTATGTATCATTGTTTAGTATTTGCACTTTACATATAAATTTGTTTGACTTTTAGAGTGTGTTTGGTAAGAAGGAAAACATTTTTTGGAAAATGTTTTCCAATTTTTTCATGTTTGGTTGGGGCAAAGGTTTTGGAAAATATTTTCCAAATCAACTCATTTTTATCAAAATTAAGAAAATGACTTCCCTTCAAAAATTAAGAAAAACATTTTTCAAATCTCTCCTCCAATTTCAAATTATATTTTTTTTGGGAAAAAACATCAATTTTAAAAAAAATATTTTCAATTTCAAAATTTTATTTTTTTCACCCGACTTCTGACCCCTCCCCCCAACACCACCGCCTCTCCAAAAAATTAATTTTGCTTTTTAAAAGTATTTTCAAGTCCAAATTTTTATTTTTAAGCTCCTACCTCTCCCCCCCCCCCCCGGCTAGCTCCTACCCACCCCTACCAGCCCCCTCACCCCCACCCCCAACCCCCCAAAAAATTAATTTTTTTTTTTAAATACTATCAATTTTAAATTTTTATTTTTTCACTCCTACCCACTCCCTCTGCCCCCCTACCCCCACCCCTTATCACCACAACCCAAAAAAAATTGTTTTTAAAAAATATTTTCAATTTCATAAATTATTTTGTATTCTAGTAAAAATAAAAGATGTTCCTCAAAAATATTTTTCATTCATAAATCAAACACTAAAAATCATTTTCGAAAAATATTTTTTACTCACCAACCAAACATGAGAAAATAAGTCCAAAATCTACTTGTTTTCCAAGAAAACATTTTTCATGAAAAACATTTTCCTTCGTACCAAACACACCCTTAGTTATCTTTTGCAAATTGGATTTTGTCGTATTTAATTTCCCTATATAAATTAGCAAACACAATACATGAGAATTGTTTTCGTCTAGATAAAATATAAAGAGGAAATTAAACCAACCACACAAAATGATTGCAACTAATTTACTCGTTGCTATTTTTATTTTTTAGTGTATGTCATCTTGAATATATATTTTTCTTCCGATGTTTGATACATGTTCAAGATTAGTTTTTGTCCCCTATAATGATTACATTAATTAATTTACCTCCAATTATTATTATAATTAATTTTAAAAATTCTGATAATTTCAAAAATTAAGGAAATTGTTATAAATAATTTGTATTATAGTAAATGTCTAAATATGTGGAGTTCTTGTAGGATATGGTTAGAAATTCTACTTGGGGACCAAGTAAGGTTTTTCCTATAAATAAAGGGTTTTCCCATTGTAAATAAGATTTGTGAAAGATCAATAAATCCTGAATATACTTCGGGAGAAATAAGAAATCTTTTCTCTTCTCCCTGCTTTCTTCTTCTAAATTTATATAGTTTCATAACAGAAATTGATTAATAACTATTTTTTCATTAAAAAAAGTCAATTACTCCTACACGTGTACAATTCCTTCTCCTAAACTATAGGCACATAATAATTCATTTATCTCCACTTTAAATAATTTACATGAAAAAGTAATAATATTTTTTAATAATAAATAAGTATAAAAATAAAAATAGATATTTGATTTAAAAAACTAAAGGTTCAAACAACATATAAGTGGATTATTCAATAATGGTACATAGTATTAGGTAAATATATTAATTTTGAAATGAACTAAAATATAAAATCAAAATTAATTTAGTTTTAATATTTTTCATCATCTATCCTTATTATTAGAGGGAGAAAATTTATTATTATCTATTTATATCTAATAGGAGAGAAAAATACAATTACTATAAAATGAAATAAAATAAATTTATCATTAAATCAACAAAGATAATTTAAAATTTTAAAACAAAATAAAAATTTCAAAAATACCAAAAAAAATATCTCATGTATATTTTTTTATAAAATAAATTTATTCATACAACTAGGACCAATTTAGTTCTTTTGATCTTAAAAATTAGATTCTTTTTTATATTGTTATTAGATATTAAATAATCATAGTAATTAAAATTTAATAAAATTTCCCACTTATAATTTGACTTGAAGATTAAATAATATTTTTTAAATGCGTGGTTTTTAATTATGCATTTATAAAACATTTAAATTTGTGTTTTGTTTAACTTTTATAGTATTACATATTTGATGTGGAGAGTTGAAATTTGATTTTTTATAAGAAAAAAAGTTTTATAATTGCTTAACATTAATATATCATGACATAAAAAATGTAGTTAATCATAACAATTAGAATAACATTATAACAAAAAAGTTATATTGTAAATATATTTTATAAATTACTTTTGATTTAATCATTAAGACGTTTGAAACATCCGCTTAACATGTAATATATGTTAATACTAATTCTAATTAAGGGAGAAGCAATTTTATCATTTGCACCACATCTTGAATTGGTTCTCGTCTATACCCTATTATTATTATTCTAAAATCTATCCAAGAAATGATGTTTGTTTAAATTTTATTTTTTAATTTGAAAATTCATTAGAGATAAGGAAAAACTATCTAATTACACAAATAATGTAACCATGTGTAAGTATGAATCTGCTGTATAATTTGAAAAAAATTACATATTGTCTCACTAATTTTATAATTGCATATTAGAGTTCAGTCAAATACACTATTCTTACAAATTTCAAGTCACATACATGTATCAAAGACACTAGATGCATTTTGAAAAACAAATACACATGGAGAGGGCGAGTTAGATAATCAACATGATACATGTATCCTTGATAGATACATTCTGAAATACAGATGCATAGAGATGAAGGTGAGCGAGAAGTTAGTGTGTATTTTAGATAAATGTGAATCACAATTAGATATGGTGTATCTAAAATAAACTACACCTAATTTGACTCGCATGCATTTGAAATGCTTGTATATAATAAAATAAATATGATGCGAAAGATAATTCTGAAAAATAAAAAAGGCCGATGATTAAGATATAATCTTGTAAATTTTGTATTGTTTGCTCTAGAAATAATTTTAACTTTTTGTGTTTCATTGAGTCGGGGTGTGTACGAAAAGGGTTTATCGATTGTACAACGACTTAACTAATAAAAAGTTATTAATTTCTCTATTGTACTTATTAGAACTAGCAATTAGCATTGTCCAATTTTAGAGAGTGAAAATATGTACTTTTGGTGATAAGCAACTTACCAATTTAAAAGACATTGCTAAATAATAATTAGAGTTTGGTCAAAATTTATTTAATTTTTTTTTTAAAAAAAACTTGATCAATTATTCTATTTTTAGAATATATATATTTTTTACTTTTTAAAACTTTGATAAATAAGCTAGCACTGAGTTCATGTAAATTAATCAAGTGCCCTTTATAATGATGTTTTAATACATCTAATTGTTGAGTTCGAAAGTAATTAGGACGTCATACGAAAATTTATAATTTCAAATAATATAATATTAAACGACACATAAGACTATACTAAAAGACATTGTTATATGATGTAGTCAATTAGCCTACATTTATAAAACTAATTAAAACCCTTAAAATTGTACAGATAAAATCTCTCTTTAAACAAGGCTTTCTAAATGAGAAGAGGGGTCTTCAGAGTTTTAAAATTTTTCTCTAAAAAAAGAATAAACCAAACATAGAAGAGAATTATATTTTCCTTGCAAAAAATATTATGTATTAATGATAATATTTTGACTTTTATATTAAAAATAAATAAATTAAATAAGGTAAAAAAATCAAAACAAAATCTCAATACTAATGTCAACTATCAAATATCCAATAAGGGATTCTATAGAGATGAGTCAAAGGACTAGTTAAGTGTTGCAATACTTTTTGTCGATAAAATTTTAATTGAATTGGTAATTCTGTTAATTATAATCATACATGCATGGACATAAAAAAATGTAAATATTGTAACTATAGGAGGGGCAAACAGGCAAATTCGGACTGCTATGGAAAGTCAAAATTGGGCTAAATGAAAATGAATAAAGTATTTAATTTATTCTTATTTAACACATAAAAAAATTGATTGATGGATCAATATTCATGTTATTTATGATTCCAGAAATGATTAGGTAAAAACAGAAGATAAAAATCAAAATAAAATCAAAATCTTATGATTTCATAAATAATTAGATAAAAACATAAGATAAAAATCAAAATAAAATTGAACTCTCTCAGAGAAAGCAATGAGTTATAAAAAATAACAAGCAAAAGACAAATGGTGTTGACAATATGGATATTTGTATTTTTCTGTCTAAATATCCATATTTTAGTAGATAACATGGATAATATTTATATTAAATCAATTTTCAATTATTAGTTATTCAATACATATTTAATAAGTCGAATGAAATGATTACATGTTTCTTAAAACCATTTTATGAGCCTTAATTAGAACCAACATTTGAATATTTTCTTTTTGAAATTTGAAATTTTTCATT
The DNA here is from genome assembly GCF_036512215.1 of Solanum lycopersicum. Classification (NCBI taxonomy): domain Eukaryota; kingdom Viridiplantae; phylum Streptophyta; class Magnoliopsida; order Solanales; family Solanaceae; genus Solanum; species Solanum lycopersicum. The sequence goes on from NC_090800.1 coordinate 15,340,092, forward strand.
TTAAAACTTTAGACAGAAATGCCTAAAGTTTGCTTGATTTCAAATTGTTTGTGATTTTTACTATGTCTTAAGTAATGATCGTAAATCAACCGTTTGTGTACTTTGGCCAAATCTCCTTTCCAAGCTCATGTAGGTAGGCTATAAATTGATCTTTGAAAATAAAAATTCACTCAAGATTAATCAAATTATATTGCCAAACAATTTGTGATTTAGTATACACTTACCAATACCGGAAATAAAAAATAAAATTTATAAGTAAAATTTAATCAAATTTATGAGATATGTTAATTAATTAATAAGTGATATATTCGTAAATATATATAAATGGAAGAAACGGTTTGGTCTTGGAAAAATTTATTAGTTTTATGCGTCTGCTTCTTTTTTCTTTTTTTTTTTTATAAAAAAGCAAAAATCCTTAACTTCTTCTCCGTAACAGAAAAATTGTTTCTACTTCAATTTAAAAATAATTTTACTAATATCAAATGCCTTAAAATTTCCAACAAAAAAATATTTTTTCTCAAAATATATATTTTTGGTCTCTCAATAACAATGTCCAAACATGCTCTGAAACTGTACTAGTAGGAACACAATAAAAAAACTGAATTGTTAATCTGAACTTCTATCTGTCAAAATAATCTGTAACAAGGTACTTTTTCAAATTAACAGTAGACATAGTTAGGTATCAATAATGACCCACTCAGTCATTTTTTTTAAAAAAAATCATGACTTTGATCGTTTGTCCATCTTAATATCGACTCGGCTCTTTTATTAATGAGTTTGAAAAATTGATTTGAAATTTTGAGTTAAAGGTTGATAATGTGGTAAGTTTGTGAGTGTTAAAAGCTAAGTTGTTAATAAAGTAATTTTTGGGGTCCCTTGAAATTTCAAGTGTCAGAAAGAAATTCCGTCGATTCCATCAGTCCCAAAAGGTGAAATCTAATACGTCAGCGTTTTTAGTTGCAGATTCCGAGTCTTTTTGGAGGATTTGAAGTCCTAAGTTGTTGTGGAATTTTAGCTTATGAGTTGACTTCGATCAACATTCACGGTCCGAATGTTTGGATTGTAATTTCGAGAGTTTCGTTGGATTCAGGGGATCATTTTAGATCTAGATGAGGTCTTCGTTGATTTTCGTAAAGGTCCCGAGCTTGTTTTTAGCCTTTTTGGGCATGAGTTTCTTGTAGTTTTCATGGATGTCGAGTCAAAAAGACATCAGATTCCTTTATCGACGATTCCATTGAGTCTAGAACGTTGAGTATAATTTATTTGCGTATGTGATTTGTGTGCATGAGATTTCGAATGAGTCCCGAGGCTTTTGATCTTTTTAGAGTTGTGTCGATTTTTCTGGTGTCTAAGTTTTGGTGCAACTCCGCTTTTGCGAGAGTTGGCTTGCTATTACGACGCTTGGTTCGTTTTTGCGAATGGTCAACCTTTGTCGACCTTCACATTTGCGAAGCAGCCATCGCTTAAGCGACATTTGGTAAGCAAGGCTTGATCACAGAAGCGAACTCGCGATTTTTAGTTGGGTTCGCGTGGCAATATCAGAGAGGGTTTTTGCTATTATTTCGAGGCTTAAACCACATTTCACCATTTTTTTGAGTTTTGAAAACTTTGGGGAGATGATTTGGAAAAGATTCTCGAGTAAAATGTTTTGGGTAATGATTCTTAACTCTAAATTTTGGTCATCCATTATCATTATTGAATTTATGAGCTTAAATCAAGATTTTGGGTTGATAAATTGAAAGTTTTTCATGAACTTGAGTTTGAAGAAAAGTGAGTTTATGAACTGATTTTAAGTCCATTTTCGAAACAATTTTTCCTAATGATTTTTTAAATCCTTGGTTAATGTTTTCAAGTATTAAATTTCAGATTCAATCCTTAATTTTAGAATTGAGTTTTGTGTTGATTCATCCACCTTTCAAGAGGATTGATGTAGGTATTGTTGTTTCCGAAAATTTATTGCGAATACTTGCTTGTGCATACATTATATGACTTTTGAAGTGATTCGAAAGGGTAAGACTCGACTATTGGAGTAATTGTTGATTGATTTAAGGCAAACGACTTTCTAGACATCGTATTCTAGTTAAATTTGTATGGTTCCTTTGTTGTTTGTGTGTTGGGAGTATGGGAATGAGGCGAAGATTTAATTGTCCATTTGTTATATCTAATGAATAATAAGGGGTTGAAATGAAAAAGACTATGTGTTGATCATGATGCTATGAATTACCTTCTTGTAACCCTTGTTGATTGTTTGATGAAACACTTGAAAGCACGAATATTGATTTGAATTGTATAATTTGTTGTCTCTTCTATGTGGTGTGATATTAATTGCTTGTGTACATTGATGATTGGACACCATGATGAGACATATGATATATAATTATGAGGCTAAGGTCTTTTCCGACAAGTGTTATTATATCGAGGTCTTTGCCAACAAGTGTGATTTGGCTAAGGGCATTACCGGTGAGTGTTAAATGTCGAGGTCATTTTTGACAATGATTGTGAAGCCGATGGGAAATGATTCCGACAAGAGACCGATTATTGTGGTGTATCAATGTTTATGCATGAACTTCTTGATACTTGAGATTGATATGCTTGTTTTGTGTGACTAAACTACTTGTCATTGAGACTGACTTATTTAATCCGTTTAATTGTTAAATTGTGAAGTTTGAACTGTAAATGTTGAGCTTGTGAGTTGTGTATTGTAGAATTGCTAGGTTGAGGGTTTCCGTGTAGGTTGTAGTTTGAGGAGGTTCGATTGGTACGTGTTATTGGATAGTAACTTCTTATTTCTACACTTGCCTGGGTTCTGAGTCCGGACCCATATGATCTCTCTTTGTCTTTCTTCTATCTTGAGGCCTGTCAAAGACTTGACCTTTTCTTACACTTCATCTGTTTGAGAAACAAAGATTGAGACTTGTATTTAATTTTTAATTCTGCACTTGCGTATTTAGTGACTTGTACACTTGCACACCAGATTTTGAGGGGTTTAATAGAAGAATAAGTTTTCCGTTTTATCTTTTTTTCCATATTTTTTTCGTTTTCGTTTAGCTTGACACTGACTTGTCTAGGTGAAAATAGGCAAGTGTCATCACAATTATTTCGTGACAATTTCTCTTTTACTTTTACTTATTAGTTTGAGATTAGCTTAAAAAATCTAGCTAATAATAGTTCACAGCACTATAATTAAGAGAATATATTTAATTGGGCATCATTGTAATTAGAATTGTGATTTGAAACTTTGGATGAATTCATATGATTATTTGGGCTTGTTCAAATAATCAAGGTTGAAATCGAGGTACTACAATCTTTTTACAGTATCTGGTGTGTATCGTAATGATAAGATAAAAGAAGTAAAAATTGTTTGGATTGATACTATTTAATAAATAATCATTGGATTGTAACGATATTTTTTTGTTTATTATTATTTATAGCAACATTATGTTAAATTTGAAATATGTATTAAAAGTGAATTATGTATATATTAAATATGTATTATAACTATTTTTTAAAAATATATTATGCTTGTTTTTTTTAAGAAATTGACACATTGTAGTATAAGTGTATTGAAATGTGTGATAAATGGTTTAATCATCAATAAAACTTGTATTATATGTGAATAATAAATTGTTCTTTGTTATATATATTAAAATTGTATTATAAATGTATTAAAAGTGATCAAGTGAAAAAAATTGTTATTCCTATAAAATGATAAATTTTTTTTTAATATATTATATTTATGTAAGTTTCCCAAATAATGTGATTACAAAAATCTAGTGGATCAGGATTAGTTTACCCTCAAAATGGATTTTATTTTTATTTTTTAAGACTTATGCTTATTGTAAAATTATTTGAACTTATCGTGAGTCTCTTATAATTTACATATTTTTCATAAGATGCTTTTATGATTTACATATTTTTCATATGATATTTTTATTTAGTCTGAACTTGCCTTTCGTTTACCAGTTCACTAGATACTTAATGGCATCTTGGATTTGAGCGGAGCTTAAATATTTTTTTGAGGAATAAGCATTCTCCTGAAAAATTAAGGTGTTTGGTCATTTAGCAAAAGTATTTTTAAATATGAATAATAGAACATTTTCTGCGATTAGTAAAAAAATTATGTTTCTCCAAAAAAGACGAAGCAAAAGGATAAAATTAATTATTTTGACAATATCTTTTGTTAATTAATTGGCATATATATATGGTAGAATTTTGTTAAGTACCATCAAGAATTTTATAAGAATCTGTTGTATAAAAAGAAGAATATATATAAAAACCCTCTTTGAAAATGACATTTATCGTAGCGATATATTTTTCGTAAAATCATCCATTATATTGATCATACTCAGATATTATATACTTTCTCCGTTTAAAAACGGATGATCAAGTTTGACTTGTAACGGAGTTTAAAAAAAGAAAGATGACTTTTAATCTTGTAATTCTAAATAAAAGTTATGCAAATGCACCAAAATGTCCTTTAATCTTGTGATTTTAAACATGACACGTGAAAAATTAAAGTAAAAGTGTTGCCAAAAAAAGAAATGGATCATTTTTTTTAAAACAAACTAAAAAGAAAATAAAGACATTCTTTTTTAAACGGAGAAAATAACAATATTTAAAAAATATATATTTTATTAAAAATAAGATATAAAATATTTATTCACATGAAAAAATTCAAGTACAAATATCTAAAAGATAGAGTGAGTTTCACAGGGGTATTTATAGTACGATGGCAAAAATTTAAGTCTCATAACTTCTTCTTTTATTTTTTTGAATAATATTATATTTTTACCATATCAAAATAAATTAATTCAACATGATAAAACTTAATAAAGTGTAGTACCATAAATTAGTAACAGTAGATTGTATTAAATTATATATTTGCACTAGCACTATTTTACTATTTTAATTAATAAACATTGCACTTATAATTAGTTATATTATTAAGTCTTTGATATTCTCTAACCAACTAAATTTTAAAACTTTAGATCTTTTATGAGCTTATTTTTTTTTATCATTATTCATAATATGATTAAACATTTAATATTTGGATATTTTTTTAAACGTGTTTTAACCATATTTTACTATTATATTTAATAAACATTTATGCAATATCATAATTGAATATATAAGCATTTCCAACTTACTAATTTTGTTTTACATGGCAATCATCCAAAACTCCATTGAAAAGTAATGAGGCTAATTGTACTGGAGTTGATCTTCATTATTGGTATATATTTTGTGGATCCCTTCTATTGATTAGGTTCTAATAAGGGGAAATGATGAAATACCAGACAAGGAGTTAGGTTTTGTTTACTTTTACGAATTATAGTTTGAGATTAGCATAACTCTAGCTAATAATAGTTGGCTATAATTTAAAATATTGTGTATATTATCATATACCTAGATTCATGTGTTTTGCTACAAGATACACCAAAATAAGAAAAGAGGCACACTAGATTTGTTATATATCTAAGATAGACGTGAATCACAATAGATACACACTGGATATATGTATATGTATGTATGTATTGATGTGATTTAGTTGTATTTGGTATTCTAGATATATAAAAGAGTGACGAGCGAGATGAGAGAGAGGCAAGGGACATGGACGAGATTTTTGTTATGTGTCCCAGATACATGTGAATCTATTTGAATATAATATATCTAGACAAATTATATCTAACTTTGACATAATGTATCCCAAGATATATATATGAATACAAATGAAATATACAATATATTTCAACCAAATAATTGTATGCATGTATATTTTGGTTGAATTCTATACAATAACAATAAAAACTTGTATGCAAATTGTTTGTTTTGATCAAATTTTTTACATTTTGTGAAAAAGTACTTGCTAATTTTTTTAAACAGAGTTTATCACTAATTTGGGTAAAATTCGTATAATTTAGCATATGTAAGTAAACCCCGGTCCCTCAAATTGCCTATTTTTTTTAAAATTATATATATAATCTTGTATACGTTTTATATATATATATATATATATATATATATATATATATATATAGTAACACCGTAATGAATTTTAGTTTATGGACCAAAAATAAATTAAAAAAAATATATAGTAGAATCAAAATTTGGTTCATGCTATATGAATTTGACCATGGAAGTGGTTTGGTATGCCTCCTTTTGTTTTGAGTATAATAGATTAGGGAGTTAATGAAAATAGGATTTAGGAGGGGGTGGGGGAACTTTGTATTTTAAAGTCAGCAATTGATAGAGTATATTAGCGAAAATAATATATGCCTTAGTTTGGTGCATTTTTTAAATGTTATTGTGTGTTATAAATACAATGCATTTCTAGTATTAATAAGGCAAATGGATTTAGTATAGACATTAGCATGACTAAACATCTAATTACTCCTCAACAATAATAGTTTTATATCTTTTTCACCATAACAGTGAAAGATAGTTTTATAAATAATTTTTTTTTGCAATGCATACTATTTTTAATATAATTAAATGCAAGCATTACTTTAATTATTTTTTACATTCCGCTGAACGATTCCTTAAAAAACTATTTCAACAGTCTGTGCCTCTACCCTCTTTTGTACTCTTTATTAATAATCTGCCCAATGAAGTTCTTTGCCATGCAAAATAACACCTACTACAATCAACTAAAAAAGTAACCAAAATATCAATTTGGAACCAATAGGAAAGTGACTAATACAATAAAATAAACTATATAGATATATCTCTTAATACAAGACCAAGTTCTTTAGTTATAGAATTTTCTTCTTCTTGAGACTCTAAGTGAAGGGTTCTTCTCACTTTGATGTCTCTATCTTGGGTGTGGTAAAATTCTTTACTTTTATATTTGTGTCTCTACGTACGATTTATTGTAACAAAAATAATTTTTAGTAGCAATAAATATACACATTAACATAGAGTGGTAAAGTCTTTACCGACTTTAATTAACTGTCATTGAATTCAATGTCTCTATAAACTTCAAAAACATTTTCACAGAGAGTTATATGCAACTAAAAAATAATGCCGTTATTTAATTGGCGCTGAATATCAATGTAGTGTCGATTAAATAGTGTAATTCACTAATCTAAACATTAATTGGTTCAAGTGTCTCCCAGAATTCAATTCTAGTTTGACTTGATTTGAATCTTCTTCATGCATAAAGTTTTTTCCCCTAATTACAAGCTAATTTTATGTCCATAATGTATTTATGACAACTTTTTTTTTCTTAATTTCACGTTTAAAGTAGAATTGAATTAAAGGTGGATCAAACTTGGAGATCCTTTGACCATAATTTTTATGTGGATATCATATTTCTTGGCATCCTCTTTACAATGAAATAAGAAGGTCATGCTTTCGATGCTCCTACTTCGAGTTATCAATTTTCTACTGCTCTGAAAAGTTGAACGAGATAAAATTGGAGCTAACTTTGAAAGAATACATATACTAATACTAAGATATTTTGATACAATGCAGATTGCTTTTTGATAAGCTAACTTTGAATGAGAGAGTTTAGAAAGAAGAAGAACTTTATTGGTTGAATGTGGCCATGTATCTGGCTTCATACAAATATGATCACACAAGCTCACATATGGCATGTGCTGCTTCTAACTAACTCTGACAGAATTAACTAACTATTAATAGAATTACTCTTATCTCTAGTACTCCCCCTCAAATTGGAGCTTTTGTATATATCAAACACCCCTAGTTTGTTCAGTAGGAAATGTTGTTGTGCAACACCTAAGACCTTTGTAAGTGCATCTGCCGGTTGCTCTTTAGTGTTGACATACTCTGTGTGAAGGAGTCCACCTTTGATCTGCTCTCTCACAAAATGGCAATCAATCTCAATATGCTTTATCCGTTCATCAAAAATGGGATTGGCACTGATTTGAATTGTTGATTTATTGTCACAGTATAGTTTTACAGGCGTGTCAATGACTACATTCAGCTCCTTTAAAACCCCTACTAACCAAATGATCTCTGAGACTTAAGCTGCCATGCTCCTGTATTCAGATTCTTTTGAGCTTCTACTCACAGTATGCTGCTTCTTGGACTTCCAAGATATGATTGTGTTTCCTAGATTCACCAAACATCCTGACACTGACCTTCTTGTGTTGGGATAAGACTGGGCAACGGAACGGGACGTACCGGTACCGTTCCGGTTCGTTCCGGTTCGTTCCGGTTCGGTTGCCTACGGGACGGGTCGGGATAGTCTAAACCGGTACACGGAACGAGACGAAATCATAGTTTCGTACCGGTGTACCGGTACCGGTTCATTTCGAGTCCGGTCCGGTTTATTTAATATATATTAATTTTTTTATATTTTATATTTTATATAATTTATATTTATATTTTTTATAAATTATATTTAAAAATTTAAATTTTTTCAAATTCCCCGCCCCTGCAGCCTGCAGACTGCATAAAGCTGCACTGCAGCTGCAGTGCAGGCAGCCCCCCCCTCCCGGCCCCTACCCTATTCCCGAGACCACCCTTACCAACAGCTTTAAAGTTTAAACAAAAAAATTAAAATGACTAGTTTTTTTATTGTATAAATTAGAGTTGTGTGTAAAAATTTTATAGACAAATTACAAGTTTACAACTTACAAATATAAGTCTGAGTATTTGAGAGAATATATATTTCCAAATTACATTCATATTTATAACTTATATCATTTGGTCATTTGGTGTATTTTGGAGGAGGAATCTTCTTCAAATTTCAAGTTTCGACATCAATATTTTAATTTTCACTATAATCGTTTGTTCTTACACAAACGTTTGGTAACTTCGTTCCACTCTCTAATCTTATATTTATTTTTTGTATTTATTATTTAACTTTTAAATTGTTCTTGTTATATTATTGTTCTTGTTAAGTTTCGTATTTTATAATTTATAATTTTATATCATGGAGTCTTCTAAAAAAAGTGGAAGTAAAAAAGGTCTAGTAGAATCAGTAAAAAAATTAGTTAAAAAAACTAACAAAGGTGCTAGTTCGTATAAATCTAAAATTCCTCTTGTTAGAATAAATACAGATGAATTTACGCATGTGAATGAAACTAGTTTTTCCCGTCCCGGTCCTATAAATATTAATTCAGATAGTCCGACTCCCCATGAACTCTATGAAAGACATTATGGTATTAATCAAGAAAATGAAGAAGTGGAAACGGATGACAATTAAATTTAGATGAAGAAGTAGATTTAGATGATACACCAACTAGCCCCGCCGCCGACCTTAATACAGTCAATAGTATAGGTATTGAAGCTCCACCTCCGGTTGAAACTACTCGTCCCCCTATTATTCCAACTAGAGGTAAGACCAAGGTACAACGTTCTTTAAAATCACATGTGTGGAAATTTTGTTATTTGAATGAAGAAAAAACTTTTAGTATATGTAATCTTTGTAAACAACATTTTAAATATACATATGGTGGGACGGGAGGTTCAACGGGGGGATTAAAAAAAACATTTGATTAACAAGCATAGTAAAGAGTGGTTTGCATATATGTCTTCTCTTGAAGTTGTTGGAAATTGTAATGTTGAAGAATCGGTTAGAGGATCAAATATGGTTCAAAGTGAGTTAAATACTTCGAACCCAAGTGGTCCTCTTACACATCGAACCTATAACAAGGATCGTGATCGTGAAAACTTTGCTAAAGTGGTTGTTGTTTGTGGTTTACCTTTTAGTTTTGGAGAACATCCGGGTTTTATTGCTTATATTCTTGAAACATATAATCCTAGTTTTCAAGGTTTATCAAGAAGCATGGTAAAAAGAGATATTTTCGAATTTCAAGAAAAACATTGTCAATATTTACGTGCCTATTTTGAACTAATGGATTGTAGAGTTGCTATTACTACTGATATGGGTCGTAGTCCTAATGGTTTTGATTATTTAACTGTTACTGCGCATTGGATCGATTATAATTGGAATTTACAAAAAAAGAATTATTGGTTATAAAATTTGTCAAAAGAAAAAAACCGGAATTTATATTGCTACTACTGTGTTGGAAATTTTAGATTTTTTTGGTCTTTGTGATAAAGTCGTTAGTATTACTTTAGATAATGCCTCTGCTAATTTAAATGCTATTAATTTGCTAGAACCTAGACTTTGTCCTATTAGTAAATATGCTTTTCATGTTAGATGTGCTGCGCATATATTAAATTTGGTTGTTAGTGACGGTGTGAAATTATTTGAAAATAGTTGTGATAAAATTGATAATGCTTGTTTTTACATTTTTCATATGAATAGTAGTAGTAGAATTAATCAATTTAAAGAACTTTGTAATGCATTTAAACTTCCGTTTAGAAAAGTTCCGAAGCATGTAAAAACTAGATGGAATTCCTTTTATGATATGCTTGAAGTTGCTTATGCATATAGGCAACCTATTACTACGCTATTTAATAATCATAATGCTTATCCTGAATTTAAAATTAATGATAGTGATTGGGATGAAGTAAATGAACTTAGAATATTTTTGAAATCATTTTATGATGCTACTAAATTTTTTTTTGGAATATACTATCCTACTATTTCTGAAATTTTAATACACATATGTGAGATTTCATCTATTTTTTCTGAATATAAAACAAATACTTTATTCACCTCTGCTATTGAAGTTATGATTACAAAATTTAAAAAATATTTTTTTCCTATTCCTCAAATTTATTTAACTGCACTTCTTTTCAACCCCGAATATAAAGAATATGGTGCAAAAGCTTTAGTTGAATGCATTAATCAGAATTTAGATATTCAACCTGAAGAAGAACCTGATTTGGTAATATGTCAAAATAGTATAAAATACTTTGCAAAAGAAATGTATGATAAATATTCATTCTTAGATAATGTTGAAAATCCTCAAACGTCTACGAACCAAGTAGGTGCTCATGGACGAGTGAAACATAAACTTGGTCTTGACTCTTCTAATAAATGTGAATTTGTTAAATATCTTGAACAGGGTATAGATTATATTACAAACGATAATGGTATATCGGAACTATTGAACTGGTGGAGAAATCGTGGAGCTCAATATCCAAAAATTAGTAGGATGGTGAAGGATGTGCTTGCAATTCAAGGATCATTAGTAGCTTCGGAGGCAGCTTTCAGCGCGGCAAGATTTCAAATTGGAGACCACAGATATTCGTTAGCAGAAGACAGCCTGGAGATATCAGTGTTATTTAGAGACTGGATAAATGCTGAGCGTAGAAATCAAGGACTTCCAAAGTTAGATAGTCAATTTGAACTTTTCATAGATTCAGCTATTGGATGTGGTAGTGATGATGACATCGAAATTCAAGATCGTCAACGAGCTTTACCAAGACCAAAAGTTGATCACAATCAATCCCTAGCTGAGTTAGAAAGAGGATTTACGGGACTATACAACTATTAGTATTACATTCGAGACATAGTTGAAACAGAACCCTTCCTAGAAGGTGGCTGCGTAAGCTATGTACTCTACTAATAGTTGTAAATTGAAATTGTAATTTGTTATAAATTTAAATAAATTAAATTGATATTTTTTAATTTTTGTAATTGTTTTATCCTTATTTTAATTTACTTTTTTAAAATTACAAATTTTATTTATTTAATATTTACAAGATACAAGTTATAAATATAACTTATAAAATAAATATTAATGAATATAAGTAATAACTTATAAAGTATAAACTTCAAAAGATTTAAATTTTGAAAACTTTATTAGATTACTTGCAAACTTAAAAATAATCAAAAAAATTAATAAAATATCTTTAAAATAAACTTAAGTTAAAAATTATAGTATGAATTTAAAAACTATTAATTTATACTTAAAAATAAAAAAAATTATATTTTTGTAATTCAAAAAATATCGTCTCGTTAATCCTGTCCCGTTCCATCCCGGTCCGTTCCGGTTCATTCCGGTTCCGTCCCGGTATATAGTGGAACGGGATGGAACCGATGAATCATCCCGGTAATTCCGGTCCGGTTCATCGCGGTACCGGTCAAAATTCCGATCAACGGATTCCGGTCCGGTCCGGTACCGGTTCATTCCGGTCAGGTGACTCGGTTCTGGTCCGTTGACCAGTCTTATGTTGGGACATGATGCTAGTCTGAGTCACAAAAAACTTTCAGCTATGTGCTGGGAGTGCTGCATAGCAATATCCCTTGTCCTGGACAACCCTTGATATATCTTACCAACCTTAGACCTGTTTCCCAGTGAGAAACTTTGGGCTTCAACATAAATTGAGACAAGAGTTGTACTGCAAAGCTTATGTCAGGCCTTGTTGTAGTAAAATATAACAACCTCCCAATGAGTCTTTGATAGGCTGTAACATCTTTGCATATAACATCATATATGTTTCCAAGGAGTTCATCATACTCAACAGTGGTAAATTTCTTGTTTGGCTCCGAAGGTGTAGCAGCTGGATTTAAACCTGATTCAGATATAAATTCCAAAGCATATTTTCTCTGGTTGAGAAGAATGCCTATCTTCGACCTCGATACTTCAATCCCTAGAAAATACTTGAGATCTCCAAGGTCTTTCATGTTGAATTTGTTGTGTAATTCTTCTTTTGTGTCTTGAATTAGCTTGCTTCAATTACCTTTAATCAGTAGATAATCAACATAGATTAGGACAACAGCTACCTCAGTCCCCTCCTTCTTAGTGAATAGAGAATGATCATAGGGACTCTGTACATATCCTGCTCCAACAAGGGCCTCAGTCAGCTTGAGGTTCCATTGTCTTAAGGCCTGTTTAAGTCCATATAAGGATTTCAGTAGTTTACATACTTTGTCCTCCCCCTTCCTTTGGAAACCCTAAGGCAATTGCATGTAAACTTCCTCTGATAAATCTCCTTGTAGAAAAGCATTGTGTACATCTATTTGAAACAATGGCCAGTTGTGAGATGCTGCAACACCAATTACTGTTCTCATAGTGAATATTTTGGCTACTGGAGAGAAGGTTTCATGATAATCCAGACCTTCTTTTTCATTAAGACCTTTTGCAACTAGTCTTTCTTTGTATCTCTCAATGTCACCATTAGCTTTGTGTTTGATTTTGAAAACCCATTTTGATCCAATGTCCTGCTTTCCATCTGGTAAGTCAACTAAGATTCATGTTTTATTTTGCTACAAAGCACTAACCTCAGCATGCATGGCATCAATCCAGTGTTGAGAAGCAGATGCTTCCTAAAATGTTGAAGGTTCCACAACCACTGAAAAAGCTGCTACATAGGACTGATATGTATCACTCATGTTAGAATAGGACAGCTAATCTGCAATAGGATATAGACAACTAAAGTTGATTTTGTGAGGCATTATATAATACATATCCCATCATGGTGGTGTTGGTACTCTACCAGTTGTTCTAGTATCTTCAACTGGTGCTTCAATGTAAATATCTCCAACTCCTATAGTAAGACTTTCCTCAATATAAGACTCTATTTGGGTAGTAGTTGTATCAGGAATTTGATCAACTGGACCATCTCTCTCTATATATGATGACTCAGTAGCTTCATCAAGGTCTAGAATAATGGGATTACCAGGCATGGCAGGACAGACCTCAGCTTGAGTTGTACTTACAATATTTTGATCATGTTAGATAGGCAAGTGCAGAGTATAATAAAACACCGATGTTGTCTTTGAAAGGAAAAATATGCTCCATGAATGTCACATCTCTGATGATAAACACTTGATGACTTTTGAGATCTCTATATCATTTATGAGTTTTTGAATACCCTATTAGGGATGCCTTCTTGGCTCTAGGAGCAAATTTATCCATTCGAGGTAGAATTGAGCAAAACACAAGCATCAAATGCCCTTAAATGATTCAGAGCAGGTTCTTTTCCATATAACATCTCATGTAGGGACTTCGCTTTCAACAACACTCTAGTAGGAATTTTGCTTATCAAATAAAAAGTTGTTTTAACACAATGTCCCCAATACTTAATAGGCATTCCACTATGAAATCTCAAAGCCCTTGCAATATTCATTATGTGTTTGTGCTTCCTTTCTACTACCCCATTTTGTTGTGGGGTGTAAGCACATGAACTTTGGTGCACAAAACCAAGAGACGACAAGAGATTACTACATATGATATTAAAAGACTCTGTACCATTATCTGATCTAAGAGTCTGTACTTTGACACCAAACTGTATATTAACCATTATCAAGAAATCCTTCAAAATGATATAAACATCAGTTTTACATTGTATGAGACTAATCCAAGTAAATCTACTGAAATCATTAACATCGTAACAAAATATTGTTTTTTGTCATAGGTGGGGGTTCTGTAAGGTCCCCAGACATATACATGCATAAGCTGAAAACACTTAGTTGAACTACTATGAATTTCAGGAAAAAATGTTCTACGTTTCTTAGCTAAGGAACAAGTTTGAAAACTATTATGTCTCCTAACATCTATATGATCCTTGAGGGATAAAATGTGTTGCATAGCCTTGAGTGCAGGGTATCCAAGTCTGATGTGCCACAAATTAGTGTGATAATAAGCTTTTATTGTTGCACCAACTACTGCAGGTACTTCATCTTTTAACATATATTAACCATTGAGTTCTTTACCAATCCCAATCAACTTTCCATATTAAAGATCCTGCAATGTATAGAATTTACAGAAGAAACTAATGTTGCAAGACAGTTCCTTAGTCTTGTAACTTAGAGTAAATTGAACTTGAATTCTGGCACAAATAGAACATTTGTCAAGTTCATATCTTCTAAAATTGTTGAGCTTCCAGTGTTTATTATTTCTGCTCTTTTTCCTGTAGATAATTGTACTATGTTGGATCCCTCTAATCCTTTTTTCTGTGTGAGTTTTGGAAATATCCCCATTCATAGGCCCGAGATCTACATCTATGAAGAATTGAAAGGTCCGAATGATCTTAAATCATGTAACATGTTTTTACATGAGGTGACATAGTATGTTGCCCCTGAGTTAATAATCCATTCAAATACAGAGGCTTTTAGGAGAAGTGACACATTACCTATTAGGTTGGCTTGGCATTCTTGACGCTCTTTGTTATGCACTAGATTCCTGAATTGATCAAGATCCTCATTGCTGAGCTTAGTGTCATCCTGAATTGGTATGTCAGCTGCTGCATTATTAGCATCAGGTCTGAAGTTCATTAGAACTACCCATACAAGACTGATAAGAACCTTGTTGTGTAGATCTGGAATTGCCCATTCCAGTTTGATAAGGACCTGGTGTTCCAATTTGATATGAACCTGATTGCGCTGGTTTTATCTTGCTCTTGAAATCAGGTGGATATCCAACCAACCTATAACAATCAGCAGTGAGATGATTTTTAAATCCACATATTTCACATGTAGTCGCCAATAGTGGTTTCTTTCCTTTGTGATGCTGCCCTCTTCCAGCTAACAATGTGAGAGGTTCTTTGTTGGATTCTACAACACCTAGTACATGTTGACTCTCCTCTTGCACTACAGTGGAATAGGCTTGATTTACAATAGGTGTTTCTGTTTTCATAAGAATATCACTCCTCACATGAGTGAATGCTTCATTTAATGCCATTAAGAACATTAACAACCTTTTCTGATGAAGATGACTTATATATGACTTAGCCTCAACACATTCATAGCAAGGAGAAGATATTCTCATATCCAATTCATCCCAGAGATCTCTCATCGTAGAGTAATAATCAGTGACAGAGTCTGTACCTTGCTTCAGGCTTTCAACTTCTGCCCACAGTTGATAAACTCTTGTGAGATTTGATTTATCAAATCTCTCTTTGAAATCCTCCCAGACTCTCCTAGCATTTAAAGCATATATAATTGTAGGCAGCAAATTAGGAGCTACTGTGCTACTGATCCATGAAAAAACCACAGTGTTACATCTTTCTCATTGTGTATCCAGATCTCCATTGTATGTGGACTTCAAACAAGTTCCATCAACGAAACCAATTTTATTTTTCACCAATAGGGCTATCCTTATCGATCGACTCCACAAGCCATAATTTTCTGGTCTTGTGAGTTTGACCATATGTAAAGAAATAGCAGGTGTGTCTGAGGACTGCAGATACAAAGGATGATGATGCTCAAAGGTGGCAACTGTTAATTTTTCCATTGACGGATCCTAGTACTTGCTAAGAGGAGCACTCTCTGCGGAAAGACAATCTTGAACAGTGATCGTTGCTATGATACCATGATAGAATGTAGATTCCTCTCTGAATATGCTAACTTTGAATGAGAGAGTTTAGGAAGAAGAATAATTTTTATTATAGGTTGAATGTGGCCATGTATCTGGCTTTATTCAAATGTGATCGCATAAGCTCACATATGACATGTGCTGCTTCTAACTAACTCTGACACAATTAACTAACTATTAACATAATTACTCTTATCTATAATATATGTTGGCCATTATTTCTTCACATATTGTAATTTGATGAGTTATATTTCCAATGGAACAACAATATTTTCATTCTGATAATCCTACCCCGTGTTATTGATTTTCTATCACACATACTTAAAGCTGAAAAGTTGAGCGAGACAGAATATAAGCTAACTTTTAAAAAATAGGTGTACCAATACAAATATATTTTGGTCATGATTTTTATATATGTTGTATTTCTATAAGTTATATTTCCAAAAGAACAATAAATTGATCATTCCGATGCTCCTACACTAAGTGATTGATTTTCTGTTGTACATGCTAAATCGTGAAAAAATTGAGCGAGGTAGAATTCAAGTGAATTTTGAAAAAAGAATCTTTACATAATAAATCGAAAACAAAAGGAAAAGGAAAAGAACCATTCTTATGAAGAGCAAAATATTAAGGAAAACAATTATGGCTAAGAATTAGGTGGCAACTTGTCTAAACATCCTCCTCTTGATTTTTCAATAGTCTCGTTTGTATATTCCCAAATGTTTGTCCATCTTTATTTTCTCCTCCTTCGCGGTATGAAGGCATTGTTATGTAGCAAAAGTTGTTAGGATTTTATTCTGATTTTCTTATCATATATGAGTTTTAATTTTCCTTGTGAGGAAAGCCAAAATTGGTTTTACATTTCATGAATGAAAAATATAACTCTCTTTCATATTTAATTTTTCTTTCTTTAGAAGAAAAATGTGGAACTCTTCTCGTACCATTAATAGAAGAGCATACACAATGTAGACATTTAATTTAGAGAGTTTTGTTGAAGGGGAGATTTACTCATATGTTTTTTCATTATTAGTTTTTTAATATGTATGTTGCTTAGTAAAACCTTATTAATAATATATGTTTTTGGATTCATCACCGACATGATTTGCAATTATAAGCTTCTGCATGTTGCTCTGATTCTTCAAAACCCAACAAAAGTAACTCTTGATGAGAATTTCTAGTTATCTTTCGAGAAATAAACCCTACAACATTGTCATCTCTATATTTCTTAAAGGATAAACATCAACAATGTTAACTTTTCTAAGTCCTTAAGAATCGATCAAGACAACAGGTCTCCAACAATCTTTTAAGCTTTTCAAGGACTTGGAAGAGAATTGTGTAATACATTCACACAACATATGCCACATTCCAAAATCGTAAGATAATTTGAAGCTTGAAATATTCTTGTCATGTTGTACAATATTTGAAGAAATTCGTTGAAAAGGGAAAACCAAGTCCTTAAAAACATTTGAACATCCAATTTGATTTACTCCAACCTCAACATTAATAGTTGAGACGTATAGGATTGTTTAGTGAAATATTGAGGAAATAACTTTTACTGATGTGCTAATTCAGTTTAGGAAATTGTAGAACCAACAACACCATTTTCAAAGATTACAATATCAATATTAATTAAATTTAAATCAATAAACTCGTGTTGATCGTTCAAATCCTTAGGCTCTTTCTTCAAATGCTTTTGTCCAATGAGCTAGAATTTGTCTGAATACTCACAGGTTATTAGAGGCCCCTCGTTTGATGGAAAAATTAATAATATGAGCTTTGATAAGCTTCCAAGACTATTACAAGAATCTCAAAGTGTAACAACCTACTCTCGTCGTTATAGAAAAATCCAACAACGAAAAATTTTGGGCAGGAAAACTTTTTGGTAGTAACTTGAGAATTCATAACCTATTCCAGACGAAATCCAAGGCAGTGAGGTCTAGGAAAATCAGGTAATGAATGAGAGATCTATTTAATAATTTGATCACACGAGTAGATAACTAAGTCATTAATAAAACCATACCACTTTACGGAATCTAATTTGGGCGAGTAAAACTGTCGAAACTAATCTTAGAATGAACATGTAGTTTTCGTGTGTCATGGATTGAAGGTGTGTTGTAAAATGGAGGTTTGAAACTCAACATTCGACTCTCTATTCCCGTACAAACCACCGGGGCGAGAATTATCTCTCTAGGGTAGGGCCGCTATGGTGGGATGGAGGCCGCCATAGCGGGACAGTTGTGACTTAAGTCGTAAATAGACCCCCAAAACATCATTATTGTGAAATATTCATTCTTAAGAGCTAGGAGACGACCCCAGGTGATTTCTTGACAGTTTTCCACTACTTTTGATGCAAAAGGTAAGGCTTTTACTCACCTAATCCATTTTTTCTATCCGTAGAACTTACATTCTTGGTTATTAATAATTGGGCAAGGGTTTTTGAACTGAATTGAATGGTGGTAAAAGCCCTAGTTTCACCTTAGGATCATGAGTTTGGTCTTGAAATATTGGTTTTGTTATAGTCTGTATAATTAGACATTTTGATTGTTCATCCTTGGGTATATAAATTGTTTGTAGACCTAGAGCAAGGGAAAAAATTCGAAAAGAAAATATTCAAGTGCCTTAGAGGGATTCCATCTTGGTTTTGAGGTAAGTGATGGTTTGATTTCTTGTTTGTGTGATGCATGCTAGCAATTGCTTCATTGTAATGGATGTATGTATGTGAATGTTGCACTATTTATCATTCCTAATGCAAATGAGTATGAATGAATGATTGTATGTCATAGATCAACACTTGATTGGATGATTATGAGAATGTACATTGTTATTGTGATTGTGGCTTGTTGAATGGATCAGATGTTACATTTCAACATTAATTGGATATAATGTTACGTATATATATATATATATATATATATATATATATATATATATATATATTTATAATTGAGAACGTGGAATGGTACATCTCTCCTAATATGATAATTGATATTTTATATGTTTGGTATATGTACGTTCACTTTGTTGTGACTTCTTGTATATATTTTACTTATTGAAATAACCGCGTGATCCTACCAGTACACTGTGGTTGCGTAATGATACTGCACTTGCTCTGTCTTTATTGAGTATGGGGCATCTTTAAGCGGTTACTGACAAACCTAATTTAGGAGATCACTGATCGTGATCAAATTCAAGGGTGAGTTAACTCTTTCAGGGTCCCATGAGTTCTCTATGCTTTAATCCACTCTTTTCAAACTTAGACATCCTAGTTAGATATTAATTTGTTTAGTTTTGGGGATGCACCCCCTTTGCTTAGAATTGTTGAACTTTGAAGTTTTTATACATTGACTTTTAGTTTTTAGAGTTGATCTTCCGCATTAGTTTGATTTATTTTATTTAAACATTTGGATTTTATGGAAACTCTATTTGATTTCTGCATTTAAACCTACTTCTGTATCTTTAAATGTTTAGTTCTTGGGTTAGCTGATTAGTATTAATGATTCTCCCACCAGAGAGTTAGTGTGGGTATCAATCACGATGGTCTAGGCCGTGACACAAAGCCACACCAAATCTAGACATGCATCACTATAATGATGCTCTATTAGAATACCAGAAACTTCTTAATAAAACTCAAATTTTCGAGTAAACCAATGAAGACTAAAAAGTTGCACAATCAGATCATCATCATGCCATAAAGTGATGAAATTTAAACGGATGGTTATGAAGAAATCACATTAATTTTCCTTATTCATCATATGTAGCTCTTTCTTTTGTATTAGGGCCAAATGATGAAGGTTTTGTACATTCACTTGTTGAAATAACTTGCGAGTGGAAACCAAATTAAAATATTTTGTCATCTTTTCTTTAGAAATCTCCCACAATTACATTCCCTGTTATAGATAGTTCACACTATAATAGGTTTTAAAATACTCACCAATCCATCCGTATGCATAATGAAGGTAAGGAGCTACTAGCAGGAACGATGTTTGGAGAGGTGAAGATCTCTCTAAGACTGCCATAGATGCTTACACGATCGAAACTGAAAATTATTTTTTCATCATGAGCTATTAAGATTGCAATTTTGAAGATGCTAGTACAAGTACAATCAACCTTCTTGTTTGTAAGAACAAATTTATATACCATTGATTGATGACACATTTTGTAACCGCTAGAAATCGGAAAGCAAGTATGAACAATTTCTGAAGAGGAAAGGATTTTCTTGGTCGTCTACATGGGACAATTCTTATTCGAGAGAGAAACTTCATCATAAAAAGTCTCATGAATAGGAAGGCCTCTAATGGTTCTCAAATCTCATATATATATATATATAGGGATAACTCTCCAATGAAAGCAGAAACTATGTTGGTGGATGACACCAATTCTCAAAAAAAGCATGGAGTAGATTCTCATTATATTTATGATCATATGTGAACATCAAAACAAAGATAGGATCATATTGTTTTGTTGTGGTCCAAAGCTTCCTGGTTACGGGCAAGCACATATACTCATTCTCAATATGTAGAAGAGTGGAACACCTAGCCCAATTTCGGAGGAGGAATAAGCCGATCGCTAAAAGTTCTCATCACGGTGGGTAGGATTAGAAGTAATAATATTTTGATTGATGGAGGACTTCAAGAGGAGAAGTTTTCATTCATAACATGACCTAAGTATTTGTACATGATCTCAAGGCAAGAATATAACGTTTCACAATCCTTGAAACATGTCAGCATTGAAAATCAAGAGAGGAAAACGTTATTAAGAAACTCTTAGTTACCTGAGATTAAATGGCATAGGGGACGTTCCCAAAACTTAATTTGCACAATAGCCACTTAATTTCTTTTGATTTAATTTGTAGGGTTAGTGTCAGAAAAAGTGGGGTTGGATTGTGGGGTCATAGACCTTTTTGAAAATCAAGAGAGGAAAACGTTATTAAGAAACTCTTAGTTACCTGAGATTAAATGGCATAGGGGACGTTCCCAAAACTTAATTTGCACAATAGCCACTTAATTTCTTTTGATTTAATTTGTGGGGTTAGTGTCAGAAAAAGTGGGGTCATAGACCTTTTCATTACATTAAGAACTTGGGGATAGAAAAAACAAGAAAATAAAATATCATTTTCGTACTTAACACTTCAACATTAAATAAATTCATCCCTCCAAAAAATTGTATTACAACCACAAAGAATATAGAAAATATTTAATAAAATAGGGTAAATATTTTCTGGACAGATAAACTCTTCGTCTTCCATAAATCGCTTTACCAAAATCATCAACCTTCATAAAACTAATCATTATCCAACACAAGTCTTCCATCTTCCATCATTAAAAACATAAAGAAAAAAGAGATACTATAATCGTTCCTGAAAAACAAAGTGAAGTTTGTCTATTTTTCATCAATATTCTTTCCAAATTCATTTGAATTTTTTCGATCTTCTTCCCAATTTCAGTTAGATCTTTTTTTAATCTTCTTCATCTGAAGTATGTTTAATCGTACTTGATTATTTGAACTTTTTTATGGTGAAAGTGTAGAGAAATTTAGATGTTTGCTTAAAGTTCTGAAAATCTCACCCATTTTAGTTCATGCTCTTTATTCAAAATCATTATTTATGTTTTGCTTTGGATAATTCGTAGAAATTTATGATTTTTTAACTTTGTCAGTTTTTTTGATCTTTTAACTTTGTCAGCTTTTTTTTATTTTTATGTTCATCTGGCCTATCGATTTAAAAGTTTTTACTGTATTTTGATCAAGTTAAATGGTGTTTATATCAATGACATTTGACGAGTTTTTTTGGAATTGGTACTTGTTTTGCATATTTTTTTAGCATTACTCTATTAATGTTAATAGACTAGAGGTAGATATTTTGATATGAAAATTATGTTTTTGTATATTGTACTGTATGACTAAAACTAAAGGTGACATCATTTAACAATTTGTTTCTAAGGCTTCTAAAAATAAGAAAAGAAAGGATGCAAAAGTTTTTTTACATCTTCAAAAAAGAAAAATGTTGTAGTAAAAACACCTAAGTCTAACTTGGATTCTGATACAATAGTTGTGATTGACAACTATGAGGACAGTTGTGCCCAAGCTAGTGAAGGTGTTGAATCTAGTTAAGAAAAATTTGACAGTGGAGATAAGGAGAGTAGTAAAGATACCCGACATACTGGAGATGAGGATTATGATCTTCTGTTTTGGTAAGTCCTATAATCTAACGACGTGGATGGATGAGTTAGGATCGTTTCCAGCAAAATAATATGTGAGAGCAAGAATGAGTCTTTGTCATGTTTTTTAGAAAACTTTAGTTCAAGAAAATAATAATAACGATTTTAAAGGTACTTGTTTTGGATACTTGAGTCATATTCTAGAATATTTCGAGTTTAATGGACATATGGTCTATTATATGCTGCTGCTACACGTGAAAATGATAAAAAAAATTGCATGAGATGTAGTTTTGTGTGAATGATAAGCCTGCTTATTTTGGCTTAAGAGAATGTTCATTGATTTCGGCGCTGAGTTGCTCTGCATACCCCGGTGATGCAAAATTGACAAAAGTACTTCAGAAATGTGAGAAATTTTACTATAAAGTGACCAAAAACAAGAATAATACTGCTACAAAATTGGTGAGTTTGATTAAGGGTACCATATTGGACAAGGAGGAGAAGTTTAAGTGATCTTTAGTTTTGTTCGTCCACTCGATGTTGCTTGCCCCTGATCGATCTAAGATTATGGATTCAAACCACATTAAGATGATGGATGATTTAGATTTCTTCTAGAGTTATCCATGGGGAAAGAGTGTTTTGACCCTAACAGTGATGTATTTGAAGAGCAAAATTATTTTGAAGAAGAAGAATGAAGTGTATAATGAAAGGATTCCCCCCGGCATTTCTGATAATTATTATCTATTATGTACTTGATTTATAATTTTAACACTTATATATTTATATAGTATTTCATAATCTCTGTTTATTTATTTGCTATTTTATCAATTTTAGGTTTGGATAAATGATACTTTTTCTTATCTTGATAAGTATGTAAAGAAGTCCTTGGATTCTCCTCTACTCATTTTCCTTTTACTTAGATGACACATAAAAAAGAGCGATAATATTATCGACGGTGATCCATTTAAGTACAAAGGTATAAATTTACTTATTATCATCTAGCAACATTTGTAAATTAGTGAATGTCTTGTACTATTTATATATTTATATTGTGCATTGATACCTCACGCCTAGTGTCCGTGAGACAAAACAAAATTATATGACAACATTAAAGTCATATATGGACGAAGTGAAGGACAAAAATAAAATTACAAGAAACTTAATTTGAAAATAAATATTACCAATAAAATAATAATTTTGGTTAGTCGTTGAATTAAAAAAATGCGTGAGAAGGATCATATATACCACTACACAAATATTTTTTTTACAAAGAAATTAAATAATTAATTGATTAATTTTTTACTTTCTTTAGGGGAAAAAAGTAGAGATGAGGTAGTTGTTTAACAATATGAGCATATATGAGCTACTTTTATAACGAGTGGTATATAAGATCTAAATAAAAAAAGTTGAGGGGTGTATCAGACTTTTTTTCCTTTGATCAATTTAAATTTTTAGAGAAAAAGGAAGAAAGAATAGTCTATAAGGGATCGTTTGGTACAAACATTGACAAGGCAGGGAATAATCATGCATAGATTAGTAACGTGAGGATTATTAATGCAGGGATTAGTAGTGCGAGGATTATTTTTTGTCAAAGTCTTTGGTTCACTACTTTTCACTTAATTTTGTGTTTAATTTATAATTCTACAAAAAAAATTATTTCCTATTATACTCTCGTGTTATTATGAGTGTTTATTTCATATAATTAAGTCAACATAGATAACCACCGGATCGGATAATTTTTTTTACAGAATTATTTATTCCAGTTAATTAGTTAAATCAAATCCATATAATAAAATTTAACATAGATTTAAGACTTCTTAAATTGTTTATACCTAAATCTATTTTAATTTTAATTTTAAAACAAATAGTTCAAGTGGGTAATCGACAAATTATCTTGAATATAAAAAAAATCAAGAAAAAATGGAGAACAATATTAGTGAAATCATTAAATTACACCCAACGAATTTAGAGAATTAAAAAAGAACATTTATAATCATTCCAATATAAATAAAAAGGAATTTAAATTACAAAAGAAATTTAGAAAAAAAGGGGTTAGTTTAGTCATTTAGGGGTCTTATCCAAGGTTTAACAAACCTTAGGATTAGTTATCCCTCCATTTTCTAGGGATAAGATAATACCACATATAATGAATAAGCAATTCATGAATTTTAAATTAAATAAAATAACCAAACAATATATTAGATGGACTAATTTTAATGTATAGATTATTCTACGTAATACGGCCTATCAAACGGATCCTAAGAGTAGATGGTGATATATGGGCCTTCACAAAACAGTTAAGTTGAATATTCAAAAACCTTGTTTAGTTAGGATAAGAGTGTTAATTGATGCAAGTCCTTGACTTAAAGGTATCATATATTATTATAAGTGGGAAGCTCCCATCTTCAAAATTGAATTAACATTCAGCCCTTGCAACAAATTAAAAAGTAACTAAATTTTTAATTAAACACTAATCCATATTCATATAATCATATTCTTGGGGAATGAGAAAACATGAAGTTTGTAGTTTTGATGGATGACAAAGAATTGAAGTTTTTGGAAATCTGTTAACTAGAGTGTTTGATGCATTTGAAGTACCATTGGGAGAAGGCAGGATTTTAACTCGTGCAGATATGTTCACTCAAACCATTCTTGCTAATTGTGGCATTCCCATGGAGTCGGAGCAGGTTGCAACTGCGTCTCCACGTACATCTGGTAATGTTGCTCAGTTACTCAAGGAACTTAAAGTAGCTGAAGAAAAGTATGTCACTCTTGAGTCAGAAAACCAGAAGTTACGTGCTGAACTTGGCTCTTCAAATGCTAAAATTCACAGGTTGAAGGATCAGTTAGTGCAGCAGCAACTTGCTAACAATGCAAGAGTTGACAGAGTTCTGGATATGCTGGCTTCTGCTTCAACTAAGCCTGGTCAACCTTCACATTGAAAAAGCATCTTGTTTGAACCTGGTTCTCTTAGTTGTTTATACTTATTATGCTCAACTGGCTGCGCTTATATTGTTGCTATGGATGTTGATTGGGTTTGTTTAACCGCTGTTGGATTCTTTTTTATTTGTCAAAAGGGGGAAGAGTATTTGCGCATGCATCACACAGAAAGATTTGTTTGTCTTCATCAAAAAGAGGGAATATGATAGAATATGATAGAATCGATAATTCATGTTTTGATGATAGACAAGAAGCGCAAATAATAAGTAGCAAATGTACGCAGCAAAAGAAGCCAAGCTCGAGTCCAAGATCGAGTAAAATGAGTCAGCCAAGTAATCAAAAAAATAGAGTTATTTATCAAAGCCAAAAATAATATATTAAAGGTATAAGTTGATACAAATAAGGAAAACCTTAAATATATTATTAAGGAAGGAAGTTGTATATAATAAGGATTGTACTTTAAAACGGAATCCTTGTTTAACAATAACTTCCTTACCTTATCTGATAAGGACTAAAGGCAAAAGGAACTCTAATTGATGAAACCTTACCCCAGAACAAGAACCAGTTTCTTGTAAGTTGCTTTTAAGTAAAGAACACAAACACTTATTAAATTAAAAACCTTCCTCACTCAAGGAAGGAAAAACCTCGTTTTATTAATTTCACTATAAGATTTTGTGATTACAACTCAATAATAAAAAAGCCTTATCTCTACTACCTCTCTCGATTGACTCCAATCGATCTCTCCAAAAGGCCAAACCCACCTTTTGTTACAACTCTTACTAACACTCAACCCTACAAAGAGCCAAACCCACCCTTTGTACAATAAACTGTAAATTACAATCAAGAACAACACAAGAAAACAATTCTACACGTTAAAAACCTTCTCACTCAAGAATGTTTTAAACGTAGTAAGCCTATCAATCTTGAAGACTTCAGTTTCATGAATAATTCTCTCTTTTCTCTCTATATAAAGTCGTAGTATTCTTCATCAGCATCTTCTTCTTCTTATAGAGTTCCTTTTGCCTTTAGTCCTTATCAGATAAGGCAAGGAAGTTATTGTTAAACAAGGATTCCATTTTAAAGTACAATCCTTATTATATACAACTTCCTTCCTTAATAATATATTTAAGGTTTTCCTTATTTGTATCAACTTATACCTTTAATATATTATTTTTGGCTTTGACAAATAACTCTATTTTCTTGATTACTTGGCTGACTCATTTTACTCGATCTTGGACTCGAGCTTGGCTTCTTTTGCTGCGTACATTTGCTACTGATTATTTGCGCTTCTTGTCTATCATCAAAACATGAATTATCGATTCTATCATATTCTATCATATTCCCTCTTTTTGATGAAGACAAACAAATCTTTCTGTGTGATGCATGCGCAAATACTCTTCCCCCTTTTAACAAATAAAAACGAATCCAACAGCGGCTAAACAAACCCAATCAACATCCATAGCAACAATAGAAGCCCAGCCAGTTGAGCATAATAAGTTTAAACAACTAAGTGAACCAGGTTCAAACAAGATGCTTTTTCAATGTGAAGGTTGACCAGGCTTAGTTGAAGCAGAAGCCAGCATATCCAGAACTCTGTCAACTCTTGCATTGTTAGCAAGTTGCTGCTGCACTAACTGATCCTTCAACCTGTGAATTTCAGCATTTGAAGTGCCAAGTTCAGCACTTAACTTCTGTTTTTTTGACTCAAGAGTGACATTCTTTTCTTCAGCTACTTTAAGTTCCCTGAGTAACTGAGCAACATGACCAGATGTACGTGGAGACGCAGTTTCAACCTGCTTCGACTCCATGGGAATGTCACAATCAGCAAGAATGGTTTGAGTGAACATATCTGCACGAGTTAAAATCTTGCCTTCTCCCAATGGTACTTCAAATGCATCAAACACTCTAGTTAACAGATTTCCAAAAACTTCAATTCTTTGTCATCCATCAAAACTATAAACTTCATGTTTTCTCATTCCCCAAGAATTTTCCCCTTTTCGATGATGACAAACTATGCATATGTCTATCCACATTATATAATTTTCCCCTTTTGGCATCATTGAAAATCAATAACCAAATAACTCGATTAACATTCAATGAGTGCAATATCATTTTTAACTCATAGCCACTTGGGCAACACTTTCAAGTACATTTCTGCTAACAAAATGGTTAATTAATCTGAGGATATTAGTCATCTTACACTCATACACAATTAAGATCTTCAATGAGAAACGAAATAAACAAATATGTACCAGTTTATGCCCTTAATCAAAAACATATAATATCATGAGTATGAGACAGACATAAGAACATCAAAGAGTCAAAAGAGTATAAAATTTGAGGATAAGGATTGGGACAAAGATTAATACAGTGAGGAAGAAAGGGATGTTTACTGCCATTGATAAATTTTTTTCAGTATGCCCATTGTGCACCAGCTTCTTTATTCTGATCAGTTTTCTTAGAATGTGAAATTTCATCAAGAGAAACATGAGATACATCATCACCTTTTTTTTAATTCTACTCCGTAACATTTTCATTCCTCCATGATTTTCTTCCTTTTTTTTTTGATAGCCTTTTTCTTGATGACAACTTTGAAGGAGTACCAACTACCAGTAAGAGATTCATCACATTTTGGTGCACAAAGAGATGTGTTTATCAATAATGAAAGCAAGCAACAATTTATTTCTGTGAGAATTGTTTCCCCTGAGAGATAGACAAGTTATACACTTGGAATGGATGAAATATCAATTTGGAGTTTGTGAACCTGGTTTAGATGTGGGTGGTAAATCAAGGTTCCCCCTAAATTAAAGCATGAGTGAATTCAATACTGAGATTTTAATCATTAGAGCAGCTTGGGATTGAACGATGCTTATTGTCAAAGAGGGTTCTTGGTGATCTTTATGAAAGTTGAATTTTTGATGATCGACCAAGTTCATTAGTGCTTATGTTTGACCCAAACTCAGGAAATTAATGCATTTGAAAAAGGATGGTACATACCTGAGTATTACGGAGAAACCGGGTTCCCCCCCCCCCCTTTTCTTGTGCTTCTCCGTGATTTACTTAATGGTGTTAGCAAAGAGTAGAGATAACATCCGCAAACTTTCTAACCATTGTTTGAGATGTGAATTGAGTGTGTACCTGTTACAGTACGAGGTTGAGTTAGCAGATATTCATTGTATAATTATTCAAGCGTAAGATTATTCTTTTACTAGCCAATTATTAAAGGAAATCATGATAATGCATCAACTTGTTTCGATAACACCATGCTTTGACTGATTTTTCTCAAGTTCTTCATATTCAAGGCCTTCACAAGAATGTCGCATCATCATATTCTCCCAGATCAAATGAATCTCAAGCTGATTCACAGAGAACCAACCCTTGTCAATTTTTAATACCTTCCAATGAACAACAAGGACCATGTTCACACAACAAAGTTCCCCCAAAGATGTGTCATACTCTTACTGTCTCGACTGCTCTAATATTCCCCCAATCTCCAGAACCATAGATAAGTAGTAATTCATGTTGCAGGTGCATCAATGATTGTTAGCTGTGAACCAGGTTCATATGCAATGTTCCCTAAATTTACATCATCAAAGATGTTTGATATCATGTCACTTTCTTCAACTTTTTTTTTCATTTTTCTCATCCTTTTCAAGGAATAAACTGCCTCTTTGAAAATCAAAGAACGAGAGGAAATTTTCTACCATTTTTAGCACCATTTTGGAGCATGCACTATTCATGTACCAAGTTGGCCTTTTCCCTCTCACCTTCACCTGAAACACTAGTCAAAGATTAGTCTTGGGAACCCAGATTAGCTTGTGCCCCTTTATGTGAGTAAAATGATGAATAAGATTTTTCTAGCCCATAAAGGCAAATAAGAAAACCTTTTATTTGGAGCATTTTTATTTCGAACCAGGTTCTTAGCCGTATCAGTCTTTTCCTTTTTGGTGAACTTAACATTTTTCTGAAAAGCCTCAAATAAAGCTTTACATTGATTCTTTAAATGACCTGATTTTCCACAATGAGTGCATAAACTTTTAGACATGTGAATAGTTTATGACACAAGATTATTCTGTTTTTTAAAACCTATCCCACTTCGACTAGTGGTTTGCTTTTCTTGAATCTGAGTTAAAATTTCAGAGGACCTGGTCCATCTAAGATTTTTTTCCAGATCCAGTTTGGTATGATCAAGATTTTCTTGTAACAACCTATTCCTTTCTGTTAAAGCTTGATATTTTATGGTTAACAATTTTATTTTTTCTTCTAGAGCTAATTGAAGTTCACTAGCAGAGTTTTTGCCCTTGTGACTTAACTATGAGATTTTAATCTGTTCTTTTAATTTATTTTGAAGAAAGTGATTGTGTTTCTCAAGATTGTCATTGACTTCTCTTAAAGATGCATAGTTTTCCATTACTTGTTCTCTTTCATAATTGACAGACTGATATGCATCTATAAGAGTACTCAATAAGGACTCTAGTTCCTTTTTAGAATATGATTCAATATTTACTTTGATTTGATGAAAACTTACCTTGCTTTGATTGACATCTTCTTCATCATCTTCAAAATATGTTTCAGCAATGAGTGCAAGAAAATCATATTTATTTGATTGTTCTATTGCAAGTAGTGACTGATTTTTGAACCCTCCATCCTCAAATTCTTCTTCAGATAAGTTTCCCATAGCGGCAAAGACTCTTCTTGTTGAAATATCCGCTTCTTGATTGGTCATTCTTCTGTTTGTGGGAATGTACTTATCATTCTTGATGTCTTTGCCCTTCTCAAAGTTTGTTTTTTTTCTGCTCTAAAGCCCAAAGTAGACAAAATTTGATGAAGTGATCTGGGCTCCCACACTTATGACAAACCTGGTCTTTAGTGTTTTCAGATGGTTTTTGAGAAGTTTTCTTTTGAAAGGCATGCCCTCTCTTTAGCATTCTGGTGAACCTTTTGGTTATGAGGGCAATATTTTCATCTTCAAAATCATCTGATGTAGTAGCCTTTAGAACCAGGTTTCTTTCCTTCCTTTTTTCTCCAATTTCCTTTTCTTGGTTTTTCTTGAGTTCGTATGTAATGAGATTACCAATCAACTCATCCATGGCCAGTGAGTCTAGGTCGCGGGCTTCAGTGATAACCTCGACTTTCCTTTCCCAAGTTTCAGGAAGGACACTCAAGAGTTTCCTTACTGCCTTTCCATTAGGAACTATCTCTCCCAAGGAGTACATCTCATTGATGATGGAGGTGAACCTGGTGTGCATGTCTTGAATAGTCTCCCCTTCTGCCATCTTGAATAGCTCATATTGCATGTTCAAGTTATCAATTTTGGACTTCTTGACTTGCATTGTTCCTTCATGAGCGGTTTGTAGTGTTTCGCATATGGCTTTGGCATCTTGACAGGATGAGCTTCGATTGTATTCGTCTGGTCCTATGCCACAGATCAAAATTCTCTTGGCTTTGGCATTATTTTGGATTGCAAGCTTGTCTTCAGCATTCCATTCTTTTCTTTCCTTTGGGATTTTGGTGATTCCATCAGTTGCGGTTTTCGTACGTATGGTTGGGCCATCTAGAATTACTCTCCATAGATCAGGGTTTTCGCCAATAAGATTGTCCATCATACAATTTTTCCACCATCCATAATATTTGCCATTGAACAGTGGGGGTCGTGTTTGTGAAGCTCCCTCTTGTGGGGTTGGTGGTGCTACCATTGAGTCTTTTCAAGGTGTGAATCTTTTATCGAGAAAGACCTGCTCTGATACCAATTGATGAAACCTTACCCCAGAACAAGAACCAGGTTCTTGTAAGTTGCTTTTAAGTAAAGAACACAAACACTTATTAAATTAAAAACCTTCCTCACTCAAGGAAGGAAAAACCTCGTTTTATTAATTCCACTATAAGATTTTGTGATTACAACTCAATAATCAAAAAGCCTTATCTCTACTACCTCTCTCGATTGACTCCAATTGATCTCTCCAAAAGGCCAAACCCACCTTTTGTTACAACTCTTACTAACACTCAACCCTACAAAGAGCCAAACCCACTCTTTGTACAATAAACTGTAAATTACAATCAAGAACAACACAAGAAAACAGTTCTACACGTTAAAAACCTTCTCACTCAAGAATATTTTAAACGTAGTAAGCCTATCAATCTTGAAGACTTCAATTTCATGAATAATTCTCTCTTTTCTCTCTATATAAAGTCGTAGTATTCTTCATCAGCATCTTCTTCTTCTTATAGAGTTCCTTTTGCCTTTAGTCCTTATCCGATAAGGTAAGGAAGTTATTGTTAAACAAGGATTCCCTTTTAAAGTACAATCCTTATTATATACAACTTCCTTCCTTAATAATATATTTAAGGTTTTCCTTATTTGTATCAACTTATACCTTTAATATATTATTTTTAGCTTTGACAAATAACTCTATTTTCTTGATTACTTGGCTGACTCATTTTACTCGATCTTGGACTCGAGCTTGGCTTCTTTTGCTGCGTACATTTGCTACTGATTATTTGCGCTTCTTGTCTATCATCAAAACATGAATTATCGATTCTATCATATTCTATCACATATCATATACTACTATTTAATTAATCAAATATTTTAATCATATCAAAAAGACAACTTAATCCAAATAACAAAAAAATATGCAAAATCAGCCCAAACATTTGCAACCTTTGATTTGCGCTTTATTTTATAACTTTTGATAATGCATGCATTTTAGAAGTGTAACCGTAAATTTTGAAATGCGTAAAAGTTTATTTACTCAAGGGACTTTGTAATATATCAGATACTATTAAATGTGAAATTGCTATCACAAATATGAGTTTGGAGTTGATTTCAATGCAAAACCTTAATGCATTATCTCCATAATAAGGGAAATTGTGGATTTTTACCAATTAGAATTTTGGTTGATTCAATTATCTCTAATATCTTATTTCTTTCTTAATTATTATCATTTTTTATAGAGGAGTATACAAATTGTCATAGTTACCGGGGATTCTTCAGATATGACATTATAAGTAAGTTTTTACTTTTCAAATTTTCATCTTCTTGAATTCTCTTATATTTATTTTAGTAATGATTTATAATGTTTTCACCTTCTCCTTTTGTGCTTCTTCAATTATTATTTTTTAATTTTTAATTAGATATACCGATCTGGAATACCACATTCAAATTTATATTAGTAAGTATTTGAAGCTAAACTCACAGGATTTCAACAATTAGGCCTATAAAATGTAAGCCTTTGACATATACTTACATTTCTTATTAAAAAAATATCTATTTTTTTCTAATCATTCTGTCTTTTACCTTTTTTTTTTATCAACAATTGAAAAGTTAAAATTTGCAGGATACACAAGAGGACAATGCAATTACATAATGTCCAGTCACTTTCTAAATGAATACAAAATGGTATTTTATTATTTGGTCCATCTTGAACTCATTTTCTATTACCATATGAGATTAATACATAAACTGCTTGAAAATTGCCTATACCTAAAAGATATTTGATTTTAAGTATAAGTTATATTTGATTATATGATTCTACTTATATATTATGATAATATTTTTTTTCAAATTTACAAATTAAAGTAGTAATAATTTTGAAAAAGGCAAAAAGATCATATGCATGTAACTATAATTTTAATAGAACTTTTAATGTGAATAATTACTAACTATCTATTTCACAAATAACTATTCCCTCAATTCAATTTATATGATAGTTTTTGTTTGTAGAAATTCTAACTAGGTAAATTGGGACAATAGAAATATTATTTATTTGCAACCTTACACTATTATTGGCATACTAATATTCATCCTAAAGAAGACATATATTGATTGAACCTTAAGGGAAAGAGACTACCATTTCTTAAGGATACACCGCGAAAAACTACTAGAAGTAAGTATTTCTTGCTAGCCGATGTCACTTGTATTCACACATAAATTTTGTCCTTGAAATATATAAAAAATCAATGATACGGTAAAGTTGAATATCATTATAGTCTTACCGCTAAATTTAATTGTTCAAATCATACCTAATAATCTTATGCTCATCAATAAAGTCGGTCGAATAAACTCACCATTCATCAGAAATTGCGATTTGGACAGCCATACAGGTCATACCATTTACTTGTAAAACATAAAAGATCTCATATCTCTATGGATTGTAACTCTGCTTTGTCCATCGTGATTCTTTTGAAATGGTTGCGCACATTTTAGTCGTATCCATGACAATAGTTCCGACTGTGAGGGAATCTCGCTTCATAAACAACCTTTTCCCTTTTCCTTCTACTTTTAAATAAGGGAATGCAAATAGGTAATTTTTGTAAATGGATCACGAAAACACCTATTCTCATTGTGCGTAAAACAAGCCAACTTTATTCAAATGATTGTCCATCTACAACATAAGGCTCAAGTTTAAGTTTGACTGCTAAACACTCACACTACTCTACAAAACAGAGGAACCAATGAAATGACACCACGATTGTCTTCGATGCTGGCAAAGGCAACAGAGACACCTCTATAGCTTTTAAAGTTTTAGTCATCTTCTTATGCTTAGTTAGTAAGTACTTCATCCTCACAATCAATGTGAGTCACCGATTATTCCCACATTATTTATTTCCTGTCTCAAGATCGTTACTAAGAACTGAACCAACATTCTCTACGTCACGTTCAGGTATCTGAATCCAAAATGATACTCCTGTTGTAATTTAAAACGTAACGCCTAAATTTCGTATACAATTTATTTTTCTTATCCTTGGATCACCAGAAAGTTGAACTATGACAGTAAACATTCCGGAATAGTACTTTGTATAATATATCAGAATTATTCCCATTGATTAACTATTCGCAAAGATAAACTTAGAATCGGAAAATGTCTGATATTTTAGTGCAGAAACTCAAAATTACACTTCATACCATATATATACAAAGGCGGTGCCACGATATGATTTGGGATTATAGTCTTTTTAACACAACTCTCTTTAGGAAGGGCTTAATACATAAACATGCACTCTAACTTGGCCTCAGCTGACATATGTGCTCTCCAACTTTGGACGTAAACGTCTTACATGACATAATACACGTAGGATGCTATGTAGGACCACAAATTCTCTTGAGCACACAATATGCCAAGATATGAATTACTCTGCTCGATAATCTCCAGAATCAGTTTGACCACTCATTGTGCACAACTTTTGAGACAATACAATGCTATCGAAGAATATATCAGACAAATCCCTTTGTTAATACTTTTGTTGGACAAACTGTTGTGGTTAAAGACTTGGTATCTACTCCCTGAATGCATCATAGAAGGACAACTACGGATATCCACATAATCTGATTTTGATACAAGAGAATTAATAGGATTTCATCATGCTTTTCGTTAGTTAACAGTGAAGTTTGCCACACTGACATCATCTGGCAATGATGTACAAGGGAAGTATTTGGCAACAGAAGAAAGCTAATGTCTTTATTTGGTATGATGGGTAACACTGACATCACCTGGAAGGTTTTGCACAGGGAAATGCTATGATTTCTTCCCTAGCACTAACATGGGAGTAAAAGGGGCTGAAACCAAATGAGATTTTGTGTTCCAAGCTTGTCGAATTTGCTGAATATGTCGAATATGATTTCTTCCCTAGCATTAAATTCTATGTTTATTCCTCGCAACTGAATATGCTGAATTTGTTGAGTCACAACAGAAGAAAGCTGGAAAATATAAAATGTAACAGACACTTGAAGAAACAAAACAAAAATACTTTATGAAACATCACATACTATGAAAGTAAGAGCTTTTATTCGCATCCCTGCAATGCAATGGACTACTTATTTCAAAACTGAAAAATTGAAGTTAAAAGCGTTAAGGATGAAGGAGGTAGAAAGTTTATGGATATATAAAATGTAATCTTCTGAAGGAAAAAGATCAAGTTGAATACCTGGAGGTTACAGACTATACTAATTTCTTTTCTTATACCTTTTCATTCTCTTAATTTTGTGTTCCAATTCTACATCAGTCCTCGAAAACCATGCCGGATATTGAGTTTGAAAACATTATGTATATTATCGACAGTCCAATAACAAGTCCACAACCGCAACCCATGACAATTTCCTGCCAATTCCCATATCT
Organism: Solanum lycopersicum; assembly: GCF_036512215.1. Classification (NCBI taxonomy): domain Eukaryota; kingdom Viridiplantae; phylum Streptophyta; class Magnoliopsida; order Solanales; family Solanaceae; genus Solanum; species Solanum lycopersicum. The sequence goes on from NC_090800.1 coordinate 15,375,438, forward strand.
AGTTGTTGCTTGTCGTATCCATTCATCACCGCCACAATCTTTTGAGAGTGGCAATCCACGTAACCCATCATTTCCTTGGTATGAACTATTCTCAAATGTATCAATTTGTTTTTTTTTGGGGATGCATCCAACAAGATGATTGTGAGAGAGATTTAAGATTACAAGAAATGTGAGGGATGCAAGTTGTTGTGGAGTTTATCCACTGATTTTGTTGGATGAGAGATCGAATGATTCAAATACATATAATTGGTGCAGTGATGCTAGTATGTGACCTTCTAAGCGATTATGAGATAAGTTCAACATACGGAGCCCAACGAGATCTCCAATAATGCTTGGGATATGACCTTCAAATCTATTGTTAGAGAGATTTATGATTATGTTTGTAGTCAAAATTCGAGGAAGTTCAAGCTCCAGTCTTTTTGTTGTCACTATAAAGGAATTTGTGTAATATAAATTATACATATATGCTACATCGGGTGCCACTTTTCTCGCCATTTTTTTTTCATAACTTCAATTTGTTCATATAATAGCTGGCTGCCCTGGGGGGGGGGGGGGGGGAAGAGTCCAAGAATATTAATTGGTGTATGGAGACCACATCAACAACATTTCTTAGTAAAAAATTCATAAAAGTTTGATTAGCTCTTAAATATAACAATAATAGAATTTCATCTTGGCAAATGCAAGAAACAATTATGTTAATTTTAACAATATGAGTTTGTTACAAATAACAATAACAATATAGTATGACGAAGTAACAACATCAAAATTGGGAGTCTGAAATTGTGGGCTATTTGGACATACAGATAGAGAGATGACTGCTAAAGCATGATAATCGGAAAAATCTCATATTTGTTGTCCTATTGGTTTGCATAGCAATCAAATTTTAGAGTCTGAAAATTCTGCGCTATTTGAACATAGAGATAGGGAGCTGACTGCTAATGCATGATTCGATAATTGTAAAAAATCTCATATTTGTTTGCATAATGATCAAAGTTTAGTAAGTATTTGATAAATTTTGGTTGGTGATGGTGGTGGTTCAAGTACTCATAGTAGTTCCAACTATGTATATTATATATATCTCTATCCCAAAGTATCTGCAACTTCATCCTATTACCTAAAATTTCATTCATCACTTAACAAAATATATATAAATTGCTTATAAATCACTGTTCAACTGTCAAATGTAGCTAAATTAAATAAGCAGCATCATGCCTTTACAGAAAGATAACACATACTAATGAGTTAAGGTTATATGACCCGAAGTTTTAACAGTTTAGCTGATACCACCTGCCCCGGAGTGACATCAAACGTTTATCTCCTTCTGTACTTTGCTTTTGACAAACTTATATGCTATCATATTATATGCTCCTCTGTGATAGGGAATTTATTTTATAATAACTTTGAGCTACTTTAATTTCTTGACTGCCTTCAATTAGCATTTGAGATAAATCTTTCACATTGAAATTACTTTATGTAATGAAGAAAAAGAAAAGATAATAACTTCATAACTTTATTGTTGGGTTATGAGTCTTTTTTTCCCTTTCTATGTGGATAAATAAAAGCCCAATTTGGACCAACCCATTTTTGCCCATAGACCCATTATTATGAGGCAAATATAGGCCTATTTAGGTCTTGTTTCCATATACACAGAGAGTTTTTTAGCAGCCAAAAAGAGAGAAAAAGAGCAGTTTTTTCACAGTCAAAATTCAGCCCTAAGAGCCAACTTCAAATTGCGATTCCCACTTCGTTTCTTGTCCGATTGAGCTGATTTTTGGACAGCATATTATCTTCATCTCAGTCTTTGATTAGGAACTGACAGAGTTGGATTTGGTGGCCTGCAGCTTCAGTTTTTCTATCGTGAATAGTAGCTGCGAAATTGGTGATTTTGCTCCTTTAATTCTCTAGATTTGGTGCAATCTTATTTTGTTGTTGCTCGTTGTTTGGAACTTGTTTTGTGGACAATTTTGGAGAACAATATTGTAACTCTTGGTGATTATAGTGGAGCTTTTGGTCCCGTGGTTTTTTTACTCTTCATATCGAAGGGTTTTCCACGTAAATCTTGGTGTCTTGTGTGATTGGTTTATTATTGTCTTGTTATATTTGTTTGGTTGAATTTCTTGCTGCCTTACTATCATATTGCTTGTGGTTGTTTGTCTTCTCTTGGTTCAAATCGAGAAGGGAAAGTATAGACTTGGGTATTCTTCCGCTGTTATCCTGTCAGGCATTCTTTGTTAGTGCCTTGTCTTTCTTAACAAAGTGGTATCAGAGCATTGGTTATTGTTGATTATCGTTTTGAATTATGGAGGCAAATATGAGCAAAATGGTGTGTTTAAATGGTAGTAACTATCATATTTGGAAAGGCAAGATGAAAGATCTTCTATTTGTTAAGAAGATGCATTTACCTGTGTTTGCTTCTAATAAGCCTCAGTCTTTGAATGATGAAGAATGGAAATTTGAGCATCTGCAGGTTTGTGGCTATATTAGACAATGGGTTGAAAATAATGTTAGAAATCATATTGTGAATGAGACACATGCCAAAAGTTTGTGGGACAAGCTCGAGACACTTTATGCTTCGAAGACTGGCAACAACAAAATGTTCCTATTGAAACAATTAATGAATATCAGGTATAAAGAGGGCACTCCTATTTCTGATCATATTAATAATTTTCAGGGTGTTCTTGACCAGCTATCCGGAATGGGTGTAAAGTTTGATGATGAAATACAGGGACTTTGTCTTCTTAATACTCTGCCAGACTCTTGGGAAACTCTTCGAGTTTCTTTGACTAATTCTGCTCCCAGTGGTGTTGTAACCATGGAATATACTAAGAGTGGTGTCTTGAATGAAGAAATGAGAAGAAGATCTCAAGCCTCATCTTCTTTAGCTTCACACTCCGATGTTTTGGTTACTGAAGATAGGGGGAGAAACAAGTCCAGAGGTCAGAATGATAGAGGTAAAAGTAGAAGCAAGTCAAAGTCTAAATACAAGAATATTACATGTGACTATTGCCAAAAGAATGGGCATATCATGAAATATTGTTACAAGCACAAGAGAGATATGAGACAACAAAAGAGAGAAGACGATAATAAAAATCGTGTTGCTGTTGTTGCTAATGATGATCTTCTTGTTTCTTGTGATGCAAATGCCATTAATCTTGTTCGTGATGAGTCTAGCTGGTTTGTGGATTCTGGTGCTACTTCTCATGTCACGCCAAAGAAGGAATTATTTTCTTCTTATACTCCAGGTAATTTTGGAACGTTGAAAATGGGAAATAATCATGAAGTTGAAGTTATTGGCATTGGGACAGTTTGTTTGGAAAGTAACAATGGTTCCAAACTAGTTCTCAATAATGTCAAGCATGCTCCAGATGTTCGCTTGCATTTGATTTCTGTGGGATATCTTGATGATGAGGGTTATGTTAATACACTTGGTGTTGGCCAGTGGAAGCTTACTAGAGGTTTGATGGTTGTGGCCCGTGGTGACAAGTTGTCTAACTTATATGTATTTCAGGGCTCCATGTCCAGAGACTCAGTAAATTTGGTGGAGAATGATACTTCATCAGAGTTATGGCATAGAAAGCTGAGTCATATGAGCGAGAAGGGGATTGATAGTTTGGCTAAGAAAAATTTGCTTTCTGGAGTGAAACAAGCAAAGTTGAAGAAATGTTTTCATTGCTTAGCTAGCAAACAGAAAAGAGTTTCTTTTCAGAGTCATCCTCCTTCAAGAAAGCTCGATTTACTGGAGTTGGTACATTCTGATTTGTGTGGTCCTTTTAAGGTAAGATCTCATGGTGGTGCACTTTACTTTGTGACTTTTATTGATGATCGATCATTCTCGCAAACTCTGGGTATTTCCTTTGAAGTCCAAGGATCAAGTACTTGATGTGTTCAAGGGTTTCCAGGCCTTGGTTGAAAGACAAACAGGGAAGACATTGAAATGCATCCGCTCAGATAATGGTGGTGAGTATATTGGTCCTTTTGATAGATATTGCAGAGAGCAGGGTATTAGGCATCAGAAAAATCCTCCAAAGACTCCTCAGTTAAATGGTTTAGCAGAGAGGATGAACAAAACTCTAGTTGAGAGGGTTAGATGTATGCTTTCAGATGCTAAGCTGTCAGATTCCTTTTGGGCAGAAGCACTTAATACTGCTGCTTATGTTATCAATTTATCTCCTATTGTTGCTTTAGATAGTGATGTCCTTGACAGAGTTTGGACTGGTAAGAATGTTTCTTATGATCATCTTAGAGTCTTTGAGTGTAAAGCCTTTGTACATGTTCCTAAAGATGAAAGGTCAAAGTTGGATGTTAAAACTAGGCAGTGTATCTTCAGTGGTTATGGTCAAGATGAATTTGGCTATCGTTTCTATGATCCTGTTGAGAAGAAACTTGTTAAAAGCCGTGATGTTGTGTTCTTTGAAGACCAAACAATTGAAGATTTTGAGAAAGCTGACAAGGCTGATTTTCAGAGTAGTGAGAGCTTAGTTGATGTTGATCCAGTTGCTTTGACTATTGCACCGGAAGAAAATCTTCATAGTAACGAAAATCAAGTTGATAATGAAGATGGTGATCATGTTCAGAATGACCGGCATGATGTTGTTGATGCTCCAGTGCAAGATGATGTGGTTGTCCAACAACCAATTATAGATGCTCCAGAGAGTTCTCTCAGACGATCTAGTAGAGAGAGAATTCCTTCATCTCGTTATTCTCCCAATTAGTATGTACTCTTGACTGACGGGGGAGAACCTGAGAGTCTTAATGAGTCCATAGAAAGTGAAGAAAAAAGAAAGGTGGTTTGATGTTATGGAAGATGAGATTAAATCCTTGCATGATAATCATACCTTTGATTTGGTTAAGTTACCTAAAGACAGAAAAGCTTTGAAAAACAGGTGGATTTTTCGGGTGAAACATGAAGATGGTAATCCAGTTCCACGGTATAAAGCTAGATTAGTTGTCAAGGGATTTAATCAGAAAAAGGGAGTTGATTTTAATGAGATATTCTCTCCAGTTGTGAAGATGTCATCCATTCGTGTGGTTCTAGGCTTGGCTGCAAGTCTAGATTTAGAGGTTGAGCAAATGGATGTTAAAACTACTTTCCTCCATGGTGACTTAGATGAAGAAATTTATATGAAGCAACCGGAAGGTTTTGAAGTCAAGGGTAAAGAGAATTATGTTTGCAAATTGAAGAAGAGCTTATATGGTTTGAAACAAGCTCCCAGGCAGTGGTACAGGAAGTTTAATTCTTTTATGAGTCAGCAGGGCTTCAAGAAGACTTCTTCAGACCATTGTGTTTTTGTGCAAAAGTTCTCTGATGGTGACTTTATTATTGTGTCGCTTTATGTTGATGACATGCTTGTTGTTGGTCATAATACTTGCAGGATTCAGAAGTTGAAGCAAGAGTTGAGTAAGTCTTTTGCTATGAAAGACTTAGGACCAGCAAGGCAGATTCTTGGCATGCAGATTGTCCGTGATAGAAAGGGCAAGAAATTGGTATTATCACAAGAGAAGTACATTCAGAAAGTACTTCGCAGATTCAGTATGGACAAAGCTAAGGTTGTCAGTACACCTTTAGTTATGCACTTCAAATTGAGCACGAAACAGTGTCCTTCTAGTGATGATGAGAAGGAAGATATGAAGAAAGTTCCTTATGCTTCAGCTGTTGGTAGTTTGATGTATGCGATGGTTTGTACAAGAACGGATATTGCTCACGCTGTTGGAGTTGTTAGCCGTTTTCTTTCTAATCTGGGAAGAGAACATTGGAATGCTGTGAAGTGGGTTATGAGATATCTCTGTGGCACTTCTAGTCTGAGTTTGTGTTTTGGTACAGGGAAGCCTATTCTTTGTGGTTATACTGATTCAGACATGGCTGGGGATGTTGATACTCGCAAGTCTACTTCAGGGTACTTGGTTACTTTTGCAGGGGGAACTGTGTCTTGGCAATCTAGGTTGCAAAAATGTGTTGCTCTATCTACTACAGAAGCTGAGCTTATTGCTGTCGTTGAAGCTTGTAAAGAATTGCTTTGGATGAAGAGATTCTTGGGGGAACTTGGTTGTGCTCAAGAGAGGTATGTACTTTATTGTGACAGTCAAAGTGCTATACATCTTGGCAAGAATTCTACGTTCCATGGTCGGTCTAAACACATTGATGTGAGATACCATTGGATTCGAGATGTGTTGAATTCTAAGTTGCTTGAGCTTGAAAAGATTCATACAAATGACAATGGTTCCGATATGATGACTAAAGCTTTGCCAAGAGGGAAGTTTGAAGATTGTTGCATGGTCGCCGGGATGGCGGTCTCCTCCACATAGTCGTGAGGGGGAGAATTGTTGGGTTATGAGTCTTTTTTCCCTTCCTATGTGGATAAATAAAAGCCCAATTTGGACCAACCCATTTTTGCCCATAGGCCCATTATTATGAGGCAAATATAAGCCTATGTAGGTCTTATTTTCATATACACAGAGAGTTTTTTAGCAGCCAAAAAGAGAGAAAAAGAGCAGTTTTTTCGCAGTCAAAATTCAGCCCTAAGAGCCAACTTCAAATTGCGATTCCCGCTTCGTTTCCTGTCCGATTGAGCTGATTTTTGGACAGCATATTATATTCATCTCAATCTTTGATTAGGAACTGACAGAGTTGGATTTGGTGGCCTGTAGCTTCAGTTTTGCTGTCGTGAATAGTAGCTGCGAAATTGGTGATTTTGCTCCTTTAATTCTCTAGATTTGGTGCAATCTTATTTTGTTGTTGCTCGTTGTTTGACACTTGTTTTGTGGACAATTTTAGAGAACAATATTGTAACTCTTGGTGATTATAGTGGAGCTTTTGGTCTTGTGGTTTTTTTACTCTTCATATCGAAGGGTTTTCCACGTGAATCTTGGTGTCTTGTGTGATTGATTTATTATTGTCTTGTTATATTTGTTTGGTTGAATTACTTGCTGCCTTACTATCATATTGCTTGTGGTTGTTTGTCTTCTCTTGGTTCAAATCGAGAAGGGAAAGTATAGACTTGGGTATTCTTCCGTTGTTATCCTGTCAGACATTCTTTGTTAGTGCCTTATCTTTCCCAACATTTATGAGCTCAAAATAAGCAAATTCATGTCATTATTCACAAGGCAACCAAAACTTTAGATACATCAAAGACTGTCGATCTCAGGCATGTTAATATGCCTAAGTTGTCAATAACTGCCCATAACGATGCTTGAATTGAAAAATGATCTTTACTTTATTAGCTTGATTTTGTGATACTTGCGATGATTGTGTACTAAAACATGTGATTAGAAGTTTAAGGAACTCTCGAAAGAAATGGAGTTGGAACGAAAAAAGAAGGTTAAAAGATGCGCAAGAAGTTGACTAAGTGTGAAGACCCTAGCACTTGGCGTACTGAGAGGCGCATCGCGCTAGCCCCAGAAGTTCAGAAGTGCGCCATTTGGATGGATCTGTTGTAACTAGTGAGTAATCATAGCCATTACAATCAGCCACATTTGATTTTATGATGGTTTTCCCATTATTTGGTTTGACTTTGCTATTCAACTTTGGGTATTCTTTCTTCCGGTGCCATTTTTCTCGGCAAAAGGCACATTCATCTTTGCTAAGTCTGGATCTTGACTTGGATCTCCCTTTCTTCTTTCTCATATGATTTTGAGAACGACCTCTCAAAATCAAAGCTTTTGATTCTCCTCCCTTGTTTTTTCTCAACTATATTAGGCAGAACAAACTTGTTTGAATGATACTTCATCATTCCCATGCAGTAGAGTAATTTCAAGATGCTCGAACTCATCAGGAAGTGAACTTAACAACATTAAGGTCATATCTCCATCCGTAAAAGTCACGTCTATATTCCACAAATATGTCTCCAACTTATAAAGGATGGTGATATGATCATTGATTGTGCAACCAGAAATATAAGTGAAGTGTAGCAACCTTCTTTTCATGTAAAGGTAATTTTGACTATTTTCTTCAAGAATTTCTCCTCCAATGAATTTCATAATTTTTTTGGAGATGTTTCCTTCGTGTATGGATACTTTTGTCCCCTTGCAAGGTATGATCGAATGGTATCGCAAGAAACACGATTGATAATCTTCCAATCTTCTTCTCCTACATCATCTGGTTTCTTTTCTTCTATGGCAATATCTAGTTCTTGTTAAAAAAGAACATCAATGACCTCGCCTTGCCACATTCCAAAATGTCATGACCAGTTAAAAATTTCAACTGCAAATTTCGCATTTGACACAATTCATGTCATAAGGGAAAATGCCAATGATAACATATTATTGACATTCAATGCAGACTCATCATTTTTCTTATCTCCTTTTTCGCTACAAATATTGTTCACAGCTAACAATGCAAAGACCAAAGTAAATCTTTTTCTAATATGGAAGTTCAGACCATGCTTCAACCACATAACATACTCAGATAATACCTTGGATCTGATACTAATTGTTGCAGAAGACAAATATATAGAGAGTGATGGAATCACTAATGCTATATCTTAAGGTAGCTAATAAATACTAAATGAGACAACAATAAAAGGAACACAATAAATTAATGAGGTTTGGCAAAATTTTGTTTTCTTTGGCCTACTCCTCGGACACAACAACCAATATTTATTTTACTCCAAAAGAGTACAAGTGAAATATTACAAGAGAGAAAGAAGAACAAATATATTAGGATATGAGAAGGCAAACGAGAGGTGTATTACAAATGAATTAGAAGTTACCTATTTATAGGAGTGAATTCTTCCTATTGATGTAATCCATGACATTACAATGTGTCAAAATGTCAAGATTTACCTTGTGAAACCATTTTATGATTTTACATATATTTCACCTACAAAAGGTGTTATCTTGTCTTGTGTACCAATGAAGAATTATCTTCCTAACTATCAAATCTTCACATAAATTCATCTTTGAATCTTGTCAAATTTAACAGAGGCAATTGTTGGAATGAACTGTGCATCGAAGTTGGCTGCTACTGAGACCAAGCTTAATCACTCGTCATGTTGTCTCGTCACACTTGACTTCATCCCATGAACTACAATATGTGCTCCTATTGAATTTAAATGTTTTAGGATAGCAATCACTAGAAGAAGCATCGAGATTTATAGTAAACATGTTGTTGAATTGATGAAGAGCAAGGGCCTGGCCATTGGTTCACAAATTAGGCAAAGATGAAGAGAAAACAAGTTGACAGAGAAACGTGTATAGCAGAAGCAATGTAGGTTTTCTGATGCCCATTTTCGTGCCTCAAAATATATATCAAAATTACTAAGTTCTTCAATTATTGCTTTGTGTCTCTATTCATTAATTTTGATTAGGTTTATATAGCATATAGCAAAAGGCAATTCTCTATGCAGAGTGTCTGGTGATGTTCCAATGAAAAAGAAAAGTTTATAAGAGTATTTGTTGGTGCATAGACCTTGACCAAAACATTTTCCAATTTGGTTTGATCATATGCACAAATGTTACTTTTTTTTTGGGAAAAAAAGTCTAATATACCTCACAACTTTGCAATTTAGAGGTAATATACCCTTTATTATATAAGTGACTCACATAGGCCCCTGCCATTATAAAAGTTGTTCACATGAACCCTTTCCATCTAATGGTAATGAAAACATCAATGTCAATTTTTTTTTAAAAATAAGAATTCATGTAGATGTAAATATGATCCTTCTAGCAAAATTCATAGTATATTTAATCTTTCTTACTCATGATTTTTTTTACTTCTTTGATTCAACGTGTAATTTGATTTTGTGATATCTCCCTTATAGATCTATTTGCTTATGATTATGTGAGTTTCTGTTCTTATTCAATTTTTCTCCTTTCATTTTTGGTGTAAAAATATGAGAATAAAAAGGAAAAAAAAATGTGAATGGGAAAAAGAGAAAAACACAAGTTTATCCAAAAACTTTTTTTTGGGTAATCTATGATAAGTTTTACACGTAAATGAGTGAGTAATAAATTTTCTCATTAAATAATAGATCCAACAACTATTTTTTTTCTTAAAATAAAATAAAAATAAATTTTAAAATTAGATTTTCATGCTGTTGTTCAAACCAGAATGTATTTTACGAGTAGGACGTCACTTTGCTTGTGCACTAAGATGGTCATAGAAATTTACTGTGAAGACAATGTCTTCTATAGTGTACCTACTCAAATTGGTTTTCCTCATCCAAGACTCTGTTTTGTCACCAATTGGTACACGTTTAGCTTGTTAGTGAAATTACTTGGTATGTATTAAACTATTGATAAATGAAAACTAATATCTTTTCTTGTGCCTTTTCATTCTCGTAGGAATTTCGTGTTCCAATTCTACATCCATCCTCGAAAATCATGCTGGATATTGAATTGACAACATTATGTGAATTACGGACAATCCAATAATCAGGCCACAACTGTAACCCATGAGAACAGCCTTCGCCTGCCAACTGATCATTGGTGAATCTCCTCCTTCTTCATCTAGATCAACTGGATCGTCGTTTGTGGTACCCCATCATCACCACCACAATCTTTTGAGAGGAGAAATCCACATAGTCCATCATTCACTTAACTATGACCTAGTTTCGCAAGAGAAATATTGCCTTAGTCCGGCATAAGTTCTGTAGTATGTAATTTACAAGGCAAAAGTTTAGATAACATAAGTTCTGTAGGAATAAGTTATGCGTATTTTATTTCAAAAAGAGCTAGAGTTTGTTCAGATAACTAGTACTTAAACATGTTCCATAAGCAAGAAACTTATTATGTGAAAAGAAGAAGAAATCATCATCAATTTGATTTGAGCTCTGCTATTGAGAATTAGGACTAGAAACCATTTGTTGTAACACATGTATTTGATGCAATGGAGCAGATTTGCATATGGAATGGTATGATGAATTCGGGGTTGCAACAAAATGAGATTGCCTTCGTGGCAGTTCTATCAGCTTGTGCGTGTGCCAAGCTTGTCGATTTCAGTTCTGATTGTTTGAAGCAATGTCACATGAATTCAGACTTGCAGCTAAGATGAAACATTGTGGTTGTGTGGTTGATCCACTACAGGAAGCATACGACTTCATAAACAAGATGCTACCGTCTTTGGTGCTTGTAGAGTTGGGAAATGAAGTAGCACAACTATTGGTTGATTCGCAACAGAAACATTATGGACGTTATGTGCAACTTTCAAGCATTTATGTTTGGGGAACTGAGCTGGGAAAAAACAATGTTAGATCCTGGACTACACAAGGTTTATTTAGTAGATTTGATTACTGTAATAGCTTTTATTTGTGAAATTGTCGATGAGCCTGCATCGTGATGACTCACCTCTGCTAGGATTTAAACTTTAGTATCCAAGGTTGTTTCTCCAACTTTTCAACTGCTACACCAACTCTATTGTGGTCGCAGTTATTCTATATTGATCAACACCGAGGAATACTTTTCTATTTCAATGTACACGAGAATTTGGAATTGTTTTAGTATTTTTAATGTGCTTACTATTGATCCCTTTGCATTCTATGAAATCCTTTGGTTTTTCCTTGCAATTGAATTTGTTGAGTCATAACAAAAGAAAGTATGAACACTTGATGAAACAAAACACAAACACTTTATGAAACATCACTAACTATGAAAGTAAAAACTTTTATTCACATCCCACCAATGCAATAGTCTTGAATCCTGCAATTTTCTAAAAATGAAGTATTAAAGCTAAAATCTTTAAGGATGAAATTTTATGGATTATATAAAATATAATTTTCTGATGGATAGAGATTAAGTTGAATACCTGAAGATCACATACTAATGTCGTTTCTTGTCCTTTTTAATTTTCGTAAGAATTTTGTGTTCCAATTCTACATCCATCCTCGAAAACCATGCTGGATATTGAGTTGACAACATTATATATATTATGGACAATCTAATAACAAGTTCACAACCGTAACACATGAGAACCGCCTGCCAACTTTTAATTGATGAATCTCCTTCTTCCTCTTCTTCGTCATCTAGCCCAAATGGAGTTGTTGCTTGTGGTATCCCTTCATCACCGCCACAATCTTTTGAGAGTGGCTATCCGCGTAGCTCATCATTTCCTTGGTATGAACTATTCTGAAATTTATTAATTGTTTTCCTTTGGAGATGCATCCAACAAGATGATTGTGAGAGAGATTTAAGACTTCAAGTGATTTGAGGGATGCAAGTTGTTGTGAAATTTCTACACTAATTTTGTTGGATGAGAGATCCAATGATTCTAGTACAGATAAATGGTGCAATGATGCTGGTACGTGACCTTCCAAGCAATTTTGAGATAAGTTCAACATACAAAGCCCAAAGATATCTTTAATAATGCTTGGGATGTTACCTTCAAATCTATTCCTTGAGAGATCGATATTTATGTTTGTAGTCAAAACTCGAGGTAGTTCTAGATCCAGTCCCTTTGTCATCACTATAAAGGAAATTGTGTTATTAAGATAATACATTGTTGACACCCAATTTTGACCCTCCCCGATAGGAATTAACTAGCGAGTTTCTTCAATGTCGAAAGACTTGAAATTATTTATTTTATAAAATTTACAGTTAAATTTTTGATGGTTTATACGCTTTATATAATTAGTATATTTTTTATATATTCAAAAATGATCTCAAAAATATTTTTTTTAGTTTAGTAAGTTAGGTTTATATTTTTGAAATAATTAGTTTAATTAAGTTAATTATTTTATTTTGTTAATATTAAGAAGCTCGTTAATTAACTAATATTAATTCGCCCTATTTTTATCCTAGTCGAATCTTCAAAATTCAATTCTTTTGGTTACATCTTTAATCCATTTTATTTTGTTGCAATTGTAACCAAATCTCTTCAACTCATTTTAAAGACCAAAGTTTTTGGGCCTTTATTTCGGCCAAGTCATCCAATTCAATAAACCCTCCAGTCCATTTGCCTTTGCCACAAGGGAAACCAATTTTCCAGCAGCAAATACGATAGGTACAAACCCAATTACCAACGCCTCAGCCCACCTTATCCTTATCCCGACCCGGCCCATTTATTTTTTTACCCCCAAGAAGAAAAGGAAAATTTCATATATGACAAACTTATTTGATTAAATAACATTATATGAATATAGTTTACCTAATTACATTCTATGTGTATAGTTTAGTTATTTTAGGTATCTTTAATTTTGTATATAAGGTTTCTTTTGTTTTTTATTTATATAATTTTATTTTAAAAAGTGGTTTGTAACCGAAGCGTTAAATACTAACAATAAATATAGATAATAGCATAATTTAAGATAAACGTCTCTTTTTAAGGTAAACGTTTAAATTCATATTTTTTTTCAAAAAAATAAGAATTATACAGCAATTGAAACAAAAGATAAACTTGTTTTTGCTGTTTATGAAATAACAGTTCATCAATTTTTTTTTATTTTTTCTTTGTAATCGAATTCAGGTAAGTGTTCATTGGATGAAAATTCATGTTTATTATTGCAATAATCATACAATGTTCTATTGGATTTACAAATTTTGATTTATGTGCATTCGTTATTGTGGTGTCATAATTTTTTTTTTTTGAAAACTGGTTTCAAAATATGATTATTTTAAGCAGACATTTTGTACTATACAATTATATTCTTTTTGTTGATGTAGTATTTGTATATTATAAAGAAGATTAGTGTAAGCGAATACAAGTAATAGTTGGTGATAATTGTATATAGCCATAAAGTAAGTGTTTTGCTTTTGATACAATTATATACTTTTTTTGATGTAGTATTTGTATATTAAAAAAAATATCAGTGTAAACTTAATTCAGTAATTTGATTGTATAATACTGTTGTATTAATTGTATATATGATGTCTTTGAATGATTTGAAATATATATTTTTTGATAATTGTGCAGATAATGGCTTCATTGGCTATTTTGGTTATGCATTCTGGTTAATATGTGTGCATAAATATAGTAGTTAAACATGGCAATATATACAACTGTCTAAATGACTTTGTATATACTCCAATAATATATAAACTTAATATAGACTAACTTCAATTATTTGTATATAACTATTAAAATATACAAATTACAATCATATATGAAATTTTTCCATCTGTATAGCTAAATCCAATTACTTTGTGTATATATGTATACAAAAACAAAAATAATAATGAGCCTTTAATATACAATCCGCTACTCCACTATTAAAACTTAGTATATATATATATATATATATATATATACAGAAACAGTCAATTTTGAAAACAGTCATGGACAGATCAAGTTTTGAATATGTATATAAACTTAATATATACTAACTTCAATAATTTGTATATATAACTAATAAAATATACAAATTATAATCATATATGAAATTTTTCCATCTGTATAACTAAGTCCAATTACTTTTTGTATATATATACAAAAACAAAAATAATAATGAGCCTTTAATATACAATCTGTTACTATCACTATTAAGACTGAATATATTATTCATTATACATAACTTAAAGTATGTATAAAGTAATCAAATTCACACACATATACGAATATATAACTAAACATGTGTGTACTAAACATGCAATATACTATATACAATTACGTAAATACAAAATTTACTTAAACAATAATTTTTTGTATATTGACATCTAAGTAACAAATTGTAACTGAATTTGTGTTTTAAGTCACTACCTCATAATTATGATGTTCTTCAAATCCGTCAACTTCACATGCATTTTTCTCTGAATCAATGTTTACTGCTTTCCTCTATCTTCCTCTTTGTACAATTTTAATGCCTCTAGCTTTAGCATTGTTAATAACTTCTTGAACTGCCGTAGGGTCATATTTTTTCTTTGATCTCAATTCTTCCATTGTTTGTTCATGTTGAACTTGTTTTGATTTTACCATAGACCCTACATCAACCCCAAAATCTTGAGTTAAACCCATTAAAAACGATTGTAAATTGACATGCAATAGAATACCTCTGATAATTCTCATAGATGAAGATGATTTATTCATTCTGTGACTAATTTGAGATCTAATAAGAACAAACAATTGATTATTTCATCAAAAAAATATGAAAAAACATAAGAAACACAATACATATACAATTGTTGAATAAGGAAAAAAAAAAGGAAAACGACTAAAATTTAGGAGTACCTACGAAAATTGAATTCAACTTCGGGAGGGAGTAATTGAATTTTGGACAATTTGAATTCAAGTTAGATAGAAGTATTAATTGTAGGAGAAAAAGGTGGAATATGAATAGGAGAGATAATATTGTTTTGTGTAAAATTATATACAAAATTAAAAAAAAAATATATTATTGGTTAAATAATAGGTGGTGGACCCCATTAATTATAGCAAAAAAAAACTATAATTATAGAAAGTAAATAAAATTAAACTATACACCTATTATATAATTACTTAGGAATGTTTGTCATTCCATATAATTTTCCCTTCTTTGTATTATTAGAATTTTTAGGATAGGTGGAAATGGGCCAATGACCCAAAATGGAATGGGTCCAAATACCGGTCTAGGCGGACAAAAATTTAATTTGGACCCAACTTCCCCTCTCTCTCTCTCCTCTTTCCTTTATCGCTTGCATGTTTTGTTATTATTTGCAGTGAAATTTAAGGTTGGAAAATTTCAAATCCTCGCAAGGCGCTATTAGGTTAACGAATCAACTACGTCGAACGACTTTAAATAGACTTAAAAGATGATAATAAATAATTTTGCGAGTCAAAATAATTCACTCAGATAATAGTTGATCTCTCTCCACCCTTTTCGAAGATGTCAAATAAACTTGAATCTAGTTAAGCTTTTTGGCCAAATAAGTTAGTTACTGGATAATTGCAATTTAGCGATTATTTTAAGTGTTGTAAATACCTTTCTAAAATATAAATATGAATTCCCGAACTCCCTTTTTAAGTTTTCATTAGGTTTCTTGTTTATATCTTCTGAAAACTGAGTTTTTTCTTGATTTTTCTTAAACAATTAAGTGACGACTCTAACAAGTCCTAAACTATAAAAATATTTTTCTTTAAATAAAACAGAATGATGACTCCGCTGGGGATTTGAAGGATTTTAACCTTAAAACTAAATTTATTTGGCTATGTGAAATGACTGTCTATTTGTTCCTTTATTGTATTATATCAACTGTTGCATTTTTATGGCGTATCAACTCCGTCAAACGATAATTTTTTATTTATCACTTAAATGACGATTACGCGAGCTCGCAGTTGTTCGTTAACCAAATCTTCCTCGGGGCACCATTGTCTACTTGATAACCAATTGTCGTCAACTGTCCCAGCCCACATGGTTTGCTAGGATCACCCTTTCCATTATAAATGAAACTCACTCCTAGTCAAAGTAGCGGATTGGCCTAAGATATCCTAACACCCAAGGAGTGTTGGGCCCATTAGAAAGATCGCCCTGAGTCCAAAAATCCCACGGCTCGATCGGACGATCATACTTATATGCCATTTGAAGGATGTTTGCGTGTTTGAGTACTCCAATGATTATAAGATCACTTGACATAAATGATAATTCAGTTTGATCATAAAAGAAGGATGAAGAGTTTCTTGGTGATGAAACTCTATCTTGGTGCAATCAAGGGCACTAGTGCATCTTACTAACAATATTTGACCAGATATTTGTTTTGTAGTAAATTTACTGGCAAGATTCAGTTTCTCTCCTATAAAAGGACATTGAAATGGTGTTTAACAGATGATTGAATATCCTCGAAGGACCATAGTTATGGGTTTATTCTATCCTGAGGAATCCAAGATAAAATTGATTGATTACGCAGATGCAGAATATTTATCAGATCCGCATAAAAGATCTATCTCAAGCACGCTATGTGTTTGCATGTGGAGGCACAATAATATCCTGGCGATCAATGAAACAAATGTTGCTATGCAGAAATAAAAGTCCTTCATCAAGCAAGTCGAAAGTGCGTCTAGTTAGGATAAATGACACACCATATTCAATAAATGTGTGATTTTTCTTTGAAAAAGAATATACCAACCACAATGCACGAAGATTGGCGACATCATCACAAGAAATTAATTGATGTTTTAATTAGGGGGAGTATAATACGCGTTGCATTCTTTTTCCCTTGGCTGAGGTTTTTTCCCACTGGGTTTTCCTGGCAAGGTTTTTAATGAGGCAACAAATAGTGCGTATCAAAAGATATGTGTATTCTTTTTCCTTCACTAAAATTTTTTCCCATAGGGTTTTTCCTAGTAAGATTTTAACGAGACACATTATATATGGACATCCAAGGGGGAGTGTTATAAATGTGTTGTGTTATGTGGATGATCCATTAGAGTTATCCAACAATTAATTGGATTCATGTATTAGTGTTTCCAATGTGATTAGATTCCAAGGTGATATGAACCTTGATGACAACTATGTATAATTTAAGGTGACCTTTCACTATGATATCTCAACACTATAAATAGAGATATCATTCACCATTGTATAGACTTGAATAAGAAGAAAATTTCTCTTTTTCTATCTACTTCTCTTGTCTTCTTCTCTTTATTATTATATTCTTATGAGCTTGATTTTATAACAAATTTATTATTGTTTATTTAAAATTTTGTGTAATTATTGTAGTATTAATTGGATCTAATAAATGGGTCTAATTGTAAATAATGACATGTGTCTATTTTTGTTTAATTAATTATTGATTAATTAAAATTAGTTAAATTTTAAAATTTGTGATGTTGATATGTGTCGTTCTAATTCAAATTATTGACATGTGTTGATATTATTTATTTAATTATTGATATTTAAAATTTTAAAAAATTTCAGTGTTGACATGTGTCATTTTTTCTTCTCCTTTTATACATAGATAGATATGATCCTTCCAGCAAAATTCAGGATATATTTAATCTTTCACACATGATTCATTTTTATTTCTTTGATTCAACGTGTGGTTTGATATCATTGTTATTGGTTTATTTGCTTATAATTATTTGAGTATTTTATTTTTGTTTAATTTTTTGCTTCCATTTTTAGTGTAAAAATATGAGAATAAAAATAAAAAATGTGAATGGAAAAAGAGAAAAAGGTAAAAAAAGAAATTAAAACTATTTTTTGCGGCTATATTGTACTTTATTTTTTGTATCTGAAAAGAAATTGGATGACTACATAAACATTTATATTATGGTTTTTCTTTATAAAACAGATGAACAATGAAATATTCCCTCCATTTAAAAAAGAATGACCCTATTTAGTTTTTAGTTTCTTTCAAAAAAAAATGTCCCCTTTCTTTTTTTGTCAACACTTTAACTTTAACTTTCCATGTGACATGTTTAAGATCATAATATTAAAGGGAATTTTTGTATATTTGACATAACTTTAATTTAGGACCACAAGATTAAAAAACTTTCTTTCTTTTCTTAAACTCCGTTTCTAGTCAAACTAGGTCATCCTTTTTTAAACGAAGGGAATACCAGTATTGGTGTCTAGTATTACTGAAAGCAGAGGTTTTTTCATCTTCCTTTGTTGGTCAGCAATATAATAAAATTCCCTTCCGTCCAAAAAGAATTTTGCTCCACGCGGACGGGTCACAGAGTGAGTTGTATGCGTGGGGTTCCAGACTCATTTTTATTAAAGTCTTCATTTGGTATAATTATATATCGACTAAATCTTAGTAAGATTACATAGTTACAAAGTTTGAATGTTCAAAAATTTTTATGATGTTTTTAGTAACATCATTAGTTGTAAACTTCTATAAAAGGAGCCCATTAGCTCATTTCTGGAACACACCATATTAACAGAAAAAATCAATTTGAGAGCAAAGTGAGATATTTCATAGACTATACAAGAAAAAAATAGCCTGTAAATAAAAATAGATTGTGAGCAATAAATAATAATAATTTCCTAATTTTAAATTTAGTTGCCCATATTATTTTGAAAACTATTCCTCTTTGTCCCTAATTACTTGTCCACTTTTGAATTAACACATCTATTAAGAAAATAATTATTGATATGGTGAGATTACTATTTTACCCCTATTAATTGTGAAGTAAATGAATTAAAAACTTAAGTTTCAAAAAGTTCTACCATTTTCAAAGTAACTAGTAAAATTCTCCACGCTTCGCACGGAAATTAAGAATCAAAGTATTTACAAAATATTACTTAAATATATATAGCATTATCACTAAAATACTATATTATCTTACATGAAAGATTACGTAGTAAAAGACGTTAATAATGTAAAGGAAAATGAAAAAATTATTACATCTTATCATTTATCCATAATAAATTATGAATAAATTAATTATTGTAAAAATACATACCAGGATATGTATCATAAGCAATGCTGTTAGTGAGCTATTCAACAGGTCCAAAATACACAAATATATAATTGTGAAGGAGGAGGAGAAGAAGAAGAGGAGGTTCAGAATCTTCGTAGTTAAAAAACGAGAGGAAATTTTTCTATTTATAGACAACAAAGGGAAGTGTAAAAAAAATATTTATTGCGCCTTATCAGAAAGGTTACAACTATTTGGAAAAGTTGTAATTCTTTGGAAAGATCACGGCCTTTCATAAAAATCGCAACTCTTCATCAAAGTAGCAACTTTTCATAAAAGTTGTAACTTTTCATAAAAGTCGCAACTTATCATAAAAGTTGCGACTTTTCATTAAAGTCACGATGTTTCAAAAAAGTCATAACTTTTCATTAAAATCGTAACGTTACATAAAAAAAAATCACAACTTTTCATGCGAGAAGAAGGTTATTTTTGGTAATAAAATAATATTATAAAGAATCCTGAATGAAGGCCCTTGTGTGAGAGTGTTATCGCCGCAAGTAATTGATTCTCAATTTTGATAGGTGCGTGTATGCCCATTCAATAGGATGTGGAGGTAGTTCTTTTTAAGAAGTAAGAAGGAGAAAATATTAACTGTAACCAGAAATAAAGAAGCAGAAGTTATAATATGGGAGTTACCTGACAATACTGTATGAGTGGTTAGAATTGAAGGACTGGATATAGTTTCTTCAACATTCGTTATATGCCTATGTATATATAGATTTGAGAAAGTTGTTTATGATTTAAGGGATAATGAAATTCAAGAGAAGGGTGTGAGGGTGAAACGTCCAATTAATGATGCAACGGTTAAACTTATGTATGTATACCTGGGGTGGCCAGGGTCTTTTTGTATGTTCCATTGGGTCCAGACCAGATAGTTTATTTGCGTCAATAGCGGGCGTCATGGTGGGTGACAAACTAGATAAAATAGGGAAAGAAAATATGAGACACACAAGTAGGCACCATTGTACAGCGTAACAATATCACAGGCATAACGGGTGAGTGGAATATGCATGAATGCATACCTGTATTGGGCGGGGGTTTGCTTTTTAAATCCTTTGAGTCCTTAGAAGCAGGCAGTACATTTGCATCCATATAAGTAGACCTTGTTGGAGACAAATTAGAAATGTACGGGAGATCGATTATTGAAAAAACGGTGCGTTGAACATATAAAGCGAAAGAGGGCGAACTACTATACCGAGAAATGCTATGGCGAATGTAAAGCAAGAATGAAAAATGTAACAATGTTTAGCTGATCTGACTGGGGTTTGATTGAAATCCTTGTTGTATTCAGAATCAGGCAGTGATAGTGCATGCATATTAGCATAAGGGGGGGAATGAGTGTAGCAGTAGGAAGCAACGGTGGGAATTGAAGGTTCTGTGTAGGCAGAGTTACAACAATGTAAGATGTGAGTATTGATTTAGGAGTATTATACAATAATATGGTGACGGTATGGAAGAGGCACGTTGGTAAGGCAATGGAGATGTTGTTTAGTTAGGGATACGACTGTTTGGAGGGGGAGGTTTTTTTGGGAATTGAAGGAGAATTATGGAGGGTATTTTAGGAATTTTAAAATTAGAAGGAGAATAAAGGCTTGTGGTGGCGCCACGTCACCGGTTTCAGGGCGTCCTTTATATAAATATACCATTAATGAAATGTATAATAGGTAAAAAAAATTGTCGTTTCTTGATTTGGCAAAATGGACAAGCAACAAAGTGAGTACAACTAAAAAAAAAATTAACAAATAATTAGAGACAGACAAAATATTAAAGAGGGAATTAGAAGCTTAGAAGTAGGGAAAGAAAACAGAAAGCCTAGAATTAGGTGGTGGAAATAGAAGCCTAGAAGAGGGGAAGATATGAGGTGCAAAAATAGAAACCTAGAAGTAAGGCAAGAAACCAAGAGGAAAAAATAGTCTTTACGTGGATTCGCCCTTGCCTTCTACGTTAATATGTTACGATTGATCTTTTTTGACTACGTTCAACTTCAATTTTCCTAGTGTCATTTTACATAAAAACATCTTATAATAAGATCAAAACACTCCATATAACAATGCAAACAACAAAAATATGATCAATGGGTGCTCACTCCAATGCTTGTTTTGTGATAAAATTTGTCACTTGATTTGCTTCTTTGAAATAACAAGATACTAGAATTGTTATCCAATTTAGTGGTGTAAAATTGATATTGTTATGTTATGAGCAAATTTTTTTGGTTGAAGTCATGACAAGGAAAAATACTTTTTTTCAATATAATTTCATAAGTAATCAACATTGAAGATAAAAATACCTTGTACCTAAAAAAAATTAACTTATGACTTTTAATTTATAAATCATAAGTTATGAATTCATCCAATCAAACTCTATGCATTACTAACATCCCAAATGTGCCCAATATTAATTCATTCTCTAATAATCCATGCATCATTATTCATCTCATAATAAATTATTCATTACCATTATTCATATCGCATAAATACTCTTGCATCATAATTCATACACATAACTAATATGTGAACTAAATGAAGCCACATTTGATTCATCAGTTTGTTCCAAATATATTCATGATAGCAAAATAAATATCTAAAGAAAGTCCAAGTAATATTAATCTTTTACAAATTTTGTCCACACAAATTCCAAACTGTCGGCCATATAAAGCTAAAACTCTATATAAGCATGTTTACTTTTTTGAAAAAACTAAAAATGTGCATCAAATAGCCAAATTTCTTTTATTAAAATATATTATCGCATCTTTTAATTTGACTATAATTAATATTTATATATTTTATTTTTTATTTGTACATAAACTAACTTTTATGTATGTTTTTGTTAGGTATTTGTCCTCGATTTTTAAATCATAAATAATTTCTTTTAAAGAAAAACATAAAATCTTTGCAGTTGGTTAGTACTTTTTCCGTATGAAAATGTTTAGGATTGTATAAATAAAGGTTCGTTCCTTCTAACTTAATTAATATTTAGTTGTCGTCCTAAGGACTTCGAAAGTGTTGGTTAGGAGGGAAATTTGTTGGACACCGTTGATGCATTATTAAATGTGTGAACCTCCTTGTATTTCGAATGAGTTGAAGTTATTTCTATCTATATATTGTATTTTCATACTTGTATAATAAATTGTTCATCTCAGTGAATGTAGGCCGATTGATCCATATTAAATCTTTATATCTTATATTATTTTTTTACTCGTCTTCATAACAAATATATAGTGTCAAATTAAAATATATTCTATGTTTATATATTATATCTTTTCTCTTAAGGAATTGTATGGACATAATTTTTTAAATGGCTATTCATGAATTATTTGTTTTCTTGTCTTTTACAACTTGTTTGACACCTATCATGAATCTGACACGATGACTAGGACTTTTAATTTATTTGTAATTTTTTTCTCGTTTGATGTCTGATGTTTATTTTAAAGTTTTAATTAAAAATTTTAGATCGTGTATTGCAGAATTTATTTGAAGGTGATATTTCTATCAAATATTTTTTTATAATTAAAATTAAAATTCTATAATTCTGATTAAGAATAAAACGATTTCACCACTATACACCACAATTTATGTTAAGGTTTATTTTTATTTATTTTATTGACATTATGTGAACTGTGGAGTATCAATAAATAGGTCGCTTGGATTTTGTTGCTCCTAAATGGATTCGTTTGTATAAGCTTAATTACTATACGATAAATAAATCATTATATAATAACTAATGATAATACCAGTGATATTAACCACTTAAATAATAAGACTGAGATTCTATAGAATCACTTAATTAGATATTAACCACTAACTAAATGTCTTTAGTCAAACCAAGATTAGTTTTTCTTATACAAACTCTATATTTTTTAAGCATCTACTTATTTTATTTTTATTAACATTATCGAAAGAGATAAAATTTAATTTATAAATAATTATGCTTCGCAAATGAAATATACCCATGATTTTGAAATGTATAGATATAATTACGATCCTAAATACTTCAACTAATTAAATTGGAGTGAAGTTTCAAAAATATTTTTTCACCGAGAGCGGCTCTACAGCTTCGTAAAAGAAGCAATTATCTAAGGCCCCAAAAATTGGATGACCACATCATTTTAAAAATTAATAGGTTATATGTATATTTTTAAAAAAATATATAAAGTATTATTCGTAGAAATAAAAACTTTTCATAAAAAAAGTAAAGAAAAATAGAAGTTTGAGAAATTATAAATACTATGTCTCAAAAAAATTAACTAATTGGCAATAATAAATATATATATTCGAATTTAAGGCTTATACGAATTTGAATTCAGGCCACCAATTTATTACAGCCGCCCCTGATTTTAACAAATCCTTGTACGACAAAGCATGGGCCATGGATTTAAACAGTGCAAAATCCACAAAAATAAGAACACATTATGAGTGAAGAGAACACATTGAGCAAAAATGACATCTTTCCCCATGAATGCTGGTGATGGTGTTTACAGCTACTCCAAAAACTCCCAATTGCAGGTATTGAACTCTAGTATATACTATACATAAGCACATGTTCTTGTAAAAAAATCAAGTCCGCACGTGAGGAGGCGTGTGTTATCCAGCTTATATCAAGCACATATATTTTTGTACAAAAATTCTTTTGCGTGTGAATGTTAAACTCTGAACTAAGAATTTATCATGAACAATGTCGGATTATGCCAATTTAATTCCTGTTTGTGGCAAGGTCCACGAGGGGGCTGGGTGACCTATAATATTGCAGTCATGATCAACCATGAATCTTCTTTAGCTTGATAGGCTTCGTTAAGAAATAAAATTATATCTTTGATATTAGCTATATTTTTTGACATGCATAATTGTAAATGTTTGATCCTAATAAATAAAATAAAATTATATCTTTGATATTAGCTATATTTTTTGACATGCATAATTGTAAATGTTTGATCCTAATAAATAGAATAGTCAAGAACATTGTTCGATTTCCAAGAGCATCATGGTGCATGAGGCAAGAATTGAGAAGGGGATATTTTGGTAACACCAACATCTGGCTTATGGCAAGGCCCTCGGGTTGGCTGGGATCCCCCCCACCCCAACCCCCAATCCCATGGAGTTGTTGAATTCATCCCATTTTTTGGTCAATTTTAGTTATTCAATTGCTATAAGCAAATGTTAAAAACGAATAGTAATTGTAGTTGAAAATAAAAGATTTGGTGGTTGGCAAATTGATAAGATTTGTAATCATTTTTGACTTTGCTATATTTACCTATGTCATTACTGACATAAGCATGATTTTATCCTTCTATAAATAGAACATTCTTGCTCATTTGTAGAACACACCAAGATAGAGAGAAAAACTACTTTGAGAGCAAAGCGAGGTATTCCATAGACTATACAAAAAAAAATAGCCTGTGAAGAAAAATAGAGTGTGAGCTATATTTAAGTAAGGTGGAAACCAAAAGAGCGCTGTTCTTTTTGAGTGTGTAGTATTCACTTTTAGTATTTATTCGTGACTACACTGTGTAAAATTCCTTACTAAAGTGATATCAGTTGCTCCTATTGTCCCGTGGTTTTATCCTTTATTGAGAAGGGTTTCCACGTAAATTTCTTGGTGTCGTTATTTTCCTATTTTATTTCCATTACTTTTATCATATATATTTTTGTATTTATCCACTTTTTTCAACAAACTGGTATCAAAGCCAAAATTTTATCTGAGTATGCTCTATGGTTGCAGCACAGTCTGAACTTCCACATCAGAAAAGATTTACTTTGATTTGCGATAATAATATTTTTGGGGAAAACAATGGAAGTCAACACAAGTAGAATGGTTACTTTGAATGGTGTTAATTATGCCATTTGGAAGGGGAAAATGGAAGATCTTCTTTATGTCAAGAATATTTACAAACTAGTATTTACCACTGTAAAGTCTGATACTAAAATAGATGAAGAGTGGAATCTGTTGCACAGACAGGTTTGTGGATTCATTAGGCAATGGGTTGATGATAATGTGTTGAATCATATTTCTGGGGAGACACATGCTCGAACCCTATGGGAGCATCTTGAATGTTTGTATGCTCGTAAGACTGGCAATAAAAAATGTTCTTAGTAAAACAGATGTTGAGTTTAAAATATCATGATGGTTCTCCGATGACAGACCATCTAAATAATTTTCAGGGGATCATGAATCAATTATCTACTACGGGCATCAAATTTGATGAAGAAATTCAAGGCTTGCTTCTACTTGGTTCCCTACCAAACTCTTGGGAAACATTTAGAACTTCATCGTCAAATTCTGTTTCGGATGCTATGATCTTTATGGATTCCGCCAAGAGTAGTGTTTTGAATGAAGAGATAAGAAGAAAAACTCAAGGTTCTTCTTCACCGGATGCCCTGATAACTGGCCCCAGGGGGAGAAACAAAATCGTGGGTCTCAGTATAGAGAACAAAATAGGAACAAATTCAGAGGCAGACTTAAGGATATTGAGTGCTATCATTATGGCATGAAAGGGCACACAAAGAACTTCTGCACGAAGTTGAAAAGGGATTACAAAAACATACAGGAAACTAAGAAAGATGGCAATAAAATGGCCTAGCCACCGTTACCACCGAAGATCTTGTTACCGTCCTTGATGGGGATATGATAAATATTGCTTGTAATGAGTCAAGCTGGATTGTGGAAACTGGTCCCGCATCTCATGTAACATCAAGGAAGGATTTTTTCTCCTCTTATACTCCTGGTGATTTTGGAACCTTGAGTATGGGTAATGAGACTGTTTCTAAGGTGGTTGGTATTGATACAATTTGTTTGGAAACTAGTGTTGGAATAAACTAGTTTTGAACAATGTGACACATGCTCCTGATGTTCGTCTGCACCTAATTTCTATTGGTGTTTTAAATGATGAAGGATTTATTAGTACCAACAGTGATGGAATATGAAAGCTCATTAAGGGTTCCTTAGTTGTGGATCGTGGTAACAAACGTCGTGATCTACACTGGACTACGACATCTGTTTGTGTTGATATGGTGAATGCGGTTGAGAGCAATAACTCCTCAACGTTATGGCACAAGAGACTTAGCCACATTAGCAAGAAAGGACTTAATGTTGTAGCCAAGAAGAAATTTTTGTCAAATTTCTAAATTATAATAGTGTGAGCACTGCTTGACTGGTAAACAAAATAGAGTTTCTTTTAAGTCCTACCCCACTTCGAGAAAGACAAAGTTGCTTGAGTTGGTAAACTTTGATTTATGTGGTCCAATGAAGACAAAGACATTGGGTGGAGCACTCTACTTTGTCACTTTCATTGATGATTGCTCTAGAAAACTTTGGGTCTATATGTTGAAGACTAAAGACCAAGTGTTAGGTGTCTTCAAGCAGTTTCAGGCTTTAGTTGAAAGAGAAACTGGAAGGAAACTTAAATGTATTCATAGTGATAATGGTGGTGAATATTGTGGACAATTTGACGAATACTGCAAGCATCAAGGTATTAGACACCAGAAAATTCCTCCCAAGACTTATCAGCTTAATGGTTTGGCTGAGAGGATGAACACGACCTTGATGGAAAGAGTTAGATGTTTGCTTTTTGAAGCAAAGTTGTCGAACTCATTTTGGGATAAGGCTTTATTGACCGCTGCACATGTTATTAATCTATCTCCTGTTGTT
Source organism: Solanum lycopersicum (assembly GCF_036512215.1). Taxonomy (NCBI): domain Eukaryota; kingdom Viridiplantae; phylum Streptophyta; class Magnoliopsida; order Solanales; family Solanaceae; genus Solanum; species Solanum lycopersicum. Next base: position 15,402,340 of record NC_090800.1, read on the forward strand.
GCTTTGCGAAGTAATGTACCAAATAGTGTTTGGTACGAAAAGGATGTTTCCTATGAACATTTGAAAGTATTTGGTTGCAAAGCTTTTGTACATGTGTCGAAATATGAAAGGTCAAAGTTAGATGCCAATACAAGGCAATGTATCTTCATTGGATATGGCCTAGATGAATTTGGTTACAGGCTATATGATCCAATTGAAATTTTTTTTGTGAGAAGCCGTGATATTATTTTCATGGAGAATCAAACAATTGAATATATTGACAAAGCGGAGAAGGTAGAATCTTCAAGTTTTGATGGTATAGTTCATCATGATGAAGTTCCTCACACAAGTGTGCATGATGTTGTTGGGCTTGATAATCATGGTGGTGCCCAGAATCATGTATCTAATCAAGATGTTGATGTTGATAATAAAAATTATATTGTTATTGATGATCCTGTTGCTCATGAAGTTGTGGACGAATCGAATACTTCACCTCGAAGGTCCGCAAGACAGCGGTTTTCTTCCTCCCGTTATTCACCCAATGAGAATGTGTTATTCACTGACGGGGGAGAACCTGAATGTTATGAGAAGGTCATGGAAGATAAACACAAGAATCAATGGATTGAAGCCATGCAAAATGAGATGAAGTCGCTGCATGAGAACCACACTTATAAGTTGGTAAAATTGCCTAAGTACATGAGAGCTTTGAAGAACAAGTGGGTATTCAAAGTTAAAGTTGAAGAACACAACTTGAAGCCCAGGTACAAAGCTAGATTCATTGTTAAGGGATTTGGTCAAACAAAGGTTATTGACTTTGATGAAATATTTTATCCTGTTGTGAAAATATCTTCGATTCACACAGTTTTAGGTTTCGCTGCTAGTATTAATTTAGAGATTGAGCAGATGGATATGAAGACGATTTTCCTTCATGGTGACCTAGATGAAGAGATTTATATGGAACAACCTGAGGGCTTCAAACTAGAAGGTAAAGAAAATTTTGTGTGCAAACTCAAAAAGAGTCTTTATGACCTAAAACAAGCTTTCAGACAGTGGTACAAGAAGTTTGAATCTGTTATGGGGGAGCACTATAAGAAGACTTTTTCAACTCATTGGGTCTTTGTACAAAAATTTTCGGACAATGATTTTATCATCCTCTTGCTAAATGTGGATGATAGGTTGATTGTGGGCAAGAATACTTCCAAGATTGACGAGCTGAATAAGGATTTATTTAACTCTTTTTCTATGAAAGACTTCGGTCATGCCAAACAAATTTTGGGCATGAGAATTACTCATCTCAGGAATGATAGGAAGATTTATTTGTCCCAGAAAAAGTACATTGAACGTGTACTGGATATTTTCAACATGAAGAATGCTAAGCTTATTACTACACCTCTTGCTGGTCATATGAAGTTGAGCAAGAAAATGTATCCTATAGCTAGGGAGGAAAAAGAGAGCACGACCAAAGTTCCATATTCCTCTGTCGTTGGAAGTCTTATGTATGAAATGGTGTGCACTAGACCTGATATTGCTCACAGAGTTGGTGTTGTCATCAAATTTCTCAAAAATCTGGGAAAAGAGCATTGAAAAGCTGTGAAGTAAATACTCAGGTATCTTAGAGGAAGCTCAGATGAATGTGTTTTGGAGCATCAAATCCAATCTTGAAAGGCTATACAGATTCTGATATGGCAGGTGGCCTTGATAACGAAAAATCCAATACTGGATATTTGTTTATTTTTTCAGTGGGAGCTATACCATGGCAGTCAAAGTTGCAGAAGTGTGTTGCACTATCTACAACTGAAGCTGAGTATATTGCTGCTACTGAAGCTGGAAAGGAGATGATATGGCTAAAGCGATTTCTTCAAGAGCTTGATTTGAATCAGATGGAGTATATTGTCTAGAAAGCCAGAGTGCAACAGACTTGAGAAAGAACTCTATGTACCATGCAAGAACAAAACACATCGACGTCAGATATCATTGGATTCGTAAGGAAGTGGAGAGTGAATCATTTCACGTCAAAAAGATTCACACAAGTGAAAATCCTGCAGATATGCTGACCAAGACGATATCGAAAGACAAGTTCGAGTTATGCAAAGAACTTGTGGGTATGAGCTCTCTCTAAAGAAGATGAAGATATCTTCTTCCTGTAAATGAGACTGGAGGGGGAGATTTGTTGAATCCATCCCATTTTTTGGTCAACTTTAGCTATTCAGTTTCTATAAGCAAATGTTAAAAAGGAATAATAATTGAAGTTGAAAATAAAAGATTTGGTTGTTGACAAATTGATAAGATTTGCAACCATTTTTTACTTTGCTATATTTACCTATGTCATAAGTGACATAAGCATGATTTTATCCTTCTATAAATAGAGCATTCTTGCTCATTTGTAGAACACACTAAGCTAGAGAGAAAAACTATTTTGAGAGCAAAGTGATTCCATAGACTATACAAGAAAAATAGAAGTATTGGTGTCGTTTTTTTCCCATTTTATTTCCTTTACTTTTATCATATATATTTTTGTGTTTATCTGTGTTTTCCTAACAGGAGTTATGGTAGAATGTGATGTCTACTTGATCTTAGTTAATAAATAAAGTTGAATCCATATTAATTATTAGCTAAAACTTTTGGCATGGTAGTAAACATTTGATATTAATGAGCCATATAGTATAGTAAAACACAATCTTATATCACACTATATTGGTTGTAGTTTACCCACCATAATAGTAAAATAAGTAACATAACTTTACATGTTATAATAACACAAACATACATATATATTTTTATCGTCATATATTAAAGTAACTGAACTTTTCTATAAATGTGACTATGCAGAAAGAAATGATAGATGGTGCAAAGGAGATGGTGATAGATGCAATTATTCAAAAGCTTGACATCAAGACTATATTATCTTCTTCAAACACATTCCATATTACAGAGTTGGGATGTTCTGTTGGACCAAATACTTTTAGCGCAATGCAGTATATTGTTGAAGCTCTAAAGGACAAGTATTTATTATATCAAGACCAAGACATAAATTTCACTAATAATATTCCTGAATTTCAAATATTCTTCAACAATCATGTCACTAATAATTTCAATATCCTCTTCCGTTCACTACCCTTTGATCGATCCTACTATGCATATGGAGTTCCAGGATCTTTTTATGGTAGGTTATTTCCATCGCGATCTATACATTTTGTACATTCTTCTTCTGGTATAAATTGGTTATCCAAGATTCCAAAAGAATTGGTAGATGAGAAATCCCCAGCATGGAACAAGGGTTTGATTCACTATGTTGGTGCATCAAATGTTGAAGTAGTGAATGCTTATTTTGCTCAATTTGAAAAGGACATGGAAATATTCTTTAATGTTAGAGCTGAGGAGATTGTTCAAGGAGGCATGATGGTGCTTATCACAGCATTTTCAGGTTATATACGTCTGCTGAAATTTTTTGGTTCTAGTCTTATGGATTTGGCTAATGAGGTAATCTGGATTTCATTTTATATGACAATGTTTTTCCTTTGGGTTTAGTTTGAGCATGTGTATTATGATAATCACTTTAGTTGGTATTTAAGATATAAAATATGACAAACACCTTTTAAATAGATTAAAAAGAAAATATGTTTACATAAATTGAAACAACGTTCAACAATACATTTGTAATTGATATTGTTTCTTTCCTTTTGTCATAGGGAAAGCTAGATGAATCTCTAGTTGACTCATTCAATTTGCATTGTATTATCCCTCTCCTCAAGACATGACTAAAGTAGTGAGAAAGAATGGACTTTTTAGCATTGAGAGAATGGAGTTGATAAATATCAAATCAAATCTTGTCGATGAGGCTGATGCAAAGACTTTAATGATGAGTTTAAGAAGTTCTTTAGAAGGAGTTATAATCAATCATTTTGGAAGTAAAATAGGAGAAGAAGCTTGTGCAAGAACAATTCTCAAGAGTGAAGAGATTTCAGAATGGATGAAAGTTAATTATGAGAAACCAAGCATATTGTTTGTTGCTTTGAAGCGTAAATAAATTTTTAGAGGAGAAATTTAATTTTGTCTTCAACTAGGATTCCTAACCATATCCTAAAAGCAGTGGCGTAAACAGAATTTTTTCAAACCAGTGCCACTATTTAAGGAATAAGAATGGATCAAGAAGAAAATCAATGATGTTTTTGCTTTAGATCTACAAAAATTTGAGGCCCATTGAAAGTGAACTTTGTGAAAATATATTTTTCTTAAAAATAATTTTTTTTGATTAAATTATATTTATTGACGTTTGTAGTTTGTTTTAGAATAATAGCTCTTCGTGCATATGATGTAATCTGCACAATTAGTTATTGAGGATGAAATAGTAGAGGATTGCAACGAGAAAAAAATAAAATAATTATTATGAACAAGTAAAAGTAAAAATTTAAGACATAATAAATAAATAAATAATATAGCAAAGAAAATACTAACACGATATGGAGATTCAAGATGCCAAATAACAAAAATGTATGAACATGAAAGGAAAGAAAAATAAACAACTTAGAAGTAAATATACAAATATAAGGATTTAAGGAGTAACCTTATTTTTATTTAACTATAATTCTAATTCGTAAAAGACTCAAAGATTTTGTATAGTATTTAAAAGAAAAAATTTAAAAAGTAATTAAATTTTGAATGAATAGAGTAGATCGGTAGATTTTTTACGAAAGGACCTTCCTATTATTTTGAATTAAAACAAAAAAATATAAAAAGAAAAATATTATAAGACTGGAAAAAAAAGCAAAAATTAGAGAGAAGGAAAAAAAAAGCTGAAAAATTTAAAACAAAAAATTATAAAAAGTAAAATATTATAAAACTTTGGGGGGGGGGGGGGGGGAAGCAAATATTAAGATAGAAGAAAACAAAAGCTGAAAAAAGGCCAAAAATTAACCTAACAAGGGGTCAAAACCGGGTCGCAACGCATGTAATGTAGCGCCCCTGCCATTTGCGCTAGGAGCAATCTTATGTAAGGGATACCCTTCTAGTTATTCTAATCCTTCAATACTGTTTTTTAATATTTTATATATGTAGTAAAAAATTTCAACGAAGCCGTGTGACAGGACAGACCTTATATATATACAAATCCGCCCCTACTTAAAAGTAATTCACATAATTAGACATTCACTATAATACAAATATGTTTATAACACCCCCTTCCCTCGAATGTCGGTAGATTATGTGCCTCGTTAAAACCTTACTAGATAAAATTCATTGGGAAAAAAATCTAGTGAAGAAAAACGAGTACACATATCTAATAGTACACATTATGGATGCCTCATTAAAAACCTTACAAGGACAATCCAATGGGACAAAATTTTGTGAGGAAAAATGAGTATATCACGTATCAATTTCCCATAATGAGAACATCAATCCAGAGCTTTGTTTTCCAAGCTTGTGCGCCATCTTCTTGAAAGTTGTAATTGGTGGAGACTTGGTGAATAAATCAACTATAGCATTACTTAAACAAAGTTGATGTAGGTTGATGTCACCGTTCTTGGGAGCTCTTGTTTGTAGAAAAGATTTGACAAAATATGTTTCTTTCTATATCCTTTTATGGATCCTCCTTCAAGATAAAAAAATTCTTCAAATTCCTCACTTCAACTTATTTAAGCAAATAATCTATTGTCTTTCGAAAACTCTTCAAGAGATTCAATTCAACCATTAACTTGCATAACAATAAAACAAATTCTTGATTGCATTAATCTATATACGAGGACTATAAACAAGTTTCCCAAACACTTGTATATTTTTTAGATTTTGAATTCATCGAATATTTTCATACCAATTTTGTCAAGTGACAATATTTGATATTAAAGTATGACATCTTCTAGTGCCTAGATTGCAGTCAAATAAACTTTAAGCTTACCAAGATGCATCATTTCACTTTTCACTTGATAATTATCTACACCAACATGCTTTAATATTCATAAAATCTATATCATCATAATCTTTTATAATATTGCGTGCTATTGTATCAAAGATATCGTCAATGATATATCATTTCGTATCGATTTACCACACGACATAACTTATTGAGATCTCACGACTTCATTATTTTAAGGTAGCTATCCCTCTCATGAGGTTTCAAAAAGTGTTATGTCATAAGCTCTTCAAGAGCACATTGTATCCTTATTATGATCATTTTGATTCTTTGATCCTCCCGCCTTTTCAAGGATTATTTTATTTAGAATTAATTAGTCTATCATGTTTTATGCATGTCGTGGACTATTATCCTTAAAAGCATTAAATAGGAGTATTTACAACTCTTGTGTTGCTTCTAAACTCCTCTTTATGTTAGATAAACTAATATATATCTCAATCTTTTGGAGAAACTATCTTTGTGCATCATTGTGTATTCATTGATTATATATTACATATCAAAATAATTATATGAAAAATATCTGGTACATGACCATAAATCAATTAAAGAAAATTTGATCATAATATATTGGTGGGATGCATACAACTATTTTAGTATGTAATACATTATATTTTACACGGAAAAATGCTCAAGTACCTCCTCAACCTATGCCCGAAATCTCAGAGACACATTTTTACTATATTAAGGTCCTATTACCCCTCTGAACTTATTTTATAAGTAATTATCTACTCCTTTTCGGCGTACGTGGCACTAACTTGAAAAAAAGTCAACCAGCATCAGACCCACAAGATTGTGTCACGTAGGCCAAAAAGGGTTAGAAAATTATTAATAAAATAAGTTCAGGGGGGGGGGGGGGCGGATAATAGGATCTTAGTATAGTATAAGTGTGTCTTTGAGATTTTGGGCATAGGCTGAGGGAGTAGTTGTGCATTATCCCTATTTTAGATCATGAAACTTTTGTTAGGACAGGAAATAAGCAGGTGTATACGCGGAAGCTAGCAATGCAAACCTCAAAAGACAACGAGTAAGAAGACAACGAGAAATATACCAAAAGACACAAAGATTTAACGTTGTTCGGTCAATCGACCTACGTCTACAAAGGAGATGAGCAATCCACAATAAACATGAGAGTACAAAATACAGAGGGAAACAACCTCAACCAATTCACTCGGAATACATGGGAGGTTCACACAAGTGATAACGTATCAAGCTTGTGACCCACAAATTCTCCCTCTAACCAAAACTCTCAAAGTCCTTAAGACTACATTGTGAATGCTGATTAAGTTAGAAGGAACATGCCTCTATTTATAGAGTCCTAAACCTTTTCCTGCAAGAAAAGGATTAGTCAATCCAAAACCTTTTCCTAAAAGGAAAACCTATTTATGGTAAGAAATCAGGGAAAATAAAACCCAACAAATCTCCCCCTTGGCCTGAATTTCTAACAAAGTAAATTTTTCACCTTCTTTACTTAATCTTCAACAACTTGCTTCTCCTCTCCATAATCTCCTTTGCAAAATTTATGTCTCAATACAGAGAAACTCTCTGAAACAATTTCTCCAACAAAATCTTCATTACTGTCAAAAAAGGTTGCGGCTAGAACTACACCCGCCAAGATGAACACCTCTTTCTAACCTGGTTCAATCATCGATTATCGAACCACTGAACTTGACTTCATCATTGAATTTGGCTCTAATACCACTTGTTAGGACTGAAAATCAGCAGGTGTAAACGCGAAAGCTAGCAAAGCAAACCACAAAAGACCACGAGTAAGAAGACAACGAGAAATATACCAAAAGACACAAAGATTTAACGTGGTTCGATCAATTGACCTACATCCACAAAAGAGATGAGCAATCCACTATAAATATGAGAGTACAAAATACAGAGAGAAACAACCTCAACTAATTCACTCGGAATACATGGGAGGTTCACACAAGTGATAACATATCCAACTTGTGACCCATAAATTCCCCCCCTAACCAAACTCTCAAAGCTCTTAAGACTACATTGTGAATGTTGATTAAGTTAGAAGGAACATGCCTCTATTTATAGAGTCCTAAACCTTTTCCTACAAGAAAAAGGATTAGTCAATCCAAAACTTTTTCCTATAAGAAAAACCTATTTATGGTAAGAAATTTAGGGCAAATAAAACCCAACGAATCTCCCCCTTGGCCTGAATTTCTGACAAAATAAATTTGTCCACCTTCTTGACTTAATCTTCAACAACTTGGTTCTCCTCTCCATAATCTCCTTTGCAAAATTTATGTCTCAACACAAAGAATCTCTCTGAAACAATTTCTCCAACAAAATCTTCATTACTGTCAAAAAGGTTGCTGCTAGAACTACACCACCAAGATGAACACATCTTTCTAACCCGGTTCAATCATCGATTATCGAGCCACTGAACCTGACTCCGTCATTGAATCTGGCTCTGATACCACTTGTTAAGGCCGAAAATCAACAGGTGTAAATGCGGAATCTAGCAAAGCAAATCTCAAAAGGCAACGAGTAAGAAGACAACGAGAAATATACCAAAAGATACAAAGATTTAACGTGGTTTGGTCAATCGAACAACGTCTATAAAAGAGATGAGCATTCCACTATAAATATGAGAGTACAAAATACAGAGGGGAACAACCTCATTTAATTCACTCGGAATACATGGGAGGTTCACACAAGTGATAACGTATCAAGCTTGTGATCCACAAATTCCCCCTCTAACCAAAACTCTCAAAACCCTTAAGACTACATTGTGAATGCTGATTAAGTTAGAAGGAACATGCCTCTATTTATAGAGTCCTAAACCTTTTCCTACTAGATTAAGGATTAGTCAATCCAAAACCTTTTCCTAAAAGGAAAACCTATTTATGGTAAGAAATTTAGGGCAAATAAAACCCAACAAATCTCCCCTTGGCCTGAATTTCTGACAAAATAAATTTGTCCACTTTCTTGACTTAATCTTCAACAACTTGCTTCTCCTCTCCATAATCTCCTTTGCAAAATTTATGTCTCAACACAAAGAATCTCTCTGAAATAATTTCTCCAACAAAATCTTCATTACTGTCAAAAAGGTTATTGCTAGAACTACACCGCCAAGATGAACACATCTTTCTAACCTGGTTCAATTATCAATTATCGAACCACTGAACCTGACTCCATCATTGAATCTGGCTCTGATACCACTTGTTAGGACCGGATATAAGCAGGTGTAAACGCGGAAGCTAGTAAAGCAAACCTCAGAAGATTACGAGTAAGAAGACAACGAGAAATATACCAAAAGACACAAAAATTTAACGTGATTCGGTCAATTGACCTACGTCCACAAAGAAGATAACAAATTCACTCGAAATACACGGGAGGTTCACACAAGTGATAACATATCCAAATTGTGACCCATAAATTCTCCCCCTAAGCAAACACTCAAAGCTCTTAAGACTACATTGTGAATGCTGATTAAGTTAGAAGAACATGCCTCTATTTATAGAGTCCTAAACCTTTTCCTACCAGAAAAAGGATTAGTCAATCCAAAACCTTTTCCTACAAGGAAAACCTATTTATGGTAAGAAATTTAGGGCAAATAAAACCCAATAACTTTGCTCTCATATGCAATGATTGACTATTTATCTGTCTGAGAAATTGAATGTCACATCAACTTGGATATTTATCAATATTATCAAAATGAATTGTCTTGATTACATATCTGAAAGTTGTGTTCTTATCTCAATTATATTGCACAAACAATTTTGCAAATGTTAAACTGCAATTTGATAACAAATGCACCTGTGAATATCTTATAGATGCATCGCTTTATCGTATCACATGATAGGTGAACGGGCCTACATTCATCTTTTATACTTTTCTGAATTTATGGATTTAGTCCCAACATTATTTGATCCAATCTACTTATCACGAGAACAAGCAACCTAACTAATTCTTGAAGAAGCTTCTAATTCTTCAATGTATGTCTATTGTCATGTATGCACATCTTTGAGATTACAAATTATTCATGCCGACTAATAAAAATACTAATACTTTTAAACTCTAAGTTTACTATACCATGTGTCTTTTGCTTTAGTAGATTTCTAATTTACTATTATATGAGTAAATATCAATTTTATTACTCCGAGAGTAATTTTCAAATTTAAATCTTCTCAATTATTCTACCCTTTTTAGAGGTGAATCGCGATTCCATCATTGAATCTTTAGGTTCTTTGATAGACGTCTATTTTAGTTATCTATAATTCATCTCATCATTATAGAACCATGATGTCCAAGACAATGATGTCAAAATTACAAAAGTATTGAAAGTAGGAAATTTTTGATTTACTATAGAATGTGTCATCAATCCTTGTCCAATAAAAATAACACATATCTGCCCAATGACATTTTTAAAGATACTACATCTACAACCAAAGGTTGCGATCTTTTCCACGCCTAGCATGGTGACTTATACCTCATTCACTTTAGAGAATGGATCTATATTTTTAGCATTTATAAAAAATTCTCATTCTTCATGAATGGAATACAAACATGTGAGCATATAAAATAATGATAGCTTTAGTACCTCATTTCATATTTATTTGCATTATTCAATCACTTGTCTTCTTTCATAAACATTATGCACTACTACCAAATTTACTTTAAGTAATACAGTAAATTCAGTAAATTTCATGACTTCTCATAAAAAATACATTAGTTTTTCTTTAGTCATCATTATATTATCAATATGTTGCATCAAGTTCAAATTCAATGTTTTATCCATATAAAGAAATTTTAGGTCATAAATCATGAGACTTGAACTCAACATCTCTAATATATCACGGTACACCAAGGCTCGAACCTCATATCTTACCCCCTTGATGCGATTAGACATGAATCAATAATCTTATTTATATGAAAATACCTTAGGCCATAAATCGATGAGACTTAAAAACATCGTATTTCCCTCAATCAATAACATAATGGGACAAAAAACAATAGAACTTACCCTTGAATCTTTATAAATATTAACCAATCAACAATTATTTAATTTCAAAAATACATTTAACATGATGTCGTATGACTGCTAACCCAATTCTCAAGTTATAAAATTGTAGGCAAAAAACAATGAGTAACAACAGATTGTAAACCTTACTAATTATCGCATCATTCAATTATTACTTCTCATGTATTTTTGATGTTTTGTATGGTTACTGCACTCACATATAAGAAATTAAATAATGTTACCTTTTCTCTATTAATTTATATTTCTTACAATAGAGGGAATGGTGTTGATTCCATCAAAACAACACATCAAATGTATGGCTTTGGGATAGTGCACGCATATATTCGAGACTTTTGAATTATTTTTCAGATTTTTTACTATTTGATCGAGATGGCAGAGTCTCATGTTGATAACGTGTTATGAAATAATATAAACAATGAGAATAAAGTAAAAAGAAGAGAGAATACTTCTTATTCGTCTTGAGGGATATTTAGAAATTCACAAATCTTATTTACAATGAAGGAAAATCCTATTAAAGGATTCTAAATTTATAGATATAATTTCTAACTAAAAATAGAAAAATATATCAGTAAAATTTAAATAATAAACAAAAGAACTAACTTCTAATATAAGTCAAATAGGACTCTAATCACATAATTTAAAAATACTAAAAATTGCTAACTAATTTATTTCTGCAATATCCTGAGACATAATCTCAATAAGATGGTTATAACCAAGGTTCAATTCCTCTATGCTGGTGAGATTCCATAGAGATTTAGGAATTGAGCCTTAGAGATTACACGAAGCTAGTCTCAATGTACGCAGTGAAGTTAGATGACCAAATTGTTAGGATATACTATTAACCATGCGTTTTGATATAGTATTAATATTGGACAATTGTTTATTTATTTATTCAATTCAATAAAGTGTTACATTAAATAGATCAATTGTCATATATGTGTCCTTAACTTATATAGTAGATGATTTGGTGTGTAGAGTTTAAGCTTATACACAGAAGATTAAATCATCAGTTCTTATAAGTTAAAATTTATAGTTCACAATCATAGATGGAAATTTGGACAAAATCATCAGAAAGATTGTAGCACGAGATTAAATGTAATTTATCTTGATTATGAGAATGGCATAGTTCTAACTTCTCGTGCTAGTGCATTTGGTATGTATTGAACGGGACCAAGCAGAGATAGTTGTTTTAGACTGACTGTTAAAAACATATTCTCTAAACTATTAATGTACTTATATTCTTAATCTTGATATAACGATTATGATCTGTATATATTATTTATCATTTTGATTTATTAAAAGGTGAGATTCTGAGATGGGTCAATATGCCTGGTAGATTATATGATAATAATATATATTGGTGAAATAATTAGTTAGTTGATGGAATCCATGTCTCAGTATAGAGATTGATGATACACCTTTTATGAGAAGCTTGCAAGTTTTCATGTGTAAACCCGGCCGGTAGATTTATGAATCTGGCACATGAAATATGTTAAGTATTGCTCTAAAAGAAGTTAATCATTGAATTAAATTCTTCAGTAATTTAATTTATTGATTAGTATCGGTAATCTTAACATGGGGAATCAAATAAGTGTTTAGTGGTGAATTTCGAAATAAATAGAGGAGTTCAATTACGAATTTTTAGTGGAATGATTTGTAATTTATTATGGTAAGAATAATTCAAATTAATTATTTAGAATTATTTCCATAATAGGAAGCCTCAGTAATAAATTTTGTGGTCCCTCCAGTGCCAATTTAACTAGAACTCAGAATCCTATTTTCTAGTAGAAGATGCAAAAGTAGCGTGTGTTTTTCTTTTAAAGGAAGAAACGTGTGTTTCAAATTCTTGAAGAAAAAGGATTTGCTTTTCTTCTCCTCTTTGGACTAGGAATACATCTCTATAAATAGGGATCTTCTAATCTATATTTGGGAGGGTATTCTATACAGTACTTGCCCACCCAAGTATTGAGAGAGTTCAATTGTTGATTGGGATCACTGTAGAAGACTATAGAGCTGGAGTTGGATTTACTTCAAGATATCTGCACACGCTTCAAGAGGTAATCCTGAGTTAATTTTCAGCATACTTTGTATGTGATGACTATTTGTGGTTGTTGTTTATATTCATGCAAGATGTATGATTCTGGAGTGCTTCCGCTGTGTATGTTTTTTTTCCAACAACTGGTATCAGAGCCATACTTGCATCTTTATACATAACCTAAAATATGCATATGTGAAATTATATGTATGATTCGTGATTGTGAATTTTGTTTTATCATGAAAAGGACAGAACAGATAAAAACTTGATTTGATTTGTTTTTGTTAAATGCATACGGTAATAGTTACTTATGAAAATTGATTTGTAAGATTTGATAATATTTTCATATTGTCACGCACGGTGTTCCTTCGATGGATAATTTCAAAAGAAATTTTGATAGCTGCACCGATCAATTTTTTTTTGGTTGTCTTGTGGCAGCGCTTATGTTCAATTGTATATTCATCTTCCGTAATTTATGTGGCTGGCTGTTTTGATATAATAAAAAAAATAAAATTATGTGGCTGGCTGTTTTTGATATAAAAAAATTATTAAATTAAATTTTTTTTGGCTCACATGTTTTAATATAGAAAGAAACTTTTGATTTTGTACAAATAAAACAAAATAGTATGGCTGTAGTTTTCTTGTTCATATTATTGGCAGCCATAATTGTTTTAATCAAGAGGTGTATTATTGAATATATATGAGATGGTACATGGAATGTACGAAGATTTGGTGTGCGCATATTTTCTTCCTGAAAATTTTTTTTGTATAAAATTTGGAAGAAAATAAATGGTGATGAGTAAATTTTTTACCAAGATTAAATATTAATGAAGTATTAAGTTTATGTGTTGGCTTAGACCTTCCTCCCCATCGAATGAATTTAATACAAGTCATTACGTATTTAATCGCTAGTTTGATAGTTTGTATTAACTCTCCTAAACTGAGTAATATATGATTGGATCAATGCAACTAGAGGATTTTCACTTAACTTAAAGTAACAGTAGACTCTCCAACTGAGTTAGGTCTGTATAAGTTTATAAAGTAAATAATCGGTCATTATATATGTATATTGTATGAATAGTTCTCCAATCCCAACGATTGGCTATTTAAGATGCATGAATGTATATGTATATCATGAGTTTGAATGTAAATATTCAATGTTATATGACATGTTATTGATCTATTGTAACTATTTCTTTAATCTCAGATTCAACATGTCTCCTTTTAATCCCATTAGTACTATTTTGGGTCAAAACAAACTAGAGGGTTCTAACTATGTTGACTGGAGGAGAAATCTTGACATTGTATTAACTGCTGAAGAATATAAGTTTATGCTTCATGAGGAATGTCCATTGAAACCAAATGATCAATCGAGTGATGAGGATAAGTTAGCTTAACAGAAATGGCGCAAAGCTGATGAGAAGGCGCGATGTTACATTATGGCTTCAATGTCAAATGTTTTGCAACATCAACATCAAGCTATGTTTTCTGCTTTTGAAATTCTGGAGAATCTCAAACAAATGTTTGGAGACCAGGGTCGATCAGCTAAGCAGACTGCAATGAGAACACTCATGAACACTAAGATGGTTGAAGGAACTCATGTAAGAGACCATGTTCTGAAGATGATAGGTCTTTTGAATGAACTAGAGGTTTTGGGGGCTGAAATTGACAATGACTCCCAAGTTGAGATGATATTGCAGTCTCTGCCTGATAGTTTTCAACAATTTTGCCTAAATTATAATATGAATAAGATGAGTCTATCTTTGGCATAATTGTTGAATGAGCTACAGGCAGCAGAGACCCTTGTCAAAAAACATGCACCATCAGTGGCACTTAATGTTGAGAAAGGTTCTACTTCTAAACCGCAAGGTGGACAGAAGAAGAAAAAGTCTCACAAAGCTAAGACAACTGCACCTCTAACTGGGGGAGTGAAAAAGTCTAAGGGTAAGTGTTTTCATTGCAAGATGTCAGGTCATTGGAAGGCACATTGTCCAGTTTTCTTAGCGAAGAAGAAAAATAAACCAGGTAACTCACTTTCACTTGTCGTTGAAATATTTTTAGCGGCTGTTTCTACCACTTCATGGTGTGTAGATTCAGGAGCCACTGATCATATCTGCACTACTATGCAGGGGTTTCAAGAAACGCGCAATCTGATTAGAGGTGAAGTTAGCGTTTTTTAAGCAGATGGCTCTACAGCTCCAGTTTTAGCATTAGGAAATATTACTTTTTCGTTTGATAGTGGTAGAGTTTTAATTTTAAAAGACGTTCTATATGCACCTGCTGTTAGAAGAAATTTGATTTCAGTTTCTAAAGTTTTGAGAGATGGTTATGATGTTAGTTTTTCTGATAACGCTTGTGTTTTAGTTATAATAAACATCTTGTCTCTGCTGGTACATTGATTGATGGTCTTTTTATTATTAATGTCTCTCCAGAACTGCAACAAATTGTAGAATTGAATAATGTTAACCTTTCAAGCAAAAGAAAACGTTCTTCTGATTTTAATGGGACTTATCTATGGCACTTGCGTCTATGTCATATAAATCTAGATAGGATTTCAAGGTTGGTTCGAGATGGACCTTTAGGTTCATTAAAAGTGGAGGCACTACCAACATGTGAATCTTGTTTAGAAGGAAAAATGACTAAGAGACCTTTTCCCTCAAAAGGAAATAGAGTCAATGATAAACTAGAGTTAATTCATTCTGATTTGTGTGGCCCAATGAACATTCAAGCAAGAGGTGGGTATGAGTACATCGTGACCTTCATTGATGACTACTCAAAATATGGATATATATATTTGTTGCACCGTAAGTCTGAATGCTTTGAGAAATTCAAAGAGTTTAAGGCTGAAACAGAGAAACGACATGGAATTTATATCAAGTCATTGCAATCTGATCGTGGTGGCGAATACCTCTCTAATGATTTTATTAGTTACTTATCAGAACAAGGAATTACATCCCAAATGTCTACACCTACAACGCCACAACAAAATGGTGTAGCGGAAAATAGAAATAGAACTCTTTTAGAAATGGTAAGATCAATGATGAGTTACTCTGATTTGCCGCATTCATTTTGGGGATATGCCATAGAAACTGCAAATTACATTCTGAACTTAGTTCCTTCTAAATCTGTTCCTTTGACACCCATTGAACTGTGAACTGGGCACAAACCTAGTTTGAGACATATTCGGGTTTGAGGATGTCCAACACATGTACTAAAAGGGAAGGCAGAAAAATTGGAACCTAAAACAGAAGTATGTGTTTTTATTGTATACCCTAAAGGAACGAAAGGTGGTATGTTTTATAATCCTAAAGAAAAGAAGGTCATTGTGTCTACCAATACCAAGTTTCTGAAAATGGATTTTTTAGCAAACCATATTCCTAGAAGTAAAACTAGTTTTACAGGAATTGAGCAAAGAGAAAACAAATCAATCTACTGAAAAAAATGAAAACCAAATTCAAACCCCACATGTTAGAGTTAACATACCATTGCATTATAATAGTGGGAGTTCAATTACGAATTTTTAGTGGAATAATTTGTAATTTATTATGGTAAGAATAATTCAAATTAATTATTTAGAATTATTTCCATAATAGGAAGCCTCAGTAATAAATTTTGTGGTCCCTCCAGTGCCCAATTTAACTAGAACTCAGAATCCTATTTTCTAGTAGAAGATGCAAAAGTAGCGTGTGTTTTTCTTTTGAAGGAAGAAACGTGTGTTTCAAATTCTTGATGAAAAAGGATTTGCTCTTCTTCTCCTCTTTGGACTAGGAAGACATCTCTATAAATAGGGATCTTCTAACCTATATTGGAGAGGGTATTCTATACAATACTTGCCCACCCAAGTATTGAGATGTTCAATTGTTGATTGGGATCACTGTAAAAGACTATATAGCTGGAGTTGGATTTACTTCAAGATATCTGCACACGTTTCAAGAGGTAATCCTGAGTTAATTTTCAGCATACTTTGTATGTGATGACTATTTGTGGTTGTTGTTTATATTCATGCAAGATGTATGATTCTGGAATGCTTCCGCTGTGTATGCTATTTTCCAACACAAATGACCCTGTTATCTTGCCCGTAGCATTCACACTACTGAAAACTAACTCCATAAGTGATGCACTGCTATTCCACTTGGATGTGGGAAACCTAATAGTGAGCTAGGGATTGGATGATAAATTAAGAGTTTCCAAGGTGGAAAGGTGGAAAACTCCTTCGGGCAATATCCCATATATTTGCATGTATGAAAGTCCTGTTTATGTTAAATAAGAAGATGTTGATTGAAAAACCAACATTCTCTCAACATCTTGTGCTCTCTCACACATTACGTCGAAGATGTTGACTGAACTATAACTCTTTCTCATACATTATTTATTTCCACCCCAATGTATGTGTACCCTTAAATGACTTGTTTAAACTTATTTAATTGAATAAATTTTAATAATATAGTTTATTATTAGTTAATCATTCTTCCTTTTAAATTATAGTAGCTATGGTCAATATTTAAGCGTCATGTTCTAGTAGGTGCAATATAGATCATTTGAAGTGTAGATGTCGTTGTTATAATATACACCAAACACATGAACAAGTATCGACCGTTTTAATTATCTATATATTTTGATCAACGGTTACTATGCTCAATAATCCAAATTTTACAATGGTAAACGAATACAAAATGCTACTTTTTCAATGGTAACATAAACTTTTTTAGTGTATAAAAAAGAAGGATTCATGAAATCCTCCATCTTATTCCATTTTAAAAACTTAAACAACTTTTTTAATAATGTCTCAAGCATCTCAAACATCTAAAGCAAAAAAAATCTTACGTTCGTCGTTTTGATAATTTAGCTATTTTGAGGACTTCACATACCGATACGAATCCAGGTTGATAATTCTTTAATTGTGTAATTGGTGCATGCTTTTTTTTTAAGTGGCTTGAAAATGATCCATCAACGAGTAACTCATCCACTACAAAAGGAACCTCAATTACCCAACAAAAAAATTCGTTGTAAGTTGATCAAATCGATTGGCAAATTAGTTACCAACCAAATGCCAACTTATATTAATCTGTTGCTAAAAAGCTCATCGGTAAATATTATCAACTGATTTTAATTTTTGGTAAACTTACCAACTAAAAATGAGTTGGTAAACACCCAAAGATGTTGTTATAAAATTTTAAACAGTATGAGCCTGAAATTTCCGTTGGTAAATTTATCAACTAATTTTTGAATAGTGTATCATTACTATCTTTACAACGAATTGAAAAGGAGTTGGTAAATATTTTTCTTCATTTTTCGTTTCATACATTAGTAATTTGTTGATAATTTTAGTAACAAAAAATTTTTGTTGGTAATTTGCCAATAAATTTTACATACTTTTTTTTTTATTTATTTTTTATTTTCCATCGGGTGTTCGATACCCAAATTGGAGTCCGACTAAATCTGAATTCACGTAGGAAAATCCCACATTGGGTGATAAAGCACTCCCTAACAAAGATGATTATGTACACAACATGAATCGAATTTGAAATCTTTTGGGTAAAGATGCAGGAGTACTTACTACTAACCATAACCCTTGTTTGTAATAAATTTCAAAATATTTTAGTATGATTATTTATTTTCTAATAAATTTACTAATTGATTGTTCATATGTAATATATGATTCAAGTTCAATGTTAGCTTAGTTATTGATTGACGATATGTTCAAAAATATTATTAACTGAATGGTTATTCAATAGTAAAATATTTTTTAATGTATTGCATTTAAAAATCTAAAAACACGAATATAAATTCATAAATATTAATCAATTTATAGATCATATTTAATAATGCAAAATCTATGATAACAAGTTAAATTAATCTCAATATGACACATATCATTATATCAAAAAAATTAATTTTTTGCACGTTTACCTAAAACATTGATCAAGTCTAAATTTTGACAAAAAGTTAAAACGCCTAACAACACAAACAGAAAATGAAAGTCTAAAAACCTGAAATAACCATCTTGTACCCTTAATCGAATGGATGAACCAAACTAAAGAGCACTTCAACTTCTACTCTGGGTTCAATCTTGTACCCTTAATCGAACTCATCAACTTTGTACCATTGATATTCTTATTCTTTGTCACTTTATAGTAGAATTTTCCACCTTCCTCAAGTACTTTTTTTTAAATTTTTGATTCACGGGGTTATGCTGAGAAATTCAGCCCATAATCAATGCAAACTCTTTTAAGCCAAAACAAACAAGCTTATCATTCACACAAAATCACATCTCAAGCAATTTTTTTATCATGTTTTACAAGACACAATAATATATAATGGACCAATTATCCATTTAACTTGTACTACTCTGGAATGTCTTAAATATCCAAAACAAGTAGTTTTAAAGTCTTTATAGATTTTTTGTTGAACTAACACAGTTCTAAAATCACGATAAAGAGTCATTCTTGCTTCACATAATTTTTGATGGAAAAGATCCTAACTCATCCCTCCATATAGTTAGATTATAGGGCTTACAACAGATGTCTCTTACACAGATTGGCAAAGACGGGGGATCTTCCTCATATCCAGTATCATCTGCTACTCTCCCCATCAACTTCGTCAGTAGCCTGGGCACTACTGTCCTCATAGTTATCGATCTCAGCCATTATATCCGAATCCGAGTTAGACTTAGGCTTTTCAACTACAACTTTTTTTTGAAGATCCTCTTGAAACTTCTTCAGTCTTTATTTTCTTGTTTTTAGAAGGTTTAGAAATAGATTTTTACACAATTCTGCCTCTAGTTTTAGGAGTCCTACTATATTATATACAAAAACTTATTTTAAATATTAAAAATTGATTACTAGTCTATTAATACAAACATAGTAATACTAAAAATAATATGAAAAAAAGTATCAGTTCCAACAAACTCGACAATGTCATTGACCTAAACTCCAATATTGTCGACCAATATACAAGGAATTCTCAATATACAGTAAAACATTTAGCCCGTTGGGCCAGATAAACGTAAAAAATCAAAATTTTCTATGCATTGTCCAAAACAAAACGTCCCTCAAGATTCGAAATAGAAAAAGTATGAATTAAAACTCGACTATAATGTTTAAGCAAACATCTAAACTTCACGACAGTATCACAATATAAAAATTAAATAGGCTAAAAAGAAAATATACAATATGATTAAACTTATATCAAGATCAGAAGATTGAAAAAGATTTGACATGTAGATTGAAAAAGCTTCGACTAAACTTGAGAAGAAAATTAATGAAAAATAGACAAACTCGACTTCTTTTTTCAGGAACAACTATAAGATCTCTTTTATCTTTATGTTTCAGTAATCCAAGGGGGATCAAGGATGACGGAGAATGAATAGTTTAATTTAGTTGGGTTTATTTTTTTGAAATTCAAATCTAAAACCTTTAAGAATTTTAATAAATTTAATGCATTTGCCGAGAATCAAGTGGCAACAAGATAAAATCACTTTGTACCGGGTGAATTCTTCTCTAATGATTCTAATTTGTTATGTGATGAGAATGGAATTCACAGGGAACTTACAACGCCATATACACCAAAACAAAATGGTGTGGCCGAGCAGAAGAATAGGACAGTGGTTGAATTGACTCAAGGTTCACTAAAAGCAAAGGGTCTGCCAGATTATTTTTGGGGAGAAGTTGTTGCAACTGTTGAATATATTTTGAATATCTTGTGAACAAAAGTTTTTTGGAACACAACACCTCTTGAAGCTTGGAATGGTAATAAGCCTCGGGTAAGACACTTAAGAATCTTAGCTATATTACTTTATTATATAAGTAAAGTTGAGTTTGTTATAACATTTTTTGTAACAAACTAAGTTGCTTTTACTATTTTAAAAGCTTTCATATATTGCATGTGCATTGTTTCTTTATATTGAGTTTAGTATCCAGAGTTAAGTGCCCATAATCGAGAACCATATCTTTGAGTTGAATATCTAATCTTTGGGTTGAGTATCGAATCATTGAGTTGAGTTATCTTATTCTTTTGAGTTGAGTTGAGATTAGGTAAGTATATTTCCTTTTTATCAGTTCAAACTTATGTTTATGCTTTGGAATTTCTCTTACATGCTCGTACGTTTCACGTAGTAAGACATTTGGAGTGCATCTTTGTCACGACCCAAATCGGGTCGCGACTGGCACCCACACTTACCCTCCTATGTGAGCGAACCAACCAATCTAAACCTTAACATTTCAATATAATATCAGCAGAAAGTAATGCGGAAGACTTAAACTCATTAATAAAACCCAATTCAATAACTTCTAAAAACTCAACAACTATCATTATCCCCAAAATCTGGAAGTCATCATCACAAGAACATCTACTTCAAATTACTAAATCTAAGAGTATCTAAGAAGCTAAAATACATAAACAGCTAGTCCATGCCGGAACTTCAAGGCATCAAGACATGAAGAGGAGGATCCAGTCCAAGCTAGAAGCATTAGCTCACACTGATATCCGGAGTAATGAAGACTGGCTAGAGTTGCGGTTGAGTTGAAGACGACGGTACGTTTGCTGCACTCCACAATTTACAAAGAAAACAAATACAAGTAGGGGTCAGTACAAACACAAGTACTGAGTGGGTATCATCGGCCAACTTAAAATAGAAAACAGTATATATCAGATAACATCATAAAATCAACTACAATACTCAACATGCGGCATTTACAATTACCATAACCCTTGGTCACAACACCAAGCTCATCAATGAGGACTCACGCCTCCCCATCATACTCATTTGGGAATTAGGTTCATTAAATTGAGTATATTAACATATTTCAAGATTCATTCTCTTTACTAATCCTGGTGTCGGAACGTGACACCCGATCCATATATATCTACTATCCTGATACCGAAACAAGACACCCGATCCATATTCTATCCTGGTGTCGGAACGTGACACTCCGATCCTCATATACTAACCTGGTACCGGAACGTGGCACCCGATCCATATTCTATCCTGGTGTTGGAACGTGACACTCCGATCCTCATATACTATCCTGGTACCAGAACGTGGGACCCGATCCATATTCTATCCTGGTGTCGGAACGTGACATTCCGATCCTCATATACTATCCTAGTACCGGAACGTGGCACCCGATCCATATTCTATCCTGGTGTCGGAACGTGACACTCCGATCCTCATATACTATCCTGGTACCGGAACGTGGCACCCGATCCCCTAATCTCACTACTTTCGTTCATCAAGCCTTCTTTTATACTAAGGCATCATCATTAACAAAGTAAATTAGGGTTTCTTTTTCAAGATTTTGAATTCAATAGCTTCATCATGCTTATCTCATCACAATTATATAATCACAACATGCAAACACACAATTAAGCATATAGAAGGGTTTACAACACTACCCAATACATATCATTCGCTATTAAGAGTTTACTACGAATAGTGTAAAAACCATAACCTACCTCCACCGAAGAATTTGATTAATCAAGCAATTTCCCAAAGCTTTGTTCTCTTCTTTCTCTTGATCGTACGTTTCTCCCTCTCTCTGTTCTTTCTCTTTTTCTTATTCCAACCCTCTTTCTTTTACCCTAATTAGCATATAATTAAGTATAAAAGATGAGGACTTAACCCACTAATTAACTCAAAGTTACCTCTTTTAACCCCCAAGTAATTGAGTTATTAATATTAAACCACTAACTTTATAATTATAAGCTGGAATAGTCCAAAACGCCCTTTAAAATAATCACAGAAATCCGATCCCGCCTGGGATTACGCAGCCTGTGACGGGCCGTCGTGCCTGCAACGGTCCGTCCTGCTGCTCCATTACAGAAGTTCAGAGACTCAATTCTCTGAAGAGTCTGTGACGGTCCGTCACGCCTATGACGGTCCGTCCTGCCATTCCGTTACGAAGTTCAGAGAGTCAATTTCAGTACCCATTTTTCAGAATTTCTAAGTGTTTTGAAACGAGACACCCTCGACGGTCCGTCTTGCCCATGACGGTCTATCGTGGGTTCCGTCGTCCCAGCTAGTTTTTCCAGAAATAAAATCTGCTGCTCAAAACGACTAACAGGTCGTTACAATAGATACCAATTTACCAATCGTTCGTCCCCAAACGATCACAAGAAGAAAAACAAGGGCGAAAAGGAGTACCTGAATCTGTAAACAGGTGTGGGTATCTTTCTTGCATGTCAGCCTCTTTCTCCCAAGTGGCTTCTTCAACGGGTCGATTCTTCTATTGAACTTTGATGGATGCAATCTCCCTTGACCTCAACTTGCAAACTTCTCTATCTAGAATAGCAACAAGTTCCTCCTCATAGGACATATTCTCATCAAGCAAAACTGAATCCCAACGGATAATGTAGTTTCCATCCCCATGGTATCTTTTCAACATAGACACATGAAACACCGGATGCACTCCGGACAGCCCTGGAGGCAAGGCTAACTCATAAGACACCTCCCCTACTCGCTTAAGTACTTCAAAGGGACCAATATACCTTGGGCTTAATTTACCCCTTTTACCAAAACGCATCACCCCTTTCATGGGTGAAACCTTCAGCAAGACTTGTTCACCCTCCATGAACTCCAAGTCTCTAACCTTTCGATCTGCATATTCCTTTTGCCTACTTTGCGCCGCTAACAACTTTTCTTGAATAGATTTCACTTTATCTAACGATTCTCTCAGAAGGTCAGTACCCCAAGGTCTTACCTCAAATGCATCAAACCACCCAATGGGAGACCTACATCTTCTCCCATATAGTGCCTCAAATGGGGCCATATCAATGCTTGAGCGATAGCTATTGTTGTAGGAGAACTCTGCTAAGGGTAAGAAGCTATCCCAATGACCACCAAATTCTATCACACATGCACGAAGCATATCCTCCAACACTTGAATCGTTCGCTCAGACTGACCATCGGTCTGAGGATGGAACGCAGTACTAAGGTCCAACCTAGTACCCAATTCCGCATGCAATGTTTTCCAAAACTTAGAAGTAAACTGCGTACCTCTATCTGATATGATGGAGAGTGGAACCCCATGCAGCCGAACAATTTCTGAGATATAGATTTTGGCTAACTTCTCTGCATTGTAAGTCACCTTGACCGAAATGAAGTGAGCAGACTTAGTTAACCTATCAACAACCACCAAAATAGAGTCATACTTACCCATTATCTTTGGAAGACCAACCACGAAGTCTATTGCAATTCTCTCCACTTCCATTCAGGAATGGGCATTCTCTGAAGTGTTCCTCCGGGCCTCTGGTGTTCATACTTTACTTGCTGACAATTTGGACATTTGACAACAAAATAAACAATGTCGCGCTTCATTCTACTCCACCAAAAGTGTTGCTTTAGGTCACGGTACATCTTGGTTGCACTAGGATGTATAGAGTACCTTGAACTATGAGCCTCTGTCAGAATAGTGTTGATCAAATCATCAACGCGGGGTACACATACCCTTCCCTTGATTCTCAAAACACCTTCCTCATCGATTTGTGCTTCCTTATCCTCTCCTCGCAATACTTTATCTTTGATTCGGCTTAGCTTCTCATCATCAAACTGTTTTCCCTTGATCTTGTCAAGAAAAGAAGATCTCGCCTCCACACAAGCCAACAATCCTCCCTTCTCATTTACTTCTAACCTCATAAAGTCGTTAGCCAGAGTCTGAACCTCTCTAGCCAATGGGCGTCTAGAAACTTGTAAGTGAGCTAGACTTCCCATGCTCCCTGCCTTTCTATTTAAGGCGTCTGCCACAACATTAGCCTTTCCCGGATGATACGAGATAGTGATATCATAGTCCTTCAGTAGTTCCATCCATCTCCTCTGTCTCAAATTCAAATCTTCTTGAGTAAAGACATACTGTAGGCTACGATGATCCGTGTATACTTCACACTTAACTCCATATAGATAGTAACCATTGATTTAAGGCAAACACTACCGCAGCCAATTCCAAATCATGGGTCGGATAATTACGTTCGTGCACCTTTAATTGCCTTGAAGCATAAGCAATTACGTTCTTCTCTTGCATTAGCACTGCACCCAAACCCGAATAGGATGCATCACAATAGACAATGAAATTCTTACCTTCCACTGGCAAGGTAAGGATTGGTGCGGTATTCAACAAAGTCTTGAGCTTCTGAAAGCTTTCTTCACACTCGTCCGACCATACAAATGGAACATTCTGTTTAGTCAAGTTCGTCAATTGGGAAGAAATGGAAGAGAATCCCTTGACAAATCGACGGTAATAGCTAGCTAGACCAACAAAGCTCCTTATTTCTGACACATTAGTAGGTCTTACCCAATTCTTCACTGTCTCAATCTTAGAAGGGTCTACCATCACCCCATCCTTCGAAACCACATGCCCCAAGAAGGACACTGCATCTAGCCAAAACTCACACTTGGAGAATTTGGCATAAAGCTTTTTCTCCCTCAACATTTCCAATACCATTCTCAAATGCTCTTCATGTTCCTTCTTGCTCTTTGAGTATACCAATATATCATCAATGATTACGATCACAAAGAGATCCAGAAATGGCTTAAAAATCCCGTTCATCAAGCTCATGAAAGCAGCAGGGGCATTCGTAAGACCAAAAGACATCACTACAAATTCGTAATGCCCATACCTGGTCCAAAAAGAAGTCTTTGGCACATCCGCTGCCCGTATTTTCAATTGATGATAACCGGATCTCAAGTCAATCTTAGAGAAGACACAAGCACCTTGTAACTGATCGAACAAGTCATCAATGCGAGGAATGGGATATTTGTTCTTAATAGTTACCTTGTTCAACTGCCGGTAGTCTATGCACATCCGAAAACTCCCATCCTTCTTCTTCACAAATAACGCCGGAGCACCCCAAGGAGATGCACTTGGTCTAATGAAGCCTTTGCTCAACAATTCTTAAAGTTGGGCCTTTAACTCTCTTAACTCTGCGGGAGCCATTCCATAAGAGGGTATAGAAATGGGGCGAGTACCCGGTTCAAGATCAATGCAGAAGTCAATATCTCTATCCGGTGGCATACCAGGAAAGTATGTAGGAAACACATCTAAAAACTCGCGAACTATCGAAACCGACTCAATTGGAGGTACTTGGGTAGTATCATCCCTGAGATGTGCCAAGAACGCTAAACAAACCTTACTAACCATTTTCTTAGCACGAAGAAAGGAGATGATACGAACCGGATTGGAAGTGTAGTCGCCCTCCCACACTAACGGATCTGTCCCAGGCTTGGCTAACATTACTGTTTTAGCATTACAATCCAAGATCGCAA
The DNA here is from genome assembly GCF_036512215.1 of Solanum lycopersicum. Classification (NCBI taxonomy): domain Eukaryota; kingdom Viridiplantae; phylum Streptophyta; class Magnoliopsida; order Solanales; family Solanaceae; genus Solanum; species Solanum lycopersicum. The sequence goes on from NC_090800.1 coordinate 15,428,519, forward strand.
AATTCGGAGAAAGCCAAGTCATACCAAGAATTACATCAAAATCAACCATTTCTAAGATAACCAAGTCTACATAAGTATTGTTTCCCACAAAATTCACCAAACAAGACCTATATATCCTTTCAACTATTACAGACTCACCCACCGGAGTAGAAACACGAATAGGCATGTCAAGTAATTCACAAGGTAAATTAAGACCAGTAGCAAATGAAGAAGATACATAAGAAAACGTGGATCCAGGATCAAACAATACAGAAGCCATGCAATCACAAATCGAAAGATTACCTGTGATGACAGCATCAGATGTCTCCGCTTCAGATCTCCCAGGGAAAGCATAACAATGGGCCCTCTCACCTGTCTGTTCGTTGACCCTACCATGTTGTGATGTAATGGCTCCAGTTTGCCCATCACCCCGACCGTTTTGGTGACCACCATTACCTCGACCACCGCGTCCTCCAGAATGACGACCTCTTCCATAACCACCTCTACCTCTAACATTTGGAGGTCTGTAACTCTGTTTTGGACAATACCTCTTAATGTGTCCAGTCTCCCCACATCCATAACACTCTCTGGATTCAAGCATAGGTCTCTCAGAGAAGTGTTGACCGGTCTGAGGTGGACCCCCAACCACAGTCTGTAGTGAAGACTGAATTGGTCGAACTGAGTAACCTCCTGAACCCTGTCCTCTAGAGTAAGAACCATTAAACTCACCTCCCTTTCAAAACCTTTTTGATGTAGTTGCCATGGTGAAGTCATCTGGCTTCACTCCCTCTACCTCTATCACGAAGTCTACCACTTCTTGAAAAGATTTCGCTGTAGCCGCTACCTGTAAGGCTGAAATCCGCAACTCTGATCTCAACCCCTTCACAAAACGGCGAATCCGCTCTTGTGGACTGAAACATAGTTGGGTGGCATACCGGGATAATGCACGAAACTTAGCCTCATATGCAGTATCCGACATCCTACCTTGCTCAAGGCTCAAAAATTCATCTCTTTTCCTATCCCTCAAAGTCCGGGGGATATACTTCTCCATACACAAGCTAGAGAATGATGCCCAAGTCATAGGTAGGGCCTCTGTTGGTTGACACTCAACATGTGACCGCCACCACATTTTGGCGTTCCTTTGAAACTGATAAGTCATAAACTCAACACCAAACTGTTCTACTATACCCATCTTGTGTAGTAGCTCATGACAGTCAACCAGAAAATCATAAGCATCCTCAGATTCAGCACCCTTGAAGACTGGAGGTTTCAATATCAAGAACTTACTGAAAAGTTCATGCTGATCATTTGTCATTATCGGCCCTGTAGTCAGACGAGGAAACGTGCATATTTCCAATGAGGCATCCATGCGGGGAGCCATAGTAGTCGCATGTTGTACCTCCGGAGCCTGAGGTGCTGGTGCAGAAAACACTGGAGGTGTCTGGCCTTGATCAGATAACCCGCTAAGATAAGCAAGAACCTGATTGATCATTTCTGGGGTAGGTTGGGGTGGCAATTCCTCATTCTGCACTTGTTCATTCTCCCTATCCTCCCCTTCTCTTACTATATCCTCAGTCGGTGGAGGAGTCACCGCCCTAGTACCAAATGGGCCAGGCGTTCGTCCTCTTCCTCTAGAGGACGTCCTTCCGCGACCTCTACCGCGGCTTCCTGCCACTACTCCTCTTTGAGCTACAGTCTCAGTGGCTGGCTCAGATGCATCTTGTCTTGCCGATGTAGATATTGGCGCGGTTGTTGCTCTAGTTCTAACCATCTGCGAAATAGAGTGAAGATGGTCAGATACCAATTTGTATCACCTAGATACCAATTGGATCCAAGTAATAGCACGAAAGAAAGAAAGAAAGAATGGAATTTTCCTAAAGTCTTATAGCCTCTCAAAGAAAAGTAAAGGCGTCCCCCTACCGTTCCTTAAGACTTTACTAGACTCGTTCTTGTGTGATGAGACAAACGAACCTAATGCTCTGATACCAAGTTTGTCACGACCCAAATCAGGTCGTGACTGGCACCCACACTTACCCTCCTATGTGAGCGAACCAACCAATCTAAACCTTAACATTTCAATATAATATCAGCAGAAAGTAATGCGGAAGACTTAAACTCATTAATAAAACCCAATTCAATAACTTCTAAAAACTCAACAACTATCATTATCCCCAAAATCTGGAAGTCATCATCACAAGAACATCTACTTCAAATTACTAAATCTAAGAGTATCTAAGAAGCTAAAATACATAAATAGCTAGTCCATGCCAGAACTTCAAGGCATCAAGACATGAAGAGGAGGATCCAGTCCAAGCTAGAAGCATTAGCTCACCCTGATATCCGGAGTAATGAAGACTGGCTAGAGTTGCGGTTGAGTTGAAGACGACGGTACGTTTGCTGCACTCCACAATTTACAAAGAAAACAAATACAAGTAGGGGTCAGTACAAATACAAGTACTGAGTAGGTATCATCGGCCAACTCAAAATAGAAAACAGTATATATCAGATAACATCATAAAATCAACTACAATACTCAACATGCGGCATTTACAATTACCATAACCCTTGGTCACAACACCAAGCTCATCAATGAGGACTAACGCCTCCCCATCATACTCATTTAGGAATTAGGTTCATTAAATTGAGTATATTAACATATTTCAAGATTCATTCTCTTTACTAATCCTAGTGTCGGAATGTGACACCCGATCCATATATATATACTATCCTGGTACCAGAACGTGGCACCCGATCCATATTCTATCCTGGTGTCGGAACGTGACACTCCGATCCTCATATACTATCCTGGTACCGGAATGTGGCACCCGATCCATATTCTATCCTGGTGTCAGAACGTGACACTCCTATCCTCATATACTATCCTGGTACCGGAACGTGGCACCCGATACATATTCTATCCTGGTGTCGGGACGTGACACTCCGATCCTCATATACTATCCTGGTACCGAAACGTGGCACCCGATCCATATTCTATCCTGGTGTCGGAACGTGACACTCCGATCCTCATATACTATCCTGGTACTGGAACGTGGTACCCGATCCCCTAATCTCACTACTTTCGTTCATCAAGCCTTCTTTTATACTAAGGCATCATCATTAACAAAGTAGATTAGGGTTTCTTTTTCAAGATTCAGAATTCAATAGCTTCATCATGCTTATCTCATCACAATTATATAATCACAACATGCAAACACATAATTAAGCATATAGAAGGGTTTACAACACTACCCAATACATATCATTTGCTATTAAGAGTTTACAACGAATAGTGTAAAAACCATAACCTACCTCCACCGAAGAATTTGATCAAGCAAGCAATTTCCCAAAGCTTTGTTCTCTTATTTCTCTTGATCGTACGTTTCTCCCTCTCTCTGTTCTTTCTGTTTTTCTTATTCCAACCCTCTTTCTTTTACCCTAATTAGCATATAATTAAGTATAAGAGATGAGGACTTAATCCACTAATTAACTCAAAGTTACCTCTTTTAACCCCCAAGTAATTGAATTATTAATATTAAACCACTAACTTTATAATTATAAGCCGGAATAGTCCAAAATGCCCTTTAAAATAATTACAGAAATCCGATCCCGCCTGGGATTACGTAGCCTGTGACGGGCCGTCATGCCTGCGACGGTCCGTCCTGCTGCTCCGTCATAGAGTTCAGAGACTCAATTCTCTGAAGAGTCTGTGACGGTCCATCACGCCTTTGACGGTCCATCCTGCCATTCCATTATGAAGTTCAGAGAGTCGATTTCAGTACCCATTTTTCAGAATTTCTAAGTGTTTTGAAACGAGACACCCTCGACGGTCCGTCGTGCCCATGACGGTCCGTCGTGGGTTCCGTCGTCCCAGCCAGTTTTTCCAGAAATAAGATCTGTTGCTCAAAACGACTAACAGGTCGTTACAATCTTTTGGTGATGCAGACACAAGATTCAGGATCATCTATAGGAGCTTCATTGATACATCTGAGAGTTCGATTTAGCTATGATGAGCCTCGTTGCTTCCGGAGGACTTCATTTACCTTTTAGTTATATCAGTTGTTAGGATATTGTGGATCTTATATCCACTTCCATCTTTATCAGTTAAAGTCTTCATAGATAGTCAGTATTGTTAAGAAGTCTGTTCTTTTATTTTATTAAATGTTTTAAAGACATAAGTTGCCTATTTTATGGGATTTGAATACATAAATTTATTCGAAGTTAGTATTTTAAGTTAAAGCATTGTATTTGAGTTATTAATTTTATTTTGTTTTAAGATTTTACATGCTTAAGTTATTCTTTTACTTATAGTCAGACAGGATGAGAGTTCTCTTGGAGACCAACAATGATTCTTGAGTACCGACTACGTTCAGGGTGTAGACTCGGATCGTGACAAGTTGATGTATAGGCCTTGAAAACAACATTTTAGGTCGAAAGTCCTTCAGATTTTTATTGATTATTTTGTGTGTAGACCTTGGCTTAAATGTAAATATTCACAATGTAATATGGTGTTGTAATATTTTAAAAATAATTCTAATGGACCTCAATTTTCTATGAACAAGAAAGGAATTCAAATTATATATATTGATAGTATAACTTTTTTTTTACTATCATATGAAGAAATTTCTATTATATAGAAGAATAAAGTGGGAGGACGATCAAGGACAAAAATGTAAATTCACGCTAACAAAAATTAGTAAGAAAAATAATAAACCATTCTAGAAACATCTTTTTATATAAGAAGTGAATAATGAGCAAGGACAAAATGTAATTTCACACTATCAAAAATCTACCAAGAATGATAACAAGAAAATTAAATAGTTCTAGAAACATCTTAAGTTATTGTTATTACCATTAACTTATTTTGTTATTACTTCACTTTCTTTTCTTTTGTGAGTTATTGTGATATCTATTTTCTATTTTATTTTATTTTTCTATTATATACAAGAGTGAAGTGGGAGGACGACCAAGGGCAAAAATATAATTTTATGCTAACAAAAATCTATGAAGAAAGATAATAAATAATTATAGAATTATCTTTCTATATATTTCTATTCTATAGAAGAGTGAAGTGGGAGGACGACCAAGGGCAAAAATTTAATTTCTCTCTAACAAAAATCTTGAAGAAAGATAATAAATAATTCTAGAATTATCATTTTATATATGAAGTGAATAATGATTAAGGGGAAAATGTAATTTCACGCTTTCAAAAATCTACCAAGAATGATAACAAAAAAATTAAATAGTTCTAGAAATATCTTGCGTCATTGTTATTACTATTAACTTATTTTGTTATTACTTTCATTTCCTTTTTATTTCTTTTGTGAGTTATTGTGAAATCTATTTTATTATTACTCTATTTTACTATTACTTTAATCTAATTTTTAATATTTTTTCTATTCATTATGCTTATAAAAAAGTCTACTTTTTAAATGAAAATATCCTGAATTAATTATTTCGATATTTATTTTGGCTCTAATTAATATACTTAAAATAAATTAGTGTGATAAAATTAATAATACTCATTAGATTGAAATTAAAGAAAAAGATGTTAAAAGTAACTTTACAAATAAAAATGAATAGGATGATATATTTGTATTAAAGATGACCAACAATAAAAATGTAATTTCATTCTAACAAAAATCTATCAAGAATAAATAATTTTAGAATCATCTTTTTATATATGAAGTGAATGATAATCAAAGGTAAAAATATAATTTATGCAAGCAAAAATCTACCAAGAATGATAACAAGAAAATTAAATAGTTCTAGAAACATATTTAGGTATTATTATTAGTATTACCTCATTTTTGTTATTTCTTCATTTTTTATGAGTTATTGTGATATCTATTTATTATATGAAAGTTTATACAAAATGATTACACTTAGCTCTTAATAATTATATATCAAGTATAATATTAGGTGGAACCAATCAAAATTAACATTAAAATTTATATGTATATTCAATTTTGTGCATTGAAATATTTTTTGATTTTATGATCTATAAAATGTTGTATAAAAAAACTAAAATTCAGAAGTTGTTTTCTTTTTGAAATGAAATAAAAAAATAAATTTATGCAAAATAAAAAAGGCGGGAGTCATATATTAAAAATGAAATATATATGTGTTATTATTGAAATGAGCTTTCATATATTATTATTTTTAAAAAATAAAATTCCAAGGGAAAAAATGTAATTTCACGCTAAAAAAAACCTATGAAGAAAGATAATAAATAATTCTTGAATTATCTTTCTATATATGATGTGAATATTTTTCTATTATATAGAAGAGTGAAGTGGGAGGACGATCAAGGACAAAAATATAATTTTACGCTAAAAAAAATCTGTGAAGAAAGATAATAAATAATTCTAGAATATCTTTATATATATATTTCTATTATATAGAAGGGTGAAGTGGGAGGACGACCAAGGGCAAAAATGTAGTTTAACTCTACAAAAATCTAAGAAGAAAGATAATAAATAGTTCTAGAATTATTTTTTTATCTATGAAGTGAATAATGATCAAGGGAAAAATGTGATTCACGCTAACAAAGAATTATTAAGAAAAATAATAAACAATTCTAGAAACATCTTTTTATATAAGAAGTGAATAATGAGCAAGGGCAAAAATGTAATTTCACACTAACAAAAATCTACCAAGAATTTTACAAGAAAATTAAATAGTTCTAGAAACATCTTAAGTTGTTGTTATTACCATTAACTTATTTTGTTATTACTTTATTTTCTCTTCTTTTGTGAGTTATTGCGATATCTATTTTCTATTTTATTTTATTTTTCAATTTCTATTATATACAAGAGTGAAGTGGGAGGACAACCAAAGACAAAAATATAATTTTACGCTAACAAAAATCTATGAAGAAAGATAATAAATAATTCTAGAATTATCTTTCTATATATTTCTATTCTATAGAGAATGAAGTGAGAGGACGACCAAGGGCAAAAATTTAATTTCCCTCTAACAAAAACCTTGAAGAAAGATAATAAATAGTTCTAGAATTATCTTTTTATATATGAAGTGAATAATGATCAAAGGAAAAATGTAATTTCACGCTAATAAAAATATACCAAGAATGATACAAAAAATTGAATAGTTCTAAAAACATCTTAAGTTGTTGTATTATCATTAACTTATTTTGTTATTACTTCATTTCCTTTTTGTTTCTTTTATAAGTTATTGCAATATCTATTTTATTATTACTCTATTTTACTATTACTTTAATTTAATTCTTAATATTTTTTCTATTCACTATGCTTATAAAATAGCCTACTTTTTATATAAAAATATCATGAATTAATTATTTCAATCTTTATTTTGGCTCTAATTAAAATACTTGAAAATAAATTAGTGTGATAAAATTCATAATATATATAAGATTGAAATTAAAAAAAAAAAGTTGTTAAAAATAACTTTACAAACAAAAATGAATAGGATGATACATTTGAATTTAAGATGACCAAGAATAAAAATGTAATTTATTCTAATAAAAAATCTATCAAGAACAAAGAATTTAGAAACATCTTTTTATATATGTAGTGAATGATGATCAAAGGTAAAACTGTAACTCATGCAAGCAAAGAGAGCAGTTTTCGCAGTCAAAATTCAGCCCTAACAGCCAACTTCAAATTGCGATTCCCGCTTCGTTTCTTGTCCGATTGAGCTGATTTTTGGACAGCATATTATCTTCATCTCAATCGTTGATTAGGAACTGACAGATTTGGATTTGGTGGCCTGCAGCTTCAGTTTTGCTATCGTGAACAGTAGCTGCGAAATTGGTGATTTTGCTCCTTTAATTCTCTAGATTTGGTGCAATCTTATTTTGTTGTTGCTCGTTGTTTGGCACTTGTTTTTGTGGCCAATTTCGGAGAACAATATTGTAACTCTTGGTGATTATAGTGGAGCTTTTGGTCCTGTGGTTTTTTACTCTTCACATCGAAGGGTTTTCCACGTAAATTTTGGTGTCTTGTGTGATTGGTTTATTATTGTCTTGTTATATTTGTTTGATTGAATTACTTGCTGCCTTACTATCATATTGATTGTGGTTGTTTGTCTTCTCTTGGTTCAAATTGAAAAGGGAAAGTATAGACTTGGGTATTCTTCCGCTATTATCCTGTTAGGCATTCTTTGTTAGTGCCTTGTCTTTCTCAACAAAGTGGTATCAGAGCATTTGGTTATTGTTGATTGTCGTTTTGAATGATGGAGGTAAATATGAGCAAGATGGTGTGTTTAAATGGTAGTAACTATCATATTTGGAAAGGCAAAATGGAAGATCTTCTATTTGTCAAGAAGGTGCATTTACCTGTGTTTGCTTCTAATAAGCCTCGGTCTTTGAATGATGAAGAATGAGAATTTGAGCTTCTGCAGGTTTGTGGCTATATTAGACAATGGGTTGAAGATAATGTTAGAAATCATATTGTGAATAAGGCACATGCCAAAAGTTCGTGGGACAAGCTCGAGACTTTTTATGCTTCGAAGACTGGCAACAACAAGTTGTTCCTATTGAAACTATTAATGAATATCAGGTATAAAGAGGGCACTCCTATTTGTGATCATATTAATGATTTTCAGGGTGTTCTTGACCAGCTATCCGGAATAGGTGTAAAGTTTGATGATGAGATACAGGGACTTTGACTTCTTAATACTCTGCCAGACTCTTGGGAAACTCTTCAAATTTCTTTGACTAATTCTGCTCCCAGTGGTGTTGTAACCATGGAATATACTATGAGTGGTGTCTTGAATGAAGAAATGAGAAGAAGATCTCAAGCCTCATCTTCTTCAACTTCACACTCCGATGTTTTGGTTACTGAAGATATGGGGAGAAACAAGTCAAGAGGTCAGAATGATAGAAGTAAAAGTAGAAGCAAGTCAAAGTCTAAATACAAGAATATTACATGTGACTATTGCCACAAGAATGGGCATATTATGAAATATTGTTACAAGCACAAGAGAGATATGATACAACAAAAGAGAGAAGGCGATAATGAAAATCGTGTTGCTGTTGTTTCTAATGATGATATTCTTGTTTCTTGTGATGCAAATGTCATTAATCTTGTTCGTGATGAGTCTAGCTGGCTTGTGGATTCTGGTGCTACTTCTCATGTCACGCCAAAGAAGGAATTATTTTCTTCTTATACTCCAGGTAATTTTGGAACGTTGAAAATGGACAATAATCATGAAGTTGAAGTTATTGGCATTGGGACAGTTTGTTTGGAAAGTAACAATGGTTCCAAACTAGTTCTCAATAATGTCAAGCATGCTCCAGATGTTCGCTTGAATTTGATTTCTGTGGGATATCTTGATGATGAGGGTTATGTTAATACACTTGGTGTTGGCCAGTGAAAGTTACTAGAGGTTTGATGGTTGTGGCCCGTGGTGACAAGTTGTCTAAATTGTATGTATTTCAGGGCTCCATGTACAGAGACTCAGTAAATTTGATAGAGAATGATACTTCATCAGAGTTATGGCATAGAAGGCTGAGTCATATGAGCGAGAAGGGGATTGATAGTTTGGCTAAGAAAAATTTGCATTCTGGAGTGAAAAAAGCAAAGTTGAAGAAATGTGTTCATTGCTTAGCCGGTAAACAGAAAAGAGTGTCTTTTCAGAGTCATCCGCCTTCAAGAAAGCTTGATTTTTCTGGAGTTGGTACATTTTGATTTGTGTGGTCCTTTTAAGGTAAGATCTCATGGTGGTGCACTTTACTTTGTGACTTTTATTGATGATCATTCTCGCAAACTCTGGGTATTTCCTTTGAAGTCCAAGGATCAAGTACTTGATGTGTTCAAGAGTTTTCAGGCCTTGGTTGAAAGACAAACAGGGAAGACATTGAAATGCATCCGCTCAGATAATGGTGGGTAGTATATTGGTCCTTTTGATAGATATTGCAGAGAACAGGGTATTAGGCATCAGAAAACTCCTCCAAAGACTCCTCAGTTAAATGGTTTAGCAGCGAGGATGAACAGAACTCTAGTTGAGAGGGTTAGATGTATGCTTTCAGATGCTAAGCTGTCAGATTCCTTTTGGGCAGAAGCACTTAATACTGCTGCTTATGTTATCAATTTATCTCTTGCTCTTGCTTTTAGATGGTGATGTCCCTGACAGAGTTTGGACTGGTAAGAATGTTTCTTATGATCATCTTAGAGTCTTTGGGTATAAAGCCTTTGTACATGTTCCTAAGGATGAAAGGTCAAAGTTGGATGTTAAAACTAGGTAGTGTATCTTCATTGGTTATGGTCAAGATGAATTTGGCTATCGTTTCTATGATCCTGTTGAGAAGAAACTTGTTAGAAGCCGTGATGTTGTGTTCTTTGAAGACCAAACAATTGAAGATTTTGAGAAAGCTGACAAGGCTGATTTTAAGACTAGTGAGAGCTTAGTTGATGTTGATCCAGTTCCTTTGATATTGCACCGGAAGAAAATCTTCATAATGATGAAAATTAAGTTGATAATGAAGATGGTGATCATGTTCAGAATGACTGGCATGATGTTGTTGATGCTCCAGTGCAAGATGATGTGGTTGTCCAACAATCAATTATAGATGCTCCAGAGAGTTCTCTCAGACGATCTAGTAGAGAGAGAAATCCTTCATCTCGTTATTCTCCCAATGAGTATGTACTCTTGACTGACAGGGGAGAACCTGAGAGTCTTGATGAGGCCATGGAAAGTGAAGAAAAAGAAAGGTGGTTTGATGCTATGGAAGATGAGATTAAATTCTTGCATGATAATCATACCTTTGATTTGGTTAAGTTACCTAAAGACAGAAAAGCTTTAAAAAACAGGTGGGTTTTTCGGGTGAAACATGAAGATGGTAATCCAGTTCCACGGTACAAAGCTAGATTAGTTGTCAAGGGATTTAATCAGAAAAGGGGAGTTGATTTTAATGAGATATTCTCTCCAGTTGTGAAGATGTCATCCATTCGTGTGGTTCTAGGCTTGGCTGCAAGTCTAGATTTAGAGGTTGAGCAAATGGATGTTAAAACTGCTTTCCTCCATGGTGACTTAGATGAAGAAATTTATATGGAGCAACCGGAAGGTTTTAAAGTCAAGGGTAAAGAGAATTATGTTTGCAAATTGAAGAAGAGCTTCTATGGTTTGAAACAAGCTCCCAGGCAGTGGTATAGGAAGTTTGGTTCTTTTATGAGTCAGCAGGGATTCAAGAAGACTTCTTCAGACCATTGTGTTTTTGTGCAAAAGTTCTCTGATGGTGACTTTATTATTGTGTTGCTTTATGTTGATGACATGCTTTTTGTTGGTCATAATACTTGCAGGATTTAGAAGTTGAAGCAAGAGTTGAGTAAGTCTTTTGCTATGAAAGACTTAGGACCAGCAAGGCAGATTCTTGGCATGCAGATTGTCCGTGATAGAAAGGCCAAGAAATTGGTATTATCACAAGAGAAGTACATTCAGAAAGTACTTCGCAGATTCAGCATGGACAAAGCTAAGGTTGTCAGTACACCTTTAGCTATGCACTTCAAATTGAGCACGAAACAGTGTCCTTCTAGTGATGATGAGAAGGAAAATATGAAGAAAGTTCCTTATGCTTCAGCTGTTGGTAGTTTGATGTATGCGATGGTTTGTACAAGACCGGATATTGCTCACGCTGTTGGAGTTGTTAGTCGTTTTCTTTCTAATCTGGGAAGAGAACATTGGAATGCTGTGAAGTGGGTTATGAGATATCTCTGTGGCACTTCTAGTCTGAGTTTGTGTTTTGGTACATGGAAGCCTATTCTTTGGGTTATACTGATTTAGACATGGCTGGTGATGTTGATACTCGTAAGTCTACTTCAGGATACTTGGTTACTTTTGCAGGGGGAGCTGTGTCTTGGCAATTTAGGTTGCAAAAATGTGTTGCTCTATCTACTACAGAAGCTGAGCTTATTGCTGTCGTTGAAGCTTGTAAAGAATTGCTTTGGATGAAGAGATTCTTGGGGGAACTTGGTTGTTCTCAAGAGAGGTATGTACTTTATTGTGACAGTCAAAGTGCTATACATCTTGGCAAGAATTCTATGTTCCATGGTCGGTCTAAACACATTGATGTGAGATATCATTGGATTCGAGATGTGTTGGATTCTAAGTTGCTTGAGCTTGAAAAGATTCATACAAATGACAATGCTTCCGATATGATGAATAAAGCTTTGCCAAGAGGGAAGTTTGAAGATTGTTGCATGGTCGCCGGGATGGCGGTCTCGTCCACATAGTCGTGAGGGGGAGAATTGTTGGGTTATGGGCCTTTTTCCCTTCCTATGTGGATAAATAAAAGCCCTATTTGAACCAATTCATTTTTTCCCATAGACCCATTCTTATGAGGCAAATATAATCCTATTTAGGTCTTATTTTCATATACACGGAGAGTTTTTTCAGCAGCCAAAATGAGAGAAAGAGAGAAGTTTTCGCAGTCAAAATTCAGCCCTAACAGCCAACTTCAAATTGCGATTCCCGCTTCGTTTCTGGTCCGATTGAGCTGATTTTTTGACAGCATATTATCTTCATCTCAATGTTTGATTAGGAACTGACAGAGTTGGATTTGGTGGCCTGCAGCTTCAGTTTTGCTATCGTGAACAGTAGCTGCGAAATTGGTGATTTTGCTCCTTTAATTCTCTAGATTTGGTGCAATCTTATTTTGTTGTTGTTCGTTGTTTGGAACTTGTTTTTGTGGCCAATTTTGGAGAACAATATTGTAACTCTTGGTGATTATAGTGGAGCTTTTTTTCCCGTGGTTTTTTACTCTTCATGAAGGGTTTTCCACGTAAATTTTGGTGTTTTGTGTGATTGGTTTATTATTGCCTTGTTATATTTGTTTGATTGAATTACTTGCTGCCTTACTATCATATTGCTTGTGGTTGTTTGTCTTCTCTTGGTTCAAATCGAAAAGGAAAAGTATAGACTTGAGTATTCTTCCGATGTTATCCTGTCAGGCATTCTTTGTTAGTGCCTTGTCTTTCTCAATAGAAAATAACATAAAAGGTACTCCATAAATTAACAATTTAAAATCTTTTTTTAGAAAACACATAAAAAATTTAGTTCACCTTTTCAAATTTCATTTGTGTCACATAAATCAAAAGGAAAAAAAAACTAACCTACGTTGGGCATGCACTGGCGCGGGCACATGATATCTATTTATTTATTTCTATTATATAGAGAGTGAAGTATAGGATAAAATAGTTATACTTTCTGCTTCTAAAGTATAAATTTCCCAAATACCCAATCAAATGATGTTACGTGTACTTGTTGTCATAAAAAGCAAGATAAATATCATAAGTAATCATATTATCTAAAAATGGTGGGACTCGCTTTTTAAAAAATTTATATTTCATTAACACCTTTACTTTTTGCACGAAAATAAATATAAAAAGAAACAAAAATGATTTTAAAATGTATTCAAATATTTAAATGAAAATAAAAATAATTTACTTAGGTTGAATAAAAACAAAAATTAATAAATAAAATGGATAGATAAATTAAATGAAACTAAAGTAAATTAAGAGACTCACTAAATTTTAAATAAATGGTTTTAAAATTTCAGAATCAAATATTAAATAGAAATATTAAATATTTTTTGTGTTCAATTTACGTACACTAATGATAGAAATTTTTTTTATGATAAATTATTTGAAGTTTTAAAATTAATCATATGAATATTTAGTCAATTATAGTAGATTGCTTACTTTATTTACTTAATGTTATTATTCTTTAGTCTGAAATAAGAAGTTATGAATCGAAATACATGAAAATCAATACATTAATTACAATAATTTAAGTAGATTAATATTTAGAAAGAGATAACAAAAAAAAAGCAAATGTCTAATAGTAATTTTTAAAATTATGAATAAATTTTGAAATAAGATAATCATATATGGGCAAGGAAATCACTATGGAGGAAAATATGATGTTGATTTGACGTGTAATTCTAATTATATTATCCTATAAGTTATTGTGCATGAAAAAAGAGAACCAAAATCACATTGTAACATGCTAAAAAATTTTATGTTCATTAAGATAAATTATATATACATTACATATATAGAACTTCGTGTGATAATGAACCTACATGTTAGTTCTAATTTTAATGTGTTAACTTCATGTGATAATGAAACATGCATGCTAGTTTTAATTTTAATTTGTTTGTTTTATTTTAATTTGGTATGAAGTTTAAGAAATTAAGAAAGAGTTTTTAATCTTAGTCTTTTAAGTTTGTGATCTTAAGTCCTTATTTATTTGCACTTAATAAAGGTTTGAATCTTAATCATTCATATTCAGCCCATTAAGTACGTTTGTTTTTTAGGTCTAAATCTGAACTATTTAGATTCAGCTCATTAAGTTCATTTGTTTAATTTTTTTAAAAAAACCTCTTAATGGGTCTGAAGGGGTATGAACGAATTAGATCTTTAGGAGTCTTTTAACAATATTCAAACCATTTGAGAAGTTATCAAATAATAAATCATCACTTTTTTGCTTTGGGCGTGCCTTTTTATCTCATAACTAAATTTTTTTTTCTCTTTTCTCAATCAAACACCATATTTTCCTTCTTAAACTGGTAAGTTTTCATAAATTCTTTCAAGTATTTTTTTTGTATTAATAATATTCTTGTTTGACGTGTGTCAAGAACACTGCTTGCAATAAATTTTTTGGTGTATTGTTGTTTATGAAGGTTTTTGAATAAAAAATAGTACTGCAAATCACGATTATTATAGCTCAATTTTTTAATCAAAAATGATATATTTTGTCGAAGTAAGTTTTTTTATAATATTTTATTAATATAATGTTCAATTTTACTTGCACATTCAGATATTGATAACAAACAATATTATTATTAGGTGTTCAGATTTAGAGACCACATCTTAATATTCAGATGTGTATTCACATCTAAACACTCAAATTTTAATGCAAATCTTATAGACTGATTCAGACCTCTTAATCTTAATGAAAACAAATGAGGCTTAAATATGTTATGTGGAGTTAGAACTAAGAAAAAAAATGAACATTAATTTTTAACAAATTATAAAGAAAAATATGATAGATTCATCGAAATGAATAGGATAAATTTCAAGATGATAATATATAATGATTCATGATTTTTATATAAGACAATATTCAATCTAACAAACAAATTAACTTCGAATCCTAATAAATTTGTGTCATTATAGTAAAAATAAATAACTTAAATATTAGACTTGAGCGTTCTACAATTTAAAAATTGAATCTACCCATTGTTAATATTAATTATACTTAAAAGTTTTTTGGGTTAATTTAATTTAATATTTTTTATTCCGTGTTCGATATTTATATTAGAGTTCGATGAATTCTAATTCTAATGTGCGCTGAAATAGGACCTATTCGGATATAATGCTCCCTATCAAAAAAATTATGTGCAAAAACTCAAAAATATTTAATAAGAAACAAAGAACACTGTTCAATGCAGTGATGCACTATATCAAATCACTACAGTTATTATTTTATTAAACTAATTCTTTTTCACCAGGAATCAGGATCAATATTAATTAATGATTATCAGAATGCTATAAAAATATCTTTTAATATTTGTTAAATAATGATTAATAATCGGTTATGTTGGGCCCGTATCACGGGCCTTTAAGAATCTAGTATATTATTTTCTAATATATAAGAGAGCCAAGTTGAGGACGACCAAGTTCAATTTTATCATTTCATAAATATTCTAGAATGTGTATTTTTATGTTATGCCATCAAAAAAAGGTAATAGATTTATAATAAGGGTTAATGATCAAGTACCCCCTCAACCTATGCCTGAAATCTCTGAGACACACTTATACTATACTAAGGTCCTATTACCCCTCCCCCCCCCCCCCCGAACTTATTTTATAAGTAATTTTCTACCCCTTTTTTGCCTACGTGGCACTAGTTTGAAAAAAAAGTCAATCATCGTTGGGCCCACAAGATAGTGCCACGTAGGCCGAAAAAGGGTAAAAAATTATTAATAAAATAAGTTCAGGGGGGTACTTGGGCATTATCCCTTATAATAACATTACAATCAAATATCTTTTCTTAAATGACATGTATCTTGATGATGTGACATTTAATTTGGACCCACATTTTCTATAGATTTTTTTCAGTGCGAGATTTTCATTAAACCAAAAATATATATAAAACAATTGCATTTTAATAATTTTAGATTATTTAAGTGTGAAATAATAATTGTATAATTAAGGGAAAATACATCAAATTCCCCCTGAACTTGGTAGCAAAACTCACTTTAGTACTTTAAGTATACGTTCGTTTAAATATTCCCCTTAACATCTTTGAACTGTATTAAATACAACCCTGAGAGTGGTATACACTCTCACCCGCCACATCGTAGCCATGTAAGCATCAAGTCATTATTTTAATTTTTTTTTCTTTGCTTATTCACCATTTTGTTTTCTTAAACTCGTTACACTTATCAATTGATTAATAACACATTCTAAAATTAAAAGTGTCATATCTTCTTCAACCCCTTCTCTTCTACCCCCTTCTCCCTTTCTTCGTTCTTGATTTTCACCATTTTCAACCTTCACTAGCTTCTTCTTTTTTTCGATTTTTCAACTTTCAATGGTTATTTTCTTCGTCAACATTTATCAAATACTTACTTTTTCTTCTTCGAACCGTTTCTAATCCACTAATTTTTCCATTGGAGAATAATATTTTTTGAAAATTATTTTTTTTAACAACTTAAATGAAAAATGAAGAATGTGTAAAAAAGTTGATAGACCCACATTTTTTTGCATCACAACTAATAGAATTCAAAATTGGTTACTTAATATTCAAGAAAGTTTGCATTCAATAAATATGAATTGGGTGTTAAATTTTTGTGATTAGTTAAGGACGTGTGAGGTGAATAATGAAGATGAAGAAAAATTTTAATATGAAAGAAGAAAGGTATAGGAAGTGCTTCAATGGGAAAAAGACATTTGGGAAAGTAAAAAATTAAATATTTTTTAAAAACAATTGAATCCACAAATTCCATTTACTTCTAAAAAGGAAATTTCACATTCTTTTAACTATAACTTGTAAAAAAAATTAAATAAAATATTAGTTAGATATTGGCTAATAAAAAATGTCATGTGTATGATTTTACCTTTAAAATTTTATTTTTTTTATTATTTCACGCGCTTTGAGGAGAGTAACTACACTTATTATAATGCACAAGTACCCCCTTAATCTATGCTCGAAATCCCAGAGACACACTTATGCTATACTAGAGTCCTATTACCCCCTGAACTTATTTTATAAGTAATTTTCTACCCCTTTTCGACCTACGTGGCACTAGTTTGAAAGAAAAAGTCAACCAACATTGGGCCCACAAGATAATGCCATGTAGGTCGAAAAAGGATAGAAAATTATTGATAAAATAAATTCAGGGGGATTATAGGATATTAGTATAGTTAAGTGTGTCTCTTAGATTTCGGGCATAGGTTAAGGGTGTACTTGTGCATTATCCCTTTTGATATACAAACTACGACTTGTTTCGACGGAATACCTAAACACTTCACACATTTTTTGTTCAAATTTTGAAAAAAAAACATTGTGTGCGTGATTATAAATGCTTATTAGATAGTTATAATAACCACATAAACATGTCACCTTCTACATCCACCAAATTAAAACATGTCTAAGGTTTACTCTTTTTTTTTATATATGAGTCGAATACATAAAATTAAAGAAGATGACATATTTTATATCCAACATATATCGTAATTTAATTTAATGTTAATGTCTAACATGATGTTAAAATGAACATTAGATTACATATTCTTTTAATATTAGTCATGATAACTTATATATGTTATAAGTTTTTCTTTTAATTTTATAGAAATAAAAAAAGTACTTCAAAGTCTAATGCTCATTATACTCTTTAATTTATTTACGTAAAAATATTGAAAATTAACTATTGGTTAAGAATATGATTAGATAACATAGAATTACAACTTAAGACCGTAATATTAGGCCCACTAACTGACAAGGGCCTAAAATACACTTAAAGTATTGAAAATGGTACAAAATTATCCTTCATCCACCTTTTGGCTTCGAAATGCCCTTTTCATCCACCTATTGGCTCCAAAATACCCTTGTCATCCACCTTTGGGTTCAAAATTGATCACTTTTTTAATTGTTTTAAAATTAAACTCTTTAAATATTTATTAAAATAGTTGGTGTTCAACTATTGATTATAATTTAACTTATTAGTATAATTTATAAATCAATCCACTACCCACTCATTACTAACTAAACCTCACCCAATTAATAATCCAATTATAATATCAAAATCGTCATAAACACTAATAAAACACAATGAAATTATAGATTCCTAAAAAGGACATTCAAATTTATTCGAGTCCGAATCGAAGCCCAATTAAATTTAGGTTGAGCCGCTTATTTAGTAGGGCACTTTCTTTCAAAATTAAATTAGAAATTTATGATTAAAGGTAAAGAAGTAATACATCCCGAATTAATTCATGCACTTTTTTTAAATATAATTTTATAAATATTTATGATTTATTTCAAAACTTTAATATATTATTTTGAAAAAAGTTACCTATGAAGTAACATCATATAATTGAGACATAAGAATAATTAAGATGAACATAGTTAGGCTTTTAAGTTTATCGGTGATTTTTATTTAGCCACTTGAATATATGATAATTTACTTCTATAATTTTTGAAAACACTTAACTGGCAGTAGCTTGCATTAATAATGTGACGGGTTCATTAATTTAGAGGCATTTAATTAGGAATACGATAGATAGTGGATTGATTTATAAATTATACTAATAAGTTAAATTATAACAAATAGTTGAGCGCCACATATTTTAAAAAATATTTAAATAGTTTAAATATAAAACCGTTAAATAAGTGGTCAATTTTGAACCAAAAGGTGAATGACAAGGGTATTTTGGACCCAATAGGTGGGTGGGAAGGATATTTTGGAACCAATAGGTGGATGGAGGGTATTTTTATACCATTTCCAATACATTAAGGATATTTTAGACCTTTTTCCATATCTAGTATTTTTACTATATAGAAGTGTGAAGGATGGACGAGCAAGGGTAAAGTTATCTTTTAAGCTTAAATAATATTTTTACGTGGCTATTTTTTTATCACACATTTCAAAGACCCTTCTTGAATAGAGGTTAGACAAAAATTAAGAAAAAAAAAGTTATGTCAGTCAATAGTCTTCACTCTTCATTACTTCCTTTCAAAATTGGTAAGTTTCTTGAGATTTTTAAATAAAAGTGACATTACGTTTTGAAAACAAATGGGTGGTGATATAAGTCTTAAGTATTTGGTGTAGGTGACAATTATGTGATTAATGATTAAAGATTGTGCAGTTGCCCTCAAGTTTATAAGTTGACAGTTTGGTCAACTGAATTAAATGAAGGGTAAAAGGGTGATTTCATAATACCTAATTTAACCAACTTTTGGTGGGAATTAAATGAGGGGTAAAATGGTAAATTGGCTATACCAAACCTAAATTAACAAATTATGGTGGGAAATATCGAGCCAAAAGAGGAAATAAAAACTTTTTTCCCGCCTCCAGCCGTTGTATTCATCATTTTCTTCTTCTTCTGCTCTCGTCTTTGCTTGCTTTCTTTTCTTTCTTCATGCTCTCTTCATCTTCCTCTTATTCTTCTTCTTATTTTCGTACATTGCGGGTCTTCACTGGTAGTGCTTATGCTTTCTTCTTCTTGAATCAGTTTTTTACCTAATTTGTAACTGGTGAACCAAATTTCGCTTTACTCAATTGAAATTACTGCATAAGCGTTATACACCATTATTTCTAGTAAGTATAATTAATAGTTATTTAAAATCAATTCACTATCATCTGATCTAGGTTCCTGCAATTTTTTCAATAATTTGCATCCGCGTTTTCAACATATTGTTATAGCAACAGTTGACTATTATAACATATTGTAGTCATATGTAGCAACATGTGATTTATTTTCACAACAGAACGGTAATATGTAGTAACATATGACTTACATCTCGCAATAGAGTAGTCATATGTTGCTACATATGATATAACTAAAAAATGTAGAAACATGTGATTTATTTTCACAACAGAACAATCATATGTTGCTACATATGACTTACATCTCGCAACAGAATAATCATATGTTGCTACATGTGATATAACTAAAAAATGTAGCAACATGTGATTTATTTTTCACAACAGAAAAGTCATATGTAGCAACATATGACTCAAATATCGCAACAGAATAGTCATATGTTGCTACATATGCTTATTCTTCATACTTAGTAATTGTTTTTAGTTATTTTTTCAGGTACAATGTCATTATTTGTAGGGATTGATTATCATAGTGAATGGGTCGAGAAGAAAAATCGATTCATATGGCGTTGGGACAATAGTAAAAAATGAGGAGCCGGTTCAGTAGGGATGTATATTGAAAGAAACATTTTGTATGATGAGTTCTTCAATTTAGTTGTGCAAAAGTCTGGATACAATTGTAAATTGCAAGATCTTGTCATGAGTTACATTCCCCATTTTTCTCATAATGAGAAGGTTTTACCTTTCAGAATAACTGACCGATCTAGTTTGAGTGTTTATTTGGGAGGAACAGAGAAACCACCAATATTAAGAGTCTACATGAAAGAAACTCCTATCGAGGAGGATCATAATGTAGACCAAGGACAACAAGATATGTTTAATGATGAATTTCATCCTACGAACATGAAAAATTGTGATGATGAAATTGGAGTAGGTGAAGGTGAAGGTTAATGTGAAGCTCAAGCTGAAGGCCGAACCTTGAGAGCAAGTTTCCTCCCACACCTATAATTGTCAGCAACAATCCATGTGCTTCTCAAACTTCACGTGTGAATAATGTTAAAGATGATGAAATAGGATTTTATAAGGGAATGACATTCAAGAACAAGGAAGAGCTGGAAAATTCATTGAAAATTTCTTGCTAGAAAAAAGAATTTAGACTGAAAAAGGAGATCAATTCTCGCAATGTGTTTTCCTTTAAATGTTCATATTCGAAATGTAATTGGTGGCTGAGGGATGTGAAATTTACAAGTAGTGACAGCTTTGCCATTAGAATCTATGAAAGGTACCATACGTGTGGTTCAAAGCATCTTACAAGCAATAATTCTCACGCCACAGCAAAAGTCATAGGTAAGTACTTAGAAAATAGGTTTTCCAATGGTAAAGGTCCATCCATAAGAGATATGTCAAATCAACTCCGCACAAAATTGGGTTGTAAGGTAAGCTATTGGAAGATTTATAAGGACATAGAGCATTCTAAGTCTAACGTTAGGGGAACACATGAGCACGGGTACGCAGTGCTTAATGCGTACCGATATATGCTTGAAGTTGTGAATCCAGGAAGAAAGACGACATTGTCGCTCGATGAAATGAGAGGTTCCAGTACTTCTTTGTATCATATGCTGCTTGGATAATTGATTTTCAAGAAATGAGAAAAGTAAGAGTCGTTGATGACACATTTCTAAGGAGCAAGTATGGAGGAGTTCTGCTATTGGCGGTGGCACAACATGCCGCGAATCATATATTTCCAGTGGCTTTCTGTGTCGTGGACAAGAAATGCGATGCCTCATATGAATATTTTTTTCAAAATATGAGAAGCTTTGTATATGATACTAATAAGTTGTGCATTATCTCTTATAGGCATCCAAGTATTCGAAAGATGGTTTCAAAAATCTACCTTGCATCTCATTATGGTTGTTGCATGAGACACCTTGGGAAAAATATTCGAAATAACTTTCACAATTCAAAGGTAGTGTCCTATTTTTATAAAGCAACAAAGGTGTATGATATATGTGAGTTCAATGACCATTTCAATCAAATAAGAGATTTGGTACCAAATTGAAGCTCTTGAACATTTTAGATCTCACACATGGAGTAGGGCATTTTGCCCGGGAAATAGGTACCATCTCTATTGAGTATATTTTTACTTTATGTGTTTCGTTTGATTTTTATCTGTTGTTATGTAGATATAACATTATGACGTCAGACATCACGGAATCGGTGAATGCTATGTTTGATGTTGAAAGAGAAATATCCATTGTCACTCTATTTGATGAAATAAACAGGAGATTTGCATTGTTATTTCACCAGAGGCATATGGAATTGGTGCACTCCGCAAATAGATTTGTTCCTTCAATTGAAAAAGAACATATAAGAGTATGTCAACGCGACACACATTGTTGGTCCATCAAATCGCTAACTACAAGTCTAGTGTCACTGGTCATGGAGATGTTGCTACTGTGGATCTACAAAGAAGAACTTGTACTTGTAAAATTTTTGATTTGGACAAAATAGCTTGTCCACATGCCATGACAGCGATTCATCCCAACATGGTGATGATTTTGGAAATCAGATTTATCTGTACTCCTCTCCATATTATTCAGTGGAAAAATACATAATGACATATTTTCAAGAAATTCACCCGGTGCCAACTGAAGATTCTTGGATTGTCCCTTTGGATATCATACAGAGAGAAATACCTCCTCCATATGTTGATCCAAGTAAACGAAGAAGGACACATAAAAGACAGCGTGGAGTTGGTGAATCATTTCCAATAAGAAAAAATAAGTGTTCAGTATGTAGGGACTTCAACCACAAAAAAACTACATACCCAAATCAAAATGCCCCATAAAAAGTGTTAAGCGTTGTGTTGTTGAATTTTAATGAATGTTTTTTCTTATTTGAGGATGACCTCTATTATATAATCTTATTTAAAAATGCCCCAATGTGTGATTTGTTCCTCTTCTTTGTTTCTGTGTCAACACATGTCAAATGTTGCTACATGATATATTAGATGTGGCTACATATGCAACACATTTTGCTACAGGAAAATCATCTGTAGCAATATATGACTCAAATGTTACTACATATAATCAGCTATAGCAACATAGGACTCGAATGTTGCTACATATAATCATCTGTGGCAACATATGACTGCAACATATAATAATCTGTAGCAACATGTACTTTAAATAATGATTATGTGGGAGGGTGCTTTTAGATATATTAGATGTGGCAACATATACAACACATGTTGCTACATGCGAATCATCTGTAGCAACATATGACTCAAATGTTGCTACATATAATCAGTTGTAGCAACATATGATTCAAATGTTGCTACATATAATCATTTGTGACAACATATGACTGCAACTATAATCATCTGTAGCAACATATACTTTTAAATAATGATTACGTGGGAGTGTGATTTTAGATATATCAGATGTGACAACACATGCAACACATGTTGCTACAGACATCTGTAGCAATATATGACTTAAATGTTGCTGCATATAAGCAGCTGTAGAAACATATGACTCACATGTTGCTACATATGATCATCTGTGGCAACATATGACTGCACCATATAATCATCTGTGGCAACATATACTTTTAAATAATAATTACGTGGGAGTGTGCTTTTAGATATATTAGATGTGGCAACATATGCAACAAATGTTACTATAGGCGAATCAGTTGTAGCAGCATATGACTCAAATGTTGCTACATATTATCATATGTCCCAATATACTTTTAAATAATGATTACGTGAAAGTGTGCTATTAGATATTACGTTTTATTTAATAATTACGACTTTTTAGTTCACTCTGTTGAAATGTCATATCTTGCAACATTTCAAAATTGTTGGCCTTTATGAGTACACAAGAAAGGAGAGATAGGTCAAAAGTTGTCTTCTCTTCTTCTTCATTCTCAAAAATGATTTCAACTAGGGAAAAACCTCTTCAAATCCCTCCCGATTGAACTAGTAATTCTTGTAATTGAAAGAGTTGCTTCCTACTTTCTAGAAGATTTAGTTAGTGTTAAATTATGTTCTAGGTTCCTCAATGAAGTTGGTAATGAATGTTCTGTATATCAGAAGGTTACATTGGCCAGCTTTCCCACTGAGCCTACATGGACGAGGAATCAACATGCCAGGTCTTTCATGAATATTTGCATAACATCGGAGAACTTATAAGTCTAAAAAAGAAAAGACATGGTAATTTTAATGTTTTTAGTTTTTTTCACCTTGCATCAATTTATTTTGTAATTTTAATGTGTTATTTCTTTTATAGTTTGATTTTTTCAATTGTAATGATCCAACTGCACACTGAGAAAAGTTAAAAAAGCAGCAGAAGGTGACCACCGTGGTGCAGAGTGTGTGCTTGCCATAATTTTGAATCTTTATAGGCGGTATTTCCATGAGAGAAGGCTTGATGTACATTGCCAACATAAAAAAATAAAATACCAATAATAGTGAGAAGATGTCGACACCATTTGCGGAGCATTTAAAATCGAATGTGGGTGGAAGAACCTAATATTTTGGGTGTAAGACCCATTTGGTACACTGTGCATCAACCCCAACAAAATAGCTGCAAGATTGGTTGGCCAAGGGGAAGTGACGATGAAGACGATATTCGTTGCGAATTGTGTATTTGTGATTTAGAAATAGATTATCTAGTTAAATTTCACCCACATACTACTGTGTGGAAATAATTTAATCGGTGTTGAAGACCATGCTGATTTTTTTTTTGTATTTATTTTGAAATTATATATGTGGCAACATATTATATTATATACGGTGAAAATGTAGTCTTCACTTGTTTTGTATTTATTATTTAATTATGATATAACAAATTGTGGTCGTACACAACACTCTCCATTGTTATACCTTATTATTAGTGATTATTTACGTTCTAAATCACTAAAATTTGGTTCAGATTTTTTATTTTCCATTCCTAAATTGATCAAATCGTCTTTTAGTGTCTCCTTGATTTTTCATCTATAGCAACATTTTGCAGTTTCTGTTGTAAAAGTCGCAACATATACTGCAACGGTTACAACATACAATTATAACAAATCGGTCTTTCGAGGCTTAATTCAATTAACTTGTCACGTAATTCGATATGTAACACCAATATACAGTCCTGCAACATGTCTAAGTAACAAATTATGGTCGTACACAACACTCTCCATTGTATTATAGATATTATATTTATAAAGACAATCACCTCACTAGTTCATCATACATTGTCCTAGTAAAATTATATGATAGTTATATAACACCCTTCTAAATCGTTCTTCCAAATGTTATATCTTATTATTGTTGATTATTTATGTTCTAAATCACTAAAATTTGGTTCAAATTTTCATTTTTTCTTTTCTAAATCGATCAAATCGTCTTTTAGTGTCTCCTTAATGTTTCATCTATAGAACAATATTGCAGTTTCTGTTGTGCAAGTCGCAACATCTACTGCAACTGTTGCAACATACAATTATAACAAATCGGTCTTTTAAGGCTTAATTCAATTAAATTGTCACGTAATTCGATGTGTAACACCTATATACAGTCCTACAACATGTCTAAGTAACAAATTATGGTCGTACACAACACTCTCCATTGTATTATAAGAAATATATTTATAAAGATAATCACCGCACTAGTTCATCATACATTGTCCTAGTAAATCTATATGATAGTTATATAACACCCTTCTAAATTGTTCTTCCAAATGTTATATCTTATTATTGTCGATTATTTATGTTCTAAATTACTAAAATTTGGTTCAAATTTTCATTTTTTCTTTCCTAAATCGATCAAATCTTCTTTTAGTGTCTCCTTGATTTTTCATCTGTAGCAACATATTGCAATTTCTGTTGTATAAGTCGCAACATATACTGCAACTGTTGCAACATACAATTATAACAAATCGGTCTTTTAAGGCTCAATTCAATTAAATTGTCACATAATTCGATATGTAACACCTATATATAGTCCTACAACATGTTTAAGTAACAAATTATGGTCGTACACAACACTCTCCATTGTATTATAACAAATATATTTATAAAGATAATCACCGCACTAGTTTATCATACATTGTCCTAGTAAATCCATATGATAGTTATATAACACCCTTCTAAATTGTTCTTCCAAATGTTATATCTTATTACTGTTGATTATTTATGTTCTAAATTACTAAAATTTGGTTCAAATTTTCATTTTTTCTTTCCTAAATCGAACAAATCTTCTTTTAGTGTCTCCTTGATTTTTCATCTATAGCAACATATTGCAGTTTCTGTTGTATAAGTCGCAACATATACTGCAACTCTTGCAACATACAATTATAACAAATTGGTCTTTTGGGGCTTAATTAAATTAAATTGTCACGTAATTTGATATGTAACACCAATATAAAGTCATACAACATGTCTAAGTAACAAATATGCTCGTACACAACACTCTCCATTATATTATAGCAATTATATTTATATAGACAATCATCTCACTAGTTCATCACACATTGTCCTAGTAAATCTATATGATAGTTATATAACACCCTTATAAATCGTTTATCCAAATGTTATACCTTATTATTGTTGATTATTTATGTTCTAAATCACTAAAATTTGGTTTAAATTTTCATGTTTTCTTTCCTAAATCGATAAAATCGTCTTTTAGTGTCTCCTTGATTTTTCCTCTGTAGCAACATTTTGCAATTTC
This sequence comes from Solanum lycopersicum, assembly GCF_036512215.1. Lineage (NCBI taxonomy): Eukaryota > Viridiplantae > Streptophyta > Magnoliopsida > Solanales > Solanaceae > Solanum > Solanum lycopersicum. The sequence goes on from NC_090800.1 coordinate 15,455,029, forward strand.
TATTGTAAATGTCGCAACATATACTGCAACTATTGCAATATACAATTATAAAGAATTCGTCTTTTGAGGCCTAATTTAATTAAATCATCACGATATTCGATATGTAACATTAATATACAGTCCTCCAACATGTTTAAGTAATAAATTATGGTCGTACACAACACTCTTCATTGTATTATACCAATTATATTTATAAAGACAATCACCTCACTAGTTCATCATACATTGTCCTAGCAAATCCACATGATAGTTATATACCACCCTTCTAAATCGTTCTTCCAAATGTTATACCTTATTATTGTTTATTATTTATGTTCTAAATCACTAAAATTTGGTTCAAACTTCCATTTTTCCTTTCCTAAATTGATCAAATTATCTTTTAGTGTCTCCTTGATTTTTCATCTGTAGCAACATATTGTAGTTTCTGTTGTACAAGTCGTAACATATATTGCAACTGTTACAACATAAAATTATAACAAATCGGTTTTTTGGGGCTTAATTCAATTAAATTGTCACGTAATTCGATATGTAATACCAATATAAAGTCATACAAAGTGTCTAAGTAACAAATTATGCTCGTACACAACACTCTCCATTGTATTATAAAAATTATATTTATAAAGACAATCACCTCACTAGATCATCATATATTGTCCGAGTATATCCATATGATAGTTATATAACACCCTTCTAAATCATTCTTCCAAATGTTATACCTTATTATTGTTGATTATTTATGTTCTAAATTACTAAAATTTGGTTTAAATTTTTATTTTTTCTTTCCTAAATTGATCAAATCGTCTTTTAGTGTCTCCTTAATTTTTCATCTGTAGTAACATATTGCAGTTTCTCTTGTATAAGTTGCAACATATACTGCAACTGTTGCAACATACAATTATAACAAATCGGTCTTTTTGGGCTTGTATCCCAATGATAGGCAAAGCCATTGGTTTTAACAAAAATTAAAATAGGACCAACGCATTCTAGAATACGTTTTCATTTTCATTTCAAAAATAGGGTTTTCAAATTTTTCATCTTTGCCGCTTCAGTTTTGGCATCTTTTTCACTCTTCTCCTCTCTCTTGGGATGTCCTATCTCCAATCGGACCTGTCGCTTGACATTAAATCTAATGATCTTATATGATTTTCTGTCAGTCACTCCCTAGAAAATAAAATAAGATCAATACATTTAATTAGATCGATTTTACATTTATCTCCTGAGTTCTATATATGACTGGCCTTCGGTTAAATCAAATTTCAGTACTCCCATTTCAACAGTAAATCATTTTTCATTGGATCGAATTTTTGTTAGTTGATTTGGTATGATGTCAAATGTTACACTAAGTCGAATTTGTTATGATGAAAATGGTACTATGTTGAATGTTAAAATGTATTGCAAATATGGAGATCTACTTTCAATGCAAACTTCATGGTCAAAAGACAATCCAGGTCGCAGATTTTTGTCTTGTCCACGATATTGTGTATGTATGTTTATTTCTAAAATATTTGGAGACTTCAGATCTCTTTATTTTTTTAAGTAAAATTTATTTATTTGTGGTTTGTATTTTAGGAGAATTCAAGCAACTTCTTTAAATGGAGGGATTGTGAAGATGTTAATATACGATCCAAATTCATTATTCTCCAATTGGCAAACAAAATTAAGGAGTTGGAAACTGTTGATGAAAGTCATATCCAAAGAAGTACCGAATGGGGGATGAAGGAGAAGAAAAAGACCAAATTTTGTAGCATCTGGAAGCTAATGTTGGTGTTCTTTGTTTTTTTTTTTGTATTTTTAATGATTACAAAGAAGAATTTTCTAGACGATACAAAATTATTATGTAGTTGTGTACAACCAATGCAATTATCATAGTTGTGAAATTAAATAGACGTAGTTTTGCACTCTTGCTCAAAAAATAAATTATTATGTAGTCGTGATGGACAAATGTTGTGATATACGCATTAGTTGTAGCAACATATGATTCAAATGTTGCTACATGTAATAATTTTTAGCAAGATATGGGTCATATGTTGCTACATATAATCATCTATAGCAATATTTGAGCCATACGTTGCTATATATAATCACATGTAGCAACGTATTACTCGAATATTGCGATATACGCATCAGCTGTAGCAACATATGACTCAAATGTTGCTACATATAATCATCTGTAGCAACATATGGATAATATGTTGCTTCATATAATCACCTATACCAACATATGGACCATATGTTGCTACATATAATCATATGTAGCAACATTTGAGTCATATGTTGCTACATATAATCACATGTAGCAACGTATGACTCGAATATTGCGATATACGCATCAGCTATAACAACATATAACTGAAACATTGCTACATATAATCATCTTTAGCAACATATGGGTCATATGTTGCTACATATAATCATCTGTAGCTACATTTGAGTCATATGTTGCTACATCTAATCACATGTAGCAATATATGACTCAAATGTTGCTACATATAATCATCTGTAGCAACATATGCAACAAATGTTGCTACATATAATCATCTGTAGCAATATATGCAACAAATGTTGCTACATATAATCATCAGTAGCAACATAGGCCAAATGTTGTGACAGAAAAATTGATAAAATAAACAGTTTTTAATTACGTTGTCTTTAAGATAAAATAAAGCAACATAATAGATAAATTAAACATTGTCTTTAATTACAAGCATAATGTCAAGGCTTTAAGCTCTGAGATATTATCCCATAACCCAAATAAATCGCATCCTTTCAATTAGATTGTCACATAACAGTGAACTGGGGGGATGCAATTCTGTCCGACTAATCAAATGCTCAATGAATGCAATGAAATATGACCCGCACGCTGATCCACTTGCATTATGTACCATAGGTTCTATTCGACCGTTTAATTCCCATGGTTAAGTGAGCGACTTCTCTAGCAAATGATTCATTGTTCCACTCTGCTTCAGCAATTTAGGCAACAACTCAAAGAGAGATTGTATGAGTGTGAAAAACTTGTTATGTTCCGTAACCAAAAGGTTGCAGTCATAAATATTGATCAATCCCTCATGCAAGAGAATCTCAAGAGTTAAAAAATGGTTACCCGACGTGTTCATGTAGTCGAAATACTTTTTGCATCAATCCAATCCATTCCTCCAGGAGTTGGCCTAATGCCCCTGACATAGTTAATTATATCATCACCCCATACAAAGTCATCTAGTGACTGCCTCATGCTTTTACCACAAGCGATTATTACCTCATCGTTCATTTGTTTATATATATGTAGGAAGTTCATATAGAAGTTGAGATCCAGGATTCTATCTCTGGGATCATAGCAGTCCGGGTGTTTCCAATGCCTCTAAAGCATGAGGTTAAGGATTTCGTCAATATACTAAAATAAAAAATAATATTAAATAGTTAGGAAGAGTAGTCATTAAAACCATAAGAAATAGTTAATAATATAAAAAATAGGATTACCCATTCTTCCTGCCAAACTTCTAGGCTTGTCATGTTCCTGAAATCTTGATCAGTAAAAACATGCATGCCACATTCCATTTGAATATCCTTTGCACTGGTCACCTAAATTACTGCTTCTCTTTCAGCTACAAAGGGACGTCTATAAATATTCAGCTTTTTATACTTTGTCACCGCTTCCTCCATTACAGACCTTGGAATTTCTCCAAACATCTTCCCCTTTAAATATTGCATTGCCTTGGCAAATGATTCTTTTCTCTGCTTGGCCTTTGGAGTATATGCATGCCGCACATTCTTTGATAGAATGCCCTTCACACCCCTCTTGTGTTTTAATTCATTGACAGCTTCACTCAATTTTTGTAGATACATAATAGAATCTTCATCATGTTTCTTACACTTCTCATAGAGAAAGCCACAACATCATCTATAAGAGGTAGCCCCTTCGTATTGTCTTGCACCAACACCAACACCAGCAGCAGTAGCAGCACCAACACCAGCACCATCATCAACACCAACACCATCACCATCATCATCCGCACTACCATAAAAAATAACTAATTCATTAATGACTTCATTAGGAACTCTCTCTCTCTCTCTCTCTTTTGATGGTTGTTTCTCCAGCCAACACCATTTTAACTCTATGCATTAAAGGATCAAAAATGGTTTCAACCAACCCCAGAGTTATAAGATTTGACATTTACAATTCCTCTTCTGTTGGGTAATCCATGGAATGAAAACCTAAAATTGTAAAAATGATTCATCAGTAAGAATTATCTGTTGCAACAGATGAATTGCCTGTTGCAACATGTGTTACAAATGTTGCTATATATGAATTGCCTGTGCAACATGTGTCACAAATGTTGCTACAGTTGAATCATCTGTAGCAACATGTATCACATGTTGCGGCATACGACTCGTCTGTAGCAATATTTGTGTCACATATCGCAACAAACAATTCATCTCTAGCAATACTTGTAGCATATGTTGCAACACATGATTCGTCTGTAGTAACATTTGTGTCACATGTAGCAACAAAGAAATCATTTGTACCAATATGTGACACAAATGTAGCAACATATGCCTGTAATATACTAATAATTACTTACTGCATCAAAAGGAGGGTTAAAAAGATCTGGAATATGCCTTTTTTTGGTAGTTTTTGTTCTTGCCATCAACCATCTCATCATCCTTGGGATGATCTCTCTTCTGCTGCAATTACTTGGTTGGTAAAATAAGGAATGGCTTCAAATGCCCAGGCATGTAAAAAAGGAAAAACATGTCAATAATCAAATATTGAATATTACTTAATATAATATAAAAAGATTAAAAACATTCAGCTTTACCATGAAAGCCCATGGAAACCCAAACAAGTTACTGGCCTTTTCTCCTATTTTTTAGGCTTCAACATGTAGTCGAAAGTTAGATGAAAGCTCTCATGACCCCATGCGTAGCTCTTGAAAGCTTCAATATCCTGATAGAAATTGACATACTTTAAAAGTATGTTGTTGCCCGGATACTTCGGCAAAAGAATATTATGTGTAAACTAAAGTAAGCAAAATGACTCCTTGTGCTTCTCTTGGTGTATCCTCCCATTCCAACAAACTTAATAAGTCAGAATTTTTAAAGCTTTTGCCAACAAGGGACATCAAGTCCTGCTCCTCAGTTGGCAGTGATTGTTGTCTTGCTTCTGCTACTTCTTTAACTTTTCTTTCTTCGTGGTTCATTTTTAACAATGTATTCAGGGATGGGCTCAATAGGAGGATGGCATTTTAGCCCTGTAACTATGGCAGACTCTCTTATGCCAAAGAAAACTTGCATGCCACAATAATTAATTAGAATCTCATCCTTCTTATTGGGATTTTTAAAAATGAACCTTCTTTTTAGAAGTTCATACACGATAGTCATTTGAAAACGTGGAAGTGGATCAATGGGTAAATCAAGAAAATGACCAAAACATCTATTTCTAATAAAATCTTATAATTAATGTCTCTTGAGGATATCCCTGAATTTGACGAGAGGTCTTTCCAGGAGAGACCTAATGATGGTGTCACCATTAGCATCAGGCTGCAGATGCACAGGGAAAGTGTGTGCATTGATGATTTTAATCCCATCACCACCACTAGCATTCAACTCTTCATGAAGTTCTTGTTCTTCTTCATGAACATTTATTTTTTTCTTGTAGTGCCACAAATACTACCTCTGTATTTTCCCCTTCTTCTTCCTAAACTTCATTTATTTTCCCTTGTTCCTCAACTCGTTCTTGTTTTCCATCTTCTTCCTCCACTACTTGTTTTTGTTCATATTCCTTTTGACAAAATTCTGCTTCTGCTTGAGGAGAAGATTCTGCTTCAGTTGCAAGATTTTCTGAAAGTGTAGTATTTTTGTTTCTCTTCCTCAAAATTTAGACCTAGCCTTCTTCTGGATCTTTGTTTGGTTAGATGTATCAATATCAAGTTTTCTTTTGAGAGGAGCCATTATACTTGTATCTGCAATCACAAAAATAAAATATTTGAAAGTCACACACACATGAGCGCATGTGTGTGATTGCCATTATACTTGTATCTGCCATTATCATGTATATTTAATTAGGGTTTAATATGCTTATTGCCCTGTTTTGACTTGCAGATACAAGTATAATGGCTCAAACGAAGGGTTTCAACACTAATTCCACATGATGGTACTTGTAATCCATCACTCAAATACTCAGCGTATGCAGCAACAAAAATTTCACAAACTCTGCATGGTATATCATCAATCAGAAAATATAATAACATTATATTTTGATAATCGTAAGACAAAATAATATTGTGATACTTACAGACTACTGTTTTCTATTTTGGGCAATACCAGTAACATGACTGACTTTGAATGGGTAAAATTTGTTCTTTCCTTGGTAACATTTAAGAACTGACAAGTTGGTTCACTCATTTTGTTCAAAAAATCCACTCAACTCAAGGTACTTTGGCAACATGTAGCCATCTTTTGAATCTTGGAGGATAGCTTTCTAGTAGACCTATTTGAGGACATGGAATCATACACTTTTATGCATCATTCCTTCAATGTAACGACTGACAAGACCCAATAGAATTCCCCATTACTATTTACAGGGATATAATCATCATCCGTCAAGTGCCAAGGCATTCCAGAAGGTATAGAATACCTTTTCAATATGTCAATTATATATGCTCATATTCACTAGTATTGTCAATGTATGTTCTGAAAAAACAACTAGTTGTGGTATATTGATATTTAGACTGAATCTTTTGCTTCGACTTCTTACTCAAATAGGAAAATATGACATCCACATAATGCACACGTGCATCAAACAAGTGTATCAATTTAGTTATATATATTCATGTACTAAACAATACATATAAAAGTGGGTATGGATTTACATCATCATTCCAAAACCTATTGGGTTGAGACATTACGTAGAACCAGTCCTTATTCATTGGAAATGCAACTACTAAATCAAATTGGTCAAAATCAAGTTTTGAGCAATCATCTAAGTAGTGATCCTCCTTGTTTCCTCTGCAATTGTGTAGTCATTATAAATCATTGTTTATTAGACAACAAGAAGAAATTCTAATAATAGTTCCAAGGTTTTACTTTACTTACTTTTTTGCATGATGCTTCTAAAGACCCTCGTTTATCTATTGTGAGAAGGATGACATTAGTTCAGTTGGACCCTCACCGTCAATGTTAAAACCTTCAAATGGATATTGTCACTTCACATCACAACTGACAACTTCAACATTCTTCCCTTTCTTTTTTGCTTTCATTTTTTCTTTCTGCTTCACCTTCTCCTTCTCCTTCTCCATCTCCTTTGCCTTCTTCTTCTTCTCCTTCTCCTTCTGCTTCTCCATCTCTATCTCCTTTGCCTTCTTCTTCTTCTCCTTCTCCTTCTCCTTCTGCTTCTCCATCTTCATCTCCTTTGCCTTCTTCTTCTTCTCCTTCTCCTGTTTTGCCTTCTTCTCCTTCTCCTTTTGTTCATTTACCTTCTTCTTCCTCTACTTCTCCTCCTTTGCATTCTTCTCCTTCACCTTCTTTGCATTCTTCTTTTCTTCTCCTCCTCCTTCTCCTCATTTGCCTTCTTCTCTTTTTTTTTTCTCTTCTCAATGATCATAGAAAGAGTTTGAGAAATAGATTTTTTCAACCTCTTATATTTCAAAAGATGTGAAGTCTTCTTGGATCTTTGCACATCAATATTATGAGACATTTTATTAAAAATATCAGTGAGTTTTTTTAACACGACTAATAAAATAATCATTTTGCTGCTCACATTCTTCGCATAGACAAAAAGAGCATTTCATGTTAGAAGATTGAGTTGTTGTCATGGATGAAGCTTCTTGTATCATTTCATCTACAAGGTAAATTAAAAAATATTGAGATTTTAAAATGCAATATGTATCCACATATGTACCTGCTGTTGCGCAACATATACATCTTCTGTAGCAACAGATGCATCATATGTTGATACACTTGTATAGATTATTGCAACATTTGAATCTTATGTGCCAACAGAAGACCAATATATCAATTTTACAATTCATTATAAATTATAATAGCAGTATGTTGCAACCGATGGATAGTCTGTTGCGATAAATTATGAATATGTTGTCACATATGTACCTGCTGTTGCGCAACATATACCTCTTATGTAGCAACAGATACATCATATGTTGACATGTCTGTACAGATTATTGCAACATTTGAATCTGATGTGGCGACAGATGACCAACATATCACTAAAATGTGGCAACATACGCTAAATATATTTTGGATGCCTGAACAGTGTAAACAACACTATATTTGTAAAATTATATCAACAAAAATGGCCAAGAAAAGAACAACAACAAGAAGAAAAATGACTTCTCACTGAATGATCACAATACATATACATTTCCTCAAAACAAGGATTTTTTGAGTTGGCCCATTTTCTTTTAAAAATGATAAATAATACACACTATTAAGTCGATTATCCATTTTTACACCTACAGAACAATTTATTGTTCATTAATCCAAGAAAAAAACTTAAAAAATCATAAAGTATTTCAAAAAAAATAACTTACCCATTTCTAATTGAACACGATTACAGTTCAGAAATATGAGAGAGTAATGGAGGACTGGAGAGGAAAAGTAACAACTGCAGAGAAAGAGTAACGAAGGATTTTCAAATTTCTAAGGAAGAAGAACAAAAGAAGAGAGAATAGAAAAGATTTTTCTTTTTAAATAATTTGGTTTGAATTATAAAAGTGTTTTTTTTATTTTATAAAAGATTAGAAAGTTTTGAAAATGTTAATTTGGTCCCATAATTAGTTAATTACATTTTAAAAAAGATTTGACCGGCCCTCCGTCAATCTGTCACCATAAACAATAACGAGACTTATTTGACACCTTTGGCTTAATTTTCTCAATTTTCTTCTCCAAAGTTCTTTTCCAAAGTTCTTTTTTCCAATCTTAAGTTCTATTGTTTCATTTTTTTCTTGAAATTGGTATCTAATTCTTGACATCTACAAAGAAGACCACCAATTTAATACATTTTTTGCGCAACAGCAAAGCAAATGATGTTGAGAAATAATGTAAAAATGTTTTGTTTTTAGTTCTCCTATTTATCCTTTGATTTTGTTTTCTATGCTTGTGCTAAGTTATTATTGGTGTTTTTGAAATAGTTTAGGAGCTTCTCCTGTTCTCCGTTGATTTTGATTTCTGACTTCTTCTCAGTTTTCGTATATCCTTCATTTTCATTTTGGAGTTTACTCTTGAGAAGGCAACACAAATTTTTTGGAAAGACTCAATATTTATATACTTTTGGTATGACGTTTTGTAAAAAGTATCTTATTTTTGAGTTGTCTTTTTTTAATTGCTATTTTTTACTATTAGCTGCTCTTTGTTTTACCGTTTACTTTTCTTGATATTCTTGCTATATGGTCCTTCATTCCTGAGAGATCCATTATGTGGTTATGAAAAATTACTATTTGTTTGGATGTCTATGTTTGCTCTTTTTTCATTCTCTTTGTTCATGATATAGCAATCCAATGAAGCAACATGAATAATAACAGACAATTAGAAAATTCTACCGACAAAGTACAATTCGTCCTTTGGAAAAACAGTAGAATTTTCTGGATTTTCAACTTGAGAATCAAAGGATCAAAACTTTTGGGGCCAAAATTTATTGACTCTCTTAACTACTTCAGATGCAAGGTCTTCTTTTCAGCACTAGGAGGGTCAGCAAGACCAACAATATATGCCTGCATAATTATGCAAGTTATTCTCCTTAAGTCATCTAGTGGAATCTGCCAAAATACCAATTTAGCCAAGTGTTTGTTGATAATAATAGCAGTTTGTAGTTATATTTATGAAAAAAAAAAAATCTTGGTCATTCCACTTTTCATGTTTCTATATAGTAGAACAGTCTTCTGTAAAATTTTACTAGCCTATGCAAATTCTATATTTTAATGCTTTTACATATAAAACGAAATTTCTGAAATAGTTTATATCCATATTTTTGAAAAATAGTAACCTGACATGATATCTCAATCACAGGGATCATCAGAGAGTTTCATTTTATTGTTGAGTTAGACATATCATTTTAGTTACACTTCAACAAAGATACTATAATCTTATGTAGCCATATTCTTTTTATTTGATAAGTCGAAAGTGATGTAAGTGAATCTTTTCGCTGGATCTAGATATGTGAGCTATACTTTTACTATATAGAACAATGAGATCAGTTACATGTTTGTTAAAAGTTGATAAATTCATAAAGAGGGCATTTTGGACTTATACTACGTCTCTTCGCAGACGCGCAGCGTAAGAATGTGGATAGGAGATCTTTTGGAGTATAATGAGTCTGTTTGGCATTTTATAGGAACAAAAGGACTTTCACCAACTCTTGATTTTTAATAGATAATGTAGAAAATTGTTGGCAGGTAAGAACAGTAGCTTTGGTAAATAATTTTTTTTTCTCCATGTCTTATTATGTTTCTAATATTTGAATCTTGTTTTGTGTTGGTGTCTTCACTGTTTCTTTTTTCTCTTCGAGTGTGAATTGTTTTTATTTCCAAATTCTTATTCCTTTCCCTGAAATATAAAAGCTGGAGTATGTTATTGGTGTTGAATGAAAGAAATTTTGCAGCTTATCAAGACTGAAAAAACCTTACCCCAGAACACAAATCAGGTTCGTGTAAGTTGCTTTTAAGTAAAGACAGAGTAAAGACATAAACACTTATTGAATTAAAACCTTCCTCGCTCAAGGAAGGAAAAACCTCGTTTTATTAATTCAACTACAAGATTTTGTGATTACAACTCAATAATCAAAAGTCTTATCTCTACTACTCCCTCGATTAACTCCAATCGATCTCTCCAAAAGGCCAAACCCACCTTTTGTTACAACTCTTGCTAACAACCAACCCTACAAAGAGCCAAACCCACCCTTTGTACAATAAACTGTAAACTATAAACTGTAAACTATAATTAAGAACAAAAACAAGACAAATAGTTCTACACGATAAAAACCTTCTCACTCAAGAATGTTTTGTCCGTGGCAATCCTATCAATCTTGAAGACCTCAATTTGTTGAATAATTCTCTCTTGTTCTCTGCGTGAAGTCGTGAGTTTCTCCCTCTGCCTCGTATCCTTCTTATAGAGTTTTTGCCTTGTACAATCCTCACTAATAAGGTAAGAAAGTTATATTTAAACAAGGATTCTTTTTTAATTTAGAATCCTTATTATACACAACTTCCTTCCTTAATAATATATTTAAGGTTTTCCTTATTTGTATTAACTTGTACCTTTAATATATTATTTTGGCTTTGACAAATAACTCTATTGTACTTGATCTTGGACTCTAGCTTGACTTTCTTTGCTGCGTACATTTGCTACTGTTCTTTGCGCATTTTGTCTATCATCAAAACGAATTAACAATTCTATCACATTCTATCATATTCTCCCTTTTTTATGAAGACAAACATGTAACGTGTGATGTATGCGCAAATAACTCTTCCCCCTTTTGACGAATCAAAAAGACATCAACAGCGGCTAATCAACACTAATCAATATCCATAGCAACAAAATACGCCCAGCCAGTTGAGCAATGTAAATTGTTCTGGCAACAAAACAGAGTGAAACAAGGAGCAACAATACAGAGTGAAACCAACTAAGAGAACCAGGTTCAGACAACATGCTTTATCACTGCGGAGGTTGATCAGGCTTAGTTGAAGCAGAAGCCAGCATATCCAAAACTCTGTCAACTCTTGCATTGTTAGCAAGTTGCTGCTGCACCAACTGATCCTTCAACTTGTGTATTTCAGCATTTGAGGAATCGAGCTCAGCACGCAACTTCTGGTTGTCTGATTCAAGAGAAGCGTTCTTTTCTTCAGCTACTTTAAGTTCCCTAAGTAACTGAGCAACAGGACCAGATGTACATGGAGACGCAGTTGCAACCTGCTCCGACTCCATAGAAATGCCACAATCAGCAAGGATAGTTTGAGTGAACATATCTGCACGAGTTAAAATCCTGGCTTCTCCCAATGGTACTTCAAAAGCATCAAACACCCTAGTCAATAGATTGACAAAAGCTAACTGATGAGAGCCTAACTTAGGATCCACAATTCTAGCAAGATGTTTGATAATCAGTGTAGGCCAATCAATGTTCTTTGCACTCAAGTGCGTTCATAAATCCCATGTCTCTTATGGAGGCAATGTGACGTTGGTGACCTCTAGGCAGTATCACCTTATGAACTATCTCAAAAAGAAGCTTATGCAACGATCGCATTATTCCCTTTAAAACCGTTTGAGCCCTAGAATTGACTCTACCTTGAGAGAATCGAGCTGGCACACTAAAATACTCATCAAAACCCCAATTGTGCTCAGCTATACCCACTGATGGTATATGCAAGATTCCCCCAAGCTTGGTTGCATCAAACACAATGTCAACTCCCTTTACACTAGACGACGCCACATCTCCTTTTAGGATGACCAAGTTCGTATAGAATTCGACCACTTCCTTTTCATAAATCAAACTGGGTTCTAGAAATAACTCCTCCCACCCTTGAAACCTTAGGAGTTCGCAAACCTGCTTCACTAAATCCATTGAAAGTATATCAGGGTGAAAGGTTCTACCCCGAAGCACTGATTTGGTTTGGAAGTACTTTTTCCTTCCCACTTTTAGAAATTTATCTGCATTTCTTTTCACAGATTTTTGATTTGGATGGAGGAGTAGCAGATTGTTTACCCTCAGACATAGCATCAGTATCAGAAGCAAGATCCATTGGAGAGACTGATGAAGGAACAGGAGACCTACCCAATCGGCGACGCTTCACCCCAGATGGTGCATCATTAGCTGGTTTGACCACATGCGCACTCCTTGTGACTGGCCTGTGTGGACGAACCTATTTGACTGCAATGTGCTTTCTTGGCCGCCTTGGTTTTGTAGGGTGAGGGGAACTCAAAAGAATATCATCATGGATTGGAGAGAGTGGTGGATTTTGAGAAGTGGTGTGGTGAGATGGTGAAGAAGGGGGGATGGTTGGGACAGTGGCTGTGGGAGATGTTGGGTTTGGTGAAAGTGGGGTTTCATGGACCGGTGATGTTAGAGTGTCTTGGACTGGTGATGGGGGAGATTCGATGATGGGTGGTGGTGGGGAGTCTGTAACGGCAGGTGAAGATGCTCCTTGGACTTGTGATGGTGAAGGGGTTACTTGTGGTGGTGGAGATGGAGCTTTTGGTGGTGGAGATGGAGTTTTTTGTGGTGGTGATGGAGCTTTTGGTGGTGGTGATGGAGGTGCGGTTGGGATTTGGCTTTCCTCCCCAAGATTGGGCACACCATCAACAACTTGGTTTTCTTCCCCCTGAGAATATGCACTATCAGACGAGCTTTCATCATCGGAGTAAGCAACAAGTGGATTAGTCGTGGTTATGGAAGGGATTTTGGTTTCTTGGTTTCCGAAAGAATGAAGATGAGAGAAAGTTGGTTGCTAGTTTAGAGAGAGTGCTTTATTGGAAACGGTTTTGGTGTTGTAATCAAGCGGTTGGAGTAATTATGGGGGATTGATATCGAGGAGACGTGCGCCGTGACGGTTGCACCTGCTTGTCAGAGAGGGGGCATGGGAGAGAGAAGATGAGATTGATTTCCCCCAATTTTTGTTTTTTTTTTGTTTTTTTTAAATATAATTTTTTTTATAAAAAAAATAATTTTTTAAATATAATTTTTGTGCAATGATTATGTAGAACCATCTTGACTGAACCTGGTTTATACCTTATTAGAACTTGGTTGGGCATAGTTCATTCTAAGAAGATGAGCCCTAACTCAAGTCTATTTTTCTGAAATGACTCTCTTCCTAGTGCCTTGGTGAAGATATCAGCAACTTGATTCTCAGTTTTGCAGAACTCCATTATTATGTTTCCCTTTTCAACATTATCACGAAGAAAGTGATGTCTAACATCTATGTGTTTGGTGCGCTTGTGTTGAACTGGGTTTTTGGTCATGTTTATAGCACTTGTGTTATCACACAGAATAGGAATACAACCTGTTTCTATACCAAAGTCTTTAAGCTGCTGTTTTATCCAAAGAAGTTGGGCACAACATGAAGCAGCTGCAACATACTCAGCCTCTGCAGTGGATAGAGCCACTGAATTTTGTTTTCTTGTTGCCCAGGATATTAAACACGGTCCTAAAAAGTGTGCCATCCCAGAAGTACTTTTTCTATCAACCATGTGTCCTGCATAATCAGCGTCAGTAAATCCTTTTAGATCAAAAGAGTCACCAGGTGGATACCAGAGAACCAGGTTTATTGTACCTTTCAAATATCTCAGGATTCTCTTGACAGCTTTTAGATGTGATTCCTTTGGGCAAGACTGAAATCTTGCACATAGACCAACACTAAACACTATATCAGGTCTGCTAACAGTGAGATACAGGAGTGATCCAATCATACCTCTATATCTAATGTCATTGACGGGTGAACCTGGTTCATCTTTATCAAGCTTTGTTGTTGTCCCAATGGAGGTATCATTTGTCTTAGCTTCATTCATATCATACTTCTTCAGTAATTCCTTGATGTAATTTTGTTGATGAATTGATGTTCCAACTGGAGTTTGCTTAATTTGAAGTCCCAAGAAGAAGTTCAATTCTCCCATCATACTCATCTCAAACTCACTATCCATTAGTTGAGCAAATTCTACTCCTAGTGAGTCATTGGTTCCTCCAAATATGATGTCATCTACATATACTTGGACTATGAATAGATCTTTACCTTGTTTTCGAAGGAACAATGTATTGTCAATTTTTCCTCTTGTATATCCATGTGTGAGAAGGAAAGTAAACAATCGATCATACCATGCTCTTGGTGCTTGTTTTAACCCATAGAGTGCTTTGTCCAATTTATATACGTGATCAGGATATATGGTATTTTCGAACCTTGGAGGTTGTTTTACATACACCTCTTCTTGTAGGTAACCATTTAGAAAGGCACTTTTGACATCCATTTGGTAGAGTTTAAACTCCATGTACGCATCATATGCAACCAGTATTCTAATGGCCTCAATTCTTGCTACTGGTGCGAAGGTTTCATCATAGTCTAATACCTTCTTCTTGGTTGTATCCCTATACAACTAGCCTAGATTTGTTGCGCACTATTTGACCTTGCTCATCGAGCTTGTTTCTAAACACCCACCTAGTTCCTATTACTGTTCTGTTTTGGGGCTTTGGAACCAGGTTCCATTCTTTGCTTCTTTCAAATTGGTTGAGTTCTTCTTGCATAGCACCAATCCATTCAGAGTCTAGCAACGCTTACTTAATATTTTTAGGCTCAATCAGGGACACATAGGCAGAGAATGCACACATACCACGTAGTTTGGATCTTGTAGATATGCCTGACTTAAGAGGAGTAAGAAGATTTTGCAGAGGGTGAGAGCTTTGATTTTTCAATTATGAGTGGGAATACTTACTAGTTCTTGAGGTGCAGATGAACCAGTTTCGTCAGCAGACTTATCTCCTATTTCAGATGGTATGGTTTCTTTTTCCCATGTTTTTGGGTCTGATGGCTTGGAGCAGGTTTCCTCATTTTGTTCATCCTCTGAATTTCCTTCAACTTCACTAGTATGTTCATTAAAAACAACATGGACACTTTCTTCTACACCGTTTGTTCTTTTATTCAGTACCTTGTAGGCCTTGCTTTGTGATGAGTAGCCTAGAAAAATTCCTTCATCACTCTTGGCATAAAATTTTCCCAAATTGTCTTTGTCATTGTTGTGTATAAAACATACACATCCAAAGGCCCTAAGATGTGCTAGATTTGGTTTTCTTCCTTTTAACACTGATCTGATCATACATCTATTTATTAAATAGCATCCTGTATTTACTACTTCAGCCCAATAGAATTTTGGAAGTTTGCTTGAGATTAACATTGTTCTTACAATATCTTCCAGTGTTCTATTTTTCCTCTCAACAACACCATTTTGTTGTGGTGTTCTAGGTGCTGAGAAGTTATGCTCAATCCCATTTGTAGTACAAAATTGTAGGAATTGTGAGTTCTCAAACTCCAGTCCATGATCAGATCTGATGCTGATTATTTCTTTGTTGAATTTCTTCTGAACCAGCTTTGCAAAAACTTCAAACATAGTGAATGTCTCATCCTTTGTTGCAAGAAACAAAGTCCAAGTGAATCTTGAGTAGTCATCAACTATTACAAACACATATCTTTTTCCACCCCTGTTTTGTACACGCATTGGTCCATATAAATCCATGTGAAGCAGTTCTAGGGGCTTAGTAGTACTTACTGTCAACTTTGGTTTGAAGGATGACCTAACCTGTTTTCCTTGAATGCAGGTTCCACATACTTGGTTGTCCTTGAAACTTTTGGTTGGCAATCCCCTAACCAGGTCTTTAGATATGAGCTTGTTTATAGTTGTCATGCTAATGTGTCCCATTCTTTTGTGTCATAGCATGGAGCAATCTGAGACTGCACTTAGAGATTTAAGATTATCTTCCTTGGAGTCAACAGTCTTGACTTTGTACACATTCTTGTGTCTCTTTCCTAGTAGAACCAGGTTTCCAGTCACTGAGTTTGTTACTCTGCATTCTTTTTCTGTAAAGAGAACGTTGTTTCCTTTATCACATATTTGAGATACGCTCATAAGGTTATGTTGTAGACCATTCACATAATATACATTCTCAATTGCATGAGTATCCATTGATCCAACCTTTCCAATTCCCTGAATTTCACCACTTTTACCATTACCAAAGGCAACGTTTCCTCCTTTGATGTTCTTGAGTGAGAGGAAGCTTCTTTTATCTCCAGTCATGTGTCTTGAGCATGCACTATCCAAGTACCATTGTTGCTGCTTCCTCTTCACTGATCCCTGCAATTTATTGTTGAATTTTAGATTTTGGTACCCAAATCCACTTTGATTTAAGCTTAGGGAATGGGTGGATAAGATTTCTTCTGGCCCAGATAGGAAGAGATTTGTCTGTAGGGATTTGTTTTTGCTCATTGGGTTTATCATGATGAGGTTTTCTCAAGGATTTCAAGTTTTTGTTATGAGCAGTTTGTTTCTTTTGACAATCATGACTTTTATATCCTACCAGTCCACAGTACATGCATAAACAGTCTATGTTGGGATTTTTTACTTGAGAACTGGTTCTATCAAAACCTATCCCATGTTTCTCAATTGTGCGATTCTTCTGAATGCTGTCAAGCAGTATGGAGGACCTGGTCCATCTCATTCCATTTTCTGCTTCAGTTTTAGTCACAAGAAGCTCTTTGGAGAGTGTTTCATTCCTTTTAGTTACCAATTCTAGATTTTTACTTAGTTTGGTATTATTAGATAAAAGATGAAGATTCTGTTTTTCAAGACTCTTGTTTTCTTCTCTTAGTGATTCATAGTCTACCATTATCAGTTCCCTTTTTGAGTCTATGATTTTATATGCATCAATGAGAGTGTAGAGTAAGGATTCTAGCTCTCTTTTTGAGTATGAACCTAGATTGTCTAGTAAGTGATGAAGACTAACCTTTTCATTTGTATCTTCTTCTTCTTTTTCCTCTTCAGAATCTGATCCAGCCATGAGTGCTAGTATGGTTTCTTGTGATCTGCAAGTTTCCCTTTCTTCCTTGGTTTCCACTGCTACAAGGGCAAGAAAGTCATAATCATCTTCTTGTTCTAGTGCAAGAAGAGACTGGTTTTTTGTCTCATCACCCTGAGACTCTTCATCAGATGAATTCCCCATTGCTGCAAAAGCTCTCTTCATTGACATGTCTGCCTCTTGAGTTGTCATTCTTCTGTTTGAGGGAATAAACTTATCCTTTTTGATGTCTTTACCTTTCTCAAAGTTTACCTTTTTCTGCTCTACTCCCAAAGTGGACAGAATTTTATGAAGTGATTTAGACTCCCACACTTATGACAAACCTGGTCTTAAGTGTTTTCAGATGGTTTTTGAAAAGCTTTCTTTTGAAAGGTCTGCCCTCTCTTTAGCATTCTAGTGAACCTTTTAGTTATGAGGGCGATATTTTCATCTTCAAAATCATATGATGCAGTAGCCTTTAGAACCAGGTTCCTTTCCTTTCTTTTTCCTCCAATTTCCTTTTCTTGGTTTTTCTTAAGTTCGTATGTGATGAGATTACCAATTAACTCATCCATTCCCAGTGAGTCCAGGTTGCGGGCTTCAGTGATAGCCTCGACTTTGCTTTCCCAAGTTTCAGGAAGGATACTCAAGAGTTTCCTTACTGCTTTTTCGTTAGGCATCTCTCCTAAAGAGTACATCTCATTGATGATGGAGGTGAACCTG
Organism: Solanum lycopersicum; assembly: GCF_036512215.1. NCBI lineage: Eukaryota > Viridiplantae > Streptophyta > Magnoliopsida > Solanales > Solanaceae > Solanum > Solanum lycopersicum. The sequence goes on from NC_090800.1 coordinate 15,473,285, forward strand.
GTGTGCATGTCTTGAATAGTCTCTCCTTCTGCCATCCTGAATAGCTCATATTGCCTGTTCAAGTTATCAATTTTAGACTTCTTGACTTGCGTTGTTCCCTCATGAGCTGTTTGCAGTGTTTCCCATATGGCTTTGGCATCTTGACATGACGAGATTCGATTATATTCGTCTGGTCCTATGCCACATATCAGAATTTTCTTGGCTTTGGCATTGTTTTGAATTGCAAGCTTGTCTTCAACATTCCATTCCTTTCTTTCTTTTGGGATTTTGGTGATTCCATCAGTTGCTGTTTTCATAGGTATGGTTGGGCCATCTAGAATTACTCCCTATAGATCAGGGTTTTCGCCAATGAGATGGTCCATCATACGATTTTTCCACCATCCATAATATTTGCCGTTGAACAGTGGTGGTCGTGTTTGTGATGCTCCCTCTTGTGGGGTAGGTGGTGCTGCCATTGAGTCTTTTCAAGGTGTGAATCTTTTAACGAAAAGACCTGCTCTGATACCAATTGAAAAAACCTTACCCCAGAACACAAACCAGGTTCATGTAAGTTGCTTTTAAGTAAAGACAGAGTAAAGACACAAACACTTATTGAATTAAAACCTTCCTCGCTCAAGGAAGGAAAAACCTCGTTTTATTAATTCAACTACAAGATTTTGTGATTACAACTCAATAATCAAAAGTCTTATCTCTACTACTCCCTCGATTAACTTCAATCGATCTCTCCAAAAGGCCAAACCTACCTTTTGTTACAACTCTTGCTAACAACCAACCCTACAAAGAGCCAAACCCACCCTTTGTACAATAAACTGTAAACTATAAACTATAAACTATAATTAAGAACAAAAACAAGACAAATAGTTCTACACGATAAAAACCTTCTCACTCAAGAATGTTTTGTCCGTGACAATCCTATCAATCTTGAAGACCTCAATTTGTTGAATAATTCTCTCTTGTTCTCTGCGTGAAGTCGTGAGTTTCTCCCTTTGCCTCGTATCCTTCTTATAGAGTTTTTGCCTTGTACAATCCTCACTAATAAGGTAAGAAAGTTATATTTAAACAAGAATTCTTTTTTAATTTAGAATTCTTATTATACACAACTTCCTTCCTTAAAAATATATTTAAGGTTTTCCTTATTTGTATTAACTTGTACCTTTAATATATTATTTTGGCTTTGACAAATAACTCTATTGTACTTGATCTTGGACTCTAGCTTGACTTTCTTTGCTGCGTACATTTGCTACTGTTCTTTGCGCTTTTTGTTTATCATCAAAACGAATTAACAATTCTATCACATTCTATCAAAGACAATTGCAGCCACTTAAGGATATCAACTTCTATTCTTTTGGAAAATGCAGAGAGCATCTGCTCTAATTTAGTGGTAATGATTTGAGGCATTAATAGATTTTAGAAAATGAATTTTTTGATATTCGATGCGCCATCAACTTCTATTCTAATGAGAAATACAGGGAGCATTTGCTTGAAGTTATCATTTGGAAAAAAATTAATGTTGGTTCTAACATACTCAGTCTAATCTCAAAAGTTGGGAATGTGGATGCTGGGGCGTATACAAATCTTACTTCTATCTTTACAGGGTAGAGATGTTTCCGGTAGACCCTTAGCTCAAGAAAAACATTTTTAAGAACAGGTTTGATAAATACAAGAGTAGAAAGGATATGCTGAAAATCACTGTATTTGTTCTTCATCTGTACTATATTCTCTTCTTTGAACTACAATTACAAAGTAGTTGTTCTCTGTGATGCCTGGATTATTAATTAATTTTAATAATCAGTTAACTGACTTGGAGCCAAAAAGTTTCGGTTGATTAAAATGAAACTAGAAATATATGGATGAAGTACGTATTGTTTCTAAATTTTTTGGTTAGCCTAATTTAGAGAGTAGCATTGAGAATCATTTTCTTGTGGTAGCTGAAAGCTGGTTACAACTGTATGAATTTTTCTTTTGCATTCAGTGACAACTGCATGTTCTTTACTTTTGTAAAAGACACACCATTGTTAAATGAAAATGTTGATATGTTACTATTTGAAACCGAATATGATGAGGCATATAGTCTTCTGAATTTGAGTCTTTAGTTTGCTCAGACATCTATAATTAGTTTCTTTATCTTTCATGATATATTTGCATCTAATTGGTAGCTCAGTAATTTAATTTTATAAGTGTTTGCTGAACACTTGCAGAAAAGTTACGTGTTATGTCTAGACAAAGTTCGAAAACCCGTGGAGCCAAACTGTACAAATGTACATGATGGGAGGTCCGGAAACGGCAGTAGCTCATAAAGAAGTGAGATATCACTTATCCCTCCCTACAACTTATACATGTCTTATATTATCTTTTGTTTTTATTTTTATTGCAGCTTTGAAACTTTCTTCGAATGGTATTGCTTATAAATGTGCTTTACTTCCGTGGAATAGTAACACAATAAAAATTTTCCCTTTAATGTCATTTGGCAATGATGATGAATCGTAGAGGTAACTTCACAGTTTGTCAGGCTTCGTTGTGAACATATATTTCGAGTTCATTACGTTATCCTCTCATAGGGTTCCACTTTCAAAATGTACAGAGGTAGTTGATTAAGCCAAAACTATGATGAATTTATTTATCATGCAAGCTTTAAAAAACAAGTAGTCTAAGTTCATTTGTGAAAATATTCACTTTGTATCATTTGAGTTATTGGAAGAACCAATGAAGTTACTACTATGAACAATGTTATGTTCAGAAATTTCAACAAAAGCTTGTAATCTTTTTTGCTTCTGACTGTAAGTTCTTATTTCTTATTTCTTGTTGCTTCATAGTAAACTCGATATACAGTAGGATAAATTCTCTGATGAACAATAACCTATATATTTTCCTTTTTTTTTAGTTTTATTACAAAATGAAGCTTATTTAGTTTTCTCGAAAGCTGTATAATGTAGATAGAAATAATAACAGAAAATTAGAGAAACTAAAGCCGAAGTGATTATTGGAAACATTGTAAAATATAAATGTCACAGGCCATATCCTATCTAGTATATTTATTTATATTTATATTTTTATAGAAGAGTGAAGTGATAAGACGATCAAGGGTAAAAATGTAATTTCATTCTAACAAAAATATATTAAGAAAGATAGTAAATAATTCTAGAAACATCTTTTTATATATGAAGTGAATAATGATCAAGGGTAAAAATGTAATTTCACGGTAACAAAAATCTACCAAATGATGATAAGAAAATTAAATAGTTCTAGAAACATATTTAGTTATTGTTATTATTATTAATTTATTTTGTTATTACTTCACTTTCTCTTGTGAGTCATTGTAATATCTATTCATTACTCTATTTTATTATTACTTTTTTAATCCAACTCTTAATATTTTTTCTACTCATTATGCTTATAAAAATGCCAACTTTAATATAAAAATACATTATGAATTAATTATTTTTACCTTTACTTAACTCTAATTAATATACTTGAAAATAAATAAGTGTGATAAAATTAATAATATATTATTGAAATAAGAAAAAGTTTGTTAAAAGATAATTTTACAAATAAAATGAATAGGATGATATATTTGTATTTAAGACGATCACGAGTGAAAATATAATTTCGCTCTAACAAAAATCTGTTAAGAAAAATAGCAAGAACAATTAATAATTCTAGAAACATCTTTCTATATATGAAGCGAATGATGATCAAAGGTTATAATATAACTTCACGCAAACAAAAATCTATTAAGAATAATAACAAGAAAAATAAATGATTCTAGAAATATTCTTAGTTATTACGATTACCATTAACTCAATTTGTTATTACTTCACTTTTTTATAACTTATTGTGATATTTACTCATTACTCTATTTTACTATCACTATAATTTAATTATTGATATTTATATATTCATTATAGTTACTACAAATGTCAACTTTAATATAAAAATTCATTATTTAAAACATATAGTTAATTATATTTAATTTTGTTTTTTCTCTAATTAATATACCTAAAAGGAAATAATTAAATATAATAAATTAATAATATATATTAGATTGAAATTAAAGAATAAATAAAATTAGTTGTGTTATTAAAAGAAAAATATTTCAAAAAATGTCAAAAAGTAACTTGTACAAATAAAATGAATAGGATGGTAATATTTGCATTTAAAGTAAATCAAAAATGTTTACTAGATTATAAATGGGTAGTTCTTCATTAAAATATATAATCAAATTTTTATTTTTATTTGATTTCAAACATATTAACATAAAAAGTGAACTAATGTAAGTTTGATTTAAATTTAAAGTTGAAGGGTCAAAATTTGATATTTTTCTATTATATAAAAAATATGAAGTTGACTAGTCTTCATATATTTCAGTTTTAGCATATGGTTATTCCTATCATTTCATTTTAGTTTATGATTTAGCTTTCGCATAAGTTATTTTCTTTAGTATGCTCATTATCGTGCCAGTGGGGTTTGCTTGTGATCACTTGTGATCCTAGGTTCTGTGTCCGCGTCTATGGGGTAGCTCGGGGCGTGACAAAACCTTGTATAAGAGCCAGGTTCAAGAGTCCTAGGATGTCTAAAAACCAGCACTAAGTAGAGTCCTTTTCATGGGTGTGAAGTGCACCATATCTAATGAGAGGGAGGCTACAAAGTGTTTTAGGAAAACTTCACTTTCTTTTTACTTTTATCGTGCATAAGGTATTCCACTCTAACTTAACGTTCTACGTTTCAGATCATGACTCCTCGTAGGTCTAATGCTAGGAATGGGAATGCGAAGAATGCAAATGCAGATCCTTCGATCCGGATTAGGAAGTCTCCAATGCTGAAGTATGAAATTCTATAAAGACATTGGCTTAGAGTATGACTAACCAGAATAATCGTGTTCATACTCCTGTGAATGCAAATGGTGGATCAACTGCAGCAAGGGTCCGTGACTTTGTTAGGACGAATCCACCTGAGTACTTAGGATCACAAACTAATGAGGATCCTTAAAATTTCATAGATGAGATTATGAAGATCTTTGAGGTAATTCAAATAACTAGGAATGATCGGGTTGAGTTGGCATCACACCAGTTGAAGGATGTTGCTCATATCTTGTACACTCAGTGGAAGGAAAATTAGGGGTACATATGCAGCTCCTATTACTTGGGATTGCTTTAGTGAGACCTTTCTGGACAGTTTTTTCCCATAAGAGTTGAGAGAAGCAAAGGCTCAGGAATTCATGAACATAAGGTAGGGAAACATGGCGGTCCAAGAGTATGTTCTCAAGTTTAACCAACTCTCCAGGTATTCTCCTCACATGGCTGCTAACTCCAAGGCTCCAATGAATAAGTTGTTGTATGGAGTGTCAGATTTGTTTAAAACAGAGTGCATAAAAGCTATGTTACTTGGCGATATGAACATCTCTAGGATTATGACTCCTGCTTAGACGGTTGAGGGTGATAAACTTAGGGAACATGCTAAGGAGAATAAGAAGGCTAGGAAAAGGAACTATGACTATTCTCAGTAGAAATTAGGTGGTGGAAAAAGCTCGCAGAGTTAGCAAAAGTTTTCAACTCCAGCCCCTTCGTCAGCTAGTGTTCCATCCTCAAGGAATAGGTATGATCAAAAGGTTAGAGCACCATGCTCTAAGTCTCAGGGAAGTGTTTCTTGCACCAACACTTACCCCAATTGCCCTAACTGTTGTAAGAACCATCCGGGCGAGTGTCTCGCAGGAAAAGAAGGATGCTTTGGGTGTGGTAAATCTAGTCACAAGTTGAGGGATTTTCCTTCTAGATAGACTCAAGGAGGTTGTAATGGTAGATTTCAGTGTACAACTTTAGCAGCACCAGCAAGTCGCTCAACTCAGCAAGGTAACTCATTAGGTACAGGTGGCGGTCAGCGCCATAACAGGTTGTATGCTCTTCACGCTAGCCAGGATCAGAAAGGTTCTCCTGATGTAGTAACTGGTATATTACGAGTCTTTAACCTCTACATTTATGCATTGTTAGATCCAGGGGCTACTCTTTCCTTTGTAACTCCTTACATATCACTCAAATTCAGTGTTAGTCCAGAAACTCTCTCAGAACCTTTCTCAGTCTCTACTCAAGTAAGTGACCTTATTTTAGCTAGGCGGGTATACAAAAATTGCCCTATCACAGTATCTCTGAAAATCACCTCAGCAGATCTTGTAGAGTTAGAAATGGTAGACTTCGATGTAATTCTAGGCATGGATTGGTTACAATCCTGTTATGCCTCACTTGATTGTAGAAATAAGAGTGTTCGTTTTTAGCTTCCATACGAACTAATCTTAGAGTGGAAGGATGGTAGCTTAGCGCTTATGGGTTGATTCATTTCTTACATTAAGGCCAGAAAGATGATCCCTAAGGGTTATCTCTATCATCTAGTTTGGCTTAAATATTATAGCCATGAAACCCCAACTATTGAGTTAGTTCTAATAGTCTGTGAGTTTTTGGATGTATTTCCAGAAGATCTTCCCTGACTCCCTCTTCCCAAAGACAAATTGACTTTGAAATTGATCCCGTTCAAGATACCCAACATATTTATATTCCTCCTTAATGAATGGTTCCAACAGAGCTTAAATAATTGAAAGAGTAGTTGAAATATATCTAGATAAGGGCTTTATCTAACCTAGTATTTTAACATTAGGTTCACGAATGTTATTGGTAAAGAAGAAAGATGGTTATCTCAAAATGTGCATTGACTATAGACAGTTGAACAAGGTCAAAATCAAGAACAAGTATCCTATCCCCATAATTGATGACTTGGTAGACCAACTTCAGGGCGCTAGCTAATTCTCAAAGATAGACCTCAGATGGGGTTATCATCAGCTTAGAGTTAGAGATAGTGATATTCTGAATACAGCCTTCAGGAATCGTTATGGTCATTATCAATTTGTAGTTATGTCATTTGGACTAACCAATGCTCCTACAATTTTCTTGGATTTAATGAACAGAGTGTGCAAGTAGTACTTGTACTTTCTCGTCATTGTATTTATTGATGATATCGTCATTTACTCTAGTAATGAGGAAGAATATGCGAGTCATGTGAGAATTGTTCAACAGACTCTCAAGGATCGCTAGTTATTCTCTAAGTTTAGCAAATGTGAGTTCTGGTTCCAATCTGTTGCTTTCCTTTGTCACATTGTATCTATAGAAGGGATCCAAGTGGATTCACATAAGATATAAGTAGTAAAAAATGTCCCAGACCTACCTCTTCTATAGATATCAGAAGTTTCTTAGGTGTAGCGGTTTATTATAGAAGGTTTGTCGAATGATTATCATCCATATCCTCACAATTTACTATGTTAACTCAAAAGATTGTCAATTTTGAATGGTTAGATGATTGTGAAAGAATTACAGAATTGAAAACTAGATTGACTACAACTCATGTCTTGACTATACCAGAGGGTTCAGATGGTTATGTGATCTATTGTGATGAATCCAGAGTTTGCGTAGGTTGTGTGTTGATGCAGCGAGATAAGGTTATAACTTATGCTTCTAGACAGCTTAAGGTGCATGAGATAAACTATCCAACACATGACCTCGAGCTTGCAGCTGTAGTATTTGCACACAATATATAGAGACACTACTTGTATGGTGTTAATATAGATGTGTTTACAGATTAAAAGAGACTTCAGTACGTGTTCACCCAGAAAGAGTTGAATCTTTGCCAGAGGATATGGCTTGAGTTCCTTAAGGATTATGATTAGAGTGTGCATTAACATCCTGGTAAGGTGAATGTTGTAGCAGATTCTCTTAGTAGACTATCTACGGGTGGTGTATCCAATGTTGAGGATGAAAGAAAGAAGCTATTGAAGGATGTTCACAGGATTTCTCGCTTAGGACTTTGCCTTATGAGCATATAAGCCAATGGTGTAACAGTTCAAAATAGGGAAAAATCTTCTTTGGTAGTGGAATTTTAGGAAAAGCAAGACAATGATCCAATCTTGCTTGAACTTAAGGGTGCAGTCTACAATCAGAGAGTGGAGTTTTTCTCCTAAGGGGGAGATGGTATACTTTGCTACCAGGATAGATTATGTGTTCCTGATGTGAGTGGGTTGAGAAAGTATATCCTTGCAGAAGCCCATAACTCCAGATATTCTATTCACCCAGGTTGGCACTAAGATGTACCGTGATCTACAGGAAGTTAATTGGTGTAATGGTATGAAGAGGGATATAGCAGATTTGATGAGTAATTTCCCCAATTGCCAGCAAGTCAACGTAGAACATTAGAAACGAGGTATGACTCAAGAGATAAATATTGATACTTGTAAGTGGGAAGTGATCAATATTGATTTCATCATAGGGTTACCTCGTACTCGTAGACAACATGACTCCATTTGAGTGATAGTTGATAGGATGACTAAGTCATCTCTCCAAGCTTTACATTAATGAAATTGTGAGATTTCATGGGGTCCTTTGTCTATCATCTCGGATAGAGGTCCTCAGTTTACCTCTCATTTCTGGAAGTCATTTTAGAAAGGTCTTGATACTCAATTTAACCTTAGGACAACAATTCATCCACAGACGGATGGACAAACAGAGCGTACAATTCAGACCCTAGAGGATATGTTGAGAGCTTTTATAATTGATTTCAAGGGTAGTTGGGATGATCACCTTCCTTAGATTGAGTTCGTCTACAAAAATATCTACCATTATAGCATTCAGATGACCCCTTGTGAGGCTTTGTATGGGCGTAGATGTAGATCTCCCGTTTGCTGGTTTGAAGTAGGTGAAGAAGCTTTTATAGGGCAAGATTCAGTCTTTTATGCTATGGAGAAATTACAAAAGATATAGACTTAAGAAAACTCAAAATCGTCAGAAATCTTATGCAGATGTAAGAAGAAGGGAACTAGAGTTTCAAGTTAATGATTGGTTTTTTAGAAAGTATCCCCTATGAAAGGAGAGATGAGATTTGAAAAGAAACGGAAATAAAGTCCTAGATATGTATGCCCTTACTAGATCTTAAAAAGGATTGTCAAGGTGGCATTTGAGTTAGATTTGCCAGCAGAATTAGCGGCAGTGCATCCGGTTTTCCATATCTCACTTTTGAAGAAGATTGTGGGTGATCCATCCTCTGTAGTACCATTAGAGAGTGTGGCGGTGAAATATAGTCTTATTATGAGGATGTACCAGTTGAGATTCTTGACCGTCAGGCTAGAAGGTTGAAAAACAAAGAAGTCGCTTCAGTCATGGTTTTGTAGATGAATCAGTCTGTAGAGGGAGCTACTTGGGAAGCAGAAGTAGCCATTAAAGCCAAGTATCCTCACCTCTTCCTTTCCGATTCCACTCCGGCTTGAGGTTATAGTTCCTCTTCAGTTTTTAAATCATTCATGCGTGAATTAAGTCTTAGAATCATGTTCCCTCAGTTTGTATTTCTATCATATTTGCTTGTTTTCGGAACTCAATTCAGACAGAAACTCAGTTCTCAGTGTTTAGTAGTAGGGATTGCAGCTCTCTCCCTATATTTAAGCTAATTTATTCTTCCTTCGAGGACGAATGTTCCCAAGAGGGAGATAATGTAACACCCCGTAAGAAACAGACAAAAAATTAGCTTTTTAGAAATCTGTAGCCGCAATCAACGTTACCAGGATGGACCGTAGCTTGCCCCATGGCCCGTATTGCACATCAGTCATTTGAGTCTGAATCCCCCAAAAACTCTGGCAAGAAAATTTGACCAAGTAGGGAATGGCGGACGGACCTATGGTTTTGGTCGTTTTGTCTGTCGATCAAAACCCCATTTACCCTCTCTCTTATAATATCCACGATTGACTAGTATGGTCCGTAGATGAAACTGCAGACCGTAGGTGGAAATTAGAAGATAGTTAGGGGAAAATGCATTTGAGTCAACTTCAAATGGTCATAATTCTTAGCACAAAATGAATTTGGTTTCTAATGACATGCCAAAAAATAGATAATTGAATTAGCTTTCCATATCCACCAACCTTGCTAAATTAAGACCTTTGAGGAAAATTTTTCGCCCGTTTTAGTACAGGACTGTCAAACAGACCCAAACGATGGACCATCGATCAAACGACGGCCCGTCAGTCCAGGTCATCGTTTGATCCGACAGCAATTAACTCAGGGGTCTTTTGGTCTTTTTCCACTTTGTTTAAAGCATAATATACATCATCTTGACCCTAAATCGTAATATTTTAGTCAATTTATGCCTATAAACATAACTTAAACTTGTATAAGTCAGAATCATAAATCAAATTAGAAAATTAGAAGCAAGAAAAGGAGAAAAAGGTCAAGAACCCTAGTTCAAGAATGCAACAACGTTTAAACAGTTCCAGCCCCAAAATTTGAATATTTCTCCGTTAATTTAATTATCAGGTATATGAGATTTCATCAGTGGGTTCATTTCACCCATTGGGTTCCTAGTTTTCAGTCAGATTCTTGATTCCATATCATAATTAGACCTAGGGTTCTTAGAACTTCAACAGAATTTCATGAATTAATTGTTTATATGTTCCAAATATGATTTCAATGTTATTATTCATTTTATTGCATTAATTTTATAACCCTAGATATGTATTTCTTTAGTTATTTTTTACACATGCTAGTCAGATATTTGAGTTACTTCAGATATACATGCCTTAGTTATAAATGCATAATTACCAGATTAATTGTTGCATTCTCAGTTTACATGTTCAGTTTTGAGCTATCCAGTAAGTACAATCATAATCATTTAATTACATGGTTCATTGGAAGTAGCTTAATACCTATTTGGATTAGGGTTCAGCGTACCCAATAGTCCCAAAACTACTAAAAGAGTAGGTTGTAAGTCCTCTCTATGGGCATCAGAGTGATCGCGACAACATGCTTTTATACCTTTGTAAGGGTATATTTGGTCCTCTCGATGAGACATATTTATCGAGCTCCACATTTAAATCATGTGGTTTTATTATTGGGTACTAGTAGCTCCCATAGATTAGTCATATTCCACTACATTGACCATTTATCAGTATATCCAGTATTCAGTTTCAACATGTTATAAATTGTTCATTGTATTCAGCTATCTCAACATTCAAAATCTATATCATGTTAAGATTATATACTTTCTTTTGTGCTTGTTCAGTTATGTTTTATTTCAGCTTTATTCTATCCTATATGCTCAGTACCTTTCATGTACTGACGCATACGTGCACTACATCTTCTCGTGATGTAGGTTTAGGTTCTCAGCATTTATATCACGCTTAGATCGATTCCCGATCTCCAGTTCAGCAGATCCAGTGGTGAGTCCTCATTCTTCGAGGATAATTGTCATGAGTTCATTTTAGTAATTTAGTCATTTAGTTTCAGTTTCAGTTAGAGGCTTATTCACACATAGTTAGTTTCAGCGTAGTATTTGATTTAATAACTCCTTTGTATTACACTCACTATTCTTCATATATTTCAGTTTTAGCATACGGGTATTCCCCATCTTTTCATTTAGATTATGATTTAGCTATTGCATCTGTCTTTTTTTAATATGCTCATTATCATGCTAGCAAGGCTAGCTTGGAATCACTTAAGGTCCTAGGTTTCGTGTCCGCGTCTCGGGGGTAGCTCGGGGAGTGACAGGTGTATCCAAACGTTAATTTTCCTACTTTATTCTTGGAAGGTATAGGGTTGTTCTAGCAACATGGTTAAGATGTATTATCACGAAACTCTTAGTGATAGTTTTTAGTTAGAGAAACTCCCCAAGAATGTAAAGTATTTTGCTATCATTTTATTCCTATTTGTAAAGCTTTTGTTAATTTTGTTTCATACATTATGTTTTACTTCAGCCGAATTATGTTAGTCGGTCATTTAGTTCATTTAATTTAGTTGGATACACTATCTTCTTCTCAACCAACATGTATCAACTCTTTCGCAACTTTTTTGATACATTGATATTAGGGTTTGTTTTTTTGAATTAATGTATTTTAAATTTTCTTAATTCGATAATATGCATCATGTATAAATCACTTATATTATTTGATGAGAAACATTTGTATATCACTAAATAAATCACTCAAACATCACCATATATTCAGATATCAAACAAGAAATGTTATGTGTACAATCTAAGTTAAAACTTAAATATTTAGTATAGCAAAAAAAAAAATCTCAACCATCACTATAGATTCAGATCTCAAACTAGAAAAATATGTTTAGTGTTGACACCCAATTTTTGACCTTTATGACTTTCATGAAAAATATGACTTTTATGAATGGTTTTGACCTTTCATAAGGGTTGTAATTTTTCAAAGGATTTGCGACAATAAGCATTTGTTCACACTATGATTTGTTGTCCATAAAATATAGGGGTTTCATGTCACTATTATTTGTAGTTTTTTTCAAATATATTAATTAAGTTTCTTATGAAGTTTGTTTCATTCCTTAAAGGTTTCTTTTAGCTTTTTTGGTGACACTTTTTAAACTTCGTTAAAAATTCCGGCAAGGAAGATTGAAAATTGATCTTGTGTGTTGTCCATTTCTATAGGCTTTTTCATGTAAACAAAGAAAATTAATTTTAACATCAATGCGACATAACTGCTCTTGCTCTTGTCATGTCCACAACTCATAACATTGCTGAAATGATTGAATTAATTATATTTGGTTCTTTAGTAAAGAAAACTTTTATTTCTGCCATTATTATTTGTAGGTTTTTTCACTATAGGGGAGTCTAATTCAAATACATGAACTAACCTTTTTGTGAAGTGTGTTTCATTCCTCAAGGTTTTCTTTCTCCTATTTCATGAAGCTTAATCTTTTATTGTTATTCGTAGTGATTCACATATATATTGCAATTTCTTTTTTCTATTTTGGTGACTGTTTAAAACTTTTTCAATTAAATTTTTGAACTACAAACTCTGATACTGCCCGCCCGCTATTTTTTCGAAAATTATGTTAAGCAACATGCCTTTTTCTTCCTTATTGTTAGGGAAAAAAGTCCATCCATATTATTATTAATGGATATTTGTGAGTTCAGGTTCTCAAAAAATTATTTTGTGAGATTTTAATATGTTATGTGTCATGGTTAGAATATCCAGTTATGAACAGTTCCATTTGGATAACAACTACTTCTTGGTTCCTAATAGCATTAATTCTTTGTAACTGCTTACTTCTCACACCCTTAGCCTACACACTGGGCGGGATTGACACTCGTTGTTGCTGGCCTCGAGCAGACAGTTGGCTTGACTTACTTAACTCAGCAGAAGATAAAAATCACACTTATAATAATAAAAGAACTTATCTGAACTAAATAATAAAATAACTTCAAATGTCTTAAAGATTTAAATGTTCAACTTGGCCAAAATGGCAACCCAAGTCTTTAAAATAATAATTAAAATGTAAAAACTACAAAACTATTTTTTGTCTATGAAGCCTATAAAATGACTGAGATATATGCTGGGACAAACCTCATTACATCCTATTGAACTAACTAGAAAGCACTACAGGATTTCCTACGTTGTGCAAGGAGGTTCACAAACTGACTCTACAGTGATCAGCTGGATTAACGGTGCGTTGGATGTCGATCCTCGTTACCTGCGTCTGTATCATAATACAATGCAGGCCAACTGGCATCAATACATTGAATATACGAGTATGTGATTTGGAGTTCTAATACAACATAGGATAGATGATATTCATAAATAAACACTTACCTTGAATCTTCTAAACTCGTGAATGCTTACTAAAGTCATTTCATTATAATGAAGGTTTAAACAAGGGCAATATAAAGAAAAACTGTTGAACAACATTTTGTGAACTTTGTATGTATGCAAAGATACAAGAAACTTTGAGATGTATATAAATATACAATGAAATAACGTATATAATAATAAAATAAGTTATATAGTGATGATACAAGAGCTATAGTGATGATACAACGATCTACCTCACATTGCCAGTGCATCGTATACCCGGCCAAAAGTAAAAGACCTTAACTGCCTAATAGATTCACTAGTCTACTGTGATAATGGTTCATCTAAAAAGTATGACCCTTTTCTACTCATCAAGGCTACATTGTTTAGGGGGGCTTTTAGTTGTCTAAACTCTCCTCCATATCGATTCTCACTACTGCTCCCAAAATATACCGACTTTTATATTTATAAAACATACTTTATTTTGTGGTTTGAGATCAGTGCTTAAATAACTTAGCCTAAGGCTATCTTGTAAATCTTAGTTTCCCTACTTGCATCATTTAGTAAGCTATTACTCTTTTCTAAAATCTATCCCAAATGCTCTTTGGAAATCTCAGTTTTCATTCTTGTTTTAATGTGAAAACAATTCTTTTAAACCTCTTAGGGAATATATAGTCCCCAAGTACTTGTTTGAAGAAATAAATTCAAACTCCACTCTTTGTTAATCTCAAAACATAAGTCCTAAAACAAAGTTAAAACGGTTCTAAAAGATTTGTGAAAACCTGAAATGACTCCTCTTATTTAACTCTTGTTTTCTCTTAGCTTTATTCCTTGAATTGAATTATGGATTAAAGGATTAAGGTTTCTTTTTAGAAAGATCTCATGATGTTTAGGAATTATTCTAGATAGCTAAACATGGAAAAAAAATCTGGAAATCAATATTTCAAGGTAGGTTCGCGACGCCGAGGTATTCTTAACTTCTGGTTCTGAAAACGTCTTTTGATGCAGAACACTTTGTGTAAGCTCCACGATGCGGAGCTGAATTTTTGATTTTGGGAATAGGTCGCTACAGGCGCTCCCATGTCCAAATTTCGCTCATCCATGTTTCTACTTCATTTTTCTTCCCCTATTCACCCAAACTCGGTTCTTTTTCCTAAATCTCTTGTAAATAAAGATACACAAAAAATGTACCTAAGAACCGAACCCAGGATGACCCCATAATGTGATGTAATGAACTCAAAAACTTCACAACTCAGGCAATTCAAGATTAGCATAAGAAATCAAGAAGTAGGCATCAAGATCATAAATATTTAATGCTATCATGATGAATTCAATCTGAAATAATATATTTGGCATGTGGGCGATCCCAATGTTATGAGATTCTCAAGTACCATGATAGGGATCATCCTCGATGAATTCCACTCATAAAGCTAGACGTTCTTGGTGAATTCTTGACTTATCTCCCTTTCTTTCTTCTTTTCTCTCTTCTCCAAGACCTAAGAGTTATTATGACTTTTTCAAAGTGATCTAAGACTTGTTTTTACCCCGATAAACCTCTAAAATGAAATAGGAAATTAATTGGTGAAAAGACTAGTTTTCCCTTCCCTAAATCCGAATTGGAACTTTCCCCAATCCAACATCTCAACTTCCGAAGGGCATAACTCTGTCATACAATATCCAAATCGCGCAAACTCGGTGGCGTTAGAAAGGTCTTTCCAACCATATAAACAAATACCTATAAGCATCATGGCTAGAAGTTATGCCATTTGAAAATGGCCAAATCTCACATTCTTAACTTAGACAAATTTTCCAAAATTTTCCTTTTTCTTTCCAAAATGATTATTTTTAGTTTCTTAGATATTTTAAGTTGCGAGATGTTACAATACTATAAACGTAACAAAAACTATGGTTCAATTCCAAATAAATTAGGGTCAGTGATATAAAAGGTAAGCAATAGTAATGACTATTATGAGACAATGAGAAAAACCATTTATGCTACAAATTAACAATTTTAGGGTCATTTTTAACATATATTTGATATGACATACAATAGTAAAAAAAGATATTAATGGAGGTTAATAAGAAAGGAGCAGAAGGTCCTCAATTTGAATTTAGTTAATTATGTTTTTGTATGGACCTAATGTTCCATTTTACATGGGAGTGTTGTTGTTCTAGGCTTTTTGGTCTTTTGTTTAATGCATGATGTTGTTCTTTATAACTTCTAGGAATTTAGAAAATTTTATTATTTCTGACACACTATTTTCACGGAGATTTTCAGAGACTTCTTTCTTCTTTCTTATACTAAAATCTACCTATGACTCATATTTTTATATAACAAAAATGAAAATTAAAAAATATAGCCCTTTATTATTCAAAGAACGCTTTTCCTAAAGAAAAATTTTTTTTTGACAATGTACCGTGGGTAACGAAAATATGAATATTATCTAATGATCATATGTCTTCATAAAAGAGTTCAACCCCGTGCGAAGCACGAGTAATTTACCTAGTGTATATAAAAAGCAGAACCCTAATCCCACCTAGGTGGCGCTACCAAAAATCATTAATTATGCTTATATAATTATTTGTTGTTTTTAGTATATGCTTTGAACTTTGTTGTTAACGTTATGAAAACTTAGTGCTATAAGTATTTGTTAGTACAAATTATATAAGAAATGTTGATTGGATATTCACGCAAGTTTTCTCTACTTAAATTGTTGAAGATACAATAAAAATCCCTTACAAATCTATAGTTTCTTCATCAACAACGTAATTCCTTCACATAAAAGGATGAGATTTAGTGTTTATTAAAAAATTAACTGATAGTTAATAACTTCACATATGCATATCTATTGGCTTTTATGTTGTTGTTATCTGTTTTACGAAATTTTAACAGTGGATATTATCAGTACATTATGATTGAATGTTGGTTGAAGTGTTAGATAATTTTTTTTGGTATGTTATTAAAAAAAATTAAAACATTTCTGGTTAAAACAATTCGTCATCATCACTTGACATTTCATAGTTTACTCCCTTTCAAGTATTTTTTTCTCTCGTTGTTTTGTTGTTTTCTTAAAATTCTATTGATTATTGTTCGTTTGATATGTCTATTATTTCAGTTGGACACAACTTTCTGTGCTTATAATGTTTTTATTTTTTTACACTCATACGGATCTTCAAAATATTTTGGTGTGAGTTATGAATATTTTCGGCAAACATAATTTTAAGATTATCAAACAAAACCTACTATAAATAAATGTAATATCTTAAACTACAAAAGATATGTCTATTAAGATAGATTTGTATTCATTCATGTCCCAAGTCATTGCTGAGCATTTGATTTATAGGATAGACTCACTGTTAATTTTTTAACATTCAAGAATATTTTTTTTAGCTGAGTGTAGAATCCACAATTTGTATTTACTTGTACTTTCATAATGAAGTAATTAAAACATGCATATTTCTGAACAAGTCATAAAGTTCCATTGATGAAGCATCCAGAAGCTTCCAGAGCATCACTTTATTGAAGAATGATTTTCTAAAAGAGTCAACAATATTACTTTTTTGTTGTTACAAATTTATTTTTATCCTTCTATAAATTTTATTAGAGTAACAACGTAATAATAATGAAAACAGGTGAATGTTTCACCTCACAGAAGTACACTGTCCCTTAAAAAAACCTAATTATGTTGTTGTGGTGTACATTTATTAACGGTCTTAACTTATTTATCACTAATAATGATTATCAAAAAAATTAATGGAGACAATTAAATTATGTACAAAAATTATAAAAAGTGATGTTTAATTGCTACATTAGAACATCACTCAATTTTAACAAGACAATTATATCATCAAACATATATTATGATAAATCAAAGCGACACAATATATAACATACCAAGAAACCCTAGCCTTAGGACACTTGATATCTGTCGTCTAAGTAAAATCTCCTCAAGCTATCGGTTGTAAAGCATAGTAACATGGCTGAACATAACTCTCCTTGGTGATGAATACGAAAACACGAAACTATTTAGAGAATTGATACTAACTTGAGGAAACTTACTGTAAAATGGAAAAAGTTGATTGAGTGGATAAGGTTGTGTATTTTGTAATTTAGCTTACTGTAAAATGAAGTATAGAAGAATTCGATTGCATGTTGAAATCTAGTTCTACATATTAAAGAAAAAGTTCAAAGTCTAATTGATCAATGTTTGACTGTAATATATAAAAAATGTTTAGTTCTATTGGTTAACAAAAAGGAAGAGAACTTGCAGCTTCGAAAGCATTGGAATGTATGGTTTGACAAAAACATAAAACCCTGCCTACATCATTGGTCTGTCTTCCTTTTTCTTATGAGCTGAGGTGGTTTGATTGCAGCATGCAGCTGTAAAACAATTGTGAACATGTACTGCACATTATGTCAAACAATCGCACTTCCATTTCAATTTTTATCAAAATTTACAATAGAGAAACATGGGTATTGGTGTGGTACTAATATCCCCTTACGCTATTGGTGAAAGAAGAGAAACATGGCTGAGAATACTCTACTTGGAATAAATAGGAAAACACCAAACTATTTAGATAATTGTTAAAACAAGTGGGAATTATATATAGGTATCATTGAAATGTTATTTATATGAGGGTAGCTCAACATATTGAGAAAAGAAATGAGGATGTACTATTCATTAGCAGCGTGGCATTTTGTTTGGACTTATGGGCCTTAATTCTGGTTGCAGGGACTGGGTTCACTTCCCAAGTTTATAAGTTGTCACCTGTTTTTCTTCACAAGGTCTCTTATAACTTGAATATCATTTTTTTCCTAGTTTGATTCTAGGTTTGTTCACTCATTCCTAATATATGTATTTATTTTGTGTGAATATATATCTTTAGGAGAGATTATGGAGCAATGGGAGAAGAATTACTATAGTATCGCAATAGTAGGAGCTAATAATGAGAGCTCGGTAGTAGTGATGTCAAAAAACCTTTATTAACGACCTCTCATTATTAGCTCGTGCTATTGCGCGAATATAGTAATCCTTTTCTATTCCCCCATAATCTACTTTTCTAATATATATATATATATATATATATATATATATATATATATATATATATATATATATATATATATATATATATATATATATATATATATATATATATATATATAAGGAATGATTCAACAATCCTATGACGAAATTGAAAAAACAAAATGTTATTCGAGTTATGAGACCTTGTGAAGAAATTTAACAACTTTTAAACTTGGTAAGTTAATCCAGTCCCTGCATCCCTAATTAAGGCATTAAAGTCCGAACAACATGCCAGAATGCATCCTCATTTCCTTTTTAAATGTTCTAGATATCCTTATATCACCAATGTTACAATGATACCTATATATAATTCCTACTTGTATTAATTGATTCCTCCTTCACCATTATGAAAACAATTATTTGTCCTATAATAAGAATTTTAAATGTGAACCTCCTCTATTGAAGGAAAATATCTTGCATGTGTTAAGAATGTCAAAACGGTCAATCTTACACAAACTCTAAAAATAGTAGTAACAAGACATACTGATATTGGGATAAAATCCTACGTCAAAAAACCTACTTGAAACAACGATAAGAACTTTAGTAATTGGTATGCACTGAACAGGAAAAAGAAATCTACTTGAACCAAAGATAAGAACTTTAATGTAAAATATGTACGCCAGATATGTGAAAGTGCGTACATAAGGAGAAAAACATTGACGAACATAAACAAGGATTCATTCATCTGAGATAATAAAGTTGTAAACCTAGAGTAGCGGTAATGTTTGTCAAGAAGTACGCAAACATTCAAAACCAAAGCTCCATTTTGCAACGTGATTCATAGACACTAAAATTCAACTAAAAGCAACACTCTACGTATAAATAGAGGATCCTTTTTAGAGTGATAAAAGGAAAATCCTTCATCTCAATGCCTAACAAAGGTAGAGAGTCAATTAATAATTTTTTATGAGTCTATTACTAACAAAGACATTCTTATATGAACGGATTAAGACCAAGAAATCTCCTAAATGCTTCCAATTATAGTTAGGACCATAAAATCCCCAATCATGCAGAAAATTTAAAACTCAAAGCAATGGCCGAATAGACATTTCAACAAAAAAGAATTATAAAGAAGAGTTGTAGAAGAAAGCCTTGATATATACTAACTTACGAGGATATTTAGTTACTTTCTCCAGCATATATTTAAGATCAATGAGGTTTAGGACTTCCTATGAGTAAGTTGTTGATTCGCAAAACGTCGACCACATTGATCGTACGCAAGCTACCCAAATTCACTGACAAAACCTCGACCCCTTCATCAGTAAATGACCAAATTGCTAACCTTTGATGAAATTTATACATAATTAAAAATATAATCGATTCTTGGATAGAAAATACATAGTTCTTTCCAAAATAAAAACAACTTTGTTATAACTAAAAAATCCATTTCTGAAATTGATAAGGGGAGATTTTCCAAGCTCGGTAACGATAGGAACAAAGTCACTCAAGTAATTAGAGTCACCCAAAAGAATGAGATTTATACTGGCCTAAACCTAAATCCCATTAATTTCCTCCCCAAATCTAATCACTTTGTCACGCCCCGAGCTACCCCCGAGACGCGGACACGGAACCTAGGACCACAAGTGATCTGAAGCTAATCTTGCTGGCATGTTCATGAGCATACTAAAGATAATAAACTGTTGCGAAAGCTAAATCATACTTAAAATGAAAAGATGGGAATACCCATATTCTATAACTGAGATATTTGAAAGAATGAGTTTAATACAAAAGAAATACTCATACTAAGCTAATATAACTATGTCTGAAAATAGCCTGTAAACAAGACTAGAAATACTGAGACAAGTCCCAACTAAATTTAGCAAAAACTGAAACTAAATGACTAAAGACTGAAATCAAACTCATGACTGTTGTCCTCGGAAAATGAGGAATCACCACTGAATCTGCTGAACTGGAGATCGGGAAATCGATCTACGCGTGATTTGGATGCTGAGAACCTGAACCTACATCACGAGAAGATGTAGCGCACATATGCGTCAGTACTTGAAAGGTACTGAGCATGTAGGATAGAGTAAAGCTGAAATAAAACATAACTGAACAAGCACAAAAACAAGAATAATAATCGGAACGTGATGTGCTGATTTTTGAGCTAAGTAGATGCAATGACCAATTTATAACATGTTGAAACTAAATACTGAATATACTGATAAATGTTCAATGCAGAGAGTCTGACTGAACTGTGGGAGCTACTAATAACCGATAATAAAATCACATGAGCTAAATGTGGAGTTCGATGTATACGCCCCATTGAGAGGACCCACATACCCTGCCAAAGGTATAAAGGCATGCTGGCGTGATCACTAAACTGATTGCCCAAAAAGGGGACTTACAACCTACGTGGCTAGTAGTTCTGGGACTATTGGGTATGCTAAACCTTAGTCCAACTTGGTATTATGCTACTCCCAATGAATACTGTAAATTAATTGATTATATCTGAATTTCTGTAAATACTGGATAGCTCGAAACTGAACATGCAAACTGAGAATGCAACAATTAATCTCATAATTATGCATTTATAACTGAGGCATGTATATATGAAGTGTCTGAAATATATGACGTAGCATGTGTAATTCAAGAACTAAAGAAATACAAAGCTAGGGTTTTAAAATTCATGCGATAATATAAGTAATAACATAATAATCTCATTTGGAACATATATTTAATAAATTCATGAAGTTATATCAAAGTTCTAGAAACCATAGGTTTAATCATGATGAGAGAATCAAGAACTGACTGAAACTAAGGACCCAATGGGTGAAAGAAACCCACTAGTTAAATTCCACATACCTGGTGATGAAATCCACGAAAAAATACTTAAGTTTCGAGGCTGGAACTGTTGGAGCTTGTGGTGTTCTTGAACTAGGCTTTTTGAGCTTTTTTCTCCTCCCTTACTTCTAATTTTCTATGTTTTGATTTAATGATTTGACTTAGATATGTTTTAATTATGTTTTTACGCTTAAACTTACTAAAATCTGATGATTTAGGGTCAAAACGATGTAACTTAGGATTTAAACGGAGTGGGAAAGGTCAAAAAGACCCCTGGAAAGGCTGCTGTTGGGCCTCACGACGACCAGGATTGACGGTCCGTCGTGCGCCCAACGCCCCGTCGTTAGGTCCGTCGTGAGGACCTGTTCTACAAGCCTTTACTAAAACGGGCATAAAATTTTACTCGGAGGTCTGATTTTAGCAAGATCGGTGGATATGGAAAGATAATTATATTATCTATCTGTGGGTAGGTCATGAGAGACCTAACTACGAATTATGATCATTTTAAGTTAACCCAACTGCATTTCCCCTTAACTGGCTGCAAAATTTTCACCTACGAACAGTAAGTCCACCTACGAACCATGCTGGTCATCCATAACTCTTGTCAGAGAGTGGTTGAAGGGAGTCTTGATCGATGGTCATGGACTACGGACCGTCGTTTGACCTATGGACCGTAAGTCCGTCCGTTGTCCAAGACTTAACCAATTTTTCTAGGCTATAATTTTTAAGTGTTTCTGATCCCATCGACGGTTGTGCAGGACGGACCGTGGTTTAGGGTACGGTCCGTCGATGCCACAGTTGGTAGGACCTGTAGATTTTTCAGAAAAACTAATTTTTTGTCTATTTTGGCAACGGGGTGTTACATACTTAAAGGGTAATATATTGTGATTCAAGATATCAGGTTGTTCAAGATTGGATGTATACGAAACGCGCTTGGCAAGATCAACAAAGAAAACAAATCAAACTCATCGCTAAAATTACAAAGATAAATGGAACTAATAATTAAAAATGGGTGAATGAGTTTACATTTGGTACTCTGGATGAGCATAGGGGAGTTGGTCAAAGATAAACTGAGGTATGCACAGTTGGTGAAAACAAGAAATCATTTGCATACTAGAGAAAATGATTCCAAGTCGGATTAGTAATACAGATGACTTAATATAAATTTTCATCATTATATATAAAAACTCGTGTGCCTATTCGCCATCCATTTAACCTAATTAGTGATAAAAGTGTGAATGAAATTGAATTGAATAACCATTGATTAGAATTTGGATACAACATAATTGTTTTCTTCTTCCCTTTTCTGGAAAAGTTTTAAATTTAGTACCATGTTGAAGCAAATCTCTAATTTAGGTTAGTAGCTATTTGTGTTTGATTTTCTCCATTAAAAAATTTCAAATCAGTCTCTACTAGTTTATAGACTTATAGATGGTAATAATTATATATGGTTTTAGCTATATTTGCTTTTCATTTTCATAATTAGATTCGGTTGGTTAAATATCATGCACTTGAGAAACCACTAATAGAGCACGCAATGAAAAAAGGCAAGAGCAGCGTCCGGTCAAATCAGTTTCTCATTTTTCTGAAATTGACCGATAGTTTTAGATTTCTCATATGATAAAAAATACAAGTGACAACTATTTTTCTTTGTCATCTTACATTTTGTTTACATATCGAAAAGGTATTAAAAGTAGATATTGATACCTGATTGCTAGATATGCAAACCTGTAGAGAGTGATACTTGGTTGACTTCAATAGCGAAGCAACACAATGAGACAAGAGAACCTAAGGAAACAATTGATTAGATTTTTTTATAGATCAAAATATAGATGATTGATTATAATTCCTTTTTTATAGATCCAGATCTCAATGATTAATTAGAATTCCTTTTCGTAGATCCAGATCTAGATGGTGGCCTTAGTACCATTTATGGGTTTCAATCCATCTAATTTGGATTTAAGAAAATGAAAGAAAATATTACCTATGTTTTTGGTAAATGATCCCGATGAGATGCTAACGATAAAGTTGTTTCATCCTTTAATCTATCATGAAGAGCAGTTCATTTTTTCCCTCATAGATCTTAGCAGTATACTTCATCAACATACAATTAAGATCATAATCGTCTAGATGAAAGACGAATATTGGCGTAGCTAGATGAGTTGTAACATCATAAAGTTCATCGGCGGAGATTAAAAATGAGATAGAAATTGTTGTTCATCTTGTATTCCTAAGTTACTTATAACAAAACATTGAAGAAATTGATAATAAACAAAAAAGTTTAAAGAGTACTTTCAAAACTAGAAGATTAAACTAGCAGAGAAAACAGAATAAGAAATTGATTAGAAACAACATAAAAATATTTTTCTCAAAGAAATAAAATCGAGCCCACAGAATGTAGAGTGTCCCCTTAAGAATATTATTTCACTCAAGTACCGAAGGTTAAAATATATATCCTTCCAGGATAGAATGATATTACTCACCGATATATCGGTACCTAAAATGATAGTGTCAGCGAACCATTCAACAACAGTAAAATGCACTTTGAATACTAGATTTAATAGTTGTGGAAGAAGTCAAGAAAAATTATTAATTTCTAAAATGAGAGGAAATTCCTAATTTTATAGAAAACAAAGAGTAGTGCATCCTCATTCAACTTTAGTCTTTTCACCCATTTAACTAAAATAACTTGCTTAGTTTCATGTTTGTCAACGAGTTTCCATGTCTCATTCTTCTCAATCATCGTTGTTTCACTCGCCTTAATTATTCAATAGAACTAGAAACTACAAAGTTTGAACATTCTACGATACCAAGATCACATATTCCATAAATTACTGGCAAGGTCTAGTACCTCGAACAGAAAAAACATCATCATTCTACTTCCAAGACGATATTTGAATCTTCTAAAGCCGGTTCAACATTCCTTCTGATTTGAGAGATATTCCAATCCCAATAAGCATCTTCATCCACCTTCACATCTCTGGTAACACGAACTAATACAGGTCTGATTAAAGAATTCAAGATCAATCATCTCAAAGACATTCATCATTTCCTCCTTGAATTCTTCATTCAGCCCTCTATTATATCCTGTCACTAGTAAATCATCGACATAAATAGAAATAATATTAATGTTAGAGAAAACTTTCTTGACATAAAGAGTCGATTCACTTAGGCTTTTTTCAAAGTCTAAGTCTAGCAAATAATTATGTATTCAGTTATACCAAGTTATAGGAGCTCGCTTTAGTCCGTATTGGGCTTTCTTTAACAGATAAACCATATTTTCATTCCCTCGTACGCTAAACCCTTCTGGATGTTCAACATATATTTCTTCCTGGAGTACACTATTCAAGAAAGCAAACTTCATGTCCATTTGAAAAATCAATTTGTTTGTGCGACAAGAGCCAAAAGCATACGAATTGCATCCAATTTGGATACTGGGGAATATGTTTCATCAAAATCGTCTCCCCAAACTTCTGCATAGCTTCTCACCACCAATCTAGTTTTTTGCTTGTTTTCCAAACTATCTAGATTTAACTTTTTTTTGAAAAATCCATTTAACTCCAATCACTTTTCTATCTTGGGTCTTTCCACGAGCTTCCAAGTTTGGTTCTTTTCTATCATGGTCAGCTCCTCCTTCATTTCATTTTTCAAATTTTGATGTATTCTTACTTCCTCATATCCAGAAGATCCAAAAAAAGTAACATTGCATTCTCATAAATACCATAGAGTGACCTTGTTTCCCTAATAGGTTGATCATCCACCAAGTCATCATAATCAAGTTGTGAATTATTTTTTTTAACTCGAGACTCCTCATTCCATTGCTATTGATCATCCTCATGGAAATTGAACGTCTCTACTTACCATAATCTTCTCTGATTGAGGTTTAAAGATCCTATAAACTTTAGAAAATAAGTTATAGCTAATGAAGATTCCCAAATCTTCCTTCTTATCTAGCTTGTCTCTCTTAACCTTTACTTCAAAAAAATAAGCTAATTTGCAAAGGTTTATTTATGTAAATTCTAAAAAACTCCATTATAGAATTATTTTTTAGTGTTTATTTTAACCCATGGGATATAATTTATTTTGTGACAGTTTTACTACTGGGGCTTGTGATAATATCCGCAAATTGCACCACTTTGTGAGGGTTTGTGAACTCCACAATTTATTATAATTTGTAGCCACAATTCATAACAATTTGTTACACTTGTAAAAAATAGGAAATTAATCAAAAAACGTGAAAATTAGATATCATTTTAGAAAACAAGGTAATCATGGAAAGAAGAAATACAACAGATTGTATACATTGCATGTTTAATTACTATGAGAAGAGCAAATTAAGTTGTAAATTGAATTACGGAATCAAAGTACAAACAATTTAGATATTTAGGTTCATTCTTTCAAGAGAATGAAATAATAGATGAAAATGTTAGTCCTATAATATGTAATTGAATGGTTAAAGTAAAAAATTTACTGAGGTTGTGTGTGATAAATATATATATATATAAATAAGATATTGAGACTATATTGTGTGAGTTATAAACCCTTTTAGAGTGTAGTTATTCATGTTCTAAAATCATATTTACGGGGTTACGAATTACAACAAATTGATTTTAAAAATACAACAAATTGCAAATTCATTTTGTGGTGGACGTAATGGAGACTCTATAAAACCATCACAAATATGCTCATGGCATAGGTAATTGTGGCAGTTTCTAAAATCGCCTCAATTAATTTTATGTGGGTCAAATACTCACAGAAATCGATAAAAAACCCTCAACAAAATGACCATTTTTGTAGTTAAGAAAAACTTAGACATTTAAATATCTTGAGTTATTTAAAAAAAAAATTGACACTGTACCATGCATCCAATGGAGTCTTTCCCTCCACTGCCCGCGTAGGCCGTCTAATCAACAAGACAACATCAGTGTTTGTTCCTTCAGCCCAAAACTTCTTTTGTAGATACTTCACATCCAATAGCATCTCGACATCTCCATGATTGTTTTACTTTTTCTATCACTCACCTTATTTTTCTGTGGAGAATAAGGGACACTAAGCTGGAGCTCGTTTCGACCTTCTTCTAAAAAAAGAATTGAACATATTTGAGGCATATTCAGTTACATCATCGGACCTAATGACCTGAATCTTGCAGCCCTTATTTTCTATCCAAGCTTTCAACTTCATAATAATTCTAGCAGCTTCCGACTAAAACTTCATAAAATAAATCCAATACATTCTTGTTAGATCATCAATTAAGATAACATAATACTTGCTTCCATTAAGTGATGGAGTTTTTTATGGACCACAGTGATTGATATGAATGAGTTGCAACTGTTCTATAGCTGACCAAGTGAAAATTTTAAATGGAAGTCTTGTATGCTTGCCAAGCACGCAATCCCTACAATTAAAGGAGTTCTCCTCCACGTTTTCTAAATCATTTACCATTTTTCTCCTTTGCATAAACAATCAATCTTTGTGATGGAAGTGCCCCAACCTTTTGTGCAATGTTTCTGCTACATTGAGCTGGCTTGGAAAACATATGTGTTCCTCGTTGAATGGATTCAAGGAAAAAAAATTTACCATAAGTTTAAGTCAGAATATTTCCTACACACTAGAATCACTAATTAGGCACACTTTATCTTCAAATAATAATTTAAATCCATTATCTAGAAGTTTCCCAACACTAAATAAACTCTGATCAATTTCAGGAACAAATAAAACTTAATATATAAGTTTTGTACCTATTGTAACTTTCAATTGCTACGATCCCCTTTCTTTGTTCTGGGAGGTATTCTACATTTCTAATCCTTACTCTTAATATAGTTGATCTGTCAACTTCCCTGAGAAGCTTTCATCACTGGTCTTGTTATTCGTACAACGATTTTCAACAAGTCAACTTTCACATGAAATTTTGCCTGCGAAAGAGGTGGCCACAAATAGATGATCCTCTTCTTGTTGTTCTGCAATATGTGAATCATTTAGTTGTTGTAAAACCTTCTCTTTGCAGATAATCAACATGACCGAGCTTGTGACACTTTCTGCATATCATATCAGATTTCCTCCAATACTTGAAGTGTGGGTGATTTCTCCTCCCACAGTGTTGGTATGGAGGATATTTGCCTTCTCTGTTGTTCTTAGTTGCAGAAACACCGTTTATCATTGTTGTCTCTTCGTAGTTTCCATGATTGTCTTTCTTTCCTTTTACTTTGTTTCCCTTGGCACCTGAACCAAGCTGAAACTTGTGTTGCAAGGCTCCCTCAACGGATCCCTCATGCCTCATCATTCTTTGTTGTTCTTGTGCCTGCAGTGCACACAATAACTCTTGCAAGCTAAGTTTTGACATATCTTTATTATTTTCCGATGAAAAAAATAATTGCCTCATATCTCTCTGGTAAAGTTACAAGTATCTTCTAAACTATTCTACTATAAGTAAGTTTATTTCCAACTATGCTTACCTTATTGGCAATACCAAGAAGCTTATCAGAATAAACCTTATGTTCATTTACAATGTTATTAATAAACTGGAACAACAAGATGAATTGAAATATGAAGAATAACTTTTATTGAACTTCAAGTTAATTAAATAAGTAGAGGGGCAATACAACTAACACAGAACATGGACTATTAAAAGACTGCTAACATGCCTATAAATAAACACTTTAAGATGTGTTATTGACAATATTGTGGAATTCCATGATACAAATGTTGTCAATCCACGACCTTGTTGAGAGTTTATATTGATACTAAATTTATTTATTTATTGCCTTTGCCCAAAAAAAGACTATGGCAATTTTTTATTTAGAGATCTTAGTTGCTTCTGTTTCTTACAATAAGAAATTTTAGTTTATCTAGAATAAACTAATCTTGGTGCACTAAAAAAAGCAATACTTGCACTTATTCAGAGTCAATACCTAAAATTGATTCTTCATGTTTGTAAATTTTGGTTCTTAAATCTTCAAAATTTAGAACATCATCATAGAAAATAATGGTTTTGCAGATTTTATGTAATGAAGTTCTAAATTACGAAGAAATAAGAGCAGATTTTGACACGAAAGAAGAATACATGGTATTTATTGAGCAAGATATAAGTACAGGTGTTGCTTCTGACAGCGCACCAACACTATTTCATCCTCGATATGTCAAAACTCCTACATTCAAGGAACGAGAAGCAATCGAGATCTGATAAAAAAAGTTGCAAAATTCTTTTAGGGTCAAGGTGATGAGAACATCAATTTACTTGCAAAGATGAATACAATTAAAGTACCGCACTCTAGCTACAGATGACCCAACATTCAGATTTGCTTGAAATGGAAACCGCTATTTGTTATGGTAGGAAACACTTTAAGCAAAAATCTGAATGACGTTCCTGAACTTTACACTAGAAAATTCCTGTGTGGTTTTGGAGGACCGGAGTTGCATTCGTGGCATTTGTATTCCTGGCGTTAGCTCTACAAGGAGGCATAATCGCTGAAACGTAAAATGTGGAGTTACAATAGAATTAGTTCATACCTAACGCACGATAAGAGTAACAAGAAAATAGATATTTTTCCTAAAACACCTTGCAGCCTCCTTTTAATTAAATTTGTTGCACTTTACATCCATGAAAAAGAACCTACTTAGTGCGGCTCTTTAGACATCCTAGGAAACTTAAACCTAATGCTCTGATACAAAGCTTGTCATGCCTCGAGATACCCTCGAGATACGTGTAATACTCCGAAAGTCTAAAGCCTAATCTAGAGCCTAACATAAGTATCTAAAGGTCGTGTCACTGTTTAAATTCAAAAATTGTGAATATAATTCATTTAGGAAGTATATCAATCAAAACGTCAAGGAACGTTCATGACGTCCGAAAACTAGTTCAATGAGGTGCTAGTGTGCCTTAGCCTATTTGACTAAGTTTTAGGAGTCAAAAAATAATGAATTTTGGTGTAAGGGTGTTTAACACATATTAGAGTTAAATATAGTCAAACATTTATGGTACGTCTCTCCAAGGAAAAACCCAAAGGCCGTTGAGGAGAACCCTTGCA
The DNA here is from genome assembly GCF_036512215.1 of Solanum lycopersicum. Classification (NCBI taxonomy): domain Eukaryota; kingdom Viridiplantae; phylum Streptophyta; class Magnoliopsida; order Solanales; family Solanaceae; genus Solanum; species Solanum lycopersicum. The sequence continues at coordinate 15,502,789 of NC_090800.1, forward strand.
ATTTGGCAAAAAGCTTCCAAAAGTAATGTCAACAAACAAGTGCAAACGACGGATCGTGGGTCAATCGGCGGGGCATTGATGGTCACATATTCAAATTCATGGGAGTCCTATTTTGACAAGTCTTTGACCAAAATGACAGACCAACAGGACAGTTTGTCCCATGGCCGTCGTTTGACAAACGTACCGTAGACGTGGTCTCGTCTGTGCACGTTTTAAGGCAAGTCAAATTAATTAATTAGGTGGTTAGTTAATTAGTTAGGGGTTAATTAAATTCTAATTAAATTGGTTAGTTACCTATATAAATAATCTAAATTAAACTAACCTAACCTTTATAATTTCCCAAACCCAAATTGCTCCTCCTTCTCTCTTCTCTCTTCTCTCCCAAGTAGAAGAAAAACATAGAAGTCAAGGTCAAGAGGGTTCTAGGGCTACTAAAGGTCAATTTTCTCAATAAAATTTCATAAATAATTAAGGTATGGGATATCTTTCACCTTTGGGATCTCTTTCCGCAAATAATTCCTTCAAGATGATTCCAAAAACATGAAATTCAAGTGGGTTTTCTTCCAATACAAAATTCATCTTTCGAATTTCTTTATTTATGATTTATTTTGGATATTATGAGTATATTAACATTTATTATAACTCAATTATGTTACTTCTTGATGTATTGTTGTCAATTGTACAAGATGATGTATTCCCCTTAACTCTATGTGGTGATTTTGAATTAAATTGTATAGTATTGACTTAATTGGTTTGGTTAGCGTGTGAATTACTGTACTATGTTGTTAATATGCTAATTATGAGTAGATTTTGATATATTCTAATCCACTTATGCTAGTTCTTTATCGAGTAATTGACCTAGGTTGTGAAGTAGGTTATGGATTTGACCTATGTTTCTAATTCTAGGACATTAATTAGTGATGGATTGCTGTATAATGATTTAAATGACCTTGTTATTATGTTGGTTACTATGATGTTATGCTATTATACCATTTTTGGGTTAATTTGGAGGTTGATGGTAAGACCTTGATGATGGCATTGTGAAGGAGATTGAGTAAGTCTTGTGATTTCGATTCTATACTTCATGTCTGATACTTGTGATTAAATCATGATGTTGTATTGAAGTATACCTTATATTAAGATTTATAGGGTAGGTATAATGTTGAATTGAAATGTCTTGAACTATGGATTATGATTTCTTGTCTAAGATTCATATATTATAAGGATGGTGATAACTTAGGAATGTGCCTTATTATGATGTGACTATGTAAATGTGCTAACTTCACTTGTATGAATTGTTATTAAAGGGCAGTACTTATGCATTTCTTATTGAGCTATGATTATGATAATTATACAAGAGATAGACCCTATGACCTACATTTAGATATCATGATTAATAAAGACATTAAACACATTTCAAAATGGACTCTAGCTAGCACCGAGTGAACTAGAGTGAGTATTGTCCCTTCCCATATATCTAAGGTAGGATACCTAATGTACTCTTGAGATTGGGACTATAATGCATATAGCATAAAGAGGGTTCCAATTCTATCTCTTAGTTCTTGAACTATGTTGCCCCTATAGGAATACTAGCTAGTGGATCCACCTAGATGTGGTGTTCATGTTCTGGTACTATCTTGGAAAGTAGTCTGCCTCCCTTCGGTGTAGGGTTCCATGACACAAGATTCCACAATAGCTCATGTGGTCTATGTTGGTTTAAGCAACATGTTCCCAAAAAGTTAAAATGAACTAAACGAATGAACTGTAACTAGGATTACCTAAGGGGTTCAGCTTAGCCTAGGTAGGGGTATGAGACTCTCCATAAACATTGCACTAGTTAGCCTTGAGGTAAGTCTTAGGAGGATGTTCTTCTTTATGTATATGATGATCTTGCATATTTGTGATATTTTATGAGGATTGTTTTCACTTATGAACATGTGTTTGATTTCTATTGCTAAAGTATGATGATATGTATTCTAAATTATATGCTATGAGAAGTTGGACATTCGTAATGGTTCTTGTTCGGTTTACATGAATGAGTAAGGTTATGGGTCTTTGCTTAGACATTGCATTAGTACACTCAATGAGGGCTCATGAGTAATAGTCTTGCTTTTGTTATGTTGTAATGAACTCTTATTCATTCTTGTTGATGTTATAGCTTGATAATAGAGTTGTCTTGATTATGTGCTCAAATATGTTGATATGCATGTTGGCTCAACTAAACTTAGTATGGTTGGTCTGGTGATGTACATGGTCTTGACTTAATGTATATGTCGTATTGATTGGTGTGGTTTTCTTGAATGTGTATAAGACTTTTCAAAGTAAAGTGCATGCTTTAATGAAATGTCCCTTTCTAGCATGATTTTATGATGTGTGTGCATATAGTCTCATACTTAGTACAAGTGGTGTACTAACCCCATTTTCTCTACCAATCATTGAAGGGATTTTGAGAGGACTTTTATGGAAGACTTGGAATTCTCACTCATCCAAGTTGGGTAGGTCCTCCCTTTCCGAGGTCAATGCCACTACTAATCTTTTGATGTTGTTCTAGTTATAAGTCTTATAGTTCTTTCCTTTTCATTTTACTACTAAACATTGTATAGCAAATATGTGGTTTCATTAAATTGATGTATGGGATATGCCCAATTGATATATTCTTATTTTAGATGGTTATGAGACGAGACATCCATTTAAGACTATGTTAAGTATCTTATATATCCATGCTCAATAAAAGTAGAAGACTATGTAATCTTCTTATACGAAGGGTCTATGTATACTCGATATAAATATATTATGTGAATGTGAGAGGTCTATGAAAACCTCAAGATAGATATAGAAAAGTTTTAAATTTTCCACATTTTGACCTATGAATGTAATGATATAAGCTAAGCGGCTAGTCTCATTTCTAAGAGAGGAAGACAATGCCGGTTACATCTAAGGGTGCTCCCTGGATGTGACAATGCGGACAAGGGACATATTACCATAAGTCACCCTAAGCTAACTGTGATGGCAGTACATTAGCATACTATGATAAAAACACTAATATGTAAACTTAAATAGACTGTGCGGAAGCTATAAATATCAAAAAGGTGAAAATGATGGGGAATATCCATATACTAAACTGAATATATGAGAAACTGAGAGTTTAATACAAGAGAATATTAAACTCACATACTAAGATGAATCTAACTACAAATATACTAGAAATGTTGGAACATGTCCCAACTAGATCTAGAAAAACGGAAACTAAAATACTTAGAGTGGTAAAGCTAAACATTTCACTAGTCCTCAAAGAATGAGAAATCACCGCTAATATTGTTGAACTGAAGATTGGGAATTGATCTATGCATGATCTTAATGCTGAGGACCTAAACCAACATCATGAGAAAATATAGCACAATATATGCGTTAGTACTTGAAGGGTATTGAGCATGAGAAATAAAGTAAAGCTGAAATAAACAAATAACTGAACAAATCAAATAAAAAATGAAATAATCATTAATTATAGAGATACTTAATACTGGACTATTTCAATGCAAAGACCAAATTCCTAACATGTGGAAACTGTACTACTCATTATACCTAAATGGACAATGATACAGAGTCTAAGTGAAATGTGGGAGCTAATAATAACCGATAATAAAACAGCACGATCTAATGTATACACTCCATAGAGAGGACTCAATATACCCAAAAAGGTATAGAGACATGCTGGTGTGATTACTAAAATGTTGACTACAAAGTGGACTTACAACATACGTGGCTAGTAATTTTGGAGACCATTTTGGGTATGCTGAATTCTAGTCCAACTAAAATATAATGGTACTCCCAATACATTAAGTGATTAAATGACCATGGCTATTATACTGAGGAATATAAATTTTAAAAAACTGAATTAACTGAAATTTCTGAACTACGATGTGTAATTCTAGAACTAAAACAATATATAGTTATGGTATTGAAATTCATGCAATACACTAAACAATGACATAAAAATATGATTTGCATCATTCTATAAGCTAAAACCCCAACAATTCTAACATTTAGGAACCCGAGGTTCAGACGGTATTAAGGGAATCAAGAATATGATTGAAAAACTAGGGACTCAATTGGTAAAAGGGGCCCAATAGTGAAATTCCACATGCCTGGTAATGAATTCCATGGGGAAATATTTCAATTTCGGGTCTGAAATTGATGAAAACTTGTTGTGTTCTAGGAGCTAGGGTTGGTCAACACTTTCTCCTTTCTTGATTCTTATTTTCTAAGTTTTGAATTTTAGGGTTAAAACGACAAGATTTAAAATTCTAACGAAGATGGAAAAGTTTTAAATACCCTTAAATAAAAACTTGACCGGTTGACCACGACACCTTCACGGACCGTTAAAGGGACCACAAATCATAAAGTCAGATGTAATCTTCACTTGGACTGAGATTCTGAGGATCTAAGATCACGGGCACTACCATAGTCAATATGAAGGACCACTGACCATGATAGTGTATGTGGTCTTCACATGAGATGTGGTCTGGAGGGGTATGGATATGGGACTAACTAGTCCAACCATTAAGTATGGAACTATGACCCGTGAATGTCCTCGTGGTCCTCACATAGTATTGGGGGTTTGAGGGCTAGGCTTTGGGAGGGTACTGCCTCACTCTTCATGGATGCCTCCACGGTTCGTCTTCAGGACCACAGCCCATGAAGGTGCTCGTGGTATGACGTCTGGTCCTAGTTGAGTCCAAATCAGGACACGTGTAGGTCAACGGATGGTGGACCCTCTCATGAGCCGTGAACCCTACCGTAGTTCACTACTTTAGGTAGTTTTGTGCATTTTGTTTCTAGGTCTGCTTTTTCGAGGTGTTACAATTATAACACAATGAACCAAACAAATTTAGATGTCCTATTATTTTTTTATTCAATTCCTAGCTTCAACTGGTCTCATTCCATCCACAACCTTTGTTGTTTGTCTATTTAGGAAGTACATCGGTGTGTTTACCGCCAATGCCTAAAATAGACTTTGGAAAACTTTTTCTTTTCAGATCTCAGTTGTTCTTGTTCCTCAGGAGAAATTTTTTAGCATATCTTGGATGGACTACTCTTTTTGAACTAATAGAAGTAAACTTGTATTTATATTTGACTCAATAGCTATTATTCTTTCTTCATGCGAATCAAATTTTGCTCTTATACACCTTGTCTTCACTTTTTTTAAATACAAAACCTTCGGATTATGTTACATAAATGTAACACTATGGGCTGTCAACGTCAACTTGAAGTTGAAAAGTTGTAGAAAATTTTTGGTGCACTAATTTTACAAGCCCTTGTACAGACCTAAGAAGATTTTACGGGCCGTATGAGCAATTAGATTTTACTTTTCTAGAGTTAAGTAAAAATGTTATGTCTTAGATTGGATTCCATGAGCCAGGAGTATGTCTCGTGTATGGGTATATCGATCATGGATGAGGCTCGGTAAATAGATATCAGACATGATGAAATTTTGGCATTTTAAGTTCTACCCATGGCATGTACAGGTCATACAAGGAACTGCAAATTTTAGATTTCTATTAGTCGTTGTTCTTTAGTGAGTAGATCTTCCAATTATTTGATTACAACTTGGTAGTACGGCCCATCAAAGTGTGTATGGACCATACATGGCCAACTTAGTTTGTAGGCCTAAGGATCCTAGCCTTTGGCAAAGAGTTTCAAGCATCTTTTTAAAGCTTCTTAAAAAACATTGTTCTTCCAGGTATGTAGGGCTATTCATAGTGTTTGGATTAAGTCGGTCCCCACACCTACAACTAATTTCATTTAGTAATGATATAAAGCTAGGGTTCTATCCAAATTTCCATAAATTTTGAATTTCGCTTGTTTTTCTTATTCTGAGTTATGATTTCTTAACTACAAATACAATAATACTTTGTAAATATTGATTCTTGTGTTGTTAATTTTATCATCATATGAACCCTTGTTGATGAAACTAATGAAAGCCTTTATGCAATTATTTTCATACATTGATTTCAAGATTTAATGTATGTCCAAGTATATTTTAAGCGTCAATTGAGAAGATAACTTATGGTTCCAAATGTAGTGTTTTTGCATGGAGAAAAATATTCCTATTTTGAGAAGAGAATATTTAGTTTTTCAGAAGAATTTTCAGTCTCAAGATTTGTAATCCTTTAATTTCGTAATAACTCAATCTAATGAGTATTATTATATTAGCATTAATACATATGTGTTGGTTATAGTATTTAGCATCGATTTCGATAAGAGTTAAGACAACTTAAACACCTTAACTTGCACCACCAGTGTATATAGGATCGTACTGTAATTAGGGTGACACCTCAACAGCCTCAAGAAGGCCTTTAGATATATCTAAAAGTTAAGTTTCCTCCTATATCCCCAGAAGGTATAGGGTGGTTCTGCCATCACGGTTAAGATGTTGTATCATCATAAAACTGTTAGTGATAATTTTCAGTTAGTGATACGTCATTCTTTACTTCAGCCGAATTATGTTAGTTGGTCATTAAGTTCATTTAATTTAATTGAATACACTATCTTCTTCTCAACCAAGATGTATCCACACTTTCTGAACTTGTTGGATACATTGATTTTAGGGTTTGTTGTTTTGAATTATTGTATTTTCAATTTTTTTAATTCGACTATGCATAATGTATATATCAGTTATATTATTTTATGAGAAACATTTGTACATCAATAAATAAATCACTTAACCATCACCATATATTCAGATCTCAAACAATAAATGTTATGTGTACAATCTAACCTAAAACTTAAATATTTAGTATATAAAAAAAACTATCAGCCATCACAATAGATTCAGATCTCAAAGAAGAAACGATATGTATAGTGTTGACACCCATTTTTGGACCTTTATGAATTTGATGAAAAATTGTGACTTTTATGAATGGTTTTGACCTCTCCGAAGGGTTGTAATTTTTCCAAGGAGTTGCGACAATAACAATTTATTCACACTATGGTTTGTTGTCCATAAAATATAGGGGTTTCGTTTCACTATTATTTGTAGTATTGTTCACCTATGGGCTAGTCGAATTCAAATATATTAATTAAGTTTCTTATGAATTTTGTTTCTTTCCTTGAAGTTTTCTTTCCTTATATTTCATAAAACTTAAACTTTACTATAAGTCATATTGATTCATGTAACTATAGAAATTTCTTTTAGCTATTTTTGATGACATTTTTTAAACTTTTATAAAATTTCAGCAAGAATGATTGAAAATTGATCTTCTCTTTTGTCCATTTCTATAGGCTTTTTCATATAAACAAACAAAATTAATTTTAACATCAATGAGACATAACTGCTCTTGCTCCTATCATGTCCACAACTCATAACATTGCCGAAATGATTGAATTAATTACATTTGGCTCTTTAGTAAACAAAACATTTATTTCTGCCACTATTATTTGTAGGTTTTTTCCACTATAGAGGAGTCTAATTTAAATACATGAATTAACCTTCTTATGAAGTGTGTTTCATTCCTCAAAGCTTTCTTCCTCTTGTTTAATGATGCTTAAATCTTTTATTGTTGTTCATAGTTATTCACGTATATATAGCAATTTTTTTTGGTGACTTTTTAAAACTTTTTCAATTAAACTAGTGAACTGCAAACTTGGATATAGCCTGACCGACTATCTTTTCGAAAATATGTTAAGCAACATGTCTTTTTCTTCCTTATTGTTAAGAAAGAAAGGCCATCATTACTATTATTGGTGGATATTTGTGAGTTCAAGTTCTCACAAAATTATATTGTGATATTTTAATATGTTATGTGTCATGGTTTAGAATATCCAGTTATGAACAGTGTCATTTGGATAACCCCTACTGCTTGGTTCATAATAGCATTAATTTTTTGTAATTGCATACTTGTCAGGCCCTGAAACCTACACCTTGGGAGGGATTGACATTCTTTGACCATTGCTTGCCTCGAGCAGACCCTTGGACTGACTTACTTAAATCATAGGAAGAAAACAATCACACTTATAATGATAAAAGAACTTATTTGAACTGAATAATAAAAAAACTGGAATGTCTTTATGATTTAAACATTCAACTTGGCCAAAATGGCAACCCAAGTCTTTAACATAAGAATGAAAATGTAAAAACTACTGAACTATTATTTGTCTATGATTCTCTGAATTGATTGAGATTGATGTTGGGACAAATCCCACAACGTCCTATTGAGCTAACTAGAAAACACTAGAAGATGTCCTTCGGAGTGCAAGGCGGCTCACCAACTGACTCTGGAGTATTGAACTGGATAAACGGTGCTCTGGATGTAGATCCTCGTTACCTGCGTTTGCATCATTATACAATGCAGGCCAACTGACATCAGTACAGGGAATATATGAGTATGCGAGTTGGAATTCTAATACAACATAGGCTAGAAAGAGAATGCGAGTTGGAATTCTAATACAACATAGGCTAGAAAGAGATCTGAAAGAACACTTAACTTGAATCTTCTCTACTCATGAATACTAACTAATCTCATTTCACTATAATGAAGGTTTTAAACAAGTTCCATATAAATAAAAACTATTAAAAACATGCTGTAAATTTTGTGTGTATGCAAGAGACAAGAAACTCTAAGATGTATATAATATGAAATGATGTATACAATAATCGATACGGGAGTTTTCTAATTGACAGTCATCACACAAGAGCAATAGTGATGATACAATGATCTACATCACATTACAAGCGCATCCTATACCTGGCCAAAGGTTTAATACCTTAACCTCCTAATGGATCCACAAGTCTACTGCAAAAACGGTTCTTCTAAAAAGTATGATCCTTTTCTACCCATGATGACTACATGGTTTATGGGGGCTGTGAGTTGTCTGAACTCTCCGGCATATCGATTCCCAGTACTACTCACAAAATATACTGGCTTTTATGTTTCTAAAACATACTTACTTTTGTGATTTGAGATTAGTTATCAAAATCATAGCTCAAGGTTATCTTGGAAATCTCAGTTTTCCTACTAGCATCATTTAGAAAGCTATTACTCTTTTCTAAAAACTAGACCGAATGCTCTTTGAAAATCTCAGTTTCCAATCTTGTTTATATGTGAAAACAATTCTTTTAAATCTCTTTGGTAGTATATATAGTCCCCATGTACTTGTTTGAAGAAATAACTTCAATATTCACTCTTTATTAAACTCAAAACATAAGTCTTGACACAAAGCTAAAACGGTTGTAAAAGACTTATGAAACTTGAAATGACTCCTTTTATTTAACTCTTGTTTTCTCTTAACTTTAATTCTTAACAGTTCTTGACTTGACTCTTAAATGATCCTTGAATTGAATTATGGATTCAAGGATTAGGATTTCTGTTTAAAAAGGTCTCATGATGTTTAAGAATAATTCTAGGTAGCTAAGCATGAAAAAATCTGGAAATAAATATTTGGAGGTAGGTTGGCGATGTGGAGGTATTTTCAAATTATAGTTCTGAAAATGTCTTTAGAGGCAGAACACTTTGTGTCAGCTCCGCGACGCTCAGCTAAATTTATTATTTTGGGAACAGGTTTCCTGATGCGTTCCCATGTCAAAATTTTGCTCATCCATGTTTCTACTTCGTTTTTCTTCTCTTATTCACCTAAACTCGGTTCTTTTTTCTAAATATCTTTTACATACAGTCAATTAAAATATATACCTAAGCACCTAACCCAAAACGACCCCATAATGCGATTTAACAAACTCAAAAACATCACAACTCAGGCAATTCGAGATTAGCAAATAAAATTGAGAACTAGGCAATAAGATCATTAATATTTTAATGCTTTTATGATGAATCCAAACTTAAATAATATATTTGGCACGTAGGGAATCCCAATGTTATGAGAGCCTTAGAAACCTTGATAAAGATCACCCTCGATGAATTTCACTCATAAGGCTACACGTTCTTTCCGAATTCTTGATTTATCTCCCTTTCAATTCTTATTTTCTCTCTTCTCTAAGCCCTAAGGGTAACTATGACTTTTCCAAAGTAATATAAGACTTGATTTTACCCTTATAAACCTCTAAAACAAAATAGGAAATTAATTGGTGAAAACACTAGTTATCCCTTCCCAAAATCCGGATTGGGACTTTCCTCAATCCGATAACCCAACTTTCGAAGGGCATACCTTAGTCAGACAATATGGAACTCGCGCAAACTCGGTGGCATTAGAAAAATATTTATAAGGGATTTCAAACCATATGAATAAATTCCGATGATGCATCATGAGATAGAAGTTATGCCATTTGAAAATGGTCAAATCTCACTTTCTTAAATAAGACAAATTTTTTCAGATTTTTCCTTTTTCTTTCCAAAAATGATTATTTTTAGGTTCTTTTTCCTAAATCACTTTTACATACAGACAACCAAAAAATATACCTAAGCACCTAACCCAAAACGACTCAATGATGCGATTTAACGAACTCTAAAACTTCACAACTAAGGCAATTCAAGATTAGCAAATAAAATCGAGAAGTAAGCATCAAAATCATCAATATTTTAATGCTTTTATGATGAATCCAAACTGAAATAATATATTTTGCACGTAGGGAATCCCAATTTTATGAGAGCCTTAGAAAACTTGATAGGGATTAGACTCGACGAATTTCACTCATAATGCTACACGTTCTTTGCGAATTCCTTATTATCTCCCTTTCAATTCTTCTTTTCTCTCTTCTCTAAGCCATAAGGGTAACTATGACTTTTCCAAAGTGATATAAGTCTTGACTTTACCCTTATAAACCTCTAAAACTAAATAGGAAATTAATTGGTGAAAACACTAGTTTTCCCTTCCCTAAATCCGGATGGGACTTTCCCCAATCCGACAACCCAACTTTCGAAGGGCATAACTCAGTCAAACAATATGGAACTCGCGCAAACTCTGTGACGTTAGAAAGATATTTATAAGGGATTTCAAACCATATGAATAAACTCCTATAATGCATCATGAGATAGAAGTTATGCCATTTGAAAATGGTCAAATCTCACTTTCTTAACCAAGATAAATTTTTCCAGATTTTTCCTTTTTCTTTCCAAAAATGATCATTTTTAGTTTCTTGGATATTTCGAATTGTGAGATGCTACAATACTATAACCATAACAAAAACTATGGTTCAAGTCCAAATAAATTGGGGTCGGTGATATAAAAGTTAAGCAATAGTAAGACTATTATGAGATAATGAGAAAAACCATTTATGATACAGATTAACAATTTTAGGGTAATTCTTAACATTTACATGATATAACATACTATAATAAAAAAGAGATTTGTGGAGGTTAATAAGAAAGGAGCCGAAGGTCTCCATTTGAATTTAGTTAATTATGTTTTTGTATGGACATAATATTCCACTTTACCTGGGAATGTTGTTGTTCTATGCTTTTTTGTCTATTCTTTAATGTATCAAGATGTTTTTTGTAACTTCTTGGAATTTAGAAAAATTTATTATTTCTAACACACTATTTTCATGGAGATTTCCATATGCTTCTTTCTTTTTTCTTACTCTAAAATCCCTCTATGAATCATATTTTTATATGAAAAATGAATTTTTGTAAAAAATATAGCCCTTTATTATTTCAAAGAACGCTTTGCCTTAACAAAAAATATTTTTGACAATGTAGTGTGTATATCAAAAATTTGAATATTATCTAATGATCATATTTAGTCTTCATAAAATAGTTCAATCTCGTGTGAAGCACGAATAATTTACCTAGTATATACATAAAGGAGAACCCTTCGCCAACTATGTGGCGCCACCAAAAATCAAGATCATCAATATTTTAATGCTTTTATGATGAATCCAAACTGAAATAATATATTTCGCACGTAGGGGATCCCAATATTATGAGAGCCTTAGAAACCTTGATAGGGATTACCCTCGAATTTCACTCATAATGCTATACGTTCTTTGCGAATTCTTGATTTATCTCCCTTTTTGTTCATCTTTTCTCTCTTCTCTAAGCCCTAAAAGTAACTATAACTTTTCCAAAGTGATCTAAGACTTTATTTTACCCTTATAAACCTCTAAAATTAAATAGGAAATTAATAGGTGAAAAGACTTGTTTTCCCTTCCCTAAATCCGGATTGGGACTTTTCCCAATCCAACAACCCAACATTTGAAGGGCATTACTCAGTCATACAATATGGAACTCGCGCAAACTTGGTGTCGTTAGAAAGATATTTATAAGGGCTTTCAAACCATATAAAAAAATTCCTATAATGCATCATGAGATAGAAGTTATGCCATTTGAAAATGGTGAAATCTCGCTTTCTTAACCAAGACTAAATTTTCAGATTTTTCCTTTTTTTTTTCAAAAATGATTATTTTTAGTTTCTTAGATATTTCGAATTGTGAGATCTCACAATACTATAACCATAACAAAAAATATGGTTCAACTCAAAATAAATTGGGGTTGGTGATATAAAAGTTAAGCAATAGTAATGACTATTATGAGACAATGAGAAAAACTATAACAAAAAATATGGTTCGAATTGTATTGATTAATTTTCGTTTGATATGTATATTATCTTACAATGACAACTTTCCATTGTTATAATGATTTTCTTTTTTCCCTACTCATAAGGATCTTCAAAATATTTTTGGTGTGAATTATAAATATTTTCAGCAAACATAATTTGAAGATTATTAAGCAAAACCTACTCTAACTAAAGGTAATATTTTCAACTACAAAACATATGTCTATTAAGATAGATTTGTTATCCTTCATGTTCCAAGTCATTGCTGAGTGTTTGAGTTATCTGGGTTTGACTCATTTTTAATTTTTTATTTTTCAAGAATATTTCTTTTAGCTGAATGTAGAATCCACCATTTTTATCTACTTGTACTTTTATAATGAAACAATTATAACGTACATATTTTTTTAACAAGTCATAAAGTTCCATTGATGAAACATCTAGAAGGGCTTTCAGAGCATCAGTTTATTGAAGAATATATTTCTAAAGGGCTCAACAATATTATTTTTTTGTTGTTTCAAATTTATTTTTCTCCTTCTATAAATTTTGTTAGAGTAACAAAGTAACAATAACGATAACAGGTGAATATTCCACCTCGGAGAAGTAGACTGTCTCTAAAAAAATTATTTATTTATTGTGGTGCACATTTATTTTTGGTCTTAACTTATTTATAACTAATAATGATTATCAAAAACTTTAAGGGAGACAATTAAAATTATGTACAAAAATATAAAAAGTGATGTTTAATTGTTACATTAGAACATCACTAAATTTTAACAAGACAATTATATTATTAAACATATGTTATGATAAATCAAAGGGACACAATAGCTAATGTACCAAGAAAACACTAGCCCTAGGACAGTTGACATTTGTTGTATAAGTAAAATACCCTCAAGCTATCGGTTGTAGGCCATAGAAACATGGTTGAACATAACTCTCGTTGGTGACGAATATGACCACATGAAACTATTTAGAGAATTTATACAAACTTGAGGAAGATAAATGGTTAACAAAAAGGAAGAGAGGTGGAGCTTACAAAGAATTGGAATGTACGTTTTTACAAAAACATAAAACCTTGCTTGTGTCATTGGTCTGTTTTCCTTTTTCTTATGAGCTAAGGTGGGTTGATTGCACCATGCCGCTGTAAAACAATTGTGAACAGGTACAACACATTATGTGAAACAATTACACTTCAATTTCAATCTTCAGCAATATTTACCATAGAGAAACATGGGTATTGGTGGTGCTACTAATATCCCCTCAAGCTATTGGCGAAAGAAGAGAAACATGGCTGAGAATAAATCTACTTGGGATAAATAGGTAAACACCAAACTATTCAGAGAATTGATAAAAAAAATGTGGGAATAATATATAAGTATCATTGTAATGTTGTTGATATGAGGATAGCTTATCACATTGAGAAAGGAATTGAGGATGGACTATTCATTAGTAGTGTGGCATGTAGTTTGGACTTATGGGCCTTAATTATGGATGCAGGGCTCGGTTCACCAGTTTTTTTTAAAAAGGTTTCTCATAACTTGAATATAATTTTTTTTTCAGTTTAATTATATGTTTGTGCAATAATTCCTAATATATGTATTTATTATCTGTGAATACATATACACACACACACACACACATATGTAGGATAAATTATGGAGAAATGGGAGAAGAATTACTATATTAGCGCAATTACAAGAGCTAATAATGAGAGCTCGGTAGTAGTAATGACAAACAACCTTTATTAACTAGCTCTGATTATTAGCTCATGCTATTGCGCTAATATAGTAATCCTTTTCCATTCCTCCATAATCCATTCCTATATATACATATATATATGTATGTATATATGTATATATATATATATATGTATATATGTGTGTATATATATATATATGTATATATGTGTGTGTGTATATATATATATATATATATTAGGAATGATCGAACAAACCTATTATCAAACAAAAAACAAACAGAATGATATTCGAGTAATGAGACCTTGAGAAGAAACTCAGGTGACAACTTTTATAAACTTGGTAAGTGAATCAAGTCCCTGCATTCCAAATTAAGGCCCACATGTCGAACAACACGCCAAACTGCTAAAGAATAGTCCATCCTCATTTTTCTTTTAAATGTGCTATGCTACTCTTATACCATCAACGTTACAATGATACCTATATCTAATTCCCACTTGTATTTATTAATTACTCATTCACCATTATGAAAACAATCGTTCATCCTATAAAATGAATTTTAAACTTGAACCTCCTCTATTGAAAGAAAATATCTTGCATGTGTGAAGAACCTCAAAAATGGTCAATCTCATACAACCTCTAAGAACAATTGTAACAAGACATAGTGATATTGGGATAAAATCCCATGTCAAAAAACCAACTTGAACAAAAGATAAGAATTTTAGTAATTGGTATGCACTTACTAGGAAAAAGAAATTTATTTGAACCAAAGATAAGAACTTTTAATGGGAAATATGTATACTAGATATGTGAAAGTTTGTACATTGGGAGAAAAACATTGACCACCATAAAGAAGGATTCATGCATTCGATATAATCAAGTTGTAAACCTCGAGTAGCAGTAACGTTTATCAAGAAGTACGTATACATTCAAAACCTAAGCTCCATTTAGCAATGTGATTCTTAGACACTTAAATTCAACCCAAAGCAACACCTTACGTATATATAGTGGATCCTTTTAGTCTAATAAAATGGAAATCCTCCATCTCAAAGCCTAACAAAGGTAGAGAGACTGTTAATAATTTTTTTAAGAGTCTGTCACCAACACAGACATTCTTATATGAAGGAATTAAGAACAAGAAATCTCCTAAATGCTTCCAATTATCGTTAGGACCATAAAATCACCAATCGTACGGTAAATTTACAACTCAAAGCAATAGACGAACAAACATTCAACCAAAAATAATATTATAAAGAAGTTGTACAAGAAAGACTAGATATGTACTTACTTACGAGGATATTCAATTACTTCCTCCAGCATATATTTATGATCAATGAAGTTTAGGATTTCCTATTAGTAAATTGTTGATTCCCGAAACCTCGATCACGTTGATCGTAGGCAAGCTACTCAAATTCACTAACAAAACCTCTACTTTATAATTAGTCACGACCAAATTGCTAACCTCTGATGAAATACATACAGAATCTAAAACATAATTGATTCCTGGATAGAAAATACATAGTTCTTTCCAAAATCAAAACAACTTTGTTATAATATAAAAATTCCATTTCTAGAATTGAAAAGGGAAGATTTCCCAAGCTCGGTAACGTTAGGAACAAATTCACTCAAATAATTAGAATCACACAAAAGAATGAGATTCATACTGACCTAAGCTAAATCCCTTTAATTTCAACCCCAACTCCAACCACTTAAAGGGTAATGTATTGTAATTCAAGATATGAAGTTTTTCAAGATTGGATGCATATTAAACGTACTTGGAAAGATAAACAAGAATACAAATCAAAATCATCGCTAAACTCACTAAGATAAATGGAATTAATAAAAATGGGTGAATGAGTTAAGATTTGGTACTCTTGATGAGCACAGGTGAGTTAATCAAAGATAAACTGAGGTACACGCAGTTGGTGAAAACAAGAAATGGTTTGCACACTAGAGAAAATGATTCCAAGTCGAATTAGTAATGCAGATGAACTCAATATAAATTTTCAGCATTCTATATAAAAACGTGTATGCTGATTCGACATCTATTTAAGCTAATTAGCGATAAAAGTGTGAATAAAGTTGACTTGAATACCATTGATTAAGAATTTGGATACAACATAATTTTTTCTTCTTCCCTTTTCTAGAAATTTTTGAATTTAGGTTATTAGAGATTTTTGTTTGATTTTCTCCATTTCAAAATTTCAAATAAGTCTCTACTAGTTTATAGACATATAGATGTTAATAATTCTCTATGGTGTTAGCTATATCTGCTTTTCACTTGCCATAATTAGATTCGGTTGGTTAAGTATCATGCACCTTAGGAAGCAGTAATAGAGCACGCATTGAAAAAAAGGCAAGAGCAGCGTCCGGTGGAATCAGTTTCTCATTTTTCTGAAATTGACCAACGGTTTAAGATGTCTCATGTCTTAAAAAATATAAGTGGAACAACTATTTTTCTTTGTCATCTTAGATTTTTTTTACATATCCAAGAGGTCATAAAAGTAGATATTGATACCCGATTGCTAAATATGAAGACCTGTAGAGAGTGATACTCGGTTGACGTCAATAGCGAAGCAGCACAATGAGACAAGAGAACCTAAGAAAACAATTTATTTTAATTCCATTTTCAACGATCCAGATCTAGATGATTGATTAGAATTCCTTTTTTATAGATCCAAATCTAGATGATTGATTCGAATTTCTTTTTCATAGATCCAGATCTAGATGGTGGCCTTAGTACAATTTATGGGTTTCAATACATCGAATTTTGATTTAAGAAAATGAAGGAAAACATTACCTTTGTTTTTGGTAAATGATCCTGATGAGATGTTAACGATAAAATTATTTCATCCTTTAATCTATCATGAAGAGCAATTCGTTTTTTTCCTCAAAGAACTTACCAGTGTACTTCATAAAAATACAATTAAGATAATAATCTTCTAGACAAAAGACGAAAATTGGCGTAGCTATATAAGTTATAACTGCATAAAGTTCATCGGCGAAGAAGAAGATGGAATCAGTGTGGAACTTTAATAGTGAATAGTAAAAAGTTAGAGGAAATGAAAATTTTTAGGTCAAACTTCAGAGAGAAGCGTCACAAAAAGGTTTAGTGCCACAAAAATGGGCTTGGTTAATGATGTTGGCCCAACCCAACTCGTTTTTTGGATAGGGTTCAGGCAATATTTTTAAACTCAACTCTACCTATTTTTGATGTCTTTTAATGAGAAACATAAAATCTAAATATTTTTTTGAATTTTTTTGGTATTAGTATTATTTTAAGCTACTCAAATTAATATGGTACTTATCTAGGGTACGTATGAAAACAATGTAACATACACTACTATTTTTCTTAAAACATTGAATAAAACAAAATTTCGAATTACAATTTCTGTCAAAGTTTTGTTGCAAATATATGTATCTAACGGAGAAAAGGTATGTATTTTATATATACGCAGGTTAAGAGTATATGTATTTGGGGCAGTTAATAAAAAGAACATAATTTAATGACAAAAATTAAAGAGTAATTCACGATAATAAAGTCTTTCGAGGATATGGAATATCCTAAAGATAAATTAATATATCAAAAAGAAAATCAAATTCTCTCCTAAATTTAGTTCGTTACTCAGATTTTATTCTATTTCTTCTGTTTAATTCATATTTCATTTTAAATAGGGTGTATTCTTCTTCTTTTTTTTTCAAAATCATAAATATCAGAGATTGACAATGACATATAATTGTGGTACATACACTCTGAAACTTGACTTTTTAAATGTGAAAATAATTCTTTTAAATCTGTTTGGTAATATATAGTCCCCATGTACTTATTTGAAGAAATAACTTCAATCTTCACTCTTTATTAAACTCAAAACATAAGTCTTGAAACAAAGCTAAAACAATTGTAAAAGACTTGTAAAATTTGAAATGACTCCTCTTATTACACTCTTGTTTTCTCTAAACTTTAATTCTTTACTACTCTTGACTTGACTCTAAAATGATACTTGAATTTAATTATGGATTCAAGGATTAGCATTTCTGTTTATAAACATCTCATGATGTTTAAGAATAATTATAGGTAGCTTAACATGAAAAAATCTGGAAATCAATATTTGGAGGTAGGTTGGCGATGCGGAGGTATTTTTAAATTATGGTTCTGAAAATGTCTTTAGAGGCAGAACACTTTGTGTCAAATCCGCGACGCTCAACTAATTTTTTTTTGGGAACAGGTTGCCAGATGCGTTCCCATGTCAAAATTTCGCTCATGCATGTTTCTACTTCGTTTTTCTTCTCTTATTCACCTAAACTCGGTTCTTTTTGCTAAATATCTTTTACATACAGTAAATTAAAATATATACCTAAGCACCTAACCCAAAACGACCCCATAATGCGATTTAACAAACTCAAAAACATCACAACTCAGGCAATTCGAGATTAGCAAATAAAATTGAGAACTAGGCAATAAGATCATCAATATTTTAATGCTTTTATGATGAATCCAAACTTAAATAATATATTTGGCACGTAGGGAATCCCAATGTTATGAGAGCCTTAGAAACCTTGATAGGGATCACCCTCGACGAATTTCACTCATAAGGCTACACGTTCTTTCCGAATTCTTGATTTATCTCCCTTTCAATTCTTATTTTCTCTCTTCTCTAAGCCCTAAGGGTAACTATGACTTTTCCAAAGTAATATAAGACTTGATTTTACCCTTATAAACCTCTAAAACAAAATAGGAAATTAATTGGTGAAAACACTAGTTATCCCTTCCCAAAATCCGGATTGGGACTTTCCTCAATCCGATAACCCAACTTTCGAAGGGCATACCTTAGTCAGACAATATGGAACTCGCGCAAACTCGGTGGCATTAGAAAAATATTTATAAGGGATTTCAAACCATATGAATAAATTCCTATGATGCATCATGAGATAGAAGTTATGCCATTTGAAAATGGTCAAATCTCACTTTCTTAAATAAGACAAATTTTTTCAGATTTTTCCTTTTTCTTTCTAAAAATGATTATTTTTAGTTTCTTAGATATATTATGAATTGTGAGATGTCACAATACTATAACCATAACAAAAACTATGGTTCAATTCCATATAAATTGGGGTCGGTGATATAAAAGTTAAGCAATAGTAATGACTATTATGAGACAATGAGAAATATCATTTATGATACAAATTAACAATTTTAGGGTCATTTTTAACATATAGATGATATGACATACTATAATAAAAAAGAGATTTGTGGAGGTCAATAAGAAAGTAGCCGAAGGTCTCCATTTGAATTTAGTTTATTATGTTTTGTATGGATATAATGTTCCATTTTACCTGGGAATGTTGTTGTTCTATGCTTTTTGGTCTCTTCTTTAATGTATGAAGTTGTTTTTGTTAACTTCTTGAAATATAGAAAATTTTATTATTTGTAACACACTATTTTCATGTAGATTTTCAGATACTTCTTTCTTTTTTCTTACTCTAAAATCTATCTATGAATCATATTTTTATATAAAAAAAATGAAAATTTGAAAAAAAATTATAGCCGTTTATTTTTTCAAAGAGCGCTTTGCCTTAACAAAAAATATTTTTGACAATGTAGCGTGTGTATCAACAATATGAATATTATCAAATGATCATATTTATTCTTCATAAAATAGTTCAATCTCGTGCGAAGCACCAATAATTTACCTAGTATATATATAAAGGAGAACCCTTAGCCACCTACGTAGCGCCACCAAAAATCAAGATTCCCTTTTAATTTATTTTATTTCAAAAGTTACTCTTCTCCTTTTATGAAAAGTTGTGCCTATTATGAAAAGTTGTGTCTTTTATGAAAGGTTATAACCTTTTCGAAGGGTTCTAAATTTTCCTAAGAGTAGTAACCTTTTCAAAAAGTTGTGACTTCTATGAAGAGTTGTCACTTTTATGAAAAATTGATACTTTTGTGAAAGGTTGTGACCTTTCCGAAGGAAAGTAACATTTTCAAAGAGTTGTAACCTTTCCATAAGACAAAATAATCATTTGCTCGCACTTACCTTAGTTGTGTATAAACAGAGGACTTCCCTTTTATTGTAAAAGAACAAAAAATTTTAACTACTTCTTCCTCTCTTCTTATGGGCATTTAAAGAGTTGTGTATGTTGCTTCGGTTGAATGGCTTCCTGACACCATATTTTTGTATCAATACATATGTGAATAGAATCTTTATATCTTTAAATGATCTATTCCTTTAAACATGTTACAAGAGGAGAGTAATTTTCTTAATGAGACATTGTGTATTAAATGGGCTCAATTTTTTCCATTCTGTTTCATTCAATTTTTGAAGATCCTGGTATATTTTTTACAGCCATTAGTTATGTTTATATTATTAATTATTGTTTTTTCATACATGCTTTGAACTTTGTTGTTTACGTTTATGAAAAGTTATTGTTATATTGTATGTGTTAATATATATTAAATAACAAACGTTAATTGGGTATTCACGCAAGTTTTCTCTACTTAAATTATTAAAGGTACACTAAAACCCCATACAAATCTGTAGTTTTTTCATCAACAACGTCATTCCTTCACATACAAGGATGCGATTTAGTGTTCTTTTGGAAAATCATCTGATAGTTAATAACTTTACATATCCATATCTTTTGGTTTTTATGTTGTTGTTATCTTTTTTACTAAATTTTGAGAGTGGATATTATGAGTACATTAGATTGAAAGTTTATTGAAGTGTTAGTTAATTTTCTTGGCTATGTTATTAAAAAAATTAGAACTTTTCTGCTTAGAATGATTTCTCATCATCACTGAATATTTCATATTTTACTCACTTTCATGTATGTTTTTTTTTTGTTGTTTTCTTAAAATTTTATTGATTATTTTTCGTTTGATATGTATATTATCTTACAATCACACAACTTTCTATTCTTATAATGATTTTTTTTTCTAGTCATACGGATCTTCAAAATATTTTTGGTGTGAATTATAAATATTTTCTGCAAACATAATCTAAAGATTAATAAGCCAAACCTACTCTAACTAAAGGTAATATTTTAAACTACAAAAATTATGTCTATTAAGATAGATTTGTTATCCTCCATGTTCCAAGTCATTGCTGAGTCTTTGAGTTATCTGGGTTTGACTCATTTTTAATTTTTTATTTTTCAAGAATATTTCTTTTAGCAGAGTGTAGAATCCACCATTTTTATCTGCTTGTACTTTCATAATGAAACAATTATAACATACATATTTTTTTAACAAGTCATAAAGTTCCATTGATGAAACATCTAGAAGGGCTTTCAGAGCATCAGTTTATCAAAGAATATACTTCTAAAGGGCTCAACAATATTATTTTTTTGTTGTTTCAAATATATTTTTCTCGTTCTTTAAAATTTGTTAGAGTAACAAAGTGACAATAACCAAAACAGGTGAACATTTCACCTCGGAGAAGTAGACTGTCTCTAAAAATATTATTTATTTACGATGGTGCACATTTATTTTTGGTCTTAACTTATTTATAACTAATAATGATTATTAAAAACTTTAAGGGAGACAATTAAAATTATGTACAAAAATATAAAAAGTGATGTTTAATTGTTACATTAGAACATCACTAAATTTTAACAAGACAATTATATTATCAAACATATGTTATGATAAATAAAGGGACACAATATATAATATACCAAGAAAACACTAGCCTTAGGACACTTGACATTTGTGGTATAAGTAAAATATCCTCATGCTATCGGTTGTAAACCATAGAAACATGGCTGAACATAACTCCCGTTGGTGACGAATACGACCACATGAAACTATTTAGATAATTTATACAAACTTTAGGAAGAGAAGTGGTTAACAAAAAGGAAGAGAGGTGGAGCTTACAAAGAATTGGAATGTACGTTTCACAAAAACATAAAACCTTGCTTGTGTTATTGGTCTGTTTTCCTTTTTCTTATGAGCTAAGGTGGGTTGATTGCACCATGCAGCTTTAAAACAATTGTGAACAGGTACAACACATTATGTCAAACAGTCGCACTTCAATTTCAATTTTCATCAAAATTTACCACAATTAAATATGGGTATTGGTGGTGCTACTAATATTCCCTCAATCTATTGGCAAAAGAAGAGAAACATGACTGAGAATAAATCTACTTGGGATAAATAGATAAACACCAAACTATTCAGAGAATTGGTAAAAAGAAGTGGGAATAATATAAAGGTATCATTGTAATGTTGTTGATATGAGGATAGCTTATCACATTGAGAAAGGAATTGAGGATGGACTATTCATTAGTAGTGTGGCATGTAGTTTGGACTTATGGGCCTTAATCATGGATACAGGGTTGGGTTGACTTCCCAAAATTATATGTTGTCACCTGTTTTTTTTAAAAAAGGTCTCTTATAACTTGAATATATTTTTTTTCAGTTTGATTATATGTTTGAGAAATAATTCCTAATATATGTATTTATTATCTGTGAATATATATATACATATATATATATATATACATATATATATATACATATACATATATATATATATATACATATATATATATATATAGAGAGAGAGAGAGAGACACATACAAACACATATATGTAGGATAAATTATGGAGCAATGGGAGAAGAATTACTATATTAGAACAATGGCAGGAGCTAATAATGAGAGCTTGGTAGTAGTCATGACAAAAAAACCTTTATTAAGTAGCTCTCAGTATTAGCTCATGCTATTGCGCTAATATAGTAATCCTTTTCCATTCCTCCATAATCCATTCCTATATATATATATATATATATATATATATATATATATATATATATATTCAAATTGAAAAAAAAATAGAATGATATTCGAGTAATGAGACCTTGTGAAGAAACTCAGGTGACAACTTTTATAAACTTGGTAAGTGAATCAAGTCCCTGCATTCCAAATTAAGGCCCACATGTCGAACAACATTCCAAACTGCTAAAGAATAGTCCATCCTCATTTACTTTTTAAATGTGCTATGCTACTCTTATACCATCAATGTTACAATGATATCTATATCTAATTCCCACTTGTATTTATTAATTCCACGTTCACCATTATGAAAACAATAGTTCGTCCTATAACAAGAATTTAAACTTGAACCTCCTCTATTGAAGGAAAATATCTTGCATGTGTGAAGAACGTCAAAATGGTCAATCTCATACAACCTCTAAGAACAATAATAACAAGACATAGTGATATTGGGAAAAAATCCCATGTCAAAAAACCAACTTGAACAAAAGATAAGAATTTTAGTAATTGGTATACACTTAAAAAGGAAAAAGAAATTTATTTGAACCAAAGATAACAACTTTAATGTGAAATATGTATACCAGATATGTGAATGTTTGTACATTGGGAGAAAAAAATTGACCACCATAAGGAAGGATTCCTTCATTCGATATAATCAAGTTGTAAACCTCGAGTAGCATTAATGTTTATCAAGAAGTACGCAAACATTCAAAACCTAAGCTCTATTTAGCAATGTGGTTCTTAGACACTAAAATTCAACACAAATCAATACTCTACGTATATATAGTGGATCTTTTTAGGCTAGTAAAATGGAAATCCTTCATCTCAAAGCCTAACAAAGGTAGAGAGTCTGTAAATAATTTTTTTATGTGTCTATTACCAACACAGACATTCTTATATGAAGGAATTAAGAACAAGAAATCTCCTAAATGCTTCCGATTATCGTTAGGACCATAAAATCACCAATCGTACGGTAAATTTACAACTCAAAGCAATAGACGAACAAACATTCAACCAAAAATAATATTATAAAGAAGTTGTACAAGAAAGACTAGATATGTACTTACTTACGAGGATATTCAATTACTTCCTCCAGCATATATTTATGATCAATGAAGTTTAGGATTTCCTATTAGTAAATTGTTGATTCCCGAAACCTCGATCACGTTGATCGTAGGCAAGCTACTCAAATTCACTAATAAAACCTCTACTTTATAATTAGTCACGACCAAATTGCTAACCTCTGATGAAATACATATAGAATCTAAAACATAATTGATTCCTGGATAGAAAATACATAGTTCTTTCCAAAATCAAAACAACTTTGTTATAATATAAAAATTCCATTTCTAGAATTGAAAAGGGAAGATTTCCCAAGCTCGGTAACGTTAGGAACAAATTCACTCAAATAATTAGAATCACACAAAAGAATGAGATTCATACTGACCTAAGCTAAATCCCTTTAATTTCAACCCCAACTCCAACCACTTAAAGGGTAATGTATTGTAATTCAAGATATGAAGTTTTTCAAGATTGGATGCATATTAAACTTACTTGGAAAGATAAACAAGAATACAAATCAAAATCATCGCTAAACTCACTAAGATAAATGGAATTAATAAAAAATGGGTGAATGAGTTAAGATTTGGTACTCTTGAGCACAGGTGAGTTAATCAAAGATAAACTGAGGTACACGCAGTTGGTGAAAACAAGAAATGGTTTGCACACTAGAGAAAATGATTCCAAGTCGAATTAGTAATGCAGATGAACTCATATAAATTTTCAGCATTCTATATAAAAACGTGTATGCTGATTCGACGTCTATTTAAGCTAATTAGCGATAAAAGTGTGAATAAAGTTGACTTGAATACCATTGATTAAGAATTTGGATACAACATAATTTTTTCTTCTTCCCTTTTCTAGAAATTTTTGAATTTAGGTTATTAGAGATTTTTGTTTGATTTTCTCCATTTCAAAATTTCAAATAAGTCTCTACTAGTTTATAGACATATAGATGTTAATAATTCTCTATGGGGTTAGCTATATTTGCTTTTCACTTGCCATAATTAGATTCGGTTGGTTAAGTATCATGCACCTTAGGAAGCAGTAATAGAGCACGCATTGAAAAAAAGGCAAGAGCAGCGTCCGGTGGAACCAGTTTCTCATTTTTCTGAAATTGACCAACGGTTTAAGATGTCTCATGTCATAAAAAATACAAGTGGAACAACTATTTTTCTTTGTCATTGTAGATTTTTTTTACATATCGAAAAGGTCATCAAAGTAGATATTGATACCTGATTGCTAAATATGCAGAACTGTAGAGAGTGATACTCGGTTGACGTCAATAGCGAAGCAGCACAATGAGACAAGAGAACCTAAGAAAACAATTTATTTTAATTCCATTTTCAACGATCCAGATCTAGATGATTGATTAGAATTCTTTTTTTATAGATCCAAATCTAGATAATTGATTCGAATTCCTTTTTTATAGATCCAGATCTAGATGGTGGCCTTAGCACAATTTATGGGTTTCAATCCATCGGATTTTGATTTAAGAAAATGAAGGAAAACATTACCTTTGTTTTTGGTAAATGATCCTGATGAGATGTTAACGATAAAGTTATTTCATCCTCTAATCTATCCTGAAGAGTAGTTCGCTTTTTCCCTCATAGAACTTACCAGTGTACTTCATTAAAATGCAATTAAGATCATAATCTTCTAGACAAAAGACGAACATTGGCATAGCTATATGAGTTATAACTGCATTAAGTTCATCGGCGAAGAAGAAGAAGGAATCAGTGTGGAACTTTAGCAGTGAACAGTAAAAAGTTAGATGAAATGAAAATTTTTAGGTCAAACTTCAGAGAGAAGTGTTACAAAAAGGTTTAGTGCCACAAAAATGGGCTTGGTTAATGATGTTGGCCCATCCCAACTCGTTATTTGGATAGGGTTCAGGCAATATTTTTTAACTCAACTCTACCTATATTTGATGTCTTTGAATGAGAAACATAAAATCTAAATATTTTTTGAATTTTTTTGGTATTAGTATTATTTTACACTACTCAAATTAATATGGTACTTATCTGGGGTACGTATGAAAACAATGTAACACACACTACTATTGTTCTTAATACATTGAATAAAACAAAATTTCAAATTACAATTTCTGTCAAAGTTTTGTTGCAAATATATGTATCTAACGGAGAAAAGGTATGTATTTTTTATATACACAGGTTAAGAGTATATGTATTTGGGGCAGTTAATAAAAAAAAGCATAATTTAATGACAAAAATTAAAGAGTAATCCACGATAATAAAGTCTTTCGAGGATATGGATTATCCTAATGATAAAGTTAATATATCAAAAAGAAAATCAAATTCTCTCCTAAATTTAGTTCGTTACTCAGATTTTATTATGTTTCTTCTATTTAATTCATATTTCATTTTAAATAGGGTGTATTCTTCATTTTTTCAAAATCATTATATCTGAGATTGACAATGACATATAGTTGAGGTACATACATTCTGAAACTTGATTTTTTAAATGTGAAAACAATTCTTTTAAACCTCTTTGGTAATATATAGTCACCATGTACTTATTTGAAGAAATAACTTCAATCTTCACTCTTTATTAAACTCAAAACATAAGTATTGAAACAAATCTAAAACGATTGTAAAAGACTAATTAAACTTGAAATGACTTCTCTTATTACACTCTTGTTTTCTCTTAACTTTAATTCTTAACTGCTCTTGACTTGACTCTTAAATGATCCTTGAATTGAATTATGGATTAAAGGATTAGGATTTCTGTTTAGAAAGATCTCATGATGTTTAAGAATAATTCTAGGTGGCTAAATATGGAAAAATCTGGAAATCAATATTTGGAGGTAGGTTCGCGATGCGGAGGTATTTTAAAATTATGGTTCGGAAAATATCTTTCTAGGCAGAACGCTTTGTGTCAGCTCCGCGACGCTCAGCTAAATTTTTTATTTTGGGAACAGGTTGCCAGATTCGTTCCCATGTCAAAATTACGTTCATTCATGTTTCTACTTCGTTTTTCTTCTCTTACTCACCAAAACTCGGTTCTTGTTGCTAAATATCTTTTACATACAGACAACCAAAAAATATACCTAAGAACGTAACCCTATACAACCCCATAATGCGATTTAACGAACTCAAAAACTTCACAACTCAGGCAATTCGAGATTAGCAAATAAAATCGAGAAGTAAGCATCAAAATCATCAATATTTTAATGCTTTTATGATGAATCCAAACTGAAATAATATATTTGGCACGTAGGGAATCCCAATGTTATGAGAGCCTTAGAAAACTTGATAGGGATTAGACTCGACGAATTTCACTCATAAGGCTACACGTTCTTTGTGAATTCCTTATTTATCTCCCTTTCAATTCTTCTTTTCTCTCTTCTCTAAGCCATAAGGGTAACTATGACTTTTCCAAAGTGATATAAGACTTTATTTTACCCTTATAAACCTCTAAAACTAAATAGGAAATTAATTGGTGAAAACACTAGTTTTCCCTTCCCTAAATCCGGATGGGACTTTCCCCAATCCGACAACCCAACTTTCGAAGGGCATAACTCAGTCAGACAATATGGAACTCGCGCAAACTCAGTGAGGTTAAAAAGATATTTATAAGGGATGTCAAACCATATGAATAAATTCCTATAATGCATAATTAGATAGAAGTTATGCCATTTTAAAATGGTCAAATCTCACTTTCTTAACCAAGACAAATTTTTCCAGATTTTTCCTTTTCTGTCAAAAATGATTATTTTTAGCTTCTTAGATATTTCGAATTGTGAGATGTCACAATACTATAACCATAACAAAAACTATGGTTCAATTCCAAATAAATTGGGGTCGGTGATATAAAAGTTAAGCAATAGTAAGACTATTATGAGACAATGAGAAAAACCATTTATGATACAGATTAACAATTTTAGGTTCATTCTTAACATTTACATTATATGACATACTATAATAAAAAAGAGATTTGTGGAGGTTAATAAGAAAGGAGTTGAAGGTCTCCATTTGAATTTAGTTAATTATGTTTTTGTATGGACATAATGTTCCACTTTACCTGGGAATGTTTTTGTTCTATGCTTTTTTGTCTCTTCTTTAATGTATGATAATGTTTTTTGTAACTTCTTGGAATTTAGAAAATTTTATTATTTCTAACACACTATTTTCATGGAGATTTTCATATACTTTTTTCTTTTTTCTTACTCTAAAATATCTCTATGAATCATATTTTTATATAAAAAATGAAATTTTTTTAAAAATATAGCCCTTTATTATTTCAAAGAACGCTTTGCCTTAACAAAAAATATTTTTGACAATGTAGCGTGTATATCAAAAATATGAATATTATCTAATGATCATATTTAGTCTTCATAAAATAGTTCAATCTCGTGTGAAGCACGAATAATTTACCTAGTATATACATAAAGGAGAACCCTTAGCCACCTACGTGGCGCCACCAAAAATCAAGATTCCCTTTTAATTTATTTTATTACAATATTTACTCTTCTCCTTTAAAAAAAAGTTGTGTCTATTAAGAAAAGTTGTGTCTTTTATGAAAGGTTATAACCTTTTCGAAGGGTTGTAACTTTTTCTAAGAGTAGTAACCTTTTCGAAAAGTTGTGACTTCTATGAAGAGTTGTCACTTTTATGAAAAATTGATACTTTTGTGAAAGGTTGTGACCTTTCCGAAGAATTGTTACATTTTCAAAGAGTTGTAACCTTTCCATAAGACAAAATAATCATTTGTCCGCACTTCCCTTAGTTGTGTATAAACAGAGGATTTCCCTTTTATTCTAAAAGAACGAAAATTTTGAACTACTTCTTCCTCTCTTCTTATGGGCAATTAAAGAGTTGTGTATGTTGCTCCGGTTTAATGGCTCTCTGACACCATATTTTTGTATCAATACATATGTGAATATAATCTTTATATCTTGAAATGATCTATTCCTTTAAACATGTTACAAGAGGAGAGTAATTTTCTTAATGAGACATTGTGTATTAAATGAGCTCAATTTTTCCCATTCTGTTTCATTTTATTTTTGAAGATTCTTGTATATTTTATACAGTCATTAGTTATGTTTATATTATTATTTGTTGTTTTTTGTACATGCTTTGAAATTTGTTGTTTACGTTTATGAAAAGTTATTGTTATAAGTATTTGTTAATATATATTAAATAACAAACGTTGATTGGGTATTCACCAAGTCTTCTCTACTTAAATTATTGAAGGTACAATAAAACCCCATTCAAATCTCTAATTTTTTTCATCAACGTCATTCCTTCACATACAAGGATGCGATTTAGTGTTCTTTTGAAAAATCATCTGACAGTTAATAACTTTGCATATACATATCTTTTGGTTTTTATGTTGTAGTTATCTATTTTACTAAATTTTGAGAGTGGATATTATGAGTACATTATGATTGAAAGTTGATTGAAGTGTTAGTTAATTTTTTTGGGTATGTTATTAATAAAATTAGAACTTTTCTGGATAGAATGATTTGTCATCATCACTTATTATTTCATATTTTACTCACTTTCATGTATGTTTTTTCTTGTTGTTTTGTTGTTTTCTTAAAATTGTATTGATTATCTTTCGTTTGATATGTATATTATCTTACAATGATACAACTTTCCATTCTTATAATGATTTTCTTTTTTTCCTACTCATACGGATCTTCAAACTATTTTTTGTGTGAATTATAAATATTTTCAGCAAACATAATTTGAAGATTATTGTGAAAAACCTACTCTAACTAAAGGTAATATTTTAAACTACAAAAGGTATGTCTATTAAGATAGATTTGTTATCCTTCATGTTCCAAGTCATGTTGAGTGTTTAAGAGTTATATGGGGTTAGACTCATTTTTAATTTCTTATTGTTCAAGAACATTTCTTTTAGCTGAGTGTAGAATCCACTATTTTTATCTACTTGTACTTTTATAATGAAACAATTGTAACATACATATTTTTTTAACAAGTCATAAAGTTCCATTGATGAAATATCTAGAAGAGCTTGCAGATCATCAGTTTATTGAAGATTATATTTCTAAAGGACTCAACAATATTATTTTTTTGTTGTTTCAAATATATTTTTCTCCTTCTATAAATTTTGTTAAAGTAACAAAGACCAATAACGAAAACAGGTGAATATTTCACCTCGGAGAAGTAGACTGTCTCTAAAAAAATTATTTATTTATTGTGGTGCACATTTATTTTTGGTCTTAACTTATTTATAACTAATAATGATTATCAAAAACTTTAACGTAAAAAACAAAAATTATGTACAAAAATATAAAAAGTGATGTTTAATTATTACATTAGAACATCACTAAATTTTAACAAGACAATTATATTATCAAACAGATGTTATGATAAATCAAAGGGACACAATTTATAATATACCATGAAAACACTAGCCTTAGGACACTTGACATTTGTGGTATAAGTAAAATATCCTCAAGCTATCGGTTGAAAACCATAGAAACATGGCTGAACATAACTCTCGTTGGTGACAAATACGACCACATGAAACTATTTAGAGAATTTGTACAAACTTGAGGAAGAGAAGTGATTAACAAAAAGGAAGAGAGGTGGAGCTTACAAAGAATTGGAATGCACGTTTTTACAACAAGTTAAAACCTTGCTTGTGTCATTGGTCTGTTTTCCTTTTTCTTATGATCTAAGGTGGGTTGATTGCACCATGCAGCTTTAAAACAATTGTGAACGAGTACAACACATTATGTCAAACAATCGCACTTCAATTTCAATTTTCATCAAAATTTACCACAGAGAAACATGTGTATTGGTGGTACTCCTAATATCAACTCAATCTATTGGCGAAAGAAGAAAAACATGGTTGAGAATAAATCTACTTGGGATAAATAGGTAAACACCAAACTATTCAGAGAATTGATAAAAAGAAGTTAGAATAATATATAGGTATCATTGTAATGTTGCTGATATGAGGATAGCTTATCCCATTGAGAAAGGAATTGAGGATGGACTATTCATTAGTAGTGTGGCATGTTGTTCGGACTTATGGGCCTTAATTATGGAAGCAGGGTTGGGTTGACTTCCCAAGTTTATAAGTTGTCACCTGTCTTTTTTTAAAGGTCTCTTATAACTTTAATATAATTTTTTTCAGTTTGATTATATGCTTGTGCAATAATTCCTAATATATGTATTTAGTTTTTGTGAATATATATATATATATATATATATATATATATATATACACACACACACACATGTATATGTAGGATAAATTATGGAGCAATGGGAGAAGAATTACTATATTAGCGCAATTACAGGAGCTAATAATGAGAGCTCGGTAGTAGTAATGACAAACAACCTTTATTAAATAGCTCTCATTATTTATTATTATTATTATATATATATATATATATATATATATATATATATATATATATATATATATATATATATATATTGAAAAAACAGAATGATATTCGAGTAATGAGACCTTGTGAAGAAACTCAGGTGACAACTTTTATAAACTTGGTAAGTGAATCAAGTCCCTGCATTCCAAATTAAGGCCCACATGTCGAACAACTTGCCAAACTGCTAAAGAATAGTCCATCCTCATTTACTTTTTAAATGTGTTATGCTACTCTTATACTATCAACGTTACAATGATACCTATATCTAATTTCCACTTGTATTTATTAATTCCTTGTTTACCAATATGAAAACAATATTTCGTCCTATAACAAGAATTTTAAACTTGAACCTCCTCGATTGATTGAAAATATCTTGCATGTGTGAAGAACGTCAAAATGGTCAATCTCATACAACCTCTAAGAACAATAGTAACAAGACATAGTGATATTGGGATAAAATCCCATGTCAAAAACCAACTTGAACCAACACCTACATTCTTATATGAAGGAATGAAGAACAAGAAATCTCCTAAATGCTTCGAATTATCGTTAGGACCATAAAATCACCAATCCTACGGTAAATTTACAACTCAAAGCAATGGACGAACAGACATTCAACCAAAAATAATATTATAAAGAAGTTGTACAAGAAAGACTAGATATGTATTTAGTTACGAGGATATTCAATTACTTCCTCTAGCATATATTTATGATCAATGATGTTTAGGATTTCCTATTAGTAAATTGTTGATTCCCAAAACCTCGATCACTTTGATCGTACGTAAGCTACTCAAATTCACTAACAAAACCTCGACGCCATAATTATTCACGACCAAATTGCTAACCTCTGATGAAATACATACAGAATCTAAAACATAATCGATACCTGAATAGCAAATACATAGTTCTTTCCAAAATCAAAACAACCTTGCTATAATATAAAAAATCCATATCTAGAATTGAAAAGGGAAGCTTTCCCAAGCCCGGTAACGTTATGAACAAAGTCAATCAACTAATTAGAATCACGCAAAAGAATTAAATTCACACTGGCCTAACCTAAATCCCTTTATTTTCCACCCCAACTCCAACCACTTAAAGGGTAATGTATTGTGACTCAAGATATGAAGTTTTTCATGATTGGATGCATATGAAACGTACTTGGAAAGATCAACAAGAAAACAAATCAAAATCATCGCTAAACTCACTAAGATAAATGGAATTAATAAAAAATGGGTGAATGAGTTAAGATTTGGTACTCTTGATGAGCACAGGTGAGTTGATCAAAGATAAACTGAGGTACATGCAGTTGGTCAAAAAAAGAAATTGTTTGCACACTAGAGAAAATTATTCCAAGTCGAATTAGTAATGCAGATGAACTAATATA
The DNA here is from genome assembly GCF_036512215.1 of Solanum lycopersicum. Taxonomy (NCBI): domain Eukaryota; kingdom Viridiplantae; phylum Streptophyta; class Magnoliopsida; order Solanales; family Solanaceae; genus Solanum; species Solanum lycopersicum. The sequence goes on from NC_090800.1 coordinate 15,535,598, forward strand.
AATTTTCAGTATTCTATAGAAAAACGTGTGCGCCGATTCAACATCCATTTACTCTAATTAGCGATAAAAGTGTGAATAAAGTTCAATTGAATAATCATTGATTCAGAATTTGGATACAACATAATTTTTTCTCCCTTCTCTAGAAATTTTTCAATTTAGGTTATTAGCGATTTGTGTTTGATTTTCTCCTTTTCAAAATTTCAAATAAGTCTCTACTAGTTTATAGACATATAGATGGTAATAATTATCTACGGTGTTAGCTATATTTACTTTTCATTTGCCATAATTAGATTCGGTTGGTTAAGTATTATGCACCTTAGGAAGTAGTAATAGAGCACACAATAAAAAATACAAGAGCAGCGTCCGGTGGAATGAGTTTCTTGTTTTTCTGAAATTGACCAATGGTTTAAGATGTCTCATGTGATAAAAACTATAAGTGGAACAACTATTTTTGTTTGTCATCTTAGATTTTTTTTACATATCGAAAAGGTCATAAAAGTAGATATTGATACATGATTGCTAAATATGAAGACCTGTAGAGAGTGATACTCGGTTGACGTCAATAGCGAAGCTGCACAATGAGACAAGAGAACCTAAGAAAATGATTGATTAGAATTCCGTTTTCATCGATCCAGATCTAGATGATTGATTAGAATTCCTTTTTTATAGATCCAAATCTAAATGATTGATTCGAATTTCTTTTTCATAGATCCAGATCTAGATGGTGGCCTTAGTACAATTTATGGGTTTCAATCCATCGAATTTTGATTTAAGAAAATGAAGGAAAACATTACCTTTGTTTTTGGTAAATGATCCTGATGAGATGTTAACGATAAAGTTGTTCCATCCACTAATCTATCATGAAGAGAAGTTCACTTTTTCCCTCATAGAACTTACCAGTGTACTTCATAAACATACAATTAAGATCATAATTCACTAGACGAAAGACGAACATTGGCGTAGCTAGATGAGTTATAACTGCATAAAGTTCATCGGCGAAGAAGAAGAAGAAGGAATTAATGTGGAACTTTAGCAGTGAACAGTAAAAAGTTAGAGGAAATAAAAAATTTTAGGTCAAACTTCAAAGAGAAGCGTCACAAAAAGGTTTAGTGCCACAAAAATGGGCTTGGTTAATGATGTTGGCCCGATCCAACTCGTTATTTGGATAGGGTTCAGGCAATATTTTTTAACTCAAACTCTACCTATATTTGATGTCTTTTAATGAGAAACATAAAATCTAAATATTTTTTTGAATTTTTTTGGTATTAGTATTATTTTAAGCTACTCAAATTAATATGGTACTTATCTGGGGTACGTATGAAAACAATGTAACATACACTACTATTTTTCTTAAAACATTGAATAAAACAAAATTTCAAATTACAATTTCTGTCAAAGTTTTGTTGCAAATATATGTATCTAACGGAGAAAAGGTATGTATTTTTTATATACGCAGGTTAAGAGTATATGTATTTGGGGCAGTTAATAAAAAGAACATAATTTAATGACAAAAAATAAAGAGTAATCCACGATAATAAAGTCTTTCGAGGATATGGAGTATCCTAAAGATAAAGTCAATATATCAAAAAGAAAATCAAATTCTCTCCTAAATTTAGTTCGTTACTCAGATTTTATTCCGTTTCTTCTATTTAATTCATATTTCATTTTAAATAGGGTGTATTCTTCATTTTTTCAAAATCATTACATCTGAGATTGACAATGAAATATAGTTGTGGTACATACATTCTGAAACTAGATTTTTCAAATGTGAAAACAATTCTTTTAAACCTCTTTGGTAATATACAGTCCTCGTGTACTTATTTGAAGAAATAACTTCAATCTTCTCTCTTTTTTAAACTCAAAACATAATTCTTGAAACAAAGCTAAAACGGTTGTAAAAGACTTATGAAACTTTAAATGACTCCTCTTATTACACTCTTGTTTTCTCTTAACTTTAACTCTTAACTGCTCTTGACTTGACTCTTAAATGATCATTCAATTGAATTATGGATTCAAGGATTAGGATTTCTGTTTATAAAGATCTCATGATGTTTAAGAATAATTCTAGGTAGCTAAACATGAAAAAATCTGGAAATCAATATTTTTGAGGTAGGTTGGCGATGCGGAGGTATTTTTAAATTATAGTTCTGAAAATGTCTTTAGAGGCAGAACACTTTGTGTTAACTCCGCGATGCTCAGCTAAATTTTTTATTTTGGTAACAGGTTGCCAGATGCGTTCCCATTTCAAAATTACGCTCATCCATGTTTCTACTTCGTTTTTCTTCTCTTTCTCACCAAAAGTCGGTTCTTTTTGCTAAATATCTTTTACATATAGTTAACCAAAAAATATATCTAGGCACCTAACCCAAAACGACCCCATAATGCGATTTAATGAACTTAAAAACATCACAACTCAGGCAATTCGAGATTAGCAAATAAATTTGAGAAGGAGGCAATAAGATCATCAATATTTTAATGCTTTTATGATGAATCCAAACCAAAATAATATATTTGGCACATAGGGAATCCCAATGTTATGAGAGCCTTAGAAAACTTGATAGGGATTAGACTCAACGAATTTCACTCATAAGGCTACACGTTCTTTGCGAATTCCTTATTTATCTCCCTTTCAATTCTTCTTTTCTCTCTTCTCTAAGCCATAAGGGTAATTATGACTTTTCCAAAGTGATATAAGACTTGATTTTAACCTTATAAACCTCTAAAACTACATAGGAATTAATTGGTGAAAACACTAGTTTTCCCTTCCCTAAATCCGAATGGGACTTTCCCCAATCTGACAACCCAACTTTCGAAGGGCATAACTCAGTCAGACAATATGGAACTCGCGCAAACTCAGTGAAGTTAGAAAGATATTTATAAGGTATTTCAAACCATATGAATTAATTCCTATAATGCATCATGAGAAAGAAGTTATGCCATTTGAAAATGGTCAAATCTCACTTTCTTAACCAAGACAAATTTTTCCAGATTTTTCCTTTTTCTTTCCAAAAATGATTATTTTTAGTTTCTTAGATATTTCGAATTGTGAGATGTCACAATATTATAACCATAACAAAAACTATGGTTCAATTCCAAATAAATTGGGGTCGGTGATATAAAAGTTAAGCAATAGTAAGACTATTATGAGAAAATGAGAAAAACCATTTATGATACAGATTAACAATTTTAGGGTCATTCTTAACGTTTACATGATATGACATACTATAATAAAAAGAGATTTGTGGAGAGGTTAATAAGAAAGGAGCCGAAGGTCTCCATTTGAATTTAGTTAATTATGTTTTTGTATGGTTATAATGTTCCACTTTACCTGGGAATGTTGTTGTTCTATGCTTTTTTGTCTCTTCTTTAATATATGAAGATGTTTTTTTGTAACTTCTTGGAATTTAGAAAATTTTATTATTTCTAACACACTATTTTCATGGAGATTTTCATATACTTCTTTCTTTTTTCTTACTCTAAAATCTCTCTATGAATCATATTTTTATATAAAAAATGAAATTTTTTTAAAAATATAGCCCTTTATTATTTCAAAGAACGCTTTGCCTTAACAAAAAATATTTTTGACAATGTAGCGTATATATCAAAAATATGAATATTATCTAATGATCATATTTAGTCTTCATAAAATAGTTCAATCTCGTGCGAAGCACGAATAATTTACCTAGTATATACATAAAGGAGAACCCTTAGCCACCTACGTGGCGCCACCAAAAATCAGGATTCCCTTTTAAGTTTATTTTATTCCAAAAGTTACTCTTCTCCGTTAATACAAAGTTGTCTATTAAGAAAAGTTGTGTCTTTTATGAAAGGTTATAACCTTTTAGAAGGGTTGTAACTTTTCCTAAGACCTTTTCGAAAAGTTGTGACTTCTTTGACAAGTTGTCACTTTTATGAAAAAATGTTACTTTTGTGAAAGGTTGTGACCTTTCTGAAGGATTGTAACATTTTCAAAGATTTATAACCTTTCCATAAGACAAAATAATCATTTGTTCGCACTTCCCTTAGTTGTGTATAAACAGAGGACTTCCCTTTTATTCTAAAAGAACGAAAATTTTTAACTACTTCTTCCTCTCTTCTTATGGGCAATTAAAGAGTTGTGTATGTTGTTGCGGTTGAATGGATCCCCGACACCATATTTTTGTATCAATTTATATGTGAATAGAATCTTTATATCTTGAAATGATCTATTCCTTTAAACATGTTACAAGAGGAGAGTAATTTCCTTAATGAGACATTGTGTATTAAATGGGCTCAATTTTTTCCAAACATTTTCGTTCTATTTTTGAAGATTCTGGTATATTTTTTACAGTCATTAGTAATGTTTATATTATTAATTGTTGTTTTTTCGTACATGCTTTGAATTTTGTTGTTTACGTTTATGAAAAGTTATTGTTATAAGTATTTGTTTATATATATTAAATAACAAATGTTAATTGGGTATTAACGCAAGTTTTCTCTACTTAAATTATTGAAGGTACACTAAAACCCCTTACAAATCTATAATTTTTTTCCTCAACAACATCATTCCTTCACATACAAGGATGTGATTTAGTGTTCTTTTGAAAAATCATGTGACAGTTAATAACTTTGCATATCCATATATTTTGGTTTTTATGTTGTTGTTATCTACTTTATGAAATTTTTACAGTGGTTATTATAAGTACATTATGAATTTATCTATAAAAACTGGATAGCTCGAAACTGAACATGCAAACTGAAAATGCAACAATTAATCTTGTAATTAATGTATATCTCAAGTGTTTGAAATATCTGACCTAGCATGTGTAATTCAAGAACTAAAGAAATACAAAGCTAGAGTTCTGAAATTCATGCGATAATCTGAGTTATAATATGATAATCTTATTTTAATCGTAAAACTAATACATTCATAAAGTTCTGTTAAGATTCTAGAAACCCTAGATCTAATCATGATATGGGAATCAAGAATCTGACTTTAAACTAGGGACCCAATGGGTGAAAGGAACCCACTAGTGTAATCCCACATTCCTGGTGTTGAAATCCACAAAATAATAAATATGTTTTGGGGATGGAACTGATGGAAATTGTGGCATTCTTTGTAACACCCCATAGCCTATATAGACAAAAAATCAGTTTTTTTCTAAAAAAATCTGCATGTGCAACCAACAGTGGCATCAACGGTCCGTAGGCTGGACAACCATCGATGGGATCAGAAACTCCCTAAAACTCAGCCGAGAAAAATTGGATAAGTCTTGATCTACGAATGGACCGATGGTCCATAGGTCAAAAGATGGTGTGTAGTCCTTGATCGTCGATAAAGACCCCCAACAACCCACTCTCTGACAAGAGCTACGGATGACCAACACGATCATAGGTGGAAAATTTGAAGACAATTAAGGGCAAATGAAGTTGGGTTAACTTCAAATGATAATAAATCTTAGCACGAAATGAATTAAGTGTCTCATGACCTACCCACATATAGATAATTGAATTATCTTTCCATTGCCACCGACCTTTCCAAAATAAGACCTACGAGTAAAAAGTTATGCCCAATTTAGTAAAGGCATGTCGAACAGGCCCTAACGACGGACCCAACGACGACGCTTTAAGAAGACAATGAACCGTCAGTCCTGTCCGTCGTTTGGCCTGACATCAACTTTCCCTGGGGTATTTTGGACCTCTTTCACTCCATTTAAACCCTAGGCTATGTCGTTTGGACCATAAATCATCACATTTTAGTCAGTTTAAGCCTAGAAACATAATTAAAACATATCCAAGTCAAATCATTAAATTAAAACCTAGAAATTTAAAAGCAAGAGAGGAGAAAAAGCTCAGGAACCCTAGTTCAAGCATACCACAAGTTCCAGCAGTTTCAGCCCCGAAACTTAAAGTATTTTTTCGTGGACTTCATCACCAGGTATGTAGGATTTCACTAGTGGGTTTCTTTCACCCAATGGGTCCCTAGTTTTTTGTCAGATTCTTGATTCTCTTGCGATGATTAAACCTAGGGTTTCTAGAACTTTAATAGAACTGTATGAATTTATTAGTTTTATGTTCTAAATCAGATTATCATATTATTATTCAGTTTATTGCATGAATTTCAGAACCCTAGCTTTGTTTTTCTTTAGTTCTTTAATTGCACATGCTAGGTCAGATATTTCAGACACTTCAGATATACATGCCTCAGTTATAAATGCATAATTACCATATTAATTGTTGCATTCTAAGTTTGTATGTTCAGCTTTGAGATATCCACTATTTACAGAAATTCAGACATAAACAGTTAATTTACAGAATTCATTGAGACTAGGGTTCAGCGTACCCAAACAGTCGTAGAACAACTAGAAAAATAGGTTGTAAGTCCCCTCTGTGGGCAATCAGATTTATCATGCCAGCATGCCTTTATTCCTCTTGTAGGGTATATTGGGTCCTCTTGATGGGGCGTATACATCGGACTCCACATTTAGCTCATGTGGTTTTATTATAGATTATTAGTAGCTCCCACAGATCAGTCAGACTCTCTACATTGACCATTTATCAGTGTAGTCGATATTCAGTTTCAGAATGTTATAAATTGGTCATTACATCCCATTAGCTCAGAATTCAGTTTATCATGTCAGATTATTATACTTGCTATTATGTTTATTCAGTTATGATTTATTTCATCATTATTCCATCAAACATGCTCAGTACCTTTCAAGTACTGACGCATACGTACGCTACATCTTCTTGTGATGTAGGTTCAGGTTCTCAGCATCCAGATCATGCATATATCAATTTCCGATCCGCTATTCAGCAGATTCAGTGGTGAATCCTCATTCTCCGAGGATAACAGTCATGAGTGTCATTTCAGTCTTTAGTCATTTAGTTTCAGTTTTTGCTAGATTAGCTGGGGTCTTGTCCCAGTATTTCTAGTCCAGTTTAGAGGCTTATTTCAGACATAATTAGTTTCAGCTTAGTAGTGAGTTAATATTCCCTTCGTATTACACTCATTGTTTTCAAATTCTCATGTATAGAATATGGGTATTCCCCGTCTTTTTAGATTTAGTTATGATTTAGCTCCTACAACAGTTTATTATCTTTAGTATGCTCATGATGTTAGGATCAAATTCACGCACACACACTAGATGAATGAAGAACACAAGAACTTTCATAGAAAGAGATGAGAGATATAGAGAGAGAAAGAGAAAATCCAATATTTCGTGGTAACACCCCGTGAGTAAACTTTTCCACGACGGTGAGCTATATTTATATTAATAAATCAGAGTACTTTTGGTTATAGAGAATAAATAGGAAAGCCTAAAATAGAGAATAAATAGGAAAGCCTAAAATTAATCAAGATCCACTACCTAACAATTTCCCACTTGGAGACTAACTCAGTCATCCAAAAAATACATTCTCAAAAAAAATCTCTTCATCATCAACATCTTTACCGCACCGCAACATCTGTAGCAACAACTACAGAAGACCGACCGAGGTTTTACATAACCTAAGTTTCCCAACATCAACACATTTCGTCAACATGTCTGCCGGGTTCTTTGCACCCTCTATCTTCTCCAAGCACATATCACCATCCTCCACTGCCCTGCGAGTAAAATGGTATCGGCTTCTATTGTGCTTTGTCTTCGAATGATAGACTGAATTTTTCACCAATTGTATGGCACTCTGGCTATCTGAGTAAAAGAATCTTCTCGCTCTGCTTCTTGCCCAATTCCTCAAGATAATCTGCCAGCCATATCATCTCTTTCTCAGCTTCAGATATTGCCACATACTCAGCTTTAGTAGATGAAAGAGAAACACACTTCTGAAGCCTGGACATCCAACTCACTGCTATTCCACCTATGGTGTAAATGTACCCGGATGTACTCTTGCTCGAGTCAACATCCCCACCAAGATCAGCATCCACAAAACCCTGTAGAGTCACCTTGCCTTTGCCAAAACAAAGTGAAGTACTGGATGTACCTCTCAGATATCTCAGAAGCCACTTCACAGCTTCCCAATGCTCTTTCCCAGGGTTCGCCATGTACCTGCTAACAACTCCCACCGCATGTTCTATATCAGGTCTAGTGCACACCATAGCATACATCAAACTACCAACTGCTAAAGCATATGGAACAAGTGTCATGTGATCACGCTCCTCGGTAGTCTTGGGTGACTGCTCCTTTGACAATTTAAAGTGATTTCCCAATGGAGTAGTCCTGGGTTTAGCATCATTAACCCTGAATCTGCTCAGCACCTTTTCAATGTACAACTCCTGAGATAGATTTAAAGTGCCAGCAGATCTATCTCGAGAAATCTTCATCCCCAAAATCTACTTCGCTGGACCCAAATCTTTCATCTTAAACGTTGCAGACAACCTTGTCTTAAGATTGTTTATCTCCCTCATACTAGATCCTGCAATCAACATATCATCCACATACAAGAGTAGAAAGATATATGAATCAGTGTATTTCTTGAAGTAACAACAAGGATCCTTTTCATCTTTGCAGAATCCACTCTTGATCATGAAGGAGTCAAATTTCTTGTACCCACTGCCTTGGTGCTTGCTTTAGTCCATACAAGCTCCTAGTGAGCTTGCACACCATGTGTTCATTGCCTGGAACCACAAATCCTTCCGGTTGCTGCATATAGATCTCTTTGTCCAGATCTCCATGTAAAAACACTGTTTTTTACATCCATTTGCTCTAGATGCAAATTCTCCGATGCAATATTACTCAAAAAAATTCGAATAGAGGTTAACTTCACAATAGGATAAAATATTTCAGCATAATCAATACCTTTCCTTTGTGAATATCCTTTAACCACTAAACGAGCCTTGAACCGTCTTTTGCCATCTGATTCAGTGTTGATTCAGAACACCCATTTGTTCAACAAAGCTCTCTTCCTTGCACGTAACTCAGTCAACACTCATGTGTCGTTCTTCTCAAGTGACCTCATCTCATCATCCATGGCTTGCTCCCACTTGATCGAATCCTCCACCTGTAGGGCCTCATCAAAAGACTCTGATTCCCCCTCATCAGTCAGCAATAGATACTGTAATGAAGGTGAATACCTATCTGGTGCCCTGATGGATCTGGATGATCTCCTTAATATCTGCTCAGGTGTAATTTTCTCCACTTGAGATTCTTCAGTAGGAGTTGGTTGAGTATCTGCTTCTACATCTCTGGGGTTACTCTTCTCCAACTCAACCTCAACTCCCACTTGCTTTGTAATCTCTAGAACCTTCTGCTCTCTGTCCTTGTAAAGGACAGACTCATCAAATGTCACGTCACAATGTCTCATGATCTTTCTGTTCTTATCATCCCAAAACCTGTAACCAAACAAATCAGAACCATAGCCTATGAAGTAACACTTCACAGCCTTGAAATCAAGCTCTTCTCTCTTTTCTGGATCAACATGAACATAAGCAGTGCAATCAAAAGTCCTCAAGTGTAAGTACTTGAGTTATTTTCCTGTCCACGCCTCCTCTGGAATCTTGAACCCTAAAGGAACTGATGGTCCCCTGTTGATCATGTATGCAGCTGTGCTCACAGCATCCGCCCAAAGTGTTTTGGGCAGCCCACAGTGTATCCTCATACTCATTGCACGCTCATTCAATATTTTGTTCATCCTCTCAGCAATTCCATTCTGCCTTGCCTTACCAGGAACTGTTCTCATCAATCTGATTCCCTCAGCTACACAGAATACCTTAAACTCTTATTTGTCATAGTCTCATCCATTGTCAGACCTTAGGCATTTGGCTTTCAAACCGTCGGATTCTCAACTTCAGCTTTCCACTTCTTGAAAGTTGCAAACACATCTGAATCATGGTTCAATAAGTAAACCCATACCTTCCTACTGAATTCATCAATAAAGGTAACATAGAATCTGGATCCTCCAAGTGATGATACTGGAGATGGTCCCCAAACATCTGTATGGACCATTTCCAACCGCACTTTCTTTGGCTCTCTAGGAATCTTTGTGAAGCTTACTCTTTTCTGTCTGCCCATAACACAGCTCTCGCAAAGATGCATATCAACAGACTTCAGACCCTCTTATTCTCCTTTTGCAACCAGCATCTTCATTCCTTTAGTACTCAGGTGTCTAAGTCTGTTGTGCCACATACATGAACCGGAAGCACCTTCAGCAACAGCGGCCATATTTATACACCTGCAGTGTTGTACAAGGTTCCAGATTTGGTGCCACGAGCTACTACTATAGCACCTTTCACGATCTTCCACGAACCATTCCCAAACTCTGCTGCATATCCCGTGCTATCCAACTGACCAACAAAGATCAGATTTTTCTTGATCCCAGGAATATATCTGACATCCTCCAATGTCCACTAGTTTTCCGAGGTGGTCTTTATGCAAACATCCCCCTTTCCTTCAATCTCTAAGGCTTAATTGTTAGCAAGATATACTTTTCCAAAATTTCCAGGTTTGAAGTTTTGGAACAACTCCTTGCTTGGAGATGAACGGAAAGATGCACCAGAATCCAAAATCCATGATTCAACCGGGTTGTTCACACTAAGGATAATAGCATCCCCAATGTCCTCTGCTAAATTTACAGAATCATTGTCATCTCCAAATTTCTGATTCTGTTTCTTCTTTGGCTTTGTACAGTTCATCCGAAAGTGCCCTTTTTCTCCACAGTTCCAACAAGTCACGTTTGATCTGTTCAGCGATTTTCCTCGATTCTTTGATTTTGATCGACCATGTTGATTTTTGTCTTTCGTCTTACTTCTCCCCCTTCGGTAAACGCTGAGAGCACTGCCCGATGAATCTCCCACTTCTCGTTTGCGAATACTTTTGCTAAGAACAACATCATTGATTTTATCAAACTTCAGTTTCTCAGATCCACGGGAACTGCTAATCGCAGCAACAACAGTATTCCAAGACTCGGGCAGAGATGACATCAAAATCAACGCCTTAATTTCATCTTCGAAATTAATATCCACAGAATTGAGTTGACTCACAATCATATTGAACTCGTTTATATGATCAGAAACAGATCCATTCTCAAACATCTGTAAATTGAAAAATCTACGCATCAAATATACCTTGTTCATAGACGATGATTTTTCTTACATGTTTGACAGTGCCTTCAACAGACCAGACGTAGTCTTCTCCTTCACGATGTTGAACGCCACGTTTCTTGACAAAGTCAACTGGATCAACCCTAGAGCCTGGCGATCCTTGAGTTTTCACTTTTCCTCCGTCATGGATTTTAGATTCGCCCCGGTCAGCGGTTCGTGAAGATATTTCTGGTACAGATAATCTTCAATCTGCATTTTCCAGAAACTGAAATCGAATCCATCAAACTTCTCGATTCCAAGCTTCAAACTATCCATCTTCTGTGATTGTGTTGAATCTCCTTAGCTCTGATACCAGTTGTTAGGATCGAATTTACGCACACACACTAGATGAATGAAGAACACAAGAACTTTCAAGAGAAGGAGATGAGAGATCTAGAGAGAGAAAGAGAAAACCCAATATTTCATGGTAACACCCCATGAGTAAGCTTCCGCGGTGGTGAGGTATATTTATATTAATAAATCAGAGTATTTTTTGTTACAGAGAATAAATAGGAAAGCCTAAAATAATCAGGCTCCACTACCTAGCACGTGATCATGTCAGCAGAGTTATCTTGGTATCACTTGTGGTCCTAGGTTCCGTGTCCACATCTCTAGGGTAACTTGGGGCGTGATAAAACTTGCTATCAGAGCACTAGGTTCAAGAGTCCTATGATGTCTGAAAAAGCCACACTAAATAGAGTTCTTTTCATGGGTGTGAAGTGCACTACACTTTAATGAGAGGGAAGTTATGAAGTGTTTTAGGAAAAACTTCACTTTCTTGTTACTCTTATTGTGCGTAAAGTATGCTCAAATTCCATTCTTACTTGATGTTATGCCATTAAGATCATGCCTTCTGGTAGATCTTAGGCATGGAATGCTAATGCACGCAATGCTAACGCAGTTCCTCTAGTACTAGATAAGGAAGTTCAAATGCAGAGTTTCGGAATTTTCAAATTTTGGCTCAGAGTATGACCAACCACAACAATTAGCAGGTTTTAATTCCTACTGATAGAAATGACGGATTAGTGTCAGCCAGAGTTTGTGATTTTTTTAGGATGAAGCTGCCTAAGTTTTTAGGGTCACAAGTTGGTAAGGACCTACAGAAGTTCATTGATGAGGTCAATAAAATATTTGGTGTGATGTCAGTAACTAGTAATGATAGGTGAGATTGGCAACCTACTAACTCAAAGATATGACTCACATATGGTTCACTCAGTGGAATGACAACAAACATGACATTGTCTTTTGTAACTTAGTATAGCAGTCCAATTCAGTGTTAGCCCAGAAACTCTCTCAGAACCTTTCTCAGTCTCTACTCTAGTCAGTGATCGAGTTATAGCTAGACGGATATTCAGAAATTGACATGTCATAGTCTTTTAGAAATTCACCTCAGCAAATTTAGTAGATTTAAAAATCTAAGAATGGAAGGGTAGTAGCTTAGCGCCTATAGATCAATTTATTTCTTACCTTAAGGACAGAAAGATGATATTTAAGGGTTATCTCTATCACCTAATTTGGGATAAGGATACTAGGCTTGAAACTCCAACTCTTGAGTTAGTTCCAGTAGTCTGTGAATTTCCAGAAGTGTTTCTAGAAGATCTTCCCGGAGTCCCTCCCGAAAGGGAAATCGACTTCGGAATTGATCTCCTTCCAGATAACCAACTTATTTCTATTCCTTCTTACAAAATGGCTCCAACAAAGCTTAAAGAATTGAAAGAGCAGTTGAAGTTGAAAGACCTTCTAGATAAAGGCTTTATTAGGCCTGGTATTTCACCATGGGGTGCACCAGTGTTGTTCATAAGGAAGAAAGATGGTTCTCTTAAAATGTGCATTGACTATAAACAGTTGAACAAGGTCACAATCAAGAATAAGTATCCCATCCCCATGATTGATGACTTGTTTGACCAACTTCATAGTGCTAGTCATTTCTCAAAGATAGACATCAGATCGGATTATCATTATTTAAGAGTTAGAGATAGTGACATTCCAAAAACAGCCTTCAGAACTTGTTATGGTCATTATGAATATGTTGTTATGTTGTTTGGACTAACTAATTCTCCTGCAACTTTCATGGATTTGATGAACACAATTTACAAACAATACTTGAACTTGTTAGTTATCATCTTTATTGATAATATCCTCATTTACTCTAGGAGTGAGGAAGAACATGCAAGTCATTTGAGAATTGTTTTACATACACTCAAGGATCGCCAATTATTTGTAAGTTCAGCAAATGTGAATTCTAGTTGCAATCTGTTGCTTGCCTTGGTCGCATTGTATATAGCAAAGGGATCCGAGTGGATTCACAGAAGATAGAAGGAGTGAAACAATGGCCCAGACCTACCTCTACTACAGATATCAGAAGTTTCGTAAGTCTAGAGAGTTATTATAAAAGGTTCGTTGATTCACAGAAGATAGAAGCAGTGAAACAATGTCCCAAATCTACCTCTGCTGCAAATATCAAAAGTTTCGTAGGTATAGCAAGTTATTATAGAAGGTTTATGGAAGTATTTTTATCCATAGCCTCACCATTGACTAGGTTGACTCAGAAGATGGTTAAATTTCTGACCCTCAGATGATTATGTGAAAAGCTTTGCGAAATTGAAAACTAGATTGACTACAGCTCCTGTCTTGACTCTACCAGAGGGTTCAGATGGTTATGTGATCTATTGTGATGCATCCAGAGTTGGCCTAGGTTGTGTGTTGATGCAGCGAGGTAAGGTGATAGCTTATGCCTCTAGACAACTTAAGGTTCATGAGAAGAACTATCAAACTCATGACCTCGAGCTTGCAATAGTGGTGTTTCCACTCAAGATCTGGAGACACTACTTGTATGGCGTTCACGTAGATGTGTTCACTGATCGTAAAAGCCTTTAGTATGTGTTCACCCAGATGGAGTTGAATCTTCGGCAGAGAAGATGGATTGAGTTCTATAAGGATTATGATATGAGTGTGCATTACCATCCTAGTAAGGCGAATGTAGAGTAGATTCTCTATGGGTAGTGTAGCCCATGTTGAGGAAGAAAGGAAGGAGCTAGTGAAGGATGTTCACAGGTTTGCTCGCTTGGGAGTTTGACTTATGAGCATATCAGACAGCGGTATAACAGTTTGGAATGGGTCAGAATCGTCTTTGGTAGTGAAGGTTAAGGAAAAGCAAGACAGTGACACAATCTTGATTGAACTTAAGGGTGCAGTGCATAATTAGAGAGTGGAGGTTTCCTCCAAAGGGGGAGATGGTTTACTTCTCTACCAAGGTAGATTGTGTATTCCTGATGTGAGCGAGTTGAGACCGCATATTCTTGCAGAAACCCACAACTCTACGTATTCTATTCATCCAGGTGCCACTAAGATGTACCGCGATCTGCGAGAACTCTATTGGTGGAATTTCATGAAGAGAGATATAGCAGATTTTGTGAGTAAGTGCCCCAATTGCAAGCAAGTCAAGATAGAACATCAGAAACAAGGAGGTATGACTCAAGAGATCGATATTCCTAGTTGAAAGTGGGATGTGATCAATATGGATTTCATCTTAGGGTTACCTCGTACTCGCAGACAGCATGACTACATTTGTGTGATAGTTGATAGGATAGCTAAGTCTTCTCGCTTTTTTAGCGATCAAGACTACAGGTTCGGCGGAGGACTATGACAAGCTTTACATCAATGGAATTGTGAGGTTGCATGGGGTTCCTTTGTCTATCATCTCAGATAGAGGTCCTTAGTTTACCACTCATTTCTTGAAATCATTTCAGAAAGGTCTTGGTACAAGTTAACCTTAGTACAACATTTCATCCACAGACGGATAGGCAGGCAGAGCGTACCATTCATACCTTAGAGGATATGTTTAGAGCTTGTATGATCAATTTAAAATGTAGTTGAGATGATCACTTTTCTCTTATTGATTTTGCCTACAATAATAGCTATTCCAACATTCAGATGGCCCCATATGAGGCTTCATATGGGCGTAGATGTAGATCTCATGTTTGTTGGTTTGAAGTAGGTGAAGCAACTTTTATAGGGCCATATTCAGTCCTTTATGATATGGAGTGAGTGCTATTCATTGGAGATAGATTTAAGACACCCCAAAGTTGTCAGAAATCTTATGCAGATATTAGGAGAATAGAACTAGAGTGCCAAGTTGATGATTGGGTTTTTCTGAAAGTCTCACCTATTAAACGGGTGATGAGATTTGGAAAGAAAAGAAAGCTCAGCCCTAGATATGTAGGACCTTAAAAGATCTTAAAAAGGGTTGGCAAGGTAGCATATGAGTTAGAGTTGCTAGCAGAATTAGCAGCAATGCATCTGTTCTTCCATATCTCATTACTGAAGAAGTGTGTGGGTGATCCAGCCTATGTAGTGCCATTAGAGAGTATGGCGGTGAAATATTGTCTTTCTTATGAGGATGTACCAGTCGAGATTCTTAACCGTCAGGTCAGAAGGTTGAGAAACAAAGAAGTATTTTCAGTCAAGGTTTTGTGGAGAAGTCAGTCCGTAGAGGGAGCTACTTGGGAAGCTGAAGCAGCCATGAAAGCAAGTATCCTCACCTCTTTCCTTCCGATTCCACTCCAGCTTGAGGTAATAGTTCCTCTTTAGTTTTACATTCCTTCATGCGTAAATTCAGTTTTAGATTGATGTTCCCTCAGTTTTTACTTGCATTTTCACCGTAGTTGCACGTACTCAAAACTCAATTAAGTCAAAAACTCAGTTCTAGGCGTTTAGTAGTGGGATTTGCAACTCTTTTCCTCTATTTCAGCTAGTTTAATCTTCATTTGAAGACGAATGTTTCCAAGGGGTATATAATGTAAAACCAAATGCCAAAATAGACCAAAAATAAGTTTTTTTCAGAAAAATCTGCATGTGCAACCAATGGTGGCATCGACGGTCCGTCCTGCACAACAGTCGATGGGACAGAAACTCCCAAAAACTCAGCCGGGAAAAATTGGCTAAGTCTTGATCGATGGGTGGACCAATGGTCCTTAGGTCACACGATGGTCTGTAGTCCGTGACCGTTGATTGAGACCCCCAATCACCCACTCTCTGACAAGAGATACGGATGACCAGCACGGTCCATAGGTGAAAAATTTGCTGACTGTTAAGGGGAAATGCAGTTGGGTCAACTCAAGGATAATATGGTCATTTCATATATATTTCATTTTAAAATTCTATAAATTCTATTTTTAAATTTGTCAAAATATTTTTTCAAGTGACAAAATTTTCTGCATAAGTTACATGACTATTCTAGAAACTATAAATTATAAGATTTTTTTAGAACTAAGTCCATGACTCAAGTAAATAGACACTAACACATTCTTCATTTCATTCACTCCTCAATTCTCCCCTCTCTCATGTCATATACCAATAAATTTGTCACCCCCTTTATTTATAATTTGCATCCTAAATTTTTTTCAACATTAAGAACTTCATCTTTAATTATTTCCCTACATGATAGCCCTACTTTTGTAAAACAATTATAAGACAAAAGTAAAATTCACTATTTCTTAGTATGAAAACACCATTTTCAGACTTATACATATAATAAATTTTGAACAAAATTAAATTGATCCACATTATTCATACATTCTTATGAATATGATAATGGACCAGATAACATGTTAAATTCAATATCAATCACAATTTCAATTCTCAAAAGGCCTAATTCATAATAAATGCATCCAGTGAGCAAGCTCTTCAAGAATACAATTTTCAAAAATTTCAGAGCATGTTATGAGACTTTTAAATTTCATGGCATTGCTTTTGTTTTTGGATTGCAAAATTAATTTTTGAAATATCTAATTTATTTGATTTCTCTTTTTATGTATAATTTCAAAACATATATGTCATTATCTAATTAGTGAGAAACATATATTTATTTACTACTACTATTTTATAATCAGTTGAAATCATTTTAAGCAAGTTATGTAAATTATTGTTTTAACTACCTTATGTTAAATTACTGCAGTATATATAATGTTAACTTTTGTTGATATTTTTAAATTCTCATTATTTGAGTTAAAACATTTATCCATCAGGCATATAAATTAGTTTTAAAAAAAAGTTATTTTCTTACTATACTAGATTGTTCTCCTAATTTTAATGAATATTACAAAATGTTAAGTCATAAATATTTAATCCTTTTATCATTTTGTAAAGAATGAGAAGATTCATTTTAGTTTTTATCAAGTAGGTCATTATTTTTGTTTGTTAAACGCCTCTAAAACAAATTTACAATTGTACTCAAAATTAATAAACAGATGGATCAGTACAAATTTTTTTAAAATATTGAGACTTATATCTTTAATCTATTTTCTTGAATATTTTTCAAATAAAATAGAAAAAGAATATCATTATATTAATTATTTAATTCGAATGACAATATGTTAAAATAATCACGGGAACATTTGCTATTTATTATTATTACTTATCATGTTTATTTAAAAATGTCAAATATAATTTTTATATTTGAATTTTTGAGAAAGAATTATTTTTTTGATGTATCCTTATATTGTAGAAACAATTTCTGGTTTTATTAACTTTGTGCCCTCTGTGACCCCTCTATAAAGGAGTATAACTTGAAGTCTTGACTATTGGGTATAGTACTCGTATGTAGTTTTTTTCATTGTTCCTTAATTTGATCAAACACGTTGTCTTGCTTTATCTCTGTCTCACACATGTTCTCCATAGTAATTTATTGAATGTGGCTATATATTTTTACTGGTTTAGATTTTTCTATTTCGAAATGTTTAATCTCTTTTTTTCTTTTTGGAATAGGAAACAACTCTTTGAAAAGTACAAAGCAACAAAATATTTTGGCTATGGACAATATTTTTCATATCGCTATGTGATTTATGTGTTCATGGTGCAAACTTCGAAGTACCAACACTGCTAGAAAAGTAATACGATGCGTTAATCATGTAGCATAGGATGGCGGATAATGTAATGAGCCAATGACACACGCTTGAGTTTGATTTTGCAAGTGTATTAAAGGAAGTAATAGGTAAGTGTGATATATATTATCGTATGTAGGGATGTAAAAAGAATATGAAAGATCGACCGAACCAATCGAACGGAATGGTATCGAACCGATTTATTAAATAAAAATATGATTTATCAAATATATATTTATTTAAATTGTGGATTATTCTTTAAGTGTATACCGTGCCAAACAAGTAGGATGACTTATCTCTAGTGACAATTCAAATTAGACATCATAATTCATATTGTTGGACCCGTGCATAGCACGGGCAATACTCATCTAGTATTATATAGAAGAGTGAAGTGGGAGGACGATCAAGGGCAAAAATATAATTTCACGCTAACAAAAATTTATTAAGAAAAATGATAAATAATTCTAGAAGCATCTCTTTTATATATGAAGTGAATAATGATCAAGAGCAAAAATATAATTTCATACTAATAAAAATTTACCAAGAATAATTACAAGAAAATTAAATAGTTCTAGAAACATTTTAAATCGTTGTTATTACTTCACTTTCTTTTCTTTTGTGAGTTATTGTAATATCTATTTTATTGTTACTCTATTTTACCGTTACTTTAATATAATTCTTTATATGTTTTCAAATTCATTATGTTTATAAAAAATGTTAATTTTTATATAAAATTTATGATGAATTAATTATTTCCATATTTATTTTGGTTCTAACTAATATACTTGAAAATAAATAAATGTGATAAAATTAATAATATAAATTATATTGAAATCAAAAAAAATATATATATATATATATATATATGTATATACATATATGTGTGTATATATATATATATTAAAAAAAAATTAAAATTTGAAATAAAATTAACTATCTATTATTTTTAAAATACAAAAAAGAAATAACTTCGTATTATTTTTAAAATTTAAAAATAAACATATCTTCCTATTATTTAGGTGGTTACAATTCTTTAATTTGATATTTTTATAAATTAGAAAACTGAATTTTTTTATAAATAAATATAAATACATATCAATAATTAGAATTAAAACGACACATGTCAACAATACAAAATTTATAATTTAACTAATTTTATATAGTCAATAATTAAATTGATTAAATATAAACACATGCAATAATTAAAATTAGACGCATTTATTAGACCCAATCAATTACACGGTAGTTACACAAAAATTTATATAAATAATAATAAATTATTAGACCTATTTATTAGAGCCAATTAATTCTACAGCAGTTAAACAATTAAAAATTCACAGTTACTATTTTTTAAAATTTAAATTCTTACAGTTATTTGAAGCAATAGAATTACATTATATAAATTTACTTCTTCTTTTATATTTTGTTGAAACAAGCAAATACGCTCTCTGCAATTTCTTTGTTCATGGCTATGTTTCTATTTTTTATTTTTTATTTTTTTTGGTGATTTATTGCTATGTTTCTATTTGTATTTTTTTTTTTGGGGGTGAATTATTGTTTGAATTATTATATTTAATATATTTTATGATTAGATGATGAAGAGAAGATCTCTTGGCTTAGAATAATATTTAGAAAAAGACGTAGACAACATGTTTCTTCGAAGATAAGTTCATAGTTTGTTCTTATAATTGAAAGGAGTTTGTTTAATTTTGCTTAAGATAAGAAGTATGTTTTATATTATCAATGTTCTTTATGTTTAGCTTTTGTTGTATTATAGTCATGTTGTTAGTTTGTATGAATACTATTCTTTCTTCTTAGATCTTTATAAAATGTACCATGATATAGTAACATGAAGCAATCTAAATTTTGAATTTTTTTTTTGCTCTCAATATTAAAAAGTGTTATTTAATAAAATTAAACAATTAAACTTAGATGATCAAGGTGTTCTTTTAATTATTTTGGGATCATTGTATGTTCATTGCACTAAAGTGATTGCTCAACCTATATTTTTGACATTGATAAATAAATTCTCAATTTCGTTCGTGCCTTTCTTTTCAATTGAGATGGTAAGCAAAAATCTATTTTCTATTAATCACTTTCACATTTGTAATTTTAAAAAATGTAATAAAAAATAAAAAATAATTTCTAACACTTGAATTTCAATTTATGTTCACATACTTAAACTTGGAAGAGAATTGTTTTTAACAAATCACATTTTTTTTATATAATGGTTTGGATAAATCCAAATTGATGTCATCACAGCAGGACAATCACTTCCATCGCGTCTATTTTTAATTGCTGATAATTATGTGTTACTCAGATATTAAAATTTTGATGTTTGTTTGAATGTATGCATTTCACTGCTTATTTTTTGTAATTCAAAATAATGAATTTGAAAATTGTGCAAGAGATTTAAGCACTGTGTTGTGAAAGTCGTCCTACATACGATCATAATAGATGTAGGTTGTAGTTATTTTTGTTGTAATTTATTTCTTGTATTGTTGGTTCATCTGATGCAATGAGAGCATTCGATTGTGAATAAACATGCGAGCATTGGTTAATTTAGTTGTAGCAAATATTGCTCAAGAAGTGTTTTTTGGTTTTATAAAATTGTTTGTGCAATAAATGTGATTTTATTTATTTTGTTCTTCATAGGTTATCTTTATCATATTTAGCATTTGTAATATTTGTTGATTTTTACTGGGATTAATATTAATATTTTTAGGATTTTATGTTATTTTGACATCTTTAAATTTACAACAACAAAAAAATAAGCATACAATATCTAGATTGTTTCATGCAACAAAGAACATAGGGAGAATTTGTAGGATTGGAATTCATCAAAGGCTAAATTGTTGACTCATTTGACATATTTTAAAAAAAGAGATTCCGTACTTGAAGTTTATGCACAGTATAAAGTAAGTATTGCAATTTTACTGAATTTTCAATTCTTTTTTAGTTTGTTACCATCTTCTAATTCAATAGAACATGCAATTTCTATTTATAAATTTCACTTTGACTTCTTATTTAATTGAGTAAATTTTTTGTGTCTTTTTTTTGTGATTTTTTTTCTAGATTTTGCTTTCATTAGTTGAAAGTGATCGATATTCCTTGAATTTTTAAAAGGGAAAATCGTATATAATAACAAACTATTAATTCAAATTAAATACTATAAATATACTTTGATTTAATTGTACCCTATAGGAAATTTTAGCTATTTTCGACATTCTCCTTGGTGAAATCTCGCTCGCAACTCTCGTTTGGTGGCAGTCTCGCTCGCCTCTCTCGCTTTTTATATGAAGACAAATGAGTGAAATGCGTTTGTGTTTGTATAATGCGAGAGGAAATTGTATAAATACATATATTTTCGTTCTCCTCTCTCCCCTCTCCCAGATTTTGCTTGTCACTCTCCCTAATCCCGCTCTGCACCCTTGCCTCTCTCGCTTATACAAACAGAAACAAAATGTATAAATTGTGTTTCTGTTTGTATAAAACGAGAGAAAATTGTATATACACATGTAAATACATATATTTTTGTCCTATACAATTATTAATTATACAATAAAAATACTTCCTTGCCCAGTTTCTTTTGCCGTTTTATACAAATTTAAATTGTATATAATTTGTCTCTTTCTCGTTTTATACAATTCGATTCAATAGTATATTCACTGTCCAAGTCTCTTTTGTGTTTCTCTCTTTCTCGTTTTATATAAATTCAAATTGTATATAATTGCTCGTTTTCTCGTTTTGTACGCAATTATGAAAACTTTAATATAGCATACAAATATGAATTTTGTGTTTGCTACATGTAAAAGTTACCCTTTTTTAAATATGTTTTAAATAAAAACGCATAAAAACAAGGTAAAAGGCGTTACAATGAAAAAGGGAGTTGATACAGCGATTCTTGGTTTTGTATTTCTATGATGGATATGAATCTTTGACATGTATTTGCTATTATTTTATTACTCCATTGTAATTATTAATATTATTTATTTCCATTGCAATTATTTTTACTGCACTTGACAAAATCTGCCTATCCGAAATGAACTCATTAATAATAAGCAATGAAGATTGAAATATGAAGTTATACAAGATAGGACATACCATATATATTGAGACATCATATTCTTTATTGGATTGATTATTCAAGATAAGAAGGTACTAAGAAACAGTTTTTTAAGAGTTTTTCTTACATTTATTGTTCTTTAAGAACGATTCTTGGTAACAGAAACATGGATACATTCAAATTTTTTGTGTAAAAAATATATTTTAAGTGGCCTGCAAGATGATTTGTACAATGTGTACAACAATGTCAAAACATCAAAAGAACTCTGGGATGCTTAAGAAAAGAAGTACAAAACAGAGGATGCCGGAATGAAGAAGTTCATTGTGGCAAAGTTTCTGGACTATGAGATGATAGCTAGTAAGACCGTCGTCACCCAAGTTCAAGAACGGCAGGTCATAATCCATGATATCCTTGCGGAAGGTATAAATTTATTTAATGCCTATGTTAGAAATATTAAGTTTTTCCTTAATACTCACATAATCTTTAATGTAGGATTGATTGTGAATGATGCCTTTCAAGTGGCTGCAATTATTAAAAAGTTACCTCCATTGTGGAAGGACTTCAAAAAGTACTTGGAAAATAAACACAAGGAGAGGATTCTTGAAGATCTCATAATAAGGTTGAGAATCGAAGAGAATAATAAGGCTACAGAAAAGAGGTCACGTGGTAACTCAGCAGTATCTGGAGTAAATGTTGTTGAAGAAGATCCTACAAAAATAAAAAAGAAAGAAAACATTTGGTCCAAAAAGCAATCCTCCTAAGAAGAACTTCAATAGAAATTGCTTCAATTGTGGTGAACATGGTCATAGGGCTACTGAATGCTGGGGTACTAAGAAGGACAAGAAAAAGAAGCATCAAGCAAACTTGGCTGAATCCAAAGGAGAAATGGAAGATCTCTGTGCAATGCTTTCAGAATGTAACTTGGTTGGAAATACAAGAGAATGATGGATAGATTCTGGTCCTTCATGTCATATTTGTGCCAACAAAGAATTATTTTTGTCATATACTCCAACACCTACAGATGAGAAGTTGTTTATGGCAAACTCCGTTGTTGCAAAGGTGGAAGGAGCTGGAAAGGTCCTATTAAAGATGACATCAGACAAGGTGGTGACTTTGAATAGGGTCTCCTATGTTTCAGAAATGAGAAAGAATTTAGTTTCCATTCCAGTTCTGACTAAGAATGGATTCAAATGTGTATTTGTTTCTGATAAAGTAGTCATAAGTAAGAATGATATGTATGTAGGAAAAGGCTACCTCAATGATGGCCTTTTCAAATTCAATGTAATTCTAGTGGATAAGAATAAAGATTTTGCTTCTTCTTACTTGCTTGAGTCTAAATGTTTATGACATGAACGTTTGGGACACGTTAATAACAAAACCTTGTGAAAACTGATTAACCTAAATATTTTACCAGATTTTGAGTGTAATAAATCAACGTTGAATCAAAGTATGCTAAGAATTCTTATAAATCTGTTAAAAAGAATTCAAATCCTTTAGAATTGATTCACACTGCTATTTGTGACATGAAGTCAACACCTTCACGTGGTGGGAAAAAGTATTTCATAACTTTTATTGACGATTGCACTAATATTATTATGTCTATTTGCTAATTGGTAAGGATGAAGCAATAGATGCATTTAGGCAATATAAAACTGAAGTTGAAAATCAGTTAGATAAAAAGATCAAAAATGATCAGAAGTGATAGAGATGGAGAATATGAATCTCCATTTGTAGAAATATGTTTAGAAAATGGAATAATCCATTAAACTATTGCTTCGTACACTTCTCAATCTAATGGTATTGCAAAAAGAAAAAATTGAACTTTAAAAGAAATGGCGAATGCATTACTTATAAGTTCAGGTTTACCACAGAACTTGTGGGGGGAAGCTATCCTTACAACAAATGTTGAATACTGAATAGAATGTCTCACTCAAAGAAACATACTATTCCATATGAGGAATGGAAAGGTAAAAAATCAAACTTGAAATATTTCAAAGTCTAGGAGTGTCTAGCCAAAGAAAGGTCAAGTTCCTATATCTAAGAGGGTAAAAATAGGGCCTAAGACTGTGGATTGTGTATTCATTGGATATGCCACAAAAAGTAAGGCATGTCGATTTTTGGTTCATAAGTCTGAACATCCGGATATTCATGATAATACGGTAATCAAATGAGATAGTGCTGAATTTTTTGAACATATCTATCCGTATAAAACTAGACTTGAGTCATCTAGTGGGGGTATGAACAACCCAGAGAAGAACCAAAAGAGAATGAATCAAATCAAGAGAATCCAAGATGCAGTAAACGTCAAAGGACATCTACTTCATTTGGATTTGATTCTTGAAAGTGAGCCTCAAACATTCAAGGAAGCAATGTTGTCTAGCGACTCAACCTCTTGGAAGGAGGCTGTTAATAGTGAAATTGAATCAATCCTAAGCAATCATACTTGGGAGTTGGTTGATCTTCCTCCAGGGAACAAACCCTTGAGTTCAAAATGGATCTTTAAAAGAAAAATGAACAATAATGGAACTATTGACAAATATAAAGCAAGACTTGTTGTCAAAGGCTTTAGACAAAAAAAAGATCTTGATTATGTTGACACATACTTGCCAGCGACTAGGATTACATCAATTCAGATGTTAATTGCTCTAGCTGCAATATATGGTCTTGAAAGTCATCTAATGGATATGAAAACCGCCTTCTTAAATGAAGAGCTGGAAGAAGAAATTTACATAGAATAGCCTAGGGTTTTGTAGTTCCTAGTAAAGAAAAGAAAGTGTGCAAACTTATTAAGTCACTTTATGGACTAAAACAAGCACCAAAACTATGACATGAAAAGTTTGATCAAACCATGTTTTCAAATAGATTTAAAATCAATGAATGCAATAAATGTGTTTACATTAAAGATACTCCAAATCAGAAAGTCATTGTATGCCTATATGTGGATGACATACTTATAATAAGCAAAGACATTGCTAATAGAAAAACTACTAAGCGTATGCTCTCTAGTAAGTTTGATATGAAAGACTTAGGAGTTGCTGATGTGATATTGGGAATTAAAATTCTTAAAATTTCTAACTGTCTAGCATTATCTCAAACTCATTATATTCAAAAGGTACTTGAAAAATTCAAATATTTGAATTTCAAAAGGGCGAAGACTCCAATTGATGTGAACCTTCATCTTCCAAAGAATAAAGATGAAAGTCAATATCAATTGGACTATGCTAAAGTGTTGGAAAGATTGATGTATTTAATGAATTGTACACGACCACACATAGCTTGCGCTATCAGTAAATTGAGTCGATACACAAGTAATCCTAATCAAAATCATTGGTTGGCAATGACGAGAGTTTTGGGATGCTTAGATGACACTCAAAACTATGCTTCGCATTATAAAAAATATCCAGAAGTTCTTGAAGGATATAGTGATGCAAATTAGATTAATGGGTCAACTGTAACAAAATCCACAAGTGGATACGTTTTTACTATTGGTGGAGGAGCAATATTTTGAAAATCATCCAAACATGTATAGTTCGCTCTACAATGGAGTCTGAATTCATCGCTTTAGACAAGGTAGATCAAGAACCTGAATGGCTTTGGAATTTCTTAGAAGATATTCTATTTTGGCCCAAACTAATGTCCCCTATATGCATATATTGTGATAGTCAATCTGCAATAGGAAGGGATGGAAGTGTTATGTATAATGGCAAGTCTCGTCACATAAGATGAAGACATAACTCTGTGAGACAACTACTCTCTAGTGTAATTATCACAATTGACTATGTGAAGTCAAATGATAATGTGTCAGATCCACTTACAAAAGGCCTAACTAGAGAAGGAGTTGAGAAATCATCGACGGAAATGGGACTATGGCCGAGAACAAGTCATCGTGACGTTAACTCTATCTAGAAGGCTGGAGATCTTAAGATCTAGGTTCAAGGAGATGAAACAAAGTCATTGATGACGGTTCAACATTGTCAAAAATTATCATATAATAATTTTTGACAATGTTGAACCGTCATCAATGACTTTGTTTCATCTCCTTGAACCTAGATCTTGAGATCTCCAGTCTTATGCTTCATTCTCATATGATGAGACAATGTTCAATAACCAGGATAAAAGCATAAGGACTTTTTAATGATTTCTAAGTTTGATACAGGGTATATCAAATGGTGTATCTACGGGATAACACATTTAAAAATCACCTATGTGAGTGTGAAATGTAAGACTCTTTAAGGAGAATTCGGTAAGGCCAGTTCTCTAAGCACTTACTATCCGAGATGTGTTCATGACTGAAACGAACAAAACAATGAGAACTAAGAACAATTCAAGGGTTGATTGTATGGCTTATGTTGTCTAGGTATACACCAAAGCTCGACGGTTCAAAGATATCAAATCTACCGATTGACCGAGTATATCTGATATATGGCACTATGGAAAGTCTAAAGGGAAACCTACTTATCTAGATGCGATTAACCTTTATTTACAAGACACACAAGTTTTTCATGCATATGTTTTAACAATAGTCATTCCCCATTCATGTGGGGGATTGTTGGGTTTAGCAAGTGTGAATGGGAAAAGAAAAGAAAGAATATGAAAAGAGAGAATATGAAAAGTGAGGGAACTATTTGGAGGGAAAATGAAAAGTCATTTGCAAAGTTCAAATGAAAAGTCATTTCTCCCATATCGGCAAAAGAAAGGGAAATTGTTGTCCTTATATAAGGAAACACTTCTTTTATTTCTTAAAAAGCTAAGAAGAAGGTGTCCCCTCGCGCCGTTGCTTTGGATTTGAATTTGGCAAATGATGTGATTGATTGATAAATTTTTTAGACGAAATTTATTTAATAATTTTTTGTTGATCAAATAAATCCTGTTAATATTATCTCTTACAAATTAATTCAGAATGTTAGTTAATTAGTTAATTAACAAAAATAATTCGCGGGTAACGGTAACATTTCAAAAAGTTGTTCCTCTTTTCGAAAAGTCGTTACTTTCTGAAAAGCCGTTATTTTCCTAACAGACACATCTTGCGAAAAGTTGTTATTTTTTTTCAAAAGACACAACTTTCTAAATAAAACAGGTCTGAACAGATTTTTCTAAACAGACACGTTTCTTGCTGAAAATGAATATAAAAGGAAGTTATTTTTGATTTTTTCAAACACTGAAATTTTTCCTCTCTGCATATATTTTTCTCTGAAAATCAAAGTGTCGATCGACTGAGTCTGTGTGACTTGTTGTTGTTCTTAAGTTAGGTAAAGTTAAAGAAGTTTAAGGTACCGCTATTTCTTTAACAGGATTAATCTGTTTTATCTTGGGAGAAATTAATCCATAACCTCGGGTACAGTGAGGGGATTAAATTTCTTAAGGAGACACAGTAATTTCTGTGGACTCTTATTGTTTTGTATTTTTTCTGATTTATCTTATTTCTGTTTCTGTTTATTGGCTAACCTTATAAATACAGATTTTTAACAAGTATATCTTACAGTTCTTTAATGCTCAAAAATATTCTTTCAAATAATTGATTGTTAATCTCTCTCTCTCTCTCTTTTTCTCTCTCTCTCTCTATATATATATATAGATGGTTTTTATTCTAAGACCTTATATATTATAGATATATGCTAAAATTTTGTGATGTTTAGTCTACAACTTTCTCCATTTATTTTTAGTTGCTCTGTCGTGCTTTTGAAAAATTAAATTTATTGCACGCTAAATACTATTTAGAGGTGAGTTTTTTATTATTTTTTGGACAAACAAACAAACAAATTAAATATGTTAATATATAATTATTATTGTCAAATTTAGACAATTTACTAAACTTATATATCGATTTATTTTCACAAATATTGTACTATAACTATCAGGGGTAAATGTTAATCTTCTCTCAAATAAACTTTATAATATAATTATAACAATTTAAAATTTAAAATTATCAATAAATCACTATTTATGATTGTATTTATAAATTAACCGTGCAGCGCGCGGGCACGTATACTAGTTTGTATTAAAGACAATCAAAATTATAAATGTCATTTCATTCTAACAAAAATCTATCAAGAATAAATAGTTCTAGAAATATCTTTCTATATATGAAGTGAATGATGATCAAATGTAAAAATGTAACTTCATGCAAACAAAAATTTACCAAGAATGATAACAACAAAACTAAATAGTTCTAGAAACATCTTTAATTATTTTTATTAGTATTACCTCATTTTTGTTATTTCTTCATTTTTTATGAGTTATTGTGATATCATATTTATTATATAAAAGTAAATAGTTTAGATTACACTTAGCTCTTAATAATAATAATAATATATAAAGTATACTATTAGGTAAAATAAATCAATTTAAAACTAAAATTTATATGTATATTTAGATTTTGTTTATTGAAATATCTTTTAATATTATTATCTTAAATATGCTATATAAAAAAAATTAAAATTCATAAGTCATTCTCTTTTTGAAATGAAATTAATAAATAAGTTCATATAAATCGATAAGGAGAGAGTCATATTTAAAATGAAATATAATGATTTGAAAACTTTAATTCTTCGTTTTAATTTCTACTTTGGTACATATTTGAAAATTACATAAAAAGAATCTTAAAAATGCAATGTAACAATTTAAGATATTTTTAGAAAAACATAGTTAAAAACATAATGAAATTTGGTTGACTCCCTTATTTTTATCGAAGCAAAAAAAATGCATATATTATTTGAAAATAATTTATGAACTAAAAAGTATTATGAATCACAGTAAAATCACAACTAAAAATATGTGAGAACCATATAAGAGATTTCGTTGATTTTCCTAAAGTCACTTGTATCACATAAAATGAAATAAATAAAGTAACATATATTATTCGAAAATGACATAAATGGTATATAAATTAACAATTAAAAATACTTTAAAGAAAACACATATAAAAAGTTTAGTTCGCTTTTTCATATTTCATTTGTGTTACATAAGACCATCTCCAACCCTACTCTATTTTACTCTCCATTCTCTATATGTGGAGAATAAAATAGAGAATGTCTACTGCAACCACTCTCTATTTTAACCTCTACTCTCCAATTACTCTCTATTTTACTTTTTGAATATTATATTATTATTTCTACTTTTTGTAATTAACATATTATTTTTTATATAAGGCTATTAATTAAATTTCTAACATATGCAATTCTTTTTAAATTTAATATAACATTTATAAAAATATTTTTATTTTATATATACTATTTTCATCTCGAATTAATAATATTTTTAATATTTTTTTTAATTTTCGTAACTTTGTGAGACAATTTGATGTTATATTAATTTTCACTATGACAAATGCACAAAACTTAAATGATAAGATAAAAGTTTTAATTTTAAAAATACAACACATAACATAATAATTTAAATACAAGATGACAATGGATACAATGCATAACATAATAATTTTAAAAATTACAACAATTATTTAGTAATCCAGTAAGTCGTATCTAGATTAAACGATATTCAAAAAAGGAATTAGTGTACGATTTAAAGAAGTTATGATTGTGATTGCGGTTGTGCTTGTTGATTTCTTTTTTCAATTAGTCGTAGTTGTTCTTTAGAAATTTAGAATAATATGTAATTTAATATTAAATAAAAAATTTTAAAAAATTAAAATTTTATATTGCATGAAATTATATAGCATGATTATATAAGAAAACAAAAAGGAAATAGAAATAATAATATAATATAGAAAAGAAAGAAAAAGATTTTTTTTTTAGAATGTAAAATAGAGAACTGTATTGGAGTTGATTGTCTAAAAAAATAGAGAACTTTATATTTGAAGAGTAAAATAGAGTATAAGATTGGAGATGCTCATTGAAAAAAACAAACTAATATACGTTGAACATGTACTGGCGCGAACACCCGATATCTAGTATATTATAGAGAAGTGAAGACCAACTAGGTGAGTGGCGATAGAAGAAACCTCATTCATGTATTTATTCAAAGGTTAACAAACACTTGATGAAACATTACAAACCAGGAAAGGCAAAAGGTTTGTATTTGCTTCTCTTGAAACCAACAATTTCCAAACATAAATAAATAAAGAATTAAGTAAAATATTTAAGGTAATAAACATTTGTAAGTAAACTAACAAGAAAAATAAAATGTCAATACACAAGTCATTGAACAAGAATCTCAATGAATGCTAGAAAATATCAAAAGTTTCAAATTCTAAAGTCTAATTAAGTCACTGAGAGGTTCAAATAATATAATTTTGTTTGATTCCTTATCAGTCAAGAATTTCATAATCTATCCCAACTTTCTGCAACTAGTCATGACCCAATTATTACTAAATATTAGTCTTATTTCTCAAATAGTACTAGTTCTAACTATTACGCAATCCTACATAATGTGGAATAATACAACTGAGAATATAATTAACTTTAACAATTAAAAACAAAGGAAAAATTGTATATACTAGCAAATTTTTAATTCGAATTAAATATTATAACTATAGTTTGATTTAATTTTATCCCATAGCAAACTGTTGCTATTTCGCCTCTCTCCCTAGTGAATCTCACTCGCCACTCTCGTTCTTGCTGGACAGTTTCCCTCGCCTCTCTCACTTTTATACAAACACAAATGTATAAAATGTGTTTATGTTCGTATAAAGCGAGAGAACATTGCATATATACATATATTTTCGTTCTCCTCTCTCCCCTCTCTCAGATCTCGCTTGCCGCTCTCACACTCCTCTCTCACGTTATACAAAAAAATATATACATTGCATTTGTGTTTGTATAAAGCGACAGAAAATTGTATATATAAATACAAATGCATATATTTATGTCCTATACACTTACGATTATACAAATACGATTTTTCTCTATCTAGTTTTCTTTTCTCTTTCTCACTTTATACAATTGATTCTTTTTATATTTATACCGAAACAAACTTTACAATTTTTTCTTTTGTATATGTATAGTAAAATATGCATATTAATGTATGATATAGAGTGCAATTATGCAAACTATAGTTATAGCATACACATATAATTTTTATGTTTGATAAATGTGAAAGTTACTCAATTATTTAATCAATCTAAATTGGAAAAATCCATAAGTACCTATTGAACTATGATCAAAATTATAGGGACACAATCCATCTTTACCCGGGGGGGGGGAGGGGTTAACGAGCACACTTTTTTCTCTCTCTATATTTCTTGGCACCTTATGTGTTGACGTGGAGCTACAACCCATACTTGCTGTAATATACATGGCAATCACTGTGTATATATATATATGTATTTTTTAAAGAAAAATATATCATTTTCTTGCCTTGTATTATAATACGGGAATCATTAATTACTTGAATTTATTAAGAATTCTAATAATTCTAGATCATACTCATGATCTTAACAATTAGCCATTTGATATACTTTGTGCCCAAAGTGTATACATGGCAAGAAAATATTCATGTATTATACACTTTGGGCACTAGTGTATACAATTATATATACCCCTATTCTTTTAACAAAGAAAGAGGCAAGAGTAAGTGAAGCAAAATACTACACATACTATTTCTCATATTTCTTATTACCTTAGTTTTATACTTAGTTTATAACAGGTTCTTACTTTTAAGAATGAGGCCTACATTATTTGTCTGAGTACAAACTATAAAATTAAGATACACAATATAAAACACATTTGCCTTATATCTAATTTCATTGATATTATGACACATTTTAATCGTGTTTCTAAGATACAGAAAAAAGATATACATTATGTATCTAAGATACATTCAACAAAATAACATCGACTATATTGTGGTAGGTTGCATTATCTCTAAAAAAAATTCATCAATTGTATAATTTTCGTATTCAATATCAGATATCCATGAATCTGAATGTTCAACAATATTTTGATGTTGATCATTTGCAAAATAAAAATTAAATATAAAAAAAACCCTCAAAAATTGAAGATTCAGAGGAAGGAATTGATCAAGAAGATGAAGTTTATAATTTTAGAATTGGAAAACGCATAAGTACCCCTTAACCTATACCAGAAATCTCAGAGACACACTTATATTATACTAAAGTCCTATTACCCACTGAACTTATTTTAAAAATAGTTTTCTACACCTTTTTGGCCTACGTGGCACTAGTTTGAAAAAAAATGTCGACACATGTTGGACCTACAAGATGGTACCACATCGGCCGAAAAGGGATAGAAAATTACTTATAAAATAAGTTCAGGGGGTAATAGGACCTTAGTATAGTATAAGTATTTCTGTGAAATTTCGGGCATAGATTGAGGGGTACTTGTGCATTATCCCTTTTAGAATTACTAATCTCTGTGATTTAGATTTTATTTTTTTTAATTAAAACTGGGAACACTTGGCATGGATGGATCCACTAAATCCATTATTTTTGGGTTAATTTCCCATAATGTACTCCTTTAATTAAGAAATAATGTTACAACATTAAATTCAATATCAATTAAATCATGTATCTCGTCCTTGTAAGTCTGATAGATATATGTATCTAATGTCTTATGATACATGTATATGATTGTCGAAAATGGTATAGAAAGTAATATTGAAAACTATAAGGATTCCTAGTAAGTAGGATCAAAAGTAGTGATTTTATGTAGTTCATTAAATTATTGATTATCAAACATATATGTACTATTGTAATAACTTAAAAGGTCATTTTCATATTTTTCTTTTCATAAAATTATTGATTTACCCCTCCCCCTATATTGACCTTGAGTCAGTTCTATGTGAATTTTGAAATTTGTTTCGAGCTTTAAGTTAAAAGTTTAGAATTGTGAAACCTTCAAAGTTTTAAAACACTAAAGTTGATTAAAAGAAAGTAATTTTCTGTGTCTTTTGAAATTTCGAGTCTCAACATGTACTTCCTTTAATTTCATCAGCCCCAAAATTAAGAAATTATTTTAAGAGAGTTATCGATTTCAGATTTATTTGAGGTCATTAAGATGGAAATTTGTAAATTTTTAGTCTTTGAGTTGACTTTATTCAACATTCAGGGTTCAGAAGTTCGAATAAGAATTTCGACAGCTCCATTGGATTTGATGAAAATTTTTAGGCTCAGGAGAGGTCTTGGTTGAATTTTCAGAAGTTCCGATCTTGATTTAACATTTTTAGATATTATGTTTATTTCTTGTGACTTTCACAGGATTCGGATTAAAAAAAACCTCAAATTCATATTTCGATTGCTCCATTGAGTCCGAAACATCGAATATAGTCGAATTATATATTTGATTTGTGTGTGTGAGATTCTGAATTAATCTTGTTAGGTTATTAGCAATTTAATATTAATATTTAACATATCAAATTGCTTTATTTTGGAGTTATAAGAATGAACATTGGAATGGATGACTTCTACATCATCCATTAGCATTGGTTATCCATCAATGTATTTCATTCTTAATTCTTCTATTACTCTTTGTAACCTATGTAACTTCCATTATAACCTATATAACTCCCATTGTAACCTATGAAACTCCTAAGGTCATTATCTTCACTATTTACTACCTCCATTATCTTCCTATTCATTGCTAGGAAGACTTCTTGTAGTATAATTAGTGGTAGTCTTCATTTGGTTTTAAAGACACACAATAAATAAGAGAAAACAAAGAGTGAAAGAGTTAGTCTAAAAGAGATTTCTTATTAGTTAAAGGGAGGTGTTCTTTTTTGTGGAGCTTTGGACTCAACTCTTGTCCAGAGTTGTTGAGTTATACTTTGTGAAGGTTGTTGTATCCTGGAGGGGACAAGTCAAAGAGGACTACTGTTGGACCGGTGAAAATATTTGCTGCAGTGGCTTGAATCTCCTTAAAGAGAGCGAGATATCCGCGCCTCAGCCTGAAGAGATTAATTTCTTCATTTTATTTTCAATTGTAATCTTGCAATTTTATTATCTTGTAAGTTTTTTCACTAACAATTTTAAGGAGATTTAGAAGATGGCTACAATTGAAAAAACCGCGAATGTCAAGATGGGAGATCTTAACAAGCCATTTCGGTTCAATGGTAACCATTTCAAGAGATGGAAGGGTAAAGTACTTTTCTACTTAAGTCTTCTCAATGTTTCTTATGTATTAACCAAGAAGAATCCAAATAAAGAAGACATCACCACTATGAATGATGATGAAACTATTTCTCATCTAGAGAAAGTGGAAAAGTACGATAGTGATTCCTATAAGTGTCGGTATTATCTTCTTAATTGTCTATCTGATAATTTTTATGATTATTATGATAGAACTTACTCTAGTGCAAAGAAAATTTGGAAGACATTGCAGAGTAAGTATGATACCGAAGAGGCTGCAAATATGCAGCTAGTAGATTTTTCGTTTCTAAATGGTGGATAACAAATCAGTGGTAGATCAAGCTCAAGACTTCATCATGATTGTTGGAGAGGTTAGGTCCGAAGAGGTTAAAATTTGAGATAACCTTATTGTTTGTGGCATAGTGGATAAACTTCCATCTTCTTGGAAGGAATTTCAAAAAACTATGCGCCACAAACAAAAGGAAACCTCTCTTGAAACCTTGATAATGAAAATCTGAATGGAAGAAGAAGCAAAGGGCCAAGATGCACTTTTACAAACATAAGAGAACAACATCACATCAAAGGTAAATTTAATTACTTTGAATAATGCTAAACCTGAAACTCACAAAAATACTTCTTTAAAGCCTAAGAAGAAAAAATTCAAGAAAAATAATGGTATACCTCCCAAGAAAAATAATGGTGAAAATCACCAAGCACAAAATCAACAAGTTCAAGAAAAGGGGTCATGCTTTGTTTGTGGCAAGAGTGGGCATATTGCTCGATTTTGCATATTTCGAAAACGTGGTCCTAACCCTCAGGCAAACGTTGCCGAAGAACCTTTTGTGGCGGTGATTACCGACATAAACATGGTTGAGAATGTTGATGGATGGTGGGCTGATTCTGGTGCAAACCGTCATGTCTGTTATGACAAAGGCTGGTTTAAAAAATATACTCATTTTGAGGAGCCCAAAACCATCATGCTTGGTGATGCTCACACTACTCAAGTTCTTGGAAAGGGAGATGTTGAATTGTGTTTTACTTCTGGAAGGATATTAATATTGGAAGATGTACTTTATACTCCTTCTATGAGGAAAAATTTGATGTCTAGTTTTCTTCTTAATAAAACAGGCTTTAAACAGATTATTGAATCTGATCAATATGTAATAGTGAAGAAAGTTATTTTTGTGGGGAAGGGGTATGCATGTGATGAGATGTTTAAGTTGAATGTTGAAATAAATACAACTTCTACTTCTGTTTATATGCTTTCGTCTACTAATTTTTGCCATGCTCGTCTGTGTCATATTAATGATCATTATGTTGGAATCATGAGTAGTTTAGGATTAATCCCAATGGTTAAAAAGAACTTTGAAAAGTGTGAGGCTTGTAGTAAAGCCAAGATCACTAAAAGGCCTCATTTTCAAGTTGAAAGAAAAACTGATTGATTAGAATTAGTTCATACTGATATTTGTGAACTTGGTGGAATTCTAACTCATGGAGTTAATAGATATTTTATTACTTTCATTGATGATTTTTCTAAGTTTACATATGTTTACTTGATGAAAAATAAAAGTGATGCTTTTGAAAATTTCAAAACTTATCTCAATAAGGTTGAAAATCAGTTTGGAAGAAAAATAAAAAGAACTAGAAGTGATAGAGGCCGTGAATATGAATCAAATGAGTTTAATTCTTTTGTTAGATCATTGGGAATAATTCATGAAACTACTCCTCCTTACTCTCTTTCGTCTAATGGAGTAGCAGAAAGGAAAAATAGAACTTTGGTTGACTTGACTAACGCCATGCTTATTGAGTCACATGCACCTTTAAATTTTTGGGGTGAAGCTATCTTTACTGCTTGTTATGTGTTGAATCGTGTGCCTCATAAAAAGTCTAAATTGACACCTTTCAAATTGTGGAAAGGTTACAACCCCAGTTTGGGATATCTAAGAGTTAGGGGTTGTCTAGCCTTTGTGAGGCTAATGGATCCCAAGATTACAAAGTTGGGTAAGAAAGTTACTACTTGTGCTTTTCTTGGTTATGCTTCAAATAGTACAACCTATAGATTTTTTAATCTTGAAGATAATATTTTAATAGAATCTGGTGATGCTATTTTTCATGAAAATAAATTTCCTTTTGATACTCTTAGGGTAACCGGAGTTGAATCATCCCCAAAGCTTATCAAATCATCAAAACATCAATGTAGCTTTTTCCCTCTTTTTGATGTTGACAAACATATTCACCAGTTCCCCCTATCAACAAGAATTATTAGGGTAACTGGATTTTAATCATCCCTTAAGTTTGTTAAATCATCAAAAGATCAACATAGAAGTTATCCCCTCTTTGATGATGATTAACATCTTCTTCCTCTTATCGACAGGACCAGGTCCTCTTCAGGTAGTAAGCATGTATTCCCCCTGTCGGTAAAACCATTTCCTCTTCAAGAAGCTAACATTGATTCCCTTTATTGGCATGATCCACGTCTTCTTCAAGCAGTGATAACACCAGTGATCTCATACTTCTTCAAGAAGTTGTAACACCATTTATCTCATACCTTACCTTAACAAATTTGCCCCATTTGACATCATAAAAAAGGGTTAAAGCAGTAAACCATGTTGACAGAACTACAGTTTAAGCAAATTCATGGACACTTGGACAACACTAAGCATGAGTAAAAAGGCATAAAGTAATGAGACAAGTCAGTAGAAACAAGACCATTTTCATCCATAAAAAAAAAAGATCAGCCATCAAAGCATTGCAAGTATGATTACAAATGGAAACTAGAACAATGGCCAAGAAGAGTAATGAGGACTGCCATAGAGAGAAAGGAAGACAAGGGATTACTTAGAGAGAAGGAATGAAAGAATAAAATTATTAGAGGATATCCCTTAGTATGATATTTTCATATTTCTCTTAACGTTTAGCATGTTGTGAAGCCCAACCTGTATGTTAAACCTTCAGGGATGCCAATTTTCCTTTTTTTTCTTTTTGTTTTGGCACCTGGTCCCTCTAATAGTGTTGTTTCAGAAGTTGGACTTTTAGACAACCCATTTCAGTATTCTAGTTAACAAGAGCAACTCTAATAGCTTTCAACACCAGCCTGAGTTTCTCATAACAAAAACATTGGTAACCTAATTACTCAAGGCTTCTGAGATGAATCGGAACATACATTGCTAATATGTTTTCTTTTATATCCTATATATATTTTTACCTAAGCTAAGGATCACCGTGGTCCAAGCTAGAGACATTTTGAATTGGATATCTGGACAATAATAACCCATGTACACCACTGCAACACCCAATGCAAAGTAGTTCAACGCCAAACTAACAATTTTAAGTGATCAAAGCTAGCACTATATTTATTATACTAGTATAAAAGGTTTACATTATTAGACATTATGTGAAAATTATGAGAAAGGAGTTTGTCAAGAAAATATTGACATAAACAACAATTACGTGTCAATTCAAAGCTAGTTGGAATATATTATCTTTGTTTTTTGGATGAGGGCGCGGAGGAATGGATGTATAGGTGACATGTATACGTTATACTTCCAATAACATACTACTAATAAAATCAAAACATTACCTGGTCAGAAGTGAGTACAATTTCCAACAGTGGCAAAAAAACATAGTGATTTCTTTTGTTTATGCCTTGAAGGATAGACTTACTTACTAGATACAACAATCAAGCAAGCAAGAGATATGGTTTAGAAAAATAAAGGAAGAGGGAAAGATATCAATGAATGTAATTCTAGATGCAATAAGAAAAAAGTGAACTACAATCAAATAAATGAAATACATTATCAAAAAATAGAGAGAAAGAGAACGAGATTTAGAAGAAAAAATGACGATCTAACAACTAAAACACACTTGATTACTAGAATAAACTCTGGGGGTGAAAAGAAATGGAACCCATACAAGTGAAGACATATCAAGAGGATCCAATTTACAGATATGAGGTTCCTCAAAACTCACAGAGAAGCCTAACCATCAAATGTTTATTCAAAAACCAACCACTAAAATAAACCCTACTTTCTACAATTTATAATAGTAGATACACTAAGCTAATCTAGTTACAATAATACCCTTAAGATAAAACCAAGGAAAGTCTAGTATATTAATTATTTAACATGTAGTCATCTCTTGCCTAAATTTCTGTTTTAGTATATTATAGACTGTCCATGATTGATTCATTAATCTTCTAAGATTCCAAATTACTTTGAATATATAGGACTAAAACATGAATATAGTTCCAAACCATGAATATAGTTCCACATATTCTAATCAATCAATAAATATATATAAAAATGTGTAATGACTACATGTGTGATTTGGAATAAAGTAATTAACATCTTCTAGGTAAAAAATGGAAGAGTTTCCTTTGATTCTCTTATACCCGATTTTAAACTCAAAAGAAAATTTTAAAAATAAAAAGAGTAATATTTTCCAAGAAAAACCACTTTCACCTGGAGAAATAACAAAGAGTTAGATTGGTTATGAAAAACAGAAGGGAAAAAAAAGATAGGAGTCACATTACCTTGAATGAGTGACACATCTTGTGTGAGAAGAAGATAGATGAGAACATTATATTAGATATCTGGTACAACCCACAAGAGAAGGAGTAGAGTAACATTCTTTCGTGAGCAAGGAGGCAACACAGTGAGAAGAAATCAAGAGGAAGCTGAAGTTAGCATTTATAGATAGGTTTAATTAAAGTGGGTTTTAGCCTTATGATATTAGAAATAGATTGTTTTATGTTAGGTTGGGCCAAAATTTATTTTCATTTTAGGTTAATTAATAAAAAGCAATATATGACCAAAAAGTTTCTTTTAAGAAAAATGATAGTGTGGCAAGTATTAAAATATGGTAAAGGAATGTTAATCATGTGATGTTTTTAAAACAATTAAAATATGGAGTTGTCAAGATTTTCATGAGTTCCTCAAATTGTATATACCTTCATCCCCCTTTCACAACTACTTACATTCGGCTTGTGTAGTCAATAAAATTTCTATCTATTGTTGATAATGATAGGACACAAGATTTATTTATCACCATAAATGAATTAATCCTAAAGAGTTTTCTTGCTCCTCCAAAAATTTGATAACAATACGAATTAAAATTTTTGATTCTCTCAATGAATTTTCATGCACAATGACGACCAAAGATGACTTCCTGTATAGATATCAAAATCTTATAAGAATTTATGTCCCCATTACCATTAAACTTTTATAGTATAGGAACCTGGTAAACATTGAAACCAGTGTAATGTTCAAGTACTTATGTCATAGACTTAGAGGTAGAAATCCCTTCCTTTGGTTTGAATCGCCTTGCATGAAGAACCCGTGAGAAAGTAAAAATACATGAAGATTATAGATCGATGTAAGGTGTCCTACTTATCAATTATACCTTCGACTTTTTTTGTAGCTACGAAAAAAAATTACGCGCATCAAATTTGGAGGGCATAATATTATCATGTCCAGAAAAATGGTCCACATTTTCTTTTCCTCATTAGCTAAAGGGAATAGAGTCTTTAATGGAGATGAAATAAATTTTGAATCTTTGACCTTTGTTATGTGCATTATTCCCCTTTTCTCCAATTTTAGTCTGGACATCTGTTGCATCTAATCCACACACAATTTTGCGATAAATTAGGAACTCTTAGTCATTTCTCTCACAATAATGACTCCAAGTTCAAGCGCAATAAAATTTTGAAGAGTTTCATTCGGATAATAAATAATGAATTTTTGGAAAATTAATAAGATATCATTAAAGAAATTGATAATTTTCAAGTTCGAAAAAAATATTAGGGTTTTGTTGTGATTCTCTTTCCTTATTTGAAGTTTATTTTTTTCCCTTACGTAAAAGTCAAAATATCACCAAAAATTTTTTTTAAAAAGAAAATTTAATTTCTTCAATATTTGGTTTATTATTTTTTTCGAGGAAAAGTTTAGAGAGCTATAAATTGAATATCCCTTTCTTAAAGCATAACACAATAGGATCCACGATGTAGACGTTTGGAGAGTCTTATTTATGGGGAGATTTTACTTTCTATTGTTCGCGTCTTTTTACTAGGGGAAAATTCATAAGTACCCCCTCAACCTATTCTTGATATCTCAGAGGCACACCTATACTATATTGAGGTCCTATTGCCACCTTAACTTATTTTATAAATAATTTTCTACTCCTTTCCATCCTACGTGGCACTAGTTTGAAAAAAAATGTTAGCACATGCTGGGCCCACTAGATAGTGTCAGGTAAGCCAAAATGGGTAGAAAATTATTTATAAAATAACATCAAGAGGGTAATATGACCTTAGTATAGTATAAATGTATCTCAGAGATTTCGGGCATAGTTTGAGGGGTACTTGTGCATTATACCTTTTATTATTTTAATTATGTAGGTTAATTGGACATATCATATAATAATATAATGTCTTTTAATATAGTTTTATGTGTCGGCTACTTTATCAACATATGATCTACAATTGTAAGATTCTGCATGACGCCTAATTACCTTTATAACCTAATAAAACATCTTGTGCTAACTTGTTTTGAATAATCTGTAAATCCATACGCT
This sequence comes from Solanum lycopersicum, assembly GCF_036512215.1. Classification (NCBI taxonomy): domain Eukaryota; kingdom Viridiplantae; phylum Streptophyta; class Magnoliopsida; order Solanales; family Solanaceae; genus Solanum; species Solanum lycopersicum. Next base: position 15,576,208 of record NC_090800.1, read on the forward strand.
ACTTAATTTGTGTAGTATAAAAAAAAAATTTTTGAAAAAAATATAAATATTAGCATTATTAATGAATATATAATCCATGTTTTGTGATCCTTACACTGTATTTTGGCCTCATAATGAGTCTAAAAGGAGAAAAATATGACTTTTTGTATTAAAAATGTTAGGTTCTTCCTTCTTTCCGATTTTATGTAGCACCATTTTATTATCAATTTGTTAAATATGTCTACATTTGAAAATAATAAAGCTATATATTATTTAATTAATTTTTAGTGAGAACTTTTATAGCCACCCAAATATTACAACATATTTAAGACCACAAGTTTTAGAATTTATTTGTTTCATGTGTAGTTAAACTAATTATGTACTTAAATATAAAAATATACGAAGTTTAAAGTTTATCATGTTTCAATTAAGAAAATACTATTTTTTTCATCATAGATTAAAGAGGAAAGACTGTCACATGAGATAGAAGAAAAGGAGTATTCCTTTTAAATGTCAAATTTTATAGTTTATAGTTAAAATAGGGATAATGCACAAGTACCCCATTCCGAGACACACTTATACTATACTAAGTTTCTATTGTCATCTGAATTTATTTTATAAATAATTTTCTACCCCTTTTCAGCCTACGTCGCACTATCTTAGTGTGTGTTGACATTATGTTCAAACAAGTTCCACGTAGGCGCAAAAGGGGTAAAAGTTCATTTATAAAATAAATTCAGGGGGGTAATAGGACCTTAGATAGTATAAGTATGTCTCTGAGAATTTTAGCATCGGTTGATGGGGTACTTATGCATTTTCCTATTAAAATACAAATATAAATATAAGAAACCATAACATATAGATTAGAAATGTATTTATCTGTCTTGGGAAGTCGAGAGTCTAAAAGATAACAATGCCTACGAGATCTCATCACATCAAGGACTTTATGAAATCTTGGTTAATATTCTCCGTTTTGTCACTACAATTTATCAACACTTTTCTCTTCATGAAACTTTATTCTTTGTTTAGCTTCTTGTATGAAAAAATTCGGAAACATTTTCCTGCATAAACCACAATATAAATAAAGATTTCAATAATAATATTACTTTTTTTACTGTCAACTTGTAATTAAAAAATGTGAATATATAATCTAATCCTCACAATGCTATCAACGAAAATTATAAATACTTGACAGAAATGAATAATAAAATATGCATTTGAAGAGAGATTATAAATAATCTTAGAGATTCTTTGAGAAATAATGATCGTGACATACAAAAAATTGCTACTTGTTGAATCTTAGTAGTATTTGGTTGACCAGCTGAACATTCAATTTATTGGTGAGGATTTGACTCCTACCTTGTAATTCCCTCTTCCATTTTCTCTTTCTCTAAACCGAATTTTATTTTTTCACTATCGGGGAGCACCCCCTAGAAGTAACATGGCGTACTTGACCTCACAGAGTTCTTGTACTAATCCATAGACATCATTCATCACATTGTCATAGGAAATCTAGCGGAAAATTTAAAACTCTCATAACGCATGATATGCAAGAATCATCACTTCATATAAACATAAAATAGCAATAATACATAATTAGACTCTAAGTTTCTTTTGTCATCTTAGATTCAACTTCCATAGAGTAGAATAGGGACACGACCCTTAACAACATAAATAATAAATAAGCTATTACATAAACTTTGAACAATAACTTGACATAGGAAATCCTTGAATCATAAGTCCCTTTCTTGAGCTTGGAAACATGTATCAATCCCTTCACTTTAAGAGACATCCTCTAGTCATCAATCACCTACACATAGTGTAAAAAGATGAAGAAGAATGATAATAGTACAAGAATTCACTAAGTATGACAATAATGCAAAAACATGTCATGTAGAGAGGACATGTTGTTAGAAATTATGCAACATGCTGTTTTTAAAGAATCTCATAAACATTGGCACAATTACACACTATAGTTCATATACTTCATATATGTATAGACACCATCCATGTAAACACACCATATCCACATATTTTGCATTTAAGCATATCAATCATACTTAAAACATTATCTTCTTTTTTCTTAATTCATTAACTCCCAAAGTAACCCTCTAATAACACTTTTTGCAATGCATGAATAGTGTTCAAATCCACTGTCGAAATTCAAGCACCACCTTAGGGCATCTCCAACCCTACCCTCTATTTTACTGAGTTCTTTTCCAGACAATCAACTCAAACTCAATTTTCTATTTTACTATCTATAAAGAAGTTTTTCTGTCTCTCATTAATGTTATATTATTATTTATATTTAATTCTTTTTTTATTTCATAATATAAATAATTTTTTATTTATGAAAATAATCACTCTATAATCTTTATGTAATTATTTTTTTATTTTATTAAAACTCTTCTTATAATACAGAATTATATTTAATTTTAAATAACATGAATTGCGATAAATATTATTTATAATACATATTAATGAATGATTCAAATAAAAGTGAAATCCCTAATGAAATATAATTGCATCATAAATTTTTTATTTCAATAAAATTTATTTTAAATCTTACATAAATACTCAACTTTCAAGATTATTATGTTACTCTTATGAGTGTTCTATTAATATATTACAAAGTTTAAAATGAACATTTTTTGTGTGTAGCTAAAATTGTACAAATTAACAATTTCATCTTGTATTCAATTATTTCGTGAACTAATTTACTTCCTATATTCCATTTTGAACTATTGAATCAAATATTTTTATACTATTTAAAAAAGTATAATTTTATAATTTATCACTATAACATAAAAAGTAGATTGTTTGAATTATCATGTTAATTTTGTGCATATTTCATAATGAAATATAATTATTATCTAAAGTAAAATTTTAAAATGAACAAAAAAAAATAAAAAGACAATAATATGTCTTAGATGTTAAGTTACTTAGAAAATAATGAAAAATATTAGAGGTTTAATTAATAATCTTCTATAATATAATTAATAATAAAGTAACTTTAAGTCACATATTTAAAGTGACATTTTCTTTTAAAAAATAGAATAAAAATGATTAATTCGGAGGAAGTAGCAACTTGTTAAATGTTATATTGCATTAGAAAATAATTACAAATGATAAAGCTTAAATTCATAATATAATAGAAATAATATTATAATAATCAAAAATTCAAATAGAGAGGTAAAAAGTAGTTCTCCAAACACCTCTCTATAATTGAAAAATAGAGAGCTAAATAGAGAGTGATTGGAGAACTTATTATCTATTTTACTCTCCAAATATAGACAATGGAGAGTAAATTAGAGATGGGTTGGAGATGATGTTATGGTCACCAGGGTGAACATTGATACAACCTTCACTAATTTCAAACATATATATTCATGGAAACATATCATATCATGAGAAACATAATTCACATATGACCCAACATACTTCATATACCACATAGGAGACACACTTCAAGATAAAATACAAGTCAACACTACAAATAACATGATAATAGGTAATAGTCAACAAATACATGCTTAGACTTTATTTCATTAAAACATCAGAAGACCTTACTCTAATCTGCATCTAAGACTACTAGTGCAATGTACATGTGAAACCCCATAATCTCACACATACCAAGTAAACTCACAAAGAGACCACAAGCCTTATCATTTACATCATACATCAACATGACAACTATAGTCAATTACATGCATAAGTAGGACCTTCATCATATGGCAAGTAAGACCAACATCATACATATAATGTAAGACCTCATCATATAGTCTATAAGACAAACATTATGCATCTAAAGTAAGACCTCATCATATATAAACAATAGGACTCATACTCTTCATATTATCATACAAGTAGGTAATTACCATAAATGCATAAAAGGCATATGCATATACATATAGATATAGCACACCTTCCTAGTACTACTTGTGCAATGCATAGGTAAAGTCTCACACCTTCACCTACACTAAGAAACTTCCCTAAGCTTATCTTACTTAAGGTTCATCTGTTTACTTCCATTGTCCATTTTACTATAGGGAAACCCTAGCTAAAACAGACAATAAGACCATGTGGACTAAACATGAAATCTCGTGTCATGGCACCCCACATCGAAATGAGTTGCTCTACATGCCAAGGTCTACAATGTAAGCAAATAAGACATAAAGCTCTAAATACAAAAAGACTCTTTAGCACTCCATCTGGTCCTTTGTTGATATGAGAAGTGTTCTTCCTTGATAATGGACTTCACTTTTCAAGCTTATAAATTTTGAAAGAAAATCCAAGTTGAGTTTGCCAAATCTTGAATTTGTGTTTGTTGGAAAGAGATAATATAATTAACCACAAATTCGTTGAGGTCATCCCATTGGTTGAAGGCCTGCTGTTGGAAAAGTTATACGCCTACTGCATCAAAGGTGGTAGCTTTTCTGATAGCTGTCTTTTCACCTTTTCACGCCGGAGTCTTGCGTGGACCATGTCCCTTGCAAACTTCTTTGTGAGTTCTTGAAAAGGTTTGCTGCAAACTTCCGTCTTTAGATGAATGAATTGAATATGGAGTTTGTCCTGTTGAAAAATTTCAAACATAAAGAGTCATTATCCGTTGGACAAACACCCTCCTCCATTCTCATTGGTGTAGTACGCTGACGCTTCACTAACCTTCTGACGTGGATAGCTTTTACAGATGTACTCCATTATTCACCTGATGGAGAAAACTCTGTGAGGGACAAGGTCCCTGCATTTGTGAGATACTAAAACATACAATCTCGTCTGCTATTCCTTTTGGTGTAGGACACTACCCTTCACCTAAAACTTGACATGACAGTTTTTATGGTTGTACCCCATTTGTATCTGGACGAGAGCACTCTGCCAGAGACCAGGTCCCCGTATTTGTGAGGATCATCAAAACACTTAAAATATAACAGAAGTTTTGCATTCATATTAGAACAAACTAATGATCATTCTAGAGAAGGTACAAGGCCACATTTCATCTAGAGAATGAGAAAACAATATGTCCAATAGTGAAGATTACATGAGTGCTTTCTCAAACTAGCAAACGAGTCGAAAATAGAGCATATACTTAAAATAAAAATGTTCCTTAAATACAATCCAAACATTTTCTCAATATAATGGGTGCATGAGTTTACATTGTTCTCATTCCTATTTACTTTGATGTTGTTTATGCTTTGGTGACATGTTTTTGTTTTATCTTAAAACTAGATATAACTTAAACAGTTTGATTTTGTTCGGAATTTTGAACTTTTCCCAGATGACTATAGAAAGATCACATGCATCAATGCATTGCTTTAACAATAAAAAGATTGAAATGTTTCTACATATCCAAAAAATTTATAGAAAGAGCACCAGAGGGAGATTCACAGCCTAAAACTTGACCCTTCTATCTCCTAATTTATTTTTCGGCATCTACATGTAAAGTGTCTTGTACAACAGTGAAAACCACTTATTGTATATGACCTAGAAGCATTCTTTTCACATCACTCAGCAGGATTAGAACCAGTATCTTCACTCTTCAATGTTTAAAGTTCCATTTGTGCATGATTATTCTCTTCAACAGTCAAAGATTTTCTAGGTTCTTCGGCCAAATTACACCTGTTATTCTTTGCAACTCCTGGCTTCTCATCTCCCGTCTCAGAGATGCAAACAGAACCTGAGTCAGATAAATTTTCATAACTCTTCAAACCTTGAGCAAAAAGGAGCTTCTATCACTTTCTTTAAGGCAAAATAGAGTAGACTTAAAACGTGTTCACGACAATTTTGTCTTACAACATAAAATATATTAATGAAGCTCGCGATTCCCATAGCATATAAAGGAGGAGGTGTTATACTATAAGCTCCATAAGAATATGTTCACAACTGATATGCATTTACTTGAGGCATGGTGTATATATGTTTTCAAAGACATAGATCCATTTGAGAAATCAGAATGTCATTGGTATAGATACATTTGAGAAAGCAGAATGTCATGGGTATTTGTATAAAGCCACTCACCATAGCAGATTCTAGTCCCGACAATGATTATGGGAACGTGCTTCTCTCCAATACCTTTCTTATTGGCTCTCATTGGATATGAAGCCAGAGCTCTGACTCCGTTATCACAGTAATTGATTTCGTCTCCCGCATCTATAGACCATTTAAGTTAATGCAAAACTTATATAACAATCTTACATCAGACAATTCAATAAGTTAATATCTAGAATCAGTTTTTTCACTATCATGCTTTACAAGTCTATATAGTACAAATACTTTGAAATGCATATTGTCTTTTCACAATCAAGATAAATAATTTCAATATAGAAACAATGCAAACTTCATAGTTAACCACATTTTACTGATTTTTAGTGAGATATGACATTTGAATGTTAATAACTATTAGTTTCACTATTAATCAATCTGAAATACTACAAAGTGAAAGATACCTTTGCAAACGACAAGGATCCCATTGAAATCCTAGAGGTAAAGAAATTATTGGACCTATAGGCTAAGACCTTTCATCTTCAGCACCTTCAAAACGGGTTACTACAATTTTAAAAGGGATACAAATAGATTTATGCAAAAGAAAAAGTGATTCCCAAATTAATTCATCACACGCAAACTCATCACATCAACTAAATTAGAGTTGTCGGCACACACCTTAGAAGAAAATAAAACCTTCAAATATGTAAGTTGAAGAACCAAACTTGCTTGACCGAATCGATAAGGATAAATCAAAAAGACTTAGCTCATATCTCGAGTCGAAGAAGAACTAAGAATAAATCTCAAAAATTGATTCAATTGAAACAAAAATTATTCCAGGATGAGCTCCATAGTATATTTTCATTTAGTTAAATAAATTTTAAGGAGCTCTCCATTTAATTTTTAAGAGAAATTAAAAAGATAAGATAGGAGAAAAGAACACACTGATATATTTTTATGTCATTCTAAGAAAGAGAGAGAGAGAGAGAGAGAGAGGGAATTTAAAAATGAAGAAGTAAAAGTAAATGCAATCCACGATACTTCTGACAGTATGCTAGCACATGAACCTAGAGTAAATAAATTTAAATGATAAAAGAATTATTTTATTAGGCAATAAATAAAGTAGGATATCCAATACTTAATAGAACCAAAATAGCCCTTTCTGTTAATAAAGATCGTTAACGAAGTTGACATTTCTTAGTGATTAGATCAAAATCGCTCAGTCTAGTTAGTTCAAGGTGCAAGTCAAATATCACATGGATTAAAAGTTTAATTAGACAGTAACACAGGGACTATAAATGACATTTCCTCTTTATTAAATTCAAAAATCATGTCCATACATATTATTCTTTCAATTCATCCGTTAATGGTTTATTTTTTGGTTGGACATCATCAACTCTCCAAGTTTTCAATCCCAACACAAAAGAAGTAAGATTTTTTCCCCATCCAAATAAAGATATTTCTTGGTCTAACTATTCACTAGGTTTTGAGCCAAAACAAAACAAGTACAAAGTTGTCTCGACAAAATATAATGCACATAAAATACTGAATTATCATTTTAGGCATAGACGGATCATGGAGAGAGACTCAACATGTTTTCTCTTGTGCTCCATCTAGTGGTCCGAGTGTTTGCATTAGTTGAGTTATCTATCAATTAATCTATGATCCTTTTATAAACGGTTACAAATCTTCTATTGTTGCATTTGATGTTAAATCTGAAAATTATGAAATTATTGCATTGTGGAAAATAATAGTGCAGCCAGAGCTCTTTCAACTCCTACCCACGCAAGAAAAAAGGTTTCAAGATAGTAGTAGGCAACCCATAATCTCAAAGCAAATCTTCTAGTGAGTGTACTCTTAGTTTCAACTCTTTCTCTATCTAAAACGAAAAGTAGAAAAATGAAGCCAAATTTTTTTCTATGGACCCCTTCCACCTGATAACTTTACTAACTATAATTCATTAAAAAGGAGTAAAGGAACTTAAGTTTGACAAAATTTCTTAGAAACTTTTTTTGGTTTAAAAATATATATAAAGGTCAATCTAGATAGGCAATTCACTTTATTCAACACATTTTTACTATCAATTTATATTTTTGACAGAGTATTATTGTAACTTAACATAGAGTATAAAGGGGGTTTAAAATATAATAATATGAGTTTAAGCGAAAAGAATGTAAGAAGACAAACAACATTTTCTTGTTTTCTTCTTTGTGATTGAGGTTAAGGAGATTAAATAATTTTTTTTAATAAAAATGATACATTTACCGTAAACAATTATTTCTTTTTATGAAAAATTAACACAAAAATTATTTTTGGGGAAAAATTGAGCCCCCCTAAAATTGGGGACCTAAGGCATGTTCCTTATTTTAATAAGCATTGAGCCGACACTGATCACAAGGGTATTGATGACTAAACAAAATCTCTACGTAAATATATTTTCTTTGAAACTAAATAAAGATTCATCAACTCGGTGAGATATATCCTTAATCTTCATTCATTAATCATTTAAAATTGAAAAGTAGTAAATACAATTTTATGTTTATAGAAGTTTCAAAATTTACACTTGAAAAATTACACTTTGTAAAATAATTCACCACAAAATGTTTTACAGAATCTCGAAATCAAAGCTTCAAACCCAAAGTATTTGATATGAACTCAGCAAGATAACAAAATCCTCAAATTCCAAAGTCATTTAGAAACACTGATTAAAAAGAAAAGGAAAGGGTTTATATGCATGATCACATACATACATATACATATATATAACGTGTATACATAAATTATTTTACTCACAAGAACAACTGTAAAAAATAGTTACAACAATTTGAATGAAACAATGGAGAAACAATTGATTAAAAATAGTTTACCTGTAAAAGGAAGGAATGAGTGAGTAGTTCTTAAATTTCCACCCAAAAAATAATAATCAAGAACTAGTAGTTAATATTTATCTATGTTTCAAGCTCAGGCATAGAGAGAAATGAAGACTCATACATGTATATAATTGTGTGTTCTCTTTCTATATGTAGAGAAAAATAAATCTAATTAAATGAATGGATCTAGAAGTTTCTAACTTTACATTCAAGACTATCGGTCAACAGAAGTTTGTTACAATTTATTATGCAACAATATAATTGTAAGATATAAAATCATCTTATGAAATACTAGTTAACAAGTAAGGTATTTATAATAAATGAAACTGGACATTTATATAAAAAAAAATAGTTATCCTAATCATGTTTTTTAAATCCACCATATGGAAAAAAGAACAATAATGAATAGGAAAAAAAAGTTTTAGTTGGGTTTTCATATATGAATACAGAAAAAAAAACATATGAATAATGTGCTTTAGTGTCTTGTAGACTTTACATCGGACATTGCTAAAATAAATGTAATTTCATAAAATAATTGATGTAGTTTAGAATTTCTATGAATCAAGAATTGTTTTATTGACTCAAAGATTTATTCTATCACATTATATTTACAAAATTATTATCGTTGTCGTGATTTTTGCGCTCTCAGACTATACCTGTACAATGATATTCATTAGTGTTTTAAAAAGATTATTGTAATTTCATAGAAACAACACAACTTCACAAACATATAGATCCAATATCAAATATATTATCCATAAAGATATAAATTTGATTAAACTTTTAACACAGTCTTACTTTGTGGTATATAAGTATTAAAAGACATTAGTTATTTTTTTAAAAAAAATTCACAAATAGTCCTAAGTTTTTTCTTAAAAAGTAGTCAACTTAAAAAAAATTTTGTCAACTGCGTGTTAGCGGCTTCTATACGGTTCCTTAACCCTTCCATAGAGAATTATTTCATCCCTTATCCAAAATTCTGATTTTATTTAACATGTATTCTTTCCAAAACAGCTTTCAAAATTGGTTTCTTAATTTTTCCTAAAAAAAAATTAAGTGCGACTCCCAATATTATTATATTTAAAAAAACTTTAACAAATTGCCAAAGTTAAGAAACCGACATCGAACCTTTAGTTTGAAAACGGTTCGTAACAATATGATTAAATGTTAACCATGCTACGATTTTAATCTCTACTAAATCCCTCCAACTATAAAACGTGAAAATAAAGGGTTAGGCCAACACATGAAAAAAAAAACTTCACTTTAGGAAGAAATCGAAGTCTTTTTCCCTTTTTGAAACTTTATGCACAAAAACTGCAGATTCCTCTCGGGTTTGATCAACACTCTGAATTTCTAGAAGCAAAGGAAGGCTATTTTTTTTGGTGGAAATTCGACAACCTTCTTTTGCTTCTAGTTGTTGATCAAATCGGAGAGGAAGCTGCAATTTTTGTGCATAAAGTTTCAAAAAGAGAAAAAAAAAAAAGGAGAAAAGGCTTTGACTTCTTCCTAATGTGAAGTGTTTTTTTCATGTGTTGGTCTAGAACTTTATTTTCACCTTTTATAGTTGGAGGAGGGGTTTAGTAGAGGTCAAACACGTACCATGGTTAACATTTAATAATACTTTAATTAAAATTTCCAAAAAAAAAATTTGGCTGCACACATTGTTTGTAATTTTCCTTGCTAAATTTTCTTCATTATGTTTTCTTTTGTCTTGTATTCTAAATTACATTTTGAGATTAGTTTGAATTTCTAATTTTAATGGTACTTTCTTGACTAGATAAGAATTTATATTTAACTTCAACTTAATTTTTGATGTATGAATCCCAAACTATTAAAAAAATTAGAACGTTGACTATTGACAGTTTTCCTCATACTTTTGTGCTAGTTAGTCAATACCATCTATATGAGTCATTATCAACTGAACCAACATTTTCTACGTCACATTCAGGGATGGATTAGAACCTCCCGCTTGAAAAAAATTGTTTGGCTCTTTCTAATAACCAAGATATTCACAAGAACAAGTTGATACAAGTTTTGTCAAAAGAGGATTTTTTTTCATGGCTTGTTCCATATTGCAATGATCAATCACAGCACTTGATTAGCTACACATTGTTGTAAGTAGGACATGTTTCGGTTGAAGGTTAGACTGAAAGTAGGACACACACACAGACACACAGATATATATATATATATATATATATATATATATATATATATATATATATATATGATAATTAGACGGAAAATTTCGCGAAGAATGATGAAAAATTTAGTTTGTATCAATTATGGTGGGATGCACAAGTGAAAGAATTTGATTCAACTAAAGCACTCAATTTTAAGGATGATTGATTTTACCGGAACATGACTTTATAATTTAGTCTCTTTTTTCGTATTATTAGAAGCAGAGAAATAGTTAAGAAAAAAGGTAGATAGAAAATAGAAAAAAAATATTCATTTTTTCATTGTAAATGTGACACTAATGAAATATCAATTCAGTAACTTTGTGTATTTTGTTACTTGTGTATTAAAGTTGAATTTTAAAATAAGAATTTTAGAATTGAGACCAAACACAAAGCTTGTTTAAAAATAAATATGTAAACAAAGACATATAAAATAATAAAAGACTAAATATACGGTATTAAGGGGAACTTTAGTAGTTAAGTTTGTTGACTACCTGAGAATTTGTTGGTGAGAGTTCCATTCTTCACACTCTAATATCCTTCCTCAATTTCCTTTTCAATACAATTAAAAAATATTGTTAAAATAATTCATACAAAGATAAATCAAATTATTTAACATTCAATGAGCAAATATATAGAGTTACCCCATTTAACTAGCATTTAAATAATTTAAATCACTTTTGTGATATCTTCATCTTCATTCCTTTTATGGACGATTGTCGAGGAAACATCCTCTCATTTATGTAGATTCATTCAAAATTTCATAGGAAATGGATAATTAAGAAAAACAAGAAGAAAATATAAAAGGGAATTCACAAATGACAAGAACAAACGAAGTGACTTGAAGAGTAGTTCAAGCTTTTGGCTCAGGACCTGGTTATGAGTTCTGTTCCACACTGAAAAATTGAATGTTGAAGTCTGATCAATCAAAGTCTAGGGTTATAAGTCTATGTTGATTTGTTCTAGATTTATTATTGAGTTGTAATAATTTCAAGATTGTGCAACAAGAATTGAGTTTGACTTCTTGGGGGTAGAGTCTTGAGAGAATTGTAACAAGCAGGGGCGGAGCCACCTTGGTAAAAGGGGGTTCATCCTAACCCCCTTTGACAGAAAATTATACTATTTATACATGGTTATAATAATATTTTATGTATATTTAGTAGTTGTCCAACCCCTTTCGGCTAACTCCGTGTATCTATTTCTACGAATTTTGAACCCCTTTATTGAAAATCCTAACAATGTGTGGGTTTGACTTCTTCGGATAAAGTAAGAGAGTGGTTGAGAGATTGTAAACAAGAAGTGGTTTTGACATCTTGGGTGGTTAGAGTTAAGAAGAGTTGAGAGTTTTTGTAAACAAGAACCGAGTTTGACTTCTTGGTGAGTTAAGAAGAGTGGAGAATTTTTCATTATAGTTAATCGAAAAGGGTAGAAGTTCAGAGTTAAATTCATGGATTAAGTGTGTTGTAAATCATAAATTAATATAAAACTTCGGTGTGATTTTCCCTTCCTTGAGTTAGGAAGATTTCGACGATAAAATCTCTGTTTATTGTGTTGCTACAAAAGCACAAGAACTTAGTTCTTGTATCGAGGTAAGGTTTCTTCAGAGAGAAATAGAATAGTTTGGCGGCGATTGGCGAAAGTAAAAGTAAATTAGGGCTTAGAAAAAAGGAATATAGGGTCACCTGGTTAAATATAATGAAAGACGAAGTTCACGAGGATCAATTGGATTGGTTTTTTTATGGGTCATGAATTGGATAAAATTATGAGTTAAAATTTGATGTGAATTTTGGGTAAAGTTAGTATAATTCAACCAATTATTCTAAAAGAGCTTGATAATTATATTTAGGCTTATTATTTGAATATTAAACAAGTAAAATTACCTATGTTTCGCGAACAAATTTAGTGTCACAGAATTAATAAAAAAAGGTCCTTAAAACATATTTGACATTATATTTCGAACACTATATTATCATACATACAAGATTATGTAGTAACATACATTATAATGTAAAGAAAAATGAAAATTATTACATATTATCGTTTATTTTTAATAAGCAATGGTGTTAGTGAGCCACTCAACAGGAGCAAAGTTTACAAATAAGCAATGGTGTTAGTGAGTTACTCAACAGGAGCAAAGTATACAAATATTTAATTGTGAAGGAGGAGGAGGAGGAGGAGGAGGATAAGGAGAAAAAGAAGAACAGGAGGTTTAGAATTTTTGTTGTTTTAAAATGAGAGGAAATTCCCTATTCATAGACAACAAAGGGTAGCGTAAAAGTTTTTTATTGTGCCTTATCAAAAAGGTTACAACTACTTGGAAGAGTAGCAACCCTTTGGAAAGGTCACAACCTTTAAAAAGTTGCAACTTTTCATAAAAGTTGAAACTCTTCATTAAAATCGCAACTTTTATTAAAAGTCACAACTTTTCATAAAAGTATCAACTCTTCATTAAACTCAGAACATTTCATAAAAGTCAAAAAAATTTATCAAAGTCACAATTCTTCGTTAAAGTCGTAATGTTTCATAAAAAGTCACAACTTTTTATGAAAAGGAGAAGAATAGTTCTGAAAGTAAATAAATTAATAGGGAATTCTTATATGTGGTGGCGCCACATAGGTGTGTGTGGTGGTGGAACTACGTAATTAATATACTTCTGAGCATTTGATAATATAAGTGTTTTCAAGAGGGTACAATCATATGATAAATTTTCAAGAATATTCTATTCAAAGAAAATATGAAATGCTTTTTTTTATCTTAACATAAAAAGATTTGATTCTAAGTATTTATGGATTTTTTTATTAATTCTTCATTTTATTGTAGTTGTTCATCACCAATGTCTTTTGAAAAGATATGTAATTGTTTCATTGTCTATTTTTGTATTTTCAAATAATGGTACAAACATTTTAATCATCAACTACTGGAGTTTTCCTCCTATTCAAGGCCTCTACATGCAGAATCTAATTATTATACATCATATATAATTAGTTGTGCACTTGATAAGTTTATTAAAATATAAAGCATCTCTTGGATTTCAATGAAATAACGTATGTCGCTCAAATAATGATGTATTGGCAAGTACATTATTCAAGATCATATACAGTCGATGACACTACTTTGATTGTCAAAAGACATATTTTGTTGTTTATGTTTCGATCAATATGGTTAAAACTTTATTTTTTGGGACTTTTAATCTAAAGTTTATGAGTACATAAATATTTCTTTAATATTTTATATATAGATTCATCTTACTTTGAAGGGTAATTCATTGAATCCAACCTACATTTTAACCCCAAACGTTTGATTAAGGTTGAGTACAATACTTATCATCCCACTATATTCCTTTATTTTTTAGATGTCACTAATCAATAGAATGCCTTGATAAGATAGAATGAATTAGTGCTTGTTGTGCCTTATTTGAAAGGTCACAACTCTTCGGACAAGTTACAATCTTTCATAAAAAGTCATATAATTTTATTAACGTTGCAACTCTTCATTAAAGTTGCAACTATTCATAAAAATAGCAGATCTTCGGAAAAGTTGCAACTTTTTATAAAAGTCATATTTTTTCATAAAAAGTCTTAACATTTCATAAAAATCATAAAAAAGGCTAATTTTGAAAATAAATAAGTGAAAAAGGAATAATGATTTGTGGTCACACCACATAGGCAGGCCTATGGTTCTCATTTATATAATCATATGAATGTTAAGATGAATATTGATAAAATCCTATAACAATTTATAATTAAAAGATATAATTATTAGTTGAGTACAAATGACAAGTACATACGTAATCTTGTTAGCATTAAAAATGTAATCAAAATTTTAAGAAATGTGTATGATATTATTATTATTATTATTATTATTATTAATAATAATAATAATAAAACAACAACAATTTTCTTGTTGTGAAATTTCAATATTGTTGCCAAAAGTGCTTTTGGCAATAAGAAAAAAAATTGTAGGAGGTGTTGATGTATATTATTGGAAAAAAACATATGCAATGATAAATAATATTGTAACTGGAAGCTAATTACTTACACAACAAAAATTTTTTTGCCATATATAAGATTTTATTGGTAAAAAATCACATCGGTATGACTTATGCGATTATTTAGCAACAAAATAATGTTGCAAGAAATTATTTTTTTATCTATAAACTTAATTGGTGCAAAAAAGGGACAAGAAAATTGGTTAATAATCTTTTACGAAAATTTTTAGCAACAACTTTATCATGGTAAATTACTTTTTTCTGAAATAACATATCATCATATTCAATTTTAGCAATAATTTATTAGTAATTATTTCACACAATAACTCACATATTTTTTAAATTTTTTTTTAGCAAGTCTCTCTCCCTCACACAGTAAAATATGATTCCAAGCATATTTTCTTTATGTTTAAGTATTTAAGAGTCATTTTATAGGTCATTAGGATTTCACTAATTAAATTGTACCTAGTGTAATTAAAATGGTTCAAGTACGATAAATCACTTATGTGTGAAAATGTGTTAGATAACACCCTGAATTATTTTGTATTTTAGTGTTACGTTGATACCATATATTGTGGTTGATTTTCGTGCGTAAATAACAAACCTCAACATTACTTTTTAGTATATTTAAAACTGATAAATATTATTTTCCATCAAAATATCTATTGTGACACACTATACCTCAAACCCAAATAAAAGAATAAAAACAAACATACTTAAGCACACTCAACATAACAAACATTTTGAACAAAAAAAACAAACAAACAACATAACAAACCACAATTGAGGTGTCCAATGGTGTGACTAGAGTTTGGAGGATCGTAAGGTGTCAAATGGTGTGATTTGAATTTGTAGATGTTAATAAGCATGACGTGAATTAAATTTTAAAAGATTAATAAATAGGCTCAATTTATATAGTTTGCAGGTATCAAATAATGTGATTGAAATTGAATTTTAGCGGACTAAAATTAATAATCAATCTATATTATGAATTTGGTATAGCACGATATCTAAATAATAGACTTACATCTAAATTAAAATATTAACATGATAAAAAGTGGTATTTTATCTCACAAAGATAATAAGGGGACGATATAACTTTATTTCTCTTTTTTTAATTATTTTTTTCATATATTAATTTTGTGGCTAGTCCTTTGTTTTGGCTCGTTTCTTTCTTTTTCTATTTTATTTCACAAATTTATTTTATTTAAATTATATATTTGCTCTATCTTGTTATTACCTCAAATTTTTATCTAAATAAAATTTAAACATTTTAAAATTTATCCATTTAATGTTACTCTTTTCTTAATTTTAAAAATCATTTAAAATAATAATATCAAGATATTATTAATCTAATTATATGTAGATTTATTAACCAGTGGAAACTTCACATTGAAGATAGTGAACTACTAAAAGAACACATTGTTTTTCAAGTGACAATGCTAGCGTAGTTATTTATCAAAAATTAAAATCATGAAACTAAAAAATTGATAGTTTTCCTATAGTATGTATCAGTTAATTTAATTTAAATGAAGAAACTATTAGAAAAAAGTTGTAATTTTTCATTTATAATAAATTTTTGTAAATTATGTTGATTTTATTTAGAAAAGTCAAAAGGAAAAAAACTTCATTATTTTTTCAATAACGTCTGCTAATTTAGTACAAAGTAACAAAATAGTAGACCAATGATATTAGTAAATTATCAAATGTTGAATTCACTTTTGATTAAATTTATTTAAGTTTATAAATGAGTTAGTTAGTGACTAGTCAAAAAGTTATTTAAGTTAAATGGATTATAATGGAGAAAAAAATCAGAACAAGATACAATCCCATGTACTCAATTTTAATAATGTTTTAAATTTTTATATCTCGTTATATTTTTTAAAGTAGTAAAAAATGGCAATAACCTCCCCAATTTATAGTCGGATTCTCAACTATACACTCATACTTCACGGGGATCCTATTACCCCCTTAAACTATTTTAGAGTGAAATTATTTCCTCCCTAAATGTTGATGTGGCAAAGGTGTAGTTCACTCTCTTGGGAGAGTGATAGATAAAAAGATAATTAATTAATAAATTTCTTTATAAATATTTAATTTATTTCATATTAAAATTCTATTTTTAAAAAGAAAAAATTATGTTTCCTTTAGTTCTTTTTATCTTTTTTCTCCTCTCTTTAATCTTCATAGATCCATAGATAGTGGTGACTCACCTCGACCGCTAGGTTACCGCCTCCTTAACTATTCATCAACAAGTCTCACCTTCAAATACATAATTTATTCAATGTCTTAATTTTTCAAAATTTTAAAAATTTGTTGATGCTCAAAATCAAAATAAAAAATATAAGTTAGTAGAATCGAACTTTAGACTAGTCATTAATGGAGTAATTCACTAAGTATAAGGTTCAAATAATTGAGAAGAATTCATTTGGTAACATACCCTTTAATGAGGAAGACCCACTTATTGAAATGTTATAAAGCGAAGAAAGAAACAATTTGCAGTCATAAAGTTTTTCATTTTTCTCTAGCTCTAAAGAATGAGATTTCCTCGTGTTTTGAATTCCAACAAAGGTCAAAGATGCGGTAGTCATAAAATCTGTAGAAGCATTCAAGGAAAAAGAAATGGAGAAATGGAAAAGAAAGAGAAAATGTGAAGATGAAAATATAAAACAAAAAAAAGTAAAATATGAAAGAATTATTATTATGTTTATATTTTTTTTTAAAAAGGTAATATGATGTGGAAGCGCGTGTTGACTAATGCCTAATACAAATCTGGGCGTGAGATTGTAGGGGGCTAAATATTTCACTTTTAAAAGGTGTAGGGGGGTAATAGGACCATCGGTGAACAATAAGTGTGTAGTTGAGAATTCAATAATAGTTTGGGGAGGCTTTTGGATAATATCTCTTTATTATGGCGGCTATATATCACAAAATTTATTTATATCATGGATCAATATATCATCCTAACTTGTAGATGATTACTCGAGAGGACCGAAGTGAGCTAGGTTAATAAATGAGTGAGTGAATAACCACAAAAAATTGAATGGATTGGATAAAATATGTTTAATATGGGCTAATTTTATGGGGAATTTATGGAAATCTCACTAGTTAAGGAGCTAATTACTTAGATAAACACTAGTTTATTATATTACGAATCTTATCATATTTTGATGCATTCTAATACGTCGAGATACATATATATTGAAATACATAGGATCAAAATTATATGCAATTGTAACTTAAACTAAAATTGGATAGATCGATATAAAGGATTTGGGTTAGGTCATGACGCCTGATAAATATATATATATATATATATATATATATATATATATATATATATATATATATATATATATATATATATATATATATATATAGATCATGATGCCTTAAAACTACACTTTTTGATGATTTTTTAGTTTTAATTTGTTTGACTTGTTTTTTAATTTTCTAAATATATAAAAATTATGTAATATATACTATAAATCATGATACCAACTTCAAATACTTATAAAAAAAATATATAGAAAGTTCAATTGATTCATAAAATTAATATGTCTATGTCAAATAAAATGGGATAAAAGAAGTAACATGTATTATTTAGTTTCAAAACTAGATAGAAAGTATTGTAAATCTCAATAACTAATAACATTTGATTGACTCTTCGAATTCTATATGTGCTACATACATCGGGACAAGAGAAGTAATATATTTTAAAATATTTAAAGTCAGTTTAATTCAATATATAAATTTTATCTTTGTCATCTAAACTGAGACAAAAAAAAATTGATATTGAGTATGTGCTAACACGACACTTGTGACTAGTGTTATACTTATGGCATCAAGTTTGCTCACAAGAGAGATCTCCATTTCTTAGTTAAATCTACCTATTGATTAGGCATTGTGGATCAGTATAAATGCTCCAAATAAAATTTTTGAGTAAACCACTTAAAAAATCTTAGGACAAAAACGTTTAGATTATGATTTACAATTTTGTAGATATTAGAAAACAGACAAAAAAATTAGGAAAAATGGTCTGATATCTCTCTCAATTTATTATTTGGAGTTGATATGTCCTTCGTTATGAATGTGATTTATATATGCTCTTATTGTTATAAAAAAATAGTTCAACCCCTACTGTTACAAATGAGCTCACATATACCCTTCATTTAACGGAAGTGAGTAAATTAGCTTTAATTATATTTCTGACTTTTAATTTTAAAAAAAAGTTAATGTAGGACATATATGATCCTTCTAGCAAAGTTCAAAGTATTTTTAATCTTTTAGATACATAAATTATTTTTTGACGTCTTTCATTATCATTATTTGAATTTCTTATTCTCATTTATTTTTTTTCTTTGATTCCTAAGCGTTAAATTAATTTTTTTGTGGTTGTATTATAATTTAAAAATATTTTTTTACTATATCGTTGTTTAGCTTTTGTATTTAAAAAATTAATGGAGTCGTATATGATAAAGATAAAAATAAAATTCGTGAAACATAAATTTATTTGACCATAATAATAATAAATTAAGGAAAAAATGATAAATATACCCCCAAGCTATCATAAATGTTTTATAAATATAAAAATTATGTAATATATACTATTAATCATGATACCAACTTCAAATACTTATAAAAATATATATAGAAAGTTCAATTGATTCATAAAATTAATATATCTATGTCAAATAAAATGGGATAAAAGAAGTAACATGTATTATTTAGCTTGGAAACTAGATAGAAATTATTGTACATCTCAATAACTAATAACATTTGATTGACTCTTGGAATTCTATATGTGCTACATACATCGGGACAAGAGAAGTAATACATTTTAAAATATTTAAAGTCAATTTAATTGACTATCTAAATTTTATCTATGTCATCTAAAGTGAGACCAAAAAAATTGATATTGAGTATGTGCTAACACGACAGTTGTGACTAGTGTTATACCTAAGGCATCAAGTTTGCTCACAAGAAAGATCTGTATTTTTTAGTTAAATTACCTATTGATTAGGCATTGTGGATCAGTATAAATGCTCCAAATAAAAATTTTGAGTAAACTAATTGAAAAATCATAGGACAAAAACGTTAGATTATGAATTAAAATTTTGAAGATATTAGAAAACAGACAAAAAATTTAGGGAAAATGGTCTGATATCTCTCTCAATTTGTCATTTGGAGTTGATATGCTCTTCGTTATGAATGTGATTTATATATACTCTTATTTTTACGGGAAAAAAGTTCACATATACCCTTACCTTTACAAATGAGCTCACATATTCCTTTCATTTAACGGAAGTGAATAAATTAGCTTTAGTTATATTTCTGACTTTTAATTTTACGAAAGTTAATGTAGGCATATATGATCCTTCTAGAAAAGTTCAAAGTATATTTTAATCTTTTAGATACATAAATTATTTTTTGACGTCTTTCATTATCACTATTTGAATTTCTTATTCTCATTTTTTTTTATTTCATTCCTAAGCGTTAAATTAATTTTTTTTGTGGTTGTATTATAATTTAAAAATATGTTTTTACGTTATTGTTGTTTAGCTTTTGTATTTGAAAAATTAATTGAGTCGTATATGATAAAGTTAAAAATAAAATTACTGAAACATAAATTGATTTGACCATAATAATAATAAACTTAAGGAAAAAAGGATAAATATATCCCCAAGCGATCATAAATGTTATATAGAGATAAAAGTTATGTAAATTATACTATAAATCATGATACCAACTTCAAATACTTATAAAAAAATATATAGAAAGTGCAATTGATTCATAAAATTAATATATCTATGTCAAATAAAATGGGATAACAGAAGTAACATGTATTATTTAGTTTCGAAACTAGATAGAAAGTATTGCAAATGTCAATAACTAGTAACATTTGATTGACTCTTGGAATTCTATATGTGCTACATACATCGGGACAAGAGAAGTAATACATTTTAAATATTTAAAGTCAATTTAATTGACTATCTAAATTTTATCTATGTCATCTAAAGTGAGACAAAATTTTTTTGATATTGAGTATGTGCTAACACGACACTTGTGACTAGTGTTATACCTAAGGCATCAAGTTTGCTCACAAGAGAGATCTGTATTTGTTAGTTAAATTTACCTATTGATTAGGCATGGTGATCAGTAGAAATGCTCCAAATAAAATTTTTGAGTAAACCAATTAAAAAATCTTAGGACAAAAACGTTAGAGTATGACTTAAAATTTTGTAGATATTAGAAAACAAAAAAAAAATTCGGGAAAATGGTTTGATATTTCTCTCAATTTGTCATTTGGAGTTTATATGTCCTTCGTTATGAATGTGATTTATATATACTCTTATTGTTATAAAAAAAAAGTTCACATATACCCCTACCGTTACAAATGAGCTTACAGATACCCTTCAATTAACAGAAGTGAATAAATTAGCTTTAATTATATTTCTGACTTTTAATTTTCCAAAAGTTAATGTAGGGCATATATGATCCTTCTAGCAAAGTTCAATGTATATTTTATCTTTTAGATACATAAATTATTTTTTGACGTCTTTCATTATCATTATTTGAATTTCTTATTTTTATTTATTTTTTTCTTTCTTTCCTAAGCGTTAAATGAATTTTTTTTGTGTTGCATTATAATTTACAAATATTTTTTTACTATATTGTTATTTAGATTTTGTATTTGAAAAATTAATTGAGTCGTATATGATAAGGTTAAAAATAAAATTAGTGAAACATAAATTGATTTGACCATAATAATAATAAACTTAAGGAAAAAAGGATAAATATATCTCCAAGCTATCATAAATGTTATATAGATATCATTTGTCATACTGTTGAAACATTGTTGCCCCTGCCATCCAAAGTTTAAAGCGTATATACCTTTTCTATTAACAACGAGACATATATCCCAATTTAAAACACCTACCCAAAATTTATTAAATTTCAACCCATAATTTAAAGACTTGCCCAAATTAATTTTAAAATCCACCAAAATAACATAATATCCACCCCAAATTACAACCCAAAACACTTCATTTTTTACCAAATAATAATGACAAGTCTAAACGAGTTCAACCCTCCATATATTTTTAACTAGAAGCTTCAATTTTCCGCCCCCACCAAAAACCTAAAACTCCCCATTTGCATTTCCAAACGCCACAATCGCCGAGCAACTTTCGTTCGCCCTCTTTCCATAGTCAAAGTACTGTAGAAGGTAGTCTATCTCGAAGATGAAATCTCCAACTTAACCCTCATCGACGCTCAGAGTTCTTAGTTAAATGATCATCTGAAACATTAACTCTTTTTGACACTATTAACACCTTTCTTTTGCAATCTTTTAAGAAGTCTTGATGTTGATCAAGATTCTACATAATAACTTCAATCATTTGTAGTGAACTGCATACTTTACTCATTAACTTAACCAAGAAAAGCAAAGAGATTACAGAATATTATACACAAAATTCAGAACAAAAACTTGAGAAAGTAGAAACCAATCATTTGCCATGCAAATTGTATTTGTTTTTTATTTCCTGCTCTACTATTATTAAAGACAATAATTCGGATAAGCTCAAGATTCATGATGTACAATGCCACTGTGAGCAATTTATTTGCATATTCATTTCAATTAAAGGAACTTTTACCATTTCTCTTCTTTTGTTTTGGTTGTATGATTGAACCAAAGTAGTTAGGGACTAGAGTACTTGATTTATTTTTTCATGACTCGTCATTTCAAGGAGTTTCTGTGAGGGGAGTCACAAAACAACACAAGTAGGATACAACACCTACAAGGATCGACTTCAAGACAATCAACCAAATATACTTCACCAATTTACCAAAAGAAATTCACCACTATATTAACCAAGCTCAAATCAGCAACACATCAATTGAATCACAAGCAAATATGAATTATAAATACGCAAGTGACACACAAGATTTATACGTGGAAAACCCCTTCGGTATGAAGGATAAAAACCACGGGACTTGAAGGAGTCCACCCTTCTTCTTCTCTTATTATGCAAATTGAGGGTAAAAACACCCAAATCAGTCTACAAGGATGTCACAGCCCACCAACAACAACATACATAAGAGCCAACACAAAAGAGAAGAGAAATTGAGAAATATCACAAAAAAAACGCAGGTTACGCCAGCTGCGATAACAGACGATCAAGAACGTCGATTGACGATCTGAACGGTCAAGATGTAGTTATATGTGTTGTGAACCAGCTATGAAAATTTTAGAACGATCCAACGGTCGGATCTCTTGCAATCTGAAATTTTGTCTCGCTGTCTAGAAAAACCAGCAACCCTTTTCTCTCTCAAAACCCTCTCTCTATTTCTTTTTTCTCTTCCAAAATAAAAAACCCCAGCCCCAACATCAGCTGCCCAAGACTTCTAGAAGAAGTCAACAAAGCCCAAAATATATGGGCCACCCATCAATGGGCTGGACCCTTAACAATCTCCCCCTCCAGCCCAGTTCGGGGAGACCAAACATAAAAGGTCATCAAGAAGACATACCTGCAAGCTTGGAACAAAATTCAAGCTTGCTTCGAGGGACCACCTTTGTCAACATATCAGCACCATTCTTGTTGGTGTGAATCTTCTTCAACTTCATTAGTTGCTCTTCAATGACAACACGCAACCAATGATATCTCACATCAATATGCTTTGTGCGAGCATGGTACATGCTGTTTTTGCTCAAGTCCATAGCACTTTGACTATCACAAAACACAACATACTCGCTTTGCTTCAAACCTAACTCTTGAAGGAAACGCTTTAACCAAAGCATTTCTTTGCTTGCTTCCACTGCTGCTATATATTCTGCCTCGGTTGTAGACAACGCTACACACTTCTGTAGCTTGGATTGCCATGAAATGGCTCCCCCTGCAAATTTGAACAAGTAACCCGAGGTAGACTTCCGGTTATCAAGATCTCCAGCCATGTCAGCATCCGTAAATCCCTCAAGAATAGGCTCACCACCTCCAAAACACAAACTCAGATTTGATGTGCCTCGCAAATATCTTAAGATCCACTTTACAGCTTCCCAATGAACCTTGCTCGGATTTGCCAAGTATCTGCTAACCAATCCAACAGCATGTGCTATATCCGGTCTTGTACACACCATGGCATACATCAATGAACCAACAGCAGAGAAGTAAGGAATATGAGACATACTTTCCTTTTCTTTCTCGGTTGTAGGACAACAACGCTTGCTCAACTTGAAATGGGCTGCAAGTGGTGTATTAACTTGCTTGGCATTCTTCATATTGAACCTTTCAAGCACCCGTTCAATATACTTTTCTTGTGACAACCAAAGCTTACCAGCTTTTCTATCACGAGCAATTTCCATACCAAGAATTTGCTTCGCAGGACCCAAATCTTTCTCAACATCTTGTCCCACAATCAACATATCATCAACATACAAGCAAAGGATAATGAAGTTACCTTCAGAGAATTTTCTAAAATACACACAAGGATCTGCAGTAGTCCGCTTGTACTCATTACTACTCATGAAGGAATCAAACTTGTGATACCATTGCCTTGGTGCTTGTTTGAGTCCATAGAGACTCTTTTTCAACTTGCAAACAAAATTCTCTTTTCCCTTAACTTCAAATCCTTCCGGCTGCTCCATGTAAATCTCCTCATGCAAATCACCATGTAAGAAAGCAGTTTTAACATCAAGTTGTTCAAGTTCAAGATTCAAACAGGCAGCTAGTCCCAAAATCATACGAATGGAAGTCATCTTCACCACCGGTGCAAAAATCTCATCGAAGTCGATGCCTTTTTTCTGATGGCATCCCTTCACCACTAATCTTGCCTTCCACTTCACTAGCTTGTTGTCAACTTTCTTGTTCTTAAACAACCACCTGTTCTTCAAGACTTTCTTCCCTTTTGGAGGCTTCACCAAGTCATAGGTTTCATTCTTCTTCAAAGAATCCATCTCCTCTTGCATAGCCTTGAGCCAATGGTCTTTGTCTGAGTGTGACAAGACCTCTTGAAGGCTTTCAGGCTCCCCCTCATCAGTGATTAGGATGTATTCTGAACTTGGATAAAGTCTTGAAGGTTGACGAACTCTGGTCGATTTTCTAAGTGTTGGCTCTTCTACCTGTGGGCTGGATTTCTCCCCCTGATTGGAAGACTCTCCATGTTGAACATCTACAGCTTCATCATCAGGTTGTGGTACAACAACATCAGGTTGTACCTCTTCAATATGGTCATGTTCATGAGCAATTTCATGACCATCCTCTGGAGCATCACCTGTTAATTGATCATCTGAAGTAGAAACATGAGGCATGGGCATATCAATAACATCATGAGAGAAATTAGAATAATAAGTCTTATCAGCACCCAAGAGATGAAAACCCATCTCGTGCTCATAAAAGACAACATCTCTACTTCTCACAACTTTTTGCTTTGCTGGATCATAAAGTCTGTAACCAAACTCTTCATCACCATATCCAACAAACACACAAGGAGAAGTCTTGAAATCAAGCTTCAATCTATGTTCCTTCGGCACATGCATAAAAGCCTTGCATCCAAACACCCTCAAGTGAGAATAAGAGAGGGGTCTTTCCCAAACCAAACTCTCTCGGGAATATCAAACTCTAAAGGAACTGATGGTGCTCTATTTATCAAATACACAGCAGTTCCAGCTGTTTCACCCCAAAATGACTTAGGAAGATTGGACATTCTAAGCATGCATCTCACTTTCTCAATAATGGTTCTGTTCATCCTCTCGGCAACGCCATTGTGTTGTGGGGTACTCGGTTCTGTTCTCTCATGTCGAATGCCATATCTTGAGCAATATGCTTTAAACTCATTTGAAGTGTATTCACCTCCATTATCAGTTCGAAGACGCTTCAGTTTGCAATCTGTCTCCCTTTCAACCATTGCATGAAACTTCTTGAAGATACCGAACACCTCACTTTTGTGCTTCATCATATAAACCCAAGTTCTCCGAGTAGCATCATCAATAAAAGTAACAAAGTATTTGTTACCACCAAGTGATTCCACTTCTATGGGACCACACACATCAGAGTAAACCAACTCTAACCTCACTTTCTTTCTTGTAGATGTCCTCGGAAAAGAAACTCTGTGTTGCTTTCCTGCTAAACAATGATCACAAGGGTCAAGTGAAATAGTAACATCAGCAGGAATAAGAGACTTACCGGCCAACAACTTTATACCCTTCTCACTAACATGCCCCAATCTTCGGTGCCATAAGTTAGGAGATGTTTTCTCCTCAATAGCATTCAACTCACCACTACACACTTTCAAATGTGTCTTATACAAGGTGCAACAAAGCTTGCCACGAGCAACAGTCAAGGAACCCTTAGACAATTTCCATTTACCCTCACCAAAAGTGTGCTTGTAACCCTCTTCATCAAGTACGTTAGCAGACAATAAATTGAGGCGTAAATCTGGAATGTGGCGAACATCTCTCAACGTCAAATAGCACCCTACATTGGTTTGGACTCGAATATCTCCAATGCCAACAATACTTGCTGAGCTCTGGTTCCCCATCTTCACACTACCAAAATCTCCAGCTCGGTAGTCAATAAAGTACTCCTTATTAGGAACACAATGATAGGAAGCTCCTGTATCAATAAGCCATTCAGTGTCAGAACTATCAACATGACAACATTATCCAGTAGCACATATCAAAGAAACACGATCATCAGAACTAGAAGTTGTAGCAGCTGTATTCTTGTCATCACCCTCTTTATGATGGTCATTTTTCTTATTTTGCTGGTCTCTTTTCAACTTGTAGCAAAACTTTTGAATGTGGCCAGGCTTGCTACAATAGTGGCATATCGTAGGTTTTCTCCCATCCTTGGACTTTGACCTATACTTTGACTTGCCACGCCCTTTGGGACCTCTACTCTTGCTTCTTCCTCTATTCTCTACCACAAGTGCCTGCGAAATATCAACACCCATCTCCTTTCTTCTAAGCTCTTCATTGAACATGCTCTCTTTGATGACATCCAATGAAAGCGTACCATCTGGAGCTGAGTTGCTGATGGACACAACCAAAGTTTCCCAACTGTCTGGCAAAGAACTCAAGAGGAATAAAGCCTGCAACTCATCATCAAGGACAATTTTCATAACAGTCAACTTGTTAATAATATCTTGAAAGTCGCTAAGATGCTCAGAAACAGACTTCCCTGGCTTCAACTTGAGATTAACAAGCCTCTTAATCAACGAGGCCTTGTTATGAGCGGTCTTCCTCTCATAAAGACCCTCCAATTTTCTCCATAGCTCAAGCGGCTCAGTCTCCTGGGATACATGATTGAATATGCTAATATCAATCCACTGTCTGATTGTCCCCAAGGTCTTTCTCTTCAGCTTTTCCCATTCTTTTTCTGTCATCTTCTCTGGCTTAGTGGGCTGGTCATCTTTCTTTGTTTTATCCACATCAATTGGATCAAACAAATCCTTGCAATATAGCAAATCTTCCATCATCGGACGCCAAATGGAATAATTGGTTGATGTCAGTTTAACCATAGAGTTATTTCCATGCTTCATGTCTATGGTTTAACACTCAGCTCTGATACC
Organism: Solanum lycopersicum; assembly: GCF_036512215.1. Lineage (NCBI taxonomy): Eukaryota > Viridiplantae > Streptophyta > Magnoliopsida > Solanales > Solanaceae > Solanum > Solanum lycopersicum. The sequence continues at coordinate 15,603,771 of NC_090800.1, forward strand.
AATTGTGAGGGGAGTCACAAAACAACACAAGTAGGATACAACACCTACAAGGATCGACTTCAAGACAATCAACCAAATATACTTCACCAATTTACCAAAAGAAATTCACTACTATATTAACCAAGCTCAAATCAGCAACACATCAATTGAATCACAAGCAAATATGAATTATAAATACGCAAGTGACACACAAGATTTATACGTGGAAAACCCCTTCGGTATGAAGGATAAAAACCACGGGACTTGAAGGAGTCCACCCTTCTTCTTCTCTTATTATGCAAATTGAGGGTAAAAACACCCAAATCAGTCTACAAGGATGTCACAGCCCACCAACAACAACATACATAAGAGCCAACACAAAAGAGAAGAGAAATTGAGAAATATCACCAAAAAAATGTAGGTTACGCCAGCTGCGATAACAGACGATCAAGAACTCCGATTGACGATCTGAACGGTCAAGATGTATTGCTATGTGTTGTGAACCAGCTGTGAAAATTTCAGAACGATCCAACGGTCGGATCTCTTGAAATATGAAATTTTGTCTCGCTGTCTAGAAAAACCAGCAACCCTTTTCTCTCTCAAAACCCTCTCTCTATTTCTTTTTTCTCTTCCAAAACAAAAAACCCCAGCCCCAATATCAGCTGCCCAAGACTTCTAGAAGAAGTCAACAAAGCCCAAAATATATGGGCCACCCATCAATGGGCTGGACCCTTAACAGTTTCGCCCGGTTGAATAGCCTATTGATCAACATCAGAGTTCAGATATATGGTTTTTGATCTTATATATATGCTGTCACTGTAAAAAAATAGCAATATGTTCAGCAAAAGTGAGCAGTGAGAAGTATTCAAAGCAGCACACACTGATTCACTCAATATATCCTTTTTATATTATTTGCTCCCTGAAAATTTAATGGAAGTTTGCACGTCGAACATACATTGATGTAGTAGAATATTAATGTTAACAGAGAATGGACAAAGGAATGAAATGTGTACATATATTGTTGAACTATGTTTCATAACTGTTAAGTCCAGATTCTGGATGTACTGCTTCATCCTCTAAGCAACTTATCGAATAGTAAAATAAATAAATTAATCAGACTCTTCGAAAATGGACCAACAATCAACCAAGCAATGCCAGACGTGTATAACTGCAACTCAAATGATCAAAATTTCTGTTGCTTCTTATTTTCTGAGTTCGATAGCATTTGAGTTGTATTATTCTTTTCTATCTAGCTGATAACGACTGACCTATAGTGACATCAAACTTCCATATAGGTGCACAGAGAATGTGATCATATCATTCATACAGATTCAGATGGTGTATAGATATTTGATTTTGTTATTCACCATCCATATACAGAGGCGGTATAAACAGGGGCGGATCTAGGGTATGCTGAGGGGGTTCAAAAAAAATTACTTGTATATCTAAGGTATTTTATGAATTTTTATGTTTATATATTGATTTTCAACCTCCCGAATATATGATTAGAAACTGGCTTAATAGTTTAAGGGTTCAAATCACTAATCCTTTTTTTCGAACCTCCTAAATAAAAATCCTAAATCCGCCGGGTGTGAAGCTATGAAAGATTACGGATTTTAGTTCTTTTAAATTATTAATTAATAACCCGTACATATTCAAAAGAAAAAATGTTTGTCATATAGGAGCTAGATGGCAAAAAAGAAGACTGCGTGTGTGTAGGCGCTTAGACATTATTTGGAAATATTTCTGTCTGAATAATATTTAAGTGGAACAGAGGGAAGTAATTCGCTACACATATAAAAAAAAAATATAATTCGCTTTGTATATACAAAGAAATAAATTGTATAATTCATTATACATATACAAGATCAATTGTATAATTTGTTTATGTATTAAATGAGAAAGAGAGAAAGAAAAAAATGGGCAGGGGAATATTTGTGTTCAATTATTAGTGTATAGGACGAAGATACATGTATTTGCATGTGTATATATAATTTTTCTCTCGCTTTATACAAATAGAAACACAATTTATACATTTGTTTGTATAAGCGAGAGAGGGGAGGGTGACGAGCGAGATCTGGGAGAGAGGAGAGAGGGAAAAAAATATATGTATACATACAATTTTCTCCCGCTTTATACAAACACAAACGCATTTTATACATTTATATTTGTATAAAAGCGAGCGAGAGAGGGAGACTGGCGAGCGAGAGCTTCAGCGAGAGAGGCAACTGAGAAACAGTTTACTACAAGGCACAATTAAATAAAAGTGTGGTTATAGCATTTAATTTGAATTGTTAGTTTGTCATTATATATAATTTTTCCAAAAATAATTATGTAATGGGCTCAAATTTTGTGGACTTGGAATTGTGGCCCAAAATTATCGATCAACTGCGTATGTAAATTTCATATTTGAATAAATTTCTAGACGGTGCAAAATATCAACATGAATATTAACAAATGTAGAAAATAAAATGAATAAAAAAATATAATAAACGTAACTAATGTAAAAGTGCACTTTCAAAAATAACTAATAAAAATCCTAAATTTTGATAGATAAAGATAGTTATCAATAAACTTATTTAAAATTATAAAAATTTATTTGAACTATTAAATAAATAAAATTTAAAAGTTACGAATTTTTAAAATGTTAGGCAAAATATTGGATGCCAACAACATGGAGCAAGGGACCTGGTCCCTGGAAAGTATGCGAACGAGAAAAGGAGGAAAAGACAACTTTCAACAGTCTGCCAACTGATGTAGTTGGTGCACAATTTTTCATGACAGCAGACCTTCAGCCAATGGTCTTGTCCCAAGGGTTTGTATCCATTTTAATTTAATCTCTTCTTCAATAACACAAACACAAGATTTTGGCAAACAAAAACACACAAGATTAAAAAGAAAAAGTCATCTTTAAGGTAGAAAAATATTCATACTCAACAAAAGGATCTGATAGAGTGCTGAAGTATCTTTGTTGAGTTTGAGTTTTGTGTTTATCATTTAATAAGTTTTAACAACATGAATATTGTTGAGAACTCTTGCAGAGACTAACAAACGGTGAAGAATCATCCTCAAGAGCAATAATGACCTGATAGAGCTGAAGTTGTCTAGTTGTTTTAGAATTATATCTTCTATAGTACATCCATTGTAAATATGTTCCTAATCTATAAAGGATTCAGATTTTGTGTTCAATGTAAAAGTCTAAAATAATTGAGTCTAATTGATTTAGTGGGTAACAGTGTTTGTTGCTTAGTCGAACTCTAAGTCATCTCGGAGCTAGTTGATTTAGTGGGCGGTATGGTAACTTCTTAGTTGAATTTTAAGTTGTCTAGCGGTGATAGCTTAGAGGGCACCAATGTCCCAAAAGTATGACGGATGATATTTGAATACCATTTATGATAGTTTGGGGGGTATATTTGTCCTTTTCCCTTAAATTTATTGTTATTATGGTCAAATTAATTCATGTTTCACTAATTTTCTTGTACACTCTATCATACATGACCCAGTCAATTTTTCGAATACAAAAACTAAATCACAATATAGTAAAAAAAAGTATTAATTATACGATAGCCACAAAAAATTAGTTTTATTTTTTTTCTTTACTCTAAGGAATGAAAAAAAAATTAAATGAGAATAAGAAATTTAAATAATGAAATCAAAGACATCAAAAAATAATTTATGTATCTAAAAGATTAAAATATACCTTGAATGTTGCTAGAAGGATCATATATACCCCTATATGAACTTTTTTTAAATTAAAAGTCAGAAATATAATTAAAGCTAATTTATTCACTTATGTTAAATGAATGATATATGTGAGCTCAGTTTGTAATGGTAGGGGTATGTGTGAGCCTTTTGTATAATGATAAGGGTATATATGAATCACTTTTATAACAAAGGAATATCAACTCCAAATGACAAATTGAGGAATATCATAACATTTCCCGTAAAACTTCTGTGAGTTTTCTAATATCTACAAAATTTTAAGCCATAATATAACGTTTTTGTCAAAAGATCTTTTTGTTTACTCAAACATTTCAGTTGGAGTATTTATATTAATCCAAAACACCTAACAATATGTAAATCTAACTCAAAAATACAGATATCTCTTGTGAGTAAACTTGATGCCTTAGCTATAATACTAGTAACAAGTGTCCGCGTTAGCACAAACTCAATATCTGTTATTTTTTTTGTCTCACATTAGATGACATAGATAGAATTTAGATATTTAATTAAATTTTCTTTAAATATTTTATGTTTTAAATAATTGTAATTTATTGTATTTTTACGTTTTCTTTAAATAATATATATCACTTCTTTTGTCCCGATGTATGTAGCAAAAATTAAATTTTAAGAGTCAATCAAATATTATTAATTATTGAGATTTACAATACTTTTTAGAGATAATGCCCAAGTACCCCCTCAACCTATGCCCGAAATCTCAGAGACACACTTATACTATACTAAGGTCCTATTACCCCCTTGAACTTATTTTATTAATAATTTTTTATCCCTTTTTAGCTTACGTGGCACTATCTTGTGGGCCCAACGATGGTTGACTTTTTTTTCCGAACTAGTGCCACGTAGGCTAAAAAGGGGTAGAAAATTACATATAAAATAAGTTCAGGGGGGTAATAGAACCTTAGTATAGTATAAGTGTGTCTCTGAGATTTCGGGCATAGGTTGAGGGGGTACATGGGTATTTTCCCTACTTTTTACGTAGTTTCCAAATTAATTATTAGGATCCCATTACTTCTTTTGATTATTATAATTATAGTACTTTTTATGTAAAATTTTAATAGAATATGTTACTTCTCTTATCCCGGTGTATGTAGCACAAATAGAATTTCAAAAATTAATCAAATGTTATTAATTATTGAGATTTACAATACTTTATACGTAGTTTTCAAATTAAATAATACATGTTTCTTCTTTTGTTCCATTTTATTTGACACGGATATATTAATTATGAATCTATCAAATTTTTTATATGTTTTTTACAAGGATTTTAAGTTGGTAATTATCATTATTTAGAGTATATATTACATAACTTTGAATATTTAAAAAATTATAAAACAAGAAAAACAAATAAACAATCAAAAACGAAAAAATAATGTAGTTGTTAGGCATGCATGTCGATCACGACCTACTTTGTTATTGTATGTGTGTGTGGGGGGGGGGGTGCATCATGTGTACGTGTGTGCATGTGCGCACCCATGTGCGTTTGCGTGTGACTATGTGTGCACGTCTATTCACACACGCATGCGGGTGCACAGATGTGTGTGTGCGCATCCATGCGTGTGTGCGTGATCCTCATAAACTTCGTCTTTCATTCTATTTATCCAGGTCACCAAATATTCCTTTTCTCTAAGCCCTGATTTTTTTTTACTTTCTCCAATTGCCGCCTAACTTTCCTATTTCTCCCCCTTTCAGCCAAAAGTCCGAAAAACTCTACAAGTAAGTTTGCTTGTTCTTGTCATTTTTGAATTCTTTTTTTATTTTCTTCTTCTTTTTCTCAGTTATCCATTTACAATAAAATTTTGAATCGATATACTTAACCATGAGAGGATGTTTCCTCATTAACTGTCCAGAAAAGGAATGAAGACGAAGTTATCACAAAGTATGATTCAAATTGTTTAAATACCGGCTAAATGGGGTAACTCTATTTATTTGCTCATTGAATGTTCAATAATTTGATTTTTATTTGTATGACTTATTTTAACAATATCTTTTAATTTTTATTGAAAGGAAAATGAGGAAGGAGATTACAATGTGGGTAATCGAACTCTCTCCAACATTTTTTAAGGTAGTCAACAAACTTAACTACTAAAATTCCCCTTAATACAGTATGTTTAGTCTTTTTCCCATTTTATAATTCTTCATTTTCGTATTTATTTTTAACAAGCTTTGTGTTTGATCTCAATTCTAAAATTCGTACTCATACACAAAATCATAAATACACAAAGTTATTGGATTGATATTACATTAGTGTCACATTTTCAATTTAAAAAAAGTACATTTTTTTCTCTTTTCTATCTACCGTTTTTCCTTAACCATTTCTCTCTTTCTAATACTAACAAAGAGACTAAATTATAAAGTCATGTTTCGGTAAAATCAATCATCCTTAGAATTGAGTCCCTTAGTTGACTCAAATTTCTTCTCTTGAGCATCACTCCATAGACTATACAAACTAAAATGTTCATCATTCTTCTCGAAACTCTCCATCTAATTATTATATGGGGTCGCACAACAACATCATCATCATTAGTATAATTATCTTTAAAAAAATTTAATAATATGTGTTACTTCTCTTATCCCAATGTATGAAGCACAAATAGATTTCAAAACTCAATCAACTGTTGTTAATTATTGAGATTTACAATACTCTCTACGTAGTTTTAAAATTAAGTAATATATGGTACTTCTTTTATCCCATTTTATTTGAATAGATATATTAATTTTATGAATCAATCGAATTTTTATATGTTTTTTACAAGTATTTTAAGTTGGTAATTATAATTATTTTATAGTATATTTTATATAATTTTTAAATACTTAAAAAATAAAAAACAAGATAGACAAATTAAAATAAAAAATAATCAAAAAAGGAAAAATAGTGCAGTTGTCAGGCAGACATATCGATCATGACCTACCTTATTATTGTGTGTGCGGGGTGCGTGCTTGCGTGTATGCGCGTGCACATGTGTGCATGTAAGCAGGTGTGCGTGTGTGCGCGTGTGAGCTGGTGTGCTTGTGTTTGCGTGTGTGATCCTCGTAAACTTCACCCTTCATTCTATTTAACCAGGTCACCCGATATTCCTTTTTTCTTAGACTTAATTTTTTAATTTCTCCAATTGCCGCCCAACTTTCCTATTTCTCCCCCTTTCAGCCAAAAAACAGAACAACTCTTTAAGTCAGTCCTCTTGTTCTTATCGTTTCTAAATTCCTTTTTTCATTTTTTTCTTCTTTTTCTCAGCTATCCATTTACTATGAAACTTTGAATGAATATACGTAACCATGAAAAGATATTTCCTCAAAAAATTTCCAGAAAAGGAATGAAGATGAAGATATCAAAAAGTATGATTCAAATTATTCAAATACTGGTTAAATGAGGTAACTATATTTATTTTCTCATTGAATGTTGATTGATTTGATTTTTCTTTGTATGATTTGTATTAACAATATTTTTTAATTGTTATTGAAAAGGAAAATGAGGAAGGAGATTACAATGTAGGAAATCAATCTCTCATCAATAATTTTTCAGATAGTCAACTAACTTAACTACTAAAATACCTTAATACCGTATGGCTAGTCTTTTCCCATTTAATGTGTCTTTGTTTTCATATTTATTTTTAACAAGCTTTGTGTTTGATCTAAATTATTTTTACTCATACACAAAATGATAAATATACTAAGTTATTGAATTGATTTTGCATCAGTGTAACATTTACAATAAAAAAAAGAACATCTTTTTTATATTTTCTATCTACCATTTTTCTTTAACCATTTCTCTTCTTCTAATTAGAACAAAGAGGCTAAATTATAAAGTCATGTTTCAGTAAAAGCAATCATCCTTAGAATTGAGTCCCTTAGTTGACTCAAATTTTCTTCTCTTGAGCATCCCTCCATAGATGATACAAAATAAAATTGTCATCATTCTTGTCGAGACTCTCTATCTAATTATCATATGGGGAGGTACAACAACATCATCATCATTAGTGTACTCGTCTTCGGAAAAGTTTAATAATATATATTAATTCTCTTATCTTGATGTATGTAATACAAATAGAATTTCAAAAGTCAATCAAATATTGTTAAATATTGAGATTTACAATACTTTCTACGTAGTTTTTGAATTAAATAATACACATGTTACTTCTTTTATGCTATTTTATTTAACATAGATATATTAATTTTATAAAAATAATCAAATTCTGTATATGTTTTTTATAAGTATTTTATGTTGGTAATACTCATTCTTTACAGTATACATTACATAATATTTAAATATTTAAAAAATTAAAAAACAAGACAAACAATTTAAAACAAAAATACCATAAAAAAAGGAAGAATAGTGCAGCTGCATAGTAGGCATGTCGATCATGACCTAACTGGTTATTGTGTGTGGAGGTTGCGCCCGTGCGTGCATGCACGTGTGCGAGTGTATGCGCGCATGTGTATGTGCGTGCGCGTGCGAGCAGGCGTGGTCCTCGTAAACTTCACCTTTCATTCTATTTAACCAGGTCCCCAATATTCTTTTTTTTAAGCCCTAATTTTTTACTTTCTCCAATTGCCGCCCAGCCTTTCCTATTTCTACCCCTTTCAGCCAAAAGCTCAAACAACTCTTCAAGTCAGTTTGTTTGTTCTTGTCATTTCAGAATTCCTTTTTTTATACGTAACTATGAAAGGATGTTTTCTCAACAATTGTCAGAAAAGAAATAAAGATGAACATATCAAAAAATATGATTCAAATTATTTAAATACCGGTTAAATAAGGTAACTTTATTTATTTTCTCATTCAATGTTGAATAGTTTGATATTTCTTTGTATAATTTATTTTAACAATATTTTTCTATTGTTATTGAAAAGGAACGTGAGGAAGGAGATTACAATGTGGGGAATCAAACTCTCATCAAAATGTTTTGAGGTGGTCAACCAACTTAAATGCTAAAATTTTCATTAATACTGTATGTTTAGTCTTTTCTCCATTTTATATGTCTTCATTTTCTTATTTATTTTTAACAAGCTTTGTATTTGATCTCAATTCTAAAATTCTTAATTTAAAACTCGTACTCATACACAAAATCATAAATACACAAAGTTATTGAATTTATATCCATCAGTGTCACATATACAATGAAAAAAAGAGAATAGTTTTTCTCTTTTATATCTATCTTTTTTTTCCTAACCATTTCTCTGGTTTTAATACTAACAAAGCGACTAAATTATAAAGTTTTGTTTTAGTAAAATCAATCATACTTAGAATTGAGTCCCTTACTTATCTCAAATTTCTTCACTTGAGCATCCCTCCATAAACTATATTAAACTAAAATTGTCATCATTCTTCTCGAAACTCTCTATCTAATTATTATATGGGTTGGCACAACAATATCATCATCATTAGTGTAATCATTTTCGAAACATTTAAATAATATGTGCTACTTCTCTTATCGCAAAGTGTGTAGCACAAATAGATTTCAAAAGTCAATTAAATATTGTTAATTATTGAGATTTACAATACTTTCGATGTAATTTTCAATTTAAATAATACATGTTGCTCCTTTTATCCCATTGATTTGACTTAGATATAGTAAATTTATGAATCAATCGAATATTTATATTTTTTACAAGTATTTTAAATTGGTAATTATCATTATTTATAATATATTATATAATTTTTAAATACTTAAAAAATTAAATAACAAGACATACAAATTAAAATAAAAAATAATTAAAAAAGGAAAAATAGTGCAGCTGTAAGGCAAGCATATCGATCATGACCTACCTGGTTATTATGTATAGGAATGCGTGCATGCGTGTATGAACGTGTGCGTGAGAGCAGGCGTGTGTGTGCGTGCGTGATTCTCGTAAACTTTAACTTTCATTCTATTAACTAGGTCACCCAATATTATTTTTTTCTAAGCCCCAATTTCTTTTACTTTTTCCAATTGCCGACCAACTTTCCTATTTCTCCTCCTTTCAGTCAAAAGTACGAACAACTCTTCAAGTCAGTTAGATTGTTCTTGTCATTTCTGAATTCTTTTTTTTATTATCTTCTTATTGTTCTAAGCTATACATTTACTATGAAATTTTGAATAAATATACGTAACCATGAGAGGATGTTTCCTCAATAATTGTTAGGAAAAGGAAAGAAGATGAAGATATAATAAAGTATGATTTAAATTATTTAAATAACGGTTAAATGGGGAAACTCTATTTATTTGCTCATTGAATGTTGAATGATTTGATTTTTCAGTTTATGATTTATTTTAACAATATTTTTTAATTGTTATTGAAAAGGAAAATGAGGAAAGAGGTTACAATATAGGGAATCAAACTCTCGTCAACAATTTTTCAAGTAGTCAACTAACTTAACTACTGAAATTCCCCTTAATACCGTATGTTTAGTCTTCTCCCATTTAATATATCTTCATTTTATTATTTATTTTTAACAAGCTTTGTGTTTGATATCAATTCCAAAATTCTTACTCATACACCAAAACATAAATACACAAAGTTATTGAATTGATATTACATAAGTGTCACATTTACAATGAAAAAAGACATTTTATTTCTCTTTTCTATCTACCGTTTATCCTTAACCATTTCTCTTCTTTTAATACGAACAAAGAGACTAAATTATAAAATTTATTTTTCGGTAAAATCAATCATCCTTGGAATTGAGTCCCTTATTTGACTCAAATTCCTTATCTTGAGCATCTCTCCATAAATGATACAAACTTAAAATGTCATCATTCTTCTCGTAACTCACTATCTAATTATCATATGTAAAGGCACAACAACATCATCATCATCAGTGTACTCATCTTCGCAAAAGTTTAATAATATATGTTACTTCTCTTATCTTGATGTATGTAATACAAATAGAATTTCAAAAGTCAATCAAATATTGTAAATTATTGAGATTTACAATACTTTCTACGAAGTTTTCAAATTAAATAATACATGTTACTTCTTTTATCCCATATTATTTGACATAGGTACATTAATTTATGAATTAACAGAATTTATTATATGTTTTTTACAAATATTTTAGGTTGTTAGTAATCATTATTCATAGAATATATTACATAATTTTTAAATATTTAAACAATTAAAAAAAAGACAAACAAATTAAAATAAAATAACCATTAAAAAAGGAAAAGTAGTGCAGCTGCCAGGCAGACATGTTGATCATGACCTAACTTGTTATTGTGTATGGAGGGTGCGTGTGCGCGTGTGCGTGAGTGCGTGCGTGATCCTCTTAAACTTCACCTTTAATTCTATTTAACCAGGTCACCCAATATTCCTTTTTTCTAAGTCCTAATATTTTACTTTCTTCAATTGTTACTTTCCTACTTCTCCCCCTTTCAGCCAAAAGCCTAAACTACTCTTCAAGTGAGTTCGTTTGTTCTTTTCATTTTTGAATTCCTTTTTTAATTTCTTGTTATTTCATTAAATTATCCATTTACTATGAAATTTTGAATGAATATACGTAATCATGAGAGGATGTTTACTAAACAATTGTTACGAAAAGAAATAAAGATTAAGATATCAAAAAAATATGATTCAAATTATTTAAATACCGGTTAAATAGGGTAACTTTATTTTTTTTTCCTCAAATTTTGAATGATTTGATTTTTCTTTGTATGATTTATATTAACAATATTTTATTGATTGTTATTGAAAAGGAAAATGAGGAAGGATATTACAATGTAAGGAATCGAACTCTCATCAATAAGTTTTGAGGTAGTCAACCAACTTAACTACTAAAATTTTCATTAATACTATATGTTTAGTATTTTCCTATTTTATATGTCTTCATTTTTTTATTTATTTTTAACAAGCTTTGTATTTGATCTCAATTCTAAAATTCTTAATTTAAAATTCTTACACATACACAAAATCATAAATACTCAAATTTATTGAATTTATATTCAATCAGTGTCACATTTACAATGAAAAAAAAGAAAAATATTTTCTTTTTTCTATATATCTTTTTTCCTAACCATTTCTTTGCTTTTAATACGAACAAATAGACTAAATTATAAAGTTAAGTTTCGATAAGCTCAATCATCCTTAGAATTGAGTCCCTTAGTTGACTCAAATTCCTTCTCTTGAGCATCCCTCTATAGACTATACAAACTAAAATTGTCATTATTGTTCTCGAAACTCTCTATTTGTCACAACCAAAAACGAGACGCGAGTGGCACCCACACTTATCCTCCTATGTGAGCGAACCAACAAATCTAAACCCCAACATTTACCAATATTTCAACCATAGTGAACAAAATATAATGCGGAAGACTCAAAACTCATCAACGGAAATCAATTAAATAACTTCTAAAACTCAATACATATTATTCCCAAAATCAGGAAGTCATCACATCAAGAACATGTATCCTGAAATTTCTAAATCTAAGAGTATTAAGAAGATAAAATAAGTAAAAGGATGGTCCATGTCCAAACTTTAAGACATCAAGCCGTGAAGGAGAGAATTCAGCACGAGCTAGGAACAATAGCTCACCCTGAATTCTGATATGCTGGAGACTTGCTAGAGTTTAGGGCGAGTCGAAGTTGATGGCGCACTTGCTGCACTCCATAAAATAACAAAGAAGAAAATACAAGCAGGGGTCAGTGCAAGGCACAAGTACTGAGTAGGTATCATCGGCTAACTCAAAATAGAAAGCAATATATATCGAATAATAATATAAAATCAACTACAACACTTAACTGGTGACAACAACAAGTACAAGAATCATTGGCAACAACACCAAGCGCACCCATGAGGACTCAAACCTCCACACCATACTCATTTGGGGAAAAAAGGTTTCTTCAAATGGAGTATATTAACATAATTCAAAATTACTTCTCTTCATTATTATCGTGTCGGAACGTGACACTCCGATCCCCTAATTCTATGTGTCAGAACGTGACACCCGATCCCTTAATGCTACGTGTCGGAACGTGACACTCGATTTCTTAATGCTACGTGTCGGAATGTGACACTATGATCCACTAATTCTACGTGTCGGAACGTGATACCCGATCCACTAATCTCATTGCTTTAGTTCATCAAGCCTCTTTTATATCAATGCATCATCTTAATAGAGAGGGATAAGATTTAGGATTCCACAATGACAACATACAAAAACAAATCAAGCACATAGAGAACTTTACAATACTACCCAATGCATATCAATCGCTATTTAGAGTTTATCTATCATAGAGACAAACCATAACCTACCTCCACCGAAGAATCTTGATCAAGCAAGCTACCTTCTCAATGCCTTTGCTTTCCTCTTCCCTTCTCCCTTTTCTCGCTCGTTCTCCCTCTCTCTGTTATTTTTTATTTTCCTCTCCAAATTCTTTTTATTTTACCCTAATTATCATATAATCAATTATAAAAGATGATATAAGTAACCCACTAACTATTTCCTTATTAACTTCTTTAACCCCCAAGTAAATAAATTATTAACTTACCCGACTAATTCTATAATTATAATCATGAATAGTCCAAAACACCCCTTTAAAAATTTTAGCAGAAATCTAACCCAGTCAGGGTTACGCAACTCGTGACGGTCCGTCGTATGCATGACGACCGTCCTGCAAGTCCGTCATAAAGTCCAGAGAGTTAAATTCAGTAATGAAACTTTTGAAGGTCTATTGTATCTACGACGGTCCGTGCTGCAATTCCGTCGCGGAGTTCAGAGAGTCGCTCTCAGTACCCAGATTTTCAGAGTTGAAGTGTTTTGGAACGAAGGCCCTTGACAGAACGTCGTGCCTATGACGGCTCGTCCTACTTGTCGTCGAGGGTAATTAGGAGAGCAACAGTAGAATTTACACAAGTGTGGGACGACGGAGTCCATCATGGTCCGTCGTGTGATCCGTCGACCCAGTTAGTTTTTATCAAAAATAGTTTTACTGCTCGAACTGACTAAACAGGTCGTTACAATAGATACCAATTAACCCATCGTTCGTCCCCGAACGATCACAAGAACAAAAGCATGGGCGAGAAAGAGTACCTAAATCTGTAAAAAGATGTGGATATCTTTCTTGCATATCAGCCTCATTCTCCCAAGTGGACTCTTCAATTGGCCGATTCTTCCACCGAACCTTGATAGATGCAATCTCCTTTGATCTCAACTTGCGGACCTCTCTACCTAAGATAGCAACGAATAATGTAGTTTCCATCTCCATGGTATTTTTTCAGCATAGACACATGAAATACCGGGTGCACTCTTGACAGTCCTGGAGGCAAGGCTAATTCATAAGCTACCTCCCCCACGCGCTTCAGAACTTCAAATGGACCAATATACCTTGGACTAAGCTTTCCTCGCTTACCAAACCGCATCACACCCTTCATGGGTGAAACCTTCAGCAAGACTTGTTCACCCTCCATAAAATCCAAGTCTCTAACCCTTCGATCTGCATATTCTTTCTGCCTGTTCTGAGCTGCTAGAAGCTTTTCCTGAATGAATTTTACTTTATCTAACGATTCCCTCAAAAGATTGGTACCCCATGCTCTCACCTCAAATGCATCAAACCAACCAATGGGAGACCTACATCTCCTCCCATACAGTGCCTCAAATGGGGCCATATTAATACTTGAGTGATAGCCATTATTGTATGAAAAATCTGCTAAGGGTAAAAAGTTATCCCAATGGCCACCAAATTCTATTACATATGCACGAAGCATATCCTCCAACACCTAAATCGTTCGCTTAGACTGACCATCGGTCTAAGGGTGAAACGCAGTACTAAGATCCAACCTAGTACCTAATTCAGCATGCAATGTTCTCCAAAACTTAGAAGCAAACTGCGTACCTCTATCTGATATGATGGAATGTGGACCTCCATGCAATCAAATAGTTTCTGAGATATAGAGTTTGGCTAACTTCTCTGCATTGGAAGTCATCTTGACCGGAATGAAGTGAGCAGACTTAGTTAACCTATCAACAATTACCCAAATGGAGTCATACTTACCCAAGGTCTTTGGAAGACCAACTACAAAATCCATTGCAATTCTCTCCCACTTCCATTCAGGAATAGGCATTCTCTCAAGTGTTCCTCCGGGCCTTTGGTGTTCATACTTTACCTGCTGACAATTCGGGCATTGGTCAACAAAATCAACAATGTCACACTTCATTCTACTCCACCAGAAATGTTGCTTTATGTCACTATACATCTTGGTTGCACCAGGATGTATAGAGTACCTTGAACTATGAGCCTCTGTAAGGATAGTGTGAATACAATTATCAACACGGGGCACACATAACCTTTCCTTAATTCTCAAAACACCTTCCTCATCAATTATTGCCTCTTTAGCCTCTCCTCGTAATACCATATCTCGAATACGGCTCAGCTTCTCATCAGTAAACTGTTTTCGCTTAATCTTGTCAAGAAAAGAAGATCTTGCCTCCACGCAGGCCAAAAATCCTCCCTTCTCCAGTACTTCCAACCTCATAAATTCATTATCCAGAATCTGAACCTCTCTAGCCAATGGGCGTCTAGAAACCTTCAAGTGAGCTAGACTTCCCATGCTCCCTGCCTTTCTACTTAAAGCATCTGCCACAACATTAGCTTTTCCTGGGTGATACAAGATAGTAATAATATAGTCCTTCAGTAGTTCCATCCACCTCCTCTGTCTCAAATTTAAATCTTTCTGAGTAAAGACATATTGTAAACTACGATGATCTGTATAGACTTCACACTTAACCCTATATAGATAATGTCTCCATTGCTTTAATGCAAACACAACTACAGCCAACTCCAAATCATGGGTCGGATAGTTACGTTCATGCACCTTTAATTGCCTCGAAGCATAAGCAATTACATTCCTCTCCTGCATTAGCACTGCACCCAAACCCGAATAAGATGCATCACAATAAACAATAAAGTTCTGACCTTCTACTGGCAAGGTAAGAATTGGTGCAGTAGCCAACAAGGTCTTCAGGTTCTGGAAGCTTTCTTCACATTCGTCCGCCATACAAATGGAACATTCTGCTTAGTCAAATTTGTCAGTTGGGATGCAACAGAAGAAAAGCCCTTGACAAATCGACGGTAGTAGCTAGCTAAACCAACAGAGTTCCTTACCTCTGTAACATTAGTAGGTCTTACCCAACTCTTTACTACTTCAATCTTAGAAGGATCCATCATCACTCCATCCTTAGAAACTATGTGCCCTAAGAAGGACACTGAATCTAGCCAAAACTCAAACTTGGAGAATTTGGCAGAGCTTTTTCGCTCTCAACACTTCCAATACCATTCTCAAATGCTCCTCATGTTCTTTCCTGCTCTTTGGGTATATCAGTTTATCATCAATGAATACAACGACAAAGAGATCCAGATATGGCTTACAAATCCCGTTCATCAGGCTCATGAAAGCAGCAGGGGCATTAGTAAGCCCAAATGACATTACAAAGAATTCATAATGCCCATACCTGGTTCGAAAAGAAGTCCTTGGCACATCTGCTGCCCGTATTTTCAATTGATGATAACCAGATCACAAATTGATTTTTGAGAAAGTACAAGCACCTTGTAACTGATCGAACAAATCATCAATGCGAGGAAGATGACACTTATTCTTAATAGTTACCTTATTCAGTTGCCAGTAGTCTATGCACATCCGAAAACTTCCATCCTTCTTCTTTACAAATAAAATAGGAGCACCCCAAGGGGATGCACTTGGCCTAATAAAGCCTTAACCTAACAACTCTTGAAGTTGGGCCTTTAACTCTCTTAGCTCGGCTGGAGCCATCCTATAAGGGGGTATGGAAATGGGGCGAGTACCCGGCTCCAGATCAATACAAAAGTCAATATCCCTATCCGGTGGCATACCAGGAAGGTCTGCGGGAAACACATCCACAAATTCACGGACTATCAAGACAGACTCAATCGAAGATACTTGGAAAGTATCATCCCTGAGATGGGCCAAGAAAGCTAAACAACCCTTACTAACCATTCTCTTAGCATGAAGAAAGGGGATAATACGAACTGGGGTGGAAGTGTAGTCACCCTCCCACACTAGCGGATCTGTCCCAGGCTTGGCCAATGTCACGGTTTTAGCATTACAATCTAAGATTGCAAAATTTGGAGAAAGCCAAGTCATACCCAGAATTACGTCAAAATCAACCATCTCCAGAATAATCAAGTCTACATGATTATTGCTGCACACAAAAGTCACAAGGCAAGACCTATACACCTTCTCAACTATCACAGATTCACCTACAGGAGTAGAGACACGAATAGGCATGTCAAGCAAATCACAATGTAAATCAAGCCCAGTAGCAAATGAGGAAGATACATATGAAAATATGGATCCAGGATCAAATAATACCGAAGCCATGCAATCACAAACCAAAATATGACATGTGCTAACAGCATTAGATGTCTCTGCATCAGATCTCCCGGGGAAAGCAAAACAATGGGCCCTATCACCTGTCTGTCCATTGCCCTTACCATGTTATGATGCAGTAGTTCCAATTTGTCCGCCACCTCGACTGATTTGGTGACCACCATTACCTTGACCAACGCGTCCTCCAGAATGGCGGCCTCTCCCATGACCACCTCTACCTCTAATTATTAGGGGTCTGTAACTCTGTTTTGGACAATTCCTCCTAATATGTCCAGTCTCTCCACATCCATAACAATCTCTGGAGTCTAGCATAGGACTCTATGAGAATGACGAAGTCTGGGGATAACCTCCAAACTCAGAGAAATATTGACTGGTCTGCGATGGACCCCCAGCTACAGCCTGTAGTTAAGAATGAATAGGTCGGGCTGGGTAACCTCCTGAACTCTGCCCTCTGGAGTAAGAACCACTAAACTCACCTCCTGTGCGGAACTTCTTAGAGGTTGACGCCATGGTGAAGTTATCTTGCTTCACCCCCTCCACCTCTATCACAAAGTCAACCACTTCCTGAAAGGATTTTGCTGCAGCAGCTACCTGTAAGGCTGGGATCTTCAAATCTGACCTCAATCCTTTCACAAAACGGCGAATCCGCTCTTGTGGACTGAAGCAAAGCTAGGTGGCATACCTGGATAGTGCACTAAATTTATCCTCATAAGCAGTAATAGACATCCTGCCTTGCTCTAGGCTCAGGAACTCATCTCTCCTCCTATCCCTCAACGTCCGGGGTATATACTTTTCCATAAATAAGCTAGAGAATGATGCCCTAGTCATAAGTGATGCCTGTGCTGGTTGACACTCAACATACGACCGCCACCACATTTTGGCATTTACCTGAAACTGATAGGTCACAAACTCAAACCCGAATCGTTTTACTACGGCCATCTTATGTAGCAGCTCATGACAATCAACCAGAAAATCATATGCATCCTCAGATTCAGCACCCTTGAAGACTGGAGGTTTCAAATTCAAGAATTTAGTGAAAAGTTCATGCTGATCACTCGTCATTATAGACCCTGTAGTTAACCGAGGAAACGTGCCTACTTCTAATGAGGCATCTATGCGGGGAGCCATAGCAGCTGCATGTTGTACCCCCGGAGCCTGAGGTGCTGGTGCATAAAACACTGGACGTTTCTAGCCCTGATTAGATAACCCTCTAAGATAAGTAAGAACCTGATTAATTATCTCTGGGGTAGGTTGGGGTGGTAATTGCTCATTGTGCACTTGCTCATTTCCCTCTCCTCACCCTCTCTTACTACTTCCTCAGTCGGTGGAGGAGTCACCGCCCTAGTACCAGCTAGGCTAGGTGTTTGTCCTCTTCCTCTAGAGGACGTCCTCCAGCGACCTCTACCACGACCTCTTGCCACTGCTCCTCTTGGAGCTACAGCCCTAGTGGCTGGCTCAGACGCACCCTGTCTTGCCGGTGTTGGTGTTGGCACAGTTGTTACTCTAGTTGTAACTATCTGCGAAATAGAGTGAGGATGTTAAACACCAATCACCTAGATACCAATTGGATCCAAGTAATAGCATGAAAGAATGAAAAAATGGAATTTTCCTAAAGTCCTATAGCCTCTCAAAGAAAAGTAAGGGCGTCCCCCTACTGTTCCTCAAGACTCTACTAGACTCGTTCTTGTGTGATAAGACCAACGAACCTAATGCTCTGATACCAAATTTGTCACGACCCAAAACGAGACGCGAGTGGCACCCACACTTATCCTCCTATGTGAGCGAACCAACAAATCTAAACCCTAACATTTACCAATATTTCAACCATAGTGAACAAAATATAATGCGGAAGACTCAAAACTCATCAACGAAAATCAATTAAATAACTTCAAAAAGTCAATACTTATTATTCCCAAAATCTGGAAGTCATCACATCAAGAACATGTATCCTGAAATTTCTAAATCTATGAGCATTAAGAAGATAAAATAAGTAAAAGGATGGTCCATGTCTGAACTTCAAGACATCAAGACGTGAAGGAGAGAATCCAGCACGAGCTAGGAAAAATAGCTCACCCTGAATTCTGATATGCTGGAGACTGGCTAGAGTTGAGGGCGAGTCGAAGTCGATGCCGCACTTGCTGCACTCCACAAAATAACAAAGAAGAAAATACAAGCAGGGGTCAGTACAAGGCATAAGTACTGAGTAGGTATCATCGACCAACTCAAAATAGAAAGTAATATATATCTAATAATAATATAAAATCAACTACAACACTTAACTAGTGCCAACAACAAGTACAAGAATCATTGGCAACAACACCAAGCGCACCCATGAGGACTCAAACCTCCACACCATACTCATTTGGGGAAAAAAGGTTTCTTCGAATGGAGTATATAAACATAATTCAAAATTACTTCTCTTCATTATTATCGTGTCGGAACGTGACACTCTGATCCCCTAATTCTACGTGTCGGAACGTGACACCCGATCCCTTAATGCTACGTGTCGGAACGTGACACCCGATCTCTTAATGCTACGTGTCAGAATGTAACACTCTGATCGACTTATTCTACGTGTCGGAATGTGACACCCGATACACTAATCTCATTGCTTTAGTTCATCAAGCCTCTTTTATATCAATGCATCATCTTAATAGAGAGGGATAAGATTTAGGATTCCACAATCACAACATACAAACACAAATCAAGAACATAGAGAACTTTACAATACTACCCAATGCATATCAATTGCTATTTAGAGTTTATCTATCAGATAGAAACAAACCGTAACCTACCTCCACCGAAGAATCTTGATCAAGCAAGCTACCTTGTCAATGCCTTTGCTTTCCTCTTCACTTCTCCGTTTTCTCGGTCGTTCTCCTTCTCTCTGTTATTTTTTATTTTTCCTCTCCAAATTCTTTTTCTTTTACCCTAATTATCATATTATCAATTATAAAAGATGATAAAAGTAACCCACTAATTATTTCCTTATTAACTTCTTTAACCCCCATGTAAATAAATTATTAACTTACCCCACTAATTCTATAATTATAATCTTGAATAGTCCAAAACACCCGTTTAAAACTTTTAGCAGAAATTCGATCCAGTTTGGGTTCCGTAACTCGTGACGGTCCGTCGTATCCATGACGGCCGTCCTGCAAGTCCGTCACAAAGTCCAGAGAGTCAAATTTAGTAATGAAACTTGTGACGGTCCGTCATATCTATGACGGTCCATGCTGCAATTCCGTCGCGGAGTTCAGAGAGTCGCACCCAGTACCCAGATTTTCAGATTTGAAGTGTTTTGGAACGAAGGCCCTTGACGGACCGTCGTGCCTATGACGGCTTGTCCTACCTGTCGTCGAGGGTAATGAGGATAGCAATAGAAGAATTTACACAAGTATGGGACGACAGAGTCCATGACGGTCCGTCGTTACCATGACGGTCCGTCGTGACCATGACGGTCCGTAGTGTGATCCGTCGACCCAGTTAGTTTTTATCAAAAATAGTTTTACTGCTCGAACTGACTAAATAGGTCGTTACAATCTAATTACCATATAGGGTGGCATAACAAGATCATCATCATTAGTGTACTCATCTTTAAAAGAGTTTAATAATATGTGTTACTTCTCTTATCCCGATTTAGGTTGCATGAATAGATTTCAAAAGTCAATCAAATGTTATTAATTATTGAGATTTACTATACTTTCTGCGTAGTTGTCAAATTAAATAATATATGTTACTTCTTTTATCCCATTTTTATTTTATATAGATATAATAATATTATGAATCAATCAAATTTTTTATATGTTTTTTACATGTATTTTATGTTGTTAATTATCACTATTTATATTATATATGTTTGGTATGTATCAAGAATTTATGGAAAATAGAGGGAAAGAAAAGAACTTGTAAAGTTGAATTCTTCAATTGTTGGGACTTGAAAAGTCTTCTTATACTTTAATGAAAATGTATTTTTCCCTCATCGGTGGTGGAAAGAAAAATAGGAGAGTTTAAAAATTCCGAATGTAATGGTTTTTGACAGTATTAATAAAATTTTTGCTACTGTTTACTTATTGGAGTCAAATGATTTATGGAGGCCCATTTGGGACATGTAAATTACAAAGCCTTGCTAAAATTGGTTACCCTAGAAGTATTGCCTGATTTAAAATGTGATAAATCGAAATGTGAAATTTGTGTGGAAAGTTAGTTTGTCAAAAATCCTTATAAGTCTGTTGAAAGAAATTCCAAAACTTTAGACTTAAATCATGTGATATGAAGTCGACACCATCTGGTGGTGAAAAAAGTATTTTATAACTTTTAATAATGACTGCACTCAATTTTGTTATGTATATTTGCTTAATAGTAAGGATGAAGTAATTGATGAATTTAAGCAATACAAAAATAAAGTGGAGAACTAATTGAATCTAAAGATAAAAATGATTCAGAGTGATAGGGGTGGAGAATACGAATCTCCTTTTACAGAGATATGTTTGGAATATGGTATTATTCATCAAACTACTGCACCTTATACACCACAGTCAAATGGTTTGGCAGAACGGAAGAACAGAACATTAAATGAAATGATGAATGCCTTAATGATCAATTTTGGTTCACCGTGAAACCTTTGGGGGGAAGCCATCCTTAGGGCTAATAAAATACTCAATAGAGTATCCCATTGAAAAGCACAATTAATTCCATATGAGATATGGAAAGGAAGGAAACCCAATTTGAAATATTTCAAAGTGTGGGGGTGTTTAGCCAAGGTAGTAGTTTCTTTACCTAAGAGGGTTAAAATTGGACCCAAAACAGTAGACTGTGTATTTATTGGGTATACTGCAAACAGTAAGGCCTGTCGGTTTTTGGTTCACAAATATGATAATCCTGAGATTCATGTTAATACGATAATTGAGTAAGATAATGCAGATTTTTTAAAAAACATTTATCTGTATAAAACTGAATTTGAGTCGACAAGTGAAAGACCTAAACGACCACGAGAAGAATCAACGAAAAATATTCGAACTAGTGAGGATCGTAGGCGTAGTACTCGCCAACGGAAAACTGCTTCATTCGGACCAAATTTTATAGCAATTGCTTGAAAATGTGCCTCAAACATTTAAAACAACTATTTATTCGTCTGAGTCAACTTATTGGAAAGAAACTGTCAATAGTGAGATTAAATCTATTTTAAGTAATCACACTTGGGAATTGGCTAATCTTCCTCTAGAAAATTAAACCTTTAGGATTAAAATGGATCTTTAAAAGGAAAATAAAATCTTATGGGACTATTGACAAATATAATGCTAGACTGGTAGTCAAGGGGTAACGATAAAAGGAAGGTCTGGACTACTTTGACACATACTGACCAATAAGAAGGATAACATCAATTAGGATGTTAATAGCACTAGCAGCAGTGCCTGATCTTAAACTCCACCAAATGGATGTGAAGACAACCTTCTTAAATAGAGAGTTGGAGGAAGAAATTTACATGGAACAACCCGAAGGGTTTGTAGTTTCTGGTAAAGAAAAGAAAGTATGCATACTTGTAAAGTCACTTTATGGACTCAAGCAAGCATCCAAACAATGGAATGCTAAATTTGACCAAACAATGTTGCTTGATTTGTCTATTTCTTCGTTTTCTTTTGTTATTCTTATCATAGCTGTTAAACTATCTTCTAATTTTGCCGTTTCTTTTTCTAGCATTAAGTATAAATTATTTCCTATTTTTTTATATCTTCTTCCTAGATTTGAAAATATTATTTTTATTATCATTCCGTCTTGATTTTCGTATGTTTTTTCGTCTACTGCAAATTCTTCTTTATTCATTATAATCTATGTATTATATTATGTTGTAACTCATATTCAAGACAATCTAATTCTAATTTTAACATGGATATATCTTTTCTTTGTGCTAGTAGTGATTTATTACATACTCCTGCTAATATGTTTTCTTCTAATCTTCTTTTTCTATGTTGTAATTCTTGTTCTTTTTCAGCCATTTTTTCTATTATTTCTTCTATTAATTGTTGTTTATAGATTTCTCTGTTCATACTGTTTTTTTCAAATAGCAGACATATTTATATTCTGTTTTTGAAATTATGTTTATTAATTGATCTTTTCTATCATTATGTTTTTTGACTAGTTGTGATAGTTCATATTCTGTATATAAAGATCTTAATTTTTTCCATATTTTTCTTACCTTTTTATCTATCTTAGTTCTTTTTATTTTAGTATTTTTATTTTTATTCATCATAACCTTTTATATAATATTTTAAAAAGCTTACTTAATTTATCTGGATATCTAATCTTTTTTAACCTGTAATTTCTACCATATCGCCTTAGCCAATATTCAGTCATATTTAATCTCCAATATCTAAATTATCATATAAATCATACATATCATAATAAAGCTCATCTTGTATACTTTGTATGGTTAACTCAGTCCAACCTTGGGTTGTTATTTCTATAATCTCATATGTTAATAATTTTTCATAAATTTCTCTTTTTATATCAATGTTCAGGTTTTTTAGTATGTAGAGTAATAATACCTTATAATCAACATCATCATTTAATAGGTAAGTTTCCATTTTTATCATTTTTATTTTCACTAAAATTTTATTCCTTCCAACCTTTTAATAAATTATACTTGCTTATTATGCAAAAATAATGATTTAATAATCATCTCGTCTGGTATCTACTACAGCTTTCTTCTTTGATAAGTTACCCTAACAGCGCCTCAACTTTGTTTACTCCCCTAAACGGCCTTCTCTGCCTACCAGTTTCAACCTTAGGATGGCCTAGTCTGGGCATACTTATTTGAAAAATATTTCTGTAGCAAACTTTCTAAAGATGGTTATTATAACATTATTCAAGCATGATAAACAATTATAATTAACAAGAGATTTTCAGGAATAAATTAATTTAGCTACTCATAAGTATAAAATAGTATACCTGTTTTTGTAAATCTTCCGTCATAGTTGGTTTGTTCTCCATAATTATTTAATTAACTAGCTAGCTCTGATACCAATTTGGGGGTGGAAGCGTAAAGAGAGAGTATTCAGAAAGAAGAGAGATG
Source organism: Solanum lycopersicum (assembly GCF_036512215.1). NCBI lineage: Eukaryota > Viridiplantae > Streptophyta > Magnoliopsida > Solanales > Solanaceae > Solanum > Solanum lycopersicum. Next base: position 15,627,896 of record NC_090800.1, read on the forward strand.
TAAAGATGAAGGTGTGTTTTATTTATGAGGAAAGCTCCTCTATTTATACACATAAATTACACCGTCATACTATTTACTTTACATAATTGGCCGACAAACTTTTTACATGATTGGCCGACAAACTATTTACTTTACGACTTTTGTACATTTGGCTTTTTTCAGCCGACGCAAGATGACAAAAATAAAAGACTCTTACTTTATACATATGGCTGATATTCAGCCATATATCTTTATGTCTTATCTTCTTTTCCTTAGTTTATTCCAGTTGTACTCCCGGGACATAGTTATCTTCGCCATTGCATTTTGAACATAGATGGTCTGGATACTTTTGTCCAATTAGTTTACAGTATCTGGTCATCAAGTCTTGAGAAATGAAATTTTTCCTGATAGCCCTTGTTTTAGGTGTTTGTTCTGGCTTCAGTAGACTTAATATCCATTGTCGTACTTCTTCCATATGTGCTACTCTTATATCTTTACAATTGGAGTATATCATTGTCTGGTCTCTGTTGTAATAACTCCAAATTGCATTTTCATTTAGGTATTTGTTTGATAACTCATTTAATATAATAGCTATCCCAATAGTCCTTTTGTTTGCATAAAAATCTGGGATATCCACCTTCTGTATCTCTTCTTGTGTATCTATTCTTTCTGGTATTATCATATCTCTAGTTAAACCTATCTTAATAACTTGTATTGTAGGTTTAATTTCTTCATATAGTATCTCTGTTGTTGCTGAGTAGAACTTTATATAAAATAAAGTTCCTTTTGTTATTCTTTTATATTGCAGAAATGTCTTATGTAGCTCAGGTATTTTAGCTACTTCGTCTCCTGTAATAGTATATATTGTGCGTATAAGTCCGTAATTGTAGCAAGTTGCTACTAGGTTTGGATTCGTTCCTGGTTGTGCAATTAGTTTATTGTATCCTTGTAGATGTTGGGTTATGTAGTCTTGTTCAGGGTTTCTCATATTTTTGGCTTTAGGGTTTTTGTTTAGAAAAGTCTGTACTTTGTATATGTTTTCTATATACATTCTGGTAATGTGGTTATATGTTTGTTTATCTGAATCTAGGCTGGCTTTGTAGGTATTTACTTGTGGTGGTATGAATATATCTTTCTGGGTATTTTGAGGAGTATATGGTTTTGAGAATAACTTATTCAAGTTTGTATTTGTGTATTTTATTTTTTGTATAATGGTTTTAAATGTTCTGCTAATTTTGGTATATATTCTCTTACTTGATTTACTAATCCTAAAAATGATTGTAATTTCTTTTTTGTATCTATATTTTCATCAATAGTGATAATTTTTTGTACTATGTGAGTTTGCATTTTTATTCCATTTTTGTCTATTTGTATTCCTAGAAATTCTATCTGAGGTTTCATAATTTCTGCTTTACTTTTACTTAAACTTATACCTGAGTGTTTAATTATGTGTATAAATTTTTCTAATAATTTTATATGTTCATCTTGTGTTTTGGAGTATAATAATATATCATCTATATATATGATACAATTTTCTAATTGGTTAAAATAGTTATCCATAAAATGTTGGTATCTACCTGGTGCATTTTTATATCCAAATGGTAATACATTCCATTCATAGAATCCTTGTGGTACTGTGAATGCTGTTAATTGTTTAGATTCTTCTTCTAGTTTTAGGTGGTAAAATCCTGATTTACAGTCAAATTTACTAAAATAATTATGTCCTTGTAATTTGTCTTATTTTAAGTATTTTATTAGGTATTGGGTAGTTATATGTTTTAGTTTTAGCATTTAAATTTCTGTAATCTATAACCATTCTACTTTTACCTCTTTTTTGTTCACTGTGTTTTATTACTATAAATGCTGGGCTTGTATGTTTACTATTACTTTCTTGTATGTAATTTTTTTCTAGTAATTCATTTATATGTATTTTAAATTCTTGTAAATTATCAAAGTTATATTTTAATGGTTTTTGTGTTATTATGCTATTTTCATCTATTAGTTCAATTCTTACTTTTGTTTTATGTTTTTCCCATCCTTGTAATGGGTCTTCATTATATAGTTGTTCTAGCTGTTCATTGATTATTTTAACTTTGTCTATTGTAAATATAATAATTTCTAATTGTGATATTTGTTTTTCACTTATATTTTCCATTTCCTGGTTTATTTTTTCACTACCTCTAATCCATTCTATAGATTTTCGTTGTTTATTTTTTACTCTTTTTGCTCCTATTTTATAGCCACATGGCGTAGTAAGCCACCAGTGTGTTTTTGTTATTATGTGAGGGTAAAATTTATCTAAAAATGGCATTCCTAATAACATATCTTTTGTGGTAAATTCAAAATTATACATTTCTTCTATTGTTAGTATCTTATCCCATATTTGTATTTTTATATTTTTTGCTTTATATTTAATCATACTTCCTTCATTGTTAAATCCTGTTACTACCATAGGTGTTTTTAATTTTTTCCATTTATCTTCTGGTAAGCAATTATATTTACATATATTCGCTTCTGCTCCTGTATCTATCATTGGTGTATAATATCTGTTGTGATATCCTTCTACAATAATTTTTGCAAGTATAAATATTTTCATTAATCATTTTTGGTTCTTTTTATAATTTTTTTCTTATTTTGGTAAGTTATTGTTAATTGTTAATTTTCTATGCTGTATGGTTTAACTTTTTCTAACCATTTTATTCCTAATGTGATATTATGATTTCCTTCATATATCTTAAATTCTATTTTCAATGGAATTCCTCCTATAATTATTTCTTTTTCTGTTGTCTCTTCATTTGTATTTATTATTTCACTAGGTAATCCAGGGCATATGTGTCCTGTTTTCATAATTTCTTCTTCTAATACTAGTTCTCTTGTTATATGATTCTCTTCTTGTCCTGTGTTTATCAAGATTTTATATTTTCTTTGGTCCATTATTCCTGTTATAAAATAATGATATATTGTTATTTCTCCTAAATCTTGTGATATTTCATATTTTCTTTTAGATGAACTCATTCTTGATGAGGAAGCTCTAGTCATCATATTTAATGAGTTTGTATTTGGTGTACTTGAGGTACTTAATCATTCTTTTACTATCTCCAATTCTTCTTCTGTATCCATTTCTTTATAACTATAGTCATTATTATCTATTACCGTAATTATTCTTTTAAAAGGATTTTCTATTTTTATTTTATCAATTTTATTTTTTGCTGTTATTTTATGTTTTGTTGTTAATATATAAAGATTTTTACATCTTGCTGTGAATATCTTACTTCCTGGTGCTAACTCTATTCCTGACATTTTCCAATATAATACTAATGATTTATCTATATTTGTATCTGTTAATGCTACTGTATAATTAGCACTTATTATAAATTTAAATTTCTGGTATATTAAATTTCCTTTAACTGCACTTATTACGCTTTTTTCTATAGGATATTTTATTCTATCATCTGCTAAATATATTTCAATGGGCGTATCTATTCCTTCTCTGAAACAAGCTTTTATTAGTATTTCCGTTCCTCCTAAATGTACATATTTTATAGCTTCTTTATTTTTTATGTTTTGTATTTCTTTATTTATTATTCGTTTGTTTATTATAGGTATATATGCTTTTCCGCTTGTATATTTTTCGTCTATGATGTGTTCTTTTTGACTAACTACATAATATTCTTCTTTTTGTCTTTTAAACCAGTTTTTTAGTATAGGTATGTCAAGTATTTTTTCAACACTTAAATCTAATTCTTTTCCTTTTATTTGTTCAAAAAATGTATTATCAAATATAATTTTTTGGTGTGATGATTCTTCATCGTCATAATTCTCTTTAGATATTATTTCGTTTTCAGACATTATATTTCTTTCTCTTCTTCTATTTCATTATCTAGTTTTTCTTCTCTATTTTCAGTTTCTATATCTGATACTTCATATATACTATCGTTTTCACTTAATTCATAGTCTATGTATTCTATTTGCATATATTTGTCATCATCTATAACTATTTCTGCAATCTGTTTTCTTTTTGGATTTTTAGGTAATTTACAGTCTTTAGCTATGTGTCCTATCTTTCCGCAATTATAACATGTACATTGGGATGTCTTTCTTTTTTGTCTATATGGTCTTTTTATTTTATAGTTTTTTACATAATACCTTCGTCTTGGTTGTTTATATTTATACTTAGTTTTATTTTTTCTATAATTTTTATATGTTCTAGATTTTTGTTTCTTATTTGTACACCCAAACTGTGGTGCCATTTTATTTTTACAACATGATAAATTTTTATTTAGTAATTTTTCCATTTTTAATTTTTCTTTTTGGTTTTCGCATAATTGTGTAAACCATTGAGATAGAAATTTTATTCTAGCTCCTAAAGTATCTACCATTCCTTCATTATTCCAATCCTTTATTATTTTTGTGCTAAACGGTTCTGGTAATTTTGTAAAATATTGTTTTCTTATTTCTTTTGCTTCGTCTAAATTGTATTTAGATTTGTAATAGTATTCTTTGAATGCACAAGTATATTCTTCTATATAACACATTTTACATATAGCTAATTTTGTCATAAGTTGTCTATTTATTATTTTTTCCCTATTTTGTTCTCTTATATCCGTGGTCATACCTCCAAATTCATTTCTTATTGCTGATTTATATTTGTCTAGTATATCTATATTTGTTGCTGATGGGGATCCATCCATTTTCTTATCATTTCTAAGTACTTCTAAACTTTCTGGGGGTAGATTTTCTATCCATAATTTTGCCGTTCCTATGAATGTTCTTTCTATATATCTTGGTGTTTTTGTTGTTTCTATTTTGTTATCTATTAACTGTTTGGATATATTTCCTGTCCATAGTAATATTGCTTTATTTATGTCTGTGACACAATCTAAATCTAAGAAATTATATTGTTCACTTATTGGTTTCGGTATCCAATTTTTATTTAATCTACTGTTCCATATTGCATTATTTCTATCTGATTGTTGATAACGTTCTGTATAATAAGTTGGTGGTGTCCACCTAGGACTACTTCTATGGCTATTTCTGGGACTATTATCTGGGGTTTTGACTCTTGACGTACTAGGTCTATTCATATCTCCTGTGTTTATTTCTAATTTTTTTTGTTTATTTGTCTGTTCTAAGATTTCTGTATATGTTTCACTTATGTCACTTATTTCTGATTTTTGGTCATTTTCATTTTCATCTATTTCATTTACTTCATTTACTTCAATATCTTTATTTAATTTTTGTTCCATTTCTTTTATTTCATTAGTTAATTCAAGCTCTTTTTTTTTCTTTTGTTTTTGCTTATTTTCATATAATAGTTTTAACCTAGCTAATTCTTTTTCTAATTCACTTATTCTTGTATTTTTTATTTCTTCTAAATGTTGTACTTCTTGTTTTGCTTGTATTTAGTCATTATTTGTTTTTATGTTGATGACATGTTAATAATGAGTAAATACATTGAATGATATAAATGCTACTAAGTGCATGATGTCCAGCAAGTTCGATATGAAGGGCTTAGGAGTTGTTGATTTTTTCTTAAGGGTCAAGATTATCCAAACTCCACAGGGACTAGCATTATCTCAATCTTATTAAATTGAATGAGTTTTGGATAAGTTCAAGTACTTGAATTTCAATGTTGTCAAAATTCCACTTGATTTAAGATGTACATTTAAAAAGAATGAAGGTCAAAGTGACTTTCAACTGGAATATCTCAGAGTGTTGGGAAGTTTGATGTATATTTTGAATTGTACGCGACCAGATATAGCATGTGCTATTAGAAAATTGAGTCGGTTCACTATTTATCCGACTCAAACTCACTGGATGGCAATGAAACGTGTGTTATGTTATCTAAATTATACACAACACTAGGTTTGCATTATAAAAAATATCCTATTGTGATTGAAGGATATAGTGATGCGAATTGGATAACGGGGTCAAATGAAGTAAAGTCCACAAGTGGTTATGTGTTCATACTTGGTAGAGGAGCAATCTCTTCGAAATTGTCCAAACAGACATGTATTGATCGCTCCACAATGAAGCTGAATGGCTCCGAATTTCCTAGAGGATATTTCATTCAGGCCCAAACATGTTGGACATATTTGCATACATTGCATCAATAGGTAGGGAAGGGAGCGTCATGTACAGCGGGAAGTCTCGTCATATACGATGGAGACATACCACCGTAAGATAACTTCTCTCTAGTAGAATTATCACAATTGACTATGTCAAGTCAAGCGATAATGTGTTAGATCCACTAACGAAAGGCCTAGTGAGAGAGACAGTTGAAAGATCATCTAAGGTAATGTGTTTACGACTTAGGACAAGTCAGCATGACAGTAACTCTATCTAGCAGAATGGAGATCACAAGAGCTAGATTCAATAAGAAAAATAATGTTGTGGCTTACGGTTCGACATTGACAATTAACTCAATCCATACTCATGATGAAGACAATGTTCAAGAACAAGGTTAAGACTTTAAGACTTGTTAATGAGGTAATAAAGCTTAATGTTTTTAATGATTTGCTATGTTTGGTAGATTTTATAAACTAGTGTATCTACGAGATGACACAGATAGAAATCACCTATATGAGTGTGAAGTGTAAGCCGCTTAAAAGAGAATTTTATGTCAAAAGTCTATTCTCTATACACTCATGAAACGAGGAGGTGTTGATGTCTGAAACAAACACAACCATAAGAAACATTAACAGTAAATGGTTAATTGTGTGACATATGGTTTTCTAGGTATATACCATAACTCGACGTTCAAAGTTATCACATTTACCGATTAACCGAGTTTATCCGACATATGTTCACTACTGTAAGTCCAAGGGTCTTATCTAGATGCAATTAATCCTTGCATGTAAAGTACACAATTTTCCGTGCATTCCTATGTTGAAAAGAAAAGAACTTGTAAAGTTGAGAGCTTTAAAAGTCTTCTTATGCTTTAATGAAAAGGTATCTGTCCCTCATCGGTGGTGGACAGAAAAATAAGAGAGTTTAAATATAGAAACACTCCTATTAATTGTTAAAAGGATTGGAAAGAGGGACCCCCACCCCCCCCCGCGTCGTCGTCATCATCGCTCGCTCAGCTCGGCTACTGCTACGCCTACAGTTACGACTTTGGAAAATAATCGAGAGATTATTTTTTGATAAAGGTTGTTTTAATTAATTAATTAATTAAATGGTCAAAAGTGTTTTCAATTAATTAGTTGTCATTTTCAATTATTTAGTTGACATTAACTGAAACATTTTAATTTTTTAGTTGATTAACCCGACCCGACTCAGATTCGCGCGCGATCCTATTAATTAAACCTTCCCGTTTTTAATTTAAAAATTCCCCCCAAAACTGTTCTGAAAGGTTGCATTTTTCAGAAACAGTCACCACAATTTGAAAGGTCCCAAACTTTCATTATTGGTCGTGTAGATTCTGAAAGGGTTGCAACCTGTTCTTCTTGCCTATAAATACCATTCATTTTTCGGAATATTTACTAACAAATTTTCTGAGTTTCTTCTTCTTCTTCTGCACAAATAATTTCTTCGTGTGCTTTCCTGTTGTTGATTGATTCGCTGATACCAGAGTTTTTGGTATCAATACTCTGGTGATTGAGATCATTTTACCTTGGGAGGTTATATTCCAAATTAAACATCGGATACTAGAGGGGAATAATTTCCTTAAGAGGACACTGTGAGGTCAGTGGACTTGATCTTTTCTTGTTAAAAATTTATTCACATTCGAGTACGTTTTATAGATTTTTTGTGTATTCAATTTCTGTTCATCTTTCTTAGTGCTTCTATAAATTTTAGTTACTTCGTGTTTATGAACAATTCACTAGAATCAGTAATTTCTAGTTTTCTAACACAGATTGGCAACAATATATTACATTATTTTAAAATATTTAAAAAATTAAAAAACAAGACAAACAAATTAAACAAAAAAACAATCAAAAAAAAGGAAAAATAATGCAGCTGCCAGGCAGGCATATCGATCATGACCTACCTGGTTATTGTGTGTTGGGGTGCATGCGTGCGCGTGTGCGGGCGTGATCCTCGTAAACTTCGCCTTTCATTCTATTTAACCAGATAACAGAATATTCCTTTTCTCTAAGCCCTAATTTTTTCTTATATTCTCCAATTGCCTCCTAACATTCCTATTTCTCCTCCTTTCAGCCAAAAGCCCGAACAACTCTTCAAGTCAGTTCGCTTGTTCTTGTCGTTTCTGAATTCATTTTTTTATTTTCATCTTCTTTTTCTCAGCTATCCATTTACAATGAAATTTTGATTGAATATATGTAACCATGCAAGGATGTTTTCTAAAGAACTGTCCAGAAAAGGAATGAAGATGAAGATATAACAAAAGATGATTCAAATTATTTAAATACCGGTTAAATTGGGTAACTCTATTTATTTGCTCATTGAATGTTGAATGATTTGATTTTTCTTTGTGTGATTTATTTTCACAATACTTTTTATTTGTTATTGAAAATGAAAATGAGGAAGGAGATTACAATGTGGGGAATCGAACTCTCATCAACAAGTTTTCAGGTAGTCAACCAACTTAACTACTAAAAATCTCTTTAATACCGTATGTTTAGTCTTTTCTCATTTTATATGTCTTCATTTTCTTATTTATTTTTAACAAGCTTTGTATTTGATCTCAATTCTAAAATTCTTAATTTAAAATTCGTACTCATACACAAAATCATAAGTACACAAAGTTATTGAATTAATATTCCATTAGTGTCCCATTTACATTGAAAAAAAAAGAACAATTTTTTTTCTCTTTTCTATCTATCTTTTGTCTAACCATTTCTCTGCTTTTAATATGAAAAAAGAGACTAAATTTTAAGGCCGTGTTTCGGTAAAATCAACCATCCTTAGAATTGAGTCCCTTGTTGACTCAAATTCCTTCTCTTGAGCATCTCTACATACCGATACAAATTAAAGTTGCCATCATTCCATTTACGACCTATCTCATGTGGCAAACTGAATTAAACTTCATTCTCAATCTCCACCATCAGAATCTTTTAGGATATAGCAAGGAAGGAGATGAGAGGCTAATCATCCATGAGTTTATGTCTCATGAAAGACTATGTTTTTATCTTCTTACATGTGTTTACTACCCCTTTAGGGCTTATGCATTCACTTTTTCCCTACTAATATCTTAGTTTAAGAATTTGCTTGTAATCATTAATTGCTTTCAAGCATTCTGGTGTCTTTCAATTTCGGTTTTGAGTTTTCCTTTAAGACTTTTGCAATGTTGTAGCAAATTGGAGGATATGATAGTCATAGTTTGTATAATTGCTCGAAAGCATGCAGTTGAGGAAAGATCATCGAGGAGTTTGAGATAATGGTGTAAACTTTTACTTATCATATACAATGATAACAATAAGTTAACCAACACCAAAGATGCAATTGATGAGTTGGCTACTGATAAAGGAAGGTATCAAAGAGTAATAGAAATATTGTTATACCTCACAGTAACTTCAGGCGTGATATAGCCTACAACGTTCAAACTCTAATTCAGTTTTTGCAACAATTACATATGAATTCAACATTAAGAATCATTAGATATGTCAAAGCTACAAAAGGTCAAGGGATATTATAATCCAGCAAACGCAAGGACGTTGTAATAACTCACTTTGATGAAGTTAAAGTTAAACTTCTGTCTTATGTTGTAGATTGACAATCACAAACAAGTGCTCCAAGTTATAATATTGTTCAACATGCTAATGGTTGTCACTCAAAATTAGACTTATAAATTGCAGCGAGATGTGACCAGTAAGTAGTCCCGCGCACAAACAGTACTCAAATCCATCATTTAAGTGCCTCGTGCACAAACAGTATCTTAACTTGGTCAAAATGTAAACACACATCAATTATAACATTACATTCAACATTAGTACATGCTCATGGAAAAAAAGTTGAATTACGAAAATTTCGTTCATCATTCATGTTTTCTTCGCATTATAATTGTAGAAGCTATTTGATTATGGTAAGTTAACGTGTCTTGATTGCATAAGAAGATTGACGTGAGCTTTAACAATAATTTGGTATGAAGAGTGATACAACATCAAATAAAAAATTGTTGAAGTGGGTTGGATAAGTTCGAGTGGAAGTTTGCTAGTGAAATCTGAATACGCATGGAATTCAGGGTCATAGGGAGTCGATGCATGGTATGCCTAGTTTTTGTCTTTACTATCTAGACTTTGAAAGTTTATAACTGTAAATTTCTCAATTTTTGTCCCTACCACTTGAGATTCGACGATAAAGATAGTCATCATTATCATTGCTGCAGTTCAATCTTTGTTTCTTGATATCCACCGAGTTGGCAATAGCTAATTCAACAACCTCTATCCCTATTTCCATAGATTAAGGATGATACCACCATCAACTCGATGTAAATCAGACTATTATTTGTTGAAAGCTTCTCCGCTTGTTGATGCAGGTAGCGAAGGATGTATCTTCTCGCAGACAGAGAAAGCTTCATCCATGCCTTTAAGATCATAACTTAAGAAAGGTAAATGCAATTATCATTTCTTCTGTTCAACATCCGTTTCTTGATATCCAGCGAAATACCAGTAGCTAAGTAGACTAAGCTATTAGTTTCTGATAGCACTTACTCTGTTATTTTTTTTTGTATGTTGATATAGCTTAGCAATTACAGTAAAATCGTGGATCTTGTGTTCAATATCAACCGACCATAGAGTGATTTAATGTCATTTGAACAGCTCCAAGTTCTCACCAGGTGCTAACATTAAATCCTATGAAATAGCTTCTTACATGACCTTTTTGATATTGACTTCATTTAACAAGTTGCTTTATTCCAATGTTGCTTGCTTATTTATTTTGCAGACCTTCTGATATTTGGGATGCTGAGTTTATCAATTTTTTTCAGCCTTCTTCCTTGACGCAGGACTTCCTGAAGACTGTTAAATTGAAAGTTACCTGCAAAATCAAAAACTAGGTTAGTAAAATATTCCGCTACTTTATTTCCTTCTCTAAAAGAGTGCTTTATACGAAGGTCACATTCCATGGATTTTCCCATTTTCCTTCTAGAATTTTGACAGTGCTAGTGAATCTGTCTCTATAAAAAAATAATTGAGATTATTACCTCTGCAGTACATCAGACCTTCTCTTATGGATATTGCTTCAGCAGCCATATTAGTTGTGTCAGGTAGAAGAAATCTTTAGCAACTATTATTTCACCTCCTGAATCTCTAATGCAAAATGCAGCAGAGTTAGGGCCAGGATTGCCTCTAGATGCTCCATCAGTATTACACTTCAACTATTAAGGGGCAGGAGTATTCCACCTATCAAACTTATACCTAATTAAGATTAAAAACGACATATTTGACTTCCTCCAACTCTGGCATTTTCCCTGAAACTTCATTATCATCTTCTGTGACTACTCCAGTAAAAGGGAGCTAGTGCAGTCCCTTTCTTACTTAAATTGTTCCTGATAAAAATTAACAGCTTCTGCTACAATGAGTTGTTGCTATTCTAACCAGTCAACACTACAGTTTCTCATTTTGTTAATCTTCAGTCTATGTCTTCTGTGTTGGGTTATGGACCTTTTTTTCCTTCCTCTGTGGATAAAAAAAAACCCAATTTGGACCAATCTATTTTTTTTCATAGGTCCTGTATTATGAGGCAAATATAAGCCTATTTAGGTCTTATTTTCATATACAGAGAGTTTTTTCAGCAGCCAAAAAGAGAGAAAGAGAACAGTTTTCGCAAGCAAAATTCAGCCCTAACAGCCAACTTCAAATTGCGATTCCACTTCGTTTCTTGTCCGATTGAGCTTATTTTTTGACAGCATATTATATTCATCTCAATCTTTGATCAGGAACTGACAGAGTTGGATTTGATGACCTGCAGCTTGAGTTTTGCTGTCGTGAACTGTAGCTGCGAAATTCGTAATTTTTCTCCTTTAATTCTCTAGATTTGGTGCAATCTTATTTTGTTGTTGCTCTTTTTTTGGCACTTGTTTTGTGGCCAATTTTGGAGAACAATAATGTAACTCTTTGTGATTATAGTGGAGATTTTGGTCCCGTGGTTTTTTACTCTTCAAATCGAAGGGTTTTCCACGTAAATCTTTGTGTCTTGTGTGATTGGTTTATTATTGCCTTGTTATATTTGTTTGGTTGAATTACTTGTTGCCTTAATATCATATTGCTTGTGGTTGTTTGCCTTCTCTTGGTTCGAATCGAGAAGGGAAAGTATAGACTTGGGTATTCTTCCACTGTTATCCTGTTAGACATTCTTTGTTAGTGCCTTGTCTTTCCCAACAAAGTGGTATCAAAGCATTGGTTATTGTTGATTTTCGTTATGAATGATGGAGGCAAATATGAGCAAAATTGTGTGTTTAAATGGTAGTAACTATCATATTTGGAAAGGCAAGATGAAAGATCTTCTATTTGTCCAGAAGATACATTTACCTGTGTTTGTTTCTAATAAGCCTCAGTCTTTGAATGATGAAGAATGGAAATTTGAGCATCTGCAAGTTTGTGGCTATATTAGACAATGGGTTGAAGATAATGTTAGAAATCATATTGGGAATGAGACACATGCCAAAAGTTTATGGGACAAGCTCGAGACATTTTATGCTTCGAAGACTGGCAACAACACGTTATTCCTATTGAAACAATTAATGAATATCAGGTATAAAGAGGTCACTTCTATTTCTGATCATATTAATGATTTCTAGGGTGTTCTTGACCAGCTGTCCGGACTGGGTGTAAAGTTTGATGATGAGATACACGGACTTTGGCTTCTTAATACTCTGCCAGACTCTTGGGAAACTCTTTGAGTTTCTTTGACTAATTCTGCTCCCAGTGGTGTTGTAACCATGGAATATACTAAGAGTGGTGTATTGAATGAAGAAATGAGAAGAAGATCTCAAGCCTCATCATCTTCAGCTTCACACTCCAATGTTTTGGTTACTTAAGATAAGGGGATAAACAAGTCCAGAGGTCAGAATGATAGAGGTAAAAGTAGAAGCAAGTCAAAGTATAAATACAAGAATATTACATGTGACTATTGCCACAAGAATGAGCATATCATGAAATATTAATACAAGCACAAGAAAGATATGAGACAACAAAAGAGAGAATGCGATATGAAAATCGTGTTGCTGTTGTTGCTAATGATGATCTTCTTGTTTCTTGTGATGCAAATGCCATTAATCTTGTTCGTGATGAGTTTAGCTCGTTTGTGGATTCTGGTGCTACTTCTCATGTCATGCCAACGAAGGAATTATTTTCTTCTTATACTCCAGGTAATTTTGGAACATTGAAAATGGACAACAATCATGAAGTTGAAGTTATTGGCATTGGGAAAGTTTGTTTGGAAAGTAATAATGGTTCCAAACTAGTTCTCAATAATGTCAAGCATGCTCCAGATGTTCGCTTGAATTTTATTTCCATGGGATATCTTGATGATGAGGGTTATGTTAATACACTTGTTGTTGGCCAGTGGAAGCTTACTAGAGGTTTGATGGTTGTGGCCCGTAGTGAAAAGTTGTCTAACTTGTATGTATTTCAGGGCTCCATGTCCAGAGGCTCAGTAAATTTGGTGGAGAATGATACTTCATCAGAGTTATGGCATAGAAGGCTGAGTCATATGAGCGAGAAGGGGATTGATAGTTTGGCCAAGAAAAATTTGCTTTCTGGAGTGAAACAAGCAAAGTTGAAGAAATGTGTTCATTGCTTAGCCGGTAAACAAAAAAAAGTTTCTTTTCAGAGTCATCCGCCTTCAAGAAAGCTTGATTTGCTAGAGTTGGTACATTCTGATTTGTGTGGTCCTTTTAAAGTAAGATCTCATGGTGGTGCACTTTACTTTTTGACTTTTATTGATGATCATTCTCGCAAACTCTGGGTATTTCCTTTGAAGTCCAAGGATCAAGTACTTGATGTGTTCAAGAGTTTTCAGGCCTTGGTTGAAAGACAAACAGCAAAGACATTGAAATGCATCCGCTCAGATAATGGTGGTGAGTATATTGGTCCTTTTGATAGATATTGTAGAGAGCAGGGTATTAGGCATCAGAAAACTCCTCCAAAGACTCCTCAGTTAAATGGTTTAGCACAGAGTATGAACATAATTCTAGTTGAGAGGGTTAGATGTATGCTTTAGATGCTAAGTTGTCAGATTCCTTTTGGGCAGAAGCACTTAATACTGCTGCTTATGTTAATAATTTATCTCCTGTTGTTGCTTTAGATTGTGATGTCCCTAACAGAGTTTGGACTGGTAAGAATGTTTCTTTTGATCATCTTAGAGTCTTTGGGTGTAAAGCCTTAATACATGTTCCTAAGGATGAAAGGTCAAAGTTGGATGCTAAAACTAGGCAGTGTATCTTCATTTTTTATGGTAAAGATGAATTTGGCTATCGTTTCTATGATCCCGTTGAGAAGAAACTTGTTAGAAGCTGTGATGTTGTGTTCCTTGAAGACCAAACAATTGAAGATTTTGACAAAGCTGACAAGGCTAATTTTCATAGTAGTGAGAGCTTAGTTGATGTTGATCCAGTTCCTTTGACTATTGCACTGGAAGAAAATCTTCATAATGATGAATATCAAGTTGATAATGAAGATGGTGATCATGTTCAGAATGACCGGTATGATGTTGTTGATGCTCCAGTGCAAGATGATGTGGTTGTCCAACAACCAATTATAGATGCTCCAGAGAGTTCTCTCAGACGATCTAGTAGAGAGAGAATTCCTTCATCTCGTTATTCTCCCAATGAGTATGTACTCTTGACTGGCGGGGGAGAACCTGAGAGTCTTGATGAGGCCATGGAAAAAGTTAAGAAAAAGAAAGGTGGTTTGATGCTATGGAAGATGAGATTAAATCCTTGCATGATAATCATACCTTTGATTTGGTTAAGTTACCTAAAGACAGAAAAGCTTTGAATAACAGGTGGGTTTTTCAGGTGAAACATGAATATGGTAATCCAGTTCCACGGTACAAAGCTAGATTAGGTGTCAAGGGATTTAATCAGAAAAGAGGAGTTAATTTTGATGAGATATTCTCTCTAGTTGTGAAGATGTCATCCATTCGTGTGGTTCTAGGCTTGACTGCAATTCTAGATTTAGGGTTGAGAAAATGGATGTTAAAACTGCTTTCCTCCAGGGTGACTTAGATGAAGAAATTTATATGGAGCAACCAGAAGCTTTTGAAGTCAAGGGTAAAGAGAATTATGTTTGAAAATTGTAGAAGTGCTTGTATGGTTTGAAACAAGCTCCCAGACAGTGGTACGGGATGTTTGGTTCTTTTATTAGTCAGTAGGGCTTCAAAGAAACTTCTTTAGACCATTGTGTTTTTGTGCAAAAGTTCTCTGATGGTGACTTTATTATTGTATTGATTTATGTTGATGACATGCTTGTTTTTGGTCATAAAACTTGCAGGATTCAGAAGTTGAAGCAAGAGTTGAGTAAGTCTTTTTCTATGAAAGACTTAGGACCAGCAAGGTAGATTCTTGGCATGCAGATTGTCCGTGATAGAAAGGACAAGAAATTGGTATTATCACAAGAAAATTACATTTAGAAAGTACTTCGCAGATTCAACATGGACAAAGCTAAGGTTGCTAGTACACCTTTAGTTATGCACTTCAAATTGGGCACAAAACAGTGTCCTTCTAGTGATGATGAGAAGGAAGATATGAATAACGTTCCTTATGCTTCAGTTGTTGGTAGTTTGATGTATGCGATGGTTTTTACAAGACCGGATATTGCTCACGCTGTTGGAGTTGTTAGCCGTTTTCTTTCTAATCCGGGAAGAAAACATTGGAATGCTGTGAAGTGGGTTATGAGATATCTCTGTGGCACTGCTAGTCTACGTTTGTGTTTTGGTATAGGGAAGCCTATTCTTTGTGGTTATACTGATTCAGACATGGCTGGTGATGTTGATACTCACAAGTCTACTTCACGGTACTTGGTTACTTTTGCAGGGGGAGCTGTGTCTTGGCAATCTATGTTGCAAAAATGTGTTGCTCTATCTACTACAGAAGCTGAGATTATTGCTGTCATTGAAGCTTGTAAAGAATTGCTTTGGATGAAGAGATTCTTGGGGGAACTTGATTGTTCTCAAGAGAGGTATGTGCTTTATTGTGGCAGTCAAAGTGCTATACATCTTGGCAAGAATTCTACGTTCCATGGTCGGTCTAAACACATTGATGTGAGATACCATTGGATTCGAGATGTGTTGGATTCTAAGTTGCTTGAGTTTGAAAAGATTCATACAAATGACAATGGTTCCGATATGATGACTAAAACTTTGCCAAGAGGGAAGTTTGAAGATTGTTACATGGTCGCCGGGATGGCGGTCTCCTCCACATAGTCTGGAGGGGGAGAATTGTTGGGTTATGGGCCTTTTTCCCCTTCTTATGTGGATAAATAAAAGCCCAATTTGGACCAACCCATTTATTCCCAGAGGCCCATTCTTATGAGGCAAATATAAGCCTATTTAGGTCTTATTTTCATATACAGAGAGTTTTTTCAGCAGCCAAAAAGAGAGAAAGAGAGCAGTTTTCGCAGTCAAAATTCAGCCCTAACAGCCAACTTCAAATTGCGATTCCCGCTTTGTTTCTTATCCGATTGAGCTTATTTTTGGACAGCATATTATCATCATCTAAATCTTTGATTAGGAGCTGACAGAGTTGGATTTGGTGGACTGCAGCTTCAGTTTTGCTGTCGTTAACAGTAGCTGCGAAATTGGTGATTTTGTTCCTTTAATTCTCTAGATTTGGTGCAATCTTATTTTGTTTTTGCTCGTTGTTTGGCACTTGTTTTGTGGACAATTTTGGAGAACAATATTGTAAATCTTGGTGATTATAGTGGCGATTTTAGTCCCGTGATTTTTTACACTTCAAGTCGAAGGGTTTTCCACGTAAATATTGGTGTCTTGTGTGATTGGTTTATTATTGCCTTGTTATATTTGTTTGGTTGAATTACATGCTGCCATACTATCATATTGCTTGTGGTTGTTTGTCTTTTCTTGGTTCAAATCGAGAAGGGAAAGTATAGACTTGGGTATTCTTCCGCTATTATCCTGTCAGACATTCTTTGTTAGTGCCTTGTCTTTCCCAACAACCTTTACTACACTCTGGAAAATTTTAGTCTTTTTATCCCCACTCTTAAACCAATCATAATCTGCCTTCTGTTGCCAAAACGTTTCTTCTAGATGAAGATACTTCGTGTATTCAGCTTGTGTTCATCTGCATGATTTTCTATTTTCACAACTATGAACCTCCTCAAATAGACATTCTTTGACTTTTGTTATTTCCTCCCTTATAATGAACTGCTGAAAAAAAAATATCTCCATATGTTTTCCTGCTCCATTAAGTCAAAATTTGATCTTTCTTTTGTATTTCCAATTCATTCTCACCACCTTCTTGAAAGAGTCTTGTTCTGTCCAGAAGTTTTGAAATCTAAAAGATTTATTTAGCTTTATTTTCGCTATGATTGCATGACAACAAGAGTGGGGCACGATCACATCCAGTCCTTGGTATGTGTTCCACTTCTTTTTCCGAAAAACACTGTGCAATTTTATAATTGATTAGAACCCTATCCAATCTCCCATATCGTTCGACATAATCGTGTGCTAAAGCAAAATTTCAATATGCGGCCTAAAATATAAATAAATTTTATACATATATTTATTCAAAATTAATTTTACTCACACTATTTAGATGAAAATTATTAGTATTAAATAATATTTTTTCAGTTACTAATTTTATGTAAGATTTTATCATCTCAGCATTGAAAAACATTCTTTAAGTTAGACAATTATTTTATTAATATAGCTATAAGTGATAAATTGATAAATATTAAATAAAAATAACAGTTAGAACCATAAAATTTAACTCAAAAAGTTGATGACTTCGTATACCTCATTTTAATATGTTTGTAATAATGCTTGAAACTAAAATTGAAAAAGAAATAAAAAGAAATTCTGTAATTCACTTTTTTCAACGTTTTTCACTATTAGTTTTTATATCTAATAAAATAAAAAAGATATTAAAGTGGGTAAAATAATTTATTTTTTTAAAAGTTATACTTTTTATCATGTGTAATCATTTTTTCTATAAAAAAATAATACATAATTTATTCTCTACAAAAGTTTGAGGACCCATAATCTAGGGGTCTAACGCAAAGACCTCATTTTCCATGCATAGCATGAGCGTTGGCTAGTAGGATGCTGCAAGGAAGGGATGAAAGGCTTATCATCTACGAGTAATTAGGGTGCGATTGGTGGGTTCAGTTCGATTTTTGTATTATTGATTCGATTTTTTAATTTTTGATTTTTAAATATGTTAAGTCAATAACTAAACCAATAAAACTATTATGACTTTTATGAAAAGTTGTGACTTATATAAAAAATTGTCACTTATATGAAAAGTCGTAGTTTTTATGAAGAGTTCTGACTGCAATGAAATAACTTTGATGAAAGGTTATGACCTTATCAAAGGATTTTGATTTTTTCAAAGCGTTGTGACTTTTGTGGTAAAACACAATAATCACCTATTCGCATTACTCTTTGTTGTTTATAAATAGAGGGATTTTCTCTCATTTTAACAACAAAATAAGAGGCTCAGTAAATTTGGTGGAGAATGATACTTCATCAGAGTTAAGGCATAGAAGGCTGAGTCATATGAGCGAGAAGGGGATTGATAGTTTGGCCAAGAAAAATTTGCTTTCTGGAGTGAAACAAGCAAAGTTGAAGAAATGTGTTCATTGCTTAGCCGGTAAACAGAAAAAAGTTTCTTTTCAGAGTCATCCACCTTCGAGAAAGCTTGATTTGCTAGAGTTGGCACATTCTGATTTGTGTGGTACTTTTAAAGTAAGATCTCATGGTGGTGCACTTTACTTTTTGACTTTTATTGATGATCATTCTCGCAAACTCTGGGTATTTCCTTTGAAGTCCAAGGATCAAGTACTTGATGTGTTCAAGAGTTTTCAGGCCTTGGTTGAAAGACAAACAACAAAGACATTGAAATGCATCCGCTCAGATAATGGTGGTGAGTATATTGGTCCTTTTGATAGATATTGTAGAGAGCAGGGTATTAGGCATCAGAAAACTCCTCCAAAGACTCCTCACTTAAATGGTTTAGCACAGAGTATGAACAGAGTTCTAGTTGAGAGGGTTAGATGTATGCTTTAGATGCTAAGTTGTCAGATTCCTTTTGGGCAGAAGCACTTAATACTGTTGCTTATGTTAATAATTTATCTCCTGTATTTGCTTTAGATTGTGATGTCCCTAACAGAGTTTGGACTGGTAAGAATGTGTCTTTTGATCATCTTAGAGTCTTTGGGTGTAAAGCCTTAATACATGTTCCTAAGGATGAAAGGTCAAAGTTGGATGTTAAAACTATGCAGTGTATCTTCATTTTTTATGGTAAAGATGAATTTGGCTATCATTTCTATGATCCTGTTGAGAAGAAACTTGTTAGAAGCCGTGATGTTGTGTTCCTTGAAGACCAAACAATTGAAGATGTTGACAAAGCTGACAAGGCTAATTTTCATAGTAGTGAGAGCTTAGTTGATGTTGATCCAGTTCCTTTGACTATTGCACTGGAAGAAAATCTTCATAATGATGAATATCAAGTTGATAATGAAGATGGTGATCATGTTCAGAATGACCGGTATGATGTTGTTGATGCTCCAGTGCAAGATGATGTGGTTGTCCAACAACAAATTATAGATGCTCCAGAGAGTTCTCTCAGACGATCTAGTAGAGAGAGAATTCCTTCATCTCGTTATTCTCCCAATGAGTATGTACTCTTGACTGACGGGGGAGAACCTGAGAGTCTTGATGAGGCCATGGAATTTTAAGAAAAAGAAAGGTGGTTTGATGCTATGGAAGATTAGATTAAATCCTTGCATGATAATCACACCTTTGATTTGGTTAAGTTACCTAAAGACAGAAAAGCTTTGAATAACAGGTGGGTTTTTCAGGTGAAACATGAAGATGGTAATCCAGTTCCACTGTACAAAGCTAGATTAGGTGTCAAGGGATTTAATCAGAAAAGGGGAGTTAATTTTGATGAGATATTCTCTCCAGTTGTGAAGATGTAATCCATTCGTGTGGTTCTAGGCTTGGCTGCAATTCTAGATTTAGGGTTGAGAAAATGGATGTTAAAACTGCTTTCCTCCAGGGTGACTTAGATGAAGAAATTTATATGGAGAAACCAGAAGGTTTTGAAGTCAAGGGTAAAGAGAATTATGTTTGAAAATTGTAGAAGTGCTTGTATGGTTTGAAACAAGCTCCCAGACAGTGGTACGGGATGTTTGGTTCTTTTATGAGTCAGCAGGGCTTCAAAGAAACTTCTTTAGACCATTGTGTTTTTGTGCAAAAGTTCTCTGATGGTGACTTTATTATTGTGTTGCTTTATGTTGATGACATGCTTGTTTTTGGTCATAAAACTTGCAGGATTCAGAAGTTGAAGCAAGAGTTGAGAAAGTCTTTTTCTATGAAAGACTTAGGACCAGCAAGGCAGATTCTTGGCATGCAGATTGTCCGTGATAGAAAGGACAAGAAATTGGTATTATCACAAGAGAAGTACATTTAGAAAGTACTTCGCAGATTCAACATGGACAAAGCTAAGGTTGCTAGTACACCTTTAGTTATGCACTTCAAATTGAGCACGAAACAGTGTCCTTCTAGTGATGATGAGAAGGAAGATATGAATAACGTTCCTTATGCTTCAGTTGTTGGTAGTTTGATGTATGCGATGGTTTGTACAAGACCGGATATTGCTCACGCTGTTGGAGTTGTTAGCCGTTTTCTTTCTAATCCGGGAAGAAAACATTGGAATGCTGTGAAGTGGGTTATGAGATATCTCTGTGGCACTGCTAGTCTAAGTTTGTGTTTTGGTATAGGAAAGCCTATTCTTTGTGGTTATACTGATTCAGACATAGCTGGTGATGTTGATACTCGCAAGTCTACTTCACGGTACTTGGTTACTTTTGCAGTGGGAGCTGTGTCTTGGCAATCTATGTTGCAAAAATGTGTTGCTCTATCTACTACAGAAGCTGAGATTATTGTTGTCGTTGAAGCTTGTAAAGAATTGCTTTGGATGAAGAGATTCTTGGGGGAACTTGATTGTTCTCAAGAGAGGTATGTGCTTTATTGTGACAGTCAAAGTGCTATACATCTTGGCAAGAATTCTACGTTCCATGGTCGGTCTAAACACATTGATGTGAGATACCATTGGATTCGAGATGTGTTGGATTCTAAGTTGCTTGAGTTTGAAAAGATTCATACAAATGACAATGGTTCCGATATGATAACTAAAACTTTGCCAAGAGGGAAGTTTGAAGATTGTTACATGGTCGCCGGGATGGCGGTCTCCTCCACATACCTCATTTTAATATGTTTGTAATAATGCTTGAAACTAAAATTGAAAAAGAAATAAAAAGAAATTCTGTAATTCACTTTTTTCAACGTTTTTCACTATTAGTTTTTATATCTAATAAAATAAAAAAGATATTAAAGTGGGTAAAATAATTTATTTTTTTAAAAGTTATACTTTTTATCACGTGTAATCATTTTTTCTATAAAAAAATAATACATAATTTATTCTCAACAAAAGTTTGAGGACCCATAATCTAGGGGTCTAACGCAAAGACCTCATTTTCCATGCATAGCGTGAGCGCTGGCTAGTAGGATGCTGCAAGGAAGGGATGAAAGGCTTATCATCTACGAGTAATTAGGGTGCGATTGGTTGGTTCAGTTCGATTTTTGTATTATTGATTCGATTTTTTAATTTTTGATTTTTAAATATGTTAAGTCAATAACCAAACCAATAAAACTATTGTGACTTTTATGAAAAGTTGTGACTTGTATAAAAAATTGTCACTTATATGAAAAGTTGTAGTTTTTATGAAGAGTTCTGACTGCTATGAAATAACTTTGATGAAAGGTTATGACCTTATCAAAGGATTTTGATTTTTTCAAAGCGTTGTGACCTTTGTGGTAAATCACAATAATCACCTATTCGCATTACTCTTTGTTGTTTATAAATAGAGGGATTTTCTCTCATTTTAACAACAAAATAACCAATTTTCTAGAGTTCTTTTACTGCTAAATCTAGTATTCTAAGTGAACTTTAGTGTCATCAAGTTGTTCACTGACACCATTGATATAAGTACTGATATAGTGGTGAGTAAGATCATTCTATAATGGGAGGATATATTCTATTTACTTCGGGTACTTGAGAACAATAGTTTTCTTAAGGAGACATTGTGCATTCAGTGGAATCGATTTTCTTATTTGAGAAAAATATGTTGTGTATTATTACTAATTTTTTTTATTCTATTTTTTGTACTACTCTAATTTTCTAGTTTTGTAAATACTCTTTACACTTTGTTGTTTCTTACCAAGTTCTCAAAATATTTTTTTAAATATCTTAGGAATACCCACATACAATACATCAATCAACAAATCCGCAGGATATATTCAATTAACCTCGGATACATGAGCAGAATATTTTTATTAAGGAGGCACTTTGCATTCAGTGGGCTCGATTTTCTTATTTGAGAAAATATTTTGTCTATTATTTTCAGTTTGTTTCTTATTTTATTTTTTGTATTGCTTTAATTTTCTAGTTTTAAAAATACTTTTAAACATTGTTGTTTCTTACCAAGTTCTCCAAAGTTTTTGTTTTAAATATCTTAGGAACACAAGCTGAACACCAAATAATACTCACACACAACAACTTGAATTGTCTTACACCAAATATGTAAAAATAAATCTAGAATAAAATAAACTAAATCATCATAAAAAAATTCAACTTTATATTATGACAAATTGAATTGATATTTCAACGGTGCTAATTTTAATTTTGGCATGATATATAAATATATCCTTTAACTTTGTCTCATTTCATATTTATGTCCTTCAATTATAAGTATGCACATATAGACATTAAAACTTATATAAAATTGAACAAATAGACACAAACGTCGTAAATGACATCCTATATGAAAATTTGTGTCCTACGTGTATTGTGATACGTAGAATTCGTGTGTATATTTGTTCAACTCTATACAAGTTTAAGTGCCTATTAGTGCACACTTAAAACTGAAGGATACAAATATAAAATGAGATTAAGTTAAAAGGTATTTATATGTATTATGCCTTCAA
This sequence comes from Solanum lycopersicum, assembly GCF_036512215.1. Taxonomy (NCBI): domain Eukaryota; kingdom Viridiplantae; phylum Streptophyta; class Magnoliopsida; order Solanales; family Solanaceae; genus Solanum; species Solanum lycopersicum. The sequence continues at coordinate 15,651,011 of NC_090800.1, forward strand.
TTTTTAAATGAAAAAAATGGTTATATACTTTTTTTCCCCTAACTATTTAATTTGCTTCTAATGCGAAAAAATGACTAAATTTCAAAAGTCATGTTTTAATAATAACTATTCATTCTTAGAAGTGAATGCATAGCTTAACTAAAATTTCTTATCTTGAGTGCCTCATAACCAAAACAAATTTAAAATCTCAACATTCTTATGAAAATTCCCCATTTGACGATCATATGGGGTGGCATCATTTCATCATCATTGTCTATGTACTTGTCTTTGGAAAAAGTTATTATTTTTTTTCATTGAACAATGAAGCTTTGTTCATTGGTATGAAATTTGTGTCCTGTTTCATGATAACTTTTCGTATCATTGCTATCTTGTTGTTGTAACGATGAATTTGAAACTCATATTTGCCTTGTGCTTCTTTCTTATTAGCTGGATTTTGAAACTCAGGTTCATGCTCTTGAGGAAAAACCACTTCCCTTTTCTGAAATTCTTCATCCATAAGAAGAGAAGAAAAAAAACGGAAATATTTTTTTTTTTGGAATGAAAAAAATTTGAAGTTGAATTAATAGGAAAAGGGGACAGGAGAAGGGAAATATATAGGGAAGGGAAATGGTCAAGTGTTATCCTAATAAGCATGGGGTAAGCTTTAGCATGAAACTGAAACTTAAGCATTTTCATTCCCCATAATATATATATATATATACTATTTGAAACGACTTTCGAACCATCACACGCTTCCCACCACCTTCAATGGCCTGAGCCAATCTACCAGTATATATATACATATATATATATGGAAGGGAAATGGTTAAGTGTTATCCTAAAAAGCATGGGTTAGCTTTAGCATGAAACTGAAACTTAACCATTTTCATTCCCCATATATATATATATATATATATATATATATATTTATATATGACTTCTTTGTTGTAAAATGTAAATGCTAAATAATTAGATATTTTATAACCTATTAAATTTTGATAACAAAATTTAATATGATCAATAATTTACCTTTTATGTTAACAGGTCGAAAGCTACAATATATTAGTTTGTTACTTTTATAAGAAAGAGACAATACACACATAATATACCTTCTTAATTTGTATCAAAATTTGAATTATCATATTTACTTGTAACAAGTATATTAGTTATCTCCATATTACAATCATATGACATACTGTGTCTATTCAACATTGTAGCATGAACGAAAAATTACAATAATTTGATCATGGTTATTTTTCGTAGTTTTTAACATATTTTCATTTTTTTATCTTCATTTTCTTATTTTTATTATTGTTTTCTGCTAACATTACTATTATGCATCCTTTGCCTTATCTCTTGTCATCTCCTTTGCCTTAACATTCCCTCTATTTTTTTATTGTTTTCTTTCTTACTTCCACATTTTCATTCATAAAAACAAAATAAATAAAAAGATTATCTTAATACACGGAATAATTAAAAGCGGATTTCCTTTCACATTTGATTATACTTATTAATATATAAAATTTATTTTAAATAATTTTAAAATATTTTATTTTGATTTTATAAAATAATATAAAATAATTAAATAATTTAACCTTCATATTTCGAATCATAATTCATAAAAAAAACATGTATGCACATTTCAAGACTGTGAATACATGTGAAAATATTTTTTGGTCAAAAATTCAAAAACTAAATATGAAATGTTTATTTAAGGAATTAGAAACAACATATTATTTGTTAAATCAAACTTAATAGTCAAATAGAGCATGAAAACACAATTCTTGAGTGGCTCGACTCCCAAACATGCATTCAGTGTTTCACAAGGTATGCTTATCAAATAATTCATTAACATCCCATATATATAATTAGTACTTTAAAAAACATTTTTGGGGTGAGTTTCAGGGCAAGTCTTGAGGCGGACGTAAATTAAAGATGTAGATCCATAAGTCCTAAAATTTGAGAAATAAGACTCTAGAATAAAAACGTAAGTCCTAGGTATAAAAATGTACGCCCAAATATTATTTATTTTATTTTTTAAAACTTTTTTTGCTTTAAATCATATTTTTTATGCCTGGTGCAATGATATTTTTCAAACAGTAATTATAATACGTTTTATTCTTCATCATTGATTATTAATACTTATCTCAAATAAAAATCATAAATCATTGAAAGATTTATTTTTTCTTATTTTATTAGTAAAAAAAATATAAAGTTATAATATATATATATATATATATATATATATATATATATATATATATATATATATATATATATATATATATATATATATATATAAAACTACGTCCGGTTGATACATGAGACTTATGCCCCGTGTCTCCGGACTTATGCCTCGCTAGAATGAAAATAAATATTTATAATCTTAAACCTGTTCTCATAAATTAGATTAGAAGGGTTTCATGGAGGAAAATATTCGAGGAATCAAGGTTCTCATACGTGTAGTAGAAGCTTTCCCATGAAATTGGAGTGAAAACTTCATGCTTGAACCCTAATCTTCAATAAGGGAAAGGAGTAGTTAAGAAGTGCAAGAAAGTCTTGTAAACATGTGGTATTGTAGAAAAATACAAACCCTCAGTGTAAAAAATGAAAGGAAAGAAGAGAACAAAAAAGAGAAATTGTGGAATAAAAGTACAAAAAGAAATCGGGTTTTCAAGCAATCTATGAAGAAGAACAAATAGTTGGCTTCGAAGCACTTGACTAAGGATTGAGGAATGAAGGGGATGGATTGAGGATATCACATCTCAGTGAGAAAAAATTCACTTAGCCTAAATGACCATACCTGTGCACTCAACCCCATTACAAGACTGACCGAAGATCCATTGGAAAATAAGGGCAAACTATGGGTGAAAATATTCCTTTTGTTCATCTTTGTGAGTGTCATCCTTGCATCTCATTACTGATCTTAAATTGATAAATATTTTTGTGTGAAGTGGAATGATTCTATATGTGAGGTCATTTAGATACTTTTGTTAAGCTTGAAGTGCCATAAGTAGAAAGTATTGTGAGCACGAGAATCTTGGTGATTGTCTGTCGCAACTTCAATCATTAAGTATACCATTGAGCTATGCATGAGTAATTTGAGTCGTGTTGTGTATATTTATGATTGAGACTTGTGTAATATTATTTTAGAAATCCTATTTGAATTGTTGAACTTGAGTTTTACTTGAGAACAAGCAATAGTTCAAGTAGGGGGTGTTCATGAGTCCTCAAGTTGGACTCGTTTAGGGCTTTATTTTATTTAAAATATTGTCATCAATTGCTCACTCATTCTCAGTATCTGATGAAAACTCTTGAGTTTCAGGTATTTGATGTTTTATTGTAAGCATGGATACCGAGGCGGAAAACAAGAATATAAAGGATGAGAAGAGTTGAAGTTGAAGCCTGATCATCGCGAAGCATACTTGGTGATCCAACGAAGTCCTGCACCGTTGTTCCGACATGCGAAGCCCCGAAGGAAGCGCATTTAAAAGATGATTAAAAAGAGTAGTTGGTGCTTCACCAAATAGTTCTGTGAAATATAGGTATTCCGCCCAATGTCACAATAGACATAGACGACGAAGGAAAAGCCCTAGCGGCGATTAATTAGAAGATAGAGAATCGTCGAATCACTCGGTGATTCACGACTAAATTCTCCGAATTAATTTACCAACACTAAATTTGAAAACTATAAATACTAGCCTAAATATTATTTTTAAGAGTCTAAACATTATTATTAATTTTCACTTTTTAGAATTTTATTTTTTTATTTTTTTATCTCAAGCTTCTAGATGGTTTTGTGTGAGATATGAAGAAAGAATTTTTTTTTTGTTTAAAAAAATCAGTAGTGGGTGTTCTCCATTCTTCTTTACTTGTTCATACTAAGGTTTAATTTTATATACTTATTTGATTCCCTTATCATTTAGGTGTATTTTATTATTGATTGACGTGTTGCTAAAAACCCCCATTCTTGGGGTACAATTTAGCAAATATGTATTCATATTATATTTGGGTCTTACTTGTTGATAGTATTAGATGAATTTTAGTGGTGGTTTCACCTAGTAGTTGTGATTTATGTTAATGTATTAGTAGTTGCAAATACAAAACCACCCATGTGTTTTTGGCTTGCTAGAGAGAGAGGTCACAAAACAAAGACGACTAACTGATTTCCTAAGGAGTGAGGTGACATGAGGCTTAACCCAAGACTTGTTCCATACCCAAGCACTATTAATCGAAAGATCCAATGTGGATAAGACATAGGTTGGTATTCTTTATAGGAGTGGGTGTTAGAGAGGAACCCATTTTGTATGGGTTAAGTTATCCGAGACGCAATTTACTTTCACCTAAAACTCAGCCTAGTTACTGTTATTTTGAAAATATTCCTATCAAAAGTATATAGGCATAGATTTGCATCAACATATATTGTTGTCAAACTCCAAGACTCCCCCCCCCCCTGTAGTTTATTTTCCCTTTATTTTAATGCTTTTTTTACTATTTATGACTAAACCTTTTTTTTTATATTTGACACTTCGGTGTCAGAAATTTAATTGACTTTGTTTTGTTCAAAAATATTTCAAACATCTACTAACTAGAAAAAAAATTCTAGTTTAACTATAATTTTCAATATCACTCCCCTGGGACACGCCCCCTACCCTTTATTGAGTTATAATAGTCACTTCGATTCATAGACACTCAGACTCTAGTTTGTTGATCATGAACCCAAAGGAGAATCGATGAACCCAATGTATCCTATTTTGGGGTGGACACACCCAATATATCCTATTTGAGTGTTGACCTACCCGATATGTCCTTATTTATTATTGACTTAACCGATATATATAATTTAGGCTAGATTAACCCAATATATCCTATTTTAGGGTGGAATAATATTTTGTCTTGCTGATGTAGAATTATAAAATTGATGTTATGCGATGGACTTGGTGCGATTTCATTGAAGTAGCGAACATGAATAATCTAATAAGGGGAGTCTGTTGTAGTGCCTTAGCAGCATTTTTAAAAATCCTTTGCAATATTTATATGCAAGGTGCGGTGCATTTTTTAGTAGAAAACATTGATTGTGCAGTATTTGTATTAGTTCACACCATAATTTAGTAGTTACAACTTCGATAAACATTTGCTGCATATAAAATCTTGCGCTCAACAAAAAATTATGTATTTCAAATTTCATTCTTCTTGTTGTTGATATGAACCTTAAAAATTCTTTGCTTGATGCTGAGCTTTGTGGTGTTATTGATGAAGGAAAAAAAGAGTTATCCTCTACATTACTCATAGAAAAAAATGTTAGTATGAAAGAAAATTGTTACTTTGCATTGAACAATGAAACTTAAGCATTGAATCTGAATTTTCTATTGCTATATCATTAAAGCAATATGATGATGCAAAAATTCATTGCGATCTTAACTTCTATTTAAAAAAAACTATAATTATGGGTCATGTGCATAGCTCTACTAGTCTTGGTTGTGGAGAAAATTGATTTTTTATTATATGATGTCAGGATCTCATTTCTTAAATCATGATGACACCTACTGTAACCCATCAGTAAGTATATCAACAAGTTATAATGGTAGAACATTGCGGAGCAGTAAATGAACATCAAAACAAGAGCAATAGGCGGAAAAGAAAACTAAAAATATATACAATAAATCCACCTAGAACATGGAAGTCACAAATACGAAGCCATCTAAACAAAATAGTACAAGTCCAAAAAGTGTAGATACAAAGATTGTATAAAAATGCTAAAGGATAGCTACATAAAATACAGAATGAGGAAGGCAAGCCTCAAAAACCATGTGCTCATCATAACTTCCGATCAATAGTTGTAACAAGCTTTAATGATTACCACTAATAACTAGAGCTCGGACCTTATTCACGAAATGGATTCATATTGTAGCATGAGTATCGAAACAACACGTACTCAATAAGCATCATAGAATTATGGAGCAAGAAAGGTAAAAACAAAATAATAATTTATTATCTAAGAATAAACAGTGTCAGAGAGCGATGAAATAAAAGTACCCGAGGGGACAAGAATATAAATAGCTTTTCCGCAAAACTAAACCTAACTCGAACCCATAAAAAAGGTACACACATGTGCAAATTTTAGTTAGATTTTAATGGACCCCATAAGCCCAATAGATAGACAAAACGCTAAAGCAAGGCCTCTAACAAGAAGTAGCCAATAAGGGTTGCAAAACGAAATAGTATAATCCCAGGGGCGTGTCAACTCATAAGTAGATAAGACCAGGCATTTAATTTACTAAAATGGGGCTGAGTGAAGTATTATATGTCATGGACCTTTCACAAAGGATAGAACTCCTAAAAGCGGGTAGACTTAGAAAAGAATAAGATCAGACCTCTAATCAAACGGAAAGAGTAAACTTTTGAGGGTGTAAGATAATCAAAGAGTCTCATATCAACAATTATCCCTACAACAATTTGATGATGTCGATTCTGAAGTGATCAATACAAAATTCCAAGCTAGACCCAATTCCTTTTGAAGTACCCTATTAGAGCGTAGAACCTCAAAGATTACACTGGAGGCCGTAAAGTGAGGGACAATGTATAAAAGATAGTCAAATCGTGGTAACGCCTAGACTAAGGCTCATTCTATCACACTCTAGTACGCTACACAAGTGTAAATAGACTTAAGCAATGCAGATCGATGTCGAAGCAAAAACTAGTCCTGAAGGATTCAACTAATGCGAGTCGATTTCAATCACTAGTTTAAGCCTGGACTAAGGCAAAATATGCTCAAACATGCAACAACAAAAAGAAAGAATTCTAACCATAATATGAGGATGACCACATAAATTAATAAGCTTGTTATTAGCCTCTAAATTTACTCAATCAAGCCTAAAACATGGTTTCTTAGTATTGTAGAGTGATCAACAATGTAGACACCCCAATTCTCTCAAATAAATATAAACTTACACAGTCAAGCTCAGTCTAGAGGAATAAATGTCGTAGCATACATTAAGGCTGACCGAAAGCACTTCAAATTACCTTTTGAGCTTTTACTTTCCGAACAGCCTCAAAACATAGAAATTGTCACACCCCGAGCTACCCCCGAGACATGGACATGGAACCTAGGACCACAAGTGATCCCAAGCTAACCCTGCTTGCATGATCATAAGCATACTAAAGATAATAAACTGTTGTGGAAGATAAATCATACTTAAATTTAAAACATGAGGAATACCCATATGCTAAAACTTAGATGTATGAAAAAATTGATAAGTTTAATACAAAGAAATATTAACTCACTATTAAGCTGAAACTAACTATATCTGAAACTGAAACTAAATCTAGCAAAAACTGAAACTAAATGACTAAAGATTGAAATGGAACTCATGACTGTTGTCCTCGTAAAACGAGGACTCACCACTGAATCTGGCGAACTTGGGATCGGAAATCAATCTATGCGTGATCTAGATGCTGAGAACTTGAACCTATATCGCGAGAAGATATAGCGCACATATGTGTAAGTACTTTAAAGGTACTGAGCATTTAGGATAGATAACGCTGAAATAAAACATAACTAAACAAGAAAAATAACAAGTATAATAATCTGACATGATAAACTGAATTCTGAGCTAAATGGATGCAATGACCAATTTATAACATGCTGAATACTGAATATACTGATAATTGATCAATGCAGAGAGTCTGACTGAACTGTGGGAGCTACTAAAAACCAATAACAAACCCACATGAGCTAAATGTAGAGTCTGATGTATACACTCCATCGACAGGATCCAATATACCCTGCAAAAGATATAAAGGCATGGTGGCATGATCACTAAAGTGATTTCCCACTGAAGGGACTTACAACCTACTTGGCTAGTAGTTCTAGGACTATTTGGGTACTCTAAACACTAGTCCAACTCGATATTATGCTACTCCCATGAATTTTGTAAAATTATTGATTATATCTGAGTTTCTGTAAATACTAGATAGCTCTAGACTGAACATGCAAACCGAAAATGCAATAATTTATCGTGTAATTATGTATTTATTACTGAGGCATATATATCTATAGTGTCTGAAATATCTGACCGAGCTTGTGTGGTTAAAGAACTGTTCTTGTTGATTGGGGAACTGATGAATATGTTTGTCATCATAAAAAAGGGGATAATGTTATATCGATGTTTTAATGATTTGACAAACTTCGGGGATGAATATACTCCAGTTAACCCAAGAATCTTTTTTAAGGGGGAATTGGTGAATAAGTATTTTATCATCAAAAAAGTGGAAAATGATAGTTCGAAGTTGATTTGAGATATTGTTTCGAACTTGATATGAAGTTTTGATGATTTAACAAACTTATCCATCTAAAAGAAACCAATTCCTTGTTATTGGAACTGTTGACAGTGAGATGAATGATAAACTCAATGTAGGTTTATTTGTGTGCTATCATTAAAAAGGGTAAAAATGTTATATTCTAGGTGTTCTAATGATCCTTCCAAATGCGGTGACCTGGTCCTTGACAGAGTGCTTTCATCTAGATACAAATGGGGTACAACCGTAAAAGTTTTCATGTCAGGTGTTACAAAAGTTCAGTGTCCTACACCTATAGAAAGAGAAGATGAGATTGTATGTTTCAGTATCTTACAAATGCAGGGTCCTAGTTCCTCGCGGAGTTTTCTCCATCAGGTGCATAATGGATTACAGTTGTAAAAGCTGTCCACCGCAGAAGGTTGGTGAAGTGTCAACGTACTACACCAATCAGAATGGAGGAGGGTGTTTGTTTAACGGATAATGACTCTTTATGTTTGATATTTTCAACATGACAAACTCCATATGAAATTCATTCATCCAAAGAAGGAAGTCATTAGCAAACCTTTTCAAGAACTCACAAAGAAGTTTGTACAGAACCTGGTCCCCGAAAGACTGCGATGTGAAAAGATGAAAAGACAGCTGTCACCTCTGATGTGGTAGGTGCACAAATTTTCACATAGCAAGACTTTAGCCAATGGGATGACATCAACGAATTTGTGGTGAACAATATTATCTGTTTCCAACAAACTCAAATTTAAGATTTAGCAAACTCAACTTGGATTTTATCTCAAAATTCATAAGCTTGAAAAGTGAAGGTCATCTTTAATTAAGAACACTGCTCATATTAACAAGGAACCTGATAGAGCGCTAAAGAGTCCTGTTGTATTTAGAGCTTGGTGTCTTATGTGCTTACATTGTAAATCTGATCCTAATTTTTAAAGGATACAAATCTAGTATTGGTTTCTAGAAGTCTAAGTCATCTAGATTTAGGTGATTTAGTGGCAACATTGTTGTTGCTTTGTCAAAATTTAAATCATCCAAAGGCAGTGGGGTATCCGCTTAGGAAAATCTATATTAATCGGTGAGGGTTAGTATAGGGGGTAGTGTTGTATCTACTCTAGCTCAGCTAACTGATTTGAGGTTTTACTTTTGCTTGTGAGAAGATTAGTGAAACGTAGTTTGAAAAGTCATGTTGAGACAGGTCGTGGTTTTCTTCCCTTGAGAAAGGAGGTTTCCACGTAAGGTTTCCGTTTAAATCTGTAATTTCATTACTTATTTTACTGTTCATTATTATAACTGTGCTGAGGACCTGGTCTCAACATGTAAGTTACTGTTCTTGCTGAGTCAAGGAACCTTGTCCTTGACAGATAAGTGGACGCATACATTCAAACAACTTCTCAATGGGATTTGAGGTTGTGCCCTTGGATTATTAAGTTGACTGGCCTACAATACATAATACGATAAACTAAATTAGTAAAGTTCAATATAGACAACATAAATACACAATGTCAATGGTAATTAAGATTTGTTTAGTCACGAATGAAGAGTTGGGCTGTACTGATGCCGCACTATTAGAAAGAGTGCTTGAGACCTACATCAACATAACATTTTTAGTATTTATATTCTTAATATATATTGAAGGGAATCAAATTATTTTGAAAACTTACTTCTGTTTCATTATTAAGTGTATATGAACCTTCTTTGTTGACTTTCTGGTGAATTTGTTGCGATTGAACCTCGGATTAATTGTTTTTTATAAGAATAGGACATTTTCTACTATTATGATCAGTTTTTCCGAAAAATCAACATTTCTTTTTTCCCCTTTCTTGACTATTTTAAAAGGGTACTATTTCCAAAATCTGATTCTTTTTTAGTTGTCTTAGCATTTCCTCTATTTCTTAGTTTTCTTGGTCTACGTGGCTGAGCTTTATATATGGGTGAAAGTGGTTGTTCACCCAAGTCTTAGACCATTGCTCAGAGCTATTATTTTGAAAAATAGATGGATAATAACTCTTTATATATTGCTCAACTATGTAACATTCATGAACATACTTTTCAGGTTCATACTTCTTAACCCATATAGTTGCGACAACATGATTACAAGGTATCCCTGTTAAGTCCCATCTCTTATAAGATCATGTCCTCTCCTTAAGTCAAGAGAGAATAATCTTATCTTTATTTTTATATTTATCAATTTATCATTTGATAGCATTCTGTTGACAATACATATAATAATTGTCTCACTTAAAGGATGTTTTTCAATGTTGAGTTGATAAAATCTAACCTAAAATTAGTAAGGAAAAAAATATTATTGAATACTACCAATTTTCATCTAAATAGTGTGAGAAAAATTGATTTTGACTAAATATGTATATGAAATTTATTTATTTTTTAGGCCATGAATTAAAATTTTGCTTAAGACTCCCAATTACGTTGAGCCACCCTGCTACTATCTTAGCCAAATTTTGATGGTGGAGATTGTGAAGAAAGATTACTTGGGCCTGTGACATGCATAAAAATTTAAAGTAATAAACTTTCAAAGCCTAGATAGTAAAGAAAAAATAGGCATACCATTTATCCACTCCCGATGACCCTAAATTCCATATGTATTCAGAGCTTTAACAAGTTCAGTGTCAGACTTCACTGGCAAACTTCCACTCTCACTTATCCAACAATAATTTTGTATTAGATGTTATATAACTCTTCATATCAAATTATTGTTAAAGTTCATGTGAATCTTCTTATGCAATAAGGACATGTTAGCTTACCTCAATTAAATAGCTTCTACAAATGTAGTGAGAAGAAAACACGAACAATGAAGGACATTTTCGTAATTCAACTTTTTTGTGCATAAACACATACTAATGTTGAACTAATGTTATAATTAATGTGTATTTACATGTTTGTCCAAGTTAAGATATTGTTTGTGCGCGAGGCACTTCAATGAATGATTTGAGTACTGTCTGCGCACGAGACTTACTAGTAACATCTCGCTGCTATTTATAAGTCTAATTTTGAGTGACAACCATTAGCATTTTAAACAATATTATAACTTGGAGAATTTGTTTGTGATTCAAATGATTGTCCAACTACAACATAAGACACAAATTTAACTTTAGCTGCATCACAGTGAGTTACGTTTTTAGCACGTCCTTGCATTTGATGGATAATAATATCCCTTGACCTTGTGTATATTTTGCATATCTAATGATTCATAATGTTGCATTCATATGTGATTGTCGCATAAACAGAATTGGAGTTTGAACGTTGTAGGATATATCACGCCTGGTATTACTGTGAGGTATAACAACATTTCTTTTACTCTTTGATACCTTCCTTTATCAGTAACCAACTCATCATTTGCATCTTTGGTGTTGCTTAACTTGTTGTTTCATTATAGATAATAAGTACAATTTTACACCATTATTTCGAACTCCTGGATGAGCTTTCCTCAACTACATCCTTTCGAACAATTATTCAAACTACGACTATCATATCCTCCTCCAAATTGCTACAACATTGCCAAAGACATAAAGGAAAACTCAAAAAAGAAATTCAAAGACACCAGAATGCTTGAAAGCAATTAATGATTACAAGCAAATGCTTAAACTAAGATGTTAGTTGGGAAAAAGCGAATGCATAAGCCCTAAAGGGGTAGTAAGCACATGTAAGAAGTTTGAAACATAGTCTTTCATGAGTCATAAACTCACAGATGATTAGCCTCTCATCTCCTTCCTTGCCACATCAGATATGGAATTATGGCAATTTTAGTTTGTATCGTCTATGGAGGGATGCTCAAGATAAGAAATTTGAGTTAACCAAGGAACTCAATTCCAAGGATGATTGATTTTACCGAAACATGACTTTATAATTTATTCTATTTTTTTGTATTAGAAGAAAAGAAATGGTTAGGGAAAAAAGGTAGATAGGAAAGAAAAAAATGCTCGTTTTTTTTCATTGTAAATGTGACACTGATGGAATATCAATTTAATAATTTTGTGTATTTATGATTTTGTGTATGAGTATGAATTTTAAATTAAGAATTTTAGAATTGAGATCAAACAAAAAACTTGTTAAAAATAAATAAGAAAACTAAGACATATATCGATTCTCCACATTGTAATCTCCTTCCTTAGTTTCCTTTTCAATAACAATTAAAAAATATTTTAAAAATAAATCATACCAAGAAAAATAAAATCATTCAACATTCAATGAGCAAATAAATAGAGTTAACCCATTTAACCGGTATTTAAATAATTTTAATCATATTTTGTGGTATCTTCACTTCATTCTTTTTTTGGACAATTGTTGAGGAAACAGCCTCTCAGGGCTACGTATATTCATTCAAAATTTCATAGTAAATGGATAATTGAGAAAAAAAATAAGAAAACAAAAAAAGTAATTCAGAAATGACGAGATAAAACAAACTAACTTGAAGAATTGTTCGGGCTTTTGGCTGAAAGGCGGAGAAATAGAAAAGTTGGGCGGTAATTGGAGAAAGTAAAAAAATATTAGGGCATAGAAAAAAATTGATATTGGGTGACCTATTCAAATAGAATGAAAGACAAATTTTATGAGTATCACGTACGCCCAAGCACGCGCACACACACATCCACGTGTACGCGTACATACACGCAATAACCAGGTAGGTCATGATCGACATGCCTGTCTGGCAGCTGCACTATATTTTCTTTTTTGATGGTGATTTTGTTTTAATTTGTGTGTTTTTTTCTTCTTCTAAATATTTAAAATTAATTGATATAAACTATAAATAATGATAATTACCAACTTAAAATAGTTGTAAAAAATATATAAAAAATTCGATTGATTCATAAAATTAATATATCTATGTCAAATAAAATGGGATAAAAGAAGTAAATGTAATATTTAATTTAAACTACATAGAAAGTATTGTAAATCTCAAATATTAACAACATTTGATTGACTTTTGAAATTCTATTTATGCTACATATATCGGGATAAGAGAAGTAACATGTACTATTAAACTTTTTCGAAGACTAGTACACTGTTTATGATGATGTTGTTGTACATCCGCATATGATAATTAGATAGAGAGTTTCGAGAAGAAAGATAACAATTTTAGTTTGTATCGTCTATGGAGGAATGCTCAAGAGAAGGAATTTGAGTCAACAAAAGGACTCAATTCTAAGGATGATTGATTTTACCGAAACATGACTTTATAATTTATTCTATTTTTTCGTATTAGAAGCAAATAAATGGTTAGGAAAAAAAGGTAGATAAAAAAGAAGAATTTTTTTTATTGTAAATGTGACACTGATGGAATATCAATTCAATAACTTAGTGTATTTATGATTTTTTATATGACTACGAATTTTAAATTAAGAATTTATGAATTGAGATCAAACTCAAATCTTGTTAAAAATAAATAAGAAAACAAGGACATATTAAATGGGAAAAGACTAAACATACGGTATTAAGAAAAACTTTAATAGATAAGTTGGTTGACTACCTGAAAAATTATTTATGAGATGTTGATTCGCCTCTACTTCCTCATTTTCCTTTTCTATAAAAATTACAAAATATTGTTAAAATAAATCATACAAATAAAAGTAAAATCATTCAACATTCACTGAGCAAATAAATAGACTTACTCCATGTCACGCCTCTATCTACCTCCGAGACGTGGACACAGAACCTAGAACCACAAGTGATCCCAAGCTAACCCTACAAGAATGATCATGAGCATACTAAAAATAATAAACTGATGCATAGGCTAAGTCATAACTTTAACAAGCCACAGTTAATCTAGCAAAACCGAAACTAAATTATTGAAGATAGAAATGAAACTCAAAAGTGTTTTCCTTGGAGAATGAGGACTCACCACTAAATCTGTTAAACTGAAGATCGAGAAATCAATCTATGCGTGAACTGGATGCTGAGAACCTGAACCTACATCATGAGAAGATGTAGCGCACGTATGCGTCAGTACTTGAAAGGTACTGAGCGTGTAGGATAGAGTAAAACTGAAACAAAACAAAACTGAACAAGCACAAAAGCAAGTAAAATAATCTGAACATGATATACTGATTTTTGAGCTAACTGGATGCAATTACCAATTTATAACATGCTAAAACTGAATACTGAATATACTGAAAGGTTAATACAGAGAGTCTGACTGAATTGTGGGAGCTACTAATAACCGATAATAAAACCACATGAGCTAAATGTAGAGTCCTATGTATATGACCTACCGAGAGGAACCAATATACCCTACCAAAGGTATAAAGGCATGCTGGCGTGATCACTAAAATGATTGCCCACAGAGGGAATTTACAACCTACTTCGCTAGTAGTTCTTGGACTAATTGGGTACGATGAACCCTAGTCCAACTCAGTATTAAGCTACTCACAATAAATTCTATAAATCTACTGATTATGTCTGAGTTGTTGTAAATACTGGATAGCTCGAAAGTGAACATGCAAACGCAGAATGCAACAATTAATCAGGTAAGTACGCATTCATAACTGTGGCATGTATATGTAAAGTGTCTGAAATATCTGACCTAGCATGTGTAACTCAAAACAAATGAAATACAAAGCTTGAGTTCTGAAATTCATGCGATAATCTAAGTAACAATATTATAATATTATTTGGAACATGTATTTAATAGGTTCATGAAGTTCTATCATAGTTCTAGAAACCCTAGGTTTAATCATGATAATAGAATTAAGAATTTGACTGAAAACTAGGGACCCAATGGGTGAAAGGAACTCTCTAGTGAAATACCACATATCTGGTAATAAAATCCACCGAATTACTCGGAGGTCTTATTTTGGAAAGGTTAGTGGATATGGAAAGATAATTCAATTATCTCTCTGTCGGTAGGTCATGTGACACCTAATTCATTTTTTGCTAATAGTTATGACCATTTGAGGTTGAAAAAACTTCATTTTCCCTTAACTGTCTACAAATTCCACCCTACGTACTGTATGTCCACCTACGGATCGTGCTGGTCATCCGTAGCTTCTTGTCACAGAGTTGATGCAGGGAGTATTGATCGACGGTAACGGACTACAGACTGTCGTCTGACTTACGGACCGTAAGTCCGTTCGTCGTCCAAGACTAAACAAAATTTTTTGGGCTGAAATGTTTGGGAGTTTCTGATCCCATCGATGGTTGTGCAGGACAGTCCGTGGGTCATGATACGGTCCGTCGATGCCACCGTTTGTTACACCTGCAAATTTTTTTCTATAAATCTATTTTTTTGTCTATTTTGTCTACGGGGTGTTACACCCCATTTGGCCGATATTTAAATAATTTGAATCATATTTTGTGCTGTTTTCAACTTCATTCCTTTTTTGGACAACTGTTAAGGAAACATCCTCTCACGGTTACATGTATTAATTAAAAATTTCATCGAAAATGGATAACTGAGAAAAATAAGAAGAAAATGAAAAAAGGAATTCAGAAATTACAAGAACAAGCGAATTGACTTGGATGTTGTTTGAGCTTTTGGCTGAAAAGGGGAGAAATAGGAAAGTTGGGTGGCAATTGAAGAAAGTTAAAAAAATTGGAGCTTAGAGAAAAGGAATATTGGGTAACCTGCTTAAATAGAATGAAAGGCGAAGTTTACGAGGATCATGTACGCACGCGCACACTCATGCACAGACATGCACGCCCGCGCACAGATCTATCCTCTCACACCCATGCGTATGGGCACACAAACACACAATAACCAGGTAGGTCATGATCGACATGCCTGCTTGGCAGTTGCACTATTTTTTCTTTTTTGATAGTTTTTCTGTTTTAATTTGTTTTTTTAATTTCTTAAATATTTAAAAATTATGTAATATATAATATAATTAATGATAATTACAAACATAAAATACTTGTATAAAATATAAAAAATTTCGATTGATTCATAATATATCTATGTCGACTAAAATGGTATAAAAGAAGTAACATGCATTATTTAATTTGAAACTACGTAGAAAATATTATAAATCTCAATTGTTAACAATATTTGATTGAATTTTGAAAATCTATTGGCTACATACATCGGGATAAGAGAAGTAACATATAATATTATAATTTTTCAAAGACGTCTACATAGATGATGATGATGTTGTTGTGCCTCCCCATATGATAATTAGACAAAGAGTTTGGAGAAGAATAATGGCAATCTTCGTTTGTATCGTCGATGAAGGGATGCTCAAGAGAAGGAATTTGAGTTAACTAAGGGACTTAGTTCTAAGTATGATTGATTTCACTGAAACATGACTATAATTTATTCTCTTTTTTCTCATTAGAAGAAGAGAAATGATTATGGAAGAAAGGTAGGTAGAAAAGAAAGGTTTTTTTTTTCATTGTAAATGTGACATTAATGGAATAGCAATTCAATAACTTTGTATTTATGATTTTATGTATGAGTACTAGTTTTAAATTAAGAATGTTAAAATTGAGATCAAACACAAATCTTGTTAAAAATAAATAAGAAAACGAAGAAATATAAAACGTGAAAAGACTAACATACGGTATTAAGGAGAATTTTAGTAGTTAAGTTTGTTGATTAAATAAATTAAATCATATTATGTGATATCTTCATCTTCATTCTTTTTCTGGACAATTGTTGAGGAACATCCTCTCAGTATTACATATATTCATTTAAAATTTCATAGTAAATGGATAACAGAGAAAAAGAAGAAGACAATGAATAAAGGAATTCATATATGACAAGAACAAGCGAACTGACTTGAAGGTTATATGGGCTTTTGGCTGAAAGGGGGAGAAACAGGAAAATTGGGAGGCAATTGTTGAAAGTAAAAAAAAATAAGGACTTATAAAAAAAGGAATATTGGGTGACCTGTTTAAATAGACTGAAATGTAAAGTTATAAGGGTCACGCGCACGCGCACACACACGCACGCACGGGTACACGCCCACACACGGGCACAGGCGCGCGCTCACATCCATGGGCACGCGCACACACGCACACACACGTAGGTGTTCACGCACAATAACAAGGTAGGTCATGATTGTACATGCCTGCCTGACATTTCCACTATTTTTCTTTTTTGATGTTTTTTTTGTTTAAATTTGTTTTTCCTGTTTTTTAATTTTTTAAATATTTAAAATCATGTATATATACTATAAATAATGCTAATTACCAACTTAAAATACTTGTAAAGACAAATAAAAAAATTCGATTGATTAATTAAATTATTATATCTATGTAAAAAAAATGGGATAAACGAATTAACATGTATTATTTGATTTGGAAACTATGCCAACTGTATTTTAAATCTCAATAATTAACAACATTTGATTGACTTTTGAAATTCTATTTGTGCTACATACATCGGGATAAGAGAAGTAACATATAATATTAAACTTTTTCCAAGACGAGTATACTGCTAATGATGATGTTGTTGTGCCTTCCCATATGATTATTTGATAGATAGTTTCGAGAAGAATGATAAGTTTGTATCGTCTATGGAGGGATGCTCAAGAGAGGGAATCTGAGTCAACTAAGTTACTCAATTCTAAGGATGATTGATTTTACTAAAACATTACTTTATAATTTAGTCTCTTTTTCACATTGGAAGCAGAGAAATGGTTAGGAAAAAAAGGTAGATAGAAAAGAAAAAAAATGTTCATTTTTTTCATTGTTAATGTGACACTGATTAAATATCAATTCAATAACTTTGTGTATTTATGATTTTCTGTATGAGTACGAATTATAAATTAAGAATGTTAGAATTGAGATCAAACATAAAGCTTGTTTCAAAAAAAGTGAAGACATATAAAATGGGAAAAGACAATATATGGTATTAAGGAGAATTTTAGTAGTTAAGTTTGTTGACTACCTGAAAACTGTTTACAATAGTTCAATTCCTCACATTGTAATCTCCTTCCTTATTTTCCTTTTCAATAACAATTAAAAATTATTGTTAAAATAAATCATACAAAGAAAAATAAAATCATTCAACATTCAATGAGCAAATAAATAGACTTACCTCATTTAACTAGTATATAAATAATTATAATCATATTTGTTATATCTTCAACTTCATTCCTTTTCTAGACAATTGTTGAGTAAAATTCCTCTTAGGTTTATATATATTCATTCCAAATTCATAGTAACTAGATAACTGAGAAAAAGAAGAACAAAATGAAATAAGGAATTCAGAAATGACAAGATCAAGCAAATTGACGTAAAGCGGTGTTCGAAATTTTGGCTTAAAGGGGGAGAAACAGGAAAGGGCGTCAATTGGATAAAGTAAAATAAATTAGGGCTTAGAAAAAAGAAATATTGGGTGACCTATTTAAAAAGAATGAAAGACAATGTGGACGATGATCACGCACACACGCACACGAGCGCGCACTCAAACGCTTAAGCACACACAAGATAACCAGGTAGGTCATTATCGACATGCCTGACTGGCCGCTGCACTATTTTTCCTTTTTGGTGGTTATCTTATTTTAATTTGTTTGTCTTGTTTTTAAAACTTTTAAATATTTAAAAATTATATAATACACACTATAAATAATTATAATTACCAATATAAAATACTTGTAAAAAATGTATGAAAAGTTCGATTGATTTGATAAAATTAATATATCTATATTAAATAAAACTTGATAAAAGAAGTAACATGTATTATTTAATTTTAAATCTAAGTAGAAAGTATTGTAAATCTAAATAATTAACAATATTTGATTGACTTTTGAAAATTTATTTGTGCTACATACACCGAGATAAGAGAATTAACATATATTATTAAACTATTTCGAAGACGAGTACACTTATAATGATTATGTTGTTGTGCTTCCCCATATGATAATTAGATAGATAGTTTCGAGAAGAATGATGGCAATTTTCGTTTGTACCGTCTATGAAGTGATGCTTAAGAGAAGGAATTTGAGTCAACTAAGAGATCGAATTCTAAGGATAATTGCTTATACTGAAACATGAAATTATAATTTAGTCTCTTTTTCCATATTAGAAGCGGTGAAATGGTTAGGAACAAAAGGTGATAGAAAAGAAAAAACTGTTCTTTTATTTTTCATTGTAAATGTGACAATGTTGGAATATCAATTCAATAATTTTGTGTATTTATGATTATGTGTATGAGTACGAATTTTAAATTAAGAGTTATAGAATTGAGATCAAACACAAATCTTGTTAAACCAAATAAGAAAACTAAGACTTATAAAATGGGAAATGATTAAACATACTGTATTAAGGGAAATTTGAGTAGTTAAGTTTGTTGACTACCTTCAAAATTATTGACGAGAGTTCGATTCCCAACATTGTAATCTCGTTTCTCATTTTCCTTTTCAATAACAATTAAAAAATATTGTTAAAATAAATCATACAAAGAAAAATCAAATTATTCAACATTTCATGAAAAAATAAATAGAGTTACCCCATTGAACCGGTATTTAAATAATTAGAATCATGTTTTGTTAAATCATCATCTTCATTCCTTTTATAGACAATTGTTGAGGAAACATCCTTTTAGAGTTACGTATATTCATATAAAATTTCTTTATAAATGGATAACTCAGAAAAAAAAAGAAGAAAATGAAAAAAGAATTCAGAAATGACAAAACAAGCGAAATGACTTGAAGGTTGTTAGGTCTTTTGGCAGAAAGGGCGAGAAAATAGAAAAGTTGGGTTGCAATAGGAGAAAGTAAAAAAAATTAGGGCTTACAAAAAAGGAATATTGGATGACCTGTTTAAATAGAATAAAAGGCAAAGTTTACAAAGATCACGCACACACACACGAACAGGCACTCGCGTGCACACATCCACGCGCGCACGGACACACAATAACCAAGTAGGTCATGATCGATATGCTTGCCTGACAACTGCACTAAATTTCTTTTTTGATGGTTTTTTTGTTTAATTTGTTTGTCTAGTTTATTAATTTTTTAAGTATTTAAAAATTATGTATATACACTATAAATAATGATAATTACCAACTTAAATTACTTATAAATAATATATACAACATTCAATTGATTCATAAGATCAATATATCGATATCAAATAAAATGGGATAAAAGAAGTAACATATATTATTTGATTTGAAAACTATATAGAAAGTATTGTAATACTCAATAATGAACAATATTTGATTGACTTTTGAAATTCTATTTGTGCTACATACATCGGTATAAGATAACTAACATATTTTATTAAACTTTTTCGAAGACGAGTACACTGATGATGATCATGTTGTTGTGCCTACCCATATGATAATTAAATAGAGAGTTTTGAGAAGAATGATGACAATTTTAGTTTGTATCGTCTATGGAGGGATGCTCAAGAGAAGGAATTTGATTCAACTAATAGACTCAATTCTAAGGATGATTGATTTTGCCGAAACATGACTTTATAATTTAGTCTCTTTTTTCGCATTTGAATTTTTATTGTAAATGTGACACTGATGGAATATCAACTCAATAACTCTGCGTATTTATGATTTTGTGTATGAGTGTAATTTTTAAATTAAGAAATTTGGAATTGAGATCAAACACGAAGCTTGATAAAAATAAATAAGAAACGAAGACATATAAAACGGGAAAAGACTAACATACTGTATTATGGAGAATATTAGTAGTTATGTTGGTTGACTACCTGGAAAATTTTTGATGAGAGTTTGATTCCCCACATTGTATTCTCTTTCCTCATTTACCTTTTCAATAACAATTAAAAAATATTGTTATAATAAATCATACAAAGAAAAATCAAATCATTCAACATTCAATTAGCAAAAAAATAGATTTACCATATTTAGCCGGTATATAAATAATTTGAAACATATTTGTAATATCTTCATGTCCATTCCTTTTCTGGACAACTGTTGAGGAAACAAACTGTTAAGGAAACATCCTCTCAGGTTTATGTATATTCATTCAATATTTCATAATAAATCGATAACTCAGAAAAAGAAGAGGAAAATGAAAAAATAAAATTCAGAAATGACAAGAACAAGCGAAATGACTTGAAGAGTTGTTTGAAGTTTTTGCAATAAAAGGGGGGGGGGGGACATGAAAGTTGTGCGGCAATTGGAAAAAGTAAGAAAATTAGGCCTTAGAAAAAAGGAATATTGGGTAACCTGCTTAAATATAATGAAAGACCAAGTTTACGAGTATGACAAATGATGCGCACGGGCGCATACACACACGCATAAGAGCGCACACACATGATAACCAGGTGGGTCATTATCGACATATCTGCCTGAGAGCTGCACTATTTTTCCTTTTTTTATGGTTATTTTGTTTTTGTTTTTTATTTTTATTCTTTAATTTTATTAGTATTTAATAATTATGTAATCCATGCTATAAATAATGATAATTACCAATTTAAAATACTTGTAAAAAATTTAGGAAATATTCTATTGATTCATAAAATTAAAATATCTATATCAAATAAAATTGAATAAAAGAAGTAACATGTATTATTTAATTTGAAAACTATGTAGAAAGTATTCTAAATCTCAACAATTAACAATATTTGATTTACCTTTGAAATTCTTTTTGTGCTACATACTTCGGGATAAGAGAATTAACATATATTATAAAAAATTTTGAAAGACGAGTACACTCATGATGATGATGTTGTTGTTCTTCCCCATATGATAATTAGATAGATAATTTCGAGAAGAATAATGACATTTTTCGTTTGTATCGTCTATGGGCGGATGCTCAAGAGAAGGAATTTGATTCAACTAAAGGACTGAATTCTAAGGATGATTGATTCTAAGGATGATTGATTTTACTGCAATATGAAATTATAATTTAATCTATCTATTCGTCTTACAAGCAGTAAAACAGTTAGGATAAAAGGTAGACAAAAATGTGGCACTGATGGAATATCAATTCAATAACTTTGTGTATTTATGATTTTGTGTATTACGAATTTTAAATTAAGACTTTTAGGACTCAGATCAAAAATAAAACTTGTTAAAAATAAATAAGAAAATGTAGACATATAAAATTGGGAAAATACTAAACATTCGGTATTAAGAAGAATTTTAGTATTTCAGTTGGTTGACTACGTGAAAAATTATTGACGAGAGTTCGATTCCCCCAGATTGTATTCTCCTTCCTCATTTTCCTTTTCAACAACAATTAAAATTTATTGTTAAAATAATCACACAAAGAAAAATCAAATCATTCAACATTCAATGGCAAATAAATTGAGTTACCCCATTTAACCATTATTTAAATAATTTAAATCATATTTTATGATATCTTTATCTTCATTTCTATTCTGGACAATTGTTGAAGAAAAATTCAACTCATGGTTATGTATATTCATTCAAAAATTCATAGTGAATGGATAGCTGAATAAAAAGAAGAAGAAAATCAAAGATGAAATTCAGAAATGAAAAGAACAAGCGAACTAAATTAAAGAGTTGTTCAAGCTTTTGGTTGAAAGGGGGAGAAAAGGAAAGTTGGGCGGCAATTGGAGAAAGTAAAAAAAATAGGGCTTAGAAAAAAATTAATATTGGGTGACCTGGTTAAATAGAATAAAAGACCAAGTTTATGAGGATCAGTCACTCAAACACGAACTCATACATACACATGCGCGTGCACTCGCTTACCAAACACACACGCATGCACACACACACGCGTTCACACACCCGTGAGTGCACACACACACACGTTCACATGCACACGTGCGCACACAGGCACACGCGACACCTTCGCTGCACACGTAATAACTGTCATCTTGAAAAGGACATTTGACAATCTAAACAATGTTTGTATCACACAAAATTGTAAGAAATAGGAACAAAATACTTAGTGAGGAAAAAGCTACCTTGCGAAGAGCTTTTCGAACTCAATGTTTGTATGCTTGAGTCAATATTTGTGACATGAACACTTGGGGCATGTCAATTACAAAACCCTGTAAGGAAAAATGATCAACTTAGATGTTTTGCCTAACTTTGAGTGCAATAAATAAAAATGTCAAGTTTTTGTGGAATTGTTGAGTTTTAAAAAGGTGTGAATGGAAAATAAAGAGTTGCGACTTTTATGAAGAGTTGCGACTTTTATGAAATATTGCGACTTTTATGAAAAGTTGTGACTTTTATGAAAAGTTAAGACTTTTATGGAAAATTGTGACTTTTATAAAAGGTGACGACCTTTCTGATAGATTTTGACTTTTAAAAAGGTTTGTGATCTTCCCGGTAAGACACAATAAGAACCTTTTTGCATTACCCTTTGTTTTCTATAAATTGAGGGATTTCCTCTCATTTTAATATGGAATTCATGGACTTCTTCTTCAACTACTAAATCTAGTATTCTAAGTGTACTTTACGGCCGTTGAGTGATTTGCTGACACCGGAGTTTTTGGTATCTCTACTCTGGTGATTGAGATCATTTTACCCTGGGAGGTCATATTCCAAATCGAATCTCGGAATACTAGAGGGGAATAATTTCCTTAAGGGGACACTGTGAGTTCAGTCGACTTGATCTTTTTCCTATTAAATTTTTTCCAGATTATTGTACGTGTTTTATAAATTTTAGATTTGTGAATTAATTTCAGTTCTTCTATTGTTTTATTCTTAACTGTTTCATTAAACTTTGTTACTTCGTATTTCTGCAATGTTTGTTGGAATCAGTAAAATTCTTTAGACACATATTAACAACAATTCTTCTTTAAGAAAAAATATTTCGTACATTTGAAAATCTATTTCTAATTCTATTTTCACTACTAGTTTTAATTTTCTAGTTGTGAAAATGTTCTTAAACTTTGTTGTCTTACAAAGATGTTCAAAGTTTTGTTCTAAGTATGTTTGAAATACAAGATGAACAACAATCTTAAGGAAATTATATACTGTTAGTATTTTTTGTATTATACTAATTGAGAGAGTCTGATCATGGAAGTAGAAGATAAATGCATTACATTTCCATAATTCGTTGCTTTGTTTAGCAAGGTCGAAGTGAGAATGTAACAAATTTTTTTATGGTATTCCGTTTAAAGATTACCAGATAACCTTCTTAATAAATTATCTAAGGATGAAAATAGTTTCTAAGAGTTATTATCTTTGATTTTTTATTTTTTTTATTATGTGTATTTTCTTGATAAAGATCTGCAAACCATATGTTGTGGAATGAATTTTACTTCGCAAATATTGTTGATTTTAAAATTCATTAGTTTGTGAAAATGAGAGATGCATATTTTTGTTTGATAAAATAGTATGTCAAAATTATATAGTTGGAAGATTATTTGATAAGAAAAAAATTTCTACGTGATAAAGAATATGTGTTATTCTATTTGGAGAAAAAAAAGACTTGTGTAGTTTTGTACTCCATGAGAAATGTTAGTGTGTCTGATTTTTGTAGACTAAAAACTTATGTGGTTTTATACTCTGGTTAAATTGGACTATGCAATTGGTTTGAAGAATATGAAAACTTCACATAATAAGTTAGTGTTGTACTTTTGATTTTCTATAAACTTAAATGTAATGTCGAAATAAATTGTACAATTTTTTGTCCTTATTGTTAGTATTTAAAATACTAAGTGGTACGTCTATTTATGACAGAGGAAAAATACCAGTGACTTAGAATTTGTGATTTTGTGTCTCTATGGATTGAACTTTGACATTGTGTAAACATTGTCAAAGAGAATTGCAACACTATAATTCTTTTGTAGAATAATGTATCCAACATTAAATTATGTGGAAAAACTATTTTCAAATACTGGAAAAATATTTTTGAGATTATATTTGAAATGAGGGGGTTATTTACTTATGATTAGACATGGTGTCTAATTTAACATTGGAGCAAAAGATATGAAACTCAATGATATTTTTGTATTATGTTATACCCACAAAATTTTGGAGTATATTTTGTATTATGGTTGTTGAGTATCTTTATTACTAGTATTACTAGTATATAGTGTGACTAGTATGAACATCAAAATTATATATATACTTGTTCAAAATAATTGTGTTATTTTATAGAAAAAAATATCACTTAAAATGTTGTGATTTTTCATGAAAAGATGTCTATTATAATAAAAGTATTTGCATAGACATTAATATTGGTGAATAGTCATTTGTTTTGTTTTTGTAAAAATAAAATTTGGACTATATTGTCTTAATTGAACCCGATGAAACTTTGTTCATGGGTAGTCAATAACAATCATATTTAAAGTTATGGAAATTTCCTTCTGAAAAAGGACATTTGACAATCTAAACAATGTTTGTATCACACAAAATTGTAAGAAATAGGAACAAAATATTAGTGAGGAAAAAGCTACCTCTCGAAGAGCTTTTCGAACTCAAAGTTTTTATGTTTTTATTTCTTCTTACTTGCTTGAGTCAATATTAGTGACATGAAAACTTGGGGAATGTCAATTACAAAACCCTGTAAATAAAGCTGATCAACTTAGAAATTTTGCCTAACTTTCAGTGCAATAAATAAAAATGTCATATTTTTGTGAAATCTAATTATGTTGAGTATCCTTATAAATATATTGAAAGGAATTCTAATACCTTAGAATTGATTTACACTGACATTTGATATGAAGTTAACAACATCTCATGGTGGGAAAAAGTATTTGTTACTTTTATTGAGAAATGAATTAGAAATGACTATGTCTATTTGCTAAATGGTAAGGATGAAGCAATAGAAATGTCTAGACTAGGTAATATAGAAGTTGAAAATCAGTTTGAAAAAAATATAAGAAGTGATAAGAATGGATACTATAAATCTTATTGTGCAGAAATATGTTTGGAAAGTGGAATATCCATCAAACTACTACTATATTCACCTCAATCTAATAAAAAATCGAACGTTGAAAGAAATGATGGATGCATTATTTATAAGTTCTGGCTTACAAAAAACTTCTGTGGAGGAACTATCCTTATTGCAAAAGGGAACAACAAAAAGTTTTGTCTTTTTAGAAAGAAAGCAATTTTGTTCGATCAGAATACAATCTTTTCAATATGAGAAATGGAAAGAAAGGAAATCCAACTTAAAATATTTCAAAGTGTGGGGGAATCTAGTCAAAGTCCAAGGTCTTATTCCTAAAAGAATTAAAATAGGAACTATGACTGTGGACTGTAAAAATAGACTTGAGTAGTCTAGAAAAGGATCTAAAAGGCCTAGGAAATTAAAAGGATAATGTACTTAATAAAGAGATTCTGAGGCTTAGTAAATGTTAAAGGACATTTACTTTCTTCGAATATGTTTTTGTAACATTTCCTGCGTCTCCTGTAGACTCGTTCTTTGGAAAGATGGTGTCCATAAAAAATATTGGAAGTTAATTGATTTTCTTCAAGAAAAGAAACCTTTGGGTTCAAAGTGAATCTTTAGAAGGAAAATAACAGTTAATGGAACGGTTGAAAAATATAAAGTAAGACTTTGTGTCAAAGACATTAGACCTAAAAACAAGGTTTTGATCTTGTCAACATAGATATACTAGTTAGTAATTAGAATTACATCAATTTGGATGGAAACATTATTTGTGTGGGATATGACCTCCAAATTAATCAAATGAATGTGAAAAGAACTTTCTTAAATGTAGAATTGGAGGAAGAAATTTACATGGAACAACCCGAGGGTTTTGTGGTTCCTGATAAATAAAAGAAAGTGTGTGAACTTGTTAATTCACATTATGGAAGAACCCAATGACATAATTTGATCAAACCATGTTGGCAAATGCATTGAAGAATGATGGAAGTGATAAATGTGTTCACATTAAAATCATAAGGTCATTGTTTATTTGTCTATTGGTGATATGTTGATCATCAATAGAGACACTAATGACATAAATCCTACTAAACATATGCTATAAAGCAAGTGAAATGAGAATGATTGGAGTTGGTAATGCGATTTTAGATATAAGATTTCATAGAACTCCATAATGTTTAGCATTTTCATGGTCTCATTGGATTTGAAAGGTACTTAACTAGTTAAAATATTTGGATGTCAATATTTTCAAGTCTCAAATAAATGTGTGCTTTGCATTTCAAAAGAGTGAAAAAAAAGTGACTCACAATCGGATTGTGCTAGAGTTTTTGGAAGGATGATGTATATCATATAGTGTGTGCGATCAGGTATAGCATTTGCTATTTTAAACTGAGTCCGTTCACAAGTGATCCCAAATAAATTCATTTGATGACAATAAATAGAATTCCTTTAGCACTCATGTGTCCAAGTCTGTTGTGCCACAGACATGAACCGGAAGCACCTTCAGCAACAACGACCATGTTTATACACCCTGCAGTGTGTACAAGGTTCTAGATTTGGTGCCACGAGCTACTACCATAGCACCTTTCACAATCTTCCACGAACCTTTCCCAAACTCTGCTGCATATCCCATGCTATCCAACTGACTAACAGAGATTAGATTTTTCTTGATCCCAAGAATATATCTGACATCCTCCAATGTCCACTGGTTTCCCGAGGTGGTCTTTATGCAAACATCCCCCTTTCCTTCAATCTCTAAGGATTTATTGTCAGCAAGATATACTTTTCCAAAATTTCCAGATTTGAAATTTTGAAACAACTCCTTGCTTGGAGACGAATGGAAAGATGCACCAGAATCCAAAATCCATGATTCAACCGGGCTGTTCACACTAAGGATTAGAGCATCCCCAATGTCCTCTGCTGAATTTACAGAATCATTGTCATCTCCAAATTTCTGATTCTGTTTCTTCTTTGGCTTTGTACAGTTCGTCGGAAAGTGCCCTTTTTCTCCACACTTCCAACAAGTCACGTTTGATCTGTTCAGGGATTTTCCTCGATTCTTTGATTATGATCGACCATGTTGATTTTGGCCTTTTTTTCTTACTTCTCCCCCTTCGATCAACGCTGAGAGCACTGCCCGATGAATCTCCCACTTCTCGTTTGTGAATACTTTTGCTAAGAACAACATCAGAGATTTCATCAAACTTCAGTTTCTCAGATCCACGGGAACTGATAATCACAGTAGCAACAGTATCCCAAGACTCGGGCAGAGATGACATCAAAATCAACGCCTTAATTTCTTCTTCGAAATTAATATCCATAGAATTGAGTTGACTCAGAATCATATTGAACTCGTTTATATGATCAGAAACGGATCCATTCTCAGACATCTGTGAATTGAACATAGAGTTTTAGGCTTAGTGACCGATAGATTTTAAGGATTATTTTACAAATTCTTCAATATAAATTTCTCGCGCGAAGCGTAGGTATTTTTACTAGTTAGCTACATAATTTTAATGACGAAATTCCTAGCGAAAAAATGTTTTTCTTGTATAAATTACTTTTTGATTGTTAGCTTTGATAATTGGCTTCAAATAATTCTTCATTAGTTTTGTCTACTTTATTGCCAAATCTATGTTGTAAATCTATCTTTTTGGTACACTAAAAGACTATTAAAAGGAAAAAATAAAATTTGATAAGTCAAATTGGTTAAATCATATTATTGTTGGTATCTTTCCACACTAGAAATTGTTATTTATTTTAAAAATAAAATTGCAAAGACCCTTAAACATGAAATAAGGTTTCTAGAGCCTCACATGTGCGTAAAAAGGTTAATAATAATGTTAATAAGGTGTTTTAGAATGTGTATAATTGATTTGAACTAATTTGAAGGTCACACATCTAAGAACGTTCAAGACGTTCGAAAGTTATTCTTTGGATGTACTAGTGTGTGCTAGTGTGCCTTTGCATTAGTTACGTTATTTTTTGGGCTCAAATTTATAGGAAAGGACATTAAAATGGGTATGATCGTATTTACGTTCGAAACGTCCGGGAAAGACTCCCCAATGATCACCTAAAGGGTCTTGTAGGAGGAGCAAAACGTTACCTTGACACTGCCTTGGTAATGTCCAAACGACGACCATGCAATCAGTAAATTGTGTCTTCATCGACTCCCCATGGATCGGGCATGTTCCTCAAAACATAGAAGTGTGAGCCAGCCACCCCAGGAAGGAGTTTCAGTCGCAAACGACGGAGCATCAGGACGGCTCGTCGATCAGACGACGCTCCGTCGACTGCCCTCCGTCTCCAACTGCATGCCATGCACGTCTCAGCATTTTTGTTAATGTTGATATTGTCCGTATTAGATAGTTCCATTATACCCACTTCATGAAACCAATATCCCACTAAAAGGAATGTAGTTTACTACCCAAAGGTAGTTAACTATCCATTATCCAACTAATGGGATGGTGGTTAATTACCCGTTATCCCACTAATGGGATAATGGTTAACTACCCATTATCCCACTACATGAATCAAATATCCTACTACTCTAGTGGTTTGTAACTTAAAATAACCTCTCAACCGTTCTTGATGGAAGCACGGTTATAAATTTGTCATTTGGTTCAACGGTCCCTAAGAACATTACTTCTAAAAAAACTCCATACCATCTAAGAGTGAGGTTTTAAGTGCTTAGAAGATTTTTGAAGAAATGAAGAACCGTAGACTCCGACTATATCGCTAACAACGGCTCATTGCATCAGTGCTCGGTAATGTCAAACATTTGGCATAAGAATCGTTGAATTTACTCAGCTTTATTAATTGTCGGAATTCTCTAAAATCTCTCAAAATGGTTCTTAAAAATTCAGGTCTTGTTTTGAAATTTTGGAAAACATTTTCTAATAATAAAAATCAAAGAGATTGTTGTTTTGTTGCATAATGCTTAACAATAAATCTTGTATATGATTTCGAGTTAATATTTAGTGATTCATATAATTTTATTTGATTGGGATTTAGCCACAACAATCTTAATGAAATGATATTATATATTATATGATGGATCACATAAAGAAACAAATGTCTAAGTGATCTATAATTTATTTGAGTAAAGTTAAGTCACGACATCTTTAATTGAATAAAATTTTAGAAGTTAAGAATTACATAAAAAAAAATTAGACATTAGAATTGTAATTAATTATGCATTATATGATAACTTAAATTCTTTGTTATTAAGTTTCATAATTAATTAAAATGAAATATTAAAGACTTTTCAAAATTACCCACAAGAATGATGAATAAGAGTTTAATAGTTTTTCCATATAGATAGAATATTATGGTACTACGTGATAAATTTATCATAAATATGAATCTAATCGAAATAAAAATTTAGCTCACATGCAATTTTTATGTCAGTAGATTCAACTTTATATTACTTGGCTCAAATTTATTTAACTATATATATATATATATATATATATATATATATATATATATATATATATATATATATATATATATATATTGCATTTATGCAACATGCAAATTTCTCTGATGTTTGTGATATTTCCGAACTGAAAGATTGTTAGAACTGATAGAGGTGGTGAATATTATGGTAAATATATAGAAGATGGAGAACAGAAGGTCTGTTTGCGAAGTTTGTTTAACAAAATGGGATTGTTGCAAAATATACTATTACTAGTTCTCTAGATCAGAATGGTGTAGCAGAAAGAAAAAACTGAACATTATTGGACATGGTGCATAGTACTTTAAGTAGCCATAAGCTACCTTAATCCTTTTGGATATAATTTATTAAGAAAACAACGTATAGTAAACCGAGTTTCAACCAAGGCTGTTCCAAAGACGTCTTCTGAGTTATTAAAAGGTTGGAAACCTAGTTTGACACATATACCTATATGAGGATGCCCGTTTGAAGTTAGAATATACAACCCACAAGAAAAGAAAATAGATAGAAATCCTAGGACCATTAGTGGATATTTCATTGGATATGTTAAAAAGTCTGACTCTATTTCAGCTAGTTTAGTCTTAATTCGAGGAAAATAATCAAAGGGGGAGATAATGTAACACCCCTAGCAAAAATAGACCAAAAATTAGTTTTTTTTAGAAAAAATCTACACGTGCTACCAATAGTCGCATCGACAAACCATAGGAAAGATGACGGTCCGTCCTGCACAACCGTCGATGGGATCGAAAAATCCCAAAAAATAAGTTAGAAAAAAATCGGCTAAGTCTTGATCGATGGATGGACCGAGGGTCCATAGGTCAGACGACGATCCATAGTTTGTGACAGTCGATCAAGAATCACATTCACCCACTCTCTGACAAGATCTACGGATGACCAGCATGGTAAGTAGGTGGAAAATTTGCAAACAGTTAAGGGGAAATGTAGTTGGGTCAAGTTCAAATGGTCATAACTCTTAGTACAAAATGAATTAGGTCGTCCATGACCTACCCACATATATATAATTGAATTATCTTTTCATATCCATCAACCTTGATAAAATCACACCTCCACGTAAAAAGTTATGCCCATTTTAGTAAAGGTCTACCGAACAGGCCCTCACGATGGGGCGTCGGGTAGACGACGGACCGTCAGTCGTGGCCGTCGTTTGGCACGACAACAACTTTGCCAGGGGTCTTTGTAACCTTTCCCACTTCATTTAAGCCCTAAGTTACGTCGTTTTGACCCTAAATCATCATAATTTAGTCAATTTAACCCTAGAAACATAACCAAAATATATCTAAGTCAAATCATTAAATCAAAACTTAGAGAACTAGAAGCAAGAAAAGAGAAAAAACTGAAGAACCTTAGTTCAAGAACAAAGCAAGTTTCCAGCAGTTCCAGCCAAGAAATATAAGTGATTCTCCGTGAATTTTAACACCAGGTATGTCTGATTTCACTAGTGGGTTCTTTTCACCCATTGGGTCCCTAGTTTTTCAGTCAGATTCTTTATTTCCAAATCATGATTAGATCTAGAATTTCTAGAACTTCAACAAAACATTATGATTTTATACACATATGGCAGTGAATCCCCATACTCCACCATTATAGATTCACTGCTATACGTGTATACCTTAGAATTCATAAGATTCTCGAGGTCAAGAATCTTTAGAACTTATAGGGGAAGCATTCATGTTGAATAAACTTGAAAAGAATGCCTTTTGAATCATTGCAAACTAAAGCTTTGTATCCCAACTGGTAAGATTTTAGAACCTAAGTTAATAGTTTTCGATCAACTTCAAATGACCATAACTTTTATTAAAGGTTGCATTATGTGGACGAGGATATTTGTATGGTATGTCTAAGTTGAATTTTGAGCTCGTATGAAGAACATATGAACATTTGAAATATTCATGACCAATTAAGGAAAGTTACCCGTAATGGTGAGGCGAATTTTGGTCTTTTCCTTACCAAATCTTATTAAAACGAATTTAATGTTATTTTTGGGCTCAAGTTTGATTTATTTCAGTTTACACAAATAAAAATACACATATGGTTTTTAGAAGGATTCAAGAAGAAGAGAAATGGAGAAAACTCAAGGCTTTCTTCAAGTTTCTTGCAAATCGAAGGTTGTTTCGCCAAAATTTTTATCCCTAAGAGGTATGTGAGTTCTCATGGTGTTGGGTTCATTCA
The DNA here is from genome assembly GCF_036512215.1 of Solanum lycopersicum. Classification (NCBI taxonomy): domain Eukaryota; kingdom Viridiplantae; phylum Streptophyta; class Magnoliopsida; order Solanales; family Solanaceae; genus Solanum; species Solanum lycopersicum. The sequence continues at coordinate 15,683,636 of NC_090800.1, forward strand.
ACAACAAACCGATCATGTTATTTTGGAATAATTTAGTTCTCAATGTTTTTAAGGATTTGAGTTCTTAATAAGTGTTCTTGAAGTCTTGTTTCCGTTCTTGAAATAGGATGAGTTTGATGAGTTCTTAAGATAATCGCATTGAGTTTAAGAGTTGTTTTCGAGTAGATTATTTTGCTCTTGTATGGAGTAATTGAATATAAGGAAATTTTGAGAATAAATACATTAAAAGTGATTTTGGATCAAAAAACAAGATGAGAAAATTCGTCAGGTCGTTTAGGGGGGAGGGCGGCGCGCTATCAGTGCGCCCAACCAAAACCCCAGTAAATGGATGTTAGGTGCAAGAAGCCATAAGTGCACCCAATTAAAACTCCAGTAAATGGAGGCTGGTGTGGCGTACCAACACCGTGCCTAAAAAGACCCCCGATAAATGATGGTTGAGGTGGTGCACCGGCAGTGCACCCAATTAAATAAATTGAGGCTTGGGGGCAGCATGCCAGCAGTGGGCCAAGGTTGTTTGCCCTACTTCTTTTCAGTTTTTTGCTTCATCTATGTCTTTTTTAAGTGTACCTTTACTGCCTAAGCATCTATAAAGCATTCATAACATGAATAATAACATTGAATTTTCAATTCAAATTCAAGGCACAGCTAAGTATCAAGTCTTGAGAGTTATTCAAAGTCATGTTAAAAAGTCTTTTACAGTCATTTAAAAAAAAATTATGTCATGAGCACTTGAGTTTTACAAAGATTAGAAATGAGTTCATTTCCTTTAAAATCACATATGGTAATTATGTATTTCTACCAGTAAATGTTTCACATTTAATATGAGAGGAAACATCGAGTTCCTAAAGAGTTTTTGAGAATCTTTGAGTCCCATATCTTTTAAGAGAGATTTTTGAGTAATAATATCAATACAGAGAAAGGGTTATGTTTTTAAGCATATGAGGTAGTTATATTTTGGAAGTAGTATTAAGCATCAATATGGGGACGAGTTCAGTTAACTCAAAGTCCACATAACCCAAGTAGCCAACATAGGTAGAAAGGGTCATACTTCTTAGATGATTCTTTATTATTTTAAGCATAAACTAGTTGATCCACTTAGTAGTAGGTTGTATACCCTAACAAAGTATAGTACAATTCTAGTAGAGTGAGATAGATGTTGTATCACTAATGTTTGTCGATTAGAGAATCTTCTATATAGTGTATTTTCTAATTTCAAATACATAGTTTATTTTGTATTATTGCATACAAGTAGAGTGTATTTTAATTTAAATACATGAAGTTATGTACTATTTTAAAGCTTTTCTTAATGCATCTTTACTACTGCTTTATTTTCAAATGAGTTTAGTATCCGTGAATTGAGTTACGACGAGGTAAGTTGTTTCTTCAGTATCAGTTCAAACTTATGCCTTGTGTATAGATTTCCCTCATATTCTCGTACATTCTATGTACTGAAGTCATTTGGCCAGTATTTTTTATGATGCAGATACATGTCACAAGGATCAACATCAAACACTTCGTTGATCCAGTTAAGTTCTAGAGTTGTTTGGTGAGCCTTATTGCTTCTGGAGGATCCTCTTTTTTTTTTTAAAAAAATATCTTTTTAATTCAAGTTTATTAGGATGATAAGGGATCTTTTCCCGAAATCCCTCATAGTATTAGAGGCTTCATAGATAGATATACAATTGTTCATGAGTCTTTTCATTTTAAGTTGTTTATGTTGAGGCTTGCTTTGGCTAGTTAAATGTTTATTTCTAAAACATTCTGAGTTTATTTTTTTAAATAGTTAAGAATAGTCTATCTTTTAAATTCATCTTATTTATGAGTAACTTTTCCGCTAAGATTTAATTCATGTCAAGGAATCCCTTGGAGCCAACAATGATTCTCGAATGTAAGTAATATCCAAAGTGTGGGCTAGGGGCTAGACATTTACTGCTTAAAATCCTACTTTAAATTTTATATTACTCATTTCATGAATGCACGTAAAATATAAAATATCATTAAAATGAGTCTAGAAAAATTCACTTAGGAGACACATGCAACACACTTACGAAGGACTAGTTTTTTTAAAAAAAGAGGTAAAGGTTATTTTTAGGGAAAATGCAAAAGTACCTCATCAACCAATGCCCGAAATTTCAGAGACACACTTTTACTATACTAAGGTACCATTACCCGCTGAACTTATTTTATAAGTAATTTTCTACCCCTTTCAGGCTAGGTGGCACTAGCTTGAAGAAAAAGTCAACCTAACGATGGACCTACAAGATAGTGCCACATATGCCGAAAGGGGTAGAAAATTATAAATAAAATAAGTTTAGGGGGGTAATAGGATGTTAGTATAGAATAACTATGTCTCTGAGATTTCGGGCATAGGTTGAGGGGGAACTTGTGCATTATTCCTTTTTTTTACAAAAAAAATTACCTTTATAACTTTTGAATCAAAATCTATTCTGGTGTAAAATTAATTTTGTCTTTGTCTTTTTCTATATTCTTGGTAACAAACTCCAATCAACAATTGAAGTACTAGTAAACATCTTATTTTTTGTATAATACAAACCATTTAATAGAAGTTCGATATTAATCATTTGCACATTGATTTTAAACAATGGCTAGTCGACTTCAATCTCTTATTTTTAATGAAGTTAATCTCTTGGATAACCTTGTAAATTGTAAAAATAACTTAGTAAAGCAACGCTTCCTATAGTATTTCAATTGGTACATACTCGTATAGGAGACTTACAATATTCTTCTTCGAAGAAGCATATGTTTAGCTATCATGATTTGTGTTGTTTGACTTTGGAAATCCTCACAAAATGGATGAATTCCCTTTCTCCAGAGTCCAATATCAACAAATGATTTAGAACATTTTCTTACCTTAGATCGATAACCCTACCCGGAAATAAAATCAATTTTTTTCTACATCCATAATGGCATACTTATACATCAAGGGTTAGAGTTAAGGACATTAATAGTCTAATGGGCTATGTTACCGATTGGTGGAACTCACACAAAAGTTATAATAAAATTGGCACAATTGACTAAGAGTATGACTTGTCTCTTCTCATTAAAATCGTTTTTTTTCAACTATTGTATTATTTAAGGGATAATTCATCAGTATCGAATTTTCTTGACCCAAAATCACAAGTTGTGATGAAAATCAAGAATATGGCTATATAAGGCAGTGCAACCTCCTCTAATTTTACCAGTAAATATAAACACCTATATTTATTTCGAAAAATTTACTTATTTTTAACGAGTATGTATTTTGTTACTTAATAAACGAATGTGTTTCTTAGAATATAAAATATCATTACAATGAGTTAACACAAATAACCATGATATACACATGAAAATTCTTGTAGTTAAAAATACCAAAAAAGTCAGAGATGAAAAGGTTATGTTTTCTTTTAAAAAATACCCTTTATCATTTCTTAAATAAAATCTATTCAGGTGTGAAATTACTTTTATGTTTGTTTGATTCTATATGATCGGTTAACACACTCCAATAAACAATTGAAGTACTAGCAAACAACTTATATTTTCCCAAATTGTACAACACAAACCACTTAATTGAAGTTAAATACTCATCATTTGCACATTGATTTTTCACACCGTTTTCAGTGGTGGATCCAGAATTTAAAGGTTGTGGGTGCTCATTTTCATGTGTAAAATTCGCTGGTAAAAATTAAAAAATAAAAAGAAATGCTTCTTCCGGGATTCGAAACCTCGCCAGTGGCTTCGCACGCCTCTTATTGCAGAGGTTTACACCAACTCACCCACAACTGCTTTTGTTCTATTGGTACTCATTTAAATTATAATAACATATGTATCATATTATATATATATATATATATATATATATATATATATATATATATATATATATATATATATAAAATTCGAAAATCAATGTGTGCTTGAGCACCCGCGTCTTGCTCACTACGTCCGTCCCTGATTGTCTTCCATTTATTATTTTTCATGAAGTTGATTTTTTGGATTACCGTCTAAATAATAGAAATATCGTAAAACAATCTTTTTGTATTTTAATTTGTAAATACTAGTATAGGAGACTTACGAGATTTTATATTTGCAAAAACAGATTTATAACTATCATGATTTGTGATGTTGGTTGTGGAAATTCTCATAGAATGGATAAATATCCTTTATCCAGAGGCTAATATCCACAGAAGATGCAAAACATATATTTGTTTTTATCTTTGACAGATAACCCTAGCCATTTTATAGTGGATTTTTTTAAATATTTTGCTACAGCCATAATGGTGTATATATTCATTAAGCATTACAGTTAAGGATCATTACAATCTAATGAGCTCTATAACTTATCGATTGACCAAGCACAATAATTGCTAGAAAATCTACACAAATAAGAAAGTATAAGAAATATATTTACTACTTCAAATCCTACTTTAATGCTATTGGATTTTTTTGAAGGGATAATGCATAAGTACTAGGTTTTCATGATCCAAAATCGCAAGCTGTGATGAAAAGCAAAGATATGGATATATGAGGCATTGTAACCTCTTATAATTTCTCAAGCAACTATTAATACTTTTTTTTAAACGAACTTATATATTTTATGATCTAATTTTTTTATTACTCATTATGCGGATTTGTTTCATAAAATATAATATATCAATAAAATGAGTCTAAATTAATTAACAAGGGCCAGACAGGCAACACACCTGTCCAACACTAGCGGTTAGAAAACAAAAAAAAGAGAAAAGGAATAATTTTTTGCAATAAAAAACATGGTATTTATCACTTTTTTAACAAAATTTATTATGGTCTAAAATAATATCATGTTTTGAGCTTACACCTCTAATGTGGCTGGCACATGAGAACTATTATTGGTACATAAACGAACCCTTGACCTATCTGACTAATTAGTGGAAGACTTACTCAATGAAAATGAGACTATAAGTGCAAAATTAAATACAACATGTCTCATTTATAACTTAATGAATATCTGGTAATACTAGATAAAATATAATTAACTGTCTCAACGTTTTTGAACATCAACAAGGCAAGGAACGAAAGACTCCTCAACCTCTAGCTATCTACGAAACCTATAAATACTAGTATAGATATCGATAAAATATCCACGACAACTCAGAAAAACATAAAATATAAGTGTTAAGCCCTCCAGAAAGAAAAGAGGCTCAGAAAAGCTAGATGGAACGCAAGTGGAATCAACAAAGAACATTTTGATGACCTGAACACCTGTACCTGCAGCATAAAAGATTATGTTGAGGTAAATTAAAAACATATATAAATGAACTGATAAGATAGGAAGATACTCTCACCACATCTCAACTCCAATATAAATGGAAAAATGATATGTGCAATGCTTAGAACATTATAAAACAAGAGATATAAATGCAATGATATATGAATATACAATAAGATACTTCTTACTCTTATTTGGGAGATTTTTTAACCTACAAGTTTCACTATGAGCTATGTGATGATACAACATCTTACCCACTATTCTAGAACTATCCTATACATTGTCGTAGTACAAAATAACTTAACTAAGTGAATCTACAAGATATGCTTAATATCATTAAGGAATTGTCTAAAAAATACGACCCTCAATAAAGAATCTACTAGTGTTGCATTGGGGAATACTGGCACTACGGTGGAGAGCCACCCCACCCACATACCTAGAAATCTAATGGATTTTCCTTCTCCATTTAGGGCTTTAACTCATCTAGAGTTTAGTTATTTCTTCTAAACTGTTTTTAATTCAACGACACAACAAAATTTCATAGATACCTCATACAATATCAATAATCACAACCCATTTTCAAGATACTCAATGGGTGAAAAAAACCCACTACTGATATCTTACATACATGGTGATGAAATCCACGGAGAAATATTTAGATTATGGGGCTGAAACTGCTGGAGCCGTGCTGCCTTCTTGAACTAGGGTTCTTCATCATTTTTTGCTTTCTTGTTTCTAATTTTCTATGTTTTAATTTAATGGTTTGACATAGGTAAGTTTTAGTTATGTTTCTAGGCTTAAACTGACTAGAATATGTTGATTTAGGGTTAGAACGACGTACCTTAGGGTTCAAACGAAGTGCGATAAGACCAAAAGACCCCTGAGTTTATTTTTGTCGGACCAAACGACGACCTGGACTGATGGGCCATTGTTGAATCGATGGTCCGTTGTTTGGATCCATAGGTTTGGTCTGTTCGGCAGGTCTTTACTAAAATAAGCATAACTTTTTACTCAGAGGTTAGACTTTAGCAAGGTCATATGCTATGGAATGCTAATTAAATTATAAATCATTTCATAGGTCATGGGACACCTAAGTAATTTTTTCCTAAGAGTTATGATCATTTGAATATGACCTAACTGCATTTTCCCCCTAACTGTATACTAGTTTTAACATACGGTCATACCTACAATCTGTATCTCAATTTACGGACCGTACAGGTCAATTATAGTTCTTATCAGAGAGTGGGTAAATAGGGTCTTTATTGACGGTCATAGACTACGGACCTTAGGTCCGTCCATCGTTCATCACATTGTTAAATTTTCGGGGATGACTTTTTCGGGGCTGCAGATTGAAATGACAGATTAACAGTACGGGCCGTAGATCAGATTACGCTCCATTGATGGTAACCGTCTGTTGCACCTGCAGATTTCTAAAAAGCTAATTTTTGATCTGTTTAAGATACAGGGTGTTACATTATCTCCTCCTTGGGAACATTCTTCCTCGAATGAAGACTAAGGATACTTGGCTTTCATGGCTGCTTCTGTTTCCCAAGTAGCTTTTTCAACGGACTAACTCCTACACAAAACCTTAACTGAAGCGACTTCATTATTTCTCAACCTTCTAACCTGACGAACAATAATCTCAAATGGTACATCCTGGTAAGAAAGATTATCTTTCACTGCCACATTCTCTAATGGCACTACAGAGGCTGGTTCACCCACTTAAAACCAACCAACAGAAGATTATATTTCACCGACACACTCTCTAATACCATAAAAGACTGAATATGGCCCTATCAACGTTGTTTCGTTTACTTAAAACCAATCAAAAGAAGATCTACCTCTACGCCCATACAAAGCCTCATAAGGGGCCATTTGAATGCTGGAATGGTAGCTATAGTTGTAGGCGAACTCAATTAGAGAAAAATGATCATCTACATGTACGCCCATTTGCGCATTTTCCTGATTTTCGTCAATCTCTACCAACTATGTTGATTATAGGGGGTACAAAACAGGGTTAACCAAAATAGAGAAGCCTCCCATAATCATCATATCTTCAAGAGTAACAGTAGCTTCAGCCTATGGAAACACAAAATTGTTAGTCTCACAACACCAACTTTCTACCAACCAAAAAAATCAAGTGTTGATCTGACTTTATAAACTGAACTCTTGATAGCTCTATAAATCCATGCTGCTTTCCATACAAGGTGATGGATAGACTCCATCATTTGAACTTGTTCTTATGATTTTATTTTTTGATACCTCCATCCATTGCAACCATGCATGAGTCCTTCAATGGTCTCTCAGATTCAAATGGAAAAGGAATTGATAGACCTCCTACATATTTACACTAGTTATTAAATTACATGCTCAAATAAATTTATTTTAAAAAGAGAAAGACCCAATAATTTGATATAAATATCACTCATTCAGTATGATATGCACGAATCATGCCATGTACTTGAAAAAGATTGATTTATCTTTGTCTCCATCTAGGTAATCTCTACTTATCAAATCTTTGATTGATAACAAAACAGTAGGTGAAGATCTCAATTTTCCCTCTCCAATTCTGGATGTCACATCCCAAACCGTCGTGAGTGGCACCCACACTAAAACTCGGGGGAGAATCACTTCTAACAACCAACTAATGTAAAAAATCTAAAACTAAGATATTTAAGTTATGGAAGCAAGTTATTTAACTAAAAGCAAGGTTCTATTACTGAATATAAATTCTAGTTCTATGAAAAAGTTTTTCGGCCCTGATTTTTCCCCATTGATATTTCTATAACGATGGAATCCGATCATTACAACAGATACCAATTTACCATCACTCCTCCCCAAATGATCAACTAAGGAAAGCTAGGATTGAAAAGGAACAAGGTAGTACATAATGTCTCACATATCCTTCTTAGTCTCTCAAATAGCTTCCACAACTTGACTATGCTTCCATTTACTTTCACGGACTTAATATCTTCGGTCCTCAACTTCCAAACATCATGATCAAGAATAAGAATTGATTCCTCCTCATATTGGAGGTCCTTGTCTATCATTATTGAGTCCCACTTAGTAATATAGCAACCATTCCTGCGATATCTCTTTAACATAGACACATGAAATATCGGATGTAGACCGGACAAATTTGGCGGTAACGCCAATCATTACGCCACCAGCCCTACACGTTCAAGGATCTAAAAGGGAACAATATAGCGAGGACTCAACTTACCCCTCTTGCCGAATCTCATACCCCCTTAATGGGTGATACCTTGAGGAGAATATTCTCATCTGTCTTGTATTCTATATCTCTCCCCTTGTGATCCACATATTTCTTTTGTCTACTCTGCTTGGTTAGAAGTTAAGCTTGAATGATCCTCACCTTATCTTGAGCATCCTTCAGTAAATCAACCCCCAACGATTTCACATCTATTGATTCAAACCAACGTATGTACAATCTACATCCCCTCCCATATAACTCCTCAAATGGTGCCATATCAATGCTTGAGTGATAAATATTATTATATGAGAATTCACATAGGGGTAGAAACTTATCCCTATGCCCTCCAAAGTCAATTACACAAGCTCTCAACATGTCCTCCAACACTTGTATAGTCTTTCGCTATTGTCCATCCATCTAGGGATGGAAGGCTATACTAGAAGTGACTTGTGTGCTCAATTCAAAAATGCAAATTCCTCCAAAACGTTGAAGTAAAAAGGGTTCCACTATTTGAGATGATGGAAAGTGGCATACCATGCAACCTCACTATTTCTTTTACATATATGCTAGCAAAATGTTTAGCACTGTAATCCACCCTTACTGGAATGAAATGGGCTGACTTGGTCAACCTATTAACTACAAACCAAATTGAATCGAATTTCCCAATGTCTTGCAAAGAACAACCATAAAATCCCTTTCTTTCCTTTCCCACTTCCATTTCGGAATTGGAATCCTTTTTAGGTATCCCTGCCATCAATTGATGTTAATTGTTCATTTGTTGATTATTCTTACACTTCGCCACAAACATCTCAATGTCTTTTCTCATACCGGACTACAAATACACTTGTTTTAGATCTCTATACATCTTGGTCACACCTGAATAACTAAATTAGCGCGAGTTAGGATCCTCCTCTAATATCCTTAGAATAAAATCATCAACTCTTGGAACACACATTCTACCCTTATAGTTAAGCACGCCATTAACATCTAGACTGGTTCCTTGAGATTTACCTATTGCATTTTTTGTTCTAAGCTCATATAAATCTCCGCTTCTAATTTCTTGCCCTTGATTTCCTCGATGAAGATGGACTTAGCTTCAATTCTAACTAACAACACACATGTTTCAGAATTTCGCAACTGCATGAACTTAGACTCAAAGGTCTGAGTCAACAGTCGCTTGGTTCCACACAAGTTAGCTAAATTACCCATACTTATCGCTTTTTGACTCAAAGCGTCAACCACAACATTTGACTTACCTGAATGGTTTTGGATAGTCACATCATAATCCTTGAGTAATTCCATCCATCTTCTCTGCCTCAAATTCAAACCATTTTGGGTGAATACATGATGCAAACTACGATCATCACTAAATACCTCATACTTAACTCCATAAAAATAACGTCAGCAGATATTAAGAGAAAATACCACCGATCCAACTCTAAATCATTAGTGTGATTATTCATATCACGCACCTCTAATTGACGCGAGAGATAATCTATGACATTCTTATCCGATATTAACACAACACCCAATCTAGAATGTGAAGAATCACAATAAACAATAAAGTCCTTATCCTCAATTGGTAATGAATAAATGGGAACAATGGTAAAAAAAGAGTCTTAAGCTTTTTGAAGCTCCCTTCATATATTCCGGTCCATTCAAACGGTACCTTATTTTTTGTCAGATTGGTCAAGTGAGTAGCAATTGAAGAAAAATTTCTAACGAAATGATGATAGTAACTAGTAAATCCCAAAAACTCCTAACTTCCATCACCGAACTAGGTCGTAACTAATTCTCAACCCTTTAGAGCTTTTGGGAATCTACCTTTACCTCTTCTTTTGACACCGCATGCCCAAAAAATGCAACTGACTTCAACCAAAATTCACACTTGGAAAAATTTTCATATAACTTTTGCTTTCAAACGATACCCAAAACAGTACGAAGATCGTTAGCATGCTCTTCACTTAATTCTTAAATACACCAAAAATTTCATTAATACAAACTACCACAAAAGAGTCAAGAAAGTGATTGAATAGTCCATTCATCAAGCTCATGAAAGCTGCTGGTGCATTAGTCAATCCAAACGCAACAACCAAAAATTCATAGTGCCCATAACGTGTCATAAATGTCGTCTTAGGTATATATTTTGGCCTAATCTTTAATTAATTGTACCTGGATCTTGAATAAATATTAGAGAAGACTAGTGCACCTTATAATTGATCAAAAAATCATGTATCCTAGGCAAAGATGTACCTATTTCAAATTGTGACCTTATTCAGTTGCCGCTAATGTATGAACATTCTCATTCTACCATCCATCTTCGTAACAAAATAAAACCGGAGAACCCTATGAGAAGCACTAGCTCGAATAAAACCTTTATGAAGAAGCCCTTGGATTTGAGCCTTTAGCTCTCTCAACTCCTTCAGAGCCATGCGATAGGGGGTAGATATGGGCCGCATACCAGGCTCTATGTCAATACAAAAATCTATGTATTTATCAGAGGCATGCAAGGCAAATCATTTGGAAACACTTCACTTAATTTGGACACCACCGAAAGAGACCCAATGGATAGAGCTTCCATCTCAACATCCCTAATATGAGCCAAATAAGCTAAAAAACCTTGCTCTACTAATTTTACTACCCGGATGAAGTATTTATTCTTAACTTGCTTAGGCTTATACACCTCTTCCCACTCTAGTTTTTGCATTCTCGAAATTTCTAGAGTCATGAACATAGTATTACAATAAAGAATAACATAATGTGGAGACAACAAAGTCATGCCTAAGATTATGTTGAAGTCAACCATATCCAATATCACCGAATTGGACCAAGTCTGAAATCCCATAACAAAATAGAGCAAGCACGATAAACATGAGCGACTATGACAGACTCACCAACCAAGGTAGAAACATGTATAGAAACATCAAGAATATCTCACAACATCTCAAAATCAGAGGTGAATCTCACAGACACATAAGAATGGGTTGAACTCGGATCAAATAATACATTAGCCATTCGGTCGCAGACAAGAATAGTTCCTATAATCAATGCATCAGACGCCTTTGCCTCATTCTTGCTCGCCAAGGCATAACATTGATCTCTATTATCAACTTGAGCTACCTCCCTGCCTGGTTGCGCGTTACCTCTACCTTCGTCACCATTTTCACTACCACTATTACCTCTCTGATTTCCTCATCATCCTACTTGTGGACGTCCCGTACTATTTTTACCATTTTCCCTTGGTACAATTGCTTGAGAAGGTTTCTGTCCAGACTCAAGCAGACACGACTATGGGTAGTTCCTCATCATGTGTCCAAGTTCCCGTAACTAAAGCATGTGCGACCTCGAGATGGTATGCTGCTCACCACGTGCGCTACACTCTGATCAGCTGAAAAATTATTAGAAGGAGTTCTAATAGGTTAACCAGTCGAGTGAATTGGCTTGGTCCTGAGTGTAGGTCAACCGATCCTCTAGCATATGAGCCCTAAAAAGTTCTAGTATTCTTGGATGTCTTAGATAACCCTTACCTTGGCTGTCTTGCTTCAGCCGTCCACTTTAATGACATAATTACTCACTTCATTAAAACTCCTTCCAACAAAAGTTATGTGAACAGATAATATTTGTATCTTAAAATCAAAACCTCTATTGAACAACCAGATCTTCTCCTATTCCATGGTAACCAACATTTTAGGATATATTGATAAAGGGTGGAACATGGCTTCATAAGCTGCCATATAAATACTACCCTGGTCTAGTTCCATGAACTCATCCTTCTTTTGATCACTCAAAGTACTAGGCACATACTTCTCTAAGAATAAGGCATGAACTTGGGTCCAAGTAACTGTAGGTAATGAAGAGACTCTGCATTCCATGTAAGCTCTCAACCATTGCTTGGCCTCATCTTGAAGTTCAAAGGACACGAACTCAACTCCATGTTGGTGAATGATTACCAACCTATGCATGCTCTTATAACATTCCACTATGAACTCATAATTATCCTCTGTCTCCAAACAAGGAAATATCGGGGGTTTGAGCTTCAGAGAATTTGGTCAACATATCATGCTTATTATCAAACGTCACAACACCCATCAAAGGATAGAAGAAGCCACCGTTACCTCCCTAACCAACCGACTTAGGCATATTGTTAGAAATAGGGGGATTCACAGGGGTTTGAGTAGGTTAAATCATCCTTGGACCAGACAACTCTTTCAAAAAAAGACATCTGTTAAGCTAACACCATATCAGTGGGAGGGATTCCTATGGCTTCACCTTTCGCACCTTCCACTATCTAAACCTCTTCAACATTCTCAACGTCCTATCTTCTCCTATAACTTTCTCATTTGCCAAAAGGTTCTCATTTACCGAAACACAATAGTTTGGTACATTATTAACGATAGGAGCCACTCTCCCATGACCTCTACCCGTAGATTTTACTCTACCTCTGCCTCGACCACAACCTGTCATTACGGGTTCCTCAGTTGGAGCATTAGTAGGACCTACTGTCCTTACGCGATTATACCTAGTATTAACCATCTGCGCTAGAAGAGTGAAATAAGTTAGATACCTATTTGAATTGCCCGATACCAATTGGAATCAAGTCATAGAACAAAGGAGACAAGAAATAAATGGACCTAAATTCGTATAATCTCTCGAAAAAAAGTAAAGGTGTCCCCCTACTGTTTCACGAGACTTTATTAGACTCATTATGGTATATCGAGATTAACGAATGTAGGCAATGATACAAACTTGTGAAAATCCAGATCATCATTATTATCACCCTCACTACAACTCAGTGGGAGAACCACTACTAACAACTAACTAAAGCAACAACTCTAAAACTTATGCATTTAAGTTACGTAAGCATGTTAAGTAACTAAAGTCAAGGTTCCATTACTGAATAAATATTAAGTATCTAAATAACAATGCGGAAGATAAATCTAGAATATTAAAGTAACTATTCCAAAACTATAACGATATCCATCTCTAACAATAGATTACTAACAAACTATCAACAAACTAAAGCAAGGTATATGTCTTAAAATAGTGGTCATAGACTAAGGAGAATTCTATGGAAGCTCGTATAATGTGGATCACCCTTAAACTAGAATGGATCACCAATTTCCTACACAAGGTCCGTCCACAGTCACATGAAGATTCGAAGTACTCAACAAAAATAAAAGCAAGTGCATAATCAGTACTCAACCACAATGTACTGGTAGAATCACGCGGCTAACCCACTAGTGTAATACAAACAAACAACTTCAACATTATAACACATGTATAAATATAAACATATTCAATATTATCATAAAAATCAATATCAAAATTCACATAATTCATTACATAGTTTGTCCTCTTACGGAACCCAAAGTCAAACTGTTCACATGCCGGAATTTGACAATCAAACCAGGTAGCATGTGAGAATGTGGAAATCTGATCCAAGTTAGAGTGCTAGAATGTGGCAGGCGATCCCAATCACACATCAATAACACATCAAGATCATACATTCAAGTCATGATTTCATTGCATCAATATTCATATATCCCATTTCAGCATCTATGATCAATATTGCAACATGCATACATATAAAATTATCACAATGAACCAAATCAAGTGTATATCACACAATTATAGAATCATAACCATCACCTACCTAGAAACAAGATTTAAACCCTAGACATCAACAGTTTATATATGGAAATCAATATTAACTCATTCTAAAACGTTCTACGTATCAGAAAATGTGTTCGAGGAGGAAAAAACATACCTCTATCTTTAAAAATGGTGGAAAACGTGTTGGACCAGGAGTCGTCTCTTTATTCACGAATTTCAAAGTCGTCATCCTACTGTAGTGGCATCCATCTCGCTGTAGCGGCACTAATATCATTGCAATGGCACAAAATAAACCAGTGAGCTTGTCTTTAAAAAAATCCTAAATTCCTTAAGTGAATTTCACTTCTCCCTTTAAACAACATCCTCTTAACCCACTACAATAAGAAAGTGCCTTAATGCTAAGGTCGATTTCCGATGATCTACTTATCAAAATTCAATTTCGTAAAGTCATACGGATTTTTAACGAGTTATCTAACCAATTCTGTTATCAAATCCTCATTTACACCACCCAATTGCTACAAGATTTTGTTACACCTTGATGACTCTAAATTCCTTCAAATCTTGACAGCTTGGATAAATCCTAGTACTCTGGAAAAAAAATTTGGCCTCAGTTTTTCCCCATTGACCATAACACTAGATTCTTCAGAAGTTTGTGTTTTAAAGTAAAATGTCTATGGGCTTCAATAGTTAGGGTATGTAGGATGAAAAATTGTATGAGTTTCCATATGGATAGTTAGAGTGAAAATTCTATGAGTTTTTTCTTATGCGGCAGAAATTTTCTATTGAAATCTAAGTAGTAACATAATATTAGTGTTATATTTCCTTTTTGAAATTTTTAATCGATTATGCATATTTATAAATACAACAATTTGATATTTATTTTCAAAATTATTTGGTCCAACACAAAATTCGTTACTAATTATTCATCTTTTGTGATAGAAATTTATTTCTTATTTAAGTCCACGAGTAATATATTGTTATTAATGAAACGTTTTAAATCGCAGCAAATTTTTGTCCACTCAAATTTTCCACCATATATAACTTTGTTCCATTTATTAAGTGTCATCAGTGACAAACTGTTTGTTATTAGTGACATAGTATATTGGACTTATAATGCATTCAATTTGTGAAAAACTTGTTTGTCTTAAGATGTATATAATTTTTATATGAAAAAAATTTCTTCATAAAAAATAACATGTAACAACATCGATAAGTAAAAGTTCGTAGTTAAAAATTGTAAGCTTTAGCCAAAATATTTTATACTTATTTGTGACGTTAGTTTTTGTCATTGATAAATAAGCAATTAATGAAGATTATATTATTGTTCCTAATCAACATGGGATTACGTGACCACCATTGTTTTGTGACAACATATGCAATATTAAAATAATGACGACTTGTAGATGAAAATACACTATTTTCTATGAATGAAATCATAGCTAAAAATAAAGATATTTTTGCTATACTTTTTTATGATTTACAACACTACAAGAAAAAGACTTAATAACTACCAACATTTAGCGATGATTTGAAAATCTTACCGTAAATTTACCCTTTTAAATAAAAGTTCTTATTATGGTTATGAACTATTTGATTTTTGAATAACTCAAGGAAGGGAATATGTTCCTTAAATTGAATAGAACAAACTAGTCCCTAATACTCTCTGTGGGATCACTTATGAAAGATGAAAGTTTAAAAAACTAGGAAGATAGCCATTATAATAAACATAATTAGGCTCCTCAGTATAGTTTGCATATATAAGGGTAGTAGCTATAGTTTAAGCTGCAATGAGAGACCTTGATTTTATAATTCATACCTCATTTATTCAATTCACATATATTTGTATAGTTTATTCATTTTCTTCTGTATTTGTATAAGTTGGTTAGTATAAATTGATTTTTTTGTATCAATCATTTTTGATTGATTAAATCGATTGATAAATGCATTCTTGGCGGAACAAGTGTTTTAAAAATGAGTACATTTTTGAATACTTATGCTACACTCTACACCTTTTTGTGATGCATGTCCTAGTACAAGCTATCAATAGTGATCCTTCATGTTGTCTTTTGAAACTTTTGGATATTAGAGACAAGGGTGAGAACTTCACCTATTGCACCAACATGTCTCCTTTGCTACCCGGATGTTTGCACTGGACCTAGGAACACGAATGACCCCAAGCTAACCCTGAAATGGCATATCATAAGTAAACTATATAATGTGAAGTAAGAAAATACTATGGAAACTTTATTATCATATAAAATTATGAGGAATACCCATTACTATACACATAAGTAAACTATGTGTTAAATGAAAAGTAAAATATCAAACTCCAAGATAAAACTAAATCAATCCATCTCTGAAATAAAACTTGTAATTGACTAGACATAATGGAACATGCCAAGGCTAATTCTATGACAACTGAAACTCAAACAGCGAACGTGAAAGAAATATGTCTCATCATTGGAGTAGGAGGACTCACCGCTGATGGTGTTGAGTTGAAGATCATGAATTGATCTATATGTGATATGAATGTTGAGGACCTGAACCTACATCACAAGAAGATGTAGCACAGAGTATGCACCAATACTTTAAAGGTAGTGAGCATGCAAGATAGAATAAAGAAAAAGATATACATAATTGAAAATAAAATACTTAGAAATTATATAAGATAAATATGATAATTATACTGAAAATATTGAATATGAACTAAATTGAATGCAATGGCCAAGTTTATAACATACTGAAATGGAATGTTAAGTTTTAACTAATAACCTGGACAATTGTAAGACATGGTAATATGATTGAGAACGTTACAATAACTAAATCATAGTAATATACTAAAATTCTAGAAGCCTTCAGTCTAAATAGTTTGGAGGGAATAATGAATATGACAGAATTCTAATGATCCAATGGGTGAAAGGAACCCAGTAGTGAAATCCCACAGACTTGGTGACGAAATTCGCAAAGATATTTTTTGATATGAGGTTGGACCTGAAGAAAACGTGGTTGCATTCTGTCACGACCCGAGTCTACACCCTGGATGTGGACGGATCTCAAGAATTATTTTTGGTCCTTAGCGAACCCTAATCCTGGCTGACTAAAAGCAGAAGACTAACTTAAGCATGCAAAAGCTTAAAAACCTACATAAAAGTTCACAAAACATTTATAAAAACTTTATGTCAAAAGAAAGCTCTGAAATATTCAAAATATTTAACTTGCTATAAATAGGCAACTTTAATATTTAAAACATTTAACAAAATAAATGAATAAAAAAAATTCTTAACTATACTGACTATTTATGAAGTCTCTATCCAATAATGATGGAAGTCAGTACAAGACCCAAGATCTTCTGACTAATGTTAAAAGTAAATGAAATCATCTAGAAACAAGCATGCTCACCATAACTAACCTGAACTCTCAAATTTATCAACGGAAGCTCCTGTTGATGATCTTGAATACTTGTGTCTGCATCATAAAAAGATGCAATCCAAATGATTCCGTACGTGGAATGTAGCAGCGTGTAAGAGGATTTCTAAATAATAAAGCATAGGCTTGAACTTGATAAAAACGAAACACTTACATCTTTTTAACTCAACTCAAATCAAGAATAAGATACTCAACTCAAAGATTAGATATTCAACTCAAAGATTAGATACTCAACTTCTATGATATGATAGTCGACTCAATAAAGCACAGATTAGCTCAGCATATGTAAATCAAAATACTTAATTCTTGATACTTAACTAAACTCATTTTGATATAAAAGTAGTTCAAAACAAGTGTAATACAAAGAATAATTATTTAAAAACATGATATAAACTCATCATTATAATATCATAAAAGACATACATGATCCCTCTTAAAGTCTAGTTGTTCAATGCATGAATGAAGTCTCATACCCCCGTTCATATTAAGCAGAACCCCTTGAGAAACCATGAAAATACTACTGTAGGAGTTTCTCTAACTGACAACCATCACTTAAGAAGTATAATTATGATACATCACTTAACCTGACAATACAAAGGACCGACCTATACCTTGCCATCAGTATAGTAGATCATCTAGCTTGACTTATGGGATCCTCTAAAAAGTATGACTCATTAATACCATGATGGCTACATGGTTTATGGAGATTTGAGTTATTATGAACATGCATCCCCATATTCGTGCTCAATACTACTCCCAAAAATATACTTACATCATGTGTTTTTTAAAATTAACTTCTTTCTTTAGGTTGAGATAATTTCTCAACACTTAGCTTTAAAAGCTCTCTTGGAATCGATGTTTCCTTTTCTTTCTTATAACTCTTTTGGAAATCTTAGTTTCCTCTTATCTTAAAGGTGAAATTATTTGTAAATTGTTTGGGAATACTTAGTATAACTTTTTGATAACTGAACTCAACTCTTTACTCTTAACATAACTTGAAACTTTTAGTCTTAAAATAAAGTTAAGACGTTTTTAATAAAAAGTTGAGAACTTTATAAACATTTCTTTGACTTGCTTCTTATATTCTAAATTTGACTCTTAACTTTACTTTAATTGAAGTGTGGTTCAACGTTCATTAAATCAAGTTTATGGAAGATTTGATGATTTTCAACTTGGAGAAGTCATGAAGAATTATGAGCATGGACTACTAAACTCAAGGATACAAAGATTCTTCTCATCTCAAGATTGTTTGACTTATAGGGTTCATGAGGAATTATGGGCATGAACAATTCAACTCAAGGACTCCATGGGTAACCTGTTATAGTCTCATGAAGAAAAATATAAATTCAAAGATACTCAATTTGTAGAGTCCATGCAGAATTAATAGGCATGAAAAACTCGAATCGAAGGTCTACATACTACGTGGAACTCATGCATATGATATTTCTCATTCCCTTACTTAATTCCTTAAAACTTAGTTCAAACTGATAGTTGATCTCAAGGATTCACAATTGAACTCAAATATTTTCTTGAATTCTACTCTTAACTCTCTCTTGAATGTGAATTATGAATTTAAAATTTATGGTTCATTATATGAAGGATCTCAATAAAATTATAGAAATTCAATAACTAGGACTAGAACTTTTAAAAGAAACATGAAATCAAGAACTCAAAATCAACTTATCTCAACGATGGTAAAATTTAGGGGTGGAATACTTGATTATTCTTTTACTTATCAAAAAGTAGATGCAGGGCATGAGGACTAACTAGTCCAACACTATGATAGACTTACATACCTATATGAACAAAATTTATAAGAATCTTTAATAATGTTGAAGAATATTAAAGAAGAACTTGATTAGAAGTCTTTAAACCTTGCTTGAAGGTAAAAAATCAAGAACACCTTTCTATAGATTCTTGAATTAGTTTCTTGAAATCTCTATGACCAAGGATTATGATTTTTATTAGTGAACATGAAAATCTGATTGTTTTTAGTCTTTTATTTGTCAAGAATTTTTTTTATGGTTTTATTCCTTGTAAAAAGACAAAAACAACTATTTCCATATTTTTCCATTGGCTAATTCGTAATAGCACTGTACAGGTTACTAAACTAGTCATAACTTTTTACTTAGATATTGGATTCACGCAAAATTTGTGGCATTAGAAATCAATTACCTTTAATTTTATAGATTTTTACTAAATTAACTCTATATATTATAAGAGATATGGTTGTTTAAAGTTAACCCAAGTAGAATCTTAACTTCAAGAACAATAATCAAGAACTCGAATCCTTCAACTTTAAGAATGAAATTGCAATGAAAATAACATGATTGGCGTGTGGGTGAAAAAACCGAACACTATGAAAACTTACATACCTCAAAGAACTAGGTTTGAGGCAAAATCTTGAATTTCATAAACGAACGCTTTGATCATTACCTCCTTTCTCGTCTTTTCTCTTCTTTTTTTAATACTTCTTTTGCTCTCAATAAAACCCTAGGAATATGTTAGGCTTATAAAACTGAAGGTTATAAGATTATACCCCTAATATATTACTAAAAATGAATAAAATCATATTTGATAAGGAAAATACCAAAGTACCCCTCACTATATTTTGCAAACTTTCCTTAACTGGAATACGTAAAATCAGAAGGTCATATCTTACTCATGTGAACTCTAAGCTTACCAAAATAAATGGAGTTTGAAAGATAATTAAAATATATTTCCTACCATATCTTTTAGCACACCAAACTCATTATGTGCTAGGACTGATGGTCATTAGAAAAATTCATACTTAGCTTAACTGTCTAAATTTCCGGTTTTCTTGATTTCCAATTTAGTTCTGTTAGAACTAAAGTAGTTCCGTCTAGTGAGATTAACACTAAAAAATTTAAATTCGTGCAAAAATCTCACTCTCTATGAAGGATGGTTTAAGTCTTCGCTCAATTGTTTTTGGGGTATTACTCATTTTTGGAGAGGGTTGGTCAACTCTTTGTCCTTCTTTTTGTTCAACTGGATGAATTTTTAAGGATGAGTTGACCAGGGTAAGTTTTAATTAAGTTACTAGGCTAAAACTTTATAAAATATTGTAGTTTCGTGGTTAAATGACATAGTTTAGGGGTCTAACACATATGAAAAGACCAAACCACCCTTGGCATAAAAGTTGTTGGGGCTAACTAACGGATTGACAATCCTGTCAATCGCCGATTGACTTCAGAGGGAAGATGTTGAGGGGTCTGATCCATGGACCAGAACCATGGCCCGTGGCCTTACCTAAGATATGTGTGTCCTATCGTTGGTTGACCCGCATATACTTTTTTGGATTGTTTTTTGGTGTGCGGCACGTGGCCTGCTAGGACCTCACCTACAGTTTCTTGGTCACCCTACATACAGTGGTGGTGCCCGTCAGTGGCACCCTACATGCGACTTGTTTGTTTCTCAACCTTCGAAACTAAAGATCAAGAATCCTAATTGTCACATCCTATTAAGTAAGATTGTCCTTTAAATCTGCACTTTCCAATGGTGCTATAGATGTTGGATCACCTATACACCTTTTAAACAACGAAATCTAAAATATCGGATGCACTATTTCTTCTACCAATTATAACTATTAAGCCACTTTACCAATTATTTTCAAGATATTTTAAGGGCCTACATATCCAAGACTAATCTTCCATCTGTTGCAAAATCTCATCACCTCTTTCACAACTAACACGGTAAACCCAATCTCAATTTGGAACTCCAAGTCTCTTCTCCTTACATCTACATATGTCTTTTTGTGACTGCAGGTTAAGTCTATCTCTAATAAGATGAACTTTTTTCGTGGCATCATGAACTGAATCTGTTCTTATCAAGGCCGCTTCACTAACTTCAAACCAATAAGCTGTAGATTTCCATATACGCCCATATATTTCCATATAAAGTGGCTATTTAAATTTTAGAACGCTACATAGTGTTGTAGGATAACTATACTAGAAGATGGTGATCATCCCGACTACCCTTAAATCGATCATGCAAGTTCTCAACATATATTCTAAGGTTTGAATGGTACACTCTTCCTAGACATTCTCTCTTAAAATGTCATGACTTAGACTAGAGCTTACTTTTAAAATTATGTTTCTAGACATATATAATCTAATAAGTCCATTTTAAAATGATGTTTCTAGACATATATAATCTAGTTGATGTCCCTATGTTTTGTGAAGATTTTTAAGTGTCGAATGAAGTTCAAGACTTTTAAAGAGACCTTGGATAGGTAGTATGTAGTACAAAGGGTTGAAACGTCTGGTAACGACACCTCAAGGACCACCTGAAGGGTCCATTAAGAGGACCCAAACATGGGCATGCAGGCTGCCTGCGAGCAGGCAGAAGTGGAGGCAAAGTGTGCCCCGCGACGTGCAGCTGCTTTGCAGAATCATTAAAGTCATATTTTTAGTAATTTAACTTCATAAAAATACCCAATTAAAAGGAGGGTATTTAGGGTAATTCGTAGGAATACTACATATGGATATTAGGTCATTTTAGACCACTTTTACACGTCCAAATCAGATTCAAATGAAAATTCTCTCATATCTCTCAAGAACGCTTTCTTTTCCATACTCCATTATAGAACAAGAAAAGTTTAAGGAAGAAGACGAAGACTTCAAGTTGTTCATCCAATTTTCGTAGATTCTTCATCTATAAGGTATGAGTTTTTCATTCTTTGGATTCCTTTACCCAAGAGGTTCTTTCAAACATAAGCTTTCAAGAACTTCAATTCTAGGGCTTTTACTCTACAAAATGGATTTTATTCGTAAGTTTAGATTTATGATTTTCAATGAAAAGTAAGTGTTTTCTATGGTTTATTTCACACAAATTTATGAGTATGTGGATAGTTATGTTTGAATTTCGTCTGAAGCATGTTGTTATCCAGACGATGGTTTCGTATGAATGTTTCTCTACTTGATAATATGAAAACGTAGGAATTGGAACTAAGACTAGAATGAACTCTTAAATTACCCTTTTCTTTACCCTACATTACGGATTGATCTTGTGTATGATTTGAATGGTTGTTCTTGGTTATGCTATTGAGTATTTCATTATGTTATGATTATGAATTTCATAAGTTGAACTAAGTTCTTGAATAAGGTTCTTAGAAGCAAGAGGTAAGTCTTCTAAAGTTTTAATAACTCTACAATTTTTATATTAACCTATAAATCATGATTATATGTTGTGGAAGTCTGCATGATCTTCCTATGTTGATATGTTGGGTTATTAACATTCTATTTGTGAGATCATGAAAAGAATACGATAAATGCAAGTTGCGATTTTCTGTTGTATGCTTTACACAAGACGACTATGTTATGTTAATCTCACATATGAAGGGTTATGATGAATGGAAATTCTCATCTAATCATAAGAAGATCATTATAGTGTTTATACAAGGAGTTAATCTCCTATCACCTATGATAAGTTTAAGATGAAAGAAAACTTAAAGGTTAATCAAGAAAAGGAATTAAGCTAAACATCGATGAACAAGATATGGGAGGTGTTCCTTCCCAACTTGTTAGGTAGGTTCATAATGACTCTCATGAGACAAAGGCTACAATGTAATGTGGAACTATGGGTCTGTAATACATCTCCTACTTATTGAACTATGTTTCCACCGTAGGATACTATCTAGTGGATCCACTTAGAAAGTTATGTCATGTTTGGTTCTACTTTGACCGGTAGACCACCTTCTTTCGGTGTGCGGTTTTATGACACCAGATTTCATGTTTAGATCACACAGTATATGTCTGTTAATGAGTATGTTCCCTCATGTTAAATTAAAGACAAGTAAATAAACGTTGACTAAGGTGACTTGAGTAATCTACTTAGTAGAGGTAGGGGTATGAGTCTCTACCTAGACATTGCACAAGTTAACTCTAAAGTAATACTAGGAGATTGTTCTTATGTAATATGATAACATGAACGATATATGTTTATAATAAATGATGGTACTCTTATATGACGTTGGTCATTATGATGAATATGTTATTGGGTTATATTGTTAAATGAAGTGATGACTACTTATGTTACAAGTTATAAGAAACAAAGCTTTAATTATGGTCTCCTATATTATCTAATTAGTTTTGTGGGGTTATGGGAATTCACATGACCATTGCACTTGCAAGTTGCGGATGGGATCATTGGTAAGTGTTTTGTATGTTATTTTTATACGATATTTTGAACATGAGATGTTAACATGATCAATGATAATGTGTCTCTATTTATGATCATACTTTATAGTGATGGTCCTTAACTTGTATATGTTATATGGTATGTGCCTTGAAGACTTTCATATGACATAGAATGTTTCTAACGATATGATAAATGATCCTTTTCATGAAAATCCTCAAGTGTTATATACATATACCCATACTGAGTACATGTGGCGTGCTAACGCCATTACTTTATAATACTGTAATTGTAGATTCCTACCATTGAAGTTTAAGGAGGTCGATTTGTAAAAGCTTGGAACTCTTTCTCCAAGTCTTGGTAGGTCCTCAATGTTCGGGGATGCTATCTTTTCAACGTTCTAGCCTACGGAGAATTTTAGTAGTTTTAAGACTATTGTACTTCTGATTATGTCTCTTTGGATTCTTTTGTATTAAGGTCTATATGGCATATTGACTATTTATTGGCCAAGTCTGGATTTGCATTCTTTAGGTGGTTTTATACATGTGAGACAAACTTTTAGAATATTGTATGATTTTATGAATCTTTTATATGATGTCTAAGTACACTTCACATAAGTTTGTAAAATTTTATACTTTTCCGCAAATTTTAACTGATGACATGTTATGACGAACGCTAAGAGGATTGGATGAGTTCTCTAAGAGGACGATGATGACGGTCGCATCTGGGGTGTACTCACCGGGTGTGACAAACTTGGTAGCAGAGCATGAGGTTAGAATTCTTTAGGATCAATGTCTCACTAAACCAAATTACCTAGTTTCTTGTTCATTGTTGTGAAGCGCATCACAGCTATGAATGAGAGGCTATGTGATAACTAGGAAAATTCACTTTTTCTTGATACTCCTATATCGTGCCATTATAGTTGTGACACAATGTGTTGTTTAGAATCTAATTCCTTTCTTGTTGTTTTAGGTGTTGAATACAAGACAAACAGTCGTGAGATGAGTAGTAGAAGAGATTGCAAATGCGGGAACTACTCTCAATGGCAATCAAGTTCCTCCTCAAGTGCAAACTACCGGAAATGATCAAGTTCCAGCTAATCCTTCGGCTATGACGAATGGTTATATGAGGGATGACTTGTTATGAATGGACCTAGACATCACAACCTAAGCTCATGCTATTACGTAACAAGCTAACACAAAGGTTGTTCCTCAAGAGAATCTACATGCTAGTGCTATGGTTATCCTTTTGAGGGATTTTACGAGGATGAATCCTCCAATTTACTTTGGATCAAAAGTTGATGAAGACCCCCAAGATTTCCTTGATAAGGTCTACAAGATTTTGTCTATGCAGGTTAGTACTACTGAGAAGACTGAGTTTATTGCCTATCAACTCAAGGACGTGGCTAAGACATTGTACAATAAGTGGAAGGATAGTAGGGCATTAGGCTATGGTCCCATGACTTGGGAGATCTTCAAAAAAGCCTTTCTTGAAAGATTTTTTTCCCAATGGAACAAGAGAATCTAAGGTAAAGAAGTTCATCAACCTTTGTCAATGAAGTATGAGCGTTAAGGAATACTCCTCAAAGTTCATTTTACTAATGCTAGGGATGAGATAAGTCGTTTCGTAACGGGCGTGTTTGAAGAGCTTGAAGAAGAATGTCGGCATCCATGCTTTATAACAATATGGATCTTTCGATGTTGATGATCCATGCTCAACAAGTTGAGGAAATTCGTCTAAGGAAGAGGAATTGGGAATCTAAAAAGTCAAAGTCTTTCGAAAGTTGTTCTTCTAAGAGTAGGCTTGATGTTCAAGACAAGACTAATTTTAAGAAGAGGTTTTCAAACCAGGTTCTTTCAAATTTCTCCAAGAATCACAATGATAGAGGTTCAAATACTAAATCTTAGAAGGGAATAAATGTTGATCCACCAAAAGAGAGACCAACCTGTAGTAAGTGTGGTAAGAAAGAAGTGGGTGAATCCCTTGTTGGAACTAATAGTTGCTATGGTTGTAGAACATGTGGCCATATGATGAAAGATTGTTTTAATGTGA
The DNA here is from genome assembly GCF_036512215.1 of Solanum lycopersicum. Taxonomy (NCBI): domain Eukaryota; kingdom Viridiplantae; phylum Streptophyta; class Magnoliopsida; order Solanales; family Solanaceae; genus Solanum; species Solanum lycopersicum. Next base: position 15,709,339 of record NC_090800.1, read on the forward strand.
GATGCCAAAGTAAGGGGAATACCCAAGATCAATCAAGTGTAACTAGTTTTGAAGGACTAAAAGGAACCATTTCTATGCACTCAAAGCTAGGGTTGAACAATAAAGCTCTCCCAACATTCTACTAGAAATGTCTTGTGATGCTTCCCAATAGAGTTACTCTTGTTGATTTAGTAGAATTGGACATGTTTGATTTTGATATCATCTTGGGTATGGATTGTCTTAATGATTGTTTTGCTTCCATAGATTGTAAAACAAGGGTAGTGAAGCTTCAATTCCCTAATGAACCAAGTTTAGAGTGGAAGGGGGAAAATTCTATTCCAAGGGGTCAAATCATCTCTTTTTTGAAGGCTTGTAAGATGATAGCCAAAGGTTGTTTATACCATGTGGTGAGAGTTAAAGACCTAGAATGTGAAACACCTTCTATTGAGTTAGTCCCTGTAGTGAGTGATTTCCCAGATGTTTTCCCTAATGACCTTCCAGGAGTTCCTCCGAAACGTGAAATTGACTTTGGCATTGATTTATTATGGAATACAAATCCCATTTTAATTCCTCCATATAGGATGGCTCCGACTGAATTGAAAGAGTTGAAGCTTCAACTCAAAGATTTACTAGACCAGGGTTTCATTCAACCTAGTATTTCATCATGGGGTGCTCTGTCTTTTTTGTTAAAAAGAAGGATGGGTCATTTAGAATGTGCATTGATTATCTCCAACTCAATAAGGTCATCATAAAGAACAGGTATCCTCTCCCAAGAACTGATGATCTATTTGATCAACTCCAAGGTGCTAGTTATTTTTCATAGATTGACTTAAGGTTTATCTATCACCAACTTAGCATGAGAGGTGAAGATGTTCTGAAAACATCTTTCCGACCTAGATATGGTCACTATGAATTCCTAGTAATGTCTTTTGGGTTAACGAATGTCCCGACGACATTTATGGACCTAATGAATAGAGTTTTCCGAGATCATCTTGACTCATTTGTGATTGTGTTCATTGATGTTATTTTGATATACTCCAAGAATAACGATGAGCATAAGAGTCACTTGAGGTTGGCCTTTCAAGACCTCAATGAACACTAACTTCATTACAAATTTAGCAAGTGTGAATTTTTGTTAAGGTTAGTACATTTTCTTGGCCATATTATATATCGTGATGATGTAGAGGTTTATCCAAAGAAGACGGATGCGGTCAGAAATTGTCCTAGACCTTTAACTCCCACAAACATAAGGAGTTTCTTGTGTTTAGTCGTGTATTATAGAAGGTTTATTCATGGATTCTCGTCCATTGTTTCTCCTTTGAAAGCTTTGACCAAAAATAAGGCGAAGTTTGAGTGGTCAAAAACTTGTAAGAAAGGTTTTCAAGAGTTGAAAAATAAGCTTACCTTCGCTCTAGTGTTGACCTTTCCGTAGGGTAATGAAGTCTTTGTAGTGTATTGTGATTATTCTTGAGTGGTCTTTGGATGTGTCCTTATGCATCATGGTAAGGTGAGATCTTATGCTGCTAGGCAACTCAAAGTTCATGAGAAGAATTACCCAACTCATGATCTTATGTTAGCTCCTATAATTTTTGCTTCAAAAATATGGAGAAATTACTTTAATGGTGTGCATGTTTATGTATTTACTTACCATAAAAGTCTTCAATATGTGTTTACACAAAAGGAGTTGAATCTCTGACAAAGACGATGATTAGAATTGCTAAAAAATTATGACACGGGTGTCCTTTACCACCCTGTCAAGGCCAACTTTGGTTGAGGATGCTTTGAGTCCTATGACTATTATAGTGTATCTCATGTAAATGAAGACAAGAAAAAACTTGTAAAATATGTTCAAAGGTTGGCTCACTTAGGTGTGCGGATAGAAATTCTCAAAATGGTAATTTTATGGTCCATCATAACTCCGACTCGTCATTAGTGGTGGATGTTAAATCTAAGCATCATTTGACCCTTTATTGATGAAGTTAAAGGAATCAATACTTGGTAAGCTCAATGAGTCATTCTCATAAAGGGGGATGATTTTCTTAGGTACCAAGGGAGATTATGTGTACCCGATGTTGAGGATTTGAGAATTCAAATTCAAGAAGAATCTCATGGTTATCTCTATTCTATACATCTGCGTGCCACAAAAATGTATCTTAATCTTATAGAAATATATTAGTGAGCTGGTTTAAAAAGGGACATAGCTGAGTTTGTCGCTAAGTGTCCAAACTGCCAACAGGATAAAGGCAGGTTAAAGGTGAGGATCTAAGCCCTAGTGGTTTAGCCCAAATTATGGATGTTCTTACTTGGAAATGGGAAGCCATCAATATGGATTTTGTTATTGATTTTCCTAGAATTCGGAGGAAAATTATTCAATATGGGTTATTTTTGATAGGTTGACCAAATATACCCACTTTATTCCTGTAAAGTCAACTTAGACGGCTGAAAATTATTGAAAGATCTACATGAATGAGATTGTGAGTCTTCAGGGGATTCCATTGTCCATCATTTTGGATAGGGGCTCCTAATTCACATCATATTTGAGAAGGCTTTTCAAAAGGGTTTAGGTACTCAAGTGAAACTTAGTACTACTTTTCATCATCAAACATATGGTGAAGCGGAATGTACCATTCATACCCTTGAAGACATGTTAAGATACTGTGTTAGTGACTTCAAAGGAAATTGGGATGATCATCTACCTTTGATTGAGTTCTCTTACAACAATAGCTATCATTCAAGCATTTTCATGACATCTTTTGAAGCTCTTTTTGGTAGAAGGTGCAAATCTCCGGTTCGATGGTTTGAGGTTGGTGAGCCCTCACTCCTTGTTCCAGAGATTATCTATGAGTCTATAGATAAAGTTCGAGCAATAAGAGATAGATTGAAGACAACCAATAGTCAGCAAAAGTCTTATGCCGACAATTGAAAAGAGACCTTGAGTTTGAAATTGCTGATCGTGTCTACTTGAAGATTTCACCTATGAAAGGGGTTGATGAGGTTTGGTAAGAAGGGGAATTTAATTCCTTGATATGTTGGCCCTTATGAAGTTTTACATTGAATTGGTAAGGTTGCCTATGATTTGAAAGTACCTACTGAACTAGCTTCGATTCGTTTGGTGTTTCATGTGTCTATGCTCAAGAAATTCATAGGTGACCCGGTGTCTAGTCTACCTATAGAAGGTTTAGGGGTGGATGATAATCTTTCTTATGAAAAGGCTTTGGCTGAGATCCTAGATCACCAAGTCAAGAAGTTGAGAAACAAGGAGGTTGCCTCTGTAAAAGTTCTATGGACTAACAATCTAGTCGAGGGTGAAAATGGGAGGCTGAAGCTGACATGAATTCCCTCTAACCTCATCTTTTTACTCTTTAAGGTTACAAATTAATATTAATATAGAAAGTAATGCATAATCATGAATTTGACCTTTGCTAGATAGGTACATGTTTTGGTAAAAGATAGTACCAACTTGAGTTTTAAGAAAATGCCTTCATCTTCTATTCTTGCACTTATGTGAAATATGCATGCATGTTTCTTCTTGAGATTTTGTTGTATTGTTGTTGTCTTGATAAGAATAATAGTATGGTAACTGTTTGATTGATTTTGATCTTATGATAAGGTTGAGAAGGAAATTCCTCACTGTGAGTTATGAATAGGGATCTTTTATATTTTGTGTATCATGAATTGAGTGCTATGTGTAATGTTATGGTATGTATTCAAAGGAGATGTGAAGTACACCTATAATTTGTGACTCACTATGATGTTATGTTATGTGTTGGTTGGGCTTCTAGTATTGAGTCAATTCTTACCCGTCATTCAGGCATGAATGTTCCTGAGGGGGGGATAATGTAACACTCTGGAAATTTCATGACTAAGACTAGAGCTTAGCATATTAAATAATGTATAAAATGATTTTTCCAAACTTATATTAATTTAATAAGTTCATTTGTCCAAAACGACAAAGAAAGATCTTGACGCTCGAAAACTAGATAATTCGAACTAGTTGACGTCCCTTTGTTTGGTGAAGGTTTTGAAGTGTCACGTGATGGTCAAAACTTTTAAAGAGACCTTGGATATGTAGTTTTTAGCACAATGGTTCAAAATTCCGGTAAAGACACCCCAAGGACAACTCGAAGGGTCCTTGGGGAGGACAAAAATATGGGTGGGCAGGAAGCCTTGCATCCTGCGAGCAGGCAGAAGTTGAGGCAAAGCTTGCGACGCGATCCTGAAACACAGGTTACTGCCTCAAGATTTGAGAGGCAGACTCGCGACGCATGGATAACACACACCTCACTACCTAACCAAAAATTAAATAAAAATGATGGGATTTGGCCGCATGACGCACATCTACTTCCCAAAATCATTATAGTCGTATTGTTACTAATTTAACTTCATAAAAAGACCTATTTAAGTAGTGTATCATAGGACTACTATATATGGATATTAGGTGAGATTTAGATCACTTTTACATGTCCAAATAAGTTTCAAACGAAAATTCTCTCATCTCTCTCAAGAAGGCTTTCTTTTTCAAACTCCATTGAAGAACAAAAAAAGCTTAAGGAAGAAGACGAAGACTTCAAGTTGTTCATCCAATTTTCAAGGATTCTTCATCTATAAGGTATGGGATTTTCACTCTTGGTATACCATTCCCCAAGAGGTCCTTTCAAAGATAAGTTTTCAAGAACTTCAATTCTAGGGTTTTTACTTTACAAATGGGTTTTCTTCCTAACATATTTTTATGGTTTTCAATGAAAAATAAGTGTTTTATATGGTATATTTCACATAAATTTAGAATTTTGGTTAGGTATGTTTGGATTTCATGTGAAGCATGTTCTTATCAAGATGATGGTTTCGTATGATTGTTTCTACCACTTGACAATATGAAAACGTAGGGATTGGAACTAAAACTAAAATGAACTCTTAAATTACCCTTTCGTTTACGCTACAATATGCATTGATCTTGTGTATGATTTGAAGAGTTTTTCTTGGTTGTCCTCTTGAGCATTTCACTATGTAATGATAATGAATGTTGTAAGTTGAAAGAGTTCTTGAATAAGGTTCTTGGGAGCAAGAGGTAAGTCTTCTAAAGTTGTGATTACTCTACCATGTTTATGTTAGCCTATAAATCATGATTTTATGTTGTGAAAGTATGTATGATGTTTCTATGTGGATATGTTGGGATATGAACATGTTATTGTGAGATCATGAAAAGAATACTATAAATTCAAGTTACGAAATTTCTTGTATGCTTTACAAAAATAATTGTGTTATGTTAATCTCACATACGAAGGGTTATGATGAATGGAAATTCTCATCTAATCATAAAAAGATCATGATCATGTTTATAAAAGGAGTTAATCTCCTAAGACTTACGATAAGTTTATGATAAAAGACAACTTAAATGTTAATCAAGAAAGGGACTGATGCTAAGCACCGATAAACTAGATATGAGAGGTGTCCCTTCCCTAGTTGGAAGGTAGGTTTACAATGACTCTCATAAGACAGGGTCTTCCATGTAATGTAGAACTATGGTTCCAACATAGGATACTAGCTAGTTGATCCACCTATAAAGCTATGTCATGTTTGGTTCTACTTTAGAAGGTAGACCACCTTCTTTCGGTGTAGTGTTTTATGACACCGTATTCCATGTTTATCTCACATGGTATATGTCGGTTAAGGCGTATGGTCCCTCCTTTAAATGAAAGACAAGTAAATGAACATTGACTAGGGTGACATGAGGAGTCTCCTTAGTAGAGGTAGGTGTATGGGACTCTACCTAGACATTGCACAAGTTACCACTAAAGGAAAGCCTAGGAGATTGTTTTTATGTAATATGATAACATGAAAGATACATGTTTATGGTACATGATATTACTCTTATATGATGTTGGTCATTATGATGAATATGTTACTGGGTTATATTGTTAAATGAAGTGATGACTACTTATTTTACAAGTTATATGATGCAAAGTTGTACTTATGGTGTCCTATCTTATCTATTTAGTTGTGTGGGGTTATGGGGCTTCACATGACCATTGCACTTGTAGTTTTTGAATGGTACCATTGGTAAATGTTTTTTTATGTTATTCTTATATGATATTTTAAACATGAGATATTAACATGATCTATGATAATATGTCTCTGATTATGATCATACTTTAAGCTGATGGAATACTTTTCTTGTACATGTTATATGGTATGTCAATTGAAGACTTTCATATGACTTAGAATGTTTTCTAAATATATGATAAATAATCCTTTTCATGCATATCGTTAAGTGTTATGTGGATATACCCATACATAGTACATGTGGTGTACTAACCCCATTACTTTATATTAATACTGATGAAGGTTCCATCCATTGAAGTTTAATGAGGTCAATTTGAAGAAGCTTGGAATTCTTTCTCAAAGTCTTGATAGGTCCCCAATGTTTGGGGATGCTATCTTTTCAACATTCAATCCTACACAGATTTTTAGTAGTTTTATGACTATTCTACTTCTGATTATGTTTCTTTGGATTCTTTTGTATTAAGGCTTATATGGAATATTGACAACTTATTGGCTAAGTCTATATTTGCACTCTTTAGATGGTTTTATACATGTGAGACAAAGTTTTAGAATATTATGCTCTATTATGAATCTTAAGTATGAAGTCTAAGTACACTTCACATAATTCTATAAATGTTTTTAATATTCTGAAAATTTTAACTGATGACATGTTATGATGAAGTCCATGTTGATTACTTCCCACTTCCAGGTAGTAATGTAAATCTCTTGAGTCGTACTGGGGTTTCTGATGTTATACCTTCATATGATGACAATTAGGTCACTAAGACACAAAATCTTTTATATCCCTATTCATACCATTCAACCAAAAAACTTATCTCAAATCGCTATAAATCTTAGTGGCGCCTGGATAAAGTGAATACTCTTAGTTCTGATCTTTTAAAAGAATCTTCTATCTCAACTTACCCACCTTATGAACACATAAAAGACCTTGATAACAAAAAAGAACATGTCCCTTGTAGGAGAAAATGTTAACTCTATTTGCACCATTCAATTGAAGTAATATAGAATCACGGTCTTGATTTTCCTTAACCTTTACTACTAATGAACATGATGGTTCATTATAAACTATTACACCACCATCTTACATACTTATAAGGAGATCTTAAAAGCAAGCAAGCCTATAAACATCCTTTTCTAGTTATTTTCTTTCTTTCTCAACATATGCTACATTATGCATAGATAGTCTACTAAGAGCATAAGCTACTACATTGGCAATACTAGGATGGTATAAAACATTCATATCATTGTCCATGAGGAACTTAAGCCATCTCCCTTAGATAATATTTAACAGTTCTCAGTGAACACAAACTAAAGGATCTTATGGTTTGTAAGCACATCTACTAAAATCGATACGAGTAATGTCTCTAAATCTCAAGTGTAAACACTAATGCTTCAAGCTCGAAGTCATGCGCCGGTTAGTTATTCTCATGAATCTTAAGAGGTTTAGAAGGATAAGCTATAAGCTTTCCTCGCGAATGAATACAGAACCTAGGCCGATTCAGAAGGCATCTCAATACATCACACAATCATTTGAACCATCTAGTAGACTCAAAACATAAGTTGTCATAAACCTCGTTTTCAGTACTAAGAACCTCTTCCCACAAGCATCTGACTACTGAAACTTAACCATTTTATGAGTCAACATACTCAATAGAGAAGCCATGGATGAAAATCCTTCTAAGAACTATCTTTAATAACAACCCAAACCTAATAAGTGGTTTCTTTTCCAAAGGGTTGTGAATTCTCAAAAAGGTCATGAATTTTCAGATAAGATACAAAAACATTTGTTCATATGAGTTGTGAATTTTCTCAAAGGTTGGTGATTTCTTGGTGAGTTGTGGTTGCAAAGAATTGTGACTTTTTCAATAAGTTAGGCCTTTTTAAAAGGGTTATGAATTATTGGAAAGTTCATGACTTTTCAGATAAGACCTCAAAAATATTTGTTCATACGAGTTGTGACTTTTCTCAAAGGTTTTAATTTTTTTTATTAATTATGACTTTTCCAAAGAACTGTGATTTTTTCAATAAGTTGTGACTTTTTCAAAGAGATGTGATTTCTAGAAAAGTTCATGAACTTTACCCTTAGCCCCTTTACAAGCCTAAATAACCCCTGAGATCTTACATGAACTACGTTGTATGATTATTTAAAGTATGGGAAACTATAGGATAATTCTTCCATGTTTTCCTCTTATGAGAGTTTGAGAGTTGTATTGATTCATCATATCTTATTTGATTTTTCAGTGAGAGCATGGCACTATCCTTTATTTGAGAGAACTCGAATGTATACATTGTAATATGGTTTTACATTAGATAAGAACATAAAGTGAGCTTGAGCTTTTCTTGAGTTGTTGTAGGCATCATTAAAGCTTTTTGATCATTATTGAGTGAAGCATGTTGTTGATACTAATGTTTTTATAACACTACCATGTTATCCCTCATTGAATAGTGTTGTAAACACCGTTATTGAAATAACTGTATTCTTGATTTACTCGAGGAAAAATAAAGTTTATATTTTTTAGGGTATTGACGAGTTGTAGATTTGCCTTATAGTTCTGTGTAGCTTACTATTGAGTGTACTAAATGTTTAATTTTTCTTATTGTTATGATATATTGATTATTTGCATCTATGAAAAAAATGGACGACACAAGTATTTAAGTTTCAAAGAATGGCCAACAATGCAAAAAGAATTTTAAAATATACATTGTTGATCGCCTAACGAGAAAGGAGAATGACTAGTGAGCATGACCCTTATCAAATTGATAGTGCACAACACTTGTGTCTATCGAAACATATTGTCTAAGTCCAATAAAGAAAAATTACACCAAAGGAGAAAGATGACCTTGCTGAACGTCTCCAAAAATGAGAAAGGAAGATAAAAAATGAATGCTTGAGAGGCTAACCAAAATGGCAATGAGTGAATCAATAAATGTTAAAAGCAGATTCAAACGAGTTTGTCGATTAAGTTTAAATTAAGTAACACGTACAACATAATAATGTAACACGCCGTATCCCAAAGATAGCATAATACATACTTTATAAGTTGTAAGTGCCACCGACGGGCACCACCCATGGACCGTTAGTGGGTGCTGTGCATGGCCACCTGTAGGTCCCTCCCAGAAACAAGGAGAAAATTATTCTATGGCAAGACCCATGGAAGGACCCATAGACCATAGGTCATACCAAAGGTAATTCTGCTTCGTGGATCCTGACTTTAAAACCCCTTTCTCTAAAAGCCAATGGCGGTTAATAGGACGGAATGTGGGTCGGTTGATGGTCCGTTGTCAGTCCTTCATTTGGCCCCGTTAACTTCAAAGTAAGGATCGTTTTAGTACTTGTGTTGGACCCTTAACTACCTTGCTCAACCCCTAACCTATGTAATTTTGGCCAGTTTTATCCTAGTAACATAATTAGAACTTACCCTAATCAACTTATTCTAAAAAAAATTCATCAAGTTGAACTAAAATAAAGAGAAAGAGTCGACCAAGTCCTCTAATAACACAACAAGTTATCTTCAAATCATTCCCAATATTAAAATATTTCTTCGTGAATTTCGCCAAGTATGTGTGTTTTCACTAGTGGGTTCCTTTCACCAATTGGATCCCTTGAATTTAAGTCAAAAATTTATTCTCTATATAATGTTTAGACCTAGGGGTTTTAAAACATCAAATTATAGTTGTGATTTAGTTGTTAGAATAATCCAAATCATATTATCATTTTTTTGTAAAATTGTTTCTTAATTCTTTGCATGATACTAAGAACCCTACGTAGGTTGATTCATTTCGTTTATGAATTATACTTGCTAGGTTAGTTTATTTAGTTTTACATGCTTAGGTTAAGAATGTTTCATTATCAGAAAATTAATGTTGCATTTTTAGTTAATATGTCAATATTTTAAGCTATTCAATATTACAATTGGGAGCAGGCTTACAACCTAGTGGACTAAGGGTTAGTCACCCTCATAGTCCTAAACATACGTGCCCCTCTAGGATAGTCCCCTTTTTGCGGAAAATATTTAGTATCGCATTAGTCAAGACTTTATACCCCCATCAAGCTATATTGGATCCTCTCAATTGAATGATACATCGAACTTCACTCTTGTGGTTTTATGTCGGTTAATAGTAGCTTTGACAGTCAGATTCTATTGTATTTATTGACCATGTAATCAATTATAGTTCACTCTTCATTCTGAACATGTTTAAAACTTGGTCATTGCATTCAATTAGATACATATTCGGTATGTTTCAATATTTCCATCATGTTCACATTATGCCATTGCTTTTATTGCTTTGTTTAGTAATATATACATTGTTAAACTTTGTCCTATCTTGCCTACACGATACCTTTCAAGTATTAATGCATACTTTGTGCTACATCTCTTCATGATGTAGGTTCATGCCCTCATCATCCCGATCACGCATAGATCGGTCCCGATCTCCACTTTAGCAGTACAAGTGGTATGTCCTCATTCATCAAAGACGATTGACATGTAATCTTTGTATTTTGTGTCTTTAAATTTCAGTTTTTTTAAGAGTTAGTTGAGGAATGTCCTAGCATCTCTAGTCATTTTATTCAGACAAAGTAAATTTAGTTTTTAAGTGAGTTTGATCCTTTAGTTTTCACTAAACTCAGTTATTATATATATAGCCTTAGAATAGATATTCCCCATCATTTCATTCTATGCTATGTTATAAGCTTCCACATAGCATGTCTATTTTTGAAAAAAAAATGTTTAAGTGTGCTTATGATATGCTAGGATGGTTAACTTCAGGTCACTCAGGATCTTAAGTCCCATGTTAATGTCTAGGGGTAGCCTCGGGGCGGGACAGAAAAAATGAGTTGCAAACAGGAGGAGATTCACCGAGCAAGCTCGGCTAGCCCGACTAATGTCGCCAAATGAAATGTGCATTGATTTTGTGTTAAACTTTGGAACAATAAAGGAGAGAGAAATGATATAATACTCAAACTAATAAAAAGCAAGAAATATATTTTTAATTTTGAGATAACAGTTGACCTTTGAGAAGAACACTTTTCAGCTTTTGCACTTTTTTAACTTTGATGTTGATTTTATAAATTGAAGTTAAATCCAAAGTCGATTTTCTTGTACTTTTTAATTTTATGTTACCCGTTGCTTATTTCATGGAAGATATATTTTCTTCACTTTTTGTGATAGGTTGCTAAAACCCCAAGATCTAGGGGAGGAATTATAGGGTTGGGTGTTGATTTAGTGTAGTATGTATTGTGTTATGCTTCATATTGTTGATATTTATGCATGAATTTAGGCTTATCAACCCTAAGATCTAGGGGTGTGATTTTGGGGATTGAGTGTTGATTTAATGTGTGCATATTGTGTTATGCTTTGAATTATTGACGTTCATACATGAATATCGACTTATTATCGTCGGATAATTTATAGGGTAAGGTATCTAACATAATTCCTACATCCACTAACTAGTTTATGCTCGAAAGTGTTTTATTAGAGTGAGTAATTACTTAAATACTAGAAATTTAGGTTCAATATCTGTAACTTTCTTTAAAATAGAGGTTGTGGGTCGGATCTATTTTGCCTATTTATGGATCAATAGAGAGAATAGAGTAATATATCCGATTGTTTAGGTTTTCATATTGATAAGACCAAATTTAAATTCTATGCATAGATGATTTGAGATGGAAAGATCATTATAGTCATTAAACATGACCTAGCTTATTCATGAATGTTCATCACTATAGAGTAGCACAATTACCCATATGTAAAATCTATTTCTCGTCCCCGCACCTCTATATTTCTTGTATTGAATTCATAAAAATTTTAGATAAACTGTGACTGTTGATGACCAAATATTTTTATTGGTGGAATCATCAATCAAACTATTCTTACTATTTCAAATGAGCAATTTTACAATCTTAATTTTCTGATTAGAATTTTATATGATATATCATTTCTATGGGATTCGACCCTACCATGTCGTTCAGGGTTTTTTTTCCATGACCGTTGTCCCTTTTTCTTTTGATTGAAAGAGGATATTTGAGACTTATTATCATGTTGTGGGCTTATTATAGGATAGACTAGAGTTTCCTTAGACCCATACACTTTGTGACTTTTGTACATCTAGGATGTAGTTTTGATGGACTAGGTCTTTGTTGACTGGAATAACATACTTAAATCTCATAGGAAAAAACATTAGTTTAGGATTATACCCTACTTGTTAGTCCTTTTATTTTATCTCCCTAGTTTTGCGACTGTGAGGCATTACTACAGGTTATTTACCTTCTTGGTATAGAAGTGTTTCCAGGTTGGAGAATTTTGTAATAACATTGAAACCTATGTGTGATTATTTTTGGACTCAATATGCCCTCGGACACTCTTTGTAGTTTCAGATCTTACGCCCCTGGGAATAGACTAGATAGGCGACCTTGATATTTGAGATCCTCTACAGAATTGACACGCCCCTGAGTCACTCTTTGTAGTTGGGTGATTTATTCCCCTAGGAATGGACGGTAAGATTGGGCGGCTAGGGTTGATTGTTAGTTTTCCTAGCGGGGATGGGATTTCGCTAGGTGGGTTGACTGTCATTCAACCTGGGTTGGGAGTTTACTGGTTCTTGGTTACTTTGGCTCGGAACGTTGCTAATGTTTATGTATTATGACATGGGTTATTCTTCTTTCTTATGGACTTAGTTATTGTCTGTACCTGCTAGGCTTATGAGGGCCTTTTCGGAATTTATTAACTTTCATACGAGTGTACCTTTTGGGAACATGGGGGTCCGGTTATGCTTTGTGTAGATATACTTAGATTTACTTTTTGGTATGCTCGTGTTCTTTCTTTTCATATTCTCCTCGAGCTTTGTTTATGTCTAGACTCATTTTTTTTTATGGTTTTTACCTTTTTTAATTGGTTGGATGGTACTTATGTTACACTATGCTTCTTTTCGTGATGTAGATCCTAGTATGAACAGCATGTCTCCTTTTGTAGATATGTTAATTTATGTTTTGCCTTTGAGATTATTTGTTGTGATCCACTTGTGGACTTGTAATCGTGTAAGACTACTCTGTACTCGTGACTTCCAGGTTTTGCAAGGGTTTCCTTTGTATATACTTTTTGGTTTGCATTCTTTTTTTTGTCTTTCCTTATTCTTCGTATTATTTTATGCCTAGTTCCACCCTAATAGCCACTACTTCTCATTTTGGATATGGTTCTTCTTACCTACTAGTGGGTTTTAGTAGGCGCCATTACGAATGGGGTAGTTGGGTCGTGACAGATGTCCGGGACAAGATTAGCCACTACGTCAACTTTTTTTGTCAAAAGCACTTTCATCGTCTATGGCCAAAGAGGGAAAACTCTTGACTCACAATTTTGATCTTGCTTTCATTAAATTACATTTCATTGATCTTTTAAGCTATTAAAAAAATATTATGTTATCCATCATTATAAATATCATTATGATACAATCGTTGTCACATTTATAGAATTACTAATAAAATACATTTTTTTTAATAAAAAAATCCCTTCTGTCACAATGTGTTTCATTTTAATAGATTTTCTTTATTTTGTTTATGATTTCCTACTTACTAAATTAATATGAATCATCAAGGAACATTTTAAATATTCGTACTTCTACATACAAATTAAATAATACACTAGTTATTAAATTAGAAGCTCAAATGAATTAATATAAACAGCGAAAAGACCAAAGAAATACTTTAACTATTCGCCTACAAAATAATAACCCAAACCTGATAATGAACAAAACCCTAAAAACAAGGGCCCAAATATTGCAGCCCAAATATCAACCTAACAACCCTCTTCACAATCCCAACTGCCAAATGCATCCCCTTACCCAAAAGCCCATTTTGATTGTTTAGGGTTTTATCCCCCCCCCCCCAACGTCCAAAATAAGTTACAAATCACCGGAGCCCCCTCCCTCCAAAGTCCCCCTTAAGTCACAAATCACCTGAGGCCCCCGCCCACTCTCTCTCTTTCTCTCTCTCCCATTTCCTATTGTTTTTCAAAAAATCACACTCCATTGTTCTTAAGCTATAGATAGAGGTTTTCACTCTTAATTCGTGCTATGGCTATGTCAATCATGTGAAGACTGTCGGGTCCATCCAAAATTCTCAACATTTGAGCTTAAATGGTTATCTTTGACCGATTTCAATGAAGGTCATTAAAATTCTGCTCAACAATTCAATAACTCTAATTTATACTATAAATGCTTACTTTAGAATGTTCGTTTCCAGAGGGTTTTGAGCTACTCCTTACACTTACAAATTTTGTATCTCCTATCCAAATCAAAACATTCGCAGACCTTTTCTTTTGATAAATCGTGTTGTTATGTTGGTTAGCTAATTCAGATTTCAATAGATCTTAAACCTCGCCTTGGTTCACTGTCATACAAAAGGTCAGTGTCAATATTCTGATCTTTCTTCAACGTAGTCGTTTTTACGTATTTATGTTGTTTATTTAATATAGTAATGTAATGCATGTTGATGAATTAAGCATATAAAGTTGTAACATATTATGAGTCTTTTTCTTTATCTGGAAGTTACATTCTATTTGCAACTAATCTTTTTTGTATATAAGAATCATGTATTTCTTTCATTTTATATCATATGTTTATCTATTTTGAATGATTTTAGGGTTATGTTAAGATTACTCTCTCAATTAGAATTTTTATATTAACTAGGAACATATATTTCTTTAAATATAATAAAGAATGATTTGTTTGAATCTTTTTTATAATCAAGATGTATGTATGACTAGCATGAATGATCCTTTAATCATAAAAATAAACATTACTCACCTTGTTCAATTTCCTTTACTTTATGATTTCATGTACGATGTCATTTATCTATAGCTCAAAACTACTGCCCATTTATTTTATTTTTAATATCAAAACTAAACTTTAATTCATTTTGATATGGTTTGGTGTTGTTGCTAAATGTTAATATATATTGTTGGATTTACATATATCATATTTTTATATTTTGCTTTTGTTTGCATTCACTTTTACAAAACAGAGTTTGCCTAAATTGTTTTTTCCATTTTTTTTCTACATGTACACCTAGGGACAAGATGGAATCTTTATTCAAGAATCTTGCAAAAAAGTCGAGTCTCAGAGATTCGACATTAAATCAAACCAGCACATGGCGTCAGTACGACACTTTAACACAATCCGAAATAGCAAGCAAAAGAAACGGTACTTACTTGAAGTCCCTCGTGGCTTCTTATATTACATGTTAAACTAGCTTGGGTGATTTGAAAGCTTCTTGTTCCTGTATTCACAATCTCTAACATAAGATAGAGCTTTTAATAATTATTTTTTTAATATAAAAGGAATCAACATTCTATTTTAGAACCAAGCTTTTACATGCTTACCTTCAGAAAGCCTTCAAACCTTGAGAATCATTTTTTAAAACACTTGACTATGTTCTTTCAATTGAAAACAAATGGGTGCAACTATTTATTAAAATATTTCTTTTAAACTATAAGTTTTAAAAATTAATTTGGCCCATTCTTAAAATTTGGAAAGATTAATATTTTATTATGCTTGGGGTTCCATCTTCAAGTGTACAACATTTTTAAATCTTGAGTATGCTATTACTGTTTTCTCATCTTTCTATGGCTAAATGTGTATCAACGCATGTAAGCAATTCACCAATTAGTAAATGTTTTGGTAGTGATAACTAAAAGATGGTTTGACTTATTTTTTCTTTTTTTTTTAAACTTAACTTATGAGAAATCGTTTCTGCAACTAATTGTCCGAATGAGAGTTTTTATTAACTTATATTAGAAGTATTCATATATATACTAATTATCTACGTAGTGAATTTTCGAAGCCTAAACATTTTCTTTATATTGTACTTCTCATAACATACTAGTAATGTCTTCTAAAGTTATATTTTCATTTTCACTTAAGTCGTATTTTTAATCAAATCATATATTTTTGTCAACCTAAGATATTTTGGTTAGAATTTTTAATAGATCTTATATGATGCTTAATCTCATCCCGTTGGGATAACTTGAACTCATATTTAGAATCGCATAAGTTAAGTAGACCATAAATTGAAGTTAATTTTAGCATAACATAACTAAATATTTAAGTATACTAATTTACCTAAAAATAATTAGGTGGTGACTCTCTAAAATAAATAATTTATGAATCTTTGGTTGTACACTATTCGACATGATTTAAAATGTGGTATGACAACAAACTCATCCCAAACACCTCGAGATCCAAACCAATGGCCACTTTAGAACAAACTCGGTATTTCAGAGCTAACCACACTAATGAATTTCTCATCTGTGCACTTTTACCAACAATATTGACCGAATTAAGGCAATATTGGATGACCAAAACGTTAAAAATGAAATTTGTAACGACACAAACTCAATCTGAGGGCCTCAGAACCATACCAAACCATTCTACTAGACCAATATGGACCTTCCGGAGCCTTAAAAAATTTTATACGACATCAAATTCTCTGGATTTCGAGTAAAGTCAACTCTTTTAATTAAAAAGCCTTTCAAAGGAAAAACCTTGCTCAAAACTTTCCCGACCACCTCACGAAGCATCCCACTCAATCAGCAAGACACAAAAGCTTCTTGGAAGCTATGGGTAGGGGAAAATCAGAAAAAACCTGCAAGAAAATGGATTTTTACTATGAGGGTTATTACAAGAATATAATAGATCGAGGAAATACAAGGAATGACGAAGAATATATATAATACCAAAAATATTGTTTCATTCGGTAGTCGAGCCTCTAATCAAAATAGGAGAATAAGGACAGATAAAAATATATACCAAACCATATGTGAATGCAAAATAAAGATTAGTACTAGTAAAAATAGAGGGACATTAGCAAATCCTAATTTCTGGGATTCAATGGAGTCCTAAATCCAAAAGTTGCTCCACACAAGGAATAACTGAATAGATAAAAATTTTAATATGATATGCAGGGTGTAGAAGTGTACTACGAATATCAATAAGAAATACTCAGTAGGCACACGACGACAGACCTCAAAAGATAAATTAAAGCAAACATAAATTATGAGAAAGTAGAGCAAGTACAGTATAAGAAGCAAAAGAAGAGATATTGCACAATTAACGTAAATAGAGATAAAGTAGAAAAATAGAATAAGAAAGAGCGATAGACAAAGGTACATAATTTAAGGTGCTATCCAAATAAATGTATCCCCTATAAAGGTTCATTGTAGAAGCCAACTATCTTAAGATACAACATCGATAACAATCACAACACCTCACTGTGGAAAAGAGGCTAATCTAACCTAGATAATTATCAAACGAACAAATATATTGAGTCTAAACCATTTATATATCTAAATATTTAATCAACACAAGATAAATAATTATATAAGCAACAATAACCTAATCAGACCCCATAAGTCCGAAAGGTACAAAACAACAAACATACCCAAGTCAACCCCTATATGATTGGCTGGTGAAATCAACATTATATTATACACGTGACAGGAAATGCATATGAATGTGAGTTATCCATAGAAACATATCGTGCCATACAACCAAGTATGGATCTGATAAAGAAAATTTCTGTTGTTGATTGCGATGTCCAGTATGAAAATTGTACTTAAAAGATGTTCTGGAGGAACCCTTGAGTACATTAAAAGTCCAATTCATTCTTCTCTATGAAATATGAAACTTAAGATACAAAATGATGTCGAGATTTAAGGAAGGAATTTTGTCTCATACTTCACCCAAATCTAATCTTTTTTTTCTACTTGGCTTGTAAAGTCTTTATGGTATTTCTCTACTGTTTGATTGCTTCAGGATATTAATATGCTGATCAAAAAAATAATAATGAAATGTTTAACACAAAATGAAGGATAATATGCGAAATCTTAATGAGTATAGTGTTTGAAAGTTTCATTTGCATTGATTAGTAGTTATAATGATTAATACTCTTTAGTGAACTTTAATATGTTTTAAATTTTCCAACCGTCATATTAATTGCCTTTTTTCTTTCTAAAGATAGATTCATTGAATTTGTAGAAGATACTGATATTATTAAATATGACCAGTGTACCAGGAAGGCTCTACATAACTATAAATGAAAAAAATTATAGTGTTAATTATCTAATTACCTTCTCCATTAATATAAAGGAATACTTGGAATGATTAGTAAATTTTTAGTCCACGTGACAAGGAGGATGGGGGTTTGAGTGGTGGAAACAAACTCCTATAGAAATGTAGGGTAAAACTACATAAGACAGCTTGTATGTTTTTCTGTAAGGAATTCTTAAGTTATCTCCTACCTAACAACATGAAACTTCCAATTTCATCATTGAGTCTCATTCCTTACTAACACACACTTTATAATCATATCTAATGGTTGGTGTCATCAATCGAGCCATGCAATTCTTTCCCATGATAACCATGATTTGTGCATATCATAGTAAATGAATGATGTTTGTCAGAATCGTTCAATTCATTTTTCATTTGAATCTGAGTGGCAATTGAAAGTATCCTTTATGGTTGCAATAGATTGAGGGATCAACAAATAAAATGGAAAGAATAGGTTCTAAGGATGGAGTATATCCATCATCATATATGAAAAGCTACATGTATTTATGGAGCTATAAATAGTTGAATTTATATACGCTAGAAGGATCAAGATTTGATTTTTGGGTTGGTAGAAAGGTGAAGTTTTGGAGACTAACAATTTCGTGTTTTCATAGGGTGAATTACGTACTATTACTCTTGAAGATATATTTATCTTTAGAGACTTCTCTATTTTGAAAAGCTCTGTTTTGTGCCCCCCTACAATCCCTTGAGTTGGCAGAGATCGAAGAAAATCTTGAAAGTGGGCAAATCAAGCTTATCTAATTGAAGACCAATAATCAAACTAAATGGTTGAATTTTTTCATGAACAGTTTCTCGGATTTTGAGCACCAAGCATTTCTTTCTATTTGCTTATTAAGATATGTGCTTTCCAGTGAAATACATTATTTTGTTTTCTCAAAAGCTTTTACTCTGCCAAAAAGTATGTGACTAGCGCTAGTAGCATCCCTCTAGATTAGTTAATAGCTATTGAGAAAACATGAGCACCTATGTAACTTGGAAACAAAAACTTGATAACCGACAATCCACTTTGATTATTAGTCTTCAGTCCAATAAGCTCCCTTTTCACATTTTAAAGATTTTTGTCAATCTCTACCAACTATGGGGATTGTAGGGGGTACAAAACAGGGTAACCTAAAATAAATAAGCCTCCCAAAATAATCATATCTTAAAGAGTAACAGTACCTTCATCCGTTTGAAACACAAAAATGTTAGTCTCACACACCTTTCTACCAACAAAAAATATCAAATGTCGATCTGTCTCTGTAAACTGAACTTTTGATAGCTCTATAAATACATGCTGCTTTCCATACAAGGTGATGTAGACTCCATCATTTGAACTCATTCTTATAATTTTTTTTGTTTATACCTCATTTCATTGCAACCATGAAATGAATCTTTCAATGGACATTCAGATTCAAATGAAAAAGGAATTGAAGGACCTTCTACATACTAATTATATGCTACATTATTTATTAAATTACAGGCTGAAATGAATTGATTTTAAAAATGAAACAACCCAACAAATTCATACAAATATCACTCATTCACTATTATCAGCACAAATCATGTCAAGTACTTGAAAAAAATTGGGGATATATTTGTCTATGTCTAGTTAATCTATGCTTATCAAATCTTCGATTAATAACAAAGTAGTTGGTGCAAATCTCAATTTTCGCCTCCCGTTCTGGATGTCACAACTCAGACCGTTGTGACTGGCACCTAGACAACAAATCAGTGGGAAAACCACTACTACAACAAACTAAATCGATAAATCTAAAACTACTAAGGTATTTAAGTTACATAAGCAAGTTAAATATCTAAAGTCAAGGTTAAATTAGTGAATAAAGATCCTAGTACTATGATATAGCTTTTTCCACCCCAATTTTTACCCGTTAGCATTTCAATAACAACGAATCCTTTCGTTCCAATAGACACTAATTTACCCATCAATCATCTCTAAGTGATCAACTAAGCAAAAGGTAGGCTAGAAAAGGAACAAGGTAGTACCTTATTCGATGAACAATATGCGGATACTTCTCTCGCATATCCTTCTCAGTGTCCCAAGTAGCTTCCTCTATTGACGATGATTCCATTGAACTTTTACGGACTTAATATCCTTGGTCCTCCAATTTTTAACATCATGATCAAGAATAGCAATCAGTTCCTCATCAGATTGAATGTCTTTGTCTAGCACTATTGAGTCCCACACACATGAAATACAAGATGTACAACGGACAAATTTGGAGGTAACGCAAATCTATACGCCATCGATCCTACATGTTCAAGGATTTCAGAGGGACAAATATTGCGAGGATTCAACTTACCCATCTTGCCAAATCTCATCAACCCATTGATGGGGGATACCTTGAGTAGAACATTCTCGGCCATCTGGAATTCCATGTCTCTCACCTTGTGATCCACGTATTTGTTTTTCTACTCTGGGCGGCTAAATGTTTTGTGTAACAACCCTAAAAATAAATAGGATCAAGGCTTAGGATGTCAAGAATGTTTGCGATTAAACCAAGGTTCACACGGTTTGATATACGTAGAAATAATCATAGAACCCTTAAAATGATCAAGTTAACTAACTTGGGGAGTTAGTTGGGCTTGGAAAGGTTACAACCAACCAAGTAAGGCTCGCGAAAATGAAGATTTAATCGAAGGAGTCTTTACCGGACTTAAAAAAAGAAATGTTATGTTTTGATGGTCCATGGGTAAAATGGTCATTTCCAGGCCAAGGGTAATATTGTAATTACCCTGAGGAATTAATAAATAAATAAATTATTTTAATTAAAATAGCTTTTAGAATTTAGGGTGACCCAGAGTGACCCATTTCGCAAATGGGTTGCCACTCGGGTTCGAGCCCCATTAGGAGCAAGGAATTGATGACTTTATCATCAATTAAAATCTATTCATTAAGGGTGAAGTTGTCCTTTAACGTTTGATTTAAAATAAATCTGATTTTTATTAAGTTAATTAAATCCTATTTTGACTAAGTCTTGAATTTACTCTCCCAATCCTAATAACTCTCTCTCCCTTATGTTTATCAAGTTCTCAATCTCTCTCTGTCACGTTATTCTTCCAAAAACAATAAAAACCAGAAAATACATCAATAGTTCTTCACACTTAAAGAACTCACAAGAATTTTTATGTAAAAGACAAAGTAATAAAAACGTCAAGGCTAAGAGAGGTTCGTCGAGTGGGTTGTACGTTGAAGTGAATTGGGCCTGTTTTGGAGGAGTTTCCGTGGACCAGCTTCACACTTAAACAACATGAAAAGGTATGGGTTTTTCTTTCATAGAATTCTTTCTCCAAGAGTACATTCTTCCGAACGTTTCTCAAGCTCTTTAAAACTAAGGTTGTTTCCCTTGTCCTTAATTCCGTAACGAATTCGTAAGATGGGTATGTTTTCTGCTAGACTTAGGCATGATTGGGATATTTATATTTAAGTGTGAACACATATTATGTGAGGGAAATAATGAAAATGATTTCTGAAGTGTAATAAAAAATTGGTGTTGTGTGTGCATCGTGGGAAGTGGCTTTAGCCACTGTTTTGGGGTCAAATATCCATGTGTTTTTGGCGTATTTTATGTGTGTAATGTGTGTGAAATGAAGTTTTTGATTATAATGAAAAATTTTGGGTTGAACAACACTCTTTTAGGTAAGTAAACTCATGAAAGAGGTGACTAAAAAAGACTGAAGAATGATAAGAATAAAAAAATCCAGATTGCATACTCTCCCATAAGGTTAAATTTTGGGTTTTTTAAAAAAGGGAAATAAATAAGGGAGTTCAATGGGAATTGAACCCAAGACCTCACATGTTGAGAAAAAGAAAAAGAAATCGAACTTGGGAGGGCTGGGGGATTCGATCCTAGGTCCTGTTTTCACGGGAAAAAAAAGGAAATGGGGCTGGTGGGAAATCGAACTCGCGACCTATGGTGGGGGACAAGGAGAAAATAAATAAGTAACAAGTAAATGGTAGGCGTGGGATTAAAATCCACGACCTCCCAGTATGCGCAAAGGGAGAGGAAATAATGAAAAATTAAAATATGAGGCGTAGGGATCGAACCCACGACCTCAGCGCTAAAGGGAGATGCGAAATAACAAGGAAATAAAGTGAGGTTGCGGGGATTCGATCCCACAAACCTCATTGCCACTCGCCCATTTAAATAAAATATAAATAGAGGGGCGGTGGGGGTTTGAAACCACCACCTCACAGCCTCCTTAGCAAAATTTTAAAAAAAAATAAGTGGAGGTTTTGGGGGTTTGAACCCACAACCTCCCTATTGTAGCGAATTTAACTCTAAAAATCAAAGCGGTTGTGGGGGCTCGAACCCCCAACCATTCAGTTATCTAAGAGTGAAATTGAAATAGAAAAAAATAATCCTTCAATGTAAATGTTTAGATTTAATTTAGAGTTCTAATGTTATGAATATTTGAAATAAAATTAATGAAAAACAAAAATGATATCCAAGTGATCCATGATTTGGGTTCCCTTGCCCGAATTTCCATATTGATGCGTAAGTCATACGTGAGTAAAAAATATTAAAGAATAATATCATCTACTTAGATGAAGAAAATTAAGATATTGACATGTCTACAAGATACATAAGTCTTGTACTACATAATTTTAGGAAAGTAATAATCACTTAGAAAACTACGAATGAAGCCCCATGGCCTGTATGTATAGACACATATGTCTAACATACATTCAAAAAGAAATGAACCTACGATGTATGTAATGAAACAATGAACCCTAGGAGGGTTAAATATGAGTGTAAGATACACTATGTAGCAAAGTGCATTGGCATATGATGAGATAAACTATGAAATGATGAAATATGCATTCACGTAATAAGAGGTGAGTAACTATGAAAATAAAGGGTGCTAATAATGAAGAATATGGTGACAACATGACATTAGGCTAATGGATATGATGAGAGAAATCTCAAGTGAGCCTAAATAAATATTACCAATATGTACTCACCAAGGAGAGTGTAAGATAATAAAGAGACCAGTCTCTATGAACATCCTAATGAAAGTGTTGAGTTTAACACACTTAATACTAATGATGGAATGAGAAATCATCTAATGAGCTATGTTGTCCTCATAGTAGAAGCCAACTTCCATTACGTATGGGTTGAATGTAATAGAACTTTATAATGAGCATCGATAGGCTAGCTATGAGCGGTGATGACTTCTATCAGGAAGGTCGAAGGTTCACGTAACTCTCATGAGATGAGACTGTCTGGCTTTCCGGGTATGGGTTTCCATACATCTCCTAGTCTTTGAACCTATACCGCCAATATAGGGATCTGGCGGGGTAAAATTTCCATATAAGCTAGCATGTTATTAAGTCACTTTTGCCGGTGATTCCACCTCTCGCTGGTGTGGGATATACACTGCATTTCATGATGCGTACTTGATCTATGTCGATTAAAGTTAAAGTTCTCAATTAATGAATAAGGCCATCCTCAAATGAAGCATATAAATAAATGAATGATGTCTAAGGTGTTAGGTTAGGATAAAATACGTCAGCTAGACTTAGGTAATGACATTAAGTTGTTCTGGATCATTGTACAACAAACCCGATAAAATTCTTAAACTACATCCTAGGTATTTCTGGTGTTCGCACTGGCCTATAAATTAAATTAAGTGAAGTACGTATGAATGGATGAAGAAGACTGTGTTTGCTAATGAAGACTTCCTAGTTAAGGTTCCATAATTTGAGCCTTCATTTTGGAAAGTCTTAATGTCATGTCCATGACTTTCAAGGTCTCATGGCATATGAATGAATGATATGAAAGAAGCTATGTGTTATATGTTATATGATATGGTATGTACTATATGAAAATGTTAGGTGTTGTGTGCAATATGATACTTATGATGATGCATGTTACTCTCATGACATGACTTTTCTTACCCAATTTGGAAAGTTCACTAACTTTCCGAATCTCGATTTGGCAAGTATACTGACTTGACTAACAAAAATCATGTTGTTAGGAAAGATATTTTTTCTCATGCATGTCCGTGGTGTGTGCTTGCATATACCTATACTTAGTAGAAGTGTGTACTAACCCTATACAAACTTTACTATTTTAGGTGAAGGCACAGGTTGACGATAGAGCTACAAAATCATCGTTGCTGTTATCCAGACATTCATCATTCATCTAGCTTTGGTAGGTCCTCATGATTTCGAGAATGCTGTTGTTTTATATTCTAGCTTAGTTTTAGAGTTGAGCTAGTGGACCATGTTCCACTAGAGTTTCTTTCCTATTATTATTAAGACTATGTATTGGTGCCATTATGGCAATTATACATTTAATAAGAATTGGAGTGTTTCTTTCAGTTGCTTATCTCTTAATGTGAGATGGTTGATGGTGAACAATTACGTATTAATGAGAATGTTTGTTTATAAGTATGCTAATAAACAAAAAGTTTCAAATTTGGCATTAAAATTAACATATGTAAAGTAAGAATGACGTAAGTAGGCTTGTCTGCGACCTATGAGAGGTCAACGACACCGGTCTCACATGGTGTCTAGATTCCAGTCGTTACATTTTGCTTGAATAATCGTCACCTAATCTTTAACAGCCTTCCCTAAGTCAACCCCCAAAGGTTTTACATTTTTGGATTAAAAAACCTATGGATGACATACATCCCCTCTATATAACGACTCAAATAGTGTCATATCAATGCTCGAGTTATAACTATTATTATATGGGAACTGATATAGGGTTAGGAACTTATCCCTATGCCTTCAAAAGGTAATTACACAAGCTCTCAATATGTTCTCCAACACTTGTATAGTCATATCTGATTGTCCGTCCGTCTAGGGAAGAAAGGTTGTACTAAAAGTGAGTTGTGTTCCCAATTTATCATGCAACTTACGTTAAAACTCGAAAGTGAAAAGGGTTGCACTATTTGAGATGATCGAAAGGGGCACATCATGAAGCCTCACTTTTCCTTTACATAAATCCTAGATAAATGTTCAACGTTATAATCCACCTTACTGTAGTGAAATGGGCCGACCTTGTAAACCTATCAACTACAACCCAAATGGAATCAAACTTACCTAAAGCCTTGGGAACACCAACCACAAAATCCATTGATATAATTTCCCACATTCATTTCAGGATTGGCATCCTTTGAATTAGCCCTACCGACCTTCGATGTTCATATTTCATTTGTTGACAATTCTTACACTTTGCCATAAATTCTCAATGTTTTATTTCTTACCCAACAACTAATGCACTTGTTTCGGGTCTCTATACATCTTTGTCATGCTGGAATGAATAAAATAGTGCGAGCCATGAGCCTCCGCCAATAACCTGAGAATCAAATTCTCAACTCTTGGAACACACATTGTACTCTTATAGTTGAGCACACCATTAGCATCTACAGTTGTTCTTTGAGACTTACCTATTGCAATCTTTGTTCTAATCTCATCTAAATCTCTGTCTTCAAATTGTTTGGCCTTGATTTTTCTCTATGAATATCGACTTAGCTTCAACGCTAACTAAAACCCCACCACTTTCAGAAATGCCAAACTGCACGAACATACAGTCTAATACCCTTATAGTTGAGCACACCATTATTGTTTTTTTGAATTAAAGCGTCTACCACAACATTTGCCTTACACAGATGGTATTTGACAGTCACATCATAATCCTTGAGTAATTCCATCCATCGTCGCTGCCTTAAATTTAGATCTCTTTGGGTGAATACATTGTGTAAACTATGAGAATTAGTAAATACCTCATACTTAAGTCCATACAAATAATGTCAGCAGAATATAAGAGCAAATAACACTGTTGTCAACTCCAAATCATGAGTAGGACAATTCCTATCATTCACCTTCAATTGACACGAGACATAAGATATGACATTCTTATAATGCATCAACATAGAACCCAATCAAGCATGTGTAGCATCACAATAAACAATGAATTCATTACCCTCAATCGGTAATGCTAGAACGGGCGCGGTGGTCAAAAAAGTCTTAAGCTTTTGGAAGCTCCCTTCAAATTTTTCAGTCCATTTAAAGGCTATCTGCTTTTTGGTAAGATTTGCAAAGTGAGTAGCGATTGAAGAAAAAATTCCTAACTGTTGACACCCAATTTTGGACATCCAATATATAAATTAATCATAGAGATTCATAAATATCAAACGATTTATAATAATTTGTTTTGTAAGAATTTTAAAATAAAAATAAAATAATAAATATGTTTGCAAGTTATATTAAATAGTTTCGTCGCTTTTTCATAATTTGAAATAATTTATATGTTCTAAATAATTATATATAATTAATATATTTTATGAACATTCGAAATCCATCTACAAAGAATTTACTTTTTAGTTGAATATTTAATTAAATCAGTTTATTTTAAGTTGGTAAATATTTTTTTAGTTATAACTTTATAATTAAGTTAATTATTTTATTCCTTTAAGATTAAGAAGATCGTTAATTAATTGATATTAATTCGTCTTATCCAACTTGACGGATTTGAAATTTGTTTGGTTATTTTTTAAAATCATTTTAACCAATATTTTGCTCTACTTTACCAAAGTTAGGCAATTTTCCATCCCACTTTATTATTCTCAGCTCAATTCCCACTTTTTAATGAATAAATTACTTATATCCACAATTTTACTCATCTTATTCTCCATTTTTCTCTACATTTTTGAAATATTTCATAAATCTCTTATTTTGATATAATTCATAAAATTTTCAGATACATAAGATTCACAAGACAAAACCCACGTTTGTTATCCTCTTTTCACTCTTCTTTTCTCTCCCTAAATCCACTCCATATTCTTAGCAGTTAAAATTTTCAAATTAATTTGATTTTAAAAAGAATTCTCTCTCTCAAGTAGATCAATTTCAACATGTGAATGAGTAGATCAACTTTTTTCAAAAAAAAATTCCTAATACAAATGGGACAGTCCCCTTCATTTAGTGTTGGGGTTAATATACTAAATTCTTCTAATATTAATATGAGATCTTGGGGTCCATCTGTCCTCCTCCAAAATGTCGGTGATGGTAGACTTCCTATAACAATGTATTGACAAACTTTTTATTGAAACCAATGGACAACCACAAATGCAACAACAATTCGATACATTAGCGATATGTTGAGAAGGTTAAAGAAAAACAGATCAAATTGTTGGCTTTTTTCATTTTTTTCTTATTCATCTTTGTATATATATATATGGATTCAAATTTTTAATGTATCTAGTTATTTTTATTTTTATTAAATTAATGTGTAATGTTTCGTTTCAACATTATGATAAATTACAAAATAATGTTCAATATTAGCGAGCAACTTTGTATCATCTGTAGAGTTTTTGTAATTTTATGTGAAGTTACTGATACAAAAATAATATTTATTGTTGTACTAATTTGCACTATTCGAGTGTGTATTAGATAAACAAAATTTACTAAAATGTATCAAATACACAAATTATACATTGGAAGTTACTAATTTCACTGTAATCCATTATTTGTAGCATGTTTAAGTGTTGAACAATTTTAATATCATGTTTAAGTGTTGGACAATTTTTATATTATATTCAACTAGTGGGCATTTAGTATCAAATATAAATATATGTAAGATTTTATAGATTATAAATTTATATTGAGAATAGTTACTCTTTTTTTATCATTATGTATCAACTATATATTAAGATACTTTCTAATTATATTAATTTGAAATCTCCTACTCATGATTTTTCTTTCTTTTTTCTCTCCACAAATCTCTTCAAAGTTACTTTCATTAATTAATTTTTTAACATTAAATTGTTTCTCTTTCCAATTAATGATTTCAATATATTGAAGAAGTTGATTTACTTCAATCCTTGAGTTTTCAATTATTATTTTTTATAAAAAATCATTTAAAAAATTACTGAATCTTTTACTCCCAGTCTATTTATGGAATAGAGGTTAAAAAATATTTCTAATACACATAGTTCATCTTGGAGTGTATTTGGAATGGTTTCATAAATTTCTAATGGGGATCTTGATACACATCATTCCGCTGGTTTGATCTTTCAATTTTTTGGACTTACTTTCAATGTATCTCGCCTCTTTTGATTAATAAATTAGTCTTTATCTCTTATTCGGTACATCACTACTAAAATAACCTTTGTTTTATTCTGTGTGCCATGTTTATTTTTAAGGTATAAATACATAAATATAATGTTGTTGAATCTTTAATTAGTGTTTATTATATTCAATATAAATTGTTCTGGATACATAGACTTTGTATTATGTATCACACACCAAAAAATATACTATTTCGAGTAATTATAGGTATAATGTCTTTCTAAAAAGATATATAGTATTTTTGAAACAAAATATGGTACATAAATAATAATTTATCATGCACTAATCTTTTAGGCTAGATATGTAAATTCGAATATATACTAAATGTATCTATTACATATAACTATTATCAAACAATAACGTATCGATTTCAAACCTAAAATATTATGGGCAACAATTTCTTATTAAATGTATCAGTAGATATAAAACACTTATCGATTTAAATTTAAAGAATCTTCATGATGTATCTTTTCTAAATTTTTATAATTTTGAATCAAAATAGAAGGATCTTCGATGAAATAGGAGAAGAATTTTGAAGCTAAATTTCTTTTAAATTGTTTGAATCAAATTAAAAGGTTCTTCAATAAACTGGAAGAAAAAGTTGGAACCTCAAAATTTTTAACAATCTTTAATCAAAATCGAAAGGATGTTCGATAAACTTGAAGATTCACAAAAGAAATCATTTTTCCAACTTTCATCACTTTTTTATCCTTCACAACTTACATTGTTTATCCAAAATTACAACAATTTTTTTTTAATCAAATCTAAAAGGTTTTAGCTTGATAATTAGGGATTAAGAATTGATATTGTACAAATCAACCAGGTTTCATGTCACCTTTAGTAGGAAAATATAAGAAATGTACTTTTAGAGAATCTAAACTAAACACAATATCTCATGTGCATGCTTCTAGGTTAAGCCCATGGATGATGAATTCTAACACCAAAATTGGAAATGCAGAAAAACTGTTCTGCGATAACTGGTTAGGAGCATGAAACTTGAGAATGTTTCCTGCATCAAACAAGACAGATTTTATCAAGCAATACAATCTGTTACGAACAATATCATGTGTGCATTCTCATATATTTATCTATGTATGATTGAAAGTAAGAATATACTTAAGAACATTAAAATATTCATTATGTATCGTATGTTTTTTTTAGCTAATGAATGGAATAGAGAGAACAATAAACAAGAATAAGAATTTAATTTGCGATTGTTTTGATTTGTTACAATAATAAATTCTTGATGATAATTTGAAATGAAATAGAGCAATTTATGGGATTTTAATTTATTTTGCAGTTTTTTCCCCTTAATTAGAGAAAATACTAGATACCCTAATTTGACTTTTCAATTTTTTCCCTTATAAGTGCAACAAATTGATACATAATTTATCACTCATAATGTATTCAGATATTTAATTAGGTATCTGAAATACCTAAAAATATGATATTTGTGTAATTTGAAAAACATAGAGATAAAAATAATTTAAATTTTAAACTATGAAATTTATGTAAGTTAAACCTTTACCCAGTCCAACCCAATTCATTTTCTCTACAATCCAATTATTCCTATAATCCCATTAACAATAGCAAAAGATCCCATATGCATACAACATATAGTAGCCGACCCGTCAAGGCCGACCCTATTCTTCTTCTCCATCGTCAATCATTCAGAAACGCCCCATCAATCCCGAAAACTCGTAAAAAAAGCCACGCCTACTTTTGCTGCAACGCCGCATACTCGTCTCATACCCTTTTCCCCCTTTTTCGCTGAGTTTTAGAGAAAAATACAAGTCTCCATCCCCCTTTACTGTTGCCTCAAAAAGGAACGAATAAATTAAAAAATCAAACCAGTTTCCCCTCTAAACCAGCTCCAATTTCCTCTGTATTATCCATCTTTTTTAGTATTGAGGGGAGAAATAGGGGGGAAAAAAAGAATTCGTTGTTCGAAAAAGTAGAGACAAAAAACAGGGGGATTTTGAAGTATTAATTTTGTTACTCAAAAACAAGAGCATTTTAGGTGGAATACTCTATCCAAAAAACGAAGAGAATTTTCAGTTGTTTCTCCTCTAACTCGTAGCTATTTTGCTCGCCAGAGCTCATTGGAATAGATTCAGGTGGTGGAAGTTCTTAAAGGTTAAGCTCATCGTCCTAGATCGTTGTTCCAAGAAAGGTATCCTTGCTTCCTTTTATACTCCGTTTCAATGTAACATATTTTGTGTATTCGATAAACTATACAAGAATTGTCAATGAGAGTATGGTTGTTATGTGGTTATCTTGTCCATAATCTTGTTTTCTTGTGAGTTTTGGGTAGCGAGTTTGAATCCCATATCTATGAGTTTTGAATTGTTTATATGTTGTTGCTATGTTCATTAGTTATATTTTTATGTATACTGTAGATTAATCTATGCTTTGTTGTGTCTAAAAATGGATTTGAAGTTTATTTAGTTTCCATTCCAAGATTATTAACTATGCAGTTCAGTTTCTTCTTTGTTTTCTTGTGTTCCTCTCCGTATTTTTTAAATTCCCATCTATCATCCAAATCTCATAGTATTCATTCAAGTTCTGGCCACCCTAAATGTTGGTTGTGTTTCTCTTATTTTTCAGTTGTTATTATCATGTTCATAAATCGTCATAATCTAATTTTGGCATGACCCATATGCTCATTGTTAGCTTATTCTTATATGTGTCTATTCATTTGCATGCTAGAATCATTTTGGCTTAAAAAATGAGACTTGGAACATGATTGTCTTATTTTAAATATAATCTCGTGGTTTCACTAGTTAAACATGACTTCTTTAACTTCTTTCGTTTTCTACTTTGTATTGAACTAGTCAGATAGCCTAATTATGCTAAATAAATGCTTATTTGTTCATCTTGGTGCCTTTGATTGTAAAAAATGCGATCATTTCTCTAAGTTTATTTTGTTTAGTTTTGTAATTTGTTGCCTCTGTCTTGTCGTAGCGATGAGTTCCAATTATCCTAGCATTTAGAGTGTTCTGTATCTCTTGGTGAATAGCCAATTTCCTAGAATTGTTCAATTTTTCAAAATCTCAAATACAACTTGAGCATAGCTCATATATACTATTATCTTAAGTGATTATCTTCTTTTATTTCAGAATAATATTTTATTTATCTTTCCAAGCAAGACATAAGTTGTTGCTTTTCTTTGCACGAGGTATTTGGTTTGGATTTTACATTTGTTGGTTCCAGCAGTTTTGTTTGCCATTGATTCATATTTTTTCTTTCTTTTGTTTGTATGACCTCCCTCTTTCCGAGTCCATGGTGGACTTCTCTCTTGAATGCTCTACTTGAGACATAGAGGATTGAATTTTCTTTGAGTTAGCCTCTTCAATGTTCAAAGAAATTGGAAGCTGAGACAGGTCCAAAAAACACCCAAAAACGGTTGTATATTTTCATTATACATCGATATAAAGGTCGAAAAATGTGAAATTAGAGGTCTGAGGCAAAATTGAGGTGTTCGGATGTAAGAAATACATGGAAAGAGCTGGTATACCCAATTAACTTCATTTTACGAGAATGGGTAAATGGGAATAGGAGATTTAGAAAATTGGATCGGGTTATTTTAAATGGAGTCGGGTTATTGGGTTAAATAAGGAATAAGTTTTTTTCCAAAAATATCGGGTCAATTTTGGTCAATCCGTCAAATGAGGGATAAATTTGGTGAAGTTATTGCGGTTTAATCTTCATATTCATCATTACAAGAAAAAATTTCTCTCTATAGACAGTGACGGTCTCACTTTGTTAGCAGAATGTTGAGAATAATTGTCTTTTGTTTAGAAAATGAATGTGGTTATCCATGACCATAAATTCTCATTGAAACTTCAATATTTTATTTTTTATAGCCTAATACACACTGAATTATTATTAGTAGAATGAGGTATAAGCAATTATCATCAGTAGAAAAATAGCAACACAATATCTGAATATGGGACAAGCATAGAATAAAAAAATATTTTAGGACTTGGGAAAACTAAACTACACTCAATGTAATTAGAAAAAACAAATAATTTGAAAAAAACAAACGGGCACCCAATAAACAAAAACACATTGATTATTATTGTCTAATGGAGATAAAATTTATGTAGCTAATAATTGTGTGATATTTTTTTTAATACATAGTTTGACGATAAAATCCAAAACATAAGTACAACACTATTAATGAAAGGAAGGGACAATATTTTGAGTAAATTATCAAGATTTAATTTAGTCATTTAATGATATATAAGAGGTTATTACTTTTCTTGTTACATTTGTCATGTAAGCAAGTTGAAACCTATTCAAAACACAGAGGCAGATCGTGTCCGCCGGGTGCTCGAGCAACCATAACTTTGTTACGGAATATATATATCTATGTAGAAATTGATAGGTATTTGTAAAAAAATTAACATAGAGAATCCAATTAATAAATGATTTAGCTGGCCCAATTGCTCCTGGATAGGTACTTAACACGTTTTTAGTGTTGTTGTATCAAGGTTCGAATCTCATTTTTAACAAATATTTTTTATATTTTAAGTTTAGAGCACCCATAACCTTAAATTCCTAGATCTGTCACTGCAAAACATCTACTTTGAACACTCCTTTATTTATGTTAGAGTATTGAAGCCTCAAACATTCATTTATTTAATTCATAATTTTGATGTCTAAATGAGTTTGGGCGACTTTGTTCATCTTTATTAAAACATATTCGATAGATATCTCTTTAAGCATCTTATTTGGAAAAACTCTCTATCAATTTGAATAATATTTATTATTAATTCAGGTATGATGCCTATCTTTTTCTTTCTCATTTTATATGTTCCCTTTATATTTGTTATTAGTGAAATTCTATGCATGTATACCTCAAGAAACTAATTTGTAAAATAAATTTTTATTTGGCCATTTAGAGACTAAGATCAACTTTTATGGTGATATATATTTTGTGGTAGATCATTTCGTATATATTCTTTCTCTTTAATTAAACTGAACCCAAACAACTAAAAAGACTTTGTTAATTCATATGTATGTTACCTCACACCTTTTTCTTATTAAAAAATAAATTATGGCCACAATAAATTTATCTTGATCATTAAATTTATTTCTTTGGCTGATTTTTAGCGCTAATGACATACAAGATTATCAAGAGCATGTAATTGAATATAACCTAGGTGGTTGATCATGTAATATACTTTTTACAAAAATTCAAATCACTACCAAATAAACTAACATGAAATAAATTATTTTCAATATCAAACATCGACTTCATAACGAATGACACATTCTTGATAGTTTTGTACGTGATTAGAGTTGTCACACCAGCATAGCAAACAAGTTTAATAAACCAAGATAAAGTAATCATGAAATAATTAAAAAGGAGTTGTAAGAGAACATGCATGTGAATTAATGAAGTTGTTATGCATGTGTGTGTGTATATATATATATATATATATATATATATATATTATATACACACATACATACATATGCACAAAAGAGAATCCTAGTCCTGCTTACGTGGCGCCACCACAAGTAAGAATTTCCTTTTAAATTTATTTATTTCTAAAACTTATCTTCCTCTTTCAATGAAAGATATGACTTTTTATGAAAAGTTGCAACTTTAATGAAGAGTTGCGACTCTTTTCAATTTTTGTAACTTAAATGAAGCAACACTTTTATCAAAAGTAGTGAGTTTCATGAAAAGTTGTGACATAATGAAGAGGTGTGACTTCATGAAAAATTGTGAATTTTAGGAATGGTTGCGAACTTTCTGAAGGGTTGCAACTATTCCAAATAGTTTTGACCTTTATAATAAGGCACAATACACATCTTTTTACACTAACTTTTGTTGTCTATAAATAGAGAATTTTCCTCTCATTTTAAAAGAACAAGAATTCCGATCTTCTTCTTTTACTATTGAAAATTAAATATTCGTTTACTTTTCTCCTATTGAGTGACTTACTACCACTACTGTTTTTATATCAATAAGTTGATTAACAAAATTGTTCCTTCCTGAGAAGATGTAATTCTTTAAACCTCTGGTATTCGATCGGAATAGTTTTCTTAAGGGGACATTGTGCAATAAGTGAAATCTTATTTTCCTTTCATTCATTCTATTTATACATATCCTGGTGTTTTTTTACGCTCATTAATTTAAGCTTGTGATATTAATTGTTCTTTTTTAGTATATGTTTTAAAGTCTATCACTTATGTTTCTGCAAATTTATTGTCTGCAATTATATTGAACATTTACACACGTAGTAGTATATCCATCGTCTAGAAAATAATTATTGTATTCAGTTCCAAGAATTCATGTTTTTATATGCTATATTAAATTCTATAACTTAAAAGTATTATATATAATCTTACATATTATCTATTTTTACATAGATATAAATTTTACATTTATCAATTTAAGAAATTTATCATGCAAGTTCAATAGTTATAATTGCTTTCATGTTAAGGCACAATTTCTTTTTTGAATATGTTAATAAATTTTGGAATTATTTCCTATGACATATATCACAATTGTATAATCTATGCAACTTAAATATTTCTTTTTATTATCAAACCTTGCATATATATTCTTATTTTTTTTTTTTTAATGTTGATAAAGAATCAACGATTTAGCATTTCGTGAATAATTTATTATGAGTTATGTGATAATGAAAAACTATAAAATTCATGTTGGGATATGGCTAATATTTATAAGAACCTTTTTTCCATTATTGTGTTAGTATGGGTACTATTAAAAAATTATTTGGCAGTTAAATGCAATTATTATTTGTGACCGCGCAAAGCACGTATAAATTACCTTATATATATATATATATATATATACTTCATTAATGAGTTGTGACTTTTCCGATAAGTAGTGACTTGTCTCTAAGGGTTGTGATTTTTCGATGAGTTGTGAATTTTCTAAAGAGTTGTGAATTTTCCAAAGAGTTCTAACCTTTTAAATAAGTTTTGACTTTTCAAAAGGGTTTTGACTTCTAGAAAAGCTCACGACTTTTCCGATAAGACACAAAAAACACATGTTCATACAACCCTTTGCTAACTATAAATAGAAAAGCTTCCTCTTATTTTTCAACCACAATTTTTTGAAGGGAAAAGAATAAATACTTCCTTAATCTATTCATGAAATTTGAGAGACACATGTAAAATTTACTAGGGTTCTATTACATCCCTGAATTTATTTTATAAATATATTTTTACCCCGTTTCGGACTACGTGGCACTAGTTTAAAAAATAATGTCAACACACGCTTACCCACAAGATAGTGTCACGTAAGAGAAAAAAGGGGTAAAAAATTATTTATAAAATAAGTTCAGGGG
The DNA here is from genome assembly GCF_036512215.1 of Solanum lycopersicum. NCBI lineage: Eukaryota > Viridiplantae > Streptophyta > Magnoliopsida > Solanales > Solanaceae > Solanum > Solanum lycopersicum. The sequence continues at coordinate 15,744,916 of NC_090800.1, forward strand.
GATAATTAAACCTTAGTAAAGTATATGTGTGTCTCTGGATTTTTTCGGACATAGGTTAAGGGAATACATGTGCATTATCCCTTTTCTAATCTTTAACAATTATTATTCATGAATTTTAATTAATTTCGTGTTATAAATTGATGTTGAGTGAGTTCAAAGTTTAGAGGAATAGGAGTTAAAACTATTCTGATGAAGTAAATAATTTTATCCCAATATTGTATATTCCATAATCTCGACTACTTGAGAAAATTAATTTTGATAATATTATAATTATTATTTTTATTTAAGATATACATTAATATGGAATGTTCTTGTCACGACCTTAGCCTACACTCTAGACGTGGTCGGCACCTAATGACCATTGTTGTCCTTGAACGAACCCTTAACCTGAATTACTTAACTCAGGGGAAGACATAATTTAAATCAGTGATAATGTGGAAACATTCTCATGAGAAACTACTTTAAATAATTGTTTTGGCCAAAATGACACATACGTCATTATATATATATATATATATATATATATATATATATATATATATATATATATATATATATATATATATCTGTGTGTGTGTGTGTGTGTAAATAAAGAGAGACCCAAAACTACCTGTTATGCTATCTATTTGTCTATGAGGACTCTCTAATACTAAGATGAATATTTGGAAAACCCCCACAACATTCTATAAAGGAAATCCGGAATGTAATAAAAGAGTCCTTCGAAATTCAGAAAGGCTCACTACTAACTATGAATGCACATGCTGGATAAAGGAGGCGATGGATGCTGATCATGGTAACCTTCATCCGCATATAAAGACGATGCAGACTAACTGACATTAATATATTGAATGTACGAGTATGCCATTTGGAATGCTAAACAATAACTTCTAAGCTTGAAAAGATTAAGAATGAACTTAGCTTGGCTCGGCTTAACTCAAGAAGTCTTAACTCAATATAAAGCAATAATGACACATCCAATATACATACATACATATATATATATATATATATATATATATATATATATATATATATATATATATATATATATATATAAATATAATTCTTGTAAAATAGGTAAACACTATGTTCATTAAAGGTAATTCAATAATAAACTCAATTTTATTGATATATGAAAGTAATATAGTTTCTGCTAACCTACAACCATCACTATGAGTCTAAGCGATTGTAAAACGTCTTAGATCACGTAGCAAGATGACAGCTCTATACTTTTCGATCGATATAGAACCTGGACTACTAAGTGAATTCACTAGTCCATGCTAAAACACACTAAGAAATCATCAATAAAGTATGATCCTCTATCTGTCCATGTTGGATACATGGTTTATGGAGGCTTGAGTTGATATGAACTAACATACCCATATCGGTGCTTAATATTACTCCCAAAATACTTAGCTCATATGTTCTTAAAACAACTTCTTCTCTTGTTTGAGGTAATTGGTCAAAGTTGGCTTTAAAATCTCTCTTGGAAATTAAAGTTCTCATTTTCTAAAACTAGCCAAAGGCTCTATGGAAATCTAGCTTCCTTTCTTTCTCTAAATGTGAAAAGATTTGTAACTCTTAGAGACTACTTAGTTTCCTTAATGCTTTATAGAAATGAACTCACTTTTTGCTCTTTTTATTACTTCAAACTCAACTCTTAGGGAATACTTAGTTTACTTATAACTTTTGATATTTAAACTCAACTCATTACTCTTTTCTCAACTTGTGGATTGAGCTTTAAAAAAAAGTAAGAATGTTTGTTAAGACACTTGAAAACTTTGAGAACATACTTTTACTTGCTTCTTAACTACTGTTAACTTCTTCGACTTTGATTTTAACTTTACATTATTTGTATTATGGATTTAAGGATGACGATCTCATGTTTATGGATGATTTCATGATGTTTAGATGTACTTTAGAGTAGTGGAATTAACAAGGAATTATAGGTACATAACTTAGAACTGAATAAAATCTATTTAGAGCCAAATTTAGTACCCAAAATTGAAATAAAATAATTCGGTAAGTAAAAGACAACTTCGCCACTCCCAAATTGGGATTGGACCATTTTTAATACAATAGCTCAACTTCGAAAAGACATAGTTCACTCATACAAAATAAAAATTGCGTAAACTCGGCAAAGCTGGAAAGATTTCTCTAAGGACTTTCCAACTATATCATGAACTACGTTTAACTCAGCCTGATCTATATTTATGTCAATTTAAAGTTTCCCAAAACATACTTTTCTTTTGTGGAAAATTTTCAGGTTTTTCCTATTTTTTTTAAAAATTAACTATTCTTTAATTTCGTTGTTGAATCCTATCTATTTCGATCGACGAGATGTTACAATATCTCCCCCATGGGATATTTTTCCTCGAATGAGAACTCTTTCACTAAGCTAAGAGAAGTAACATTATTTCAGCACTCAATAAAAAAAACAAGTAATAACATGCTTAAACATAGTATTATGAAGTGCTAAGAAGAGAATTTAGTACCTTGATCTGCACTCTCTCCAAATTCAAAGAGATGTGGATGCTCTTCTTAATATCCTCCTGATCTTCCCAAGTTGCTTCTTCAAAAAAATGGTTTCTCCAAATGACCTTGACTGATGAAACTTGCTTAGTCCTCATGTTGCGAACTTGATGATCAAAAATATGAACCCGAATCTTTACATATGATAAGCTACCCTTAGTCCCAACATTCTCAGCTAGTAAGATCAATCAATGATCATTATTCCAACATTCTCAGGTTGTACTATCAAGGAAGGATCACCCATGTACTTCTTCAACATGGATACGTGGGATACCATATTAATCACTGCTAGTTCTAGTTGTAGCTTTAAGTTATATGATACATTGCCACTCTATTGGATATTCCATAAGGTCCAATACTCCAGGGACTAACTTTACCCTTGTTACCAAATCTCATAACCCCCTTTATAGGTGAAACTTTATGATATACCAAATCGTCCATCTCAAACTCTAACAGTCTTCTCCTAACATTTGTGTAGGATATTTGGAGACTTTGTGCTGTCTTCAACCTCTCTTGAATCACTTTAACTTTTGGTGACCTATATTTGGTCCTATTAACCCCGATTAACTAACGTCGAACCATTCAATATGAGATATGCATCCTCTCACACAAAGAGCCTCAGATGGACCTGGATGCTCATGTTAACTGCTATTGTAACAGACTCATTGAGAGGTATATGATTATCCCAATTCCCTTTGAAATTAACCACACAGGCTCCAAATATGTATTCTAAAGTCTTGATAGTATGCTATGCCTGTCAATCTGTCAGGGATGAAATCTTATTACTTCTTGAATGTACAAGTTATCATAATCCTCGACTGAATAGGTTGTCTTTACCGGAAAAAAGTAGGCTGACTTTCTTATTCTATCCACAATTACCCAAATAGAATCATGTTGCGTGAGAAATCATTGAAATCGATTGATAAAGTCCATATTAATCATCTCCCACTTCCATTCCGGAAGTTCTATAGTTAGAGACAAACCTCTAAGACTTTGGTTATCTACTTTCACATGTTGGAAATTTGGCACTTGGCAACAAACTCGACAATATAATTCTTCATGCCGACCCGCCAATATACCTCTGTCAAATAGCGTATATGTTTGTGGAACCCAGATGAATGGAATACCTGGAGCTATGAGCCTCCTCCAGTATCTTCTCTTAGAGACCACAAAACCTAGGCACACACAAGCTACCTTGTTACTTTAACACACCATATCCCCCATGTTGAAAAATTAATACTCATTGATTATGAACATTTTCCTTCAAGTCAAGAAAAATGGGATCCTGCTCTTGCTTTTCTTTAACCTATGACACCAATGATGATTCATCCTCATTCATCATCACTATTTCTCCTTTCGTGGAATCCATATGTCGGACTCTTGAGAGTGCAAGTCTATACACATCTTTTGCTAGTTCTTTATTATCTTTTTCAAGATGGGAGGTACTACCATAGAAAACCTGCTTAAGACATCAACAACCACATTATCCTTACCTTGGTGGTAAAGAATTCTCATGTCATAAACCTTGAGGAATTCTATCCATCTCCTTTTCTCTGAGATTAAGCTCTTTCTAATTGAATACATATTGTAGGATTTTGTAATCACTGAATATATAAACTTGAACACCATAGAAATAGTGACATCATATTTTGAAGGCAAAAACAACATTGTCAACTCTATGTCATGGGTTGAGTAATTCTTCTCCTTCACTTTCAACTATCTTGAAGCATATGCAACAACCTTTACATTCTACATTAGCACACAATCCCAACCAACTCTATATGCATCAAAATATACAAAAAAAAGGTTGAGTACCTTCCGGTAAGGTCAAAACATAGGTAGTAGTCAACATCATTTTCAAATCCAGAAAGCTTTTCTCCCTAGCTTAAGACTATTGAAACTTAACCGTCTTATGAGTCAAAGTTTTCAAAGGAGATTAAATAGACAAAAACCCCTCAACAAACCTTGTTTAGTAACCAACCAAACCCAAGAAAATTCAAATAAAAGTTGGAGACGTGGGTCTAGGCCAACTATGAACTGATTCAATCTTTTGGGCATCAACTCTTATCCCATCAGCGGAAACTTCGTGGCCCAAGAATGCCAAAGAATTAATCCACATTTCACATTTTTAGAATTTAGCATAAAACTTCTTATCTCTCAAAGTTTGAAGGAGTATCATGAGGAAACTAGCATGATCTTCTTCATTTCTTTAATTGTTTAGTATGTCATCAACTCAGACGATAACAAACGTATATAAATAAGTTTTGAAGACTTTATTCAAAAGATCAATGAATGTTGTAGGCGTATTCTTCAACAAAAAGAACATGACCAAGAAATCATAATGTCATATCTTGTTCCCAAAGTTATCTTTGTAACGTTACATTCCTTAACTCTTAACTGATGGTATCCTGATCTGAGCTCAATTTTTGAGAACAGGAAACACCCTAAAGATGATAAAAATGATAATCAATACTTGGAATAGGATACTTATTCTTAATACTAACCTTGTGCAATTGGCAATAATTTATACACATCCTAAGGGAACCATATTTCTTTCTTACAAATAAGATTGGAGTGCCCCAAGGCGAGACACTTGGTCGGATGAACCCCTTATCTAACAGATATTTCAACTATACTTTAACCTCTTTCAACTCTGTTGGTGTCATTCTATATGGTAGAATAGAATAGGATGAGTTTCTGAAATAATATCTATAAAAAAATTTATCTGGAAAGACTTTGGGAAGGTCATCTGGAAAGAGTTGTGGAAACTTTTTTTACTACTGAAACTATCTGAATAAGAGGTATCTCCACACTTGAGTAATTAAATCAAACTAAGTGTAGATATACCCCTTGGAAAAAAAACTTCATTATTTTATGCTACAAAATAAAACGACCCTTAGTCACTACTTAATTGCTTTTCCAGTCAAAAATTGGATCATTTGAAAATTGAAAACTTGACATCTCAAGTTCTACAATCAAATGAGGCATAACATGCATGAATACAGTCCATACCATGAGTTACATCAAAGTCTAGCATGTCTAAATCAATTAAATTCGACATGGTACTCTTGTGATTGACGGAAACAAGACAATATCAATAAACTCTATCTACTAGAATGGACACACCAACAAGTGTAGAAACAGTGAATTCACTAATTTGTTCAGGAATAAAATCAAAGTTCAAAACGTATGGAGTTATAAAAGATAAACTTGATCCAGGGTTTAGCAAAGCATAAACAGTAAATTTAAAGACTTGAATCATACCACTGACAAGATATGTTTAATGCTCTTTCTCTTGGCGAATATTGAGGGCATACAAGGTGGTTTGTTCCTCTACGTGTTTTAGAAGTATTTAATCGAGGTGAAGCCCTATTTGGATGAGAAATTAAATAAAATTGGGCTCTATTCCCTAATTCCATGTCCATGCTTATTATTTGGACACTCTCTCAGAAAATGCGTGGTCTGACCACGCTTGAAACAAACAACGCTACCCCCATGATAAACACTTGAGTAGTTATAACCACACTTGGCGTAGGTTGGAGCCTTGGTACTTTCTTGCGCCAGACTACCCAATGAATAGATAGGTTTTGTAACACCCCATAGCCAAATCAGACAAAAAATTAGTTTTTTTAGAAAAAATTGCAGGTGCAACAAACAATGGCATAGATGGTCCGTCCCACACAACCGTCGATGGGATCAGAAACTTCAAAAAATTTAGCTTGGAAAAATTGTCTAAGTCTTGATCAACGCATGGACCGACGGTCCATAGGTCACACGACGGTCCATAGTCCGTGACCGTAAACCAAGACCCCCATTCACCCACTCTCAGACAAGAGCTACGGATGACCATCACGGTCTGTAGGTGGAAAATTTGTAGACAGTTAAGGGTAAATATAGTTGAGTCAACTTCAAATGGTCATAACTTTTATCACAAAAATGAATTAGGTTTACCATTAACAATCCACAAATATATAATTCAATTATCTTTCCAAAGCCACCAAAGTTGCTAAAATCAAACTTCTGTGTAAAAGGTTATTCCCATTTTAGTAACGGCCTGTCGAAAAGGCCCTAACGATGGACCCAGCGATGGGGCGTCGGGAAGACGACGGACTGTTAGTCCTAAGTTATAGTTATCTATGAAGCCCACACCCTCTGCTCCATTATCAATCGAAGATTTGATAACTACAGATCATCTTGAGAGGAAACAAATAACCCAAATTTTTTGAAGTACTTGGCTTTATTTGTGCATAGTAAATGAGTGATGTTTGTAAAAATCTTCAATTCATTTTTCATCCAAATCTGAGTGACCATTGAAATTTTCCTCTTATTGTTGCAATCGATTGAGGGATCATGAAATAAAATGGAAAGAATAGGTTCATACGATGGAATATATCCATCAACATATATGAAATGCTACATGTATTTATGGAGCTATCAATACTTCAATTTATATACTCCAAAAGGATCAAGATTTGATTTTTGAGTTAGTAGAAAGGTAAAGTTGTTAGACTAACAATTTTATGTTTTCGTGGAGTGAAGCTACGTACTATTGAAGAGATGTTTATATTTAGGGGATTCTATATTTTGATTAGCTTTTTTTTGTGCCCTCCGTCAATCCCTAGAGTTGACAAAGATCAAAGAAAATCTTGAAAGTGGGCAAATCAAGATTATCAGATTGTAGACCAATAATGAAATAGATGGTTGAATTTTTCATGAATAGTTATTGAGATTTTGAGCATGAAGCTTTTCTTCTTGTTTGATTATTAAGATTTGTTCTTTCAAGTGAAATCAGTTTTTTTTTGTTTTGTCAATAGCTTTACTTTGGTGAAAGGTATGTGACTAGAGTTTGTCGCATACCTCTAGCCAGGTTAATAGCTATTGGAAAATATGAAAACCTATTTAATTGGAAGCAGAAACTTGATAACCAACAATATACTTTGATTGTTATTCTTCGGTCAAATAAACTCCCTTTGCGCATTTTCATGATTTTTGTCAATCTATACCAACTTTGGTGATTATAGGGGATACAAAACAGGGTAACCCAAAATAGACAAGCCTCCAGAAATCATCATATCTTTCAAGAGTAATAGTAGCTTTAACCCATGGAAACACAAAAATGTTAGTCTCACAATACAACCTTTTTAAGAACCAAAAAAAAATCAAGTGTGGATCTGACTGTATAATTTGAACTCTAGATAGCTCTATAAATCCATGCTGCTTTCCATATAAAGTGATGGATAGACTCCGTCACTTGAACTTGTTCTTATTTTTTTTTGATACCTCCATTCATTGTAGCCATGAATGAGTCCTTCAATGGCCACTCTGATTAAAATGGAAAAGGAATTGATAGACCTCCTTCATATTTACACTAGTTATTAAATTACATGCTCAATTGAATTGATTTTAAAAATAGAAAGACCCAATAATTTCATACAAATATCACTCATTCACTATGATCTGCAAAAATAATGCCAAGTACTTGAATAAGATTGAGTTATCTCTGTCTCCGTCTAGGTAATCTCTACTTATCAAATCTTTGATTGATAACAAAGAAGTAGGTGAAGATCTCAATTTTCCCTCTCCTATTTGGATGTCACAACCCCAGGCCGTCGTGAGTGGTACCCACCCTACAACTCGGGGGAGAATCACTACTAACCATCAACAAAAGTAAGAAATCTAAAAATAAGATATTTAATTTACGGAAGCAAGTTAAATAACTAAAAGCAAGGTTACATTAATGAATATAAATCCTAGTTCTATGAAAAACTTTTTCAGTCCCGATTTCCCCCCTTGATATTTCTATAAAAATGAAATTCAATAATTACAACAGATACCAATTTACCCATCACTCCTCCTTGAGAGATCAACTAAGGAAAGGTAGGCTTGAAAAGGACCAAGGTACTACACGATTTCTCGCATATCCTTCTAAGTCTCTCAAATAGCTTCCACAACTTGACGATGCTTCCATTAACTTTCATGGACATAATATCTTCGGTCCTCAAATTCCGAACATCATGATCAAGAATAAGAATCGGTTCCTCCTCATATTGGAGGTCCTTGTCTATCATTATTGAGTCCCACTTAGTGATATAGAAACCATTCATGTGATATCTCTTCAACATAGACATATGAAATATAGGATGTAGACCGGACAAATTTGGCGGTAACACCAATCATCATGCCACTAGCCCTACACGTTCAATGATCTAAAAGGGACCAATATAGAGAGGACTCAACTTACCCCTCTTGCCGAATCTCATCACCCCTTCATGGGTGATACCTTGAGGAGAATATTCTCATCTGTCTGGTATTCTATTTCTCTCCCTTTGTGATCCGCATACTTGTTTTGACTACTCTGCTTTGTTAGAAGTTAAGCTTGAATGATCCTCACCTTATCTTCACCATCCTACAGTAATTCAACCCCCAACGATTTTACATCTCTGGATTCAAACCAACCTATGGACAATCTACATCCCCTCCCATATAACTCCTCAAATGGTGCCATATCAATGCTTCAGTGATAACTATTATTAAATAAGAACTCACATAGGGTTAGAAACTTATAACAATGCCCTCCAAAATCAATTACACAAGCTCTCAACATGTCTTCCAACACTTGTATAATCCTCTGCTATTGTCCATCCATCTAGGGATGGAAGGCTGTACTAGAAGTGAGTTGTGTTCCCAATTCAAAAATGCAAATTCCTCAAAAACTTTGAATTGAAAAGGGTTCGACTATCTCAGATGATGGAAAAGAGCATACCATGCAACCTCACTATTTCTTTTACATATATTCTAGCAACATGTTTAGTGTTTTAATCCACCTTTACTTGAATGAAATGGGATGACTTGGTCAACCTATTAACAACAACCCAAACAGAAACGAATTTCCCACACTTGCAAAGAACAACCATAAAATCTATTGCTATCCTTTCACACTTCCATTTCGGAATCGGAATCCTTTTTATGTGTCCCCGCCAGCCTTTGATGTTCATACTTCATTTGTTGACAATTTTTACACTTCGCCACAAACTTCTCCATTTCTTTTCTCATACCGGACTACCAATACACTCGTTTCAGATCTCTATACATCTTGGTCACACCTGAATAAATAAAATAGCGCGAGTTAGGATCCTCCTCCAATAACCTTAGAATAAAATCATAAACTCTTGGAACACACATTCTACCCTTATAGTTAAGCACGCCATTAACGTCTAGAGTGGTTCCTTGAGACTTACCTATTGGATTTTTTGTTCTAAGATCATTTAAATCTCTGCTTCTAATTTTTTGGCTTTGATTTAGTCGATGAACATGGACTTAGCTTCAATGCTAGACAACAACCCACATCTTTAAGAATTTCCTAACTACACGAACTTAGACTCTAAGGTCCGAGTCTCCTTCTCCAGCAGTCGCTTAATTCCACTCAAGTGAGCTAAACTACCCATACATATCATTTTTTTACTCAAAGCGTCAACCACAATATTTGCCTTACCCGGATGGTATTGGATAGTCACATCATAATCCTTGAGTAATTCCATCCATCTTCGCTGCCTCAAATTCAAATCATTTTTGGTGAATACATGATGCAAACTATGATCATAACTAAATACCTCATACTTAACTCCATAAAAATAACGTCACCAAATATTAAGAAAAAATAAAACCGCATCCAACTCTAAATCACGAGTATGTAATTCCTATCATGCACCTCTAATTGACGTGAGAGATAAGCTATGACATTCTTATCCGATATTAACACAACACCTAATCTAGAATGTGAAGCATCACAATATACAATAAAGTTCTTAACCTCAATTGTTAATGATAAAATGGGAACAGTGGTAAAAAATGAGTCTTAAGCTTTAGGAAGCTCCCTTCACATTTTCTGGTCCATTCAAACTGTACCTTATTATTTGTCAGATTGGTCATGTGAGTAGCAATTGAAGCAAAATTCCTAACGAAATGATGATAGTAACTATTAAATCCCACAAACTCCTAACTTCCATCACCGAACTAGGTCGTACCTAATTCTCGACCGTTTAGAGCTTTTGGGAATCTACCTTTACCCTTTCTTTTGAGACCACATGCCCTAAAAATGAAACTGAATTCAACCAAAATTCACACTTAGAAAATTTTTCATATAACTATTTCTTTCCAAGGATACCAAAAATAGTACGAAGATCGTTAGCATGCTCTTCACTTACTTTTCAAATACATCAAAAATTTCATTAATATAAACTATCATAAAAGAGTCAAGAAAGTGATTGAATACTACATTCATGAAGCTAATGAAAGCTGCAGTTGCATTAGTCAATCCAAATGACATAACCAAAAATTCATAGTTCCCATAACGAGTCATAAACGCCGTCTTGGGTATATATTTGGGCCTAATCTTCAATTGATTGTACCTGGATCTTAAATAAATATTAGAGAAGACTAGTGCACATTATAATTAGTCAAAACATCATCTATCCTAGGAAAGAGGTACCTATTTAAAATTGTGACCTTATTCAATTGCCTCTAATCTATGAACATCCTCATTCTACCATCCATCTTCTTAACAAATAAAACCGGAGATCTCATGGGAAGCACAAGGTCGAATAAAACCTTTATCAAGAAGCTCTTTGATTTTATCCTTAAAATCTCTCAACTCCTCAAGAGCCATACGAAAAGGGATAGATATGGTGCGCATACCAGGATCTAAGTCAATACAAAAATGTATGTCTCTATCAGAGGAATGCCAGACAAATTATTTGGAAACACGTCACTATATTCGGACACAACCGAAACAGACCCAATTGATGGAGCTTCCATATCAATATACCTAATATGAGTTAACTAAGCTAAAAAACCTTGCTCTACTAATTTTACTGCCCGGATGAAGGATTTAATATTAACTTGCTTAGGCTTGTACACCCCTTCCAAATCTAATTTTTCCCTTCCCAAAATTTCTAGTTCTAAACATAGTATTACAATAAAGTATATCATAATTTGGAGACAACAAAATCATGCGTATGTTGAAGTCAGCCATATCCAATATCACCGAATTGTCCTAAGTCTTAAATCCCATAAACAAAATAGAGCAAGCACAATAAACATGGGTGACTATGACGGACTTACCAACCGGGGTAGAAACATGTATAGAAACATCAAGATATCACACAACATCTCAAAATAAGAGGTGAATCTCACAGACACATAAGAATGGGTTGAACCCGGATCAAATAATTCATTAGCCATTTGTTCGCAGACAAGAATAGTTCCTATGATCAATGCATCAGAAGCCTTTGCCTCAGTCTTGCTCGCCAAGGCATAACATTGAGATCTATTATCTACTTGAGCTACCTCTCTGTCTGGTTGCGTGTTACCTCTACCTTTGTTACCATTTTCATTACCTCTATGACCTCTCTGATTTCCTGATCGTCATACTTGTGGAAATCCGGTACTATTATTACCATTTTCTCCAAGTACAATTGCTCGAGAAGGTTGATGTCCAAACTCAAGCAGACATGGTTTTGGGCAGTTCCACATCATGTGTCCAAGTTCCCCATTACTAAAGCATGTGCGACCTCGACATGATATGTTGCTCACCACGTGCCCAACACTGATCAAATCAAAAATTATTAGAAGGAGTTCCAGTAGGTCAAATAGTAGACTTAATTGGCTTCGCCCCAAGTGTAGGTCAACCGATCCTCTAGCATTGGTGCCCTAAAAAGATCCAGTATTCTTGGCCGTCTTAGACAACCCTTAGCTTGACTGTCTTGCTTCACCCCGTCCACTTTCATGACATAATTAGTCACTTCATTAAAACTCCTTCCTACAAAAGTTATGTGAACAGATAACATTTGTAGCTTTAAATCCAAACCTCTATTGAACAACCAGATCTTCTCCTATTCCATGGTAACCAACTGTTTGGGATATATGGATAAAGGGTGAAACTTGGCTTCATAAGCTACCATATAAATACTACCCTGGTCTAGTTCCATGAACTCCTCCCTCTTTCGATCTCTTAAAAAACTTGGAACATACTTCTCTGAGAATAAGGCATTAACATGGGTCCAAGAAACTACAGATAATGAAGAGACTCTACATTCCATGTAAACTATCCACCATTGCTTGGCCTCATGTTGAAGTTCAAAGGACACGAACTCAACTCCATGTTGGTGAATGATACCCAGCCTATGCATTCTCTCATAAGAATCCACTATGAACTCATAATTATTCTCTATCTCCAAAACAAGAAATGTCGGGGGTTTGAGCTTCAAGAAATTGGTCAACATGTCATGCTTATTATATATCGTCAAAGCACCCATCAAAGGATAGAAGAAGGCATAGTTACCTCCCTACCCAACAGTCATAGGCATATTGTTAGCAACAGGGGGGTTCACAGGAGTTTAAGTAGGTGAAATCATCCCTGAACCAGCCAGCTCTTTCAAAAAAAAGACCTGATTTGTTAAGCTAACACCGGTCCAATAGGAGGGATTCCTATGCTTCAGCTTTCCCTCCTTCAACTTTCTTAACCTTTTCAACATTCTAAACGTCCTTATCTTCTCCTATGACTTTCTCATTTGCCAAAGGGGTCTCATTTACCGAAACATAATTGTTTGGTACATCATCCACGATAGGCGCCACTCTCCCACGACCTCTACCCGTAGATTTTACTCTACCTCTGCCTCGACCACAACCTCTCACTACGGGTTCCTCAGTTGGAGCATTAGCAGGCACAATGGTCCTTACGTGATTATACCTAGTATTAACCATCTACGGTAGAAGAGTGAAATAAGTTATATACCAATTTGAATGCCTGATACAAATTGGAATCAAGTCATAGAACAAAGGAGACAAGAAAGAAATGGACCGAAATTTCTATAACATCTCGAAAAAAAAGTAAAGGTGTCCCCCTACTGTTTCATGAGACTTTATTAGACTCATTATGGTATATTGAGATTAACGAACCTAGGCTCGGATACTAACTTGTGATGATCCAGATCATCATTATTTGCACCCACACTACAACTCAGTGGGAGAACCACTACTAACAACCAACTAAAGCAAGAACTCAAAAAGTTAGGCATTTAAATTACGTAAGCAAGTTAAATAACTAAAGGCAAGGTTCCATTAATGAATAAATATTGAGTATCTAACTAACAATGCAGAAGATAAACCTAGAATATGAAAGTTATTGTACCAAAACTATAGCGATATCTATATCTAACAATATATTACTAACAAACTTTAAGCTAATTAAAGAAAGGTCCATGTCTTAAATAGTGGACATAAAATAAAGAGAATTCTATGGCAGCTCGAATAATGTGGTTCATCATTAAACTCGAAGCAATAACCAATATCCTACACAAGGTCCGTCCACACTCACATGAAGATTCTATGTACTCAACAAAAATTAAAGCAAGTGCATAATTAGTACACAACCACAATTAACTGGTAGGATCAAGCGACTAACCGACAAGTGTAATACAAACAAACAACTACAACATTATAACACATGCATAAATATAAACATATTAGATATTATCATAAAATCAATATCACAGTTCACATAATTCATCACATAGTTTTTCCTCTTACGGAACCTAAGTCAAACTGTTCACATGCAAAAATTTTACAATCAATTAAGTTAGCATGTAAGAATGAGGCAATCTGATCCAAGTATGAGTGCTAAAATGTGGCAGGCAATCCCAATCACACATCAATAACATATCAAGATCATACATTGAAGTCATGATTTCATTGCATCAATATTCATAGATCCATATCAACATCTTTGATCAATATTGCAACATGCATACATATAAAATTATCAAAATGAAGCAAATCAAGTGTATATCACACAATTACAGAATCACAACTATCACATACCTAGAAACAAGCTTGAAACCCTAGACATCAACAGTTTATATATGGAAATCATTAATAAAACACTAAATTCTTGGGAAACTCACAATTTATGAACCCTAGTTCAAAACCCATGCCCCTCACTAGTCAATGAGCGTTAATTCCACCATAGGATTCTTCAAAAAATCATTCCCCATCCATATTAACTCATTCTAAAATGTTCTACGGATTAGAAAATGAGTTCGAAAAGGAAAAAACTTACCTTTAGCTTTAAAAATGGAGGAAAACGTATTGGACCAGGAGTCGTCTCTTTATTCACGAATTTCAAAGCCGTCATCCTAATATAATGGCATCCATCTTGTTGTAGCGGCACTAATATCATTGCAATGGAACAAAATAAACCAGTGATCTTGTCATAAAAAAATTCCTAAAATCCTTAATTCCACATCTACCGCGCCCGCTACAACCTTAACCTTGTCGTTTTAGTAGGGTTCTTGAAGCACAAGAATCCCACTGCAATGGCATGAAGCGAGGCAATGAGTTTCTTAAGTGAATTTCACTTCTCCCTTAAAACAATATCCTCTAAACCCACTACAATTAGAAAGTGCCTTAATGCTAAGATCGATTTCAGATGATATACTAAGCCAAATTCAATTTCGTAAAGTCGTACGAATTTTTAACGAGTTATCTAACCAATTATGTAATCAAATCTGAATTTACACCACCTAATTGCTACCAGATTTTCTTACACCTTGATGACTCTAAATTCCTTCAAATCTGGACAGCTTGGATAAATCCTAATAATCTAGTAAAAAAATTCGGCCTAAGTTTTTGCGCATCGACCATTACACTGGATGCTTCAGAAGTTGGGGTTTTAAGGTTAAATGTCTATGGGCTTCAATAGTTAGGGTATGTAGGGTGAAAAATTGTATGAGTTTCCATAGGGGTAAATAGAGTGAAAATTGTATGAGTTTTTTCTTATGCAGCATAAATTTTCCATTGAAATCTAATTAGTAACATAATATAGTAGTTTTATTTTTCCTTTTTGAAACTTTAATCAATTTTATGCATTTTTAAAAATAATACGGACATGTTTTCCTCCAATTATAATTTAGTGGAGACAATGTGTACGTTGCCACAAACACTTTTTAAGACAAAAATCTCTTAAACGTGAATGATTGGCATCTTAGGTATGCACGTTCATGTGCTTTCTGTCGCGCTCCCGAGCGGCTGGCCTCATGGGGTAACTACAACAATTTGATATTTATTTTCAAAATTATTTAGTCCGACACAAAATTCGTTACTAATTAATTATCTTTTGTGACAGAAATCTATTTCTTATTTAAGTCCACGAGCAATATATCGTTAGTAATGAAAAGTTTTATATCGTAGAAAATTTTTCCACTCAAATTTTCCACCATAAATAATTTGGTGCCATTTATTGAGTGTCATCAGTGACAAATATTTAGTTATTGGTGACATAGTATATTGCACTAATAATGCATTCAATTTGTGACAAACTTGTTTGTCTTAAGATAGATATAATTTTATACGAAAAAAAATTCGTCATAAAAAATAACATGTTACAGCAGCGAAAAGTAAAAGTTCATAGTTAAAGGCTGTAAGCTTTAGCACAAATATTTTATACTTTTTTGTGACGTTAGTTTTTGTCATTGATAAATAAGCAATGAGTGAAGATTATATTATTGTTCCTAATCAACATGGGATTACGTGATGACCATTGTTTTGTCACAAAATATGTAATATTAAAATAGTGACGACTTGTAGATGAAAAATCAATTACTTTCTATGAAAGAGATCATAGCTAAAAATAAAGTAATTCTTGCTATAATTTTTTATGATTTAAAACACTACAATAAAAGGAGTTAACAACTGTTGGGTTTTAGCAAGTGTGAACGGGAAAAGAAAAGAGAGAATATGAAAAGTAAGGGAACTACTTTGGAGGGAAAATTAAAAGTCATTTTCAAAGTGCAAATGAAATGTCATTTCTCCCATATCGGCAAAAGAAACTGAAATTGTTGTCCTTATAGAAGGAAACACTTTCATTACTTCTTAAAGAGTTAAGAAGAAGATGCCTCCTATCGCCGTCGTCGTAGTCGCTCGCTCGCTCGGCTCGGCTTTGACTTTGGCTTTGGCTTTGGTTATTTTTTCCAAAAGACACAACTTTCTGGATAAAATGGGTCTGGACAGATTTCACTGAACAGACATGTTCCTTGCTGAAAATGGCTATAAAAGGAAGTCAATTTTTTATTTTTTAAACACTAAAAATTTTTCTTTCTCTATATTTATTTTTCTCTCAAATTAAAATCAAAGTGTCGATCGGCTCAGTCTGTGTGACTTGTTGATGTTCTTATGTTCGTTGAAGTTAAATAAGTTTGAGATACCGCTATTTCTTTAACAGGTTTGATCCGTTTTATCTTGGGAGAAATTAATCCACAACCTTGAAGTGAGGGAATTAAATTTCTTAAGGACACACAGTAGTTTCTGTGAACTCAGATTAATTCTTCTATTTTATATTTTTTCTGCTTCATCTTATTTCTATTTCTGTTTATTAACCTTATAAATACAGGTTATTGTAAGATAATAACAATCTTACGAAATTTAACAGTTTCCGTATTATAAATACTTAATCTATATGTCATTTCTGAGAGAAAAAAATGACTAATTCAAGTCAAACAAATGCTGGAACAGTAAGTGTTGCAACAACAATGGTTGCCCATAATTGTTCAAATGCGGCCTTAAGAGATGGCAAGAACAGATTTTCTTCTATCTCACTACGTTGAGTCTGTAAAAGTTCATCAATAAGAATGTTCCTGTTATGTCAGATGAAACTCCGGCTGATGAAGGATTCTTGGTAACAGAAGCATGGACACACTCAGATTTTTTATGTAAAAATTATATTTTGAGTGGTCTGCAAGATTATCTGTACAGTGTGTACAGCAATGCCAAAACCTCAAAAGAACTCTGGATGATTTAGAAAAGAAGTACATAACAGAAGATGCCGGAATGAAGAAATTCATTGTGCAAAAATTTCTGGACTATAAGATGATAGACAGTAAGACTGTCCTCACTGATGTTCAAGAATTGCAGGTCATAATCCATGATCTCCTTGCTTAAGGTATAAATTTATTTAATGCCTATGTTAGAAATATTAAGTTTTCCCTTAATACTCACATAACCTTTAATGTAGGATTGATTGTGAATGATGCTTTTCAAGTGGCTGCAATTATTTAAAAGTTACCTCCATTGTGGAAGGACTTTAAAAACTACTCGAAACACAAATGTAAGGAGATGAATGTTGAAGATCTCATAGTAAGGTTGAGAATCGAATAGGATAATAAGGTTGTAGAAAAGAGGTCACGTGGTAATTCAGCAATATCTGGAGTAAATTTTGTTGAAGAAGATTCCACAAAATTAAAGAAAAGAAAGAAAGCATATGGTCCAAAAAGCAATCCTCCTAAGAAGAAATTCAATGGAAACTGCTTTAATTGTGGTAAACATGGTCATAGGAATAATGAATGTCAGGGTCCTAAGAAGGACAAGAAAAAGAAAGATCAACAAAACTTGGCTGATTCCAAAGGAGAAATGGACGATCTCTGTGCAATGCTTTAAGAATGTAACTTGGTTGGAGATCAAAGAGAATGGTGGATAGATTCTGGTGGCTCATCCCTTGTTTGTACAAACAAAGAATTATTTTCATCATATACTCCAACACTTACAGATGAAAAATTACATATGGCAAACTCCGCTGTTGCAAAGTTGGAAGGAACTGGCAAACTCCGCTGTAGCAAAATCCTATTAAAGATGACATCAGGCAAGGTGGTGACTTTGAATAGGGTCTCATATGTTCCAGAATTGAGAAAGAATTTAGTTTCAATTCCAGTACTGACCAAGAACGGATTTAAATGTGTATTTATTTCTGATAAAGTAGTAGTAAGAAAAAATGATATGTATCTAGGAAAAGGCTACCTTAGTGATGCCTTTTCAAACTCAATGTAATTGCAGTTGATATGAATAAAGATTTTGCTTCTTCTTACTTGCTTGAGTCTAAATGTTTATGGCATGAATGTTTGGGACACCTTGGTAACAAAACCTTGCGAAAACTGATTAGCTTAAATATTTTGCCAAAAATTTGAGTGCAATAAATCAAAATGTCAAATTTGTGCTGAATCTAAGTATGCTAAGCATTTTTATAAATCTGTTGAAAGGAATTCAAATCCTTTAGAATTGATTCACACTGAAATTTGTGACTTGAAGTCAACACCATCACGTGGTGGGAAAAAGTATTTCATAAGTTTTATTGACGATTGCACTAGATATTGTTATGTCTATATGCTAAATAGTAAGGATGAAGCAATAGATTCATTTAGGCAATATAAAACTGAAGTTCAAAATCAGTGAGATAAAAAGATCAAAATGATCAGAAGTGATAGAGGTGGAGAATATGAATCTCCATTTGTAGAAATATGTTTAGAAAATGGAATAATCCATCAAACTAATGCTCCCTACACTCCTCAGTCTAATGAAATTGCAGAAAGAAAAAATCGAACTTTAAAAAAAATGATGAATGCATTACTTATAATTTCAGGTTTACACTAGAACTTGTGGGGGGAAGTTATCCTTACAACAAATTAGATAGTTAACAATGTGCTTCACTCAAAGACAAATGTAATTCCATATGAGAAATGCAAAGGTAGAAAACCCAATTTGAAATATTTCAAAGAGTGGGGGTGTCTAGCCAAAGTCCAAGTTCCTATACATAAGAGGGTAAAAATTGGACCTAAGACTATGGATTGTGTATTTATTGGATATGCCACAAACAGTAAGGCATGTCGATTTTTGGTTCTTAAGTCCGAACATTCGGATATTCATGATAATACGGTAATGAAATAAGATAGTGCTGAATTTTTTGAACATTTCTATCCGTATAAAACTAGACTTGAGTCATCTAGTGGGGGGCTAAAACAATCCAGAGAAGAACCAAAAGAGAATGAACAAAATAAAGAAAGTCCAAGACGCAATAAACGTCTAAAGTCATCTACTTCATTTGGATCAGATTTTGTAACATTTCTTCTTGGAAGTGAGCCTCAAACATTCAAGGAAGCAATGTTGCCTAGCGACTCAACCTCTTGGAAGGAGGCTGTTAATAGTGAAATTGAATCAATCTTAAGCAATCATACTTGGGAGTTTGTTGATATTCCTCCAGGGAACTAACCCTTGGATTAAAAATGGATCTTTAAAAGGAAGATGAAAGACGATGGAACTATTGATAAATATAAAGCAAGATTTGTTGTCAAAGGGTTTAGACAAAAAGAAGGTCTTGATTATTTTGACACATACTCGCCAGTGACAAGGATTACATCAATTCGGATGTTAATTGCACTAGCTGCAGTATACGGTTTTGAAATTCATGAAATGGATGTGAAAAGAGCCTTCTTAAATGGAGAGCTTGAAGAGGAAATTTACATAGAACAGCCTGAGCTTTTTGTAGTTCCTAGTAAAGAAAAGAAAGTGTGCAAACTCATTAAGTCAGTTTATGGGCTAAAACAAGCACCAAAACAATGGCATGCAATATTTGATCAAACCATGTTGTCAAATGGATTTAAGATCAATGAATGTGATAAATGTGTTTACATTTATGATACTCTAAATCAGGAAGTTATTTTATGCCTATATGTAGATGATATGCTTATAATGAGCAAAGACATTGCTAATATAAAAGCTACAAAGCGTATGCTTGCAAGTAAGTTGTATATGAAAGATTTAGGAGTTATTGATGTGATATTATGAATTAAAATTATTAAATCTCCTAACGGTCTAGCATTGTCTCAAAATTATTATATTCAAAAGATACTTGAAAAATTCAAATTTTTGAATTTTAAAAGGGCAAAGACTCCAATTGATGTAAATCTTCATCTTGCAAAGAATAAAGGTGAAAGTTAGTCTTAATTGGACTATGCTAGCCTATTGGGAAGCTTAATGTATGTCATGAATTGTACACGACCAGACAGAGCTTGCGCTATCAGTTAACTGAGTCAATACACAAGTAATCCTCATCATAATCATTGGTTGGCAACGAAATGAGTTTTGGGATACTTAGGTGATACTCAAAACTATGCTTTACTTTACAACAGATATCCAGCCGTTCTTGAAGCATATAGTGATGCAAATTGGATTACTAGATCAACTGAAACAAAATCCACAAGTGGATACGTTTTTACTATTCTGGAGGAGCAATATCTTAGAAAAGGCAGGTGAAGAAGCTGAATGGCTCAGGAATATTTTAGAAGATATTCTATTTTGGCCCAAACCAATGGCCCCTATATGCATACATTGTGATAGTAAACATGCAATAGGAAGGGGTGGAAGCATTGTGTATAACGGCAAGTCTCGTCACATAAGAGGAAGATATTTAACTTCATTTTAACGACAAGGGTAAATTTAAGCAATAAATCAAAGTTGGAGGATATTTTTGACCCTTTTAAGCTAGGCGAAGCTTCTATTCTTTTATTGATTTGAAATTGGTCATGCTTAAATTGATCAATTTGGTTTGAGTTATTATCTTGTAAAATGATTAAAAATAATAATAATAAAAATCTAATTTTGTTAAATTCTATTCACTTATAATAAATTGCAAAAATTCTAATTATGGTTTCATTTTGTTAAAAAATAAATAAATTATATTTTGTTTAAATATTTTGGTAAAGTTGATCAAATATTGTTAATTATTACATTATATTGAATCATATTCCTAAGAATAGTAAAAAAAATAAGTAACCTAAGTCATCGGATAACTGCGTAAATAAGAACCTCTTACCCATTTTCTGTAAATTTATTAAATTTAATCTGTTAAAATATTTTTATATTAAGTTTTTGTATGTTCTTTAAAAAATTAAGTGTCGACTCTCTTCAAAGTATTTTTCTTAAATTATTTTATACTTAGAAACATTTCAAAAAGTCTTTTTTTAAATAGTAAAATTGCAGCATTACACTAACGAAATGACGATTGTAACTAGAAAGTCCCACAAAATTCCTACTTCCGTCAATGAACTAGGCCTAATCCAATTCTCAATTGTTTCAACCTTTTGGGGATCTACACTTACCCCATATTTTTATACCACATGCCCAAAAATGCAACCGACTTCAACAAAAATTCACACTTGGAAAATTTTTCACATAACTTTTGCTTTCCAAGGATACGCAAAATAGTACGAAGATGGTTAGCGTACTCTTCTTCACTTTATATATAAACAAAAATGTCATCAATAAAAACTATCACAAAAGTGTCAATAAAGGGCTTGTATACTACATTCATCAAGCTCATGAACGACATAACAAAAAATTCATAGTGCCCATAACAAGTCCTAAACCCATCTTTGTTAGTCTTGTACACCTCTTCTCTTGTAATTGGTCAAAAAGATCATCTACCCAAAACAAGGGGTACTTATTCCGAATAGTGACCTTATTTAGTGGTTGGTAATCTATGAACATCCTAATGCCACCATTCACTTTCTTAACAAATAAAGCAGAGCACCCCATGGGGAAGAACTAGGTCGAATAAAACCTTTATCAAGAAGCTCTTGGAATGATAGAAATGATTCGCATACAAGGATCTAAGTCAATACAAAAATCAATGTCTATATCAAGAGGCATGCCGGACAAATCAGTTGGAAAAACTTCACCAAATTCGAACACCACCATAATAGACCTAATGGATGGAACTTCTATCTTAATATCCTTGACATGACCTTAATAAGCTAAACAACCTTGCTTACTAATTTACTAGACCGGATGGGAATATAATCTTAACTTGGTTAGGCTTGTACACCTCTTCCAATTCTAATTTCTCCCTTCCCTGAATTTCTAGAGTCACAACATTAGTATTAGAATCAAGAACATCATAATGGGGAGACGACCAAGTCAAGCCTAAGATTACGTTGAAGTCATCCATATAAAAAATCACCAAATCGGCTCAAGTCTGAAATACCATAAACAATGTACGGCAAGCACGATAAACATGGGGTACTATAACGAACTCACCAACTGGATAGAAACATGTATAGAAACATCAATCATATCACACAACATCTCAAAATCAAAGGTGAATCTCACAGACACATAACAATAGGTTGAACTCGGATCAAATAATACATTATCTATTCGGTTGCAAACAACAGTAGTTCATGTGATTAATGCATCAGATGCCTCTTCCTCATTTTTTCATGGAAAGGTATACTATTGAGATATATTATCCACTAGAGCTACCTTCCCGCCTAGTTGCACATAACCTCTACCTTGGTTAACATTTTCTCTACCTCCATGACATCTCTTATTTCCTCCTCGTTCTACATGTGGACTTCCCCTACCTTTATTACCATTTTCCATGGGCACAACTGCTAAAAATAGTTGTTGTCTAGGCTCAAGCGGAGGCGACTATGGGTAGTTCCTCATCATGTGTCCAAGTTTTCCACAACAAAAGCATATGCGCCCTCGACATGGTATGCTGACAGCCACGTGCCCAACACTCTAATAAGATAAAAAATTATTAGAAGGAGTTCCGAATAGTTACCGCTAGAGGCAGGCATGTCGGTCTACATTGTCTTGGCCGCGAGTGTAGGTCGACCAGATCCTGTAGCATAGGAGCCCTCAAAATTTCAAAAATTCTTGGTCGTCTTAGACTACACCTTAGCTTGAATTCACGCTTCTTCCTCACAACTTTCATGACATAATCGGTCACTTCTTAGAAACTCCTTCCTATAGAAGTCATGTGAACAGATAACACTTGTAGCTTATCATCCAAACCTAGAATAAACAACAAGATCCTCTCCTCTTCTGTGGTAACCATTTGTGTAGAATATGTAGATAAAGGTCGAACTTGGTTCATAAAAAGCCACAAACATACTACCCTGCTTTAGTGTCACAAAGTCATTCTTCTTGCGATCTCACAAAGTCCTAAGCACATATTTTTCTGAAAATAAGACATGAAATTTTGTCCAAGTAAGTGGAGGTAATGTAAAGGCTCTTCATTCCATGTAAGCTCTCCACCATTGATTAGCCTCACCTTGAAATTGAAAGGACACAGACTCAACTTCATGTTGGTGAATAATACCAAACTTATGCAACCTCTCACAACAATCAACTATGAACTTTAAAACATCCTCTATCTTCGTACCAAGAATTATTGGGGGCTTGAGCTTGAAGAACATGGTCAACATATCATGCTCATTACCGGTCATCAAGGAACCCAACAAAGGATGGAAGAAAGCATAGTTACCTATATCCCCAACTAGCTTGGGCTCATTGTTAGAAACATGGGGATTCACGGGTGCTTGTGTAGGTGAAAACATCCCCGGACCAGCCAACCCTTTCAAAAAAGACATGATCTGTAGAGCTAACACCGGATCAATGAGAGAAATTCCTATGGATTCAGCTTGCCATTCTTCACCTTGCTCAACCTCTTCAACATTATAAACATCCCCATCTTCTCTTATTACTTTCTCATGTGCCATAGGGTTGTCATTCACCGGACCATAATCGTTTAGTACGTAATCCACGACAGACGCCACTCTCTCGCAACCTCTACCCTTAGATCTTCCTCTACCTATGCCTCGACCGTGACCTCTCACTGTGGGTTCTTCAACTGGAGTATCACCAGGAGCTACGGGCCTAACACCATTGTATCTATTATTAATTATCTTCATATAGAACAGTGAAAGAAGTTAGATACCAATTTGAATCGCTCAATATCAATTAGAATCAAGTCACAACACGAAGAAGACAAGAAAGAAGTTGAGATTTCTTAAAGTCCTATAGCCTCTCGAAGAAAAGCAAAGGCATCCCCGTAACATTCCGTGAGACTCTATTAGACTCATTTAGGTACATCGAGATCAACGAACCTAGGCTCTGATATCATCATTGTGATGATCCAGATTAATGTGATTGGAACTCATACTACAACTCGGTGGGAGAACCACTACTAACAACCAACTAAAGCAAGAAATCTAAAACTAAGGTATTTAAGTTATTGAAGCAAGTTAAATAGCTAAGGAAAGGTTCCATTATTTAATCATGATCTAGTAATTAACTAACAATGTGGACGATAAACCTAGAATCTGAAAGGCAATGTACCATAACTATAACAATATCCATATCTAACAAGATATTACTAACGAACTATGAACTAACTAAAGTAAGGTATATGTCTAAAATAGTGGACATAGACTAAAGAGAATTCCATGGCAGCCCAAATAATGTGGGTCACCCTTGAACTCGAAGAGATCACCGATCTCATAAGCAAGGTCTGTCAACAGTCGCGTGAAGATGTCTTGTACTCAATAAGGGAAAGTGCAGAATCAGTCCACAACCACAGTGTACTGAGTGTACTGGTAGGACCACACATCTCTCTTACTGGTGTAATACAAACAAGCAATTACAACATTACAACACATGCATCAATAACAACAAATTAAATATTATTATAAAAATCAATATCACAATCCTCATGCTTTATCACATAGTTCGAACTCTCACAGAACCCAAATGCAAACTTTAACCATTCAAAAACGTGGCAATCCGATCCCATTTTTATGTCGAAACGTGGCAATCGATCCAAATAAGCATGCTAGAATCTGGCAATCGGATCCACGTTAGAGTGTCGAAAGATGATAGTCGATCCCTATCAAACATCAAGATCAAGCATTTAGTTCTCGATTTCATAGTATAAATATTCATATCTCCTTTTTAAACAACTATGATCAATATTGCAACATGCATACATATACAAGTATCACAACGAAGAAAAGAAGTGTTTATCACACAACTATAGAATCACAACCATCACTTACCTCAGAACTAGCTTGAAACCCTAAACAACCTTATCGTTCAAATTTCATATTCGTTCCGCTTGTTCCTGGTATATAATCAACAATTTATACATACAAAATCAACAAAGAAACACTAAATGCTAGGAAAACTCACAATCTATGAACCCTAGTTCAAAACCCATGACCCCAACTAGTCAATTAGGGTGAATTCCAACATAGGCTTCTTCTAAAAAATCCTTCCTCATCAATATTTCATCCATTCTAAAAGGTTCTATGGATCAAAAAATGAGTTCGGGGAGTAACAAAGCTTATCTAGCTTCAAAAATGATGGATAGTGAGTTGGAATAGCCCTAGAGTCATCTCTTAACACAAAAAGTTAAAAAATACAAATTAAGGTCGTCTAAGGATTTTATTTAGGAATCTTAAACTCGTCATCCCACTACAACGACATCCATCCCGTTGTAGTGGCATCTCTGCAGTGACATTAATCCTGTCGCAGCGGCAAAAAAGGAACCAGTTAGCTTGTCTTGAAAAAATCCCAAGATCCTTAAATCCATCTCCGTATCGTTAGCTACAGTTACACCCCTCCCGCTGTAGCGGCATCATTGCAGTAGAAAGAATGCCTCTGCAACGTCACGAAGCGAGGCATTGAGCTCCTCAAGGGAATTTCATCTCCCCTTTAAACAACATACTCTTAACCCACTATGCTCAGAAAGTTACTTGCACGCCAAGATAGATTCCCGATCATCTACTTATCAAAAATTCATTGTCGTAAAGTCGTATAGATTCATTTATAAGTTATCTAACTGATTACGTAATCAAATCCGCATTTACTCCACACGATTACTACCAGATTACCTTAAACCTTGATGACTTTAAATTCCTCCAAATCTGGACAAGGTTGGGAAAATCCTAGTAGTATGAAAATGTTTTTTCCGGCCCTGATTTTTCCCCATTAACATTTCTATAAAAATGAAACCCACCCGTTACACTGGATTCTTCAAATGTTGGGCTTTTATGTTTAAATGTCTATGAACTTCAATAGTTAGGGTATGCTGGATGATATATTGTATGAGTTTCCATATGAGTAATTACAGTGAAAATTGTATGAGATTTTTTTTATGTGGCAATACTTTTCAATTGAAATTTAACCAATGCCATAATATTAATTTTGTTTTTCTCTTTTTTGCAATTTTTAATCAATCTTCTACATATTTAAACATAGTAGGGACATGTTTTTCACCAATTATAATATAGTGGAGACAATGGGTATGTTGCCACAAAAACTTTTGGGAACAAAAATATTTTAAGCACGAACGACTAGCATCTTGGATCTCACGTGCTTGCTGTCGCGTTTGCGAGCGGTTGGCCTCGCGGGACACTACAATAAATGTGATATTAGCTTCAAAATTATTAGGTGCGACACAAAATTCATTACTAATTATTCATCTTTTGTGACAAAACATTATTTCTTATTTAAATTCACGAGCAATATATTGTTAGTGACAAAACGTAAAATATCGTAGCAAATTTTGTCCTCTCAAATGTTCCACCAAAAATAATTTGGTGCAATTTATTTAGTGTCATGAAAGACAAATTTTTAGTTATTAGTGACATAGTATATTGTTGGTAATAATGCATTCAATTTGTGAAGAACTAGTTTGTCTTGAGATAGATATAATTTTTTATATGAAAAATATTTCATCATAAAAAATAACATGTTACATAATCGAAAAATGAAATTTCGTGGTTAAACGTTGTAAGCTTTAGCCAAAAATTGTACACTTATTTGTGACATTAGTTTTTGTCACTGTTACATAAGCAATTAGTGAAGATTATTTCATTCTCTAATAAATATGGGATGCAGTGACAATCATTGTTTAGTTACAAAATATGCAATTTTAAAATAGTGACGACTTGTAAATGAATAATCAACTATTTTCTATGGATCTAATGGGGGAAATGAACCAACTAGTGAAATCCCACATACTTGATGACAAAATTTATGGAATTTTTTTTAAAATTTAGTTACAAAGTCGACTCTTTCTCTTTCTTTTTGATCAACTTGATAAATTTTTGGAGAATGAATTGACTAGGGTAAGTTCTACTTAAATACTAGGATAAAATGAATAATACAAAGTAGTTTATGGGTTAAAGGATGTAGTTTAGGGGTCTAACACATAAGAAAAAGACCAAACGTCCCCTGACTCAAAAGTTGTTCGGCCCAACTACGGACTGACAGTCCTTTCAATCGCCGACTAGATTTAGAGGAGGAATGTTGAGGGGTCTTATCCATGGATCAGGACCATGGCCCATGGTTTGACTTATGGTCTATGGGTCCGACCATTGGCCAACCCTTAGATATTTTTTTGGATTGTTTATGGGTGGGCTGCAAATGGCCACCCACGGATCTTACCTGCAGTTTGTGGGTCACCCTACGGTCAATGGGTGATGCTAGTCAGCGGAACCTACAACTTCTGATTTCTACAATCTGTTTTATCTAGAATATATGGTGTAACACTATCTCCCCCTTAGGAACATTTGTCCTTAAATGAAGACTAAAATAGTTTTATTTTGAGGGGAAGAGCTGCAACCCTACCACTCAATACTGGAAACTAAAATCTGATTGAAATAAGTTCTAAGAACGTGTATATATGATGAAAATGCAAGTACTCCTGAAGGAACATGATACTAAGGCTGAATATATGCATGAATGACTGAAAATCTAAGGATTAAGTACTACATCATGCTTGAATGGATTCAAAAGGAGAGAGATGAGGATACTTGACTTTCATGGCTTCTTCTGCTTCGCAAGTATCCCCATGGACTGACTACTCCACAAAATCTTAAAGCGACCTCGTTGTTTCTCAACCTTCGAACATGAAGATCAAGAATATATATTGGCACATCCTACTATGTAAGACTGTCCTTCACAGCTAGACTTTTCAATGGTACTATAGATGCTGGATCACCTACACACTTCATAAACAACGAATTGTGAAAGACCGGATGCACTAGTTCGGCTGTCAATTCTAACTCATAAAACACTTTACCAACTCTTTTCAACATCTTGTAATGGCCTATATATCTAAGGCTCATCTTTTCTTTATTGTAAAATCTCATCACCTCCTTCATAGGTGACACTTTCCTGAAAACACAATCATTAATTTGGAATCCATGTCTCTTCTCCTTAGATCTGCATATGACTTCTTCTGATTGTAGGTTTTCTTAAGTCTATCTTTAATGAGCAAAATTTTTCCATGGAATCATGAACAAAATATGTCCTTATCAAGGCTGCTCCAGCGACTTCACACCAACCAGCTAGAGATTTGCATATACGTCTATATAGTTTCTTATAAGGGGGCATCTGAATATTATAATAATAGATATTGTTGGAGGAGAACTCTATAAGAGGAAGGTGATTATCCCAACTATCCTTGAAATCAATCACACAAGCTCTCAATATGTCTTCTAAAGTACGAATGGTACACTCTGCTTGGCCATCCGTCTGAAGATTAAATATGTGCTAAGATTTACCTGAGTACTCAGACCTATACTTCCAGAAATGAGAGGTAAACTAAGGAACTCTATCTATGAGGATAGAGAAAGGAACCCCATGAAACCTAACTGTTTCATTAATGCAAAGATTGGCAAAGTCAACTTCCGAATGTGTCGTCTTATTAGCCAAAAATTGTGCAGCCTTAGTAACTTTATCAATTACCACCCAAATGGATCCATTTTGTTAGCGAGTACGAGGTTATCATGTTATGACGTTCATGTTGATCACTTCCTACTTCCACGTAGTAATGTCAATATCTTGAGTCATACTCCACATTTGTGATGTTCTACCTTCACTTGCTTACAATTAGGGCACTAAGACACCAAATGTGCTATATATCTTTTCATACCATTCCACTAATAGATTTTCCGCAAATCACGGTACATCTTAGTGGTGCTTGGATCAATAGAATACTTGTAGTTATGGGTTTTTGAAGAATTTCTATAGCAATTCACCCATCTTATGAACACATAGACAATCTTTATAGCGAAGCATAACATCTCCCCTTAGGAGAAAATCTTAACTCTCTATTGAAGTTGAAACATTAGATGAAGTTTTATATGATCACGGTCTTGCCTTTCCATAACCTTCACTACCATTGAATATTCGTCCATTCTAAACTATTACACCACCATCTGACATATTCATAAGGCGATATCACAGGAGAGCATGCCTACGAACATCCTTTCCTAGTTTTTTTCTTTCTTCCTTAACATGTGCTACATTATCCATAGATAGTCTGCTAAGAGCATCTGCTACTACGTTGTCCTTACCATGATGGTAAAGCACATTCATATCATAGTCCTTGAGTAACTCAAGCTATCTCCCTCTAAAAAGATTCAAATCTTTGTCGGTGAATACATACGATAGACTCTTATGGTCTGTGAGCACATCAATGTGAACTCCATACAAGATATGTCTCTAAATCTTAAGTGAAAACACTCTGATGCAAGCTCGAGGTCATGAGTGGGATAGTTCTTCTCTTGAACCTTAAGATGTTTAGAATAATAAGCTATAACCTCACCTCGCTGCATAAAAACACAAACTAGAACAACTCTAGTGGCATCAAAATAGATCACACAACCGTTTGAACGCACTGATAGAATTAAAACATGAGTTTTCGTAAACCTTGTTTCTGTTTTGAGAAGCTCTTATCACAAGCATCTGACCATTGAAAATTAATCTTTTCATGATTCAACTTAGTCAATAGATAAACCATGGATGAAAATCCTTCTACAAACCATCTGTAATTATAACCCAAAACTAATAAGTTGTGACTCTCTCAATAAGTTATGACTTTTCCTAAGGGTTGTGAATTCTCGGAAAGGTCATGACTTTTCAGAGAAGACACAAAAACATTTGTTCATATAAGTTGTGATTTTTTTCAAAGTGTTGTAATTTTTTGAGGAGTTGTGACTTTTCCAATGAATTGTTATTTTTAAAATAAGTTGTGACTTTTTCAAAGAGTGGTGATTTCTTGGAAAGGTCATGAACTTTGCCCTCAACCCGTTTACAAGCCTAAATGACGCCTCAGACCGTTCATGAACTAGGTTGTGTGATGGTTGAAAATATGGGCAACTATAGGATAATGCTTGCATGTTTTACTCCTATGAGAGTGTGAGAGTTGCATGGTTTCATTGTATCTTTATTGATTTTTTAGTGAGAGCATGGAGATATTCTTGATTTGAGGGAACTTTAATGTATTTAATGAAATATGGTATTGCATTAGATAACAACATAATGTAAGCTTGAGCTTGTGTTGAGATGTTCTAGGAATCATTTGAAGTGTTTTGATCATGATTGAATGAAACATTCAGTTGAGAGTAATGTTGTTATAACACTTCCATGCTATCTGTCATTGAATATTGTAATAGACACCTTTACTGAGCTAAATGTATTATTGACATACTTAAGGACAAATAAAAGCTTAAGCTGGGGGTATTGACAATTTGTAGATTTTCCTTAATAGAGGTCTATTTAGCTTATTAATGAGTGTGCTCAATGTCTAATTTTGTCATATTCTTATGATATGTTGATTGTTTGCATGTATGAAGAAAAATGGATAAGACAAGGATTAATGTTTTAAAGAATGGCCAAAAATGTAAAAAGAATTACAAATAATATATTGTTGATCGCCATATGAGAAAGGACAACGACCGGTGATGATGATCTCTGTCAAAATAATGCACAAAGCTTGTTTCTTTAGAAAAAAATTGTGTATGCCCAATAAAGAAAGTGATGCACCACAGAAGAAAGATGAACTTGCTGAACGTCGCCAAAAAATACTATGCAAAGAGAAAAAAATAAATTCTTTAGAGGCTAAGCAAGATGGTAATCAGTGATCCAATAAATGTGAAAAGCAGACTAAAATTAGTTTTCCATTTGAGGTTAAATCACATAACGCGTATTATATGAAAATGTAGCACCTCATATCCTAGACAAAGTGGAATGCACATTTCAGAAGTTGCAGGTCCCACGGATGGGCACCACCCACGGACCGTAGGTGGGTTCCGTGCATGGCCACCTACAGCTCCTTCCTAGAACCAAGAATAAAAGTATCATTGAGGAATGACCCATGGATGGACCCAAATACCATAGGTTAGACCAAAAGTCATGGTTCTTGTCCCTGGATTGAGAGCCCAAAACCCCCTCCTCTAAAAGACAATGACGGTTGACAGGATGAACTGTGGGTATGTCGATTGTCTGTTGGCCTGTCCATCAATTGGACCAGACAACTTTTAAGTCAGAATTATTTTAGTCTTTCTGTGTTGGACCCCTAAACTACGTCGTTTGGGTAAGTTTTATCCTAATAACATAATTAGAACTCACCCTAATGAACTTATTCTACAAAAATTCATTAAGTTGCACGAAAAGAAAGAGAAAGAGTCGACCCAACCGCGTAAGAATAAAACTATTTATCTTCAAAATCAGTGCGAAAATTGAACAATTTCTTTGTGAATTTCGCCATGTTTGTGGGATTTCACTAGTGGGTTCCTTTCACCCATTGGGTCCCTAGAATTTTGTCAAATTTTTATTCCCTATATAATGTTTAGACATAGGGTTTCTTACACTTTAGATTATTGTTGTTATTCAGTTGTTAGAGTAATCCAAATAATATTATCATATTTTCATAGAATTTTTGCTTAATTATTTGCATAAAACTCAGAACACTAGTCGTGAAGATTCATCTAGTTCATGAAGTACATTGTAGGTCAATTTATTCAGTTTTACATGATCATGTTAAGAATGTTTCATTATCAATATACTAATGTTGCATTTTCAGTTAATATGTCAGTATTTTAATAAATTTTAGGAATGTTTCTTTTATATCATTGCTTTGTTTAGTTATATATACATTGTTTAATTTTATCTTATCTTCTATGCTAATAAACATTCAAGTACTAACACATAATATGCTCTACAACTTCTCGTGATGTAGGTTTAGGTCCTCAACATCCAGATCCCACATAGATTGGTTCCCAATCTATAGTTAAGCATTATCAGTAGTGAGTCCTCGTTCTTTGAGGACGGTTGACATGTCATTTTTGTATTTTCAGTCTTTTAGTTTCAGCTGCTAGAGTTAGTTGGGGAATGTCCCAATATCTCTAGTCATTTTTTTCCAAACATAGTTACATTCAGTTTTTAGTAGAGTTTGACCCTTTAATAGTCAATAAACTCTATTATTATATATACAGAATGAAAATAGTTATTCCCCATTATTATATTCTATGCTATGTTATAAGCTTCCACACAGTAGGTCTATTTTTTAAAAAATCTTTAAGTATGTTTATGATATGTTGGCAGGGTTCGCTTGAGGTCACTCGTGATCTTAGGTCCTGTGTTAACGTCCAGATAATTTTGAAAATTAGAGAAAGTAAGAAATATTTTTTGTTTTGAGAGAATATTGACCTATGTGAAGAAGACTTTCTAGCTTTTGGCCAAAACCAAAGGTAATTCTACACCAAACTCAACTTTTCAGAACTAACAATACCATTAGAACTTCATTTCAAGGCCATTTACTAATGTTACATACATGCAGATTTAGCCAGCCATGGATTCATACTCTAAAGTCATATATATCTATATTTAACTTTAGTTAATGTAATCCAGTAAAATCAAGAGTTCAACATACGTATAGATGTGACCAACCTAACACTTCAAATGAAATAATAACACTTCAAGAACTCCAGTAAACCAAATCACAAACAAGCTTTAATGTCTGGAAAAGATTGCAAACTCTTAAAATTTAATAGAAGTTATAAGAAAATTACTATTTATATACACAAATCGAGGTTCTATTGAAATAAATTCAACACACTTAGAACTACAAATTTTACAATTTATGTTCATTTTTCAAAAAAAAAATAAAAATTCAATGAACCCAGAAAAAGAGATAGCTACAAAACAACTGCTAAGATTTAGAATCAACAAAATATGAAAAATAAATAGACGTTAACATGAGTGGCACCTTACAAGCTTTGAGCAGCTTCAAAACTTTGAAAATATCAAAATCTTGTAGTGATAATAAAACATCGAACCTTCCTTCTTAAAACCGTTCCAGCAACTTCTGATTTTTTAAGATTTTTGAGAACCTTTTGCCTTAAAACTTCAAAACACTTCAATCTGCTACAGATTTATGAATGGGCTAAAGAAAAACAAGTAAGATTTTGGAAGAAAACATTCTATTAAATTTGAAGCGATTTACCATATTTGAGGGTGAAAATTTGAAGAACTTCTAAGAAAACTTGAGCTAATGGAGACAAATGAAGTGTAAACATGAGAAGAGGAGTGTTTGAGAAAAAAAGTTGAGCTAAGGGAGAGAAAGAGTTGTGTGTACTTTTATATTTGAGTTTTTCCTTTCTTTTCTTTTTAAATTTTCATGTACGTTAAATTAAATTGACTTACTTGGAGCGGCCATGTCACCACAAATTTCATTTAGATGCTACAAATTACATGTTGCCACAGAAGAATATGGAGCAAAAATATTGGTATAAGCGGGAAGAAATAATTGAGATTTAGCAACGACTATTAGCGGAAAATTAGCATAAGTCGCCACTAAATGTTTATCTATTGTGACGCCTTCATATGTCGTCACTGGATAGATAACTTTTGTTGCAACAAATACGTTTGCCGCTAAATATTGCCACTATAAATCCTGTTTCGTGTAGTGTAGAGTTTTTCAATTTTGCTCATGAATTTGATAAATTGGTCTTAAATCCAAAGTGGATTTAATTGTAATTTCTTAATTTCGTATTACCCATTACTTAATTCATAGAAAATATATTTTTTTCCTTTTTGTGATGGGTGACTAAACTTCCATGATCTAGGGGTGGAATTATGGGGTCGGGTGCTGATTTAATGTAGTATATATTGTGTTATGATTTCTGTTGTTGATGTTCATACATTGATTTGGGCTAATTAGCATGAGGTGAACCCCAAGACCTAGGGCCGCAATTATGGGGTTGGATGTTCATAGATGTGTTTGGGCTAATTAACATGAGGTCAACCCTAAGATCTTGTTTGTGATTATGGGGAGTGAGTTTTGATTTAATGTAGTGCATATTGTGTTATGGTTCCTATTGTTGATGTTCATACATAAATATCGACTAATTAGCATCAGTTAATTTATATTTTATGGTTTGTAACATAGGAGAAAATTAGCCACTACGTCATGAATTTGGGTTAATTAACATTTGTTAACTTTTGCAAATTTCTTGGTGTTCTTACATGAATTTGGGCTAATTAACATCATGAATTGGGTATTTGGGTCGTAATAGATGATCGAGACAAGACTAGTCACTACATCAACTTTTTTTCTCAAAAACACTTTAATCTTCTCCACTCAATGGATATTCTTTGAACATTTGTGGCTCTTTCTTAAATTCGATCTATACTCGTAATTCCACGATGTTTCGCGTCATATCGGCATAGAATTGTAATAATGAATATCAAACGAATTCAAGGAAGTATCGACATTTTGACGGCTTGAAAGCAAGTGAATGAATCCGTTGAAATAAATGTATGTTGTAATAACCACCCCCTCCATAGAATATTGTACAAAATTATTTTGTGCTATCTTATTCTCCGCTATAATGAATCGACACTATCAGAGATGCCACCATCTATTTGTTGATGTTTTTAGCAGACCCTGGTTGATTTTTATATTAAATACATGAATTTTTATGAATTGATAGATTTTATGGATACTCAATCGCTAATCATCTATAGAGAGTTTATATGGTTTCCCACGTTTCGTTTTTAATGATGTGTGTGGCATTTAGTTTCACAAGGAAAGTTTAAAAAACCCTATTAGTATGCCATCGGTTAATATGAGCTAATTTGTACTGTTCTTTTTATCTATTTAATGTTATTTAATTATGGGCTGTTTTTTGCTAATTTTCCATAACAGTTATATATGTATATGACATTTATTAAAAAAGAACCCCTAAAAACAAGGGCCTAAATGTTGCAGCCGAAACATCAACCTATCAGTCCTCTTCGCAGTCCTACTACCCACTTTATCTCCTCCCCCCAAAGTCAATTTTGATTGTTTAGGGTTTTATCCCCTCCAACCAAAGTGCATTTAGATGGCTTCGGGTTTTATTCCCTGCCCCAATGTCCGTCATAAGTAAGAAGTCGTCGGAGCATATCTCTCACTCTCTCTGTCTCTCCTCTTTCCTTCTATTTTCAAAAAATCTCCACTGTTCTTTAGCTATGGATAGAGGTTCTCACTCTTTATTCGTGCTATGGCTATGCCAATCATGTGAAGAATGTCGAGTCCATCAAAAAATCTTAACATTTGAGCTTTAATGGTTATCTATGACCATTTTCAATATAGGACATTAAATTATATATCAACAATTCAAGAACTCTAATTTCAACAATTAATTCTTATTTTATCAAGTTCATTCTCATTGTTTTGAGCTACTCTTTACATTTAATAATTTTGCATCTCCTCTCCAAATCACAACATTGGTATAACTTTTCATTGGATTAATCGTGTTTTTTTGTTTGTAAGTAAAGTCAGATTTAAATAGATCTTGAACCTCGTCATGGTTCACTGACAAAATGGTCAGTGTCAATATTTCGTTCTTTCTTCAATATGTAGTCGTTTTTACGTATTTGTGTGGTTTATGAAATATACTCATGCAATGCAAGTTGATGAATTATGCATTTAAACTTACAACATATTGTGTATTTTTTTATTTATCACAAGTTGCATTCTATCTACAACTAATAACTTTTGTATATAAAATCATCTGTTTCTTTTGTTTTATGTCATATGTGTTTCTAACTTGAATTATTTTAGGGCTTAGTTAAGATTACTCTCTCAATAAATTTTTTATTTCAACTAGAAACATATATTTTTTAAAATATAATAAGAATGATTTGTTTGAATCTTATTTATAATAAAAATGTATGTTTGAACTACCATGAATTATCCTTTAATCAGAAAAAAACATGACTCACCTTGTTCAATTTCCTTTAATTTATATTTTCATGTACGATATCATTTATATATATAGCTCAAAGCCATTGCCCATTTACATTTTAAAAAATCCAAACTATACTTTAATTCATTTTGATATGGTTTGGTCTTGTTGCTACATCTTAATTCATATTGTTTGATTTGCCTATATCATATTTTTATATTTTATTTTTACACGTACACTTAGGGACAAAATGGAGTCTTGATTCAAGAATCTTGTAAAAAAGTCGAGTCTGCTAGATCTGACATTAAATCAAACCTGCACATGGAGTCA
Source organism: Solanum lycopersicum (assembly GCF_036512215.1). NCBI lineage: Eukaryota > Viridiplantae > Streptophyta > Magnoliopsida > Solanales > Solanaceae > Solanum > Solanum lycopersicum. The sequence continues at coordinate 15,781,467 of NC_090800.1, forward strand.
CTATAACATTTTACACAATCTGAAACAGCAAGAAAAATAAACGGTACTCACTTGAATTCACTCATGCCTATTTATATTTTTTAGTATTTATTTGCATGCTTAGTTTTTAGTTACATGTTAAACTAGCTTGTGTTATTTGAATGCGTCTTGTTCTTGTATTCACAATCTCTAATATAATAAATCGTTGAAGTCGTGATAGCTTTTAATTTTTTTAAATAAAGGAATGAACATTCTATTTTAGAACCAAGTTTTACATGCTTGCCTTCTAAAAGCTTACAGACCTCGAGAATCATTTTTTTTAAACACCTCACTATTTTCTTTCAATTGAAAACAAATGGGTGCAACTATTTTTTCAAATATTTCATTTAACATATAAGCTTTTAAAATTAATTTGTCCCATTCTTAAAATTTGGAAAGATTATTACTTTTTTCAAATCTTTCTAAGGCTAAATTTGTATCTAATTGCACATTATTTTTTGTCAAGAGATGTAAGTAATTCACCTTTTAGTAAATATTTTGGTACTAATAAAGGATGGATTGACTTATTATTTTGTTATTTTATAAACTTAACTACATGAAAAATAGTTTATGTAATAACAGTCCGAATGATAGTTTTAATTAACTTATACTAGAAGTACTCATCTATATACTATTTATCTACTCAATGAATTTTGAATCCAAAATATTTTTTTTATATGGCACTTCTATTAAATAAATAATAATGTCTTATACGTAATTTTTTTACTTTAACTTACATCATATTTTTAAATAAATCATATATTTTTATCATGTTTTTTTGGTAACAATTTTTAATATATCTTTAAATGATGCTTAGTCTTGTCCGTTTAGGATAACTTGAACCCTTATTTAGAATCACATAAGTGAAGTACACCATAAATTGAAGTTAATTTTAGTATTAGTTAACTAAATATTTAAATGTGTTAATTTACCTAAAAAATAATTAGTTGGTGACTCCGTAAGTTAAATAATTTAGGAATCATCGATTGTGCACTATTTTTTTTTTTTTTATTAATCGACCCTTGGAGTGGGTCAGGGGCTTAGCATCACCCCCAGGCCTTATCATTTATTTAAAAATTATACAAGAAGAAGGGGGACATTATACCTTACCTTCTACTACCTAGGTAGAATGTAATTGACTTATCTAATAAGATAGTCAATTCATCCTTATACAATTGATGCATTTCTATAGAAATATCTAACGAAAGCATAAACTAGGGAGACTCTCCCTTTACATGGATAATAGAAAATAAATCTATTCTACTAACTGAAAATGAATACATTTAATGTCATTTGTAATATACTACATTTATAACTTGTAATATATCTAAGGTGGATGTTTTATTCTCTTTAGCTTCCTTCTTCTGAAATTTTGTGTGCCCATCTTCTCCAATAGATAGCTTCCTTTAATTGCTCCCTCAAGCTGTCTTGGTATGTAAATGTGTTGAACTAATTCCAGTCCATGGCTTCATTTGGATAACAAGTCTGCAGTGCTGTTTGCTTCCCTGTAAATGTGATGACATTGAAAGTAATCCATTTTCCTAATTATGTGCTGGATTTGTTGGACAAGATCTTCATATCTCCATGGGATTTGTATTATGTTTTTGATCCAATTGCATAGTAATTCTGAATCAACTTCTAATTCCACTCTTTTGTATCCATGTTGTTCACACCACTCCAGCCCATATAGAGCAGCTTTTATCTCTGCAATATTGTTAGTTCCAAAGCCAAAAGGTATAGAAAAAGCATATACTATTTTACCTTGATGATCCCTTAAAATACCTCCACCACCAATCTTGTTTGAGTTCTGTAAAGCACTCTCATCTGTATTTAGTTTGTAATTGCCTAATTTTGGTTTATTCCACCTTACCAACACTATATTATATTGGTGTTTGCAGTGCTCTACTATGTTAATTAATTTGCTCCAACTAGACTGCCATGGTATACTTGGAAACTCCAATTTGATAACCTGCATTACATCCTTAAATATTCCATGTTGTACTCTATATATGTTAGAGCTCTTCTTTCCATACTTGACAGCACACCTGTTTTTCCACAAATGTTAAAAAGGGGTATTACAAAAAACTTATCTCGAACATCTCTAGGTCCAAACCAAAGGTCATTCTACAACAAACTCGATCGTTATCCCAGAGCTAACCACACTAATGAAATTCTCATCTGAGCGCTTTTACCAAGAATATTGACCGAAGTCAAACATTGGAAAAAACCTTTAAAATCAAATATATAATGACAGAAACTCAAACTGTGGCCCTCAGAACTAGAACAAATCATTTTACTAGATCAATATGGACCTTCCTGAGCTTTCAATTTTTTACGACATCAGATTCTATGGATGTTGGCTAAAGTCAATTCTTTCACTGAAAAAGCCTTTCAAAGGGAAAAACTTGCTCAAAACTCTCCTGACCACCTCAGGAAGCATCCCACTTAATCCAGCAAGATACAAAAGCTTCAAGAATGTTTTGGGTAGGCAAAAAACAGTACAAACATGCAAGAAAATATATTTTAACATGAGGGTCATTACAAGAATATAATAGAGGAAATAGAAGGAATGATGAAGAATATATATGAAAAAGATATGTCTGTTTCATTCGGTTGTCAAGCTTTTTATCAATACAGGAGAACAAGAGGAAATAAAAATATATATTGAACCATATGTAAATGCAAATAAAGTTTATTACAAGTAAAAATAGAGGGAGATCGGAAAATTCAAATTCATGAGTTCACCATAGTCTTTAAATCCAATAGTTTCTCAACACTAGGCATACCTTAATGGATAGAAGTTGTACTATGATACGCAAGGCGTAGAAGTGTATTATGAATACAAATAAGGGGTACTCATTAGGCATAGGATGACGCAGCTCAAAAGGTAAAGAAAGCATAGATTATGGGAAAGTAAAGCCAGTAAAGTACAAGAAGAAAAAGAAGAGATTTTTGAAAATTGCCATAATTTGAGATAAAGGAGAAGAATCGAACAATCAAGAGACATAAACAATGGAACATCACTGGAGGTGTTATCCAAAAAAACTATCCACTACAAAGTTTCATTATGGACACCAACAAACCAAAGATACGTCAACATCGGTAATCACAACAACACCTCATTGTGAATAGGAGGCTAGTCTAACCAGACTAAAACTAAAAGGAAAGAATGTATAATCAAGTCTAAACCATTAATACATAAAACTATAAAACAACACTAGCCAACCCCCATAAGATATGGTGGTGCAAACAACAATAAATAATACTTATGATAGGGAATGAAAATGAATGTGAGTTATGTAATAGAAACCTATGGTGCCATACAACCAACTATGGATGTTATTAGAAAATTGTTATTGTTGATTGGGATGTACAGTATAAAAATTGCACTCAAAAGATGTTTTGGAAGAACCCTCGAGTAATTGTTCTTTTGAACATACATACATATAAAAATCCAGTTCATTTTTCTCTATAAAATATGGAGCTTAGTATACAAAATAACGTTTAGCTTTAAGGAAAGAATTTTGTCTCAAGCTTCGCTCATATATAATCTCTTTCTTAAAGTTTGATTGTATAGTCTTTATGGCATTTCTCTACGGTTTGATTCCTTCAGGATATTAATATGTTGATCACAAAAATAATAAAGGAGTGTTCAACACAAACTAAAGGATAATATGAAAAATCAGAGTGGTGTTAGTGAATATCTAAACTAATCGAAAGCTTCATTTGCATTGATTAGTAGTTATCTATAAATTCTCTTTAAGTGTTAACATTAATATGCTTTGAATTTACTAACCTTCATATCTATTGCCTTTTTTGTTTCTAAATATAGAATCTTTGAATCTATAAAAGATACTGATATTATTAAATATGATCAAAGTACAAGGAAATCTATACATAACTATTAATGAAAAAAATAGTTATTATGTAAATTATCTATTTAATAGTTTCATTAATGTAATGAAATATTTGTCGTGATTTGTATAGTTTTTGCCACGTGACAGGGCAGTTCGGGATTTGAGAGGTGGAAAGAACTTCCTATAGAAATATAGGGTAAGACTGAATAAGACAATTTGTATGTCTTTCTGTAATCAATTCTAAAGTTATCTCCTGCCTAAAAACATGACCTTCAGTATACTTTAAATTCATCATTGAGTCCCATTCCTTACTAGCAAACACTTAATAATATTATCCTGACTGGTTTCATCAATCGAGCCACACAATTTTTTCTCATCATTTTGACATTTCACACTAGGAGTTTATTTTAATTGGAACTTATTGATTTAAGCTCAATTCCAGGATTAAGAGTAGAATGAGCATCTAACTTCTTAAATGTCCGTGTGGCCTATCAATTATATATGTGGTCGTTGAAAACCACAATATATTTTCCATTTATAAGAAGCATGAATTTATTCTAAGTATATATCATTAAGGATCTAGATTAAAGGTAAACCTTCACAATTAACTCAAAATATCGTTCTTTCCCTTCATAAATAGTGTGGTTCTATGTTCTGAATTTGATAGTCAAATCATATATCAATTATAGTGATGTATGATTTTTATAACTATCCCACAACTATATGATAATTGATGATAAATATGTCGTTACAGTTTTTTTTATGATGTACGGAAATTATTGATATTGAAAAATAAAACTAAAGGAAATGATATAAAGGTACTTCTTAAATTTCCATGGAAAAGCTCTGCCGCCTAAAAAACACATAAAATTTTTACTCTAAATACACATATGGAAACTTACACAGTTTTTCACCCTAAATACCCTAACTGTTGAAGCCCATAGACATTAAACCTTAAATACCCAAATTATTGATGAATCCTAAATTGGAGAGGGATTATTGAGATCTACACCACTACTCCATCATCAATCGAAGTTTTGATAACTAGCGATCATCAAGAGACAGCTAAACAAAACTTTTTTAAGTACTTGGCATGATTTGTGCAGATCATAGTAAACGACTGATGTTTATATAAGTCCTTCGTTCGTTTTTCATCAAAATCTGAGCGGACATTAAAAGTCTCCTTTCATGTTTTCAATGAAAGGAGGGATCAACCAATAAGATGAAAGAATTGGTTAAAACAATGGAGTTTATCCATAACCATATATGAAAAGTTACATGTATTTATGGATCTATCAAGATGTCAAATTAAATTGTCCAGAAGGATCAAGATTTGATTTTTGTGTTGGTTGAAAGGTGAGGTTGTGAGACTTACAATTTTATGTTTTAATGGGGTGAAACTACTATTACTCTTGAAGATATGTTTATTTAGAGGCATAGCTATTTGGAGTAACTCTGTTTTGTGCCCCCCCCCCCCCTTCAATCCCTTGGGTTGTAAGAGTTTGAAGAAAATCTTGAAAGTGTGCAAATCAAGCTTATCAGATTGAAGACCAATTTGATTATTATTCTTCAGTGTGATAAGCTCCCTTTACGCATTTTCATGATTTTCTCAATCTCTACCAACAAAAGGGATTGAAGGCGGTACAAAACAGAGTCACCCAAAATAGAGAAGCCTCCCAAAATAATCATATCTTCAGAAGCAACAGTAGCTTCACTCACATAAACACAAAAATGTTAGTCTCACAACACTACCTTTCTACCAACAAAAAAATCAAATGTTAATCTGTTTGTACTGTATAACCTAAACTCTTGATAGCTCCATAAATCCATGAAACTTTCCCTGCAAGGTGATGAATAGACTCAATCATTCAACTCATTCTTATAAATTTATTTGTTGATCCTTCCATTCATTGCAACCATGAAATCAGTCACTAAGATTAAAATTTATTTGTTTATCTCTCCTTTCATGAGTTTTTTCTGAACCCCAACACGATGAGCAATAAAGATCTAGGAACATTGTTTTATTAATTCCGTTGTGCAGATTTTTCAAACAAAGGAGCTAATCCCTTACTTACGTACTTTGAGTATTTGTCTCAATATGTCATCATCTAAATATAAACACTTGTCTCCAATCCTGGAGTTAATGCTACCATCCTCTGCAAATTTTATATTGTAATAGAATTCTCCAACCTCTTCCTCATGTAGAACATGAGATTTTGTTTGAAACATGTGACTCCATGACTGAATTTCCACAAGATCGTACAAGGAGTCCATCCCTGGCTTGTGGATGATATCAAGGTCAAAAACCCTTCCACCAAAAATAATATGTAAACACAGATTGCTGATTATGGTCTGCTTGTTTACTACATGGTTATCCTGGTTCCTTATGGGACCTATTATCGGTGAAGATGTTTCCTGAATATCAGGAGAGATATATCTGTTTATCTTGGATGGATCCCTTCTATTTTGTAAGTCTTTACCCTTCTCATTTTTAAAATCAATCTTCTTGGCCGCATATGTTTTAGACTTTCATTTACTCTTTCCCTTACTAGCCCTCTTCATTTATTTTTCCCTCCTTTCTTTAGAAACATCTCCCACAACTTCATGAACAGAACCTTCAATGGAGACATCCATCACATCAGTAGTAGGCATCTCAAAGATCATCACATGATTTCTTTTTCTTGTGAATTTTTGCAGCAGTTGTTGCACTAGATTTCATAGCATCCCCTATCAATTTCTTTGAATCTAATCTAGTAAAAGGACTTCTCTTAGGTTTCTCTTCAATGACCTTCTCCTCTCTTTTTATGGATATAGGAACCATTTTCCTTTGAAAAAACCACATGAGAGGGTGATTACCTCATCAGTTCAGTAGAATAGCATGAAGGGTAGCCACCTATATCAAGGGTTTGGTCAAAACTAGTTGAGATCCCCCAAGAAAGTCTACCACAAGATGTTCTCCTTCTACATTCATTACCCCTCACCTCATCTATGGTGATTCTCGATAACTAAGATTTCACTGGCTGTGAGAATATTAGACTCTGACATCTTATTCTCGGGAAGATATCTCTCAAATAAATGGTCAGATAACATGGAAGAAGAGGGACCAGGTTGATGTGAGGGTATTGGGTTGTTGAGGTCAAAAAGAGACCAGTATTAAAAGGACTGGTTTCACTAATTTTAACTAGATAGATGATCTAAATTTTGGAAGGAGACAGAGCATCAGAAGATGTGTAAAATTCCACTAGGTATATTTCATTTTGTGAGTGTAGCATTTTTTTTGAACAATATGCAGATTGAGACATTTTGATTGAGAAGAAAATAGGAAGAGTATCAAAGAGTAAGTGATATTGAGAGAAAGATAGGGATTTTGGCAAATAACTTAGAGAGAATGAGGTTTGAAAATAGGGAGTTGGAGTGAAAAAGGTCATATAAAAAGAACTTGAAATGATGTGTCAGGTCCTTGAGTAGACGCGTCGCTTGGACTTAAAAATATTGGACAACACTAAGAAGGGATGATGACTTACACAGGGAGATATCAACAGTTCAAACAAAATGTAAAGAGTGCTAACCTTGAGAGGGACCAGGTGCTCATCTGCATGTAAGATTTAATTCCTTAATAAAACTGATTCTTTGCTTGGTGATTTCCATTAGTGTATACCTGCAACAGGTACAATATTGATATGACTTAAGCAACATGTTATGAGTAACGAGGATACCCTCCCATCCAAATCATATACAAAAAAATAATTGGATGCCTTGTTAGGTCAATGCATGTTTATCATCCCCAGCTTCAGCCATTTACTCTCAAATTAATCCATGCTAAGTGCTTTTTTGAAGATACTCACAATTTGATCTTCCGTTCTGCAATATTACATGCTGATGTTCCCCTTATAAACATTGTCTCCTAGGAAGTAGTGCAATACATAAATGTGCTTTGTTCTTTTATGTTGGACTTTATTCTTTCCCATCTAAACTGCACTGGTATTGTCATGAGAGAAAAAATACGGATCTGAACTCCAAAATCCTCCATTTATTGATTGATCTAGAGTAGTTGGGAGTAACAAGATGCAACAACTACATATCCAAACTCAACTGTTGAGGGAGCTAATGAATTTTGTTTCTTGGTTCCCCAAGAGATAAGTTATTATCAAACAAAATGGGCTATTTAAGAAGTGCGCATCCTGTCAGCCTGATATAGTGCAAATTCAACATCTGTATAACCTACAAGTTCAAAGGAGTCACCTACTTGAATAAAAAAGGATCAGATCATATATCTTATTTTGTTACCGCACATGTGATTCTCGATGACATGCTTGGAATCATGCACACATTCCTAAACTGAAGACAATGTTAGGTTTAATTGTTGTTATGTACAATAGTGATCCAGTAATGTCTCTATACATGGTTAGATTTAACAGTGGATCAATCTCATCTTCTCCCTTTTTTGACTTTGTATCCTTAGGGGTATCAATATGCTTGGGGTCCACCATGAGGAACTTTTTTAGCAGCTCATTTGTGTACTTCTTTTTAAAGATTGAGGTCCTAGTTGAGGTTTGCCATATCTGTAGACCTAGAAAGAAGTTCAGCTCCCCCATCATGCTCATATATATTGTATTCCCCATTAGAGTAAAAAATTCTTCACCTATATATTCAGAGGTTGCCTCAAAGATGATATCATCCACATACACTTGGATGATGAACAATTTTTGTTCCCTTTTCATTAGAATCAAGTTGTTTTCTGTCTTGATCCTCTTGAATCCATTCTGAATAATTATTTAGAAAGACTTTCATAACATGCTCAAGGTGTCTTCTTCAAGCCGTACAGGGCCTTGTTGATTTTGAATACATTATATGGGAAATCAACATCCTCAAAACCAGGTAGTTGTTTCACATATACTTCTCCATGTATATCTTTATTCAATGAGGCACTTTTGAAATCCATTTGCAAGAGCTCGAACCCCATAAATATTGCAAAGGTTATAAGGATTTTGATAGCCTCCATTCAAGCAACGGGGGCAAATATCTCATCATAGTCGATGTCTTCCTCTTAATTATAGCCTTGGAAAACCAGTCTGGACTTATTCTTTGTGATAACTCCATTTTCTTCAAGATTATTCCTGAATACACACCTGGTTCATATATGGTTCTGTTTCAAGGTCTTGGGAACAAGCACCACACATTGCTCCGCTCGAACTGATGAAGTTTATATTGCATTAACTCGACCCAGTCAACATCCTTCAAGGCTTGTTTAACATTTTTAGGCTCAATAGTAGAGATGAAGTCTGAGAATGCAACTATATTTCTTATTTTGGACGTAGTTTGCATTTCAAAATTCAATAGTGAAATGAGATTTTCAAGAGGGTTAGATGATCTATACTTCAACCCTGATTTAAAGGCCAGGGGTTTGGGTTGATCCATTTGTTCTTCTTTATCTTAAGAATCGTCATTTTCAGAAGAATGAGTTTCCTCTTGACTTGCATCACGAGACAAAACAGGTCCTATTGTTAACTTATCACCCTTCTTCATGTTCTCTTATGTACTAGGATATGAACCATTGAATTCTAGATTTCCTTCAGCTTCAGGCCTACCAGCTTCATTATTCTGGATTTTTAAAAGCTTATTGAGATCATCATCGTCCTTCATCTCCAGGTTCTTCAAATAACCACTTTCATTGAAGATTACATGAACGCTTTTATTAATGCATAGTGTTCTTTTGTTGAAAACTCTTTAAGCTATGCTTTATGATGAAAATTCTACAACACACCTTCATCACTTTTGTGATCAAACACTCCAAAATCATCCTTGACAATTTTCAGCACAAACATGCATCCAAAGAACCTTAGGTAAATTAACTTTGGTTTTGTTGTTATGCAATTCTTATAGTGTTTTCTTCAACAAAAACCTAATAAAGCATCTGCAAGTAATGTAACACACAGTGTTGAACATCAGTCCAAAAGTTTTGATGAAGACTCAATGATCATGGTTTTGGCACGATCTACCATAGCTCTACTCTTAATTTACAACACAAGGTTTCGTAGAGGTGTTTCGGGTGTTGGGAATTTATGATTAATACCATTATATGCACAAAATACATCAAGCTTCACATTTTAAAACTCAGTTCCATGGTCGAAGTTGATCCCAGAAATCAAGCTATTGAGCTTGGTTTGGATCATGTAAAAAAATATCATTAGAACAGCAATTATCTAAGAATTTGACTTGAGAAACATAGTCCCCGTGAATATTGAGTATTTATCCAAAATAACCAAGATGTTCTTCTTTCAGCTTTGACTTAAGATTTTCACAGGCCCACACAAATCCATGTGTATTAACTCGAAAACCCTTGAAGAACTTACTTGCTTCTTTGATTTGAATGATGATCTATTTTTTTCTGTTTGACACATGCATCAGACACTTTGTTGTCACTGAAGTGCAATTGTGGCAGATCACAGGCCAGGTCCGTGGAGACAAGTTAGTTCAATAGAGAATATCACATATGATCTAGCCTCCTATGCCATAAGTTAAATATTTTATCTTTGAGCACTTATGAATGTTAGATAGTCTCCATGAGATGTGTCTAGTTCCGCGAAATACATGTTTTTCTTCGTCGTTGCCATCAAGATCACATTCTTGGTAGAAAACTGGTGAAAATTCATTTGTCTCATGAAAACTTAAATTAATTTCCCTTATCTGATATCTGGGAAACACAATGAAGTTTGTATTTTGACCCCCTCACATAGTACACATTTTCAATGGAATATCTAAGAGATTTCTCAACTTTACCAACTCCCAGAATGTTACCCTTCTATCAATCACCAAAAGAGATACCTACACGTCGAAGTGCCTGGAGTAAAAGGAAGTTTTTGCTGTTTCCAGTCATGTGGTTCGAGCAACCAGTCAATGAACCAACACTGAGTGCTACTTCTTTCACTCCCCCTACAACAAAGATCACTTATTTGACTTGGGAGTCAACTTCCATTTGAGTTCCAGTAAGCTGATAAGGTTAAAATAAGAGTTTTTTCTTACCCAATGTGGCAGGCTATTTCTTTTCATGTTCTAGGTCTTACAAACGGGAACAAGTTCCCCTTTTTATAGATATTTTCTGTCTAGAGTAGACTAAATTTTTTCTTGTGAAGCATTCAAGCAACGATAATCCCTTTTCAGATGGCCATTTCGACCACAATGAAGACATAATAAATTATTTGACATAGAAATATATTTACTATGAGATTCTGTTGTAGTTTATTTGACTGGTGATGTTGGAAAGCATCTTGGTGGAGCTGGTCAAATTAAGGGAAGTTTGGAGTTCTTCTTTAAGACGGACCAGTTCCCTTTCAATCTCACCGTTTCTTTCCAAGGCTATAGTAATTCTGGTCTCAACATTATTCAGACTAACTTCTCTGTTTACAAGATAGCCTTTCCCTTTCTTTTCCACGATTTGTCAATCATTAGACCCAATTTTTCCTTACGTTGTAGGTTTTCAAACTCTAGAACATTTACTTGTTCTTCAATAACTGACATGTGCACAATCATCACTGTTCATTATTCACTTAAACTATAAAGACTGGTGTTCATAGAGTCTTTTTCTATGGTTAACTCCATGATAGAGTCTATCAAAGCATTTGCTAGATTTCTCAACCTTTTAAACGAATAAGTATTCAAGTTTTTTTTAACGTCGAGGATGGTTTCCTTTCTTCATAGTCCTCGTCATCTTATTTCACCATGAGGGAAAACAACACATCAAATATGATAGCATCATCTTGAAAAAAACAAAAAGAGATGCATCATCAAGAAATTATGATTCTTCTCACTCACTTGAAGAATTCCCCATAAAGCAAGAGCTTTCTTTACGAAGTAGTCAACTGCAACTTTTCTTGCCGTTTCTCAAGTACTATGTACCTTCTCTTATCTTTACCATCTCCGGGTATTTGATACTCTTTGTTTTCAGCTTTATGCATTGGGTAGTCTCTTATGAAGTGCGCTGCCTTTCTGCACTTGTGACATAGATCACTTGCGGTTGCAGCTTGACCTCTTTTTATGAACCTGCTATGCTTTCTCACAATTTTCTGAAATATCTTGGTGAAATTGGAAATGTCATCCTCTGTGTTAGAAACTTCACCAGGTGTATATTAATAATTAGAGACTTGTCTTTCATAGATTCCTTCTTTGAGATGTCATGATTTCTCTCATTTCATGAGTTTTAAGATTTCAAATGAGAGCATCCATTGTCGAAACCTTCAAAACCTTAGCTTCAGGCAGAACTTCCATTATTCTTCCCCATGACTTAAGAAGAATATAAAGAGCCTTCCTCACTTGCTTGTTGGTGTTGATGGGTTCTCCCACGATTCGTAGCTCGTTAATTATGAAGGAATGTTTTGTATGCACATAATGAATAGTTTCCCCTTCTTCATTCTAAAAGTTTTCATATTGGGTAGTCATTATGTCCACCTTCAATTCCTTCACCTACTTTGTACCCTCATGAGTAGTCCTCAGGGAGTTCCTGATTTGATTTTCCGATTCACATGTAGAGATCTGCTAGTATTCTTCAACACCTATGCAACACACCAACAATTTTTTATCTTTGTAGCATTTCTCCATCTTCTTTAGATCCGCTTTGTTAACTGTTGTAGAGTCTGTGGAACAACTTTTGTTATTTCACCATCCTTCACTTCAGTGGTTTGAATGAAGGGTCTATATAAAACTATGTCCAATAAGTCTCTGTCTTCAGTCAATAGATAGTCGTGCATCCTTGTTTTTCATAAGCTTAAAACTGGTCTTTTAAACGAGTTGGCCGTGTTGATGATTGTCCTTATGGTAGGTTCAATGGACAACCTATTCTTTTACAGGATTATCTTTCCTGGTGTTAACCAGCTAGAGAAAACTTGCTCTGATAACAATTGATAGAATGCATACGTCCACTATCAGTTTACGGACCATGTCCCTTGACTAATCTAGAATAATAACAAAGAGTAAATAGCGGCACGAACATAACACAAGCAATTTACAAGGAAACCACCTTTTTAAAGGGAATAAAACCATAACTTATTGTACATAATTTTCAACTGTTTCACTTATCTTCTTTAGGAAAAAGTTAACCGCGGTTACAACGAATGTGAGAATATTAATTAATATCACGACAAAGTAACTCTAAAACTTGATGAGCCTAAGAAGATGCCACTCTCCCTGTTAAGCTAAGACACTAGACAACTTAGACTTCCACTAAGCAACGAACAGGTTGCCCACTAAACAACCACACTCTTGATGAATCAGACATTGATTAAAAAGAACACAATGCTATTCTCTAAATCAGTTAGACTCAACTGATTTAGACTTTTTCACCAATCACAATAGTTTAATCCTTTAGATTTAGAAACAGATTTAAAATGTACTTGTAGAAGAAATAATCCTAAGACAACTAAGCTTACATCCCAATCAGGTCCATGTTGATCTTGAGGATGATTCTTCGGTTTAATATTATCCTTTACAAGAGTTGTTGAGAATTATTAAGTTTCAAACACAAAAGTTATGACTATTGGACATAATCTTTATTAATAATAGTGATCACAACTTTCGAGGCCATGTAATTGACCGAGGTTTCTGCCCTTTCTACCACAGTTGGAGAGTGTGCACCAACCAATTGTACTTTTTCCAGCCGGGCAGTTGACTATGCATTTGCACAAGGTATTATGTAACTTTGTTTGTCAAGTAATTAGAACTACAAATAATTGTTAGTTTAATTGAAGAATATAAGTTATGTTTGATTGTGATCTTAACTGAATCTTCCATAACAAGTAAGTTCCTTTCAAACATTCATAACAATTGCTTAAATATGATACAACTACGTTAGTTGCTTAATGTTTCATTAAAATTGTGAAAAATAAAACTTTTCCCTTGTTGGTGTATTGGGACTTTGAGTTGATTACCTATATGTTTATTTTAGAATTTTGAAACATTCATTGAGTTAAGTTGTTTTGAGACATTATGAGTTAAATTTAGTATTTGGAGTCTTCATTTTACTTGAATAAATCTTCCGCTAAATAGTCTATCAGACTAACGGTTTTCTTGGGGGCTATCAATTATTCTTGAGTGTCGGCCACATCCATGGTGTAGGCTTAGAAAGTGATAATTATGTTAGAATAATGAAACTAAGACAAAAGCATATATTGGTGGTGTGGAAAAGAAGGAGGAATCAAGCCAAGTGAATAGCAAAGAAAAATTAAATGAGACTCCACTTTGGAGTTTGTTACAAAAATCTCTACTTAAAAAAATAATATTATTTACTATAACATTTTTTTTGAATTGATAATCACGTGCGATGCACGTGTCAAATTACGTGATGAAATAAAGGGGATTTAAAATAAATTGAGTGAAAAATCAAAGTTTAAGTTTTCAAATGAAAAATAATGAAAAGAACTTGAGAATAAGAGAAGATGACTGCAACAATACTTTTTAAAGATAAAGTCATTGTGCCAACTTGATCATACTTTACTCTCATCCCCTTTATAAGCGTAAGAACTTCCTGAGTTCTTACATGAACTACGTTGTGCGATGACTAAAAATATGGGAAAACCAATAGGACAAAGCTTGCATGTGTTTCTCTTTTGCGAGAGTGAGAGTTGCATTAATTTCTTTTATCTTTGTTGATTTTCTTTGTGAGAGCATGAAAGCATTCTTGATGTTGAGTCACTTGAATGCATTTATTGAAACATTGTCTTAGATTAGATAAGAAGATAAAGTGATCTTGAGCTTGTGTCGAGATGGGCTAGTCATCATTTAAAGCTTTCTAATAATGATTGAATAAAAAATGTTTTGAGAGTAATGTTTTTTTTAATCTTCCATGTTAGCTATCATTAAATATAGTTGTAGACACCCTTATTGAGCTAATTCTATTCTTGATTTACTTGAGGAAAGTACAAGTTTATGTTGTGGGTAATGACGAGTTGTAGATTTGTCTCAGTTGAGGTCTATATAGCTTATTAATGAGTGTACTCAATGTCAAATGTGTTCCAATTTTGATGATATGTTGATTATTTTAATATATGAAGGAAAACATGTAAGGTAAGGAATGAAGTTTTTAAAAATTGCCAAAAATGCTAAAAAAATTGCAAACTATACAATGTTGATCGCCAAACGAGAAAGGAGTACGCCTATTGAGCCACAACTTGCCCAATTAGACAGTGCACAACACTTGTGCCTATTGAAAAAGGTTTTCTAAGTCCAATATAGAAGGCTGTGTGCCAAAGAATAAAGTTGACCTTGCTGAACATCGCCTAAAAAGACAACACAAAAAGAAAAAAATGAATGATTAAGAGGTGAAGCAACATGGTAATGAATGATTTAGTAAATGTGAAAGGCAGACTCAAACGATTTTGCCATTGGATCTTCAAACACATAACACGTAGATCATGAAAAAGTGAGCTGAAGAACAAAAGAAGACTAACCAAACGAGGTCGGGTAGCCTGACTAATTTCGCCATATAAACTGCACATTGAGATTTGAGCTAAATTTTAGAAAACTATAAATAGCTCTAATGAGAGTTAAATGATATAGTTGTGAGAATTATAAAGAGTAAGAAATGTTTGAGTTTCGAAAGAATACTTGACCTTTCTGAAAAACACTTCCTAGCTTTTCGAGTTCTTCAACTTTGCTCTTGAATTTGATAAATTAGAGTTTAATCCAAAATTGGTTTATTTGTAATTTCATAATTTCATGTTTCCCACTTCTTATTTCATGGCTAAATTCCCCCTAGATATATAGGGGATTAATTATTGGGTTGGGTGTTTATTTATAGTAGTATGTATTGTGTTATGCTTGGTATTGTTGATGTTCATACAAGAATTTAGGCTAATTAGCATGAGGTCAACCTAAGACCTAGGGGTGAAATTATGGGGTTGGATGTTCATACATGAAATTTAGCTTATTAGCATTAGGCCAACCCTAAGATCTAGGGGTGCAATTATGGGGATTTAGTGTATATGTAAAGTTGTGCATATAGTGTTATCCTTCGTACTGTCATACTTGAACTTGGGCTAGTTAGCATTGGGTTAATTTATAGGTTAAGGTTCCTACCATAATTCCTACTTACGATTTCTATTCTATTCTTAAACGATATTGATTAGAATGAGTAATTAGTCAAATACTAGAAATTTAGGTTTGATATCTGTAACTTGCTAGAAAATAAAGGTAGTGGCTTCGATCTATTTTCCCTATTTATGGATCAATAGACAGAATAAAGTAAGATATTAGATTGTTTAATTGTCATTTAGATGAGACATATATAAGATAGATTCCTTGAGATTGACAGATGATTAGAGTCATTGAAGATGACCGAGCATATTCATGAATGATCATCCTTGTAGAGTAGCACAATTACAGATATGTGACATCTATTTCTCATCCCCGTACCTCTAGATTGCTAGTTAACTCTTGAATTCTCCAAAGTTTTAGTTTAATTGGGACGATTGATAACATAATATTTTTATTAGATTGGTGGAATAATCCATCCAACTGTTCTTATTATAAAAATATGAGCAATTTCACAATCTAGATTTGTTGATAAGAATTATATACGACATATCATTTTCTATGGGATTTGATCCTATTTCGTCGTTGGGGTTTTATTAGCCAAGACAATTGTCCTTTTTAATATGTTTTAAAGAGAATATTTTAGCATTATCACCATGTTGTGTGCATATTCTATGACATACTAGTGTTCTCTTAGACTTAATCTCCTTGTGATTTTTTATGTCTCTGATGTAGTTTGGATGGACGAGGTCCTTATTGATTGGAATAGAAGACTTGGGTCTAATAGGACGAGCCATTTTTAAGTTGTTGTGCTACTTGTTTCCCCTTCTGTTTTCTCTCCCTACTTTTCAAATTCTAAGGCATTACTAGAGGTTATTTACCTTCATTGTATTGGATTGCTTCAATATTGAAGCCTTTTGTGATATCATTTAGAGTGGATATCGATACATGGTTTCTTGAAACCTACACTAGATTCTCTTTGGACCAATATTCTCTTAAATATTCTTTCTAGCTAGAGAGGTGACGCCCACAGGAGTAGACTAGTTCCGCGTCCTAGATATCTAAGATCCTCAACGGAGTTTACACGCCCCGAGTCATTCTTTATAGCCAGGTGATTTATGCTCATAGGAGTGGACAATATTATTGGAAGACTTGGGTTGATTGTCACTTTTGCTAGTGGGGCTGGGAGTGTACTAGTTGGGTTGATTGTTATTCTTCCTAGTTGGGTAACGAGTTTACTGGTTCTTGGTTACTTTGGCGGGGAACATGGCAAATGTTTATGGATTGTTATAGTGTTATTCTTTTTTATTTTAGACTTTGTTATTCTTTGTACCTTTTAGGCTTATGGGGATCTACACGGATTTTATTAAATTTCTGCACATGTGTATCTTTTGGGAATATGGGAATCCAATTCTATTTAGTGTAGAAATACTTAGATTTACTTTTTGTATACTGTGCGCATTATCTTCATATTTGCCTTGAAATTTTTTGAACTAAGACTAGAATCGCTTTTTGTAGTGAGTGAGATTTTACAAAGGAATAAAAAATTTCTTAAGTGTTAAAGTAATTATATACAGCACCTTGAGATCCAAAAAGAACTGAATTGGAAATAGGATAATCTGAAATTTTGCAAGTTATGCTTAAGTTATGAGTTTTTGATCAACTTCAAATGATCATAACTATTAGTACAAAATGATTTAGGTGTTTCATAAGATAATAAATTAAATATATTTGAATTATATTTTCAATGCTACTGATTTTTCTAAGTTTGAGGTTTGATGAGTGAGATATAACTTTTTAAAGTTGCACTATCCAGTTAAGGAAAGTTACCCGAAAATATGCGGGGTATTTGCAAGTAATTGGATTTAAGTACTAAGGTTTTAGATGTATAAACTAATTAGAATTAGTTTCATTCATCCCAAAACGTGATTAGGATTTTAGGGAGAAGACTCAAGAGGAGAAAAGAGGAAAGAATCAAGGCATTCTTTGGGGTTCTTGAGTTTTGTTGCAGATTTACGCCATGAGTTTGATCCCTAAGAGTATTGTAAGCTTCCATAGTGTTGAGTTTGTTCACTCATACGCCAGTCATGATTTATTTAACATAATTTAGTTCTTGAAATTTAAGGATTTAAGTTCTTAAAGAGTTCTTGATAAGTTTTTTGAGGTTTCATTATCGATGAAGTTTTGATGTTAGATTCTACTTGGGTGAACTTGTAACAATCCTATCTCTTTGAATATACAGATTTATGTGAGACATAAGATATTCCCATTAAAGTTTCTTGAATCTACTTTCCAACTACATCAATTTCTTGACTAATTAAAGGCTCAAAACTATCACATTTTCATCTTTTAACCGTCATTCTCTTTTCTGTTAAAGCCTAAGGAAAAATAAAAGTAGAAGACTCCATTCAAGATTTTTTCAAGATTTTCTTCAAGAGATTCCAATAAATAATTTAAGAATCTCAAGAAAGGATTTCTTGATTGTTTACCTTCAAGCAAGGGTTTCAAGGATCTTAATCATGCTTTGCTTAAAGATTCTTCAAGAACCTTATTCTTCTAGGTACAAGACTATCATAGTTTTGGACTAGTTCATCCTCGCTCCCTACATCTAATTTCAAATATGTAAAAGAGGAATCCGGTATCTTATCCCTAGTTTTGAGTATTCTTGAGATAAGTTTATTTGAGTTCTTCGGCTAATGGTTCTTTTTCAAAAAAATTTCTAATTATTGAGTTTTAAACTGTGTTTGAGGAAGTAAGTATTAGAGTGACTATGGTCGTAAATATGATTCCCATATTATTATTTACACCCTCATTTCGAGTTATTCATGCCCATAAAATTCGCATGAATTCCATAAGTTGAGTATCTTTGAGAGGATTAGTATATTCAAGCTCTTATTCTTGAGTATTGACTTTCCAAAACTTTGGAGATTACATTCCTATTCATGGACCACTATATGTTCCCATGAAGCCCTTGAGTTGAGTAGTTCATCCCCATAATTCCGCATGAAACCTATGAGTTAAGTAGTCTTGAGATGAGATCTATCATTAACATGATTGAGTTGATACGTTCACGTCCATAATTACCTTAGAACCCTATAATTTGAGTAGTTAAGTTATAGAAGCTTTAATGAAAAGGTGAGACTTTATGAAAAGTTGAGACTTTTTTATGAACGGTTCTGAACTTTCCGAAGGGTAGCAACTTTTTCAAATAGTCATAAACATTTTGAAAAGTCACAACAAACATCTGTTCACACTACCCTTTTTTGTCTCTTGTTGAGTAACTTACTGACATTGCTGTTTTTGTATCAATAAGTTGGTGAATAAAATTTTTCCATCATGAGAGGATATAATTATTTAAACATCTAGTATTGGAGGGGAATAGTTTTCTTAAGTGATATTATGTATTCAGTAGACTCAGTTTCTTTCTTTCTATTTTTGTATAGCACGGTATATTTTTTACACTCATTAATTTATGCATATGATATTAATTATTGTTTTTGAGTACATGTTTTAAACTCTGTTGTTAATGTTTCTGCAAAGTTATTATCTCCGATTATATTGAACATATAAACTTATAATACATTTATTCATTATGCAAAAATAATAATTGTACTAAGATCTAAGAATTCATGTTTTGATATTCTATATTACATTCTATAACTTAAAGAACTATATATAAACTTAAATATTATCAATTTTTACATAGATACGTAATTTCTCACTTATCAACTGATGAAATTCATTATGCAAATTTAAAATTTTAATTGTTTTCATCTTCAAGCGTATTTTTTTTGAATATGTTAACAAACTTATGAATTTTCACCTACACATATATCACATTTGTATAACCTGAGCAACTTTAGTGATTCTTTTTATCATGAAATGCCTTTGTATATATACTCTTATTTTCTTGTTTATTTAACTACTAATGTTAATTAAATAACCAATGATTTATTATTTCGTAAATAATTCATTCGTTAGAGGTTCTTGGGTTATGTGATTATGACAAATAATGAAATTCATGTTGCAATATTGCTACTATTTTTATATGAACCTCTTTTCTATTATTTTTAATTTATGAATATAAGTTAAAAAATATTTACAATTTCAATGCAATTATTATTTACGACGGCGTGACGCGCTGACAAGTTACCTAGTAACTAATAAGATACATTTTTTCTTAAGAAAGTCACTTCTATTTCTTTATGATTCATTTTATTTCAAATTTTATACTATCTAAAATAATACAAATCATCAAGGAAAATTTTAAATATTATACTTATACATAAAAATTATATATTACAGTAGTTATTAAATTACTAGTTGAAATGAATTGATTTAAATAACGAAATGACGCAAAATATACTTCAACTATTTGGCTACCAAAGAATGACTCAAATCTTCAAATTAACACCTAAAAACAAAGGGCCAAATGCAGCAGCCCAAACATTAACCTATCAGCCCTCTTCACAATCGCTACTCCCCACTTTATCCTCATACAACTACCTATAATACAAATTTTCTTTTAGATTTTTTAGCGTTTTACCCCCCCCCCCCAAAAGTCCCTCAGAAGTCATTAGCCGTCGGAGCCCCGCCCTCTCTCTCCCCCCTTTCGTTTTTAAAAAATCTCCATTGTTCTTTAGCTGTTTATAAAGGTTTTCACTCATTATTCATGATGTGGCTATGTTAATCACGTGAAGACTGTTGAGTACATCCAAAAGTTCTATCGGTTGAGCTTTAGTTGTTATCCTTGACAAATTTCAAAATATGAAATTAAAATTTCTGCTCAACAATTCAAGGACTCTAATTTTTACTTTAAATGCCTATTTTCATGTTCGTTTTCAGAGTTTTTTTGAGATACTCTTTTACACGCAAAAATTTTGCTGTCCCTCATCCTTTGTTCATACCGAGTTTTTGAGTTGCATCTCCTCTTCAAATTTTCAAAACATAAACATATTTCTTCTTTTAATTAATCATGTTGTTTTATTTATGAGTAAGTCAAATTTTAATAGATCTAGAACCTCGCCATGGTTCACTTCCATATAAAAGGTCAGTATGGATATTCTATTCTTTCTTCGATACATAGTCTTTTTTACGTATTTGTGTGGTTTATTAAAAATATATTAATGTAATACAAGTTGATGAATTATGCAATTAAACTTATAACATATGATAAATCTTTTTCTATAACAGAAGTTACATTCTATCTGAACTAATTTTTTTTATATATAGAAATCATGTATTTCTTTGGTTTGATGTCATATGTGTATCTAAATTTAATGATTTTAGAGCTTAGTTAAGATTACTCTCTCAATGAGAATTTTATATTTATTATAAACATACATTTCTTTCAATATAATAAAGCATGATTTGTATCTTTTTAGAAATCAAGATGTATGTTTGAACTAGCGTGAATGATCCTTTAATAAGAAAAAAAGCATGACTCAGCATGTTCAATTTCCTTTAATCAAAACTAAACTTTACTTCACTTTGATATGGTTTGTTTTGTTGCATCCTTTTAATTTATATTATTTGATTTCTTTATATAATTTTTTTGATATTGTGCTTTGGTTTGCATTCACTTTTACAAAACATATTTTTTCTAAATTTTTTGCTCTATTTTTTTTCTAAATGTAATCTTTGGGACAAAAATGGAGCCTTGATTCAAGGATTTTGCAAAAAAGTTGAGTCTTATAGATTCGACATTATAATCAAACCCGCATATGGAGTCACTAGACATTTTACACATTCCGAAATAGCAAGCAAAAACAAACGGTACTCACTTGAAGTCACTCATGGCTACTCATTTTTTTAGTATGTATTTGCATACTTAGTTCACTTTACATATTAAACTAGCTTGTGTGATTTCAATGCATCTTGGTCTTGTATTCACAATCACTAACATAATATAGAGGCTTTGGTTTGGTTACCTTATATTAAAAATAAATCATTGTGACCACGGTAGCCTTTAATTTTTATTTTGTTAAATATAAAAAGAATCAAAATTCTATTAAGAACCAAGTTTTTACATGCTTACCTTAATTAAGCCTTGAGACCTTGAGAACCATTTTTTTAACCCTTGACTATTTTCTTTCAATTGAAAACAAAAGGGAGCAACTATTTTTAAAATTAATCTGGCCCATTCATAAAATTTGGAAAGATTATTACTGTATTATGCTTGGGTTTCCATCTTTACGTGTACAACATTTTTAAATCTTGAGAAAGCTTATTATTCTTTTCTCATCTTCGTGAGGCTAAATTTGTATCTAATTACACATTTATGGTATTATTGGTCAATACATTTAAGCAATTCACCTTTTAGTAAATATTTTGGTACTAATAAAGGATGGTTTGACTTATTATTTTGTTATTTTATAAAGATAACTACATGAAAAGTAGTTTATGCAAGGTCTTTCATTACCTTATATTAGAATTATTCATATATATACAATTTATCTACTTAGTGAATTTGGAAGCCTAAATATTTTCTTTATATGGTACTTCTCTTAACATACTAGTAATACCTTATTAGTTATATTTTTATTTTCACTTACATCATATTTTTAGTCAAAATATATATTTTTTTTCAACCTAAGTTTTGTTGGTAACAATTTTTGGTAGATCTTAAATGATGCTTAATCTCGTCCATTTAGGATAACTTGAACCCTTTATTTGGAATCACATAAGTTAAGTAGTCCATCAATTGAAGTTAATTTTAGCATTACTTCACAAAATATTTAAATGTCCTCAAATACGTGAAATATAATCAGGAGGTGACTCCCTAAGTTAAATAATTTAGGAATCATCGGTAGTACATTATTTGACATGGAGTTAAAATGGGGTATGACAACAAACTCATCGAGAACACCTCGAGATCCAAACCAAATGTCACGCTTCAACAAACTCGATATTTCGGATCTAACAACATTAATGAATTATCATCTGAGCACTTTTCCCCATAATATTGACCGAAGTCAAACACTGCCCAAAAACATAAAAATCAAATTCCTAATGACACAAACTCAAACCGAGACCCTCAAAACCGGAACCAACCATTCTGCTAGGACAATATATACCTTTTAGAGATATTAAATTTTTTTATACGACATCACATTCCCCGGATGTTGGCTAAAGTCAACTCTTTCACTTAAAATCCTTTCAAGGGGAAAAACATGCTCATAACTCTCTCGATCACCTTAGGAAGCATCCCACTCAATCCAGTAAGTCACAAAAGCTTCAAGAAACATCTGGGTAGGGGAAAACAGTAAAAAAATGCAAGAAAATATACTTTACCATGCGGGTCATTACAAGAATGTAATAGAGGAGATAGAAGGAATGATGAAAAATATATGTGACAAAAGATATGTCAGTTTCATTCGGTAGTCAAGCGTTTGATCAAAATAAGAGATCAAGAAAAAATTTAAAAATATATTGAACCAATTGTGATTGCAAATAAATATTAGTACTAGTAGAAATAGAGGGAGATCAGAAAATCTAAATTTCAGATGTTCAACATAGTCTTTCAATAAAAAATTTGCTTCACACGAAAAGCTATACTATGATATGTAGGACGACAAAGAAAATTAAAAGATAAAGCATGCATAGATTATGGGAAAGTAATGCCAATAATGTATAAGAAGAAAAATAAGTGATATGTAGAATTAACATAATTAGAGATAAAAGAGTAAAATCAAACGATCAAGAGACATAGACGAAGGAATATAATTGGAGGTGCTATCCAAATAACCTATCCAATACTAAGGTTTATAATGCACGTCAATCAACCGAAGATATGGCAACATCAGTAACAACCAGTATACCTCACTATCGACAGGAGGCTAATCTTACCAGACTAAAACCAACAGGAAAAAATATATATTCAATCCTAAGCATATATATATATATATATATACACACACACACACACACACACACACACATATATATTTTTTTTTTAAAAATCAACACAAAATACTTAATTATATAAACAAATAACCTAATCGCAACCCATAAGATCAAAAGGTACACAACAACACACATACCTCAGCCAACCCCCATAAGATAGGCTTGTGCAAACAACAATAAATTATGCCTGTGATCGGTCTTCTTTAACTATAAACTAAATAAGTAATTAAAATTAGCCAACTAATTTCATAAATATAATTACAAATATTCCAACATACCTATTTAGAATCTATCGAAAAGTATAAGATGCATGGAATATGTGTTTGACAATTGTTGATTACCGTAAAGTTAAAATATGTGATTTCGACCCTTAAGTTTTCTTACGTTTATGATATTATAATTCATGTTTTGATATATTGAAATAGGAAAATAAGTTATAGATATATTGTAGTACTTGAATACTATTAAGGTTATGTTATTTTGAGGCCAAGACTTAACCTTAAGCTTGGATATAAGAAACAGAAGACTTGATATATCAATTGACCTCATGATAAGGAACTTTAATATAGATTTGTGTTTGATGATTTTTGCAGATCTACGACAAAAGTATAGAATGATGTATGTCTATGAACTTGTTTGTTTAAGAACATTGTACACTTGATAGATTGGAAACATTCTGATGTATTGAGGAAAGGAAAATTGTTGCAGAAATACTTTTCTTGACTTTGGTTCATCAGTGGAGGCAGGTTATTGTTTATGCTATTCGATAGTAAACTCTTAGTAGTGATTGATATGCATTGAATGAAATTCTGAAGCTTTTGATGTACTTGATTGTTTGGTTGTGTGTCTTGGTTGTGTGTTTTAATATTGGTCTAAAATGCTAAGACCAAAGAATTTGTATTTTTGAACCCTCTTTATCGAAGTTATGCGTTGAATGAACAAGGCTTGATGAAATATTATCAATGAATAGAAATTGGTGATAATAAATAATAAATTAAGGTATAATTGGATCGAAGTGTCACATTCCGACACAGTATTGTTGTATCGGAGTGTCATCTTCCAAAACGATTTAATTTGATCGAAGTGTTACGTTCCGACAGGCTATAATTGGATCGATGTGTCACATTCTAATAGAATATAATTGGATGCGAGTGTCACATTCCGACATGGTATTTTTTGATCTGAGTGTTACGTTTTGACACAGAATAATTGGATATGATTTTCACGTTCGGACAAGATAATAGTAAAGGAAAAACATATTGTCAATCTCAATGAACTGAAATCCGCAAATGATTTAGTTGGAGGCGTGAGTCCTTATGGATTATCTTGATATTTTTGACATATTGAATACTTACTTTAGTGTTGTTGACACTTGTTCATGTTGTTTGTTGATTATCACATGTTAAGTGCTAGAGTTGAGTTCATACTATTATTCTTTGTATATTAGTTTCTATTTTGGGTTGGCCGATGATACCTACTCAGTAAATGTTGCCACGTACTCAACCCTACTTGTGTTTTTTTGTTTTCCTTTTATGGAGGCAGCGACTGTACCAACGACTTTTACTTTCCTTTAGCTCTAGTCAACCTCCAGCATATCAGGTCCCAGGGTGTTGGATTTTCTCGATCATGACATGATGTCCTATATTTTAGGACACATGACATTCTATTCTTTTATTTTAGTGTAGTTGATATTCTTACACTTAGTATTTGGAGATTAGATGTCCTTTATGTGATAAGTTTCAGGTTTTGGAAAATGATACATTAATATGTTTTGGAATTTCCACATTATTTGGTCATTCATAGTTGAATTATAGGTATATGTTGGGATTTGGATTCCCTGGTTCGCCAACCTAGGAGGTTAAGTGTGAGTGCCACTGTTGACTCATTTTTGGTCGTCACTGTCACAACCCAAAATGAGTCATAAGTGATACCCACACTTAATATCATAAGTAGACGAACTAAGTAATTTAAACCCTAATATATGTCAATAATTCAACTACGAATAACAAAAATAATGCATAAGCTTCAAAATTTATTAAAGCATCATTTTCCAGACCTGAAAATCATCACATCCAGGACATCTAATCTTCATATACTAAGTGTAAGAAAAAGAAATACAGAAGAATAAAATAATAAAAAGGTATGCGTACGAAAACATTGGACATCATGTCATGACCGAGAGAATTCAACACGAGCTTGAATGAATAGCTCACACTGGAACCTGATATTCTGGAGATTGGCTAATGCTAAGGGAAATTCGAACTTATTGGTACACTCGATTCACTCCATAAAAGGAAATAAAAAAGAAACACATGTAGGGCTCAGTACAGGGAAACATTTACTTAGTAGGTATCAACGGCCAACCCAAAATAGAAACTAATATAGAATGAATAACAGTATGAACTATACTATAAAACTTAAGAGGTGATAAACAACAAATAACATGAACAAGTGTCAACAACACAAAAGTACGTACATAATAAGTCAACAATGTCAAGATCATCCATGAGGAATCGTTCCTCGAACCAAACCATTTAGGGAATTGAGTTCTTTTAAATTGAGTAAATTTCGTTCATTTAATATATTTTTCCTTTAATATTATGGTGTCTGAACGTGACACTCTGATCCAATTATACCGTGTCAAAACGTGACACTCTGATCCAAGAATATTATTTCGAAATGTGACACTCCGATCAAAGAATGTTGTATCAAAACTAACACTCTGATCAAAGAATACCGTGTCGGAATGTGACACTACGATCAAATTTTATCGTGTCGGAATGTGACACTCTGACTAAATTATACCTAGTCGGAATGTTAAACTCTGATAAAATTATACTACTAATTTATCATTTATATCGCCACTTTTAATTCTTTGATAATATTTCATCAAGCCTTATTTATTCAAGGAATCACTTCAATAGAGAGGATTTCAAATTATAAATCTCACAGCCTCAGGATTTTAGACAAATCACAAACCCCACAGTCAAAGACACAAGTACATAGAGAACTTCATAATATCATGCAATGAGCATCAATCACTATTATGAGTTTAGTATTAAATAGCATAAACCATAACCTACCCTCACCGAAGAACCGAAGTCAAGCAAGTTTCTTCTTCAATACTTTTTCTTTCCTCGATGCCTCCGAACCTTTACAATCTATCAAGTATATATGCATAATTTATAAGTTAACGAGTCTATAAACACTTGCGTTATTTTATGTGCAGCCTAAACCCAACAAAACATCTAACTTATTATCTACTTTTCTTAAATTTAAACCTAAGGGTAGGTCTTAATTCCTCCAAGTAGCATAACTTTAATGGAATTTAAATACCCCGATATACCTAATATTTTATTACCTAACTCAATATTTTAAAACATCACTCATAACGTGATAACTATAGAAAAAATTGGAAAATTAAGGTTACGTCCATGTTCAGTAACTTCTACCACAGAAAACCAAAACAAAATATAACATAATTTAAAACACCCATATCCAAATATTCCCAATTTCATCACATAAATATCAAAGTTTATTACCCCACCTTACTATCTTCTTGCTCATAATACTTTGCCTCAATTTTCCAATCAACAATTACGTACAAGAATTTAAAACCTTCCAATTGTCTGTTATTCTTTAGTTAATCATTATGTCATCATTACATGCAATTAAACCCACAAAATTTAATAACCTGCAAATTTTATAACATATGTTTCACAGAACCCTATATGAAATACTCCCTTCATTATAAACGTACAACATGTGCGTCTTATAATGACTCAATCGATTACTTCCCAAATTAAATTTATACCTGATTGATTCTTTATCATGTGCGGCTTATGCACAATCGCCCAAACTCCCTTTTATTTCTTTTTATCTTATGACTCAAAATTAATAAACCCTCCTTATTTATTATTATTAATATAATAAAAGTGGTCACTATTAATTTTAATGTTATTTTCATTCATGACCAACTAAGTAAATTATTAAAGCTACCCCAATAATTCCCTAATTGTAACTATAAATATTGCAAAATATCCCTTTAGAACCTATCAAAATACATTTTATGCAATAAAAAAAGTTGTAGTACTCAAAATGACCAAATGAATCATTACATTAGATACCAATTTACCCATCGTTCGTCCTCAAACAATCAAAGTTGGTGAGGGTAAGAAAGGTTAGGAGAATCAACTAAATGTGTGAATATCCGTTGTGCATATCCTGCTTGGTGTCCAAATGTCTTACCTGAAATCCATTAAACCAACCAATGAGAGAACTACATCCCCTCTAATATTATGTCTTAGATAAGGTCATATTACAACTGAAGTGGTAGTTATTGTTTTATGTAAACTCAACTAACAACAAAATGTCTTCTCAATAGTCTTCAAAACTAATCGTACACACATATGAAACATGTTCTCAAGGACCTTAACATAGCCATTAGATAGAATCTTTTCGCACATAACCATGATAAAATCTAAAAAAAAATTAATATATTTTGTTGTAAACTTGAAGCAACCATCACACACTCGTAGTTCATACACCATCATAAATCCTATCAGTATTTTCTTCTCACAACATAAACCTTTCACGAGCTTGAGTTATAAAAATTTAATCATTAGACATCAGGTGCTCATCAAGGAAGAACCAAACTTATCTGACTCAAAAAAGAAATTATCAAGTGACCACTTATCGAGCGATACACCCAAGCCATCATTTGTATCAAAGTATTCTAATCAAATACATGTTCAAACCATGGATATCTCTCTTTCTATTTAATCATTTCATGAAAATACGAGCCTCAAACAAGGCTAATAACACTAGTTTCAAATTTGATAATATTTTTCATCGAGATAAAACTATTAAATCATATCCAAAATTAACTTCACACCACTTCCACATACCATGCTTAAACTACATTTCTAAACCATCACATACCTCATGCAAACACTTACAAAATTCTTTGACACTCAAATTATTCGGTATACTACAAGCTCATAACCTCTATTAACCATCACATCTTGGATCTTAACATTTCCTATAGTCCCATTAATAGAGGAGTATTAACCAAACTCTACATTCTTGACTATCATGTAAAATTATATCTCACCTTGTACATTATTCTAAAGTCATTTATCATAATTTGATAAATCTAACCCCACATAAACACTAAATTTTTCATACCTCACTATTTGTCACCCAAATCAAAACTCAATCTATAATAAGTCAATGATAACCTCCTAGTAAGTCTGTACTGAACTAGTACATATCTCATGGTCATATCTAAATTTGTAGGAAAAAATCAATATAACCTTAAACTACACCCCAAGAATTTATACAAGAGGTCTTATTTCTTCACCAATAATCTATAATATTTTACCTTATACTCTAAACTAACGCTTTAAAGTGAAATCCTCCTTCGGTGCTCTAATAATCAAACATAACAAATTTTTCAATCAAAAGTATGCATTGGTCCTTCCACATGTTTAATGTCTAATGTAAACAATATATTATTTATTTTTATTTTACCTCTCAAATTCATACCTTTATAAAATATACCTCCACAAAAAGTAGATTTAAAATGAAACGTTTGAGTTGTAAATCGAACAATGTAACTCAATCTTCTAATCTATCAACATGACTGATACCTTGACGATTTTATTGAATTTACATACCTTAATTTATCGTTAATAACCTCTTCATCAATCTTATAATATCCTTCGCTAAAAGTTTGACGTAGTTATTAAGAAACTCAAAATCACAATAGAACTTATCATCACACTCGAGTTGAGCGTATGTACACTCCTTTATTTAGTATTATTCAATAGCTTTTAACCAATTTGATAGACACGTGACACTAAACCATGACCATATTAAAATATATGAAAGTACATGTCTTAGAACCCAATTCTAGACCTCCCAATGATACCCCTTTTATTCCTTTCAATTAGAGAAATTGTTCTTGTTCTCACCTATTTCTGAAGATTGCATTCTATCCCACAATTTTGTTTTCATTATGACTCTAACTCTTTTAAATTCAACTCTAGTGGTGTCCCTACATCTCCTAGAGTTTTCCAAACAACCCCTTATCATCATTACAAGCTCTAATCACCTCCATTAGATTAAATTAATATTTCTCTTATTAAATATTATATTAAAACACCTCATAATACACACTATAAATACAATGCCTCTACAATTTTAATGCAAGCACCACCCAAACGCAACTGTTGGTCGGACCAAAAAAATTATTCTTGCGGAGATCCGAATCTAATCTCCACTATTTAAATCAACCACAAAGATGTTAGGAACATGTAGTTCAAATTTTAGCAAGATCCCACGTTAAGATAATTGAGAAATACGATCTAACGCTTGCTAGTTCGAGAAAAGGTATGCAACAAAATAAATCTTTTTCTTCTCTCTTCTCTCTTCTCCCTTGTTGAAAGCTCTCTCAAAACCTCTCTTATGTACTAATGTATTTCAAGGAGAATACTAATAAGTATTTCAATTTTTCTCATAAGACCATCCTCTATTTATACAATTGTGTTTTTCCTTACAAACTCAGAATCAACTACAAATAGGATTATAATTTCAATTCTTTTTCTAATAGAATTGGAAACCAAATAAAGAGAATAATTTGAATGTTTTTTCAAGTAGGATTCAGCCTAGTGCCCATCTCTTAGAAAATACTAAATTTGATCTCAGAACCGGTGAAACACTTTCAAGACTTTGTTGCCACTAAAACTGATTCTAAATAAGAATTTTCGATACTAGTACAACAACCATAAATCATATAGGTCATATATCACTTTGTCTTTTTACTATCATTCTTAGCTAAACCTATTCATTATTGAGATATGAACCTTTTCCTCGACATAACACCTTAAACTTTGGTATACCAATCAAATTTACGGGACTAATTTCAATTTTATAAGCATTTTCTTAGTAAAATTTTAAATATACTTTACCCAAAGTATACTCACTAGGACTTTCTTTTTCTATATGTTTGTCATTCTAGTGTGAATCTACTATTTGAAGATTATGATAAAATTTCCAGTACTCCTTTAGACTACTGAAGATACATTTAAAAACCTTATTGCATTAATACCATACGAAATATCGACCAATAAAATTTCCTTTAAAATAATGCTCAATCTATGCGCGTGTAGTAATAAACTAGTTGGTTTCTCATATGCGAATGCAACACTAAATCTTATGATCTTTCCATGTCATACAACTAGTAACTCCTTCAGTAGTTAGTATTCTTACTTGACAATCGACGTAATCGTTTCCACATAACCCTCGTACTGCCACGCCGTGAAAGTCAATTGGATATCTCCCTAGAGCACATTATTCCTACATAAGATCATAACAAAATTGCACAAATATTTCTACCCATTGAATAATTGCATAACATTATTGAATATGTTCTCTCTATATCCCAAACAATTTGTTTTACTTCTTAGATCAACTCAATCACAAAAATAACACGCTTTCTAACTCTAACAAAGCAAGCATCGATGATTTTCTCTAATATACCCTCACTCTATGAAGTCATAGCGGTTTCTCGACACTCAACATGAGATTGTCTCCACATTTTGCAATATAGAAAATATACCTATTTCTTAGGATACATTTTTTTTGGTTGTTGTTATTTCAACTTCTAATACTCTAGTAGTAGTAATATTTTAAATAGAGTGAAAAAGTTAAGATACCAATTTATATCACCTAGATAACAAATGGGTTGAAGTTGTAGCAAGAAAGAAATAAATGAGTTTCCCTAAGTCTTATAGCTTCTCAATGAAAAGTAAAGGCATCCCCGTACCGTTCCGCAATACTCTACTAGATTTGTCCTTGTGTAAATCAATCACCGAGCCTAAGGCTTTGATACCAAGTTTGTCATGACCCAAAACAAGTCGTGAGTGACACCCACACTTAACCTCCTAAGATGGTCAACCAAGGAATCCAAACCTCAATATATGCCAATAATTCAACTACAAATAATAAACATAATGCAGAAGCTTAAAAACTTATTAAAGTATCATTTTCCAAAACCTTAAAGTCATCACATAAATGACATCTATTCTTCATATAGTAAGTTTAAGAATATTAAATATACAAAAATAAAAGAATAAAATAGTATGTGTAAGAAAATATAGGACATCATCTCCTAACCGAGAGAATCTAACACGATCTTGAATTAATAGCTCACCCTGGAACCCGATATGATGGAGACTGGCTAGAGCTGAGGGAAATTTGAAGTCATTGGTACACTCGTTACACTCCATAAAAGGAAAACAAAGAAAAACACAAGTAGGGCTCAATACGGGGCAACATGTACTGAGTAGGTATCAACTACCAACTCAAACAAGAAACTAATGTATAATGAATAATAGTATGAACTCAATTATAAAACATAAGATGTGATAAACAAAAAATAACATCACCATGTTTCAACAACGCTAAAGAAAGTATTTAATAAGTCAAAATTATCAAGATCATGCATGAGGACTCATGACACTAACCAAACTATTTGGGGAATTGAGTTCTTTCAGATTGAGTACATTCTGTTAATTCAACATGTTTTTCCTTTAATATTATGGTGTTAGAAGATGACACTCCAATCCAATTATACCGTGTCGGAATGTGACACTCCGATCAAAGTATACCGTGTCGCACTCCGGTCAAAAAATACTGTGTTTGAACTCACACTCCAATCCAAGAATATCATGTTTGAACGTGACACTCTGATCCAACTATACCGTGTCGGAATGTGACACTCCTATCCAATTATACTATTAATTTATTATTTATTATAACCATTTTCAATACATTAATAATGTTTTTTCAAGCCTTCTTTATTCAAGATATCACTTCGATAAAAAAAGATTTTAGCTTACAAATCACATGGCCTCAGGATTTTAGACCAATCACAAACTACACAACCTAGTCACACAATCAAACAATCAAGTACATTGAGAACTTCACAGCATCATTAAAAGCATATTAGTCATTGTTAGGAGTTAACTATCAAATAGAATAAAGCATAAACCTACCTCCACCGAACAAGCGAAGTCAAGCAAGCTACTTCTCCAATACTTTTTTTCCTTAATGTCTCTGAACCTTTCAAATCAATAAAGCTTGTATAGATAATTTATAAGTTAACCAGTCCATAAATACTTACATATTTTATATGCTGCTTAAACCCAACAACTCATCTAACATATAATCAATTTTTCTAAAATTCAAACCTAAGGGTATGTCTTAGTTCCTCTAATTAGCATAACTTTAGTGAAATATAAATAACCCGATACACCTTATACTTAATTATCTAACTCAATATTGTAAAACATAACTCGTAATAAGATAACTATAGAAAAATTTTTAATTTAAGGTTACGACTATGTCCAGTAACCTCTATCAAGGAAAACCAAAACAAAATATAACATAATTTAAAACACCCATATGCAAATATTCCCAATTTCATCATATAAATATCAAATTTTATTACCCCACCTTAGTCTCTTACTGCTCATAATACTTGTCCTCAATTTTCCAAACAATACTTGTCCTCAATTAAACCCACCAAATTTAATAACCTGCATATTTAACAGCCTATGTTTTAGATAACACAACACAAAATACTCCCTTCATTATCAACCTACATCATGTGATTTTTACAAAAAACAAAATTTCCCAAAAAAAATTCAAACCTGAATTGATCCTTCCTCTTGTGCGGCGTATGCACAATCACTCGAACTCCATTCTATTTTCTTTTTATCTAATGACTCAAAATTAATAAAACCCTCCTTACTTATTATTCTAAATATAATAAAAGGGGCCCACTAGTAATTTTAATGTTATTTTCTTTAACCACCAAATGAGTAAATTTATTTAATAACCCCAATAATTCCCTAATTGTAACTATTAATTGTCCAAACTACCCCTTAAGAACTTATCGAAAAGTTTTTTATGCAATAAAAAAAGTTAAAGTACTCAAAATGACTAAATGGGTCATTAAAATGCATAGGAATGCGAGTTATGTATCGAATCCTATAGTTCCATACAACCAACTATGGATGTGATTTAAAAACTTTCTATGGTTGATTGGGCTGTCCATTATAAAAATTACAGTCAAAAGATGTTTTGGAAGAATCCTCGAGTACTCTTTCTTTATTGATCATAGATACATTTATAAATCAAATTTACTTTTCTCAATCAAATATGGAACTTGGGATTCAAAATGACATTTAGCTTTAAGGAAAAAAAAATTTCTCAAGCTTCGCCCATATCTAATCTCTTCTTTCTAGTTTGCTTGTATAGTCTTTATGGTATTTCACTACTGTTTGATTTCTTCGACATACTAATATTGTGATCACAAAAATGATAAAGAAATGTTCAGCAAAAACTAAAGGACATCAGAGTGTTAGTGAATATCTGAAGTGATTGAAAGTTTCATTTGCATTGATTAGTAGTTTTCATGATAAATATTCTTAAGTGTCAATATCAATATGTTTTGAATTTACTAACCTTCATATCTATTACCTTTTTTCTTTATAAATATATAATTTTTGAATCTGTAGAAGACATCATATTATTAAATGTGATTATAGTACAAGGAAGGCTCTACATAACTATAAAACAAATTATTGTGTAAATTATCTAATTATTTGCTTCATTAATGTAATGAAACATTTGGTGTGATTAGTCAGTTTCTACCACGTGATAAGGGAGTTCGAGATTTGAGTGGTGCAACCAACTTCCTACAGAAATGTAGGGTAAGAGTGTGTAAGAGAGTTTGTATGTCTTTCTGTAAGCAATTCTAAAGTTATATCCTTTCTAACATCATGCCATTCATTATACTTCAAATTCATCAGCGAATCTCACTACTTACTAACAAACACTTTATAATCTTATCCAATGACTGGTGTCATCAATCGATCCTCACAATTCTTTCTCTTCATATTGACATTCCACATATGAAATTTAATTGGAAAGGAACTTATACTTTAAGCTTAATTCATTAAGACTAGAATGAGATTCTAACTTCTTAAACGTCTGTGTGGACATACAGTTATATATGTTTTTGTCAACAAACCATCATCTATTTTCCTTTTATATGAAGCGTGAAATCAGGACAAGTGATATATCATTAAGGAGATAGATTAAAGGAAAACCTTCACAATTAACTCAAAATAGTGTTCTTTCCCTTCATAAATGATGTGGTGCTACGTTCGACATATAATAGTGAAACCTTATATTAACTATATTGATCTATGAAGTTTATAATTGTCCCACAACTATATGATAATTGGTGACAAATATGTCACTATAATTTTTTTTTTTTTAAATGTAAGAAAAATTAGTGATATTGAAAAATAAAATAAAATATCACGGTACTTCTTAAATTTCCATGGAAAAGCTCTGCCGCCTAAAAAACTCATACAATGTTTAATCTAAACACCCATATGAAACCTCATACAAATTTCACCCTAAATACTCTATCGGTTGAAGCCCATATACATTAAACATTAAAAAAACCCCATTTATTGATGAATCCTCAATTGGAGGGGGAATATTGAGATCA
The DNA here is from genome assembly GCF_036512215.1 of Solanum lycopersicum. NCBI lineage: Eukaryota > Viridiplantae > Streptophyta > Magnoliopsida > Solanales > Solanaceae > Solanum > Solanum lycopersicum. The sequence goes on from NC_090800.1 coordinate 15,816,858, forward strand.
ACACCCACTGCTCCATTATCAATTGAAGATTTGATAAATAGATATCATCTAGAGATGACACAAATTACCCAAAAAATTTAAGTACTTGGCATATTTGTGCAGGTCATATTAAATGAGTGATTTTTTATAAAAATCCTTCATTCATTTTTCATCCAAATCTGAATGGCCATTGAAAGCCTCCTTCCATGGTTTCAATGGATGGAGTGATGAACAAAACAGATGGAAAAAAATAGGTTCAAACAATGGAGTCTATCCATAACCATATATGAAAAGCTACATATATTTATGGAGCTATCAAGATTTAAATTTAAATAGTCCAGAAGGATAAGGATTTGATTTTTGTGTTGATAGAAAGGTGAAGTTATTAGACTAACAATTTTATTTTAGAGGCTTAGATATTTTTAGTAATTTTGTTTTGTGCCCCCCTTCAACCCCTTGAGTTGGCAGAGATTAAAGAAAATCTTGAAAGTGCGCAAATCAAGCTTATCAGATTGATGACCAATAATCGAACTAGATGGTTGAATTTTTTCATGAACAAAGGTTGGAATTTTTTGAATGAAGATTTTCTTTCTCTTAGGTTGTTAAGATTTGTTCTTACATGTAAAGTAAGTTAGTTTGTTTTCTCAATAGCTATTAATCTGGCAAAAGGTATGTGACTAGCACTAGTCGCATACCTCTAACAAGATTTATAGCTATTGGGTAAACATGAGCACCTGTTTTACCTGGAAGAAAAAACTTAATAACTAACAATCTACTTTAGTTATTTGTCCTCAGTCCGATAAGCTATCTTTACGAATTTTCAAAATATTCTTCAATTTCTACTAACTAAGGGGATTCAAGGGGGTAGAATAGAGAGTCATAAAAAATAATCAAATCTTCAATAGTAACAAAAGCTTCACTCACACAAACACAAAATTGCTAGTCTCACAACATCACCTTTCGACATCCCAAAAAATCAAGTGTTGGTCTTTTGGACTCTATAAGCTGAACTCCTGATAGCTCCATGTATCCATGCACCTTTCCACACAAGCTGATGGATACACTCAGTCAGTCGAACTAGTTCTTATAATTTTATTTGTTGATCTCTCCATTCATTGCACCCATGAAATGAGTTACTCAGATTCAAATTAAATAGGAATGGAAGGACCTTGTACATAGTAATTATACGTTACACTAGTTGATAAATTAAAGGCTCAAATGAATTTATTTTAAAAAGGGAAAGACCGAAGAAGTTCATACAAATATCACTCATCACTATGATCTGCACAAATAATGACAAGTACTTAATTAAAATTCGGTTATCTTTTTCTCTCTCTAGGTAATCTCTAGTTTTCAAATCTTCGATTTATGCCAAAGCACTAGGTTCAAATCTCAATCATCCCTCTACCATTCTGAAGTCTTCAAAAGTTGGGGTATTTATGGTTAAATGTCTATGGGCTTCAATATTTAGGGAATGTATGATTTAAAATTGTATGTGTTTTCCATGTGGGTAGTTAGAATTAAAATTATATGAGTTTTTTTTATGTGATAAGGACTTTCCATATAAATTTAGGTAGTACAGTAATATTATTTTTTTTAAATTTTTAGTTAGTATTATACATATTAAATATAGTATGGACATGTTTTAAACCAATAATAATATAGTGGACACAACGTGTAAGTTTCCACAAACACTTTTGGAGAACAAAATATTTTAAGCGCGAATGACTGACATCTTGGGTACGAACGTTCACGTGCTTGCTTCCGTGTTCATGAGTGGTTACCGTAAAATATGATATTTAGCTTCAAAATTATTTGGCATGACAAAAGATTCGTTACTAATTATTTATATTTTGTGACAAAATATTATTTCGTCCAATGCATGAGTAATGTACTTTTTGTGACGAAACGTATAATTTTGTAGCAAATTTTTTTCCACAAAAATTATTTTGGCGACATTTACTAAGTGTCATCAGCGATAAATTTTAAGTCATGATTGACACATTATATTGTCGCTAATAATGCATTCAATTTGTTACAAACTATTGTTTACCTTAAAATTGTTATTATTTTTTATACGAAAAAAGTTTCATCATAAAAAATAACAATAGCGACAAATAAAAGTTTGTGGTTAAAGGTTGTTAGCTTTAGTCACATAATTTTATACTTATTTGTGACGTTTGTTTTTGTGACTAATAAATAAGCAATTAGTGACGATTATTTTATTATCTCTAATCAACAGGGGATTTAGTAATGACATTGTTTTGTCAAATAATATGCAATATTAAAATAGTGACCACTTTTAGACGAAAAATCAACTATTTCTACGAGTAAATCATTTATAATTTACAACACTACAAGAAAAAAGGGTGAATAACAACCAACATTAATCCATGAGTTGAAAAGCTTGTGTAAATGTACCCTTTTAGGTAAAAGTTTTTATTGTCATTGTGAATTATCTGATTTTTGAATAACTCAAGGAAGGGAATATTTTCCTTAAATTGATTAAAACAACTAGTCCTTCATACTCTCTGTGGGCTCACATATAAAAGATGCAAGGCAAAAAAATAGTATTTTTTTTACAAATAGCCATTATAATAAACTTAATTAGGATCCTTAGAATAATTTACCTATTTACGGGTTGTAGCTATAGTTTGAGCTGCAATGCCCTGCCTCGTTTTTATATTTCACACCTCTTTATTTTAGTTCGTAGTTACATTTGTATAACTCACATATATTTGTATAATTGATTCATTTTCGTCTCTACAGTATAAATTGGAAAGTATAAATATGTTTATATTTTTTTTGTATAAACTATTTTCGATTGAATAAACCAATTGATAATTTATTTTTGACGGAATAAGTGTTGTTACAAATGAGTATCTTTTTTGGTACTATTTCTACACTTTTCATCATTTAGTAATGCATGTCCTAGTGCCAGCTATCAGTGGAGATCCTTCATGGCGTCTTTTGCAACTTTTGGATATGATAGACTAAGGTAATCACTATACGTTCTACACCAACGTGTTTCCTTTCATACATATAGTCACTCCTTGAGGTTACCCCTGGACGTTAACGGGGAATCTAGGATAACGAGTGACCTCAAGCTAGTCCTGAGCTGGAAAATCATAAGCATACTAGATAACTCAAGCAAGAAAATAATGTGCATAACCTTAAATTAGCATACAAATTGACGAGGAATATCATTACTATCTTAATAAATAAATGATGAGTTAGATGAAAAATAAAAGATAAAACCGAATTAAACTATATATGAAAAGCCTTTAACTAACTAGAGATGTTGATACATATCCCAGCTAAATTTAGCAAAACTGAAACAAGAAGACTGAACGTAAAAGAAATATGTTTATCATCCTTGAAGAAGGAGGATTCACCACTGATACTGTTGAGATGAAGATTAGGACTTTATTTATACGTTATATGAATGTTGAGGACCTGAACCTACATCACAAAAAGAAGTAGCATACAGTATGCGCTAGTACTTGAAAGGTATTGAGCATACAGTATAGAATAAACCTGAACAATATACATAACTAAACAAAGCATTCTCAACTATTATATAAGATAAGCATCATAACTATACTGAAAATAAATGAATATGCATTAAATTGAATGCAATGACCAAGTTGCTAGCATACTGAAATTAATGTTGAATTGTAACTGGTATATATTATACAATGCACTATAGTATGCCTATGAGAGCTACTAATAACCTGTAACTCCTCGTATACAAAATAGACCAAAAAAAAGCTTTTCAGAAAATCTGTAGGTGCATCGATGGACCATAGCCTTAACCACGGTCCGTCATGCAGATTCGTCGATAGGGTCAGAAACCCCCAAAATCTCAATCTAGAAAATTTGACTAAGTGTCGAACGACTGAAAGATCTAAGGTCTGTATGTCATACTACGGTCTGTAGTTTGTTCTCGTCGATCAACACCCCATTTACCCACTCTTAAATATGAACCATGGTTGACTATCACGGACAGTCGTTCGACCTACGGTCCATAGGCCTGATCGTAGGTGAGAAATAGCAGACAGTTAGGGAGAAAATATAGTTCGGTAAACTTCAGATGGACATAACTTTTATTATAAAATAAATTAGGTGTCCCACGACATACCCACATATAAATTGTTTAATTATATTTTCATACCACCAACCTTACTAAAAGCAGACCCCTAAGTAAAAAGTTATGCCCGATTTAGTAAAGGAATGTCGAACAGACCAAACTGATGGACCCAAACGACGGACCTTCATTTGAATGATGGAGCGTCAATCCAGGTCGTCATTTGGTTAGACAACAATTAACTCAAGGGTCTTTTGGTCTTCTCCTATTTAATTGAATCCCTAAGATACGTCTTTTTTACCCTAAATGATCAGATTTTAGTTAGTTTAAGCCTATAAACTTAACAAAATCTTACCTAAGTCAAATGAGTAACTAAAATTTAGAAAATTAAAAAGCAAGAAAGGAGAAAAAAAGTCAAGAACCCTAGTTCAAGAACACAACAAGGATCCAGCAGTTCCAGCTATAAAATCTAAGTGTTTCTTTTCTAATTTCATCACCAGGTATGTGGGATGTCACTAGTGGGTGCCTTTAACCCATTGATTCCCTAGTTTTCAGTCAGATTCTTGATTCTCTTATCATGATAAAACCTAGAGTTTCTAGAACATCAATAGAAATTCATTAATTTATTAAATATTTGTTCCAAATCACATTGTAATGTTATTAATCAATTTATCGCATGAATTTCAGAACCTTAACTTTGTATGTCTTTAGTTCTTGAATTAACATGCTAGGTTAGATATTCTAGTTATTTAGTTATACATGCATGATATTTTAATTCATCTTTATCAGATTAAATGTTGCATTCCCAGTTTTCATGTTTAGTTTTGTGCTATCTAGTATTTAAATAAATTCATACATAATAAGTTAATGTAACAACCCTAAAAATGAATATGCTAAGTAATGTTTAGTGTGTCTAGAATGACTACGATTAGACCGGGTTCACACAGATTGATGCGCATAGAACAAGACCTTTGAACCCCTGTGAAAACCAAGCCAACTAACTTGGGGAGTTAGTTGAGCTAGGAAAGGCTGGGTCATGCAATGTAGGGCTTTCGAATATCAATATTTACCTGTATGAGTTTTTACCGGACTTAAAAAGAGGAAATCATATGTTTTGAGGGTCTAGGGGTAAAATGATCTTTTTCCAGGCTAAGGACAGTATCATATTACCCTAAATATGTAAATAATTATTTAATTAATTTTGTGGAGGGGAATTTTTTGTAGAAATGTCTAAAATTGCCCATTGAGCAAAATCTTGCTCCGCGAGTGTTCGAATCCATGTGGAGCAATGATTTAACTTAATTATTTATATTGAATAATAAATTTAAATAATTAATATTTAAATTATGATTTCAGAAAAAACAAAATTATATTATTATTAATTAATTAATTATTGGGGCTTTTTTGGGTCGGGTCGGCCCAAAGGGACCCATTTTTGCGATAGCGACGTCACGGGTTCGATCATCGACTAAAGCAATGCCCAAGTGAATTATAATGGGGTTTAAAAATATAATTTTTTGTAATGGCAATAGGGTCTATTCACGTGTGATTTAAATAAATGTGATTTTTACAATTTAACAAAATCTTATTTTGACTACGTCTAAAACTACGATCCTAATCCTAAGGAACCACTAACTTCTCACGTTTATCCTCTCTCTTTCACAATCGGCTCTCTCACTTTTGCATTCTATATGCTAACGAAATACTAAAACAGAATATACAACCAAAATTTCTTAATACTTGAAGAATTTACACGTCAAACACATAGACAAAAAAAGTTAACCAAAAACGTAAAGCAAAAAGAAGGATTTTCCGTCGAGTTTTGTGTTGAAGTTTCTGGACTTGGACATGAATTTGGAGACGGTTTTAGTCAGAAGGTCGTGTGTTCGACAACAATAAAGTGTGGTTTGGGTTTCTCTCCTTGAATCCTTTCTCCAAGAGAATTTCCTTTCCACGAATTCAACGAATTTTGAAATGAGGATTGTACCCGTTATTGTCAATCTCCTTGTTCCTAGTATCAACTAGTTTAAATCTAAAATAGGTTACAGATTATGTTGTTGGTAAGTTTGCTGGTAGTTTATGTATGAAGTGTGATTACCGTGATAATGTGTTCATGATAATTTGTTTGGAATTATAAGCATGTTAATTTATGACAACCGAAAGTATGTAAAAAGTGATGTTTGTTCAAATGTTTGTGTAAATCATGATGTGCAAAAGTGGTATAATGTTGCTAGATTTAATGCTCCGTCTTGGCTAAATATAACCATGAGCAAATAATATTTAAATATGCATTAAATGATTCATGAAACATCCTAATATCTAATAAACAAATGATGATAACGAGCTGAAAATAGTGAACAAATTTCCAGCAATTGGTAGGTTGGTTTCGGCCAATCAAAGTAGTATAAAGTCCAATGAAAAATGAATTTAAAATAACTGAAATAACTAAGGATTGAATCCAAGATATGATTACATGAATTCTACCAAAAAATCAACAAAAGATTAGGACTAAAATTTATTGGAGGAGACTAAATTTCTAGCTTACTGGAAATTGTAGACTCCGCCAACTTTTAAAAAAATAAATTTTGTTTAAATTATTTGGAAAATGTGAGGTCATTGAGGATTGAAGCCATAAACTAACCAAATAAAAATTTCATAAATAATTTTATGAGAAAAATGCATGGAAAAATAGATGTGGTAAGTGGGGATTGAACTCACAACCTTTGAATGGATGAGAGAGTTAGTAGAAAAATAAAGGAGAAAATAAATGTGGAGAGTGGGGATTAAACTCACAACCTCTTGGATATGTGAGAAAGTGAAAAGGTAAATTAAAAGAAAAATAATGAGCTTGTGGGGGATTGAACCCACAACCTCCTTGACTTAAACAAAAAAGGAGAGGAGAAATAGAAAGCAAAAATTATTGGGTTGATGGGGATCGAACTAGGGTGTCCCCCATTTCTGAAAAATGCAATTATCATGTTTAAAATAAGATTAAGTGTTGTCCAAGGAATTCGAAATCGGGTTCCCTTTCCCAATTCTGTATTGACACCTAAGTAAGACGTAAATAAATATTTAATGAATGATGCCTCAAAAGATTGAAATCAGTATCTTTGCATATCTACAAGATGAATAAGTCTTGTACCACATAATATTTGGTAAACATGAATCACTTACACAAACTACGAATGAAGCCTCATGCCTTGTATGTGTGGAGTCATAAGTCTAGCATACGTTTAAAAGTAAGTGAGCTTAAGTTTTATGTGATAAAATGATGTAACCCTAGAAAGGTTAAGTAAGAGTGTGAAACAAACTAATTTTCCAAGTGCATTGACATATGATGAAATGAACATTCACGTGAAGGGGTGAGTAATTATGAAAAGCAAGTTTGTTAAAGTTAATGCATGAGCTGACAATATGATATCTGGCTAATTTTAAAGATGAGAGCAATCTCAAACGAGCCTAAGTAAATGTTACCAAAACATACTCACCTATGAGAGTGTTAAGTTAATGAAGAGACCAGTCTCTTTGAATACTCTAATGAAAGTATTGAAGTCAATGCATACTTAATACTAATGATGAGATGAGAAATCATCTAATGATCTATCATTCCCTCATGCTAGAAGCAAGCTTCCATGATGTATGAAGTTGAATGTAATGGAAATTTATACTAAGCACCGATAGACTAGCTATGAACCGTTATTCGAAAAGGGTGGAGGTTCATAACTCTCATGATATGAGACTGTCTCGAATACCGTGTATGGGTCTCCTTTTTTATCCTAGACTTATAACCTATACTAGCAGTATAGGGATCTAGTAGGGTTCGACTCCCTATATACTGTAGCACGTTCGGGTAACTTTGGCCAGTGATTTCACCTCTTCTCTCTGTGGGGCGGACACTGGATTTCATGATGCTCACATGATCTATGTCTGTTAAGGATAAAATTCCCAAAGAAAAAATGAGTACAACCTTAAACAATGCACAAAATGAAATGAACGATACCAAAGGTGTTATGATAGGATAATCAAGACGTGAGCTAGACTTAAATAATTACACTAGGTTATTCTTGGTCATTGCACAACAAACTTGATGAGATTCTTGAACTTCATCCTAGGTATGACTAGTGATTTCACTAGTATATGAATGAATGAAAATAAAGTACGTATGAATGAACAAAGCAGACGTTGTGTTTGCTGAAGAAGGTCTAATGGCATATGAAAGAATGATATGAACTACGTGATACGATATGTGCCATATGTTATTGGCTACTTGTAAAATAATAATTATGATGATGCATGTTACTCTAATGGCATGACTTTTATAAACCAAATTTGGCAAGTCCATTGACTTTCCTAATCCATATTTTGCAAGTTCACTGACTTTCCTAATAAAAATTTAGCAATTCCACTAACTTGACTTTCCTCAAATCATGTTGTTAGAAAGAGATATTCTTACTCATGCAAGTCTCATACGTAGTACAAGTGTGTACTTATCCCATACATTATCTACTTTTAAGTGCTGACACAGGTGGATGTTAGCGCTTACAGTACGACATTGCAGCTATGCAGGCGTGGAGCTTTAATTTTGATTTGGTAGGCTTTAGCTAGTGGGGCATGTCCCACTAGTGTTTCATTTCCCATTTCATTTTAGACTGTGTATTGGTGCCGTTTTGGCAAGGATACATTTAATGCAATTATGAATTGGTTCTTTCATTTGATTATTTCAATATTAGATAATTAATTTGTGAACACCTATGATTTTAAGTATAATATGTTTGACATGAAATTAGAAAATTAAAAGTTCAATTTCCGATAAATTTAACATAGATGAAGTAACGATACCGTATGTAGGCTTGTGTGCGACCTCTGAGAGGTCAACCACACCGTCAGGGGTCTAGATTCTGGTCGTGACAGTTAACTACATAAATCAATAGAAGTCGCATAATACCGAGTTTGAATAGGGTTCTGCATACCTTATTAGTTCTAGATTTACTAGCCAAGTAGGTTGTATGTCCTCTCTATGGGCAATATGTTCAGTTATCATGCCTACATGCCTTTATACCTCTGGCAGGGTATATTGGGTAATCTGTGTGGGGCATATACATCAGACTCCATATTAATTCATGTGGTTTTATTATAAGTTATTAGTAGCTTTCACAGTTCAATCAGACTCTACTGTATTGACCATTTATTCGTATATTCAATATTTAGTTCGAGCATGTTATAAATTGGTCATTGCATTCACTATATCATATAGATTGTTATACTTGCTTTTGTGTTTGTTCAGTTATGTTTTATTTATGCTTTATTCTATCCTACATGCTCAGTACTTTCAAATACTGACACATACGTGCGCTACATCATCTTGTGATGTAGGTTCAGGTTCTCAACATCCAAATCACGCATAGATCGTCTTTTCGATATCTATTTCAGCAGATTCAATGGTGAGTCCTCATTCTCTGAGGACAAAAATCATGAGTTTCATTTTAGTCTTTTAGTGATTTATATTAACTTTTTGCTAGATTTAGCTGGGGCTAATATTTCTAGTATAGTCTAGAAGCCATTTTTAGATATAGTTAGTTTTAGCCTAGTATTCAGTTAATATTTTCTTTGTATTAAATTCATTAGTTTTCATATATCTTAGTTTTAGCATATGGGTATTCCCCATCTTTTCATTATAACTATGATTTCGCTTCCGAAATAGTTTATATTCTTTAGTATGCTCATGATCATGCAAGCAGGGTTAGCTTGGGATCACTTGTGGTCCTAGGTCCTGTGTCCGCCTCTCTGGGGTAGCTCGGAGCATCACAGAAATGGTATCACAGCGCTAGGTTTATGAGTCCAAGGATGTCTGAAAAGCCACACTACGTAGAGTCCTCTAAAAAAACCACACTATGTAGAGTCCTTTTAATGGGTATGAAGTGTACCACATCCAATGAGAGGGAGGGTATGAAGTGTTTTAGGAAAACTTCAGTTTCTTGTTACTCTTATAGTGCGTAAAGTATGATGTTATTACATTTTTACCTAACGTTCTACATTTCAGATCATGCGATCTCGTAGAGCTAACGCTAAGAATGCAAATGCCATGAATACAAACTCACATGCTCTAGTCGTAGATAAAGATGTCTACAATGCTTAGTTCATGAATGCCATATAGATGTTGGCTCAGAGTATGACTAACTAGAACATTCGAGTTCTTGATCATGTTAATGATAATAGTGGATCAGTAGCGGTAAGGGTCCGTGACTTTGTTAGGATGAATCTGACAGAGTTCTTAGGATCGCAAGCTAATGAGGTTCCTAAAAATTTCTTGGATTATATCAAGAAGATTTTGAGGTAATGCAAGTAACTAGGAATGACCAGGTTTAGTTGGCATCATACCAACTGAAGGATGTTGCTCATATTTAGTATACTCAAGAATTCATGAACTTGAGGCACGTTAACATGACAGTCCAAGAGTATGGGCTGAAGTTTATGCATCTCTTTAGATGTGCTCCTCACATGGTTGTTTACTCTAATACTTGGATGAATATGTTCTTGTATGGAGTTCCAGATTTTGTTAAAACTGAGTGCAAAAATGCTATGTTAGTGGGAGACAAGAACATCTCAAGGTTTATGACTCATGCTCAAGATGTTCAGGGTAATAATCTTAGGGAACATGTTAAGGAGATTAAGAAGTCTAGTACTTAGAACTATAACTATTCCAAGAAAGTTAGGGTGGTTGAAGTCGCTCGTCGAGTCATCAGCAGTTTTCAGCTCCAGCCCCTTCGTCATATAGTGTTCCATCCTAAAAGAATAGGTATCACCTAAGGGTAGAGCACCAGTCTCTAAATCTCAAGGAATTGTTTCAGGCACCAAGACTTACCCCACTTTCCCCAAGTGTAGTAAGAACCATCCGGCCCAGTGTCTCACAGGGAAAGAGAGATGTTTAGGGTTAGGTCAGTCTTCTAAACAGGATCAAGGAGGTGGAAATGCTAGAGCTCAGTCTACAACTTCAGCAACAACAACAAGTCATCCAACTCATCAGGGTAAATCATCTGGTACAAGCGGCGGTCAGCGCCAGAACATGTTTTATGTAGTTCAGGCTCACTAGGATCAGAATGGTTTTCCTAATTTAGTTACTAGTATGTAACGAGTGTTTTACCTTGATGTTTATATATTGTTACATCCAGGGTCTATTCTGTATTTTGTAACTCTTTAGATAGCACTCAAATTCAGTGTTAGTCCAAAAACTCTCTCAGAACTTTTCTTAGTCTCTACTCAACTCGATGACCCAATATATCTAGACGCGAATACAAAAATTTCCCTGTCACAGTCTTTCACAAATTTCTCGCATTAGATATTCTAGAGTTAGAAAGGATAGACTTTGATGTCATTCTAGGTATGAATTGGTTACATTCTTTTTATTCCTTAGTCGATTGTAGAACTGAGATTGTTCATTTTTCAATTTCTAGACAAACCAATCTTAGAATGAAAGGGTAGTAGCTTAGCGCCCGTGGGTCGATTCATTTTTTACCTTAAGGCCAGAAAGATGATCTCTAAGGGTTATCTTTATCATCTACTTTTGTTTAAAGATTCTAGATCTAAAACCCCAACTCTTGAGTCAATTCCAGTAGTCTATGAGTTTCCTGAAGTGTTTTCAAAAGATCTTTTTGGAGCCCCTCCTAAAACAGAAATTGACTTTGAAATTGATCTGCTTCCAAATATCCATCCCATTTCTATTCCTCTTTACAGAATGGCTCTTCTGGAGCTTAAGGGATCGAAAGGGAAGTTAAAGAACCTTCTAGATAAAGGCTTCATCAGACCTATTATTTCACCGTGGGGTGCGCCACTGTTGTTCATAAAAAAGAAAAATGGTTCTCATAGAATGTGCGTTGACTATTGACATTTAAACAAGGTCACAATCAAGAATAAGTATCCCATCCCCAGAGTGCGGAACTATTGTTCGTAAAAAAGAAAAATGGTTCTCTTAGAATGTGCATTGACTATTGACAGTTGAACAAGGTCACAATCAAGAATAAGTATCCCATCCCAAGGATCTATGACTTATTTAAGAAACTTCAAGGTGTTAGTCACTTCTTAAAAATAGACCTTAGATCGAGTTATTATCAGCTTATAATCAGAGATAATTACATTCCAAAAATTGCCTTCAAAACTTGGTATGGTCATTAGTGATTTGTAGTTATGTCGTTTGGAGTGACCAATGCTCTTGCATCTCTCATGGATATAATGAACAGAATGTTCAAACAACACTTGGAATTGTTTGTTATTGTCTTTATAGATGATATCCTCATTTACTCTAGCAATGAGGAGGAACATGCGAGTCATTTGATAATTGTTCTAGAGACTCTCAAGGATCGCCACTTATTTGCTAGGTTTAGAAAATGTGACTTTTGATTGCAATCCATTGCTTTTTTGTCATACTGTATCTAGCGAAGGGATTCTAGTGGATTTACAAAAGATAGAAACAGTGAAACAGTGGCCCAAAACCTACCTCTTCTACAGATATCAGATGTTTCTTAGGTCCAGTGGGTTATTATAGAAGGTTCGCGGAAGGATTTTCATCCATAGCTTCACCATTGACTAGGTTAACTTAGAAGATGTTCAAGTTTCAATGGTCATATGATTTTGAGAAATCATTGCAAAATTGAAAACTAGATTGACTACAATTTCTTTTCTCGACTCTACCAGAGTGTTCAGATGGTTATGTGATCTATTGTGATGCATCTATAGTTTGCCTTCGTTGTGTGTTGATGCAGTGGGATAAGGTATAGCTTATGCTTCTAGACAACTTAAGATTCCTGAAAAGAACTGTCCAACCTAACATCGATCTTCCACCAGTAGTATTTGCACTCAAGATATGGAGGCACTACTTGTATGGTATTTATCTAGATGTGTTCACTGATCATAAGAACCTTCGGTATGCTTTCACCCAGAAAGAGTTGAATCATCGCCAGAGGAGATTGCTTACGTTCGATAAGGATTATGATATGAGTTTGCATAATCATCCTTGATAGGTAAATGTCGTAGCATATCCTGTCAGTAGATTATCTATGGGTAGTGTACACTATGTTAAGTAAGAAAGGAAGGAGCTAGTGAAGGATGTTCACATTCTTCCTTGCTTAGTAATTCACATTATTAGCGTAGCAGAGACTTCTGTAATAGTTCAGAATGGGGAAGAATCTTTTTTGGTAGTGGAGGTTAAGGAAAAATGAGATAGTGATCCCATCTTGCTTTAACTTAAGGGTGTAGTTTATAATCACAGAGTATAGGTTATCTCCCAAGTGGGAGATGGTGCACTTCGCTACAAGGGTAGATTGAGTGTGATCAATATGGATTTCATAACAGGGTTACCTCGTACTCATAGACAGCATAGCTTCATTAGTGTGATACTTGATGAGATGACAAAGTCTTCTCGCTTTTTAACGGTCAAGACTACATATTCGTCAGAGGACTATGCCAAGATTTATATTAATGAAATTGTTAGTTTACATGGGGTTCCTTTATCTATCATCTCAGATAGAGGTCCTCAGTTTACCTCTAATTTTTGCAAGTAATTTTAGAAGGGTCTTGGTACTCAAGTTAACCTTAGTACAACATTTATTCCACATACGGATGGATAGGAAGAGCATATCATTAAGACACTAGAAGATATGTTTAGATCTTGTGTGATCGATTTAAAAGGTATTTAGGATGATAACCTTCCTTTGATTGGGTTCTCCTACAACATGAGTTCCTATTCGAGCATTCAGATGGCCCCTATGAGGCTTCGTATGGTCATAGATGTAGATCTCCTGTTGGATGATTTGAAGTAGGTGAAACAGCTTTGATAAGGCCAGATGCAGTACCTTATGCTATGGAGAATTTGCTACTCATTAGATATTGACTTATGAAAGCCCAAAGTCGTCAGAAATCTCATGCAGACATAAGGACAAGGGAAATAGAGTTCCAAGTAGATGATTGGGTTTTTCTAAAAGTCTCACCTATGAAAGAGGTGATGAGATTTAAAATGAAAGAGAAGCTCAGTCCTAGGTATGTATCCCCTTACATGATCTTAAAAAGGGTTTGGAAGGTGGCATATGAATTAGAATTGCCAACAGAATTAGCAGAAGTGCATCCGGTCTTCCACATCTCGCTATTGAAGAGTGTGTGGGTGAGCCAGCCTAATTGAGCTAGGTTGAATTAGAGAAAAACATATTGGTTATGAGTTTATTAGGTCTTTAAATGACTAATTATATTGTTAAAAGGCAGTGCGTTAAATATGGATGAGTTTGGAGGTCAAACATCCAAGAACGTCCAAGACGTTCGAAAGTTTTGCCTTGAAATGAGCTTCTGTGTCTTAGTGTGTTTTTTCAAGTATTATGTGTGTTTGGAGTTGAATGTCGGTGTAGTTTACCATAGTATCCTAATAATAATGTTAAGGGTCAAAACATCAATCTTTGACCCCTAAGGATCTCCCTAGAACGTCCATCTCCGACCCCAAGGATAGCCTTAGGTTTCCACGAAGGAACCCCAAACATTAGCCAAGTGTAATACTCCAAAAGTCTAAGACCTAATCTAGAGCCCAAACATAGTTTCGACAAGGGAGGGAACTTTTTTAAGACCTCATATAATCTATATTGGTCATTTAAGAAGTTTAAGAATCAAAACGACAAGAAACGTTCAAGACGTTCGGAAGCAAGTCAAATTGAACTAGTGAAACATCCTTAGGTTATGTAAAGGTTTAGGAGTGAGGTATGAGGTATAAAACATGTAAAAAGACTTTGAAAAGGTAAAACTATGTTTATATAGTAAAATGTCCAGGTAAGACCTCCGAATGGTAACCTTAGGGGTCCACGAAAGGACCACAAACTTGTCTTTGCAAGGTGCGAACGCAGCATCCAATTTGTACATGGATGAGAAAAGTCCGCACCGTGGACTTCTGTTTCTTTTTGTTCAAAATATCAATTTTGCGTCGCATTCAGGTAACAGACTCTCATATATCAAAAATTATTTTAGAAAATTCATGCCAGGAAAACTCCGTGTCGCAGACTTGCTACCGGATAAAAATCTGAAATTTGGTTTTGAATTTTGACTTCATTAAAGGGTCAACATATGTGAAGGATATTTTTTGTATTTCATGGGGCTTAAATATATTTATCTATAATCAGCTTTCCCTCATATTTACCTACTGAAATCGAATACCCAAATCAAAACTCAAAAACTCTCCCTCTCTCTAGTTTCTCTCTCTATTCATCCTCCAATGGAGGAACAAGAAAGCTTAAAGAAGAAGACTAATTTATCTAGGATTTCACTTCAATTTAGTTGATTAATCTTCATTAAGGTATGAGTTATTCACTCTTGGATTTCCTTTCCCAAAGAGTAATTGTCAAAGTTGATTTCTAAAACACCCAATTCCCAAGGTTTTCCAATTCTAATGGGTTTTCTTCAAAACTTCAAATTGATGATAAATTGTGATTTCCTATGAATAGTTGAGTATAGATTTTTAATTAATTGATGTTAATTGATGCAATTTTACATTGATCATGTTCCCTTCCCCTAATTCCCCATATCTCATATCTTTGTCATGAATTAATGGGAATTGGTCAATGATTTGATTATTAGAATTGTTTTATCTATTATAATTAATGTATTTATTGTTTAGGGTAATGTATTGTTGGGATTGGATCAAATTCTTTATGAACTCATGACGAACCCTAATCACACAAACCATAGGATATGAATTGATGTTAATTGGGACAGTGATGATGCAATCGACCTAGTTCTTGTATTAATTACTATTTATCAATGTTACTACACATACTATTGTATATAATTGTTTGTTTGATGGTAAGACCATGATGATGGCTTTTAAGTGAGATTTGGTAAGTCTTCATGATCCTAAAATTTACTTTAATTATGATTACTTGTGTTTAGTGATGAAGTTATATTAAAAAATACCTTCTGATAGGATCGAACATTTTATAAATATGATGATGAATTATCAATGTGCCTTATTATGTGATTATGTAAATGTGCTAACCCCACATGTATGAATTATAATAAAAGGAAAGTACTTCTACAATTCTTATTAAGTTACGATGATGAAGATTATATAAGGGATAAACCCTATGACCAAAACTAAGATATGATTATCTATAAAGGCTTAAAATCATTATATAAAAGGACTAGCTTAGCACCAAGTGAACTTGATAATGGGAGGTTTTTACTTCCCATAGAGGGAGATTCACCCTATAGTTCCATATGAGGTGTTGATTACCCTATGAGGTGTACTCACCCAATGGATTCCCATAAGAGAAGGCTCCACAAGCAAAATGGCATGTAGAGATATCATACCTATCTCTTAGTTCTTTTACTATGTTGTCCCCATCAGAAGACTAGCTAGTGGATCCACCTAGAAAGTTACGTTTATGTTTGGTTCTACTTTGGCCGGTAGACCACCTTCATACGTTATAAGGTTTTTCAATACCAGATTCCACACTTAGATCTTGTGGTATATGTTGGTTATGTCATTTTTTCCCTAAAATAAAATTAAGTAATGAAGTACAAACAAAATAAGGTGACTTAAAAGGTTTGATTTAGTTTAGGTAGGGGTATGGGACTCTAGTTGTGACTTGCACTAGTTTTCCTTGAGGGAAGCCTTAGGAGGTTGTTCTTATGAATTTATATCTCTATAAATTTGAATGATGATCTTATATGTTTAATACACCTTATGATGCTTAATTCACTTGGGAATATATGTTTGGTCTATATTGCTTAAGTATAAATTTATATATTCTTAATGATATGATTTGTGAAGTTGGAAATTGGTTGATGTTCTAGTTAGGTTTACTTAATGAAGTAAGATTATGGGGATTTTCTTTGTCACTGCACAAGTGTACATAATGAGGGTCATGACTAATAGTCTTACTTTGGGTTTCGTATAATCAACACTTATTCATGCTTACGATATTATGACTTGATGCTGAAGTTGTATTTGAGTAAGGGTTCAAGTATGTTGATTTGCATGTTACTTGCTTTGACTTAAGGTGATTTGGTCTTGTATAATACATTGCATTGACTTGATGAATATGAATTAATGACTTGTATTTGTTCTTGAGTGTTCATAAGGCTTTTCAAATGTAAAATATCCTGTTTTAATGAAATGTCCCTTTTTAACATTATTTGATATTATATGTGCATATGGTCTCATACTTAGTAAATGTGATGTGCTAACCCCATTCTCTCCCTTTTTCCTAACATTTTAGATTTTGGCCGCTATTGTCTTTTTGGACGACTTTTAAGAAGACTTTGAATTCCTCAGCCATCTAAGTTGGGTAGGTCCTTATTTTCCGAGGGCGATTCCAATATCAAGCTTATGAATTTGTTTATTTTTAAGACTCTTATGTTCATTCCTTTCATTTGACTATGAATTTTATAAAATATATGTGGATCTATTACAATTTTGTATGGGGTATGCCCAATTGAGATATTCTTTTTTAGATCGTTATGAGAAGATTTGCTCTTTTAAGACTATGTTATATCTTATATACCTATGTACAATAAAAGTAGAAGACTATGTAATCTTCTTATACGAAGGGTATATATATACTTGATAAATATATATTATGCATAAGCTTGATTTGTAAGAAAAACTTAGTTTAGAAGTAATCAAGAAGTTTTAAATTTACGGCATTTTAAGCTATGAATGTAAGCAATAAACTTAGAGGCTAGTCTTAGTCCTCAAAGAGGACGATGAAGCCGATTACGTATAGGGGGTGCTTCCCGAATGTGACAATTATGGTATCAGAGCATGAGGCTTAATATATTTAGAGTATATGTCTCTCTCAACAGCGTCTATGTAGGTTATTACTCATATTTGTGAAGCGCGCCACACTTATGAATAAGAAACTATGTGATGTTTAGGAAACTCTTTTTTCATGAAAATCCAATATCGTGCTGCTAGAGTATACTTTATGTGTACTTTAACAAAAACCTTGTTCTTAGGTTATAGGAAATGATTACTCAAAGGAATGTGGTATGAAGAATTGGGAAAAATATTTCGAATGTGGGAGTTCCTCCCCGTAGTGATCAAGTCCCTCCTGTAGAAGAAGATGCTTATGATTACAAAGCTCTTGTCAATCCTCCACCGTTGATGGATGGTGACATGAGGCTACCCTTCACCAATGTTCCAATCTATTAGTACACAAGAACAAGCAGTCACCGGTCAAGTACAAGACATGATGACTCAAGCTAATCGGGAGGTGGTACCCCCAGCAAACAAACATGTTGGCACCTTGACCGCTCATTTGAGTTATTTCACTCAAATGAATCCCCATACTTTATATGGGTCCAAATTTGAGGAATACCTTTAAGATTTCATTGATCAACTCTATATGATTCTTTATGCTATGAGGTTGATTACTAGCGAGGAAGCTGAGTTAGAAACTTACCAACTCAACGATGTGGCCCAAGCATGGTATGTTAAATGGAGAGACAATAGACCTTTAAGGGGTGAGCCGGTGACTTCGGAGATCTTCAAGAAGGATTTTATTTATATGTTATTTCCTAGGGATAATAGGGAAGCCAATGTGGTGGAGTTCATCAACCTTCGTGAAGGAGGTATGAGTGTACTTAAATACTGTTTTAAACTTACTAAATTGTCAAAGTGTGCTCCTTCTTTGATTTCCGGTCTTAGGGATGAAATGAGCCGCTTTTTGACAGGGTTATTGGATGGATTGAAGGAAGAATGTCATTATGCTTGCTACATGAAAATATGAACATCTCTCGTCTCATGGTTCATGCTCAACAAGTGGAAGAGACAAGGGCTGAGAGAAACAGTAGGGAGGCTCAAAGGGCAAGATCTTTTGATGGATGTTCTTCAAAGGGAAGGCCTGATATCAAAGACAAGCAAACTTTCAAGAAGAGTTTCTCTAATCAAGTTCCTTCTAAGTTCTCTAACTGTCGTGATGATAAGGTTACTAAACCTAGGTCCCAAAAGGGAAAGAGTGGAAACTCACCTAATGCGAAACCTACTTGTATTATGTTTGGGCATGGGCACTTTGTAGGATGTTTAGTTTGAACAGGCAATTGTTTTGGTTGTGGAAAAAAGTGGCCCTAAAGTTAGAGATTTTCCAAATATGAAGGGTCAAGAAAAAGGCAGTGGTCAATATCAAGCAAATGGTTCTAATGATGCTCCAAAGAAGAACCACTTTTATGCTCTCCGCTAAAGGTGACCAAAAGACTTCTCCCGATGTGGTGGGCGGTATGTTGAAAGTTTTTTCTATTGATGTATATGCTATGCTTCATCCTGGTTCTACCTTGCCTTTTTTTGCTCCTGTAGTAGCTAAAGAGATTGAATTTTTTTTTATATATCTTGAATGAATCTTTTACGGTGACTACCCCGGTAGGTGAGTCGGTTGTTGCAAAAAAGTGTATAGAAAGTGTCTTATAATTTTTCCCAATAGAGATACTCATGTTGAACTACTAGAACTTGATATGTTTGATTTTGACATTATTTTGGGCATGAATTGGTAGCATGCTTTCTTTGCATCAATAAATTGTAGAAAGATGGTGGTGAGGTTTAACTTTCCAAATTATCCCATTTTAAAGTTGAAGGGGGAAAATTCTATTCCTAGAGGTCGTATAATGTCTTGTTTGAAAGCTTGTAGGATTATCTCTAAAGGGTGTTTATATCATATAGTAAGAGTCCAATATTTAGACATTTACATTCCTCCCATTGAGTTGGTTCGCGTAGTGAGTGAATTTCCGAAGGTCTTTCCTAATGATCTTCCTAGTATTCCTCCGAATGGAAAATTGATTTTGGTATAGATTTGCCACCATATACAAATACCATTTAAAATTCTCCTTATCACGTTGCTTCAGAGGATTGAAATAGTTGCACTCAACTCAAAGACATACTAGACAAGGGATTTATTTGTCCTAGTATTTCTCCATAAGGTGCTCCGATATTGTTTGTGAAGAAAAAGTATGGGTCCCTTAGAATGTGTATAGATTACCGTCAACTCAAAAAAGTCACAATCAAGATTAAGTATACTCTCCCGCAGATTGATGATTTATTTGATCAACTCGAAGGTGCGAGTTACTTTTCCAAGATTGATTTGAGATTGGGATATCACTAATTTCAGGTGAGATGTTAAGATATTCCCTAGACGATATTTTGAAGAAGATATGGCAACTATGAATTCTTTGTAATGACCTTTGGTCTCACTAATCCTCCGGCAGCATTGATGGACCTAATAAATAGGGTGTCTCGAAGTTACCTCAATTCATTTTTCAATGTCTTCCTTGACGACATCTTGGTATATTCGAAGAATGAAGGTGAACACACAAACCATTTGAGGGTGGTGTTACAAGTGCTTAACGAACGCATGTTTTTATCTAAATATATAAAATGTGAGTTTTGGCTGAGGTCGGGAGAGTTTTGTAGTCTTATCATCTCTAGTGAAGGGATAGAGGTTGAAAATAGGAATAGAAATCGGATAAAAAAATTACTCTAGGCCTTTGAATCCTTGTGTCATTAGGAGTTTCTAATGCCTAGCCAGTCATTATAGAAGGTTTGTAGATGGGTTTGCATTTATTGCTTCATCCTTGACAACCTTGGACCAAAACAATGTTATATTTGAGTGGTCGGAGGCATGTAAATAGAGTTTCCAAATGCTGAAGGATAAACTTATTTCCGCTCTGGTATTGAATCTACTAGAGGGTACTAAGGGTTTTGTGGTGTATTATGATGCATCGCGAGTCGTTTTGGGGTGTCTTCTTATTCAACATGGCAAAGTTTTAGCCTATGCTTCTAGGCAACTAAGAGTTCATGAGTAGAATTATCCAACTCATGACCTTGAGTTTGCGGCCGTTGTTTTTGCCTTGAAAATGTGGAGGGATTATCTTCATGATGTTTCATGTTGATGTGTATACGGATCATTAAAGTCTCCAATGTGTATTCACTCAAAAAGAGTTGAATCTATGGAAACAGAGATGGTTAGAGTTGTTGGTAGTGGCTTCTCTAAGTTGGTTGTCCATGGGAAGTGTGTCCCATATGGAAGAATCCATGAGGAACCCATTAAAAGATTTTAATAGTTTGGCTCGTTTAGGGGCGAATTGAAGATTCTCCAAATGGTAGCATGGTGGTACATGTTGGTGGTTGAGGTGAAGTCTAAGCAACACCTTGATCCATTATTAATTGAGTTGAAAGAGTTAATTCTTTGAAATATAAATGAGTCATTCTCCCAGAGGGGATGGTGTTCTTATGTATCAAGGTAGATTTTGTGTCCCTAATGTGGATAGTTTGAGGAGTAAGATCCCGGAGGAAGCTCATAGAGCACGTTAGTCTATTCATCAGGGATCTACAAAGATGTACCGTGACCTTAGAGAGATATTTTTTTGTGATGGTCTCTAAAGGGATATTGCGGAGTTTGTTACAAAGTGTACCAATTCTCAACAGGTTAATGCCAAACACCAAAAACCGAGTGATCTACTACAAGAAATCAAAATTCATATTTAGAAGTGGATAAATGTTAATAAGGATTTTGTTGTAGGTTTGCCTCAAACTCTAAAATAACATGAATCTATATGGGTGGTAGTGGATAGATTGACCAAATCTGCTCATTTTATTCCCGTTAAGTCTACTTATTCGGCAGAAGACTATGCAAAAATCTATAATGACAAGATAAAAAGTCTTCATTGGGTTCTTTTGCCCATCATATCAGATAGGGGTCACAAATTTCCATCTAGATTTTGGAGATCGTTTCAAAGGGTTTGGGTACTCAAGTGAAGTTAAGCACCACTTTTCATCCCCAAACAGATGGTCAAGCAGGGAGAAATATTAAAACTCTTGAGGATATGCTTAGAGCTTTTATCATTGATTTTAAAGGGAAATTGGGATAAGAATTTTCCTTTGGTGGAGTTGTCATATAACAATAGCTTTAGGTTTGTGAGTCTTCACTTCCTGGTCCCGATTGGATTTATAAGATTTTGTAGAAATTTCATATCATAAGGAAACGGTTGCAAACCGCCTATTGTCGACAAGAATCTTATGCGGATCATAGGAGAACAGACCTTAAATTTGAAGAAGGCGATAAGGTGTATTTAAATATTTCTCCTATGAAAGAGGTTGTTATAGTTGTCAAGAAAGGGAAGTTGAGCCCTCGTTATGTGGGTCATTATGAGATCTTGCAAAAGGTTGGTATGGTTGCTTATGAGTTGAACCTGCCTATTGAATTATATTCGCTTCATCCGCTTTTCTATATTTCTATGTTTAAGAAGTGTGTCACTGATCCCGAATCTATTCTCCCTATTGATGGTCTTGGTGTGAAGGATAACCTCTCTTATGAGGAGGTTCTGGTATAAATCCTTGATTGTCAAGTGAAGAGGTTGAGGAAGAAAGAGGTGGCCTCCGTAAATGTGTTATGGCGAAACAACCTAGTTGCAAGAAACATGGGAGGCAAAAGCCTACATGAAGTCCCGTCATCGTCATCTCTTTACTAGTGAAGGATATTTGTTCTATATTATAGTGAAAATAATGACTAAATTTGAAGTTGTTGTGACTTTTAGATATGTCTGGCAAAATGTATGCTTTTTGTGTCATTACAGTGAATTTATAGTGAATTATGCATAGTTACTTGAAAATTTTCAATTCATTTTGTTTGAGTTATGTTTTGAATTTTTGTATGGTGAGTCTTTATGAAATTATGTTAGGCATGTCGGTAAATAGAGTTTTGGCATAGTTGAATTATATATGGTATATTGAGCTCAGGATGTTGTGAGAAGGAAATTCTTCATATTTGGATGTTAAGCTTTATGTGTAGTAATTGGAGTCTTTCTATGTGAAAATTTCATGATTGATACTGTAATATAAAATATCAGGTATTACTGTTTGTTGGGCTACTACTCTTGAGTCATTCCTATCCTTCAAAATGATTTTGGTGTCATTTGGGAAGAATGTTGTTGGGGGAGGGGGGGAAATGTAACACTTCGAAATTTTAACACCTAATATAGATCCTAAACTGAGTGTCTAAAGGAGAGGAAACTGTTTTCAGACCTTATATAGTGTAAATAAGTCATTTAGGAAGTTTAGGAATCAAAACGACAAGAAACATCCAAGACGTCCAGAAGCTAGTCAAATTGAACTAATGAAACGTCCTTAGTTTTCCTAAAGGTTTAGGAGTGGTGTATGAGGTCTAAAACTTGTGAAAAAACTTTAAATAGGTTAAATATTATATATAGAGTAAAAATATCCAGGTTTGACCCCTGAAAGGTCTCCTTAGGGGTCTAGGAAGGACCTATGACTTAGCTCGGCAAGCTGCCAAGGCACCAGCCAATCTGTACATGAATGAAACATGTCTGCGTAGAAAACTTGGATGGATTTTTTATCAAATCTCAAGTCGCATGGCGGGAAGGTAGAGGACTCTACTCTCTCAAAAATTAATTTTGAAAATTCATGTTGGAATAGCTCCGAGTCGCGGACATGTTAGGCTTCAAGTTTGACTTTAGTAAAGGGTCAACATAAGTGAGGGGTCATTTGTGTATTTCATGGGTGGGCGTATCTATATTGATTTCCGATCAGTTTTCCCTCACATTAACCCACTCAAATAAAATCCCAAATCAAAACCCAACAAATTTCACCTATCTCTAGTTTCTCTCTCTATTTATCCTCCATTGAAGGAACAAGAAAGCTTGAAGAAGAAGACCAATTTCTCTAGGATTTCCCTTCAATTTAGTTGAATAATCTTCATTAAGGTATAGGTTATTCACTCTTGGGTTTCTTTTGCCCAAGAGGTCCTCTCAAAGATGATTTCTAAAACACTCAATTTCAAGGGTTTTCCAATTCTAATTGGTTTCTACTAAACTTCAAATTAATGATAAATTCGGATTTACTATGACAGATTGAGTGTAGATTATGTATTAATTGGTATTAATTGATGCAATTTCACGTTGATCATGTTCCCTTCCCCTTTTCCCAAATTCTTTGTTCTTGGTCATGAATTAATGAGAATTGAAGAATGATTTTATTATTTGACATTTTTTATTTATTCTAATTCATGTATGGATACAATATGATAATGTATTGTGGGATTGGATCATATCCTGGATTAATTCTTGATGAAATCTAATTCCCCAAACACTAGGTTATGAATTGATGTTAATTATAGTGATGATGCAATTGACCTAGTTCTTGTATTAATTACAATTGATTGATGTTACTACTCATACTATTTGATGTAATTGGTTAGTCGATTGTAAGACTATGATAATGGATTTTTAGGGAGGTTAGGTAACTCTTCATGTTCCAAACCTTTACTTCAATTATTATTACTTGTGTTAAGTGAAGAAGTTATATTGAAGTATTCCTACAGATAGAATTGATTAGGGTTTGTATTATGCTTAATTGAAATGTCCTGATACATGGTGTGTAAGGTGTTGGTTAGGGTGTACATGTTATAAGGATGGTGACTTCCAATTTTGTCCCAAGGTCAAGACTGCACTCCCGACATCCTAAATTCAACTACGAATGTGAATTTAAAGTTAGTGGATATTGAATTATGTTCCAAGAAATGAAGAGTGTTGTGGTTGTGTGCCTACAATGATGTGCAACCCAAAGAAAAAGCTGACGCTATCTTAACCTGATCACCGGACTTTTGAGGATGAAAAGAAAAGAGAACTTTAGAGAAAATATTTGGGATTTGGAAAAAGTGAGGAGGAAGATGATTTTTAGAGATGTGGTATTGAATTGGGGAGTGATTTATGGAGAAATTTAATGGGTGGAAACAGATATAGCAAGATTTTCCAAATAAAATGGAAAGAGAAAAGAATTTGAATGATTGGGTTTTTAATACAACCGTTAGAATATGGATGATTCACTAATTGATTGGATCCACAAGACCTCGTTTCCCGTTCATCGATTAGGGCCATGAATTATTATTAGACTTAGAAAATTTTTGAGGCTTACCTAGGATCTACAGGCACCATTGACGATCCATCGATTGAATGACATACCATTGATGGGGTCTGTAGACTTCTCCACTAGACCATTTTATGTAGATTTCTTATCGTCTCCTGCACATATAACACCAATTAGTCTATTCTTTTCACGTTATTCTATCATATTTATATCAACCAATGTTTTGTTTTATTCAATTGATAATCTCATTATTAAAGGAATTTGTTTCACAACCCCCTTCCTCCTTTCACTTTATTGTTTCGGAAATACCTTGACTAAAAAGAAACAATAATGGGTTACACTTAACAATAAACCTTTTTCACCGTGGGATCGACCCCAACCTACTAGTTGAGTTCTTTATTTTATAAAGATCGTTTTTACTTCTCTACGGAGGTTTAATTTGAGCTTATCAAATTTTTGGGCCGCAGCCAGGGAAATTTTGCTTTTAGATTAATTTTAACTAACACTTTAGTCCACTATATCCTAATTTTACTGTTTCTTTGTGGTGTCATCAATATTAGGTCTAGCTCTAATGTATGTAAAGCACACTTATCCGAGGGAACAATTCAGCCTTTACGATCCCAAATGCAATTGAACTTAGCGGTGAATTGAGAACCAAGGGGTCCTAGTTATCCCAAATAGAGGAAATATAGGTGATGAAGAAAACTTGCAGCCCCAAATACTAGTCGGTGCAAAAAATCAGGCGTCCATTGATAATCAATTAGATAACTCCCTTAGAGTGAAATCTCTAGAAGCCCCAAGACCCCATTATTATTATAGAGGCAACGTAAAAATTGCAGACTTTGATAGACCTCTTGTCCTACCCCGACTGCCCCGGTACATTCCATGTGACGAATAGCTTGATGAGGATTCTCACTGTAAAAGGTATATTTTTTTGATTGCCACAAGACTATCCACATGCTCATATATCCAAGATTAGAGTCGTTTCCAAAAGTTGTGTGGGTAGACCAGATCTAGACATGGATGTCATCGGGTAAAGACTGTTCTCTCTAGCACTAATAGGTGAGGCTGCTATATTGTTTACCGAGCTTCCTACATATTTATCAGTGCGTGGGGTCAATTGAGATATGTATTCTTAGAAAGGTATTATTGAGTGTCCAGTAATCTCAATCACATGGATAAGGTGAAAAACTTTTTAGCATTACTTAGAGAGCCGGTGAGTAGCTCTTGGACAAATTCACTGCGTTCATTAGTGGTGTACCGAATCATTGCATTAATGATGATTCACTAATAGAGTATTTCCATAAAGGTCTAGATGACAAAAATAAAGCGGTGCTTGATACTATTGTTGGTTGATCCTATGAGGATTGAACATATGATGAGATTGTAGAGAAGTTTGAGACGATATCTCGCAACAACAAAGCTTGGAGCAGTAGAAAGTCTAGCACTAGGCAAAACACCTTTGTTGTTAAGGCTATAAATAATCAGGACGCATATGAGATTCATGAAGAGATGACGCATATGAGAATTTATTTGGGGTTGGTCTTGAGGCATGTGAGCGGAGGCATAGAGGAGGTAAATGCGGTGATCAATTTGACTAAATGCCTAAGGTTCTTATCTAGAAAATTGACGCTAAGGTGAAGGAACTCATTGTCGGAGTATGGTAGTTACAAGTGAGAGGGTCAATATGTACGAGATAGGAAACAATTGCGACAACAACTTCAACCAGAACAACTATGGTAATAGGAACGATCAGGTTGGACCATATCTTCCACGTCAAAATCGGGAAGTTGCCCCTAGGAAAGGTCGAGGTAATATGTCGCAGATTGAGTATATGATGAAAAATATGACGAGGAGGTTTGAGTCAATTGATCAGAATGTTAAGAAGAATAAACGTCACCTATTTGACATTGGACAAAAGGTAGATGCACATGCGGTCTTGATAAAGCACCTTTAGCAATAGATGACTCAGTTGTCTACTATAGTAAACCCATGCAAATCTGTAACTCTTCAAAGAAACATTATCCATAGAACAAAAAAAGATGGAAATGTATGATAGTCACTACTCGCGGAAGTAGGTACACCATTGATCCACCTATGCCGTATGTAGTAGAAGGCTATATGAGAAAGGAAGATGATATAACAAAATCTACTGCAGAGTTGGGTGACGCAACATCTAAAGAAGTATAGTTATCTCAGATAGTTGTCCTCATCCCTAGAACTTCACAACCATTTTTATAGATATTAGTAAAGAAAACGGAAGATGGTAAATATCGCTGGTTTATCGCTATGTTTAAGCATCTTTCTATCAATGGAACATTGATAGAAGATTTAGAAAAAATGCACTGATATTCTAAGTTGATGACAAAATTCAACATTATACTGTTATTTCCACGAGTTCTTTTAAGAAGAAGAATGAGGATCTGGGTGCCTTCACTTTTCCATGTACTATAGGGTTGCTACACTTTGCGAAGGTGTTGTGTGATCTTTGTGAGAGCATATTTCTCATGCCACTATCCATTCACAAGAAGTTAGGCTTGTGGGACCCTAAATCCACTATGATGCGGTTTCTAATAGCCAATCAAACTATAAATAGGCTCATAAGTGTACTCCATGACGTTCTTGTGAAAGTGGAGTTGTTCATATTTCAACTTGACATTTTAATTCTTGACTGTGAGGTTGATTTTAAGGTCCACATTATTCTAGGGAGATCAGTCTTGGCCACAAGGCGTTCAGTAGTCGATATACAAAAAGGGCATACGAAGTTTAGTTTTAATAATAAAGAAGCAACTTTCAACATCATTAGGTCTATGTAGCATAGTGGCAAGATCTAAATGACATCTGTTATAACATACAGAGGTGAGATTCTAGCCAAAATGCAAATTGAAGAGTTACTAAGTGTTGATTAATTAGCATCGGTCATTATGAATTTTGAAAGTGATGTTATTGAAGATTATGATGCCTTGGTTGTCTCCACCTGTGAGACCATCTATTGTGGAGGACCCAAAATTATAGCTTTAGTCAATACCACCTCATATCAGGCATGAATTTTTGGTTAGAGATGACATTTTGCTGGGGATTATTGCACCATATTTTTACAAAAGCATCAAGTAGAGTTCTTAGTATCGGTGTGAAAGAGGTTCAAACTAACCGTTTGATGGATTATTGCAGATATTGTTACGATCATTTACAATATTTTCTCCAACAAAATCCAACTAATGCCAGATCACAAATCGAGTATTGAACACCAAAGAAGGTTGAACCCACCAATGCAAGAAGTAGTGAAAAAGAAGATCATGAAGTGGTTGGATGTTGGGGCCGTTTATCCTATTGCGTACCACAATTGGGTGTGTCCTGTTCAATATGTGTCTAAAAAGGGTAGGATGATTGTGGTACCTAATAAAAGGGACGAGTATGATCGCATGCATCTTGTGACCGGCTGGAGATTTTACATGGACTACCAATGTTTCAATGCTTGGGCTAAAAAGGACCATTTTTCCATGACCTTCATATGTAAGATGTTAAACACACGTGCAACCAAGGGTTGGTATTTCTTTATTGATGGCTATTTAGGCTACAACCAAATATCTATTGCCTCGTTAGATCAAGAAAAGATTGCCTCCAATTGTCCTTATAAGACATTATTGCATTCAATATATCTTGTTTGGGTTATGTAATACAACAACTACTCTTAAAAGATTTATGATTTTGATATTTTCAGTTATGGTAGAGGACACATTGAGGTGTTCATGGATGATTTTTTTATGGTTGGCGACTCCTTTGTTTGGTTCTTGAATTATTTGGCTGAGGTGATCAAGTGATGTGAAGATTGATATTCGGTGTTAAATTAGGATAAATATCACTTTATGGTGAAAGAAGTTATAGTGTTTGGCCATCGAATCTCCGAAAAAGGAGATAGAGGTTGATCGTTCAAAAGTTCCAGTGATAAAGAAGGTTACTCCACCCATCAAATTCAAGGGTGTAAGAATTTTTCTCAGGAATGCTAGTTTTTTCATAGTTTTATAAAGTCTTTTTCGAAAATTGATCATCCTTTGTGCAAATTGCTCAAAAAATACTATAAATTCTATTTCGATGAATCTTGTCTGAAAGCATTTGGACTGATTAAAAGGAAGTAGTGTCCGTACCCATTATTATTTCACAAAATAAGAGTGAGCCATTTGAGGTGATGTGTGATGTGAGAAGGGTTTCACTTAGTATGGTATTGGGAAAGAGAAGGGATAAAAGTTTTCTCCCCATCTAATATGCGAGTAAATCCCTAAATTCTTCTCCCATCTAGAGTGGGTTTACTTGTAATTACTAAATTTCATATTTCCCATGGTTGCTTTCGTGTAAGGTAATATTTTTTATTTAATTATGGGATTGGGTGTTGATATAATGTAATGTACATTGTGTTATGATTCAGTTTGCATATGTTAATACATTTATTTGGGTAATAAGCAAGTGGGTAATTTATGGCTTAAGGTTGCTAACTTAACTCATTCTTCAGATCTCTGGTCGATGCTCAGAAGATATTTATTTGAGTGGGTAGTTATCCAATACTAGAAAATTAGGTGTGTTTTTTCTAATTTACTTGAAAATAAAGGTTGTGGGTCCCATCTATTTCCCTAATTTTGCATCAATAGAGAGAATAGATTAAGGTATTGGATTGGTTAGATTCTCATTTAGATGAGACATAATGAAGAGTCTATACGTAAATTCTTTGAGATCGAAAGACCATTAGAATTATCGAAGATGACTTAGAAAATACATGAATGTTCATCACTATAGAGTTTAATAATGACGCAGTTGTGACATCGATTTCCTATCTCTAAACCCCTAGATTGCATGATAATATGATGCCCTAGAGCACCCCCTAGACGTCACACTGCGTATATGACCCTGACGGGGTATCACACAAGCTCGTAGCATAACCATCATTGCATAAGACATTAAATAATACGGAAATATAAAAATTCTTAACATCAATGTCAAACTCTTTCATAATAGAAATAGAATGTCTAGACGTCGACTCATAAAACAGTTTTTTACAACGTAGATTTCTCAACAAGGGAACATAGCCCTTTACAATAAAATTGTCTCATAATAGGAAGTACATAGAATGTTTATTTAAATATAAAGAAACATAAGTGGAATGATGCTTTTCCTTAGAACATGAGGACACATCAATGTCTTGGAGAATACAATTCAAGCTTTATCTTCTTCACAATGGGAATTTACTAGTCAGAACCTAACCATAGTAAAAAATGAAACAAATATAGGTTAGCACAATCAATTGTACTAAGTATGGAAGCTATGCAATCAAAACCGTTTAATATATGCATTAAACGGACCTTTATCAAAAACATGTTATTTAAAGTTCAAAGCCACAATTCACATTAGAGGAATTCATAATCAATGCATTGTAACGACCTATTTAGTCGTTTTGAGCAGCAGATTTTATTTCTGGAAAAACAGGCTGAGACGACGGAACGTCATGGGCACGACGGACCGTCGAGGGTGTCTCGTTTCAAAACACTTAAAAAAACTGAAAATTGGGTACTGAAAATCGACTCTCTGAACTTCATAACGAAATTGCAGGACAGACCATCACAGGTGTGACGGACCGTCACAGACCCTTGGTGGAAATATTGGGTCTCTGAACTTTGCGACGACCTATAGAACAGACCGTCGCAGGCACGACGGCCCGTCACAGGTTGCACAATCCCAGTCCGGGTTGGATTTCTTGATACGTTTTAAGGGACGTTTTTGACTATTCTTGCCTTAATTATAAAGTTAGTGGGTTAATGTTAATAAGTCTAATTACTTGGTGGTTAAAAGAGGTAACCTTAAGTTAATTAGTGGGGCATCATTGCCATCTTTTATCCTTTATTATACACTAATTAGGGTAAAAGAAAGAGGGTTTGAATAAAGAAAATAGAAAGAACAAGAGAAAGAGAGAGAAAGTTGAACGAGAAAGAGGAGAAACGAAGAGGACACAAAGCTTTGGGAATTTGCTTGCTTAATTTCTAATCTTTTGTGGAGGTAGGTTATGGTTTTCATGCTATTCGTAGTAAACTCTTAATAGCGAATGATATGTGTTAGTAGTACTGTAAGCCTTCTATATGCTTAATTGTATGCTTGCATGAATGATGTGATTATGTAATTGTGAATAAATAAGCATGATGAAGCTATTGAATCCCAAATCTTTAAAAGAAACCCTAATCTACTTTGTTAATGCTGATGCCTTGGTATAAAAGAAGGCTTGATGAACAAAAGTGGTGAGATAAGGGGATCGGGTGCCACGTTTCGGTACCAGGATAGAATATGGATCGGGTGTCACGTTCCGACACCAGGATAGAATATGGATCGGGTGCCACGTTCCGGTACCAGGATAGTATATGAGGATCGGAGTGTCACGTTCCGACACCAGGATAGAATACGGATCGGGTGCCACGTTCCGGTACAAGAATAGAATGAGGATCGGAGTGTCACGTTCCGACACCAGGATAGTATATTGAGGAGCGGAGTGTCACGTACCGACACGAGGGGAAATAAAGATAATGAATCTTGAAATATGTTAATATATTCAATCTAATGAACCGAATTCCCAAATGAGTATGATGAGGAGGTGTGAGTCCTCATTGATGTGCTTGGTGTTGTAACCAAGGGTTATGGTAACTGTAAATGCTGCATGCTAAGGATATTAGTTGATTTTATGATATTGCTTAATACATACTGTTTTCTATTTTGAGTTGGCCGATGATATCTACTCAGTACCCGTGTTTTGTACTGACCCCTACTTTTTAGTTTTCTTCTTGTTTATTTGTGGAGTGCAGCAAACGTACCGTCGCCTTCGACCCAACAGTAATTCAAGCCAGACTTACTACACCGGAAATTCAGGGTGAGCTAATGCTTCTAGCTTGGACTGGATCTTCTTCTTCAAGTCTTGATGCCTTGAACTTCCGGCATGGACTAGCTTCTTATGTATTATTAGCTTTTAGAATACTCTTAGTTTAGTCATTTGATCGTAGATGTTCTTGTGGTGATGACTTCCAGATTTTGGGAATAATAGTAGTTATTGATTTTATTATTGAGTTTAAGTCTTCCGCATTACTTTATGTTGATATTACCTTGAAATGTTAAGGTTTAGATTGGTTGGTTCACTCACATATGAGGGTAAGTGTGGGTGCCAGTCGCGGCCCGTATTTGGGTTGTGACAAACTTGGTATCAGAGCATTAGGTTCGTTGGTCTCATCACACAAGAACGAGTCTAGTAGAGTCTTAAGGAACGGTAGGGGGACGCGTTTACTTTTCTTTGAGAGGCTACAAGACTTTAGGAAAATTCCATTCTTTCTTTCTTTCGTGCTATTACTTGGATCAAATTGGTATCTAGGTGATTCAAATTGGTATCTGACCATCTTTACTCTATTTTGCGGATGGTTAGAACTAGAGCAACGACTGCGCCAACACCAACATCAGCAAGACAAGAAGCGTCTGAGCCAGCCACTGGGGCTGTAGCTCGAGGAAGAGTAGCGGCAAGAGGCCGTGGTAGAGGTCGTGGGAGGACGTCCTCTAGAGGAAGAGGACGAGCACCTAACCCTTCTGATACTAGGGCGGTGACTCCTCCACCGACTGAGGAAGTGGTAAGAGAGGGTGAGGAAGGGGAGAATGAACAAGTGCAAAATGAGGAATTTCCACCCCAACCTACCCCAGAAATGATCAATCAGGTTTTCGCTTATCTTAGTGGATTGTCTGATCAGGGTCAGGCCCCTCCAGTGTTTTCTGCACCAACACCTCCGGTTTCAGAGGTACAACATGCAGCCACTATGGCTCCTTGTATGGATGCCTCATTTGACATAGGCACGTTTTCCCGTCTGACTACTGGGCCCATAATGACAAGTGATCAGCATGAACTTTTTAGTAAGTTCTTGAAATTGAAACCTCCAGTCTTCAAGGGTGCTGAATCTGAGGATGCTTATGATTTTCTAGTTGACTGTCATGATCTACTACACAAGATGGGTATAGTAGAACGGTTTGGTGTTGAGTTCGTGAGTTATCAGTTTCAAGGGAATGCCAAAATGTGGTGGCGGTAACATATTGAGTGTCAACCAACGGAGGCACCACCTATGACTTGGCCTCATTCTCTAGCTTGTTTATGGAGAAGTATATCCCCCGGACTTTGAGGGATAGGAAAAGGGATGAGTTCTTGAGCCTAGAGCAAGGTAGGATGTCGGTCAATGCATATGAGGCTAAGTTTCGTGCACTATCCAGATATGCCACTCAACTTTGTTTCAGTCCACAAGAGCGGATTCGTCGTTTTGTGAAAGGGTTGAGGTCAGAGTTGCGGATTTCAGCCTTACAGGTAGCGGCTACGGCAAAATCCATTCAAGAAATTGTTGACTTCGATGTAATTCTGGGTATGACTTAGCTTTCTCCAAATTTTGCAATCTTGGATTGTAATGCTAAAACCGTGACGTTAGCCAAGCCTGGGACAGATCTGTTAGTGTGGGAGGGTGACTACACTTCCAATCCGGTGCGTATCATCTCCATTCTTCGTGCTAAGAAAATGGTTAGTAAAGGGTGTTTAGCTTTCTTAGCACATCTCAAGGATGACACTACCCAAGTACCCTCGATTGAGTCAGTTTCGGTGGTCCGTGAATTTCTAGATGTGTTTCCTGCAGACCTTCCTGGCATGCCACCAGATAGAGATATTGACTTCTGCATTGATCTTGAACCGGGTACTCGCCCCATTTCTATACCCCCTTATAGAATGGCTCCCGTGGAGTTAAGAGAGTTAAAAGCACAACCTCAAGAGTTGTTGAGGAAAGGCTTCATTAGACCAAGTGCATCTCCTTGGGGTGCTCCAGTTTTGTTTGTAAAGAAGAAGGATGGGAGTTTTCGAATGTGTATAGACTACAGACAACTAAACAAGGTAACCATAAAGAACAAGTATCCTCTTCCCCGCATTGATGGCTTGTTCGATCAGTTACAAGGTGCTTGTGTCTTCTCTAAGATTGACTTGAGATCCGGTTATCATCAATTGAAAATACGGGCAACGGATGTGCCAAAGACTGCTTTTCGAACGAGGTATGGGCATTACGAATTTGTAGTGATGTCTTTTGGTCTAACGAATGCCCCTGCTGCGTTCATGAGCTTGATGAACGGGATTTTTAAGCCATATTTGGACCTCTTCGTGATCGTATTTATTGATTATATATTAGTATACTCAAAGAGCAAGAAGGAACATGAAGAGCATTTGATAATGGTATTGGAAATGTTGAGGGAGAAAAAGCTTTATGCCAAGTTCTCTAAGTGTGAGTTTTGGCTAGATGCAGTGTCCTTTTTGGGGCACGTGGTTTCTAAGGATGGAGTGATGGTAGATCCTTCTAAGATTGAGACAGTGAAGAATTGGGTAAGACCCACTAACATGTCAGAAATAAGGAGCTTTGTTGGGTTAGCTAGCTACTACCGCCGATTTGTCAAGGGATTCTCTCCTATTGCTTCCCAATTGACGAACTTGACTAAGCAGAATGTTCCATTTGTATGGTCGGACAAATGTGAGGAAAGCTTTCAGAAGCTCAAGACTTTGTTGACTACCGCACCTATCCTTACCTTGCCAGTAAAGGGTAAGAACTTCATTGTTTATTGTGATACATCCTATTCTTGTTTGGGTGCAGTACTAATGCAAGAGAAGAGTGTGATTGCTTATGCTTCAAGGCAACTAAAGGTGCATGAACGTAACTATCCGACCCACGATTTGGAATTGGCTGCGGTGGTGTTTGCATTAAAGCAATGGAGACACTATTTATATCGGGTTAAGTGTGAGATCTATACGAATCATCGTAGCCTACAGTATGTATTTACTCAGAAAGATTTGAACTTGAGACAGAGGAGATGGATGGAACTACTGAAGGACTACGACATCACTATTTTGTATCATCCGGGGAAGGCAAATGTTGTAGCGGATGCTTTAAGTAGAAAGGCGGGAAGCATGGGAAGTCTAGCTCACTTGAAAGCTTCTAGACGCCCATTGGCTAGAAAAGTTCAGATTCTGGCTAACGACCTTATGAGTTTAGAAGTAAATGAGAAGGGAGGATTATTGGCTTGCGAGGAGGCAAGATCTTCTTTTCTTGAGAAGATTAAGGGAAAACAGTTTGCTGATGAGAAACTAAGAAGAATCCAAGATAAGGTATTGCGAAGAGAGGCTAAGGAAGCACAAATCGATGAGGAATATGTTTTGAGAATCAAGGGAAGGGTATGTGTACCCCGCGTCAATGATTTGATCAACACTATTCTGACAGAAGCTCATAGTTCAAGGTATTCTATACATCCGGGTGCAACCAAGATG
This sequence comes from Solanum lycopersicum, assembly GCF_036512215.1. Lineage (NCBI taxonomy): Eukaryota > Viridiplantae > Streptophyta > Magnoliopsida > Solanales > Solanaceae > Solanum > Solanum lycopersicum. The sequence goes on from NC_090800.1 coordinate 15,852,168, forward strand.
TATCGTGACCTAAAACAACACTTTTGGTGGAGTAGAATGAAGCGTGATATTGTTGACTTTATTGCCAAGTGTCCAAACTGTCAACAAGTAAAGTATGAACACCAAAGGCCCGGAGGAACACTTCAGAGAATGCCCATTCCGGAATGGAAGTGGGAAAGAATTGCAATGGACTTTGTGGTTGGTCTTCCAAGGACAATGGGTAAGTATGACTCTATTTGGGTGATTGTTGATAGGTTAACTATGTCTTCTCATTTTATTCCGGTTAAGGTGACTTACAATGCAGAGAAGTTAGCCAAGATCTATATCTCAGAAATCGTTCAATTGCATGGGGTTCCACTATCCATCATATCAGATAGAGGTACGCAGTTTACTTCTAAGTTTTGGAAAACATTGCATGCGGAATTGAGTACTAGGTTGGACCTTAGTACTGCGTTCCATCCTCAGACTGATGGTCAGTCTGAAAGGACGATTCAAGTGTTGGAGGATATGCTTCATGCATGTGTGATAGAGTTTGGTGGCCATTGAGATAACTTCTTACCCTTAGCGGAGTTTTCATACAATAATAGCTATCACTCAAGTATTGATATGGCCCCATTTGAAGCATTGTATGGGAGGAGATGTAGGTCTCCCATTGGTTGGTTTGATGCATTCGAGGTTAGACCTTGGGGTACTGACCTTTTGAGGGATTCGATAGAGAAAGTGAAGTCTATTCAAGAAAAGCTTCTAGCGGCACAAAGTAGACAAAAAGAATATGCAGATCGAAAGGTTAGAGACTTAGAGTTCATGGAAGGTGAACAAGTCTTGTTGAAGGTTTCGCCAATAAAAGGGGTGATGCGATTTGGTAAGCCAGGTAAACTTAGCCCAAGGTATATTGGTCCATTTGAAGTACTTAAGCGAGTAGGGGAGGTGGCTTATGAGTTAGCCTTGCCTCCAGGGCTGTCCGGAGTGCATCCGGTATTCCATGTGTCTATGTTGAAAAGATATCATGGGGATGGAAATTACATTATCCGTTGGGATTCAGTTTTGCTTGATGAGAACTTGTCTTATGAGGAGGAGCCTGTTGCTATTTTTGATAGAGAAGTTCACAAGTTGAGGTCAAGAGAGATTGCATCCATCAAAGTTCAATGGAAGAATCGACCCGTTGAAGAAGCCACTTGGGAGAAGGAGGCGGATATGCGAGAAAAATACCCATATCTGTTTACAGATTCAGGTACTCCTTTTCGCCCTTGTTTTCCTTCTTGTGATCATTCAGGGACGAACGATGGGTAAATTGGTATCTAATGTAACGACCTGTTTAGTCGTTTTGAGCAGCAGATTTTATTTCTGGAAAAACAGGCTGAGACGACGGAACCCACGACGGAACGTCATGGGCACGACTGACCGTCAAGGGTGTCTCGTTTCAAAACACTTAGAAAAACTGAAAATTGGGTACTGAAAATCGACTCTCTGAACTTCGTAACGAAATGGCAGGACGGACCATCACAGGTATGACGGACCGTCACAGACCCTTGGTGGAAATATTGGGTCTCTGAACTTTGCGACCACCTGCAGGACGGACCGTCGCAGGCACGACGGCACGTCACAGGCACGACGGCCCATCACAGGTTGCACAATCCCAGTCCGGGTTGGATTTCTTGATACGTTTTAAGGGACGTTTTTGACTATTCTTGCCTTAATTATAAAGTTAGTGGGTTAATGTTAATAAGTCTAATTACTTGGGGGTTAAAAGAGGTAACCTTAAGTTAATTAGTGGGGCATTATTGCCATCTTTTATCCTTAATTATACACTAATTAGGGTAAAAGAAAGAGGGTTTGAATAAAGAAAATAGACAGAACAAGAGAAAGAGAGAGAAAGTTGAACGAGAAAGAGGAGAAACGAAGAGGACACAAAGCTTTGGGAATTTGCTTGCTTGATTTCTAATCTTCGGTGGAGGTAGGTTATGGTTTTCATGCTATTCGTAGTAAACTCTTAATAGCGAATGATATGTGTTAGTAGTATTGTAAACCTTCTATATGCTTAATTGTATGCTTGCATGAATGATGTGATAATGTAATTGTGAATAAATAAGCATGATGAAGCTATTGAATCCCAAATCTTGAAAAGAAACCCTAATCTACTTTGTTAATGATGATGCCTTGGTATAAAAGAAGGCTTGATGAACGAAAGTGATGAGATTAGGGGATCGGGTGCCACGTTCTAGTACCAGGATAGAATATGGATCAGGTGTCACGTTCCGACACCAGGATAGAATATGGATCGGGTGTCACGTTCCGGTACCAGGATAGAATATGATCGGGTGTCACGTTCTGACACCAGGATAGAATATGGATCTGGTGCCACGTCCCGGTACCAGGATAGAATATGGATCGGGTGTCACGTTCCGACACCAGGATAGAATATGGATCGGGTACCACGTTCTGGTACCAAGATAGTATATGAGGATCGGAGTGTCACGTTCCGACACCAGGATAGAATATGGATCGGGTGCCACGTTCCGGTACCAGGATAGTATATGAGGATTAGAGTGTCACGTTCCGAAACACGGATAGAATAAGGATCGGGTGCCACGTTCCGGTACCAGGATAGAATGAGGATCGGAGTGTCACGTTCCGACACCAGGATAGTATATTGAGGAGCGGAGTGTCACGTACCGACACGAGGGGAAATAAAGATAATGAATCTTGAAATATGTTAATATATTCAATCTAATGAACCGAATTTCGAAATGAGTATGATGAGGAGGTGTGAGTCCTCATTGATGTGCTTGGTGTTGTAACCAAGGGTTATGGTAACTATAAATGTTGCATGCTAAGGATATTAGTTGATTTTATGATATTTCTTAATACATACTGTTTTCTATTTTGAGTTGGCCGATGATATCTACTCAGTAACCGTGTTTTGTACTGACCCCTACTTTTATGTTTTCTTCTTGTTTATTTGTGGAGTGCAGCAAACGTACCGTCACCTTCGACCCAACAGTAATTCAAGCCAGTCTTACTACACCGGAAATTCAGGGTGAGCTAATCCTTCTAGCATGGACTGGATCTTCTTCTTCAAGTCTTGATGGCTTGAACTTCCGGCATGGACTAGCTTCTTATGTATTTTTAGCTTTTAGAATACTCTTAGTTTAGTCATTTGATCGTAGATGTTCTTGTGGTGATGACTTCCAGATTTTGGGAATAATAGTAGTTATTGATTTTATTAATGAGTTTAAGACTTCCGCATTACTTTATGTTGATATTACCTTGAAATGTTAAGGTTTAGATTGGTTGGTTCGCTCACATAGGAGGGTAAGTGTGGGTGCCAGTCGCGGCCCGGATTTGGGTCGTGACATGCATACCATAAGATAAATAGTCATTCATAATCATAAGTAACATTATACAATACAGACACCACCCATGACCCCCATGTAAAGTTCATTTGTGAAATGTACATATGAAAACTCATACGTCCATATATGTTATCTAATGACATCAAAAAGACACGGGTGTATTCACTTACAAAATTGACATTATAATAGGTGAAATCAAACTTAATATCATTCAGAAGTTGGATACATAAATTTTTCACACAAGGACCGCTAAAAGAACTCACCTTTGCAATGTATATGTAAAGTCTTACACCCTCACCTATACTAAGTGATACAATAAATAATACCTAGTTAGATTTCATATTCATATTCATAAGTCATATAAATAGATTACTTCATATTCTTACAACATATGGAGATTTTCAATTATCAACATAGACTATGTGAGCAACATGGAATCCGGTGTTCTAACCCCCCCCCCCCCACAAAAAAAAGGTGTTTCACTTGCCTTGGGTAAAACCAACAGAAATAGCATCTACGTGGAGCAACAAGGCAAAGACTTATGTGGGTGCACAGTTCAGAACAAAAAGATTTGTACAAAGAGACATGGACTTGAAAAACCTAGAAGATTTCCATTTCATAAAAAACACATATATTCAGGAACCCGGACTTGATAAAAAAAAGAAGAAAACCATATGAAAAGCAAAACTTTCTAATCCTAAAATCATCCATTTGATATTCATTTTCACTCGGTCCTAAGCACAATTCCCTTGATGTAACATTAATCCTTTAATGATACATTAGTTCATAAATAATGCCAAAAGACTTAACCACTCATATATCATATAGCTCAAGGGTACAAAAGATGAGAATAACCTTTCAATCATAGAACGAGGAACATCTGAGAATGTCCTTTTATACCATAGTCATATAGCGTTTAAGAGAATTACCTTTATTCAACTTACCAACACCAACACAATTATAGAACAACATTAATATTCATATAGTAGAATAACATACATGTTCATGCTATGTCAAACTTTATCATGATTAGGGTTGTGGGGAGGAGGAAATCTTGAATCAACCATCAATGCATAAATCAAGTAATCTACTCCACCATAAGTGGATCAACAGTTCAATATACGACTACCCATTAAATGGAAGACCTTTACTCATAGACTTCAAGTACATCTTCAAGATTCAACCCTATTTTCATAATCTCAATACATCATAAAGGATAACATCATACTACAATAATCAATTTCATGAAAAATTATTAGATTTTCAACATTCAAAATATACTAGGGTTTAAATTTGAGAAAGAAGGGAAGCCATGGGTCTTGTGGGGAATTGTTCAAAATCCATAAACATTACATGATTCATTCACTAACCTTCATATATAATCATAAACAACAATTTTATATCAATGGAATATTTTTTATACAGAGACCCGCAAATTTTAATAAAAACCAAGAAATAGGGGGACTTAGAAATGCATTTTAAGAGAGGGTCTCTTTGGGAAAATCTCTAAAGAGTGAAGATCATCCATACATTAATTGATTTTTTTCCACAAAATTGAAGTGAAAACCTTGGATATGTAACCTTAATCTTGAAGGTTGGTGTTCTTCAATGGATAAGCTTTGTAGAGAAAGAAATATTTGCGGGAATTGGGTATTGGGATAATATTTCAGTGTTTGTGTTTTTTATTTATGAATGGTTAAAAATGACTTGAAACAAATATATATTCACCACTAAAATACTTAAAATACCCCTCACTTTATTGGACTAACAAAAGACATTAGAAACTTACCTTTTGATGAACCCCATCAGGGACCACGCCTCACTCCACGAGTCATGGTGAGGACCACAGGCCGTGGTCCCTCCGATGGAGATTCTGTCTGTCATGCCCCGAGATACCCCCGAGACATGGACACAGGACCTAGGACCACAAGAGATCCAAGGCTAACCCTGTTGGCATGATAATGAGCATACTAAAGGAAATAACTGATGCGGAGACTAAATCATAATTTATTAAAAGATGGGAAATTCCATATAATATAACTGAAATATTTGAAATACTGACGAGTTTAATACAAAGAAAATATTAACTCAATGCTAAGTAGAAACTAACTATGTCTGAAAATAGCCTCTAAACTAACTAGAAATACTGGGACAGACCCTAGCTAAGTCTACCAAAAACTGAAACTAAAGGACTAAATATTGAGAAGAAACTCATAACTGTTGTCCTCGGAGAATCAGGTTTCACCTATAAATCTGATGATGTAGAGATCGAAAATCAAACTAAACGTTATCTAAATGCTGAGAACCTGAACGTACATCACAAGAAGCTGTAGCGCACGTATACGTAAGTACTTCAAGGTACTGAGCATGTAGGATAGAGTATAGCTTAAATAAGACATAACTTAAAAAGCACAAGAGAAAATACAATAATCTGAACATGATATATAGAATTCTTAGCTAAGTGGATGCAATGACCAAATTTATAACATGATGAGACTGAATGATAAATAATCTTTAAATAGGGTTAATGCAATAGAGTCTGACTGAGATAAATGTGGAGTCCGATGTATACGTCCTATAGAGAGAACCCAATATACTCTGCCAAATGTATAAAGGTATGGTTGCGTAATAACTTAATTGATTTCCCACAGAGGTGACTTAAAACCTATTTTGCTTGTAGTTATGGGAATATTTGGGTAACCTAAACCCTAGTGCAACTCGGTATTATGCTACTACTAATGAATTAAGTGATTAAGACATTATAATTGAATTTCTGTAAATACTGGATAGCTCAAAACTGAACATGCGAAGTGAGAATCCAACAATTGATCGGATTATAATGGATTAGTAAATGAGGCATGTATAATTTAATAACTAAAGTTTCTAACCTAGCATGTGTAATTCAAGATCTAAAGAAATACATAGGTAGGGTTCTTAAATCCGTGCAATATTCTGAGTAATACAACGGTAATCTTATTTAGAACAAATAATGAACTAATTCATGATATTCTATTAATGTTTTAGGAACCCTATGTCTATTCATGATAAATGAATCAAGAAACGGACTGAAAAATAGGGATCCAATAGGTTAAAGGAACCCATTAGTGAAATCCCACATAATTTTTGATGAAATTCACGGAGAAATATTTAGATTTCGGCGCTTTAACAGATAGAATCTTGTTGCATTCTTGAACTAGGGTTCTTGACCTTTTTCTCCTTTCTTGCTTCGAATTTTTTAAGTTTGGATTTATGATTTGACTTAGGTAAGATTTACTTATGTTTCTAGGCTTATACTTAGTAAAAACTCATTATTTAGTGTCTAAATGATGTATCTTAGGGATTAGACTAACTATGAAAAGACCAAAATACCCTTAATTAACTGCTGATCCACGCATCGTGGTCCCACATACAGTTAGTAGGTGTTGTGTTAATTTGTGGACCAAGATTGACAAACCTAGTCCACGGACCGTGGTTATAACTACGGTCTGTATGTGGCCTCCTTAGATGGAACTTGCACTTCATGAAAATCCTAAGTTGGGTCTATCTAGGGTACAAGTTGTTACATTATCTCCGCCTTGAGAACATTCATCCTCGAATGGAGACTAAACTAGCTAAAAAGTGGGAGAGAGTTGCAATCCTTACTACTAAACATTGAGGACTGAGTTTCTTACTTGATTGAGTTTTGAGAACATGCAACTGCGCTGAAAATGCAAGTACAATTTGAGGGAACATGATTCTAATGTTGAATTCATGCATAAATGACTGGAAAACTGAAGAGGAAGTATTACCTTGAGATGGAGTTGAATCAGAAAGAAAGAGGTGAGGATACTTGGGTTCATAGATGCTTCTTCTTCCCAAGTAGCTCCCTCTACAGAGTGACTCCTCCACAAAACATTGATTAAAAAGACTTCTTTGTTTCTCAGCCTCCTTATCCGACGACCAAGAATCTGAACTTGTATATCCTCATAATAAAGACTATCTTTCAACACCACGCTCTCTTATGGCACTACAGAGGCTAGATCACCAACACACTTTTTCAAAAGAGAGATGTGGAAGAATGGATGCACCGCTGCTAGTTCTTTTCGCAACTCTAACTCAAATGTCGGTTGATAAACCCTTTTCAAGATCTTTTAAGGGCCTATATATATAGGAATGAGTTTCCCCTTCTTGGAAAATTTCATTACCCCTTTCATAGGTGACACTTTCAGGAAAACCCAATCATAAACTTTGAACTCTATTTCACTTCTTCTTACATTTGCATAAAATTTCTGACGACTCTGTGTTGTCTCAAGTCTATATATAATGAGTTGCACTTTCTCCATAGAATAAAAGACTTAATCTTTCCCTATCAAAGATGCTTCAAACAAATGAACAGGAGATGTACATCTACGCCCATACAGTCATCTTAATGTTGGAATGCTAACTATTGTTGTAGGCGAACTCAATCAGAGGAAGGTGATAATCCGAACTAACCTTCAAATCAATCACGCAAGCTCTCAACATATCTTCTAGGGTCTGAATGGTACGCTCTTCCTGTCCATCCGTCTGCGGATGAAAAGTTGTGCTAACATTAACCTGAGTACCAAGAACCTTCCGAAATGACTTCCAGAATTGAGAGGTGAACTGAGGTCCTCTATCTGAAATGAGAAAAAAAGAAACCTCATCCAGTCTCACAATTTCATTTATGTAAATCTTGGCAGTCTTTGCTGAATTTGTAGTCTTGATTGCAAAAAAGTGAGAAGATTTAATCATCATATCAACTATCACCCAAATGGAGTCATGTTGTCTTCGAGTACGCGGTAACCCTTTAATTAAGTACATATTTATCACCTCCCACTTCCAAGTAGGAATGCCATGGTTTTTGAAATTCTACCTGGACTTGCTAGCAATTGGGGCACTTACTAACAAAATTTGCTATATCCCTTTTCATTCCATTCCACCAATACACTTCCTACAGATTGCGGTACATCTTAGTGGAACCTCGATGAATAGAATATGTATAGTTATGGGTTTCGGAAAGAATATGTTGTCTCAACTCGACCACATACCCTGATAGCAACGTACACTATCTCCCACTTGGGAGAAAACCTCCACTCTTTTATTTTGAACTTCACCCTTAAGTTCAAGCAAGATTTGATCACTGTCTTACTTCCCCTTAATCTCCATTATCAAAGAAGTTTTTGCCTCATTCTGAACTGTTACAGCACTTTCTAATATGCTCATAAGCCAAAATACTAAGCGATCAAGCTGTGAACATCCTTCACAAGCTCCCTCCTTTCTTCCTCAACATGGGCTACACTACACATCGTTAGTCTTCTAAAAGAATCTGCTACTACATTCGCCTTACCAGGATGATAATGCACACTTATATCATAATCCTTAGGGAAATCAAGTCAGATACTTTGGAGAATATTCAATTCTTTCTGGGTGAACACATACTGAAGGCTCTTATAGGCAGTGAACACTTCTAGATGACACCATGCAAGTAGTGTCTCCATATCTTGTGTGCAAACACAACTGCTGCAAGCTCGAGGTCATGAGTTGGATAGTTCTTATCATGCATCTTAAGATGTGTAGAAGTATAAGCTATAACCTTATCTTGCTGCATCAATAAACAACCTAGACTTTCTGTGGATGCATCACGATAGATCGATCACTTAACCATCTGAACCCTCTCATAGAATTAAGACTGGGGTTGTAGTCAATCTATTTTTCAATTTTGCAAGGCTTTTCCGACAATCATCTGACCGGTGAAACTTGACCATCTTCTAAGTTAACCTAGTTAATAGTGAGGTTATAAATGAAAATCCTTCCACAAACCTTCTGTAATATCCCTCTATACCTAAGAAAATTATAATATATGTAGGAGAGGTTGGTCTAGGACATTGTTACACTAATTCTATATTCTATGAATCCACTCGAATCCGTTTTCAAGATACCGTGTGACCAAGGCAACCAACGGATTGCAACAAAAACTCACATTTTCTAAACTTAACGAATAAATGGCGATCTTTGTGAGTGTTAGAACAATTATCAAATTACTCGCATGTTCTTCCTTCTTCCTCCTTCTTCCTATGTAAACGAGGGTGTCATCAATAAATATGATAATGAACAAGTCCATGTACTGCTTCAACACTATGTTCATCAAATCAATGAAAGTTGCAAGAGCATTTATTAGTCTAAACGACATAATTACAAATTTATAATGACCATACCGAGTTGTAAATGTTGTTTTCCAAATTTAAATAACTCTGAGTCTGACCTGATGATAACTTAATCTAAGGTCTATCATTGAGAAATGTCTAGCATCTTGAAGATGGCAAAACAAGTCATCAATCCTGGGGATGGAATACTTATTCTTGATTGTGGTCTTGTTCAACTGTCTATAGTCAATGAACGTTTTGAGAGAACCATCTTTCTTCTTAATAAACAACCCTGGTGCACCCCATAGTGAAATACTAGGTCTAATAAAGCCCTTATCTAGAAGGTATTTCATCTGATTTTTCAATTCATTAAACTCTACTGAAGTATTTCTATAAGGAGGAATAAATTAATGTTGGTATCTGGATGTAGATCAATTTTAAAGTCGATTTCCCTTTCGAGATGAATTTTGAGAAATCTTCTAGAAACACTTCTGGAAACTCACTCACTACAGGGGCTGACTCAAGAGTGGGAGTTTCAGCGCTAGAATCCTTAACCCAAACTAGATGATAGAGATAAACCTTAGAGTTCATTTTTCTTGACTTAAGGTAAAAAATTAATCGATCTATAGTCGCTAAGCTACTACCCTTTCATTTTAAGATTGGTTCATTTGGAAACTAAAAACAAACAATCGTAGTTCTACAATTGGCTTAGGCATAACATGAATCTGAATAATTCATGCTTAGAATGGCATTGAAGTCTATTGTGTTCAACTGTACAAGATCTACTTAGGTGGCTTTTGGAGAGATTGTGACAGGGAAATTTCTATATTCCCATCTAGCTATAACTTGGTCACCAAATGGAGTAGAGACTGAGAAAGGTTCTTAGAGAGTTTCTGGAGTGACAATGAATTGGGCTGTTATGTATGGAGTTACAAAATCAAGAGTATCCACTAGATAAAACAATACATTAACATCAAGGCCAAAGACTCGTAAAGTACAAGTGACTACATCAAGAGATCCTTCCGGATCATGGCAAGCCTGAAGAGAATACAACCTATTCTGGCACTGACCGCAACCTTTACTATATGAGTTACCCTTGTGAGTCGGGCAACTTGTGGGTTCCTCTTATGTTTTAGACTGATCTCTACCATTTCCACCTCCTTGGCATTGTATAGAAGGACAATCCTCAATAAAATATAGTTTAGGCTACTTAAATAGCCCGGAAACATAAACCAAATCTACTAAAGGTACACTACAACTCTAACAACAAAATTTCAACAATTGTTCATCAAGAACTTGAAGATTCATCATTCAACCAATACAAAACTTGCTGAATTATACATATTAATTTGTGGGTGAATAAAACCAACACAGAAATATTTCACATACCTTGATAGGAATCGACCCAACAAATTCCACTACGAAATATTAGCGATCTTGAAGAATTCTTGATCTTCCTCTTATTTTTTGTCTTCTCCCCAAGACCTAAGCATTATTATTTTTCTAAAACATAACTAGGTCTTGGTTTTATACCTAATAAACTCTTATAATAAATTAGGCAATACTAGAGTGAAAAGACTGTTTTACCCTTACTTAAATCTTGATTTTAGTTTCTTTAGTCCAACAACTCAACTTCTGAAAGATATATCCCCCTCATACTACATCAAAAATGCGCAAACTTATCAACGTTCGAAGGATATTTCAGATGGCTTTCCAACCATATAAAGAAGTCACCATAAATCCTCTTGAGCTAGGAATTGTGGACGTTTGAAAATGACCTAGTCTAACTTTTTAAAATTAGAAAATTATCAAAATTTCCCTATTTATTTCCAAAAATGATTATTCTTTGTTTATGAGCTTATTCATTGTTATCTTAAGTAAAGAGATGTTACAACATGCCCCTCACCCTGGGAACATCATCCTCGAATGAGAACTATTTGTACACATAGTCTTATAAAGTGTTATGAAGAGAATTTAATACCTTGATATGCATTCTCTCCAAATTCAAACAAATGGGGATATCTCCTCTTCATATCATTTCCAAGTCACTTCTTCAAAAAATTTGTTCCTCCAAAAGACCTTAACTGATGCAACTTCATTTATCCTTAACCTACGAATTTGACGATCCAAAATAAGAATCAGAACTTCTTAAAAAGATAAGCTATACTTAATACCAGCATTCTCTGTTTATACAATAAATGAAGGATCACCCAAACACTTCTTCAACATAGAAATATGGAATATTGGATGAACCGCCACTAATTTATGGGGTACCTTCAACTCATAAGTCACATTGTCAACTCTCTTGGAGATTCTATAAGGTCAAATATATCGGGGAATTAGTTTCCCTTTCTTACCAATCCTAATTACACCCTTCATGATTTAAACTTTCACATACATCCAATCTTCCACCAAAAAGTGTAACGACCTTTGTCCTAACATCTCTATAGGTATTTTGGCGACTCTGTGCCATTTTTAATCTCTCCTGATTCACTTTCACCTTTTCCATACTCTTGCAAACTATATATGGTCCTATCAACCCGGATTCAATAACAGCGAACCGCCCAAAAAGAGATCTGCATCTATTCCTATAGAGCCATTTAGATGCTAGAATGGTAATTATTCTTGTAAGTGACCTCAATGAGAGGTATGTGATCATCTCAATTCCCTTTGAAATCTATCACAAGAGATATCAACATATATTCTAAGGTTTGGATAGTAAGCACTGCTTTTCTATTTGTGTGAGGACGAAAAGCAGTGCTTCAATTTACCTTTGAACCCAAACCTTTCTGGAAAGATTTCTAGAATTGTGCTGTAAATTGTGAACCTCTATCTGAAATAGTGGATATCGAATCTCAATGAAGGCTTACAACTTCTTCAAGTTACAACTTATCATAATCCTCCGTAGAATAGGTAGTCTATACTGGCAAGAAATGGGCTGATGTTGTTATTCTATCGACAAACACCCAAATAGAATCATGTTGTTTGCATGGCCTTTGCAAGCTGGTGATGAAGTACATATTAATCATTTTCAATTTCAATTCCAGAAGTTCTATATTTTGAGTCAAACCTCCAGGACTTTGGAGTTCAACATTGCTTGCAATTCGGACACTTTGCAACAAACTCGGCAATGAAATTTTTCATGTCTTGCCACAAATAAACCTCTTTTAGATCACGGTACATCTTTGTGGAACCCGAATAGATTGAACATATGGATCTTTAAGCTTCCTCTATGATCCTTTCTTGGAGTTCATTCACCTTTGGTCCACATAACCTACCTTGATACTTCACCACACCATCCCCCTTGTTTAAAAGCTATCACTTTTTTCATATGAACTTTCACCTTTAAAAAAATGGGGTCCTTTTCTTGCTTCTCTTTCTTCTTTGACACTAATGATGACTCAGGACCATTGGTAACCACTATACCTACTTCTGTGGAATCCATAAGACTTACTCCATAATGTGCAAGTCTGTGCACATCTTTAGATAACTCCCTCTTTCCTTATTTAACATGGGAAGTACTTCTAGTGGATAACCAGTTTAAAGCATCAACAACCACATTAGCCTTACCTGGGCGGTAAAGAATACTTATGTTGTAATCCTTGAGTAATTCCAACAACCTTCTATGTCTGAGATACAATTCTTTCAGAGTGAACACATATTGGAGGCTTTTTTGATAAGTTAATATGTCGACATGAACACCATACGAGTAGTGGCGTCATATCTATAATGCAAAAACTACTGCAACAAATTCTAAGTCATGATTTAGATATTTCCTCACAAGAATATTCAACTATCATGAGGCATAAGCTATAACCTTGCAATTCTTCATCAATACACAACTAAAACAAACTCCCGATGCATCACTGTACACCACAAAATGTTGAGTACGTTCTCGTAAGGTCAAAACTAGAGTGGTAGTACATCTCTTTTTAAATCCTAAATGCTTTTCTCACAGGCTTCCGACCATTGAAACTGGAATATCTTTTGAGTTAACTTGGTCAAAGGAGACAAGAAATAAGAAAAACCATTTAACTAATCTTCGATAATAGCCAGTCAAATGCAAGAAACTCCTTATATAGTTGAAGACATGGGTCTAGGCTATCTTTGAGATAATTCTATATTTTTGGTATCAACTTTAATCCCATCACCAGAAATGATGTGGCCCAAGAATGTTGCACACTTAATCTAAAATTCAGACTTGGAGAACATGATATATTTCTCCTTATCTTTCAAAGTCTGCAAAATAATCTTGAGTTTACTAGCATGATCTTCTTCTTTCCTACAATAAATCAGTATATGAAAAATGAAGACGATGAAAAACAGATCTATATAAGATTTGAAGACTCTGTTCTTAAGATATATGAATGCTACATGTGCATTTTTAAAATCAAAGAGCATAACAAGAAACTTGTAGTGCCCATATCTGGTTCTAAAAGTTGCTTTTGGAATGTTACATTCCCTAACTTTCAACTGACGATATCCCGATTCGAAATCAATTTTTGAGAAGCATGAAGCATCCTGAAGTTGATCGAAAAAAACATCTATCCTTGGAAGGGAATAATTATTCTTGATTTTAAGTTGATCCAATTGGCGGTAATATATTCACATCCTAATGGAACTATCTTTCTTTCCAACAAATAAGACCATAGCTCCCCAATGGAGAGACACTTGGTTGAATAAAGCCCTTATCCAAAAAATGTTTCAATTGTCCTTCTAGATCTTTATTCTTTAGTGGTGCCATTCTATAAGGAGGAATAAAGATAGTACGAGTATCTAGGATGAAGTTTATGTCGAAGCCTATTTCTCTCTCAGGAGGGACTCTAGGTAGATCATGAGGAAAGACTTCTAGAAACTCACTGACTATGAGAAATGTCTGAAGGGGAGGTACCTCAGCACTTGAGTCATTAACTCAAACTAAGTGAAAAATACACCCCTTGGACACTAACTTTCTTAACTTTAGGTATGAATTAGAACGAACCTTATGCACTACTAAACTACTACTCCACTCTATAAATTGCTCATTTCAAATATGAAACGTGAAAACTCGAGTTCTACAATCTATTGATGAATAACAAGCATAAAGGAGTCCATAACAAGAATAACATCAAAATCTACCATGTCTATCTTTATTAAATTAGCCATGGTACTCTTGTGAATAACGAAAATAGAATAATCACGATAGACTCTTTCAGCTAGAATGGATTCACCAATAGGTGTGGCAACACAAATTGGTTTGCTAAGTTACTCAGGAATAATTTCAAATTTTGTAGCAACATAGAAGTTACAAAAGTTAAACTCCCCCTTGGTCTAACAATGCATAAAAACTAAAGTCAAAGACTCCAATCATACTACTGACAACGTCTAGTGGATCTTCCTGTTCTTGGATATTATTGATAGCATACAAACAGTTTGTTCCTCTACCGGCACCAGATATAGCTGCCATAGGTGCAACACCTTCCATTAATGCAATTGATAAAGACTGAGTTTTATTAACCCCATTTCCACCGGTTTTCTTGCTATTGAAATATTCTCTCACGAAATATTTGGTTTGACCACACTTGAAAAAAACCGTGGATCCTTCACGACATATGCTGCTGTAATATCTACAACACTTTGCATAGGCAGGAGGCTTACTACCTCCTTGCGCCTTACTACCCTGTGAATGTGTCGGCCTAGCTCAGGAGTTTTGACCATGATGCTCAACTCCGTCTCTTGTTATAGGTGTATTAGCTGATGATGTTGCATGCCCCTTTAGCATATGACATTCTGGCGTATTAGAACAACTTTTCTGCTACCCAGACTCATTTCCAGTGTTGGCTGTCTTGTTTCTATACTCCTCTACATTCGTAAGATTCTCTTTCACTACCTTCTTCACATAGGCATGGTAGCTCTGCCTTCCTTGCTTTATGCCCAACCCAAACCTTAAACAAACAATCTCTATCTATTCATCATATCCTTAACCATAACCAGAGCATAGCAAGACAGTTGGGTTAACTTTAGCCCATACATATGAAAGCTCAAGGAAACCTGTTTCAAAGTAAGGAACTCCCATACCTTTACCTCCATTAGTTTGCAGGGAAAGAAAAACCCTAAGAAAGATTTTCGAAACAAGTCCAACTCCGAAGAGGTGCATCCTCACCTCAACCCTCCTTCCACTGATCGAACAAAGCCATAGCCACATTCTTGAGTTTGTATGCAGCTAGTTCAAACATTAAGTATCAACCACATGTATCACGTCAAATACCTTCTTCAAGTCTTTCACAATGTGTACCATATCCTCAGTAGTGATCGAAACAGTGAAGCTTGAGGGTTTCATCCTCAAGAATTCTCGAATCCTTGAAGTATCAACCCCTTCTTTTCGAGGTACTCTTTGTTGCCTGACTTTGTTGGTCACATCTTGGCTCAGCATTCGGTAGCCTCATGGAACTCAACATTAGTAACCTCTCCTTGAGGTTGCATATTTGGTGCATTATTTATCACTAGATCTTCGACATTCTTTCTAGTTGGTCTACCTCCAACTGCTCTTTGTGGAGGTGTGATTATCTGAAACACATGCAATCATGAATTAGGTGGGCAAATTTTTAGCGATAAACTCTAACGCATGAAAAGGAATATGAAAGAAGTGATAAATTCCTAAATATTGCATCATCCTAATCATACATATAGTGGGCTTTACGCCGATGACTAAGACTCTACAAAAGGTTTCATCAACTCCACAGTACTCTCGAACAATGTGCTCTGATACCAAGTTTGTCATGTCTCGAGCCTTAACCCTTGGCAGGACTGGCACTTATCTACGATTGCAGGCCTCGAGCAAACTCTTGGCATATCTTACATAACTAGCGGAAGACAACAAAAATATTTAAAATGATAAAAGAACTTATGTCAACTTCATAACAAAAACAACAGGGAATATCTTTAAAAAGGTCTAAACATTCAACATGGCCAAAATGGCAGTCCAAGTCTTTAACATATGAATCAAAAGGTAAAGACTACTTAACTACTAATTGTCTACGAATACTCTAAACTGACTAAGATTATTGTTGGGACAAACTCCACAACATTCAACTAAACTAACTAGAAAGAAATAAAACATTTCGTCAGGCACACAATGTGGCTCTCCAATTGACTCTAGGGTGCTTAGCTGGATCACGGGTGTGCTAGATGTCGATCCTTGTTATCTACGGCTGCATCATGATATAATGTAGGCCAAGTGGTATGAAAACATTTAATGTACAATTATGTGAGTTGGACTGACAAACGACGCTTAATCTTGAAAAGGAGTAAAGAAAGAACACTTACCTTGGGTCTGTTTAACCTTATAATTTACTGACTATTATTCAATATGTGTAGTTTAAAAGTAAATTCAATATAAAGAAAAGTAGACTCAAACATGCTGTAAACTTTGAATGCATACCTGTATACAAAAAATATTCGAGATATATGTAATAATACAAATAAATAATGTGTTTGAAGATACGATACTCCTCTGGAAGCTTCTCTAACCTACGACGATCCTTTAAGAGCTATAATGATGATACATCATTACTGGGTCCACGTTGCCCAGCCATCCCAACCTTGCTAGAGTATAGGACATAAACTTCCTAATTGATCCACTAATACACTCTAAAAACGGTTCATCTAAAAATTATGACCCTCTTTTACATCTCCACATCGGTGTTGAATACTACTCCCAAAAATATATATTTGATCTTATGTTGTAAAAATATATTAATTTTGTTATTTCAGATTAGTTCTCAAAATATAGCTTTAAAAATATCTCTTGGAAATCATAGTTTCGCTGCCTGTTTAAATTTTTAAACATTTTTTCGCTCTTTGGGGAAACTTAGTCCCTACATAATCTTGAAGAAAAGAATTTCAACTCAACTCTTTACTCTTTTCTCAACTTATAACTTCAGCCTTAAAACAAAGTTAGAATGTTTGTTGCAGACTCTAGAACTCTTTAAGAAACTACTTTTACTTACTTCTTAACTTTTAAACTTGACTACTAACTTCTTTGTCTTTGATCTTAACTTTTCCTGAATTTGGTTATGGATTCAAGGATCGCGATCTCACATTTATGGATGATGTCATGTTTAGATATACTTAGAGTGTTTGATTCAACTCGGAATGATGGGTACATCACTTAGGAACTAGTACAAAAAGATTGCGCCGGAATGGGAACTCTTGGTGACCCTATCTCTCAAATAGGCATGGGGCGCTAGAGCCTGACGGATACAAACTGTCATCACACGCTTTGGCTGACGCGGCATGCCATGGCATGACAGACACAGCTTATCTTGAGGGGCTCTAGTTGATGCGGCGCCCTACGGCTTGTTAGTGCGGTTTTGGGACTTTTGTTCTCTAATTTTAAACTCTGAACCTCCCAAACATCCATAAATATTATCCCAAACACTAAGGATCACTAAAATCCTCAATACCCAATAGTTTAGACTCATAAAACAACCCTGAAAACTAATCAAAACTACTAAAGGTAAACTACAACTCTACGAACATGATTTCGACAATTGTTATTCATAAACATTAAGATTCATCATTCAATCAATACAAAACTTGGTGAGTTTAACATATGTGTGTTTGGGTGAACAAACCCCACGCAGAGATATGTCACATACCTCTATAGGCATTAGCCCCGAAGAATTCCACTAGCGAAACCTTAGCGTTCTTGAAGAATGCTTGATATTCCTCTTTTTTTGTCTCTTCTCCCCAAGACTTAAGCATTATCAACTTTTCTAAAATTAAATTCAGACTTGTTTTTAACCCCAATAAACCCTTAAAATTAATTAGGCAATACAAGGATGAAAATATTACTTTACCCTTACTAAAATCTAGATTTGACTTCCTCAGTGCAACAGTCAAACTTCCGAAACGCATATCTCCTTCATACAACATCAAAAATACGCAATCTATGCCCGTTGGAAATATCTTCCCAAGGGTATTAATAAAAATATAAAGAACTTAGCCTAACTCTTCCTGAGTTAGGATTTGTGGCCGTTTTTTAATTGACCAAGACTCACTTTTTCAAATTATAAAATTTTCCAGATTTCCATATTTATTTCAAAAAATGATTATTCTTGGTTTCTTAGTTTATTCTTAGATATTTGAAGTTATGAGATGTTACATGGTCTCTCCTAGATCGAAAGTTCTTTTTTTTTTACAATTGTAGGGCCATGCTTGAGCTATCGTGGATCTGCTAGCTAATGTGTATCTAGACCATCATACTATAGGGGCTCATATGTAAGGGATAATGAGATTGCTTATAGAAACTCAACCTCAATACGGCAAAACTTCCATCTCAATATGCTCTCAGTGCTAAGCGTATATCCAACGAAATATTTGTTAAGTCTTGGCTTATGTTATGATTAAAATATATGGGTAGTCTCCACATATTTTATCATTGGATAAATTTTTAGACCATGCGTGATAAAACCTTTCATTATCAATGTTCTTTTAATACTAGCTTTTAAGGTCCATAGTCATTCACTTCATGTTAGATATACCCATAATACTAATGGAATTAGTAATAAAATATAGTCTGTAATCATTGATGACATATATGGGTACCATACTAATCAAGACCTTATATAGGAAAACAACTCGAAAAGCATTGAGGGAAATTATACATGCCATGTCAAGTGGCCGCACATCATAGAACATATAGACAATATCATCTAAAAGATTTCCTTACTCATAAACATATTTCCATGAATATGCATTCTATTTGATGATTCATAATCTTCATCGTGTCTTCAAATTCAATGCATTTTTTAATTCATTTCGATCTATTTCAAGAAGAGAACACATGCACAATATTAAAAATTTGTCTTTCATAGGTACCCACATTATATTAACTTAGCATAAAAACATGGGTTATGCATGGGTTCAGGGGAAATCAACTTAAAATCATGCAATTGATTCAAATCATACATATAAGTTCATCAATCGAATAAATCAACATTAAAAGGAATCCATGACATGGAAGGAAAACCTAACTCTATTGGAGAATTCTAAATTTATAAATTTGAGAGTTGGGGAACTCCATGCAGTAAAGGGCTTCATGGATAAAATTATCATACCTTGATAACAAAATGTGGAAGCAATTGAGGATTAGGAGACTTGATCTTGAAACGATAGCTTTCTTCTTCAACTTTTAGAAAGAGAAATATTATAAAGGAAAAACATGATAATTTTTTTTTAATTTATGATAATGAATTGAGTTTGGGTGATTTGGATGTTTAGAATCATTACATAAAGATTTGGGTAGAAGAAACAATGACATACTATTGAGTTAAACAATTGGGGAAAATATAAAAATTTATGTAACAAAAAATTGTTGGATTACATCAATGAGGCATTCACGGGCCGTCATGCACTCACATGGCCCATCAAATGGGTCGGGATGAATACTTTCGCTATAGCGCTTTACTACTTTGGGCATAACTTTTTATTCCATGTATAAAATTTAGAAAACATAGAGGCATTGGAAGTACGGCTCAAAAACATTAATTTGATAAGTTTTGTCTACCTAATTCATTATGTGTGAAACGATATAACGGTTGGAGTTTACCCTAATCTCTTAAGTTTGATGAAAACCCTTCAAAACAATTTCACATGTTGTTTTGAGGCATGTTGTGCTTCACTAGTGGCTTGAGATAAACCCGTACTGAACTTGTTCCCTTCACGACCACTTTTATAGGCCGTTTTTGTTTTTAAAATGCGTATAGGGGTCCGTGTGAGGGGGCCTTCTTGAGGCATGTTTTATTTCCTTGTTAGGAATACCAAACGAGTTGTGGTACCCTTCACGATACATCTAGAGCTCCATGGAGTATCTCATGGTCTAGTATTGGTTATTGACAAGTCTGTTAGACCTCTTCCATGGCTTTCTCAAATTTGATGTGTTACAATTAACTATGGAAATTGATAACAATTTTCTTTTGTTAAATTGGTGTATTCATCAAACCAATTGTTCTTTCTTTAAGGAGTGAGAAAATGTTGCAATCTTAATTTCCTTAAAAGATTTCTCTATAATATATCAATCCTTATGGTATTCGACCCTGAATTATCGTCAGATATTTAATATCTACAACCACTTTTCCTTTTATTTGTGTTAGTGAGGATATTTTATAGCTCTTAACATATTTTGGGCTTATTCTATGATAGACTTCTATTACCTTAGATCAATTCACCTTGTGAATTTCGTATAACATTTATGTCGTTTGGAAGGACTAGTTCTTCTTGACTAGAATATAATACTTGATCTCATAAGAAGAGCCTTAGTTAAGGCCTTTTGTCTTCTCTACTAGGTTTTTAGCCGTCCTATCTTCTGTCCATAGCTTTGCCACTTTGAAGTGTTACTAGAGGTTATGTACCTTCTTTGTATTCGAGTGCTTCTAGCTTCGAGACTTTTCCAATGCCATAGAGCGTGGATGTAAATCCATGATTTATTTGAGACTATGTGATAGTTTATTTGTACAGGATTTCCACTAGGCGCTCTTGCTACCTAAGCAGCTGACACCCCTAGGATTAAACAACCTGGATGACCTAGATGTATGATAACCTCCATCGAATTGAAATGCCAATGAGTCAGTCTTGCGAGGTGGGTGGCTTAACCTCGTAGATTCACTATATTCCTACGTGGCCTGGGATGATTGTTTGCTTTTCAAGCGGGGCTGGAGTAGACTAGTTGGGTTTATTGCCACTCTTATTTTCTTGACTGGGACTATATTCATTATTTGGTTGCTTGTGCTCGGAACACGATTTTTTGGAGTAATTCTATTTTATGGACTTAGATATTTTTAGTATCTATCAAGCTTATGGGGTCGGTTAAGAGTTCATTGAACTTGCGCAAAAATGTACATTCTGGGCTTATGGGTTCCAATGAGGTTAAGTTGAGAAGTACTTAGATTTTCTTGTGTATGCTCATGTGCTTTCAATTCATATTCTCCTCGACGTCTATTTATGTCTAAACTCTATATTTTCTTATTGCATTTATCTTTCTTGACCGGTAGGCCTATGATGCCTACTGAGTAACTTGTTTAGTGGTTGCTACACTATGCATATTTTTCTAATACAACTTATAGTATAAGCTACAAGAACTAATCGTTTGTAACATCTTTTGCAACTTATGGATATCAGAGACGAGGGTAAGAACATGTTGACTTGGAGCGACATGTCTCCTTTGGTACATATGTTAGTTTGCCTTTTGCCCATGAGATAACTTGTTGTGGTCCAGTTTTGGGACTTGTATTTATATTGTATGAAAACTATGTACTTTTTCCTTTCAGGTTAGAGTAGGGTTTCCTTTGTATATACTTTTTTTTTGTTTTTTTTGTCTTATCTTATTTTTAGTATTACATTCTATGCAGCTCCACCGCTATGGACACTAATTCTCATTGTGGGTATGGGTTTTCTCATTTACTGGTGTTAGTAGGTTTCATTTTAATCATATAGTAAGGTCGTGACAAATGGTTGGGACAAATTAGCAATAACGTCAACTTCTTTAGCAAAAAACCCTTTCATTGTCTCCGGTCAAAGAGGGAAAACTCTTGACAACAAATTTTGACCCTCCATTATTTAAATTACATTTGATTGATTTTTTAGTGAATAAAAATTATTATTTTATCCATCATTATTATTATTATAGTTATAATACTATCATTTTCACATTTATAGAATTATTAATAAAATATATTTTAACTTAAAATTCACTTCTAAGACTTTCTTTTAGATTTAAATTGATTGTCTTTGTTAAATTTCTAATTTCATGCATACTAAATTAATATAAATCATCTATGCTATTTTTAAATATGTATATTTTTATATACGAATTATAGAGTACACTTGTTATTAAACTACAAGATCAAATGAATGGATTTAAACAGCGAAAAGACCCAAATTTTCATACCAAATAATAACCCAAATCTTCACGAGAACCCTAAAAACAAGGGCCTAAAAGCAACACCCAATATATAAAACCATCATCCCTCTTCAAAATGCCTACTACCAACTTTATCCCCGTTTGACTATCTAAAAGAAACTTTTTCTTTTTAATTATTAGGGTCTTATCTCCCCCCACCCCCCCGGATCCATTTATAATTCTGATTTTGGTGATTAAGGTTCAAACACCTGAAGCCTAATGCATGAAAAGGCGAGATAAAGCACATTAGGAGATTCATCGAACGATCTTGCAAAGCCTGACTTATGTCTCCAAATGAAATAGGCATTGTGATTTGAGCTAATGTTTGGGAAACTACAAATAATTTGAATGAGACAGAAATGAGAAAGTCCTTAAAATTAGAATGACCTGACTGACACATATTTTAGTTTTTAGAGAACACTTGACCGTTGTGAAGAATAATTTCTAGATTTTCGGGGTTTTCACCTTTTATTTTAAATTTGATAATTTGAATCCAAAATGTGTTACTTGTATTTGCTTAATTTTACATTACCTATGGTTGCTTTCATTGAAAATACATATTTATTTTTGTTTTTTGTGATTTGTGGCTAAAACCCCAAGATCATGGGGTGTATTTATAGTTTGTATTGTTTAATGCTTCCTTTTTCTGATGTTAATACATGAATTTGGGATAATTATCATGGGGATAAATTTTGGGTTAAGATTTCTAACTTTATTTCTACCTCTAGTCTTTGGTCGATGCTCGAAAGAGTTTTGTTATAGTGGGTAGTAATTCAATACTATAAATTTAAGTTTGATGTTGTAACATTCTTGAAAATAGAGTTTATGGGCCATATCTACTTGAAAATAGAGGTTGTTAGCCAAATCTCTTTTCCCTGTTTGTGCGTCAATAGAGTGAATAGAGTATGGTATTGGATTGTTTAGATTCTCATATACATGGGACAGGATGAAGATTCTATGAGTCTATGAATTTAGATGAAAGATGATTAGCCTCATTGAATATGACCTAGCATATTGATGAATATTCATCACTATAGACTAGCACAATTATCCATATGTACTATTGATTTTTAATCCCCCACCCTAGATTGCTTTTTAGCTCTTAATTCCCAAATGTTTTAGTTTAACTATGATAATTGATAACTAAATCTATTTATTGAATCGGTTCATCATCCACCCAACTGTTCATTCTATATTACGAATGAAAAATATTACAATATGAATTTGCTTAAAAGAATCTTCTATGATATACCATTTCCTAGATGATTCAACCCGGACACATAGTTTGGAGTTTTTTGACTACGACCAATGTCCCTTTTAATTGGTTTTAAGGAGGATATATGATCCTTATCAGCATGTTTTATTTAAATTATTCTACGATAGGCTATTGTCTCCTCAAAACAATTAACCATATGAAGTTTGTATGCCTTTTCCGTTATTCAGATAGATTAGATCCTTGTTTATTGGAACTATAGACATGCGTCTTATCAAAAGAGCCTTAGTTTAGGTTTATTTGTCTTCTATTCCTTCCTTTACAACTCTGACGTGTTATTAGAGGTTATATATCTTCTTTCTATTAAAGTCTTACCATCTTGGAGCCTCTTGTGATAACATTGAGAGTGAATGCTTATCCACGGTTGCTTGGAGCCTACGTGAAAATTATCTTATGACTGAATTCCCCTGGGAATTCTTTCTACATAGGATGCATACACCTATCGAGTAGACTTGAAGGGCGACCTAGATATCATAGATCCTATACGTAGTTGACACATCTCCAAGTCACTCTTTCAAGATAGATGTCCTACACCCCTAGAAGTGGATAGTATGTCTTGGTGACCTGGGTTGATTGAGACTTTTTCTAGCGGGGCTAGGAGTTTACTAGTAAGGTTGATCGCCACTCTTCCTATCTGGACTTGAACATTACTAGTTCTTTGTTACCTTTGATGTTTTTGAGTTCTTATATTGTTTATTCTTCTATCTTATTGACATAGATATTCTTTTTACCTGTCTGGCGTATGGGGGCTCCGTTCAGAGTTTATTGAATTTGCACAATAGTACTTTCTAGGCGTATGGGCTGTAGTTTGGTTTAGTGTAAAATAACTAAGATTTTATTTTGGTATGATGGAATGCTTTATTTCCATATTTTTCTCGACCTCTATTTGTGTCTGCGCTCTATCTTTTCTGATTTTTTTACCTTTCTTGATCGTACGACCTATGATGCCTAATGGGTACCTTGTTTTGGAACTTATGCTACAAGATGCATATATTTTCATTGCATGTCCCAGTACCAACTACAAGCAAAAATCGTTCGTATCATCTTTTGCAGCTTGTGGATATCAGACACAAGGGTGAGAACATTGTGTCGCAGACCAACATGTCTCCTTTTATACATGTAACGCCCCGAGCTACCACCGAGATGCGGACACGGGACCTACGACCACAAGTGATCCCAAGCTAACTATGCTGGCATGTTCATGAGCATACAAAAGAATATAAAATATTTGGGAAGCTAAATCATATTTTAAATAAAATGATGGGGAATACCCATATATTATATATGAAATATTTGAAATACTGACAAGTTTAATACAAAGAAAATATTAACTCAATGCTAAGCTAAAACAAACTATGTCTGAAAATAGCCTCTAAACTGACTAGAAATGTTGGGTCGGCCCCATCTAAGTCATGAAAAACTTAAACTAAAGAACTAAATACTGAAGATAAACTCATAACTATTCGTCCTAGGAGAATGAGGATTCACCAGTAAATCAGGTGAAGTGGAGATTGGAAGTTTATCTAAGCGCAATCTGGATGCTTAGAGCCTGAACCTACATCAGGAGAAGATGTAGCACACCTATATTTCATTACTTGAAGGGATTGAACATGTAGGATAGACTAAAGCTAAAATAAAACATCATCGAACAAATACACAAATGCAAGTATAATAATCGGAACATTATATAAACTAAATTATGAGCTAAGTGGATACAATGGCAAATTTTATAACATGCTGAAATTTGATACTAAATATACTGATAAATGGTCAATCAATAGAGTATTACTGAATTGTGGGAGCTACTAATAAATAACTAATAATAAGACCACATGATCTAAATGTGAAGTCCGATGTATATGCCCCATCGAGAGAACTCAATATACCCAGCTAGAGGTATAAAGGCATGCAAGCTTGATCACAAAATTGAATTCCACCAGAGGGGACTTACAACCTACCTGGCTAGTAGTTTTGGAACTACTTAGGTACGCTGAAACATAGTCCAACTCAGTATTATGCTACTCCCAATGAATTAAGTGATTAAGACACTATAACAGAATTTCTATAAATACTAGATAACTAAAAACTGAACATTCAAATTGGGAATGCAACAATTAATCTAATAATTTTGTATTAATAAAACAGGCATGTATCACTGAAATATATGAAATATTTGACCTAGCATGTGTAATTGAAAAACTAATGAAATACATAGCTAGGCTTCTTAAATTCATGAAATAAACTTAATAATAACTTTAAAATCTTATTTGGAACATATATCGAACTAATTCTTGATGTTCACTTGTAATTCTACAAGACCTACGTCAACTCATATTATGAGAATCAATAATTGACAGAAAACTAGGGATCTAATGGGTGAAAGGAACCCACTAGTGAAATCCCACATTCTAACTGGTGATGAAATCCACTGAGAAATATTTGGATTTAAGGATTGAAACTACTGGAACTTTGTTGCATTCTTGAACTATGATTATGACCTTATTCTCCTTTCTTGTTTCTAATTTTCTATGTTTTGATTGTGATTTTGACTTGATAAGTTTTTGTTGTGATTCTAGGCTTAAACTGGCTAAAATCTGATGATTTAGGGCAAAAATGACGTCTCTTAGGTGTGAAACAAAGAAGAGAAAGACCAAAAGACCCTGAGTTCATTGTTGTCGGACTAAATTACGACCTGGACTGACATGTCGTCGTTTAGTCGACGGTCCATCGTTTGGGTCAATAGGTTCGGTGTACTTGATGGGACATAACAAAAACTTGCATAATATTTTTCTTAGAGGTTTTATTTTAGAAAACTATGCCTGTATGGTAAGATAATTCAATTATCTATCTTTTGAAAGGTCATTAGACACCTAGTTAAATTTGTGTTAAGAGTTATGAACATATGAAGTTGACCCAACAATATATTCCCTTTAACTGTCTGCTAATTTTTATTTATGTCTGTAGGTCCATCTACAGACCGTACTGGTCAATCGTGGTTTATGTCAGAGGCTAGGTAAATGGGGTGTTGATCAACAAACAGTCTACGGATCGTAGTCTGACATACAGACCATAGGTCTGTCCATGGATCGGCACATAATTAATTTTGTTGTTTGGGTCATGAGAGACGTTCAGTCATAAACAACGGATGTGCAATACAGGCCGTAATTCAGACTACAATCCATCAATATTGACGATCGATTGCACCTCCAGATTTCTAAAAAGCTAATTTTTAGCCTATTTTGGATAAGAGATGTTACATTGTCCCCCTCCCCCTTTGGAACATTCGTCCTCGAATGAAGACTAAACTAGGTGAAATAGACAGAGAGAGCTGCAATCCCTACTAGTAAACATTGAGGACTAAATTTCTAATTGAACTAAGTTCCATGAACATGAAAATACGCTTAAAATGCAAGTACAAACTGAGGGAACATGATTTTAAGACTAAATTCACGCATGAATGACTGAAAATTTGAAGAGGAACTATTACATCAACCTAGAGTGGAATAGGAAGGATAGAGGTGAGGATACTTGGCTTTCATGGTTGCTTCAACTGTCCAAGTAGCTCCCTCTACGGACTGACTTCTCGACAAAACCTTGACTGAAGCAACTTCGTTGTTTTTCACCTTCTAACTTGACGTTCAAGAATCTCAATTGGGACATCCTCATAAGAAAGAGATTCTTTCACCGCAACACTCTCTAATGGCGCTATAGAGGTTGGGTCACCCACAAACTTCTTGAGGAGCGAGAGGTAGAAGACCGGATGCACTGCTACAAAGACTGTTGGAAACTCTAATTCATATTCCACTTTCACAACTTTTTTAAAGATGTTGTAAAGGCCTACATATCTAGGATTGAGCTTCCCTTTCTTGCTAAACCTCATCACACATTTCATAGGTGACACTTTCAGGAAAACCCAATCATTAACTTGGAACTCAAGTTCCCTTCTCCTTGTATCTTCATATGATTTTATACGACTTTGGGTTGTCTTAAGTCGATCTCTAATGATTTTCACTTTCTGTATAGCATAAAGAACTAAATTTTGCCCTATTAAAGTTATTTCACCTATACCAAACCAACCAACAAGAGATCTACATATACGCCCATACAATGCCTCATAAGGGTCCATCTAAATGTTATAATGGTAGCTATTATTGTAGGCGAACTCAATAAGAGGAAGGTGATCATCCAAACTACCCTAGAAATCGATCACACAAGCTCTCAACATATCCTCTAGGGTCTGAATGGTACGCTCTGCCTATCCATTTGTCTGCGGATTAATGTTGTGTTAAGGTTTAACTAAGTACCAAGACCCTTCTGTAATGACTTCCACAAATGAGAGGTAAACAAAGGTCCTCTATTTTAGATGATAGACAAAGGAACTCTATGCAATCTCACAATTTCATTAATATAAAATTTTGCATAGTCTTCTTTTGAATTTGTAGTCTTGACCTCCAAAAAGCAAGAAGACTTAGTCATCCTATCAACTATGACCCGAATGGAGTCATGATGCATGCGAGTATGTCGTAACCTTGTCATGAAATCCATATTGATCATTTCCCATTCCGAGTAGGAATGTCGATCTCTTGAGTCATACCCCCTTGTTTCTTATGTTCTACCTTGACTTGTTGGCAATTGGGGCACTTACTCAAAAAATCTGCTATATCCCTCTTCATGCCATTCAACCAATAGAATTTCCCCAGATCGCGGTATATTAGTGGCACCTAGATGAATAGAATATCTGGAGTAGTGGGATTCTGCAACAATATGTTGTCTGTAATCGCCCACATCAGAAACACACAATCTACCCTTGTAGCGAAGTACACCATTTCTCTCTTGGGGGATAACCTCCAGTCTCTAATAATGGGTTGCACCCTTAAGTTAGTTCATGTAATATTGGATCACTGTCTTGCTTTTCCTTAATCTCCACTACCAAAGAAGATTCTGCCCCATTCTGCACTGTTAAACAACCGTCTGATATGCTCATAAGACAAACTCATAAGCGAGCAAGCCTATGAACATCCTTCAATAGCTTCTTCCGTTCTTACTTAACATTGTCTACACTACCCATAGATAATCCACTAAGAGCATCTGCTTATACTATATTTGCCGTACAAGGATGGTAATGCACACTCATATCATAATCCATAAGGAACTCAAGCCATCTCCTCTGGCAAAGATTCAACTCTGAACACATACTGAAGGCTCTTATGGTTAGTGAACACATCTAATTAAACACCATACAAGTAGTGTCTCTAGATCGTGAGTGCAAACACCACTACTACAAGCTCGAGGTCATGAGTTGGATAATTCTTCTCATGAACCATAAGTTTTCTAGAAGCATAAGATATAACCTTATCTCCCTGTATCAACACAAAACAAAGGCCAACTATGGATGCATCACAATAGATCACATAACCATCAGAACCCTCTACTAGAGTAAAGATAGGAGGTGCAGTCAATCTAGTTATTAATTCTGCAGAGCTTTTCTCATAATCATCTGACCATTGAAATTTGAGCTATTTCTAAGTCAACCTTTTCAATGGTGAGCCTATGTATGAAAATCCATCAACAAACCTTCCAGAAGTATCCTGCTATACCTAAGAAACTCCTGATATCTGTAGCAGAGGTAGGTCTTGGCCCCTGTGTCACCGCTTCTATCTTTTTTGTATCCACTTGAATACCCTCGCTGGATACAATGTGACAAGGAAAAGCAACGGATGGAAACCAGAACTCACATTTGCTAAACATAGTGAATAACTGGCGATATGTGAGAGTCTGCAGAACAACTCTCAAATTACTTGCATGTTTCTCCTCGTTCCTAGAGTAAATGAGGATATTATCAATAAAGATGATAACGAACAAGTCCAAGTAACAACCTGTTCATCAAATCCATTAAAGCTACACGAGCATTGGTTATTCCAAACAACATAACGACAAATTCATATTGACCATACGAGTTCTGAAGGCTATTTTTGTAATGATATTATCTCAGATTCTGAACGGCTAATAACCTGATCTGAGGTCTATCATTAAAAAGTGACCAGAACTCGGAAATTGGTTAAGCAAGCCATCAATCCTGGGGATAGGATACTTACTCTTGATTGTGACTTGTTCAACTATCTATAGTCAATGTACATTTTGAGAGAACCATCTTTCTTCTTTATGAACAACAGTGGTGCGCCCCATGGTGAAATACTAGGTATGATGAAGCCCATATCTAGAAGGTCTTTCAAATTCTCTTTCAACTCATTAAGCTCTGCTGGATCTATTCTCAAAGGAGGAATAGAAATTTGCTGGGTATCTAGAAAAAGATCAATACCAAAGTAGATTTCCATTTCAGGAGGAACTCTGGAAAGATTTTCTGGAAATGATTCTGGAAACTAACTGAATAATAGAATTGACTCAAGTGTTGCGATTTCAGATCTATAATCTTTAACCCAAACTAGATGATAGAGATAGCCCATAAAGATCATTTTTTTTCCTTTAGATAAGAAATGAATTGACCCATAGGCGCTAAGATACCACCCATCCATTCTAAGATTGGTTCGTTTGGAAACTGAAAATGAACAATCCTAGTTCTACAATCGACTGAGGCATAATAGGAATGTAACCAATCCATGCCTTGAATGACATCGAAGTATACCATTTATAACTCTAAGAGTTTGCTGAGGTGACTTTCTGAGATAATGTGACAGGGAAATTTCTGTATACCCGTCTAGCTACAATTAGGTAACCAACTTGAGTAGAGAGTGAGAAAGATTGTAAGAGAGTTCCTGGATTGACACTGAATTGGACTACTATGTAAAGAGTTACAAAAAGAAGAGTATCTGCTGGATCTAATAATTCATACACATCAAGGTCAAAGACTCGTAACGTACCAGTGACTACATTAGGAGAACCTTCCTGATCCTGGCGATCATGCAGAGCATACAACTTTTTTTGGTGCTGACCACCACCTGTACTAGATGAACTACCCTACTAAGTCGGGCAACTTGTTGCAGCTGCTAAAGTTTTATACTGAGCTCTACTATTACCACCTCCTTAACACTATCTAGAAGGAAAATGCCATATTCTCTGACTAGACTGACCACACCCAAAACACCGTTCCTTTCCTACAAGGCACTCGCCTGGATGGTTATTACTACACTTAGGGATAGTGGTGTAAGAGTTTGTGCTTGAAACACTTCCTTGAGACTTAGAGCCTGGTGCTCTAACCTTCTAGTCAAACCTGTTCTTGAAGGATGGAACACTAGCTGATGAAGGAGCCGGGGCTAAAAACTTCTGCTGACTCTACGAGCGATTTCCACCACCTGATTTCTGCGGAAAATAGTCATAGTTCCCAGTCCTAGCCTTCTTATTATCCATGGCCTGTTCCCTAAGCTTTCCCCCTCAACCTGCTGGGCATGAGTCATGAGCTTAGAGATGTTCATATCTCCCACTAACATAGGATTTATGCACTCTGTTTTCACCAAATCTGACACTCTATACAAGTACTTATTCATCTGAGCCCTTGAGTTAGAAATCATATGAGGAGCATGCCCGGATAGTTAGTTAAACTTAATCCCATACTCTTAGACAGTCATGTTACCCTGCCTTAACTTCATAAATTCCTGTGATTTTGCTTCTCTCAACTCTATTGGGAAAAACCTGTCAAAAAGGTCTCACTAAAGCAATCCCAAGTAATAAGAGCTGCATTTGTACCCCTAATGTCCTTCCACTAAGTGTACCAGGTGTGAGCCACATTCTTTAGATGGAATGATGCAACCCAAATAGATCATTCCAAGTAACCTGCATCACCTCAAAGATCTTATTGATCACATCTAAGAAATTCTAGGGATCCTCATTAGTTTGTGATAGTATAAACTCGGGAGGATTCATTCAATCCACCATTTCCATTTACATGAGCTTTAACCCGCTGATTGTTTTTGTTGGCGACACTCTGAGCCAACATCTGATTGGCATTCCTGAATTCAGCATTGGGGACTTTCTGATCAGGGATTAGAGGAGCTGCGTTTGAATTCCTGGTATTTTCATTCCTAGTGTTAGCTTTACGAGAGGGCATGATTTTAAACGTAGACCTTCAAGTTAGAATTATATTAGACCATACCTTACACACGATAAGACTAACAACCATGTCATGTTTTCCTACAACACTTCATAGCCTCTCTCCCATTAGATTTTGTTCACTTCACATCTAAGAAAAGGACACTATTTAGTGTGATTCTTCATAAATCCTAGGAAACTTAAACCTAGTGCTCTAATACCAAGTTTTTCACACCCCGAGCTACCCCTAAGATGCGGACACTGGACCTAGGACAAAAAGTATTCCCAAATCTTGTTGGCATGATCATGGGCATACTAAAGAATTTAAACTATTGCGGAAGCTAAATCATACTTCAAATAAAAATATGAGAAATACCCATATACTATTGCTAAAAATTTGAAATACTGACGAGTTTAACACAAAAAAGATTTTAACTCAATGCTAAGCTTAAACTAACTATATTTGAAAATGGCCTCTAAATTGACTCAAAATGTTGGGACAGGCCCCAGCTAAGTCTAGCAAAACTAAAACTAAAGGACTAAATATTGAAAAGAACCTAATAATTATTTATTTTTGGAGAATGAGACTCACCGCTGAATCTGCAAAAATGGATATCGGAAATCGATCTAAGCGTGATAAAGATGTTGAGAACCTGAACCTACATCACGAGAAGATATAGTGCACGTATGTGTCAGTACTTGAAGGTACTGATCATGTAGGATAGAGTAAAGTTGAAGTAAAACATAATTGAACAAATACAAAAGCAAGTATAATATTCAGAACATGATATATACTGAATTTTTAGCTAATTGGATGCAATAGCCAATTTATAACATGCTGATTCTCGATACTAAATATATTGATAAATCGTCAATGCAATACAGTTTGACTGAACTATGGAAGCTTCTAATAACGATAATAAAACGATATGATCTAAATGTGGAGTCAGATGTATACGCCCCCTCAAGAGAATCCAATATACCCTGCCATAGGTATAAAGGCATGTTGGCGTAATAACTAAATTGATGCCCATAAAAGGGACTTACAACCTACGTGGCTAGTAGTTCTGGGACTTTTTGGGTACGCTGAATCCTATTCCAACTCGGTATTACGCTATTCCCAATGAATTAAGTGACTAAGACATTATGACTGAAATTATGTATATACTGAATAACTCAAAACTGAACATGCAAACTTAGAATTCTCATCTGAGTGCATTTAGCGAGAACATTGACCGAAGTCAAACATTGGCCAAAACATCAAAGATTAAATGCCTAACCATACAAACTCAAGTTGAGGGACTCACAACCAGAACAAACATTTCTACTAGACAAATATGGACCTGTCTGAGCTATGACAAAATTTGTATGACATCAGATTTTGCGGATGTAGACTAAAGTCAACTCTTTCACTTAAAAATCGTTTCAATGGGAAAAACATGCTCAAAACAATCTCAACCACCTAAGGAAGCATCCACCCAATCCAGCAAGATACAAAAGATTCAAGGAAGCTATGGGTAGGGGCAAACCAGTAAAAGAATACAAGAAAATACATTTGACCATGAGGGTCATTACAAGAATAGAACAGAGGAAATAGAAAGAATAATGATGAAAATATATTACAAAAGTTGTGGTTTTATTCGATATTCGAGCTTCTAATAAAAATAGGAGTACAAGGAAAAATAAAAATATAGACCAAACCCTATTTGAAAGCAAAATAAAGACTTGTACTAGTTAAAATAGAGGATGATTTGCATATTAAAATTTCAGTGGTTCACAAAAATCTCGTAAACCAAAAGTTGTTCCACACAAGGCATAACTTAATGGGATGAAGTCATACTATGATATGCAAGGGGTAGAAGTGTAGTATAAATTTCATGGAAATAAGAATTAC
Source organism: Solanum lycopersicum (assembly GCF_036512215.1). Classification (NCBI taxonomy): domain Eukaryota; kingdom Viridiplantae; phylum Streptophyta; class Magnoliopsida; order Solanales; family Solanaceae; genus Solanum; species Solanum lycopersicum. The sequence continues at coordinate 15,885,793 of NC_090800.1, forward strand.
TCATTAGGCATAGGTTGACGGAGCTCAAAAGCTAAATCAATCATTTACTATAGAGAAGGAAAGCAAGTATAATATAAGAAGATAAAGAACAGATATACATTAATTTAAATAGAGACCAGGAAAAAGAATAGAATAAGCAAGAGACAAAGACAAAGGAACAAAACTTGACATGCTTTTCATATAACCTATCCAATACAAGGGTTCACTATTGAAGGCAAGCATACTACTAAATGTATCTTTTGTGCATACATAGTCCTCCCTTCATGTTTCAAAAACTCTGTTTTGAAATTCATTTTTTGATATTGTGTGTTGGGTTGTTGTGAAGAAATACATATGGATTGGTGTAGTTAAAAATGTGAAATGGCAAGAGGGTAATTTAATCATCACGTTTAGAAGAAAATGAGCTGAAGATCCAAGTTATATGCCTCTACAAAGATTAGTGAGTGTATTGTGCAACTAAAAAAACATGGTAAGTTTCAAGGAGGGCATTGTATTACGTGGGAAAAGGAGGTACAAAGTGGGAAAATGAGACATCTACCTAAGAAGAAAACTTTTAATTGTCTTTAGGATCGACAGGATAAACCATGTGGACCCATCTGGTCATCATGGGCACTCTCTTCGGAAAAATGATTTAAAATTTGAGTTCTAGGCTTGATTAGAATTCCATGAGTCACAATTAACATGAATTTGGTTGACATAACTCTTGAAGAGACAGTGTTTTTAATTGTACATCCTTATTTTTTGCCGCGTGATGATAGAAAAAGTGTTTCTTAAACAGGTAGTCCTCTTTTTTTTTCCTGAATTGTACCTCCTTTTCCTAGTTAATATAACGCCCATACAATTCCCACTTGGAAATTTCATACATTTCTCTGGTGGCAGAGTATTCTGACAAATATTTGTAGAGGCATGTAACTTGCACCCTAAGAGTACTCATTTTCCTTTATCACATTTTTGAAAATAATAATCCTTTTAAGCATCTGCATACCCCAGAACAAATTGCATGAAATTAGGAGAAAAGAAGAATTTTTTAAAAACAAGAAGAGGACTATTAGTGCTTAAAAAATATAGACTATATGTTTGAGGTTTACAAAAAACATATCGATATGGACAAGGTGATAAAGAAAGTACGGATTAGACAATCACGAATTCAGTTTTTCTAACTAAGTGTCCACCCTTTTATTCTTAAATGAAAAAGGGAACTTACTAATGCACGTCAACATTTCAACACTGATAGCATGCAATGGTTGCTTCTACAAAATCTATGTCACTGCATATTTCACAAATCTCTTTCTACATGTTCGTATAGAAAACATAAGAAATGTACAAGCTAACAAACTTTTGATCCATATTAAGTGAAAATCATGTCGTCCTCTAGTTTTAGTAATGAACAAGGATGTAAATGCTATCAAAGTGGTCATTTATCTTATTTACTTGCTCTTAATAAAGATTTCCATATGAACAAGTGAAGAATGAGGGGCAAGAATATCATCGGGTACAAAACAAAAATTCATAATCAACAAAAAAAAGTTTTCGCCTTCTTTTAGCTAACATGCTTCTCTTTCATAATACCATACCATTGTACTATGGTACATTATCCGTTTTTAACAAGCAATTCATTTTGATTCCCTTGTTGTGAATTTGAAGACAGTTCATCTATATACATAATATATTTAAGTTTTTATTTTTTCTTTAATCTTATATGATTAGACACAATCTATGGTGTCTTCTTTGGGACATGAAAGGAGAATTCTTAGAACAAAAAAATCACTTGTTTTAACTAGAGCATAATTCTTTGTGGACGAAATAAATCTCTTGAGTAATTAGGAAAAGAAACTCACCAAATAAACAACAACATATTTATTATTTTATCCTAATGGAGATAAAATGAAGTATCTTATATTGTGTGATAACTATAGTTGATACATTGTTTGACGATCAAGTCCAGAACATTAGTTCAACACTATGGATGAAAGGAAGGGACATATTTCTCTTAATCTAGTCACTTAATGATATAGAAGATATTATTTACTCTTCCTGTTACATTTTTCCTTTTAGCAAGTTGAAACCTATTGAAAACATCTAATATTGAACACTCTTCTATTTATATTAGATGTTTGAAACCTCAAACATTCATTTATGTAATTCATCATCATCATTTATGAATAATCCTGGATAACATTTTGTGAAAAATAAAGATGATTTTTTTTGGAGTTATAAATAATCTTTGATATTTAATAGAACTTTATAGAGTTATAAAGAGTAATACTTTAAGTACTTGATATATTTAGGAATTGTGTAGATGTTCAACAGAAGTAGATATTTATAAATATAGTTATATCTCGATTCTCTTTAGATATTTCGAAGTTAAGGTCATTTAGATTTTTCTTGTAGATCTTTCTAGAATAATTTCTACAAGCATCCCTATACTAGTATAAATAGGGGTGGCCATATTCATTTGCAATCAATCCAAATCAAGTAGTCTTCTTCTATATCAAAGTTCTTCTATTGAAAATTTTTTTCTCCTTTCTAGCTTGCTCTTCCTTAGTTGAATCTTCTGATCTTCGATAACGATCTTGGGCTAGCAGAAGGCTTCCCGAATTATATTTTTCTTCTGCTATTCTCCACATGGTATCAGATCCATAATAAATGATTGGCTTATGGATGTTATTTCAAGATCGGATTGGAGGTAGATTCAACTTGTTTGTTTATATGAATTTTAGTGGTCGTGTTAATCGACTGAGGATGGAGTTGTTAAATCAGTCTAATTACAAGGTATGGAAGACATGTATGGAATCATACCTTGTGGGAGAGAATTTATAGGATGTTGTTAATGGGAATGACACAAGTCCAACTGTTGACGGACCGGAAAATAGTAGTGCATACAAGAAGTGGAAGAAGGTTAATGCGATGGCGAAGTTCATTATGAAGAGGACAATCTCCTCCGATTTATTTGAGCACATTATAAAGTGTAAATCAGCTGACGATATATGGAGGACGATCGATCACTTATTCAACAAGAAGAATGAATCTCGGTTGCAGATATTGGAGAATGAATTGGCTAACACCACTCAAGGTAATCTTTATATCTCACAGTATTTTTTGAAGATTAAGAACTTATGTTCTGAGATATCTTTGTTGAATCCGGAAGAGGCTATTTCTGAAGCACGAATGAGAAGAATTTTTATTCCTGGTTTGAAGCTTGAATATATCCTGTTTGTGACGTCAATTCAAGGATGGGATAAACAACCATCATTGGAGAAATTTGAAAATTTGTTGTCGTAACAGGAATTACTAGCCAGGTAGTTGGCTAGTGTATTTGTCAAAGACATACAAGGAGATGCTCTTGTATCTAACAAGAAAAACATCAAAGGAAAATCAAGAGGTATTTTGCACTCTCGATCCTCAGGTGATCCTGAAAAGAAGGAAGAGTCTTCTAACTATTATGACAAGAATCCTCTTAGCTATTATCGATGTAGAAAAATAGGACACATAAAAGATATTGCCGAGCCAAAGAGAGTAATATGGCACTAAAAGTTGCTGAAGTAGAAAAAGAGTGAAAACAATGTTTAGCAGCTGAGGCTCGAGCAATAGATGCCATGATTTCCATCAATGCTTTCACTATAAATAAAAGATATTCAATAGATATCTCTTTAAGCATCTTGTTTGAAAAAACACACTATTAATTTGAACATTATTTATTGATAAACTTACGTGTGATATCTATCTTTTTATTTCACATTTTATATGTTCCCTTTTATATTTATTATAAGTCAAATCTATGTATGTGTACCTCAAGAAAAACTGATTCGTTAAAATAAACTTTGATTTGGGCATTTTTAGACTAAAGTTTCAACTTTCAAGGTGATGTATATTTTTTATTGATCATTACTGTCATATGTGTACTGTCTCTTTATTTTAAGTGAATCTAAACCCCAAAAAAAATTGTTAATTCACATGAATGTTCCCTCACTCATATAATTTTGAAAAAAATAAATCTTAGTCACAATTAATTTATCCTAATTTATTAAAATTGTTTCTTTGAGTGATTTTTAGCTCTAATAACATAAAAGAATTTCAACAACGTGTCATTTGTTATTAACTAGGTGGTTGATCATGAAAATATATTTTTTGGAAAGTTCAAATGACTAACAAATGAACTAACAAAAAATGTTATTTTCAATATCAAACATCGACTTCATAACAAATGATACATTTTTGATAGTTTTGTACGTGATTAGGGTTGTCATACTAGAAAAAGTTAATTTAATAAATCAAGATAAAATAATCATGATAATAATTAAAAAAGAGTTGGAAGGGAACATGCATGTGAATTAATGAAGTTTTTTTTGTAGAGTTCAAATCAAAATTAAGAAAAGAACACATATGAAATGTAAAAAAAAAAAAAGATATCACCTTAAAAGTTTTAACTTTAATCTCAAAATGCACAAATCAAATTGGATTATATATATTTCACATAAAATAAAGATGCACAGAATATATTTAATGAGAAACAAAACGATATACATCACATCTTCATTTCTCAATTACTATTGTTCTAGATGATAGAGAATTATCTAATTAAATAATTTAAGAGATATATAAAGTAATTTAGATTAATATACTATTGTCCAAGCCTATTCAGACAATATATTCATAAAAACAGATAAAGGAGTGTTCAAAATATTAAATGAAGTGCGTAGAGAAAAGGATAATAGATGCATCAAAAGATACATACTAGAGCTAACTACATTATCATTTTATTTAATTCGAAGAAGTTCATCGATAATGAAATCTTTAATTACTAAACTATGTATGTCCATTTGTGGAACGAGTATGTATTTTTCAACTGTATAAAACACTTTGTTATAGTAAAATGTTTATGGTTTTGAACTGTATAAAACACTTTGTTTTAATAAAATGTTTCTGGATATATATATATATATATATATATATATATATTGTTTTTTTTTTGAAACTCTTGTAGATAATTTTGTTTTTCCTTTCAAAATTTTTAGAGTAAGAAAAATTTTCTTTTTGAATTTTCCAATCTTTTTTTCGAGTTCGTTAAAAATGGGCTCAAAAAAAGATATATATATATATATATATATATATATATATATATATATATATATATATATATATATATATATATCATATATTTATATAAAAGAGGATCCTAGGCCCGCCTACGTGGCACCACCACAAGCTAGATGTTCCATTTAAATTTATTTATTTCCAAAAATAGTCTTCCCCTTTCTTGATAAAATGTGACTTTTATGAATAGTTACGACTTTTTATGAAGACTTACCGAAAAATAGTCAACCTCTTTCATGAAATGATACAACTTTTATGAGAAATTTTGACTTTCATTGAATAGTTGCAACTTTAATGAAGAGTTGTAACTTATGTAAAGTTCTGACCTTTATGATGCGACTTTCACGAAGTGTTGCAATTTTTATGAAGAGTTGCGACTTTTATGAAAAGTTGTGACTTTCATAGAAGATTATGACATTTTTGAAATGTTGTGACCCTTCCAAATAGTCGTAACATTTCCGATAAGACACAATAAATATTTCTTCACACTACAGTTTATTTTCAATAAATAGAGGTGTTTTCTCTCATTTTAAAAAACAGATAAAATTTTGAACCTTTTTTTTTTCTTTATCTTCACAATTATATATTTGTGTACTTTTCTCATGAGTGGTTTAGTGATACCATTGGTTATGTTAGAGATCTTGGAACGTATTTTATCGTCATTAATTTATACTTATGTTATTAAGGTTAAATGATACGATGTAATAATTTTTATTTTCCTATACATTATAAATATTTTATGTCAGATAATATAGTGTTTTAGTTTTAATGACCAATAGATTTTAGGTATTATTAAATTCCTATAAGAAGCATTGGTGATTTTATATTTATTATTCAGTTAAATTTCCATCATATTCATGTAAATTTCCACCATGTTCATTCTCTATGTAAATTACACAAACTTTTTGCTTTACTTATAGATCAAATCTCATATGTTTTCAAAAACTAAAAATTAAAGTACAATAAAAATCAATTTACGGTAGCGGGGCACCCTTCATCCATTGAGTAGTTTTTATTATCACTAAGTAGAAATCACATTTTTATGAGCGGAATTTTAGGTTGCAGTGACTCCATCTCCAAATAATTGTTGTTGCGATGAAAATATATGTAAGTTTTTATTAATTTTCACATTTACGACTCATCTACAAAGTAGTTTAGATTTTCCTATCATCTACTTGCAATTTAAAATGTACCCTAGCAACTCACAACTATTCCACAACATTACAATGATATTTGGAAATATAAAAGCAAACTCGAGTTCATTACATGATTCGTTATAGGTTGGATTAAATTTATGAAATTTTTATTTTCAACTTTTTTGCACTGCTACAAACTATCCAGCTTTAAGGTGTTTATGCTATGGTCATTGTTGCGTAAGTGTAAGAGACGAGAAATTGTTTTATTCCAACTTTGGCAATATGCTTTTCTATAATTTTTCTTGCGAATCTAATATAATATGTTGATAATAATCAGCTTCACCAATAGGGAGTCTCAACTTTTAGAACAAGTATTCGAGAATGTATGTCATAATTGTTAGATGAGATGAGGTATATCACAAAAATTTTACATTTCTGTCGGCCATACAAGATACCTTATTGTAAATGGTGTACAAAATCAAAAAGATAAACATCATGGATAAACTTAACAAGGATCGTTACAAAGCCTGTAAACATGCATATGTAGTGAAAGAAGGATATTTGGAGTTTCTCAGTTTGCTTACTCTTGTATAAGTTTTGCTCTGTCTAAATTTTGACAGTTGAAACCTCATTTAATGTTGTTTTGGTTGACAAGTGATTTTCCAGGCCGTAGTTTGGGACATGGAAAAGCATAGGATCGTTGTGGTCTTAATTTGAGACAATCAAGCAAGATAACAAACAAAAAGAAATGAAGGGCAAGGAAATATTCGTTGGCATTCAAGCTGACATATGCAAGGAATCAGAAGCAATGCACTTAAACCATTAAAATTTTAAGGCATAGCCACATTGCATGAACCTTTGCAATTTTACTATCCTCGAGTGAGGTATTGGCTATTTATTTTTCATTATCATCTACAATTGTAAGAAAGGTAAAATTATATCTTTATTCTTTTTGTCCAGTGTTGACACGATGAAGGGTAGTTGGAATTTCTCTGTGCTCTTTTGTAGTGTTTGTTATAAATAAAGCTACAACGCTCGAATCTCATTAATTTGTAAGGGTGGACTGTCTGGATAATAGGTGAATTTACATGTCCTAGGTTATTTTTAAAACTAATTAATAATTTTTTAGTTTTTTGTTCATGTTGTCTTTCGTGTTTAATACAAGTTCAAATAAAGTCGTACTTATTCATTATATCTCTTTTCTCAAAAAAGTTAAACCAAATTCTAAGGATGTAACATATTGGCGAACTTTTGTAAATTAGAGATGTTTCATCCGGTAGATTTGTCGTAATTATTTCATGTATGAAACCACACATAAGCATTTTTATAGTGAATTAACACTATTATTTTTAAATTAACTCATATCTAATATATAAGAAGATAACACAAAAATTTGAGGCAAATAAAGTATTTTAGTAAGTGAAAATAGAAAATATTTGGATTGTCAAAGTATTAATTGAAATATTTCTAGCAAATGGTATTTTCAATTATATTTCAAAAGAATTAAGATAGTATGTGCTTTACTACATTTTAAAAGATTCATTTGTCACTCAATAAATAAAAATATACATTACAAGAGCACCATTTTACAAATGGGAGTGTTTAATTAACATGGAGGAGACAAATTAATGTATTTAGATATGGAGACTCGAAATCAAAGTATTTATTAGTTTAACATCTGAAGTAAAGGTTAAGTTTATGTCTATATATTATCTCGCAAAAAAGAAAATTACGGCAGTGTGATAATATTCTAATATTCTATCAAATAAAGGTCACAAATATAATGCAGATTTTATTGAGGTAAAAGTGTCTATTTTCATGGATCCAAATTAGTCAGGCCCAACATAAATAAACATAATTTTTTTTATACAAGATAAAAAATCGCAAAGCTTTAAATGTTTTGAATTTGTTGCTCAAAACCAAAACAAGTAAAAATGTCTTTTGACAATACAAATTAGTACCATAACTGATTTTCAAGCTCTTGGTGAGACGTCTTTTCAAATAATGGTCATATTTTATTTAGTTTAACTCAAATGAAATGTAAGTTAATAGAGATAGTTAATCACCGCGCACAGCGCGGTTAGTTTAACATGTATATATATATATATATATATATATATATATATATATAAATGGTATTATTGTTTACATTCATTACAAGAGACCCTACAAAATTGATGACTTACTTCAAGAAATGCATCATCTTTACTTAAATTGGTCTAAAAAAATTCTCTCCTGAAAACATGTGAAAGCATCCAACAAGTAAGGTTATTCTAATACTTCTTGTGATGGTTTGAGCTTATTAATTATGAAGAGAAATGCTTTTCTTTGTATCCAACATGTAGAAGCACAATTATGGATTTTCTCTTTTATAACATTCTAACAAAATATAATAGTTCTAAGAAATACTTGTAAGAAATAAGATAGAAATATGTCTAAACAAGATGTACATATCTTGAAAGATTAAAAAAAAATATAAAGTATGTTGCATAAAATTTATATATATATATATATCTACAATTGGGACTCATTTAGGTGTCCTCAAATTCATATTTTATTACGAAATTGATGAAAACTTTAAGAATCTTCATCTTTGATGTTTGTAAAGACATTTTCTGTCGTACCCAATTCGTGGAAAAATTTTGCGGTATCCATTTCTATCTCTTTACTACGTCTAGCTAAAATCTTAGTTCTTGGTGTGTGATTATACGAATTTGAGTTGAATTTACTATTGGCTCTTGCTTATTGACGGTTTATTTGTTTTTTTAGATGTTATTTCGTTCAGTAGTTGTTTATGAACTTAATGGGATTGTAGTTTCAAATATAATTTTATCTTTGTATCTTTTGCTTGCTCTAAAGAGATGTCTTAAGACCAAAACTCTGAACCGATAACCGATAATTACTGGGTTGATGTGGGTTCACTTTGAGAAAATGAATCATAAAACCTCTCCCACAGTTTCAGCTCGAGATAGTTAAAAGCCTAGAGCAAAGACTTGGCATAATTGTGGAAAAACAGTGTTTGCGAGAAACCGATATAATTTGGGGTAAGTTGTTCGAGAGAGAATTTATCTAATAAAGTCTAGCTTAGTCACAAATTTACAGTGATTTATCATCAATAGAATGTACCCAGTAATTTGATTGAGCTAATATTCCTATCACATCCCAAGAATCTCGTCTTCATATTTGTACATTCGTACTTTTTCAGTCTTAGTGTTTAATTTCTTACAAATCCCCTGGATAATTGACACTTGTGTCACCCCTTTGATTTATTATATTTTTAAACGTAAATTTCTTTTCGCTTTGACTAATTTAAAGTGATTATACTTGGCAGATTATTCTCGCAACGACTCCCTTTGGAATTCTACCCCAACCCTAGGTTCGGTAATATTATTGACTAACAACCATCGACACTTAGAATTGGAAGAAGTGTTGTGATACGTTAAGTCATCTGCACCTCAATTTTTTAGGCTTAAAGGTTAATAATAAAATAAATGCACATATTTTTAGTCTCACCGTTTATTTTCACAGAAGACTTTTTAATTCCCTCTATTACCTAACCCCTACTTCGAGTCCCCATTATCCCCACCCCTATTATTGGTGTCTGTCACACGGGCATATTACTTCATCTTAATTTCGTGAATAAGGTTATCCCAATGTGAGACGGTCAAGTCTCACTCAACTTAGCCCCTTTCCTAGTCTACTTTGCCTAACATTTTAAGGGCGTTTTACTATTTTTCCTTCGCTTATTTTTTAGACTTTCAACAATGAAACAAACACATAAACGTACGGGCAAACCCAACTTTTATAGTGATAATCAAAATAATACAAAGGACTCGCGTTCAACTCCAACTTTAGGCACAATCACAAGTTGATTGCTGCCTTCGTCACATTTTTAAAATCCTCACGTTTTTTCTGAGTCTCTTAGTGAAAGTAAACACTAAATATACACTCTTTCACTCTAAGGACAACAAGTCTATCCCCCCTTTCTACCTTTCGAAACGTTCAACACATAAGGCTATCCATTTATAGAATATGTGGCAGCATTGTGTTTTACATTGCATAGAGTTGTAACACATGGGTAACACTTGTCAAGCACTTAGCCAACTAAATTAAAATTTAGTTGACATCCTGAACTTATAAGAAATTTTGAATTTTTAATTCAAAAAGCTATTTCAAACAAATGAATCTGGACACAAGCGGTTAGAAAAAGGTAATCGCCGCATGAGCTTGGCATGTGACTTGGCTGACTGGATTTCGTCCCTTTTTGAATTTTCCCTCCTTAATTTTGGCTTAAATACAATGTTTATACATTTCCTATTCATGTCTCATCAAATTGCACCTGAATCCATTCGCCCATTTTCTATGTTTGTGCACCACCAATGTATTGGCGCTGTCTTACCTTGGCCATGGTATATTTTTATTCACTCGTGCCATTTATATTTTCTTGTTGTATTTGATTCAAATTTTACTATGGTTTTAATTAGCTGAGATCAATTTTCCCACACTTGACCAGACTAAGTGTTCCCACAACCAATGTCGGTCAGTGCCCATGAAATCTCATGGTTTGTTGCCTTGATAACATCCATTTCATGTCATGACATTGTCTTTCCAACTATTTTTTACACCACTTATTCATGCCAACACTTCTCTTATACAATGCATGATTGATTCCACCCTCACTTTGGAGCTTAAAAAAGTCAGTCATCCTAACCCTTTGCCACCACCATGCTTATGTCGATTACTTGGTCTGGAAACTTACAAACTTCCCCCAACCAATGGAACTCAAATTCCCTGTCGACGACGTCCCTCATCTGATCCTATTTGGATTCTGGACAATAATCATATCATATCCATCATTTTCATCTTCAACCAACCCCAAAGAGTTTATATTTGACGTTCCTGCGTCGTTCTTTTCCCTTTCCAATTTGAAAGCAAGCGTGTCATTCATTTTTAACTTGCACCCGACAGTCCGTTTTCTAATGTTAATCGCCACAAGTAAAGCATCCCCCAAGCTTTCCATTTTTTTATTTGGAAAAGAAGACTCCCCTTGTCTAGTTTTCAAATCTTCATCTTCCTTTTTGGCAGCTTGGCCCTTCCCCTTTTTCTTCCGCTCCTTTCCCTTAACTTTTTGTATGAAGTGAAAATAATCTCTTGGGTATTCACCCTCATTGAAGCCAGCCAACTTATCTGCTGCCACTATGGCATAATTGAGAGTTCGAATATTTTTTTTCTTCACAGTCTTTGTGCCCATCCCTTCAATCTGTTTATGAAATAGTGCAACTTGTCTTCCTCAACCATGTTTCCTCTATTCAACATCAAGGATCAAAACTTCTTTATATAAGCCCTCACCATGCTGTTTTGTTTCAAAATCCGCAACCCGTCCCTTGCCAACCAAGATGAATTGCTTGGAAGGAATTGAGTTTTCAATTCATTAATCAACATTTCCCACGTTTCAATATGTGGTAGATTCAAACCTTCTACTTCACCAACCCCTGTTCTCCACCAAAGCTTGGCATCATCACTAAAGTACATTGTTGTGACTGACACCTTCTCACCATCCGGAACCTTGCTACCTTGAACTAGTTTTCGACATCCCAAAGAAAGTTCTTAATTCCATAACACTCCTCACACAAGTGTAAGCCTTATCTTCTAGAGACTTTATCCTTATGGAGTTAATTATCCCTCACAACGCCTGACGTAGAAGAAGAATTCACCACAGAAGTCTTCCTTCTCTTTGGGAACAAGTTGCATCTCCTGTTAGGCAGTTTCATGTTTGGCTGCATATTCTGCCTCCAACAACAAAAAAATTTCCATTTAATACCTCTTTGGTAAAAGTAGTTTCTGCATTTACTCTTTGAATTTGAGTGACCAGATAAACTAAGTCCTACCCATCATTTATCCCACCAATAAGCGCTTCCAATCATGTCACCATCTCCCGCATTTTAATCAGCCATCGAATAAACTAAGCAACGCTCTGATACCAAATTGTCACACCGGCAGATAACTTCACCTTATTTCATGCAAGAGGATAGACCAATGTGAGGCAGCCAAGTCACACTCAACTTAGCCCCTTTGTAGTCTAGCCTGCCTAACATTTTAAGGATGTTTTACAGTTTTTGCCTTAGTTTATTTTTTAGATCTTCAACAATGAAACGAACACATAAACATACAGGAACCCCAAACATTATATTGATAATAAAAACATATAAAAAGGACTCACCCGTTGGAACAACAATTCTGTCCAACTCCGACTTCAACTCAAACTTTAGGTACAATCACAAGATGTTTGTTGCCTTTGACACCATTTTAAAGCCCTCACATTTTTTCAAAGTTTCTTTGTGAAATTCAAAACTTTATATTCCCTCTTTCACTCTTAGGATAACAAGTGTATCCCCCTTTTCTGTCTTCCTGAACGTCCAACTCACATGGCTGTCCATTATAGAACATGTGGCTGGCTTGTGTTTTATTTTGCATTGTGTCGTGACACTTTTCTAACACTTTTCAAGTACTTATCCACTAAATTAAACTTTGGTTTACATCCCTAAATTATAAGACATTTAAATTTTAAAATTCAAAAAGCTATTACAAGATATAAATTTATCTGGACACAAGCGATTACAAAAAGGTAACTCCCGCATGTGCTTGGCATGTGACTTGGATAATTGAATTTCGGCCCTTTGCTGCATTTTCCCTTCATAATTTTTTCTCCAATACAATGTTCAAACATTGTTTATTAATTGTCTCATTAAAGTCCACCAGAATCCATCCGCCCATTTTTCATGCCTGTGCACGACCAACACCTTGTCGCTGTCTGTGCTCTCTTGCCTTTGCTTAGTTAACTTTTTATTCACTCGTGTAATTAATTATTTTCTTGATGCGTTTCATTCACATTTGACTATGTTTGAATTTAGGTCTAGTCAATTTTCTCGCACTTGACCTGACCATGTGTTTTTCGCATGCAGACTTCGCCCACAACCAATGTCGGTTAGCGCCCGTGATATCTCGTGGACTTTTACCTTTCCAACGTCAATTTTATGTTATGAAACTGCCTTTCCAGCATTGTTTGACACCACTAAGTCATGTCAACACTTTGGTCACACAACGCATATTGATTCCACCGGCAATTTGGACCTTGACAAAATTATTCATTTCAATCCTTTGCCACCACTGTGTTTATGTCGAGTTACTTGGTCCATCCCTACTATTGGCATACCTTTTATAATAAATCATTACAAGAACATGATTTTTTTGCAAACACAAAGCATACACGAAAAGTGTCTTCTAACTCATCTACTAGAATAGAGATACCTACGGGAGTGAATAACCTAAATCAATAATTAGAGTGACTGTTACTATCCAATGCAGAACTTAGTTGCTAGAGCTAAATCAACAAAAAAAAATAATGGTGGTACCTTTTCTGTAATCAAAGTTTGTTTGCAAAAATAAAGCTAAGAATCTCCATTCAATGTCTTTATAAATGAAATCAATGTATATTGTTTCTAATTGCAGAAGTCGCCTTTTTCTTTTGACTTCAAATTTCACCTGAGTTTTGTTGATCTTTGCTTAAATATCACCAGAGTTTTGCTGGTCTTTGCTGCGTGTTATTGAACTTGACATATTCTTGGACTTTCCTTCCCTTCAAGGTAAGTTTAGGTTGTTTTGACCATAAATTGTTATGTGAGCATTCTTATTTTGATCCTTTTTCAGTTTATGTTGTATGATTCATAAGCTTTTTCGGTAGGTTATTGGGGCACATGCTTTTAGATTATACAATATGTTTCTGGGTATTGATATGTGTACTTTGGTAGCCTTGGTTGAAAATCAAAAGAGGTCTCAATAATGAAATTATTGAATAACTTTGTTAGACTCATAATTTCTAGGACAAAATTTCCATTATAAATTTTGATGTAGAGATATGGTTTTGTTATTCTTGTTTTAACTGACCCCTTCAATTAGGTCAACATGTTCCTTGATGCAGAATTTAGGTAGTTTTACATTAGATCATGATGATTCAACTACCTGTAGTATTTTGAAACAAAACATGTTTTTTGTACTACGATGTTCAACAGCATCTACTGCGTTTGGTCAAAAATAATACTTGTGTGGTAGTGGTGCGGGTTAAAATGTATATGTAATGAGATCATTAGCTGGAATTCCTCTACCCTTCTGTCCAGCATCTTCAATCTCTCTATTTTCCTTAATTTTGTAGATTAATCAGTGATGTTATTGCATTGCACTTACAAATAGTTTTAGTTGGTGCATAAGATGAATCTATTGATATTCATTTATCACTCTCCACTAGCATTTCCATTAAATACAATTATGCTAGATCGAATTGTTGGTTTTGGTTTTTTTATGTTACTACGAGTGCTTCAATGTTTAAAGTGAGAAGGAAAGCAAAGCAAAACTGTATTGCTTTATTGCAGTGAATGGAAGCGATGGTAATAAAAAAAAACAAGCGCTTCGTGCTATCTTTTCGCTTTATGATTAACTAAGGTTGACAGTAACTAGGGCTTTTTTTTTTGTTTCGTAAGAACATTTAGTGCTTTCTTTTCAGACATTCCCCTCTATTTCACTTCTAATGTTGTGACACTCTTTCAAGTGACTGCAAGTTAGGTTTCTCATCTCTTGTTCTTCTTCCTCTTCTTCTTCTTTTTCTCTTTCATATTTTCTCTGTTTCTCTGGCTACAATTACTTTTTTAACTGCATCTGCAATTTTACCTGTTTTATTTTGTTATATGTATATTAAATCATATTTGACTTATATATATCTTTGAATCAAATATGTATGTGAGGCAACTCAGTTGATTCTGTAATTTAGGCTTAACTTTTATGGAAGTAGCATATAGTATCACCTGCAATGGCATGAAATTCATTAACATGGCACCAAAAAAGCACATTTATAGAATATCAAAGTAAGGGGACAATTACAACTTTGTATTCTTAATAGAATAAATAACTTTAACCATTCGATGCAAGTGACAGATTAAAATTTTAGCATTTTATATGACTAAACTGTAGAATTTAAGAAGCCAAACTCTCTCTAGCTGAATTAATGATTCTCATCCCTTGTTATAAATTTACCAGCAAAATTAGTATGCGCAGCTCAAATGCATACAAGTTTTATTAGATAGGTCTATTGCACTGGTTAAGATGCAGTTAACGGAACTTCTCCATTTGAGTAGCGATAGATATAAGCTGTCATGCTACTTGGTACGATCCTGGTCATCCAGGTAGCACACTGCAATATACAAACAGAATTTGGATGAATTTTTATCGTGTATCTTCAAATAGATAATACACAATATTTTAGTAGGAACATTTTGTAGTAAAAAGTGTCATATAATTTTGGGTTAGAGAATGATAGACTATGAAGGAAAAAAACATTAGCAAAAATGGAAAAGATTATCATACCGAGGAGACAAGAAACTGCATATTCATTCTAACACTAGAAACATAGCTAAAAGAGTTATCAAAGAGTATCACAGCACAACTAAAAAAAGTTTAGCCAATATGACCGCACAAACTGAGTTGCCTCACATACGTATTATATTCAGAAGATACATAAAAATCAAATATGATCCAATATTAACATTGTTTCCTTCTCCTCTTGTATAAGATCACCTATTGTTTTTCTCAGTTACACAATTGTTTTCGTCCATATTCTTCAATTTTCTCCTCTGTTCTATAATTTTTTTTGTTATTCCATCTCTGTTCACACTATTTAGTTTCTTTTTTTGGGTAAATTATATAACCTTTAAAATTTAAGAATTGAAAGATTTGCTTAATATATTATTTCTCTTGAGTTCTTGGTTATTTATCTATGAATATTTGATATTTTTTAACTTTGTACTCAATAGCTCTTCAGTTGAAAAACGTGTGCTTCGCTTCATGCTTCTCGCTTTGGTGAAGCAAGCCCTTGTCATTTCTTTTGGCTTCTCGCTGTCCAAAACACTGCTCTTCCAGCATTTCCATTTACTAAGAAAAAAATATTAGCCTGCGTGGTACTATATGCATGATTATACTCTTCAGCTTACTGTTCAAAATGTATATCCTGCTAACGATGTGGGAATATGTTGTAAATTAATCTATCAAATATCAAATACAACTAAATCAATATCTATATTTAATGAGGCTATTCATGTGGAGTTTTGACTGTGAATACATGTTCATTCCCTATGTATCGTCTACTTTGATAATTCAGTGGCTTGTTTTCCCTGAAACTCCCAAGTCACTACCTCTCTGTATCATTCTTGCATGTTAGTACTAGACAATTTACCTAACAAATTTAACAACTCTGTTACCAATGTTATTCTCCAATCATTAAGTGGCCTCCAGAAAGTCATATTCCACTATTGTGATGACCATATTTCTTGTCTCCCATACTCATGGTTAACACATCCTTTTTTCTTCATGTATTTTTCATTCATTGAAAATGGATGAACTCTTCGAAATAGGCAATATATATTATTGGAATGACTATACTAAAATTATGTCTAATATGATTTCATGTGGATTGTTGATTTTTTATACTCTTTGTTGCATTTCATATTTTTTTTAGTGAAGTGTATCTCATGTTCACATATTTCTTTCTTTGTTGTTGTAGGCTTTGATTCTAAATCTGTCAATGGTGGTGCTTATTATTGTGGTTCAAAGTGTCTCCAGAATTATTCTTTTGAAAGAACTTTGTTGATTTCTTTGTAAGGTACATCTTTTTCTTTATCTAAACCTTTCTTCTTTATTGATGGGTTTTTGAAAATATTTCATATATTTGTCTCAATTCTTGTGGACATTTGTTTTCCTATGTTTTTAATCTACTTTTACTGGACCTTTAAAGAGGTACAATTTGTTTCAATATTTTCCTGTATTTCATTGATTCTTGAAAAATGGTATGAGAATCATAAAATGTTGAACTATCATGCACTATGAAAACTTTGATGTGTTCAATATAGGTACAAAAAAAGTGGATAACTGTAACAAAATTTAAATGCTACAAACAGAAAAAAAAAATATTTCACCTTTTTTCTTAAGTCTTTCCATACTCTACTTTTAATATAATCATATTAGATTGTCGGACTTCTCTAACCTTTGTTCATAATTTTATAATTAGCTGTTAACCTTCTTGTATATTCAGTTCATAACCATAAACCTAGAACTATTTAATCATTTACTATTGATGTTTAGAATATACCTGAAAAAATTATTATTTTGAAATATTTGGTCTTTTACTAGTCTTTTGCTATTGATGTTGGAATTTCTTGAATTACTAGTCTTTTGTTATGTACTTTGGATTTGCAATGTTTGTAACCTTTTCATTTCCTACTTCTGAATACTTGTGCATGTTTCTTGGTTAAGTATAAATTAAATGTTTGTTCTTGATATTTTGTTGTGATGCTTATATAACTATATGGATCTATTGTGTATGAAACTATAACTCTAAACGCTAATAGCTTATATAGATGGGGTGGAGACATTCTTGGATTATGCTTTTACAAAATTAGGAGACCCGAGTTGATATGTTGTCCATGTATTATATGTGGTAATGCAACTTCTAGAACACGTGTTGTAGTTTTTTCACATTTTATTGTATATGGGATACTATCATGTTATACTCTTTCGTATCACTATGGTTAGATTTCAGGCGAAGAACAATCAAATTTTGAAAAAATAGATGATAATGACATTGAAGAGGTGAGGATGGAATAGATGGTTTGTTGATATAAGCTCACTTTTTTCATATATAACTTCGTCATTAAAGATGAAATCGATGAGAACCCTTACTACAAACATTCTATAATAGCAGTTAAACCCAAGAAATGACGTAGGTCTAGGCCAATTCTGCACTGCCTCAATTTTTCTGATTATCAAATTTGATTCTCTCTCCAGACACAATATGACCTAAAAATGTCACAGACTCAATCCAAAATTCACACTCAGAGAACTTGACATGCAAACTATCTATGTCTCAAAGTCTGAAGAACTATTTTCAGATGATTAACACGATCTTTTTCATTCCTCAAATAGATTAGTAGGTCATCAATGAAGACGATAACAAACATATCTAAATAAGGTTTAAATACCCTATTCATAAGGTCCATGAACGTTGCTGGTGCGTTAGTCAACCCAAATGAGAAGACCAAGA
Organism: Solanum lycopersicum; assembly: GCF_036512215.1. Classification (NCBI taxonomy): domain Eukaryota; kingdom Viridiplantae; phylum Streptophyta; class Magnoliopsida; order Solanales; family Solanaceae; genus Solanum; species Solanum lycopersicum. Next base: position 15,904,165 of record NC_090800.1, read on the forward strand.
ACTCATAATGGTCATTTCGGGTTCTGAGGGTTGTCATTGGAGTATTACATTCCCGTACACTCAACTAATGGTAGCCTGATCTAAGGTCTATTTTAGAGAAATAGAATGCACCCTAAAGATGTTCGAAAAGATCATCAATTCTCGGAAGGGGATACCTATTCTTGATGGTAACCTTATTCAGTTGACGGTAATCCATACACATGCTAAGGAAACCATCCTTCTTTATCATAAACAAGACCGGAGCACCCCAAGGTGAGACACTGGTCGAATGAAACCCTTATCAAATAGATCCTTTAACCGCTCTTTAAGATCTTTCAATGTTGCTGGTGCCATTTTGTATTGCCAAATATATATAAGATGAATATCTTGAAGAAGATCTATACCCAAGTCTATATCTCTCTCTTAGTAGGGAATCCGGGAAGATCATCTTGGGAACTCCTTTACTACTAGAACTGACTGAATAGGAGGTACCTAAACAATTGAGTCCTTAACTCGGACCAAGTGATAGAAACATATTTTATATACTAACTACCTTGCCATAACTTACTAAATGAAACGACCCGTAGGTACTACTGAACTGCTTTCCACTCTATGACTGACTCATTTAGAAACTAAAACTTGACTCCTCGAGTTCAACAATCAATTGAGGCATAACATCCATGAATCCACTCCATACCAAGAAGGGCATCAAAATCAACCATGGTACTCTTATCAACCATGGTACTCTTATCGATAAAAAATCTAAAATCACGATCAACTTTCCTTGCTAGAATAGACTCACCAAAAAGTGCAAAAACACTGAAGGGCTCAAGATGTTGCTCTTGAAAAACATCAAAACTGAAGACTTGACTAATACCAATTGTAACATCCAGCTAATCCTCTTGCTCTTGGCTACAGGTGATAGCATTAAAATTGTTTCCTTCTCCGTCTGCCCCTGAAGTAGCTAATCAATATGTAACTCTATATGGTGAAGCATCTAAAGAAGACTACGCTCTATTTCCCTCTTTACTATTTCTCCATATGTTCATAGGACATCATCTTATAAAATGACATTCTGGACACACTTGAACCAATCAGTTGAGCTATCACAACACACCCTTGAGTAGATCCTACCACACTTGGCACATGCAGGAGTCTTAATACCCCGTTGTGCCTTACTAACTTGCGAATACACATATCTAGCTGTAAAGTTCTAAGAGTTCTTTGAATTGTAAAGACTTTGGTTTCTTTGTGCAGGTGCACTAGCAGATGATGAAGCATGTCCTTTCTGCATCTCTTAAGAAGAAGAGTAGTTCACATTATTCCTTAGCTCCCCAGACTAGTTCTTTATGTCTTAACCCTCTTATTGTTGAAATCTTCTCTATCCCTCGGCTTTTCCTCCTCAACTTATTTGACATGGATCATCAACCTTAGTATGTCCATGTAATCTATTAACATCGCAACACTACTTTTCTTACTCCACAGACGAGACAACCCAACTACAAAACAAGTTTATTCTACTCTTCATGTCAACAACATTCGTAGATCTTTTAGATAACATGGGAAAGAAGAACCCCAAAAAGTCCCATTCAAACAAAGCCTAGCTCACAATCGGTTAAGCATAGGAACGAGTTAGAAAGAAACTTTTTAGAGATAAAATATAATGTATGAACCGAGTATGAAAGAAGTGAGGAATTTCCTATATGTTGCAGCCTCCTAATTATAGATGTGGCGCGTTTCACACCGATAACTAGGACTCTACAGAGATGGCTTCATAGAATCCCTAAGACTCTTGAATTCTCTGCTCTAATACCATGTTTTTCATACCCCGAGCATACACCCTAGGTGTGGCTGGAAATTGAAGACCATCGGTTGTCTCGAGCGTACCCTTAGCCTGACTCACTTACTTAGTGGAAGTCATAAATAATTAAATACATAGTTATGAAATAAAATGGAATATTTTAAATGAACATTAAACTTAGACATTAAGGTAAACTCAAGTCTTAACATAATAGTGATAATGTAAAGAGTCCCACTAACTGTCTATGAAGCCTCTACACCAACTACGATAGATGTTTGGAAAAATCGGAATACAACTCAAGCTGGATCAACGGGGTGGCGGATGTTGATCTTGGTTACCTGCGTCGACATCATAAGATGATACAGTCCAACTAGCATCAGTACATTAAATGTACGTGTATCAGATTTGGAATGCTAAAACGACATAGGCATGGAAGGAAATTTTGAAAAACTTACCTTGCTCAACTCAACTCAACAATACTTGACTCATTTCAATATAAAATAATTTAAGAGCCAGTGCGATATAAAGAAAAACAATTTAAAAACAGGATGTAAACTTTGTGTATCTACAAGAATACAACATAAACACTGAAATGTATGTAGAAATACATATAGTTATGTATATAAAATAAATTTACTTTTGTGGGAGTTTCTCCGATCGACAACCATCACATAAGGCATTTTATGATGATACAACTATCTACCTTATGCTGTCAGCGGATCCTATACCTGACAAAAGGCACAAGACCTTAACTACTATGTGGATCCACTAGTCTATTGTGAAAATGGATTTATATAAAATGTATGACCCTTTTCTACCCATGGTGGCTACGTTGTTTTATAAAGACTTGGCTAATCTGAACTCGTGCTCTTCCCCAATTCGGTGCTCAATACTATTTCCAAAATATACTAGCTCTTATGTTTTGAAAAAACATACTTTTTGTGTAATTTTAGATTAATGCTAAAAAAACATAGTTCAAAGGCTATCTCAAAAATCTCTGTATCCCTTATTGGTTTATTTATAAAGCTATTACTCTTTTATGAAAAACTAGCCTGAAGGCTCTTTGGAAATCTCGGATTCCGTTCATATTTAAATGTGAAAATATTTTAAATCTCTTTGGTATTACTAAGTCCCCATATACTTCTTTGCCGATCATAACTTCAACTTTAATCTTTATTGAACTTAAAACATAAGTCTTAAACCAATGTTAAAACGTTTGTGAAAGACTTTGCAAACTTTATGAACTTTTTTTTTCTACGTCTTAACTTTTAGACTTCAATCTTAACTTCTTGACTTAGCTCTTCAGGTTCCTTGAATTGAATATGGATTCAAGTTTAAAATTCGTGTTTTGGGATTCTTTTTATGTGTTTAGAAATTATTTTAAATAATTAGAATCAATGGAAAGTGTTAACATACTTTAGAATTGCTTATACATGCTGTATGAAGAATACCAGATGAAAAAAACAAATTTAGGCACATCTGGGATGCGCCAGTCCAACCCCAATGTACTGAGGTGCATTTTTGGCTCACAGAGGGCACACCGCCCCAGTCTTTCTATCGTTATTGGGGCGTGCCGTGCCTGGCTCTCCCTAGGTGCGTCTTATAAATTCTTCACCTTATTTTATGATCTTAAATCATTTTAAATTGATTTATTTTCTCAAATTCACTTTAGATTCATGTACGCACATCATATACACAAGGATCTAACCAAATTAACTAAAGAAACATCACTTCACATCAACAAACTGCTAAATCTCTACTAAAGTTCAATAACGAAAGCAATTCAATAACAACGATCGAGAACATTAAATTTCCCATTTTTAGAACAAATTCATGCTTAATCAAAGATGTTTGGCACGTGATTGAAAAAGTCTAACGTTATGAAAATCTCACACACTTTGTGGGGATTAAATCCTTGACGAAATCCGCAATCAATTTCCTACGAAGCGACGAATCTCACTTTCCCTCTTCTCTTTTCTCTCGTTGTATCTCCAAAAACCCTAGCGTAAGTTTTAAATTTTCTAACTGATCCAATTAAGTTTAGACCCCAATTTAATTGGTAAAGAATAATTAATTAAGTTGGGTATGCAAAAGACCAAACTACCCCTTACAAATCTGGATTGAACTTTCCTTATTAAATAACCAAACTTAAAGGGCATATCTCACTCACACGAACTTGGAATTGCGCCAAACATGGAGGCATTGGAAAGATTTTTCAAACATTACCTTGAAGCACACCTAACTCATCCTGAGATATGGGTTATGGCCGTTTGAAGTTTACCAAAAACTCATATTTCCTGACCTAACAAATTTCTGATTTTTTAACTTTCAAAATAGTTATTTTCAATTCTTTGCTTATTCATAGCTATTTCAAATTGCGTGATGTTACAATATCTCAACCTTGAGAACATTCGTCCTCGAATGAGATTACTTTTACTAGGCTAAGAGTGGTAATATCAAGTCGAATAACCCACAAGCAAATGCGAACAAACACCATGCTCACTCATAATTTATAAATTAGTACTATGAAGAGAATGAGTACCTTGGTCTGCACTTTCTCTTTTTTTAAGGATAATTGAATATCTCTTCTTCATATCATCCTCAACTTCCCTAGTATCTTTCTGAACAAATTGGTTCCTCCAAAGAACCTTGACTAATGCTATCTTTTTGGTCTTTAATGTGCGAACTTGAAGATCTATAATCTGATAGGAATCTCCTCATAATATAAGCTATCCTTGATTTTATTATTTTTAGTTTGAATGATCAACGAAGGATTGCCCATGCATCCTGCATTTTTTCAACATAGAAATGTGAAATATTATACGAACCGCTGCTAACTCTCGTGGTAGGTCAAACTCATGAGCTATATCGTCAATCTTTGTTGATATTCGATAAGGTCCAATATACCGGGGAATAAGTTTACCTTTCTTCTCAAACCTCATAAAACCTTTCATAGGTAAAAACATTAAATATACTCAATCATCTACTTCATACTCTAACTCTCTTCTCCTAACATCAGAGTAGGATGTCTTCTAAAGATTCTACGACATATTCAACCTCTCTTGAATCACTTTCACCTTCTCCATAGCTTGATTAATTTATATGGTCCTATCAACCCTGCTTCACCAACTTCAAACCATCCAATAGGGCATCTGTATCTTCTCCCATAAAGAGCTTCTTGTAGAGCCATTTCCATTTTAAAATGGTAATTGTTGTTTTAAGAAAACTCATAAGATGTAGGTAATCGTCCTAATTTCCTTTGAAACCAATCTTATAAGCCCTCAAAATATTTTGTAAAGTCTGAATAGTTTGCTTTGCTTTACCATAAATCCGAGTCCTAACATAAGAGTGATAATGTAAAGGCTATTGAAATACTTACTGTCTATGAAGCCTCTAAAATAATTCTGATGGATTTTGGGACAAACACCACAACATCCTAATGATCTAAACTAGAAATGAATAAAAGAGTCATCCGAAATGAAATGAGGCTCATAAATAGAATCTAAGTGCTCAAATTGCATGAATAGTGCATAGGATAATAATCCTGGCTACCGACTTCTCTATTATAAGACGATGCAAACCAACTTGCATTAGTATATTTAATGTACGATTATGCGAGCTAGAATGCTAAAACAACATAGGGTTGGAAGGGAAATTTGAAAAACTTACTGGGCTAAACTCAACTCAACAATACTGGACTCATTTCGATATAAAACAATTTGAACGCAAGTGCGATATAAATAAAAATGGTTTAAAAATGGGATGTCAACTCTGTGTATCTACAAGAGTACAACATAAACATTGAAATGTATGTAAAAATACATATAGTTGTATATATAAAAAGATAATAACTTTTGTGGGAGTATCTCAAACCGACAACCATCACATAAGGACTATAGTGATGATACAACTATCTACCTCACAGTGCCAACACATCCTATACCTTACCAAAGGAGTAGGACCTTAAATCCTCAGTGGATGTACTAGTCTATTGTGAAAAATGATTCATACGTAATGTATGGCCCTTTTATACCCATGGTGGTATATGGTATTGTCGAGATGTGAGTTATTTGTACTCATGGTCATCCCTAATTTTGTGCGCAGTACTACTCTCAAAATATAGTAGCTCTTATGTTTTAAAAAAAACATACATCTTCTGTGATTTGAGATTAGTGCTAAAAAACCTAACTCAAATGCTATCTCAGAAATCTCAGTTGCTCTACTTACTTCCTCTAGCCCCAAAGTATGGAGGCACACTTTTGGCCCACTGCAGGCGCGCTCGCTCCATCCTTCCTAGAGCTATGGGGATGAGATGCGCCTGACTATCTGGAGGTGCGTCTGACAGATTCTTACACTCATTTTCTTATTTTAAATCATTTCAAATCAATCCACATAGTATAAACAATGATTTAATGAACACAAGAAACAACACTTTCACATCAAGAAACTCCAAAATCTGAACGTATGTTCACAAACAAAGGCAATTCAAGAACAACCATCAAGAATATTTAAATTCCCATCCCTTGCAAAAGATTCACGCTAAATCAAACATGGTTTAAATGTGGTTAACAAGACCAAAATTATGGAAATCACACATACCTTGTGGGATCAAATCCCTTAAAAAAGTGCTGAATCTTGCTTTCCCTCTTCCGTTTTCTCTTGTGTTGTTTCTCCAGTAACTCTAGCGTAATATCCAATTGTCTAAAATGAACAAATTCAGTTTAGCCCCCAATTTGATTGCTAAAAAAGAATTAATTATGTTGGGTAAGACAAAGACCAAACTACCTCTTAAAAATCTGGATTGGACTTTCCTTACTCCAACAACCCAACTTCCACAGGGCATATCTCGCTCATACAGACTCGGAGTTGTGCAAACATTGTGGCATTGAAAATATAATTCCAATATATTTACAATTATACCTGGAAGTACACCTATCTCACTCTGATCTAAGAGTTATGGCCGTTTGAAGTTGATAAAAAAATCATATATCCTAACTTAAATAAATTTCTAGATTCTTTCATTACCTTTAGTATTTAACTATTATCTGTTTTTATTTTCTTCTTAGATATTTCAACTTGCGATATGTTACAAATAAGTCATTTACGACGTTATTGATGTATTCAAAATATGATTTATTGTTGGACGGAAGAAACTTGTCGTGTTCATATTATGAGGCCAAAAAAGGTAATTTGAGATCTTGGGCCTTATTTTAAGAAGATGGATGCATGTAAGAACAATTGCATGTTATATTGAAAAGATTATAATTGTCTTCAATGTTGCAACGTTTGTGGTGAACCTAGACGGAAGGATGATAAACATTGTGCGGAACCAAATTGAAAAAGGGAAAAAATATATCATGCAAGATTTTATGTTATTTTCCTCTAAAGCCAAGGCTTCAAAGATTATTTATGTTCTTAAAGATATCTCCTTTGATGTCATGAAATCATGTCAAAACAGTTGATGATGGAATAATAATGCATCCAGCTGATTCAATGGCATCGAAAAATTTGATGAGCTTCACCCGTCTTTTGCTGTTGAGCCTATTAATGTAAGACTTGGACCTTGTAGTGATGGTTTCCAACTATTTGAAATATTAAAAATATGTACAACATTTGGCCCGTGGTGCTTACTCCCTATAATTTTCCACCTTGGCTTTCCATGAAGCAAGAGAATTTTATTTTATTGGTGTAATTGATGTCTATCTGCAACCTCTTATAGAGGAGTTGAATGATTGATGGGGAAGTGGAGTTGAGACATTCGATTCATATCATGCAGATTGTGGATGAGTAGTGACTTAAATGGATGGACTACAAAAGGAAAACTGGCTTGCCGATGTTGCAATATTAATACATATTATACAAGGCTAATAAATGGCCCAAACACTGTTATATGGGTCAAAGACGCTATCTTCCTTTTAATCACAAATGGAGAAATGATAAAGCATCATTTGATAACGAAATTGAGCACAGGCCACCGCGTGAAATGTTTTCCGGTTATGATATTCTTGATAATATTGTTGATTTAGATGGGTTGCTATTAAAAAAAGGATCTACAGAAGAAGATTAAAATATCACTCAATAAAAGGGGTGATAACTGAAATAAGAAGAGTTTATTCTCTGATCTTCCATATTGGAAAACCTTATTGTTTTGACATAATCTTGATGTGATGCACATTGAAAACAATATTTGTGACTACATGTTTGGGGCAATCTTAGATGTCAAAGGAAAAACAAAGGACACCTTGAGTAATCAGTTGGATTTAAAAGTACGAAAAGAATCTCATCCAATACAAAATTGAGATAAATATGAGTTGTCTGAAGCACTTTACACATTATTTGATGAAGACAAGTAACTTTTGAAGAATTTAAAGGTCCAAAATAGATTATCCTCAAATATTTTGCAATTTATCAACGTAAAGGATAAAAATATTTAAGGATTAAAAATTCATGATAGTCATATAATTCTACAACAATTATACCCTCTTGTAGTTTGTGGTATGCTTTGAAAATCAGTATCTGAAAAACATATTGAGTGGTCTATCTTTTTTTAAGTGCTTGGAGCAAAAATTTTGAGCGTAGAGGAGTTGGAACAAATAGTATCTCAAATACCAAGAACATTGTGCAAGTTAGAAAAGGTGTTCCCTCATGTATTTTTTGATGTCATAGTGCACTTGTCTATTAATCTACCTGATGGAGCTAAGATTGCCGGACCAATTCGATATCGATGTATGTATCAAATAAAGAGATACCTACACGTTTTGAAGTGTTTTATTGATGATATGGATCACCTTGAAGGTTCAATTGTGGATGGATATTAAGTAGTTTAATGTATGATTTTATGTCAAGGTATTTGAATACAATAAAGATAAAGTTCAATTCTTTGGAGAGAAATTATGATGGTGGTGTAATTGAATCTAAAGGTGGTTTGACAATACTTTGTAAAAATTTTTTTGTTTTAAAGGATAGCACACCAGACAAACATGATTCAAACGATATGGAGGATACACATTTTTATATCTTGAAGAACTGTAATGAAATTAAACCATTTCTCGAGTAAGTATTGATTGATTCTAATAATTTATTTACACCTTGTATATATTTTTAATTTAAAATAGCATGTAAGACTTCAATTATTTGTTAGAGAATTTTCACAAATTTATTGGGAGACCTCTAAAAAAAAGTTTAGATATGGAATTGAATAGAATATTCATTAGTAGATTACAAAAAAAGGTTTATGGAAACTAATCGGTTCTCTTAAATTAATTATGCAATTATATATTGTTTCCTAAAAAGTTATTTGATGTTTTTAGGTTGCAGGGTTATACATACATGATGATAGTAAGGGAATAGAGGATTTCCTATCTTTATCACGTGGCCCTGTGTCATAACTCACAAGATTCAAAGGACATATTGTTGATGGATATAGGTTTCATGTTAAGGAGTATGATCCACATTTGAAAACTCAAATGTTGGAGTGGTTGTAGTAGGTGTGATTGGTGAAGAAAAAAACCAGATGAATTATTATGGCTAGTAAACCGAGGTTCTTCAATTACAATTTGATGGGTGAAGAATAGTGATTTTATTCCGATGTATGTGGTTTGATGTGTATGATCAAAAGAGGGGAGTTAAAATGGATGAATATAGCTTTGTAAGTGTTAAACGTGAGCGATATTTTATAATGAATGAGCCTTTTAAATTAGCAAGCCAAGCATAACATGTTTTTTATGTTATCGATCATTCCAATAAAGGTTAGCACATAGTGTAAAAGCATCAACCTCTTGATTATTTTGATAATTTAAAAAAAAAGGATGATTACTTTGAAGAAATTCATAACTCTACAAAATTAAAAATAAAAAGAACTCATTAAGGTTTGGAGTTTTGTCATTAATTCTTTAACTTTATTAATTTTTTTATGGTAATGATTCTCTATAGTATTTCTATGAAATTTTTTTGATGCACTTAGTCTTTAATGTTACCTTGATCTTGCTATAGTATAAATGGTTATTGTAAGGAAGCTATGTTACATGTATATGTGTCTCGTTTCTGAATGTGTTTTAAATTAACTTATCTTCTTATGAAAATCTTCATGACCTATTTAAACTTTTGGTTGTAAGACTTTTCTCGTATTTTTTTTTGTATTACCTAGGTTGACATGAATCCCTCACAAACTATGAAGTTTGAAATGGAACAAACATCGAAAATTCTGAAGCATGAACTCATTTGCCTTAGCAAATGAACTAGGACAAAGTTTGAAGCACTATCATAGTTAATGTTGAACATAGGACTCCGAATGCCAGAAATAGAAGTTACTAAACAAGAACTTCTAAGTTGAATAAGCTAGCACATTATAGTTTCCATGTGCATCATTGTTTGAAGAAAAGGAAGACAATGCTCCCCTCCATAAAAAAGTTCTAATGAATCGATACACATTGACTAGTGATGCAAGGGGTCAAGGACAAGGCTTAAGGATAAATGCTCAAAAACGGAATATGATTGGTAAAAATACTAATACTACAATAACTTCTAGTTGAAAAAATCCAGCAAAGATAAGTATCCATGTTACTCCTGATTTTAATCCAATGGAAGACAATGACGCCCTCTTTCTAGAAGTGGGAGTGACTCGAGATACTCAAAGGAGTGATCATTTGCAAAAGAGTTAGTGTTATTAATATGTTTGATAAAGAAATTCTGTTTAGCGTTCGCTACTTAATCTTCTTTATATTCTTGTTGTTACTGATAGGAATAAACTTCTAATTTTTGTTGAATTACATCAAAATTTGCAGCCCCATTTGAACTTGATAAGTCCAAAAAGTTATTGAAGTGCCTCGAGTTGTCCAAAGAAGTCATACTACTATTTAATTTTGTTTGTGCAAATTATTTTGTTAGTTGAATTGAAGTCTTGATTATTTTTACTTGCACTTAAATTTGCGTGTGTGTTTGAATCCAGAGAAGCAAAAAATGTGGTCAGAGTGGCTCAAAATTCTAAAGGAAAATCAAATAGTAAGTATTGTTGTTACTTGTTAAGTAACAAAAATATTATCTGACTCCTTTCCTTAGGAAGATATATTAGCATATGACTAGCATTTTCAGGAACATGGACCTTCGAGATAAGGGTAATATAATTCATTATTTGTCTCAGTAGCTCCCCATTCTGGAAGAATTGAAATTCTTCTTCAGCAACATCTTTTTTAGATGTTGTCCATTCCCCTTTCTGTATCACTTTTTTTTTTGAAACTTAAGGACAAATCACTTGCAATGGGAGTGTGTAATGTACCATAAATATAAAATATTACTGTTGAAATAAAATGAACAAAAAATTAATATATTAATTTTTGGGCTGAGGCACGAATATCTTATTCTTTTAAAGAAGATTCAAGCCCACTGCGACATAACCTACACTGATCCAGCAGTATAACTCTTAAATTGTCCCTCCAAGATACAAAGATCAACAAGAATGTATAACTCAAAAAACTCCAGATCAGTTGAAGTGTCCAAATCTCCACAAAAGAACACCTTTCCTTCAACATATAATACTCTTTTGTATAGTGAATATAGTTGAAGACTTAGAATATTTTCTATGTCTCAACTCTCTCTTTCACTACACTAACCTCAATATAATACCACTCATTTTGTGCACTCTATATTTTCTTGTACTTCTCTTTTCTTCTCCTATATCAACACAAATGAAGACTACACTATTCATAGGTGATGAATTCTTCCTTGCAATGAATAAGAGACAATGGGTAGTAAATTTGCAAAATGAATGACTCAAATTATACATAAGTTACAAGACATAAAAATATAATATTGGATGAAATGAAGAATTTCTGGTTATATAAGTTAGTAAAAACTAATGACCATTTTATTCCAAAATTGATGAGAGTAAAGAGGCACAAATGTAATCTCCATCAATAGACTTAACATGATATATAATGTTAGATATAGTATATATTGATATTAATATAAAAATGTCACACCAACAGTCCCCCACTTATTTTAATATTAAGATTAGAGAGTTTTTCACAATTTAGTTTAAGGTAGACTATTATGCATAATGATAGTGTGCTCTACATTGAACCTTCACTTAGTAAAACAATAACCTTTACTCCAGAGTACTGGTCTCATACTTGAACTATGACTGCTTAAGGGAAATAAAGAATTACTGCTTACATACAATAATTAAGGTGTTGACATAAACTTTAATAGCTAGCATTTTACGACCTTGTGCAAACCCGGTTTCATGAGTGTTTTTGAGAACAAACTTATTCTCATACAAAGCAACCTACTTTCACACTCACATAGGTGAAATCTGTCAAGGGTGCTCCTATAATTTGATACCCCACTCATACAAGATACAGACTTTCATGAAGAGTTTAAAGACTCAACCTCCACAAATAATTATAGGATAAATGCACTAACATCATAGGGATTGAATAAAATTAACACTAATGCATCTCACAACAATTCATCATATGATTCGTTCTTCCCATTGAACCAGGTTATAAGATATCTAGTTCCCAGGTTGGGTTTCCTCATATATGACACAAAATTTATGAACTTCAATTTTCACCCCCCTCGATGTGCTTCAGACTCTTTATGTTGCTTAGGCCTTAATTCATGAATCTACAAGATCATCACACGTTTTAACACAATCAACATTAATGGTATACCAATGATGAATATGATCTCACAATATTGTGTTTTTCTCCTCATGAGTCTAAATTACCATTATAATAAAAATTTTATATTTAACCACTATATTGGTTCTTTCACATTTCATAAAAATTAGAAAAATTATTTTCTCAAAATAAAGTTTTTCAATTCACTTTTTCACTAGTTGAAGTTTAATTTATTAATTGTTTTTACTTCAACCTTCATAATAGAGATAGCAAAAAATAATTTGTTCTTCTCATCCCACCAAATAACACAAAAAAAATTTCTCATCTAGTTTGGTTCTACCTTCAAAGTACTTGTACTGCAAATACAACATCAAGTCAAGTTGTTAGTCACATAGCTCATATTTTTATTAGACTAGCAAACTCCATTTATTTTTATTTGTCACAACTTTCTAAGACAATTGAATCAAAAAGAGTTGCAAGACTCACACAACCAACAAAATTGCATTTCACAATTATTTCAATATTATGTGACTTGACAAGGAAAACTTTATAACATGTTTTATGGTACTTTTTCATTTCAAGAATGGTATTATCTCACCATAACATTTCATGCTAAATGACTACTCAAAATGGTTTACATAATTTATTTTAAACTCTCATTTTAGAGCTAAAAATAATCAAATTATAGCCAAATAATAACAAGCGATTTATTCCAAATTTAATACATATAAACCCGCAACACTTTTTTTTGGCATTTTTCAAAGATGCAAAGATCACAATTTCACAATGATTTTTTTTTCTTAATTTAATAAATCCCCCACTATTTCAAAAATTCAAACATAATTTTTTTCATGAAAAGTAGATTCACTTTATTCATGAAAATACTAGGTAATTTGTTTGCTTTACCTTTTCTCCACATTTGAGCAAGTAGAAAATACTTTACCGTACACCTCTTCTCTTCCATTTCTCGAAGTGAGCGACGTTTGAGCGGAATGATGTTGAGATCCCTATCTTGATATCCACATTTTTTCAAAGTGTAACAAAACATGCATCCTTAAAATTGTTGGTGTAATATACCACAAATACAAAATATTACAATTGAATTAAAAGGAATAAAATGAATATATTAATCTTTAAGTTGAGGCACAAATATCTCTCTCTCTGTTTATGAAGATTCAAGCACACTGCGGCATAATCTACACCGGTCCAGCAATATAACTCTTGACTTGTCCCGTCCAGGATACAACAGCCCAACAACAGTGTATAACTCAAACAACTGCGGATTAGTTTAAGAGTCCAAAGCTCCACAAAAGAAAACCTTCCATCAACATATTACTCTCTTTTGTATAGCGAATATAGTTGAAGACATAGAATATTTTCTATGTCTCAACTCTCTCTTTTTTACTCTATATTTTCTTGAACTTCTCTTGTTTCTTCTCCTCTATCAACACAAATAAATACTACACTATTTTCAGGTGATGAATTTTTCCTTGCAATGAATAGGAGATAGTGGGTAGTAAATTTGCAAAACGAATGGCTCAAAGGTTACATAAGTCACAAGACATAAATATAGAATAATGGGTGAAATGGAGAGTTGGTGGTTACATAAGTTACTAAAAACTAATGACCATTTTATTCCACAATTGATTAGAGTAAAGAGACACAAATGTAATGTCCATCAATAGATATAACATGATATATAAAGATATAATATATGTAATATTAAAATGTCAAACCAACAGTAGGAATTAACATTAAGTTTTCATATCATTATTAAAGTGAAGATTTAATATAATTTTAGTCAAACAAAGATAATGTGAGTGGAAATTTATCTGTAAATCCTATATTTAACGATCATGTTGTTATCTCTCAGGGTGAAAGAAGTAACTTTTAGAACCTTGAAAATAAATAAGTATGATTTGGGGAGCCTTATTTATACTACTCTAAGTACAAATTAAAATGATTACACATTACAGTTCATTTAAATTATATTCCTCTGATACTCATTTTATCCTTGTGGAGTATATGCAGTTGTGCTCTGGAATCACATGGATAAAAGAAATACAGTTTTCGGCGTTCTCACATTTTTCTCTGCGTGCTTTGACTAATTGTCCCTTCGTTTGAAACTGTGGATTGGTACCTCTCAAAGGCAAAGAAAATTTAGGGACCCGATAGCATGGTATTTTGGATATTTTGTATTACAATCTTATAGAGCATAGACCATTGTATACAATAATAATTTAAGAACTTTACACCTAAAACATAACTGCTGAATCATTCCCCAAATTCTTTTGATTATTTAGTGTTTTATTGGGTATATAAAAGTGTGAATAAAAAATAAAAAGTTGTGATTTTTATGAAGAATTTTGACTTTAATGAAATGTTGCGACTTTTATGAAAAGTTGTGACTTCTACGAAAAGTTGTGATTTTATGAAAAGTTGTAACTTTTATGGAAGGTGGTGACCTTTCCGAAAGATTGTTACTTTCCGGTAAGGCACAATAAGAAACTTTTTGCACCATCCTTTGTTTTCTATGTAATGAGGGATTTCTCTCATTTAAAAAAATAGAACTTCTGGACTTTTTCTACTATTACTAAATTTAGTATTCTAAGTGTACTTACTGTCGTTAAGTGGCTTGTTGAAACCAACGTTTTGGGTATCAATACATTGGTGATTGATATCATTCTATTCTTGGAGGATATATTCAAAATCAAACCTCGAATAATATAGTGGAATAATTTCATTAAGGGGACACTGTGCATTCAGTGGACTTGATCTTCTTTCTATTTTATAGATTGTTGTATGTGTTACAAATTTTGGATTTGTGAATTAATTTTTGTTGTTCTGTTCTTCACTAGCTCATTAAACTTTGTAACTTTAAAAAATGCTAATCTTTGATAAGGGCTTTGCTAATGCAGTTCATTTTAGAGAGTAGACAGTCTTTAGTTGTACTACTTTCCATGATGTTCGAGACTACATGCTTATAGAATTAGGCATACCTAAGTTTTAATTAGGATGTGTTACTTTGTTCTGAACTGAGTTCCTTTCCAGCACGTTCACCTTAGTATGTGTGTTGTTTGTTAAATCCTTACTATATAGTTTTAGAATAATGATCGCTAAACTTGTTGAGCTTTCTTTTTTTCAAAAAATAAATTACTCAATTTTTATTCTTGTCCAGGTTCAACTTCAGCTATTGTTCAACTGGTTCACAGCTTTACAGTATCTGTTGTGTTTATAATAAATCATGCACAGAAAATATTCGATTATCTGTGCTGTCGTTCCTAGTCAATTAGGCAATCAATGAAATTTTACTCCCTGTACAAAACTAACAAGAATATAACACTGAAGTTTGATGTTCATCATTGGTAGTCTATGAATAATTGGTTGTGGATTCCATTTGAGACTTCCAGTTCAGTTTCCCTGATTTAGTCTTGGCTAATTCGTATGAGTCTTTGTATTCACCTTCCATTAGAACCCTTGTTAAAGTCATTATGCATTTTCACATGAAATCCTTTTCAAATGTGTCATCATGGTCCCATACTTTCCGCATTAACATTTCATGTAATCCGTCCTCAACAACAAAGTCAAAATTTTGATTCCATACCGGGTTTAGACTTTCATTTACAACTCTGGTTTTGCTCTTAACTACATAGGGGTAAGCCTTTAACCCCCCCCCCCTTAGCTGCTGGGGGTGGATCATTAGCTGATACCACTTCAATAGAAAGTACCCCTCGTACTACCTATCTTCTATTGTTTATTGCACTTCATTTTGCTAACTTCTTTTCTTTCTGCCAAGTTTTGAAGAACTCTCTCTAATGAAATCATTGACTCATTCTGTGATAAAGAGTTACTAAGGCCATCGTTCATGCAATTAGGGCAAATCTAATCAGTTCAGCTGACTGAAGCTTTTCATCGTCATAGATTTTTACCACCAACTATTGTGTCAATGGATCTTCGACTATGGACTAAAAATGCTGATATTCGAAATTGGGTTCAAATCTTTGTTAGTTCTTCTTTATTCTATCTCGTAGAGGACGTACATATAAACATCATAAGGATCAGATTTTTGAAAGAGATCATTATTTTTTAATTCTTTTCCTAGAAGAAATTTCACATCCAATACTGTGGTAGGCTGAATTCAAGGTCAGTATATTCTTCAGGTTAAATGAGAATAACTTTTCATACTGGACACATGATAGAGTATTCAATAGTATCCCCGATGGCTCCCTCAATTGCATAAGAAAGGCCGGGAATTGCTCTCAAGTCACCACCAATTACTTTAAGTGTATAATCAAGCCTTTTTCTGCCTTAGAGAATAGCAATCAGCTCCTAAGCAAGGAAACTCATCTGAAGATGTGCCTTGAAGATATGCCTTAAATTACAAGAATACCCTATGTTTTTCACTTTCACTGGTAACGCTACACCTCAATAAGTCTTGATATCGAGTATTATTCTTGGATTCTCATCCCATTGCATCTCTAATACCATAGTTATACCCTCACTTCCATCTTCCATAATAGAAATCACTGTGAATTGGATCAACTGCACCAAGAGTGAATTTTGACAAAAATCACAGGCCTATATTGTTCCAATATTGGCTCCACACTTGACTTTATTAGCTTTCATGCTTATGAGTATTAGCCATGAAAAGTTATGTGCTCGTTGGCGATTAAATGATTGATTTATGCTTTAAAAGTTATAAGTTATAACTATCCGACATTCTGTTACAACTTATCCTCAAATTGTTTTTTAACAAAATGAAGAATGTGATGAAGATTAAAGAACGT
This sequence comes from Solanum lycopersicum, assembly GCF_036512215.1. Lineage (NCBI taxonomy): Eukaryota > Viridiplantae > Streptophyta > Magnoliopsida > Solanales > Solanaceae > Solanum > Solanum lycopersicum. Next base: position 15,921,351 of record NC_090800.1, read on the forward strand.
GTTGTTGATGAATTTGGAGTCATCTGAAAAGAAAGATCATATTTTTATTGTTGGGGCATATCTAGAAACGTTTTAACCTATGCATCTATTTTATTTTATCAATTTTTAGGATTTGATAGATGTCAAACATATTTTTTTGTATAATCTTATGTCAAACATCGATGTTATTTAGACGTTATGTTAAACATGTCTGTTTTTAAGATATTGTGTTGAACACACATTTATATCTAAGCTTCTAGTATGTTTTCTTTCATGGAAAATAATTATGAAATTTTATAGTAATTTTTTAATGGTTAGTGAAAAAAATGATATTAAGATCCAGAACACCTGGAGGAACACAAAAACTGTATATAATAATTTGAAACTAAATTTGTGAAACAAACTTTGTTGTTAAATTTATTAAATGAAACGAAGGTAATTAAAACATGGTCTTTAAAAGTAATGTATTCAATGAAAGAATCTTACTACTAAAAGTACTTGTAACGACTGGAAATTGTGGTTTTAGTTCAATGTGATAACGACCAAATGCTAATCTACGAAGGGAATTTTGTGTTCAATTGTCGCTAATTGATATCTATAGAATGGCTATGCAATCGATCGTTAACATTTGACGACAGATTTTAACGTCCGCTGACGACCACCTTTTTCTCGATCATTATTGACCTTTACCTACTGGATATTGACTTTAAATGAATTAATTTCCTTTAGTTAAAAGTCATTTTTCTTGTAGTGTGCATAGAATATCATAATTCAATACTTCAAATAAATAATGAAAAGAACCCATGATAATTGAAGGAAATCGTAACTGAATTGGGAACTCTACCTTTTGAATAAAGGAACTTCGGAACTACATGGATGAAAATTATAATACCTTGAATCCCAATACTAGCCTTCAATGGAGAAATGAGACCTTAGTTTGAACCCCTAGTGGAATCTTTCTTCTTCTTTTTCTTCAAGTTCTAGAGAGAGAATTATTTGAGAGTTCTTCTTTTTTTGTGAGTTTAGAGAGACCAATTTATTTTGGGAAATTTTGGGGTAAAAAGACTATAAAGGGTCCTCAATATAGGAAAAACGACATAGTATAGGTACTAATTAATTATGAAAAGACCCAACTATCCCTGAACTTAATTGCATGTTTTTACCCACGAGACCCCACTGTTGGACCGTGGTCAGGATTACAAAGTGTCTGGTACAACCGTCAATGGTGGCTAGAAATTTATTATTTTGGCTTTCAAACCAGGGGACCCCAACCACCACTAATGTTATGAACCAACGATCCGTTGGTGAGGCACTGGTTCTGGGCCCTCAGACCAGTTGCACTCAGCCCGAGGGTGGACAATGTGGGTTACACCTGTAACATTTGGGTATTGGTTTCGTTTCCCTATTTTGGATATGGGGTGTTACATAATTGAACACCCAAACGTGCAAGTCGATGCACTTTCTTATTGAACTCTTTCATTCCTTCTTCAACATAATTAGAACTCCCCATTAATAACCTGCTCAAGCCATCATCGAGAACATTCACTTTACTTGGATGATAGAGGATACTTATATCATCATCTTTGAGAAGCTCTAATTGCCTCCTCTGTTGAAGATATAGCTCTTTCGGAGTGAAACGTAGAGAAGGCTTTTTTGGTCCATGAACACATCCACATGAATTCCATAGAGATAGTGATGCCATATTTGAGAGAAAAATACACAGTGCTCGAAACTCGAGATCATGAGTTGAGTAGCTCCTCTCATGAATCTTATGATGTATGGAGGCTTAGGCTATAGCCTTATCATTCAATTAGTAGACAATAAATCCCTACCATGGACTCATCACAATAAACAAAAAAAACCTTTGTATCCTCTAGTAGAATCAACACTTGAGCCGTAGTTAACCGAGTTTTAAATCCTAGAAGCATTTTTCACAAGCTTTAGACCATTGAAACTTAGTTGTCTTCTAATTAAACTAAGTCAATAAGGACGAAATAGATGAAAAACCCTCAACAAATATTTTTTAGTAACTAAACAACGCGAAGAAACTCGTAATGTTAGTTACGGATGTGGTTAGGGCATATTTTACATTGCCTCAATGTTTTGAGTGTCGATTCGGTTTCATTCATCAACAAAATATGGACAAAGAACTCCACCAATTCAGGCTAGAACTCTCAATTAGAAAACTTGCCATATAACTCTTGATCTTTGAGTGTTTGGTGACTATTCTAATATAACTAGCATAGTTCCTCCTCATTTCTTGAATAAATCAATATGTCATCAATGAACACGATAACAAACATTTCTAGGTACGACTTAAATACTTTATACATATGATCCATGAATACAACATGAGTGTTAGTCAAGGTAAAGGGATATAATAAGGAACTCATAATGAATAGAGAGATCCTAAAAGCTTTCTTTGGGATGTCATGTTAAGTAATGATAGCTAGATCTAAGGTCTATCAAAGAAAAAGAAGTGGAACCCTGAAATTGCTTGGAAAGTTCATTAATTCTCCTCAGCCAATATTTATTATTTATGGTGACCTTGTTTAACTGGCAATAATTTATATACATCCTAACAGAGGCATCTTTCTTTCTAACGAATAAGACAGAAGCGCCCTAACGTGAGACACTTGGTCAAATAAAACCCTTATCAAGATAATCTCCCAACTTCTCTTTTAACTCAATAGGAGCTATTAAATTCCTACAAACCGTTGTCGAGATGTCTTTTATCTATCTTTAATAGTTTATTTGACTTTAGGAGAATTTCACTCTTTCTTTCTTATTGTGCGTACTTGATTCCATTGGTTACTAAGATTCCCTCTTCTACTCTCTGTTATATGTTGAGGATATGTGCTACCATGGCTAGAGGTCACTAGATGTAGTGACTTTGAATGTCATTTTGGGAAATTGATAGAAAAATACAATTTTACCCCTTTTGATAGTTCCCAAGAGTCATGTTTGATTGGTCTATGAATTCGTTTTTAAAGTTTGATTGAAAACCCGTGATTCTTTTTAGTAGTTTCAAAGGTTTGGAGAGTTAAAGTTGTCAAAAGTGGGTTTTGTGATAATTGAAGCTATGAGTATCGAAATGAAATTCCATCATTGCTATCAGCTCTACAATATGAAATTTGGTCTAAATGTTTTGTCATTATCAGTTTTGGAGTTATTACATGGATTTAAGCCTTTAAGTGAGCATGACTTTAGCGACAAGGGACTCACAGAAGAAAGGCCCACCTCTTGTTGACCTGTCTCTTTTAGTGACTTTGCTTGTCGCTTAAGAAGCACCTGTATGGTCTAAAAAATGATCTGGAATTAATTTTGTTCCTACGATTTCTCCTTCGATATAGCTCCGAATTGGGTGGTTTAAATTGGTTGTTTTCAGTAAGCTTGGGACTACACATTTTAGTTATTGGGGAGCATGGTGAACTCTTAGTTTGAGGTAAAAATTGTGTTTTGTGGGCTTTCATGGATTTTTTTTCTCTTTTGGGTGACGTATTTGCATTTGCTAAATTCAAGCTTTTTTGAGCCCTGAATTGTGTTCCATTTGAGGACATAAGTTTGGGGTACTGAATTGGACCCTTTTAACAAAGTCATTTTTGGAAATTCCACTGTGGGTCTAACGCTTCCCATCTGGATTCTAAAATTGGTTCGTTTTTGTTTTATTTGGCTTTAGTGTCTTCACGACTGTTTTAACAATGTGATACTATTTTTTGTAGTGTGACATCATTTTGAGGCCATACAAAAAGGAAAAGCTCCAAATATTTTATCTAGAGCACGAAAGGACACGCTAAATGTAGGCTACAGCTTTCCTTATCCTAGATTGATCTTGAATGTGTAAATTCATGTTGATTTTAGTGACTTGAGGGCATGTACCTAGTTATTTGGTATTCTCAAGATTAGGAGCATTCTAGTTAGGGTGATGTGATAATCCTTATCTCGTGGTTTGTCTAGTTTGTGTTGTTGTTGTTTTTGTTTTGAATATTTAGAATTCTTTGTAATTTTTCTAGGATTAAACAAGTGCTTTCCATAGACTTGTGAAATGTGTAGCTTTTCTGTCCTTTTTTCATCTCCGAGTTGATTCAAATGACTAAGCTACTTTTCAATTGGTGTGGAAGACATTAGTATCACCTGATGAGTCTTAGTTTAGGCGTCTGCCCAGATTTGATGACCTTTTATCCTTCTTCTTTCATTCTATAGACTCGTTGCAATATTTAAGGTTTCATGCTTTATTGGACGATTCTTTATTGGAGTTTGTTTGATCTTTGAGCATTTTTTAGATTACTTGGGAGTGTGCGTCATTCAAAATTGGCATTGCTCGTGGTTGTTATGAGGTTCTTCAATGATCTAGTTGATGCCCCTTGTCTTAATTTTTCTAGCTGGATGGGTGCCTCTAGGAGTTATTTGTTTGGCTGGGCGGCCCCTGGGTTTACTCTTGCTAGCTGGGAAGGTGCCCCTTGGATTCTAGTGGCTTGATGGGGAAGCCTTATCATTATTTTATAACGTTTATAGGTCCATATTATGCTTCTTGGATCTGGACTCAGCGTACTCCTTTCTTAGAATTAGCTATTTTGTGTACATGTCGGACTTATGGGGTTCTGTTCGAGATATTTTGTGTACCTTCTGGGCTTATGGGTCAGTTAGGTTTAGTTTAGATGTACCCAGTTCTTTATATTTTAGTATGCTTCTGTACTTTTCTTTAAATTCCTCTTTGTTTCTAGATTCAAAATTTTCATATTGTCGTTACCTTTCTTGCTTAGTCGGCCTATAATTCTGTTTGAGTACCTATTTTTTTGGTACTCATGTTACACACTCCATCTATTAGTGGAGATTATTTGACCTTGTTGCAACCGTTTATTAGAGGTGAGGGTAAGCTCTTGGCGTCCTAGACTTGCTTGTATCCTTCTATATTTTGTATAGCTAATTCTTTGTTTTTTGAGACAAGCTTGTAGTTTGGTCCATTTTTGAGAGTTGTAATATTTTGTTAAAACAAATGTGTACTTGTGATTTCCAGGTTCTAGAAGAATCTTATTTATATATTTTTGGCTTGTCCTTTTGTTAAATTGTTGCTTCTTCTTTTTTATTTTACGCTTGTCTCATTACATGTTATTCTGGGTTATCGGTTGGATTACCTACTATTGGGTTATCATAGGTGTCATCATGGCTCGAGAGTTTAGGTTGAGAGATATGCCCCACAAGTTTTAAGGGATTTGATGAACAAGAGGTAGCCTGCACTTCTTGTTATTTTAGTAGTACCTCATTTAAGAAGGTAGAGGATCTTCAAGGAGGGGTTTTCATCCTTGGTCTAGCAGAATGTTCATGCAGCTATTCAAGCGTCCCTGGGAAGTTATTTTGATCAATGCTCCTAGATCTTGGGTGACTTTTCAGAATTGTTTTTAGAATTTTTAAGGTCATGGTAACCATTTAGTATATTCAAATTCTTCTTAGTAGTTCCTAGACTGAGTCTTGACAAATCAATAGAGATTTCTCCAAGTTTAGAGAGCTAGGCCGTTATCAATAGTGTTTCGTAAAGCAATCACTTCATCTCTATTTTGGAAGAAAAAGGAGTAAAATTTTCAAATTCAAATTGGGGAAAAAAAATCATAACAAACATTAAAATCGTTAAAGTATATATATATTTTATTTTTGAAAAATGAATACAACTTATTTCTTTTTGCTACATTTGCAATAGCAGGTCTTGATTCATTCAATTCATATTTGACCACAATAAGACTTTTACCAAATCTAGGAATTCTTCTTGTTTTCTCCCATTCATTGTCCTCAATTAAATTAAAGTTCTTATTTCTTGAGTTATCCCGGTATATTGTCTATATGTAAATCATTTCACATATATTTCTTTGAAATTTTCAATATTCTATCAGTAAAGCGATATTGTGAAATCCTTTTGACCAAACAAATTAATAAATTTTTCAAACTTTACTTCATCTTTATTAAAACTCACTCCTCTTCATTTGGATTATAATTATCTTACTTAAATAGTCTTGCCTATAGAAGAAAGTACACCAATATTGAAGATGGAACTGCAGTTAAGGTAAGAATTCTCCATATTCCCTTTAATTAATCATGAAAGAGAATGCGGACTATTTTTCTAGAGAAGATAATAGTGTTCTCATGATTTGATACGTGTAATTTCTTTTCGTAGCTGCAACAAAAAATGGTCGAAGTTATAATCGATAAGTAGGATATCTCACATTTATCTACCATCTTCATGTACTTCTACTTGTTTGCTCATTATTCATGCAAGGTGATTCAAACCACAGGGAGGATTGTCTACTCTTAAGTCTGTGACATAAGTAGTTGAACATGAGAAGGATTTCAATATTTAGTAGATTCCTCTAATATAGAAGTCTAATTGTTAGGGGATGTCTAATGAGAGTTTGATATCTAAAGAGCAAATCATCCTTACTTATTGTGTATGAGAGTATTGGCAGCATCAACAAAATCAATTCCATATTATTGTCAAATTGAGAATGGGATACACTCTTCTAGAACAAAATCATCATATCATATGATAACATAATATACCACTATACTAAAAGTGGGAACAAAACTCAAAAAGTTCAATTACTAAAATACCCTTTATAAATTTCTTTTTTATTCTTCATAAACCAAACTAAGAGGTAGTAAAAAATAAAAAATGAAAAAGAAAACAGTTATAATGAAGAGGAAATACCAAAACTTGCATTTTCCTTCACATATATATATATATATATATATATATATATATATATATCTATAAATCAATTCTTCATCAGGATCATACAAAATGTAAACATTTGTTATCCAAGAAAAAAATAATTAAATTGAATGGGAGTTCATAAATTTTAGCTTGGAATTTTAAATAAAGTTTTGTTACGAATTTACAACATCAATATAAATTATATCGTATACACTAAACAAAGTTGTATAAAGATTATAGAAGAGTGATGGTTTTTTATACAAATCTGTTTAATAATTCTCGACCACTGCTAATATAATCTTTCAAAAGGAATGTATGTGTTTCACTTTGCACTAATCTGCTTTACTTTCTTTAATGGCTGGAGCGAATAGCCACCATGAAATCTGATGTACTGGAGACTGGCTAGAGCAAAGGGCGAGTCGAAGTTGATGATACATCATATTTCAAGGCGAGCTTTTCTTTCCAGCTCGTGTTGGATTCACACGATCATGGAATCATGTCCTTATTTCGGGCATAGATTATTCTACTTATTTATTTTGATTTCTTTATTACTTTAGACTTGGAGAATAGAGAATAGATGTCAGTACTTGATATGATGAATTTTAGCTTTTCGGATAATATGTAATAGACTCTAGAGGTTTTTCTTATTTTTACTTTAATAAGTTCTGATCTTCTACATTATGGTTGTTTTCTGTAAGTTGAACAATTGATATAAGTTGAGGTTGAAATCGTTTGTTCGCTCACCTAGGAGATTAAGTGTGTGTCACTCATGAATCATTTTTTGGTTTTTAACAAACTCTGTATTAGAGCTTTAGGTTCAGTGATCTCATCATACAAGGACAAGTCTAGTAGAGTCCTATGAACTGTATGAGGACACTTTTATTTTTCTTCGAGAAGCTATAAGACTTTTGGAAAACTCATTTCTTTCTTTATTTAGTACAATTACTTGAATCCAATTGGTAACTAGATTATATAAGTTGGAATCTAACCTTCTACACTTTATTTCATAGATGGCTAGAAGTAGAGCGACAATTGTGGCAACACCAACACCAACAAGGTGTTTTTGAGCCAACTATTGGGGTGCACCCCAAGAGGGAGCAATGGTGAGAGGTCGTGGTAGAGGTCGCGGCAGAAGGTCCACTTGAGGAAGAGGATAAGAAACTGGTCCAATTAGAGATATAGCAGTGATCCCTCCACCGACTGACGAGGTAGCGAGAGAGGATAATGAGAGGGAGGATGAGAAAATTCAATCGAAAGAAGAACCACCCCAGCATACTCCAGATATGATCAACCTGTCTCTCACTTATCTAAGTGGGTTATCCAGTCGAGTCCATCCATCCAAGAATTTTTCTACACCAGTAACTCAAGTTCAAGGAGTACAATATACAATTATTGTGTCTCGCAACAAGGATGCGTCATTGGAAACATGCATGTTTCCTCGATTGACTACAGCGCCTATATAACTATTGACTAACATGATATCTTTATTAATTTCTTAAAGCTGAAACCTCCTGTCTTCAGGGGTACTGAGTCTGAAGATGCTTATGACTTCCTTGTGGATTGTTACAAGCTGATTCATAAAATGGACATAGTGGAGCAATTCAGTGTTTAATTTGTGAGCTACGAATTTCAAGGGGATGCCAAAATGTGGTGGCAATTTCATGTTTTGTGTTGACCATAAAAGGAACCACCTATGACTTAGACAATATTTTCTAGCTTCATCAAGGAGAAGTATATAATTGGACTTTGAGGGACATGAGATGAGATAAGTTCCTGAACATGGTGCAAGGAAAGATGTCGGCTGCAGCCTATGAGGCCAAATTTCGTACGTTATTCAAATATGACACTCTGCTTTGCTTTAGCTCGCAAGAATAGATTCGCCACTTTCTAAAGGGACTGAGGTAAGAATTGAAGATTCCAGGTTTATAGGTAGTTGCTTCTGCAAAATCATTTCAAGAAGTGGTTGATTTTGTGATAGAGGTGGAGAAGGTGAAGACATATGACTTCACCAAGGTATCAGACATATTTAAGAAGTTCCATAAAAGAGGTGAAATTAGTAGTTCTTACCTTAAAGGCAGAGTTCTGGGGGTTATCCACCTCGTCTTTTTCAATCTTAATTGCAGGTTCTAGCTGAGGCTCCGTCACTAACTAGTTTTCCTTTTTTGAGTTTGGGGGTTATCATTAGTCATCTTCATCTTCACAGAGACCTACTCTTGACTCAAGGAATTTCTATTTATGTGGTGAGGCTGGGAATATTAGGAAATACAACAGAGTCAAGCTCAGTATGATCAGAGTTACAGATCTCCATTAGTTAGAGGTAAGGGTGGCAATGGTAGAGGTCGTCATTCTTGAGTAAGTGGTAGCGAAAGTAATGGTGGACACCAGTTCAGCGGGGGTGGCGTGCAGGTTTGAACTAATAGATGTAGAATGACCTACACAATGGACAGACAGGCCATAAAGCCCATTATTATGTTTTCCCCGGGAGGCTAGAGGTAGAGGCATCCGATGTTGTTATTATACGTACTCTTCTGGTCAGTGATCCCATGACTTCTGTATTTTTTGATACAGGATCCAAATTTCCTTATGTATCTTCCTTATTACCTAATGGACTTGATTTGCATTGCGACTTACTTGTTATGCCTATTCGTGTCTCTAGTTATGCCAGACAGTCTGTGTTAGTTGAGAAGGTTTATAGATCTTTCCTATTCACTTTAATGGGGAGAAAAACTTAAGTAGATTTGATTACTTTGGAGATGGTTGATTTTAATGTTATTTTTGGTATGACTTAGATTTCTCTAAATTTTACTATCTTCAATTGTAACACTAAGATGGTAGCTCTAGCCAAGCGTGGGATAGATCCGCTGGTATGAAAGGGTGACTCCATTCCTGCCCCAGTTTGTATTATCATTGTACTTTATTCTATGACGTTAGTGATTAAGGGTTGTACAACTCTCTAAGCTCATCTCAGGGATGATACTTCCAAAGTTCCTTTGATCGTATATATTTTGATAGTTCGTGAGTTTGTGGATGTTTTTCTTGCAGACCTGCCTGGTATGGCAATTTTTAGGGATATTGATTTTTATATTGACCTAAAGTCAGGGACACACCCTATTTCCATTACCCTTATAGAATTTCCTCACCTAAGTTGAGAGAGTTCATGGCCCAACTTTAGGATTTGTTGGGTAAAGTTTTTATTAGATCGAGTGCCTCACGTTGCGTGCTCCTCTTTCATTTGTGAAGAAGAAGTATGGTAGTGTTAAAATGTGCATAGACTAAGGCCAGTTGAATAAGGTAACTATTAAGAACAACTACTCCATTCATCACATTAATCACTTGTTTAATTAGTTATAAGGTGCTTGTGTGTTCTAAAAAATTGATTTGAGGCAAGATTATCGTTAACTTAAAGTATGAGCAACGAATGTACCAACACTGTTTTTCGAACAAGGTATGAACATTATGAGTTCTTAGTAATGTCTCTAAGGCTTACGAATGCCCCTACAACTTTGATGATCCTGAATACTTGAATTTTTAAGCCATATCTAGATCTCTTGGTTATTGTATTTATTTATGATATATTGATCTACTAAAAGACCATGAAAGAACATGAAGATCATTTGATAATTGTATTAGGGTTGTTAAGGGAGAAAAGGCTCTCTGCCAAATGCTCCAAGTGTGAGTGTTGGCTCGATTCAGTGTGCTTCTCGGTGCACGTGGTTTCTAAGGATGCAGTAATGGTGAATTCCACTAAAATCGAAGCAATGAAGAATTAAAGTAAGGCCTACTAATGTTTCAGAGTTAAGGAACATTGTTAGTTTAGCTAGCTACTACAGTTGGTTTGTTAAGGAATTTTCCTCCATTGCTTCCCAATTGACCAAGTTGGCCAAAAAGAATGTTCCCTTTGTATGGTAACATGAGTATGAAAAGAGCTTCCCGAAACTCAAGATCTTGTTGACTACTGCACCAATTCTTGCCTTGCATGTGGATGGTATGAACTTTATTGTTTATTGTGATGCATCTAATTTGGTTTAGGTGCACTGCTAATGCAGGATAACAACATAATTGACTATACATCAAGACAAATAAAAGTGGACGAACGTAACTATCTGATCCATGATTCGAAGTTCGCTATAGCTGTATTTGCATTGAAGTAGTGGAAGCATTATCTACCTTGGGTCCAGTGTGAAGTGTATACATATTATCTTAATTAACAATACAGGTTCACTCAGAAAGAATTGAATTTGAGGAAAATTAGGCGAATGGAGTTACTCAAAAAATGTGATATTACTATTCTATATCACCCAAGAAAAGCAAGTATTGTGGTTGATGCTCTTTGTAGAAAAGCATGGACCATGGGAAATTTAGCCCACTTATAGGTTTCTACATGCCCACAAGCTTGAGAGGTTCAAACTCTTCTTAATAACTTTATGAGGGAGGAAGTAATTGAGAAATGAGAATTCTTTGCTTGTGTGAAGGCAAGACATTTTCTTGACATGGTTAAAAGAAAGCAGTTTGATGATGAGAAGCAAAAATAAATTCGAGACATCGTATTGCAAGAAGAGGCTAAGGAAGTTTTGATTAATAAAAAAGACATCTTGAAATTTAATAAGCGGGTATGTGTGCCTCGTGTTGATGATTTGACTCATACGAGGCTCATAGTTCTAGTTATTCTATACATCCTGATCTAACCAAGATGTATTGTGATCAGGAACAACATTATTGGTGGAGTAGAATGAAGTTTACATTGTTGATTTTGTTGCCAAATGCCTAATTTCTCACCACGTAAAGTACGATCATTGGACTCCTAGTGGTACACTTTAGAGAATGTCCATTCCTGAATCGTAGTGGGAAAGAATTGCAATGTATTTAGGGGTTGGTCTACCAAAGACATTAGGTAAGTTTGATTCTATTTGGATACTTGTTGACGGATTAACAAAATCTAAAACTTCATTCTAGTCAAGCTGACTTATATCCAAAGAAGTTTGCCAAACTCCATAGCTATGAGTTAGTTCGATTTCATGGAGTTCCTTTCTCCATCATATCAGATAGTGGTACAGAATTTAATTCTATCTTTTGGAGAACCTTTCATACTCAATTAGATACCAGATTGATCTTAGTACTGCATTTCACCCGCAAGTGCTATAGGATATGTTTCGCGCGTACGTGATAGATTTTAGCGTTCATTGTGATCAGATCTTACTCTTGGCAGATTGTTTATACAACAATAACTATTACTCAAGTATTGGTATGTATCCTTTCTTTTTATGGGAGGAGATGTATGTCTCTCATTGGTTGGTTTGATGAATTTTAGGTGATACCTTGGGGTACCGATCTTTCGAGGGAATCTTAGAGAAAGTTAAATTCATTGAGTTGAAGCTTCTAGAAGCTAAGAGCATGCAAATCAGTAGGTAGGGATTTGGGGATTATGGAGGGTGAGCAATTCCTGCTAAAGGTTTCACCCATGAAGGGTGTGATGTAGTTTGGTAAGAGAGGTAAGCTTAGTCCAATATATATATTGGGCGATGAAGTTCTTAAGTGTGATGTGGAGGTGGCCAATGAAGTAGCCTTGCCTCCAGGGTTATCAGAAATGCACCCGATATTTCATGTGTCTATGGTGAAAAAATAGCATGGTGATGGAAACTACATTATTCATTGGGATTCATCCCTACTTAATGAGAATCTTCCTTATGAGAAGGAGCATGTAGCAATTCTAGGTAGGGACATCTGCAAGTTGAGGTCAAAGGAGATTGCATCTATCAAGGTTTAGTGGAAGAATCACATGTTGAAGAGTCCACTCGGGAGAGTTAGGCCAATATGCAAGAATTATATCCACATATTTTTGTCCATTTTGGTACCATTTATTACCATAACCTTTTTTTGATCGTTCGAGAACGAGCGATGGGTAGATTGGTATCGAATGTATCAACCCATTAGGTCTTTTTGAGTACTATAACTTTTTATTTCATATGGATCTTCCAATAAATTCTAAATAGGTATTTTAGTATATTTGTAATTATATTTATATAACTAATGAGGTAATTTTAACAATTAATTTAGCCGGGGGTTAAACAAAATAATATTAAAATTAGTAGTGAGCCATTTTTACCACTTTTATAATTTGTTATGTATAATAATTAAAGTAAAAAAAATAATGTATAAAAACAATACGAAATAAAAGTAGGATGATAATAAATTAGTTGATGATTAATGATTTGTCAATCATTGGCTGATAATGTGATAAATTTGGCTTAGAGTATAGGATAAATTTGGGTTAGAGTTGTCGCTAGTTTTCAAAGACTGAGACTTTAATCTTGAATTTTATTGTGTTCTCATCATATTATAAATTGAGTTTTTATATATTGATATATGTAATTAAATGTTATGTGCATTATATAATTCGAATATGAGTAAAGTAATGATACTTAGAGCAATTGAAACTTGTCCTTATGCTTGAACTTTTGGAAAGTGACTATAGATTTGGGTGAGTTTTTGTGGCTATACATATAGTAATGGTATCTCTAGACTCAATTACTTATGAATTATTCATGTTTAATAGATTGGAAAAGTTTTGAGGTATTGTGGAAAGGAAAAGGTATGGAAAATTAGTTTGCTCGACTTTGATTCATCGATGGAGGTAGGTTAGGGTTTATTCTATGCGATAGATAGACTTTTAATAGTGATTGGTAATAAGTGAGTGATATTGTGAATTTCTCCATGTACTTGGTTATGTGATTTCGATAATTTATGTGTTGTTTGTGATTGGTCTGAAATCCTTAGACCGTGAAATTTATAATCATAAACTTTCTCTATCAAAGTGATGTCTTGAATAAAGTAGGCTCGATGAAATATTGTTAATGAAGTGAAAAGTGGTACTAATAAATGATAAATTAACGTTTTATTTGGACGAGTGCCACGAACCAACATGATGTTATTGAATCGGGTGTCACGTCCCGGCAACATTAAAGGAATACATATATAATATTCAGGTGTCACGTACTTATGAGAGTAAATGTGATGTCTAACATAGAATAGCACGTTACCTGCCAAAAGGAATTGAAAGGATTATGTATATCCATTGAAGAGAAAAGCAGTTCATTTTGAAAGAACAAACAAAATAGCTCTGTAACAAGCAAGACTTGATAAGATGATCTTATACAGGAGTATTCCAACAGAACTCTGCATTTTCAATGTGAAATACTTTCTCACCTGCAACCAGGCCTATCCAAGGAAAAAAATAATCAAATGATAGTTTTCGAATCAGATAAAAGTTTAGCTGTGAGTGTGGTGGAGCTACGGCTCATTAGTTATCACTGCTAAAAAACAGTAAAAAGTGACCTAAACAGCAACCTCAATAATAAGCCACTTTCAAAATTCAAAGTTCACTAAACTTCCAACTTTATGAAACTAATGTAACATACTTGTAAATACTTGGTGATCCATTATCTTAGTAATCAAATTGTCAACTTGTTCTACTTTAATCATGAAGCATATTGAAAGAATATTATCTTCAACTTAGAGTTATCTTTTCATGGCTGCAAGCAAAAATTATTATATAAAGTAATTGTCGCAGGCATTATGAAAGGCACTCAGCTGACTTGCGTTTTCATGTGCTAAAAAGGACATTTTATGTTTTTATCCTCCAGCTTGTGTGACTTGTATGTTGAGTCTGTGGTTGTGGCCTTGTGGGTATCATTAGGATACTTGGAGATTATGAATAATGAAAATAATTGGATGAGGGACAGACAGTAGGGTCTATGGTTTGGGAGAAATTATCCTTGTAGCTAACTGAAACATTTACCTTAAAAAAGACTAGAGCCCATTTGGATTTACTTTTTGATGTGTTTTTAAGCTAAAACACCTCAAGTACTTTTGGAGTGTTTGGATAAGTTTGAAAAGTATTTATAAGCACTTAGCTTTAAACTAAAATTCTACAATTAGGCCAAATACCATAAATTATATAGTTGTTGGCTTCAGAGTAGAAAATTAAAAGTAAACCAAACAAACTCTATAGAGAATACCAAAGTTCTCAAACAATCATGCAAACTTCACCTAATATTCAAATAACACTTGCAATTGCTCGATAATAAACTAAGTAGTTTATAAAAGATCGTCATATTTATATCGTGGAAAAACAAATAGAAATTTGATGAACAAGCCAATTACGCTGGCAAGACCAATTCATAAAAATTCCCAAAACTAACTAAGCGTCAAGTTTTAATTATAAATCACCCATAATTAAAATTTATGTACTTTTTCCCCTACAAAGAGAACCAATAAACATGAACTACACTATATAATGCCATAATCTAAAATCATACATGTTACAGTGATTCATTTCATAAATTTTTGTAGAAGAAACCTTCATCACACGAACAGTGCAATTGGAGAAGAAAGAAGGAGAAGAAATGTCTGTTCTTTTGAAATTAGTATATATATATCCTATTACATGGGATCGAAATTGACCCACATGGGTATCCCAATATAATTATTTCATGTCACTATTATTATTTGGTGGATTTCTTTTTTTATTTAACCAAGCTCCTGAGGTCTCTTTCTTTAAAAAAATACCTAAAAAAATATTTAGTGGAATAGCGACCTCATAAGGTCTTTTTTTAGCGACCTATTTTTAGGTCTTTTGTATCTGTTTTTAATCGTTATACTCTAGTCCAAGTATTTGAATTGGCTAAGGGTATCACTAAGACTTGTAGTTTACCAGGTACTTTGGACTATTTTTAGACTTAGAAAGGAAGAAAACTTGTGATCAGCATCCAAACCTAGGGTTTTAGGATCCAGCAGGCTATCCAACCGCAACAACTTTTAGACTTTATACTATGCCTTTGTCAGGTGTTGGTGTACGATTTATGCCCATATATTTTACGCATAATGAGGAGCATAAGAGGTTTGAGAGGTTCTAGGAGATAGATCCACTTTAGTTTCATAGTGGACAAGGAAAGAGTAAGTTGCCATGAGATGTTACAATATATGGAGTTGGTGGAGTCTAGCATTGTGGATTACACTACTTTTCACATGTGTGGCCAATCCGTGAAGTGGTGGCGGTCTGATGTCGATACTAGACCAACGGGTTCATTCCCTGTAACTTGCAAGAAGAGAAGTGGAGTCATTTTGAGTACTTGACTTGAGATGATATTTTAGATCAATTTTTGGAAGAGATTTCATGCCTTGTATCACCATGCTTTGGTGATTTTGCTAGATGAAACTGAGAAAAATTCAATTCATTAGAAGTTTGACTTATTATATTTGTGTAGTAACTTATCAGACAACCTCGTCTGGAGATTCTTTTTCAAAGAGCAGTTATTTGGTCATGGAGCTTTAGATTATGCACCACAAGGAATTTATGGATTTGACGAGCAAGAGGCCTTGCAATTCTTGTTATTTTTGTGGTACCTCATCTGAAGGTTTCATCCCCGGTTCAGTATACATGTTCATACAATTATTCAATCATCTTAGAGAGGATATTTTAGACAAGGTTTCTACAACTTTGATCAAGACTTAATTGGGTTGGTATTAGAGGTTTTCAGGTTATGGTGACCATTAACTATATTCCTATTCTTATATTCATATTCTACTCCTACTATGGTGTGGTGCATAAGGAAAAATCAATAGAGATTTCTCCAGATTTTGAGTGGGAGGCCGACATCAATAGTGTTTTGTAAATTTTGTTTCTTCATCATGTTTTTTATAAAATAAAATTTGGAAAATTCTTTTTTAAAAAGTGAGTAAAATTATAAATTCAACTTGGAACAATTTCATAACAAAACACTAATATCATAAAAAAGTTATTTTAAGAAAGTGAATATGATTTATATACCATGACTTTTATGAGAAAATGCAAAAATAAATAAGAAATCACTTATTTCTTTTTATCATATTCACATTAGTTGATCTTGATTCATTTAAACCATATTTGATAAAAATAAGAATTTATTAATCTACAACTACTCATTAACGCAAGATATGCCTATTTTAAGAAGATGAAAATTGGATGATAATTGACCAAGTACTTGAGTTCCTCAACAAAAACACTCAAAACTTTTCTTTAAAAAAGGGATAAAGTTGAAGAAGGTATAATGTTCTCATGTTCAGCCTGACGTCATGGATTAGAAAATCGGGAAATGATGGCGTACAAATTCTCAAATTCCATTTTCTATTGACGTCGATGTTTTCTTAATTTTCATATAGGGAATGTTAGGTTAGGTATGAAAGTTGAAAAAAAGAGTTTTAAGTGAATATATCAGACAAATTTTACTGATGAATAAAATGATGAGAGTGCATTCATAAAGTTGATAACATATAAACTTACAAAGACTTTCATAAAGATTTTTGGACAGAGCAAGACAAACTAAGGATACTCTATCTTTTTCATAAATCCCTCTTTTTTATTCTATTTAATAATTTTTTTACTTATAATGTTTAAAGTATTATGAGTTTTCGCTAATATTTTATTTGATCCACATTTGTGATGATTTTTACAAAAATAAAATTATCTAGGAGATACAAAATATTTTCAATGATATATTATCTTTTATAAGGTTTAGGTGTATCTAGGAGATACATGATATAGTCAAAGATATATTGTCTTTTCTAAAGCTTAGATGTTGGAGCACAAATAAAGTATCACAAATTTGTACAATCTTCAATAGTTTCTATTTTATTTCAAATAAAATGTTCTTTATTCAATTTTATCATTAAAAAAATTATCACTAAACATCAAAACTCCATTGTTAAAATATTTAGGGAAAATATTTAAACAATAATATCATATTATATAATTATATAAAAGAAAACATTAGGCACGCTTACATAGCTCCACCACAAACAAGATTCTCTTTTAATTTATTTATTTTAAAAACTAACATTCGCCTTTCATAAAAGTTGTAACTTTTATGAAAAGTTACGACATTAATGAAGAGTTGTGACTTTTATAAAGATTTACAACTTTTTTGAAAAGTTGTGACTTCAATGAAAAGTTGAGACTTTCATAAAAAGTTACGGCTTTTATGAAGAGTTGCGACTTTTATGAAAAGTTGTGACATTACCGAAGTGTTGCAACCTTTTCAATTAGTTGTAAAATTTCTGATAAGGCACGATAAATATTCGTCCGCACCATCCTTTGTTCATACAATAAATAGAAAGTTTTCCTCTCATTTTAGAAAACAAAAATTCCGAATCTCCTCTTGTTCCTCTACATAATTAAATATTTATGTACCTTGCTCCTGTTGAGTGGCTAACAGGCATCACTGCTTATGTTACAAATCTTGAATGTATTTTTACAGTCATTAATTTGTGTGTATATATTATTAAGATAAAAGATAATAATCTCTATGTTCCTTTACATTGTTAGTGGTTCTTATTACATATTCTTGTGTGTAAGATAATATAGAGTTTTAGGCTTAATGCCCGATAGATTTTAGGGATTATTTTACAAATTCTGCAATTTAAATTTCTCGCGCGAAGCGCGGATATTTTTACTAGTTAGCTACATAATTTTAATGACGAAATTCTTAGATAATACATGTTTTTCTTGTAAAAATTACTAATTGTTGTTAGCTTTGATAATTGGCTCCAAATAATTCTTTATTAGTTTTTTCTACTTTCATTGCCAAATCTATGTTGTAAATCTATCTTTTTTGTACCGTAAAAAACTATTAAAAGGAAAAAATTAATTTTGATAAGTCAAATTGTTTAAATCCTATTATTGTTGGTACCTTTTCTAACTAGAAATTGTTCTATATTTTAAAAATAAAATTGTAAGGACCCTTAAACATTAATTAAGGTGTCTAGAGCCTCACATGTGCCTAAAAATATTAATAATAATGTTAATAAGGTTTTTTAGAATGTGTATAACTGATTTGAACTGATTTGGAGGTCACACATCTAAGAACATTCAAGACGTTCGAAAGTTAGTCTTTGGATGTACTTGTGTGTGCTAGTGTGCCTTTGCATATTTTACGTTATTTTTGGTGCTAAAATTGATAGGGGAGGACCTTAACATGGGTATTATCGTATTTAGGTTCGAAACGTTTGGGAAAGACTTTCCAAGGATCACCCAAAGGGTCCTGTAGGAGGACCCAAACGTTGCCTTGACACTGCCTTGGCAATGTCCAAATGACGACCATGCAATCAGCATATTATGCCTTCATCGACGCCCCGTCGATTGGGGGTGTTCCTCAAAACATAGAAGTGTGAGCCAGCCACCCCAGGAAGGAGTCTCAGTCGCAAACGACAGAGCATCAGGACGGCTCGTCGATCAGACGACACTCCGTTGGCTGCCCTCCGTCGATGCAGCCTGCAACTGCTTGCCATGCACGTTTTAGCATTTTTGTTAATGCTGATATGATCCGTATTAGATAGGTCCATTATCCCACTTCATGAACCCATTATCCCACTTATGGGAATGTAGTTAACTACCCAAAGGTAGTTAACTATCCATTATCCAATTAATAGGAAAGTGGTTAATTACCCGTTATCCCACTAATGGGATAATGGTTAACTACCCATTATCACACTACATGAATCCACTATCCTACTACTCTAATGGTTGCTAACTTCCCATAACCTCTCAACCGTTCTTGATGGAAGCACGATTATAAATTTGTCATTTGGTTCAACGGTCCCTAAGAACATTACTTCTGAAAAAACTCTGTACCATCTAAGAGTGAGGTTTTAAATGATTAGAAGATTTTTGAAGAAATGGAGAATTCTAGACTCCGACTATATAGCTAAAAATGGTTGGAGGTATATCGATCACTCTATATTTCGTTGCATCGTTGCTCTATAATGTCTGTAATTTGGCATAAGAGACATTGAATTTACTCTGCTTTGTTAATTGTCGGAATTCTCTAAAATCGCTCAAAAATAGTTCTTAAATATTCAGGTCTTGTTTTAAAATTTTTGAAAATATTTTCTAATAATAAAAAGCAAAGAGATTGTTGTTTTGTTGCATAATGTTCAGCAATAAATCTTGTATATGATTTTGAGTTATATTTAGTGATTCATATAATTTTATTGATTGGGATTTAGCCACAACAATCTTAATGAAATGATATTATATATTATATGATGGATCACTAAAAGAAACAAATGTCTAAGTGATCTAGAATTTATTTGATTAAAGTTTAGTCACGACATCTTTAATTGAATAAAATTTTAGATGTTAAGGATTACATAAAAAAACATATTTGACATTAGAATTGTAATTAATTATGCATGATATGATAACTTAAATTCTTTATTATTAAGTTAAATAATTAATTAAGATGAAATATTAAATCCTTTTCACAATTACCCACAAGAATTATGAATGAGAGTTGAATAGTTTTGTCATAAAGATAGAATATTATGCTACTACTTGATAATTTTATCATAAATATAAATCTAATTGAATTAAAAATTTAGCTCACATGCAATTTTTATGTCAGTAGATTCAACTTTATATTACTTGCCTCAAATTTATTTAAGTGTGTGTGTGTGTATATATATATATATATATCTCTATATATATATATATATATATATATATATATATATATATATATATTGCAGTTATGCAACATGCAAATTTCTCTGATATTTGTTATATTCCCAAACTAAAAGATTGTGAGAAATGATAGAGGTGATGAATATCATGGTAAATATATAGAAGATGGACAAGCAGAAGGTATGTTTGCGATGTTTGTTCAACAAAATGGGATTATTGCCCAATATACTATGCCTAGTTCTCTAGATCAGAATGGTGTAGCAGAAAGAAGAAACTGAACATTATTGGACATGGTGCATAGTATGTTAAGTAGCTCTAAGCTACCTAAATCCTTTTGGATTGAATTTATTAAGACAACAACGTATATATTAAACTGAGTTCCAACCAAGGCTGTTCCAAAGACGCCTTTTGAGTTTTTCAAAGGTTGGAAACCTAGTTTGACACATATACCTGTATGAGGATGCCCGTCTGAAGTTAAAATTTGCAACCTACAAGAAAAGAAACTAGACAGAAATCCTAGGACCATTAGTGGATATTTCATTGGATATGCCTAAAGGTCTAAAGGATATAGATTCTACTGTCCATCTAACAGTACAAGGATTGTGAAATCAAGAAATTCAAAATTTCTTTAAAATGACTTAATTACTAGGAGTGATCAAATTCAGAATACAATATCTATAAGAGATCAACCTTCCACTTCAAGTCAAAAATTGATTGTTGTACATAATACCCCTCAAGTTTTATTTGGTGTTGAGCAAACAATCAATGATTCCACAAGTTGCTAACTACATGGATATAGATCAAGTTTTTCAAGTAATTCCTGAAATTATTAAACAACCAGTTGAACAAAATGTTCCACAGGAAAATGTTGGTGCAACATTGAGAAGATCTTACTAGAGAAAGAAAATCAACAATTCCTAGTGACTTTGTTTTATATTTGCCAGAATATGACATTGGAGTTGAAAATGATCCTCAATCTTTTTCACAAGCCATGAATTCTAAAGAGTCTAAATTGTTGTACAATGACATGAAAGAAGAGATTAATTCTACGAAAACTAATGAGGTTTGGGATCTTGTCGATTTTCCTAGTGGTGTTAAAACCAGTGGATGTAAATGAGTTTTCAATACTAAAGAGGACTCGTCAGGAAACATAGAAAGATATAAACCAAGATTCGTTACTAAAGGATTCGCTCAAAAGGAAGGAATTGATTACACAGAGACATTTTCTCCTTTGTCTAAAAAAATTTCCTTGCGCATAATATTGACATTAGTAGCATACTTTGACTGAGAATTGCAATAAATAGATGTAAAGACCGCATTTATCAATGGTGATCTAGAGGAAGATGTTTATATGAAACAACCCGAATGATTCACCTCTAGTAATGGTGAGCACTTGTTATGCAAGTTAAATAAATCCGTATATGAACTAAAACAAGCTTCCCGTCAATGGTATTTAAAATTTCATAATTTTATCTCTTCATTCGACTTTGTTGAGAACATTATGGATCAACGTATATATCATAAGATCAGTGGGAGTAAAATATATTTCTTAGTTCTATACGTGGATGATATCTTACTTGCATTTAATGATAAGGGAATGATACATGAGGTGAAACAATTTCTCTCTAAGAGTTTTGATATGAAAGACATAGTTGATGCATCCTATGTTATTGGTATTAAGATTCATTGAGATAGACATCAAGGTACCTTAGGTTTTCTCAAGAATACTATATCAATAAAATTTTAGAGAGGTTTCGAATGAAAGATTGTTTACCAAGTGTAGCTCTTATCATGAAGGGTTACAAGTTCAATTTGAATCAGTGCCCGAAGAACGATCTTGAGAGGGAACAAATGAAGGACATTCCTTACGCTTCTGTTGTCGAAAGCTTGATGTATGCTCAGGTTTGTACAAGACCAGACATATCATTTGTTGTTGGAATGCTAGGAAGATATTAGAGTATCCAGGTCTTGACCTCAGGAGAGCTCCAAAGAAAGTCTTAAGATATCTTCAAGGAACATAAGACTACATGCTTGTGTACAAACAATCAGATTACTTAGAAGTCATTGGCTACTCTGATTCAGACTCTGCTGGCTGTATTGATTCACGGAAATCATTTTCAAGATACATATTTATGTTAGCCGGTGGAGCTATATCTTGGAGAAGTGACAAATAGACTCTAGTTACTAATTCTACTATGGAGGCTGAGTTCGTTTCTTATTTCAACGCTACCTCACATGGTTTATGGTTAAAGAGTTTTATTTCTGGACTTAGAATTGTCGACTCTTTATCTAAGCCATTAAGGTTATATTGTGACAATTCAGTTGTTGTCTTTATCGCTAAGAATAATAAAGTGGTAGTCGAAGCAAGCATATAAACATCATCTAGCCATAAGGGAACGTGTTAAATAAGAAAGTGGTCATTGAATACGTTAGCACTTAACTAATGTTAGCTAATCCTTTAACTAAAGTCATTCCACCACAAAAAATTACAGATCATGTAGTCCCAATGGGACTGAATCCCACTACGTAAATTTTTTTTGTAACAATTAATGTTTACCAAAGGCTATTTTATATTATATTTCTCGCTAACTGTATGCACATTCAGTTTTTTTCCAGAAATATCACTATAGTATGGACCTTGAATAAATATTGAGTTCATTCATTTAATAACATGGGTTAAAATTTAGAGATATAGGGCATTGTGATTCATGGAAGATACTGCTCACTGCAAGAGAAACTATCACCACGATTTGTGTACTATATTTCATTAATGGGATTAGAATATACGGACCAAGTGGGAGAATGTTAGAAGTTTTGTTAATGCTGAAATCTCCGTATTACATGGGTCCACTATGCCACTTCATGGACCCATTATCCCACTAATGGGAAGGTAGTTAACTACACATTATCCCATTAATAGGAAGGTAGTTAACTATCCGTTATCCCACTAATGGAAAAGTGGTAAATTACCCATTATCCTACTACATGAATCCACTATCCTACTACTATAGTGGTTGATAACTTCCCATAACCTCTTAACCATTCTTGATGGAAGCACGGTTGTAAATATGTCATTTGGTTCAAAGGTCCCTAAGCACAGTACTTCTAAAACCTACATACCATCTAAGAGTGAGGTTTTGAGTGCTTAGAAGATCTTTGAAGAAAAGAAGAATTGTAGAATCCGACTATATCGCTAACAATGGCTAGAGGTATGTCAATGACTCTATATTTCCGCTGCATCATTGCTCTATAATGTCTAATAGTACGCTGTCCATTAAAGGGTAAATGATAAATTCAATCAACGTACAAATAGACCCTAGGCAGTTATTTTATCTATTTTTGAGTATATTACTTTAGTTAATAACATCAAAACCGCATTCCCAAAATTTATTCATGAAATTTCATTATTCCCTATCAAAACAAACTCTCTCTAGAAACCTCCAATGGAGATGAAACTAAAGAACATCTTAGAGGTTGGATTTTCATGGTTTCTTCATCAAGTTATCATCGTCATGCTATGTAATGAGCTAAATTAATCCTTCATCCTTAGTTATCCATTCACCTAATGAGTTTCTTCAAAGGTTTTAAAATAAGATTTTATGATCCAAATCCTTATCTTTCAATATAGCCATAGGTTCATTGTCAAATTGATTTCAAAAGCATCCTAATCATGAATTGATGATTGTCTAATTCTTTAATGATGAATTTCAATCCAAATTCATGAAGAACCCATCATCCTCATATTTTCTCAATTTAGCCTATAATGAGGGCATTATGATCTTAATGTTAGGCTGATTGAATTGTGGTTCGATTACTTTATTATGTATATTGCTATTGTTTTCTATATGAATTCATGGTGAATTATTGGTAATTTATCAATTATGATCAAATCTTGGAGAATTTATAAGATTGCCTTATTTCCTCTACATTGCATAAAATTGGTAGTTGAATTGGCCTTGAATGACATTAAGTGGTATGGTCCACTTATGGTGGAGGTGTTACTTCATTTTCATTCTATATATGTTATGATCATGTCCTTTAAGACAAATTGATGTATTGTGAGTGTGTGGTTATGATGATCACACAATGTGAAGGTATATGTCTAGTTTCCAATGATAGTATCATGTTTTAGGTGTTGATAATGTCTACTACGTTTGAATGAAGGTGTTAGGGTTCGGAATGGTCTATGTGTCTACCGTTGATGAAATTATATTGATGGATAACCCCCTATCTATGTACCCCTAAATTAATGTGTTGTCTAAAGCATGGTTAGGAGTCTTATATTCAAATCTCGAATATGTCTTCTCTCATAAGCTATAATGTGGTGTGTGGTCTATGCATGAATGTGTATTGTGATTTTTAGAGGGTGGATGCCTCAATATTATGTTAATAGTCATTATGCGATCATGTTGACCAATGTACACACACTCACATTTCATGCATATGTATGAGTAGGATAGATTCATAGTGTCTAATGAAAGGATAATTCTCATATGCATTATTGTCTATTACTATGCATGTAAAGTATATGTTCATGAAAGTGTGAAACTGTATCTTAACTAGGATGACTTGTTAGGTGTTCTAGTATGGATAAGAGTATGAGACTTTTCCTAAACATTGCACATGTGTACCTTGATAAAATAATTCCCAAGGTGATTACACTATGTACATGAATATGAATGCATGATTAACCTTTGAACATGAAATTAAAGTATATGTTATGATTTCAAGTATGTGATCTTATGAAGTATGTATATCTGTAGTGTATAAATGTTGTATGTGAAAGGTTTCCTCATATATGAACAGATACACACAAAAATGAATGCATACATGAAGAATGTCTGATAATCTAGTAAAGTAGGGTCCTTGGAAAGGTATTCTCAATTGTACTCTAAACTAGATTGTGCTTGAATATGCTATGTCCATGCAAACGGTTTTCTCACATGAGTTAGGTCGATAAAAGGACAGTTCTCATCTATAACCTTTAAGCTATGCATATGAGGGGTTAATCTCCTAAAGCCTAATTTTATGAAAGTAATATTAATAAAGACTTTTCAAACAATGAACTTAGCTTATCACCGAGTGAACTTGACAATGATAGTTGTTGACTCCCCTTGGAGGGATATTCACCCTATAATTTCTCATGAGATGAGGACTCCAACGCTAATGGGCATGTAGAGGGTCAAGGCATATATCCTAGTTCCTTAACAATGTTTCCCACATAGGACCTAGCAAGTGGATCCATATAATATGCTAGCATGATGTTTATTTTCTACCTTGGCAAGTAGATCATGTCATTTCGATGTGGGGTGCCATGACACTAGATTTCATGTTTAGTTCACATGGTTTTATTGTCGTTTAAGGCTAGGGTTTCCCTAAAGTTAAATGGAAAATGGAAGTAAAGTAATGAACTTTATTTAAGATAAGCTAAGGAAAGTTGCTTAGTGTAGGTGAAGGTATGAGACTTACCTATGCATTGCACAAGTAGCTCTTAAAGGGAGTTCTAGGAAGGTGTGCCATATGTATATGTATATGTATACGCCTTCTATGCATGACATTATGGTAATGACCTACTTCTATGAGTATGAATCCTATTGTGTCTATATGATGAGGTTTTACTTTAGATGCATAATGTTGGTCTTATAGACTATATGATGAGGTCTTACATTACATGTATGATGTTGGTCTTACTTGTGATATGATCAAGGTCCTACTTATGCATGTAGTTGACTGTAGTTGTCATGTTGATGTACGTAGTAAATGATAAGGCTTGTGGTCTTTATGAGTAAGGTCTTATGATGTTTTAATGAAATAAAGTCCAAGCATGTATTTGTTGACTATTGCCTATTATCATGTTATTTGTACTGTTGACTTGTATAAGGTCTTATGATGTTTTAATGAAATAAAGTCCAAGCATGTGTTTGTTGACTATTGCCTATTATCATGTTATTTGTAGTGTTGACCTGTATTTTATCTTGAAATGTGTCTCCTATGTGGAATATGAAGTATGTTGGGTCATATGTGAAATATGTGTCTCATGATATGTTATATTTCTGTGAATATCTATGTTTGAAATTAATAAAGGTTGTATGAATGTTCACCTTCGTGACGTTAAGACCATCTCCAACCCATCTCTAATTTACTCTCCATTCTTTATATTTGGAGAGTAAAATAGATAATAAGTTCTCCAATCACTCTCTATTTAACTCTCTATTCTTCAATTATAGAGAGGTGTTTGGTGAACTACTTTTTACCTTTCTATTTTACTTTTTTATTATTATAATATTATTTCTATTATATTACTAATTAAGGTTTATCATTTGTAATTATTTTCTAATATAATATAACATTTAACAAGTTACTACTTCCGCCAAATTAATACTACTTCCGCCGAATTAATCATTTTTATTCTATTTTTTAAAAGAAAATGTCACTTTAAATATGTGACTTAAAAGTATTTTATTATTAATTATATTATAGAAGATTATTAATTAAACCTCTAACATTTGTCTTTTTTTATGTAACATAACATCTAAAACATATTATTGTATTTTTAATTTTTTTTTGTTTTAATATTTATTTAGATAATAATTATATTTCATTATGGAATATGCACAAAATTAACATGATAATTCAAACAATTTACTTTTCATGTTATAGTGATAAATTATAAAATTATACTTTTTAAAATAGTATGAAAATATTTGATTCAATAGTTCAAAATGGAATATGGGAAGTAAATTAGTACACGAAAGTATTGAATACAAGATCAAATTGTTAATTTGTACAATTTTTAGTTACACACAAAAAATGCTCATTTTACACTCTGTAATATATTAATAGAACACTCATAAGAGTAACGTAATAATTTTGAAAGATGAGTATTTATGTAAAATTTAAAATAATATTTATAGTAATACAAAATTTATGATGCAACTATATTTCATTAGGGATCCCCCTTTTATTCGAATCGTCGATCAATATGTATTATAAATAATATTTATCGCAATTCATGTTATTTACAATAAAATATAATTTTGTATTTAAAAAAGAATTTGAAAAAAATAAAAAAATAATTACATAAAGACTATAGAGTGATTATTTTCATAAAAAAATTATTGATATTATGAAATAAAAAATAAGAATGAAATATAAGTAATAATATAACATTAAGGAGAGAGAAAAAGTTAAATAGAGAATTGAGTTTGAGTTGATTGACTGAAAAAGAACTCTGTAAAATAGAGGGTAGGGTTGGAGATCCCCTAAGGTGGTGCTTGAGTGTGGACAGTGGATTTAAACACCATTCATGCATTGCACCAAGTGTTACTAGAGGGTTACTTTGGGAGTTAATGAATTAAGGTAAAAGAAGATAATGTTATAAGTATGATTGATATGTGGATTTGGTGTGTTAACATGGATAATGTCTACACCTATATGAAGTATATGAAGTATATTGTTTAATTGTGCCAATATTTATGAAGATTCTTTAAAAGAAAAAAGCATGTTGCATGATTTCTAACAAAATATCCTCTTTACATGGCATATTTTTGCATTGTTGTCATACTTAGTGCATTCCTGTACTATTATCATTCTTCTTCATCTTTTTACACTAAGTGTAGGTGATGGATGACTAGAGGATGTCTCTTAAAGTGAAGGGCTTTATACATGTTTCCAAGCTCAAGAAAGGGACTTATGCTTCAAGGATTTCCTATGTCAAGTTATTATTCAAAGTTTATGTAATAGCTTATTTATTATTTATGTTGTTAAGGGTCGTGTCCCTATTCTACTCTATTGAAATTGAATCTAAGAAGACAAAAGAGACTTAGAGTCTAACTATGTATAATGGCTATTTTATGTTTATATGAAGTGATGATTCTAGCATATGATGCGTTATTAAAGTTTTAAATATTCCGCTAGATTTCCTATGACAATCTGATGAATGAAGTCTATGGGTTGGTACAAGACCTCTGTGAGGTCAAGTACGCCATCTTACTTCTACGGGGTGCTCCCCGGTCGTGGAAAAATAAAATTCGGTTTAGAGAAAGAGAAATGGAGGAGGGAATTACAAGGTAGGAGTCAAATCCTCACCGATAAATTGAATGTTCATCTAGTCAACCAACATAACTACTAAGATTCAACAACTAGCAATATGTGACGATCATTATTTCTCAAAGAATCTCTAAGATTATTTATAATCTCTCTTCAAATGCGTATTTTATTATTCATTTCTATCAAGTTCTTATAATTTCCGTTAATAGTAATGTGAGGATTAAATTATATATTCAGATTTTTCAATTACAAGTTGACAATAAAAAAGTAATATAATTATTGAAATCTTTATTTATACTGTAGTTTATGCAGGAAAATGTTTCCGAATTTTTTCATACAAGAAGCTATAGAAAGAATAATGTTTCATGAAGAGAAAAGGGTTGATAAATTCTATTGAAAAAATGGAGAATATTAACAAAGATTTCATAAAAATCCTTGATGTGATGAGATCTCGCAGGCATTGTTATCTTTTAGACTCTCGACTTCCCAAGACAGGTAAATACATTACTAATCTATATGTTATGGTTTCTTATATTTATATTTGTATTTTAATAGAAAAATGCATAAGTATCCCCTCAACTGATGCCGAAAATCTCAGAGACACACTTATATTATACTAAGGTCCTATTACCCCCTGAATTTATTTTATAAATAATTTTTTACTCCTTTTCGACCTACGTTGAACTTGTTTGAACGAAATGTCAACACACACTAAGCTAGCGCCAGGTAGGTCGAAAAGGGGTAGAAAATTATTTATAAAATAAGTTTAGAGGATAATAGAACCTTACTATAGTATATGGGTGTCTCTGAGATTTTGGGCATAGGTTGAGGGGGTACTTGTGCATTATCCATATTTTAACTATAAACTAAAAAATTGACCTTTAAAAGGAACTTAATTAAAACGTGAAGAAATTTGAACTTCATATATTTTTATCTTTAAATACATGATTACTTTGACTACACATGAAACAAATAAATTCTAAAACTTGTGGTCTTAAATACGTTGTAATATTTGTGTGGCTATAAAAGTTTTCACTAACAGTGAAATAAATAATGTATAGCTGGATTATTTTCAAATATAGACATATTTAACAGATTGATAATATAATGGTGCTACATAAAATCAGAAAAAAGGAAGAACCTAACATGTTTAATACAAAAAGTCATTTTTTTCCTTTAAAACACATTGTGAGGTCAAATATACAGTGTAAGGATCATAAAACATGGATTATATATTCATTATTAGTGCTAATATTTATATTTTTTTTCAAAAAGGTCTATGTTATACTACACATATTAATAACCGTATGGATTTACAGATTATTCAAAACAAGTTAGCACAAGGTGTTTTATTGGGTTATGAAGGTAATTAGGCGTCATGCAGAATCTTACAATTGTAGATCATATGTTGATAAAGTAGCCGACACATAAAACTATACTAAAAGACATTATATTATTATATGATAAGTCCAATTGACCTACATAATTAAAACAAATAAAAGGTATAATGCACAAGTACCCCTCAACCTATGCTCAAAATTTCAGAGTCACACTTATATTATACTAAGGTCCTATTACCCTCTTGAGCTTAATTTATAAATATTTTTCACCCCTTTTGGCTTACGTGACACATTCTAGTGGGCCCAGCATGTGCTGACATTGTTTTTCAAACTAATGCCACGTAGGACGAAAAGTAGTAGAAAATTATTCATAAAATAAGTTCAGGGGGGCAATAAGACCTTAGGATAGTATAAGTGTGTCTCTGAGATTTCAAGAATAGGTTGAGGGGGTACTTATTCATTTTCCCCTAATAAAAAGATGTTAACTATAGAGATTAAAATTTCCCCATAAACAAGACTCTCCAAACGACTACATCGTGGATCCTATTGTGTTATGCTATAACAAAGGGATCTTTAATTTATAGCTCTATAAACTTTTCCGCGAAGAAAAGAATAAACCAAATATGGATGAAATTAAATTTTCTTTTTGAAAAATTAAGCATTTGTGGTGATATTTTGACTTTTATGTAAGGGAAAAAAATAAACTTCAAATAAGGAAAGAAAATCACGACAAAACCCTAACATTTTTTTGAACTTGAAAATTGTCAATTTCTTTAATGATCTCTTATAGATTTTCAAAAAATTCATTATTTATTACCCGAATGAAACTCTTCAAAATTCTGTTGCGCTTGAACTTGGAGTCATTATTGTAAGAGAAATGACTAAGAGTTCCTAATTTATCGCAAAATTTGGTGTGGATTAGATGCAACAGATGTCCAGACTAAAATTGGAGAAAAGGGGAATAATGCACATAACAAAGGTCAAAAATTTGAAATTTACTTCATCTCCATTAAAGACTCACTCCACTTCACTTGCTATACAATTTTTTACTTAAATAGTCTTGCCTATTCAAAGTAAGATACGTAAATATTGAAGATGGAAGGGTAGGTAAGGTAAGAATTCTCTATATTCCCTTTAGCTAATGATGAAAGAGAATGTGGACCATTTTTCTCGAGATGATAATATTATGCACTCCTAATTTGATGCGCGTAATTTTTTTCGTAGCTACTAAAAAAGTCAAAGGTATAATTGATAAGTAGGACACCTGACATCGATCTATAATCTTCATGTATATTTACTTGTTCACGCGTTCTTCATGCAAGGCGATTCAAACCAAAGGAAGGGATTTCTACCTCTAAGTCTATGACATAAGTACTTGATCATTAGACGGATTTCAATGTTTACCAGGTTCCTCTACTATAAAATTTTAATGGTTATGGGGACATAAATCATCTTTGGTCGTCATTGTGCATGAAAATTCATTGAGAGAATCAAAAAACTCGATTTGTATTGTTCTAAAATTTTTGGAGGAGCAAGAAAACTCTTTAGGATTACTTCATCTTTGATGATTAATACATCTCACATGCTATAATTATCAACAATATATAGAAATTTGATTGACTACACAAGCCGAATGTAAGTAGTTGTGAAAGGGCGATGAAGGTATTTACAATATGAGGAACACATGAAAATCTTGACAACTCCATATTTTAATTGTTTTGAAAACATTACATGATTAACATTCCTTTACCATATTCTGATACTTTCTACACTAACCTTTTTCTTAGAAGAAACTTTTTGGTCGTATAGTCCATTTTATTAATTAACCTAAAATGAAAATAAAATTTTGGCCCAACCCAAAATAAAACAATCTATTTCTAATATCATTAGGGTAAAACCCACTTTCATTAAACCTATCTATAAATGCTAACTTTAGCTTCCTCTTGATTTCTTCTCACTGTGTTGCCTCCTTGCTCACGACAAAATGTTACTCTACTCCTTCTCTTGTGGGTCGTACCTGATCTACAATATAATGTTCTCATCTCTCTTCTTCTCACACAAGATGTGTGACTCATTCAAGGTAATGTGACTCCTATCTTTTTTTTCCTTCTCTTTTTCATCACCGATCTAACTCTTCATTATTTCTGCAGGTGAAAGTGCTTTTTCTTGTAAAAGATTACTCTTTTTATTTTTTGAAATTTTCTTTCGAGTTTAAATATCGGGTATAAGAGAATCAAAGGAAACTCTTCCATTTCTTACCTAGAAAATGTTAATTACCCTATTCCAAATCACAAATGTAGTCATTACACATTTTTGATATATATTTAGTGATTGATTAAAATATGTGGCATTATAAGTTGTGGTGTCCTATACATATAATGACGGCATAAGGATTAGTCATCATGGATATTAAGGCCATCAATTCGATTCAAAGTAATTTGAAATCTTAGAAGATTAATGAATGAATCATGGAAGGTGTATTATATACTAAAACGGAAATTTAAGTAAGAGATGACTACATTTTTAAATAATTAATAAACTAGACTTTCCATGGTTTTAGCTCAAGGGTATTATTATAACTAGATTAGCTTAGTGTATCTACTATTATAAATTGTAGAACCTAGTGTTTATTTTAGTGGTTGGTTTTTGAATAAACATTTGTTGTTTAGGCTTCTTTGTGAGTTTGGAGAAACCTCATATCTCTAAATTGGATCCTCTCGATATGTCTTCACTTGTATGGGTTCCATTTCTTTTCACCCCCAGAGTTTATTCTAGTAATCAAATGTGCTTTAGTTGCTAGATCATCTCTTTTTCTTCTAAATCTCTTTGTGTTTCTTTATATTTCTTGATAATATATTTTATTTGTTTGATTGTAGTTCACTTTATTCTTATTGTATCTAGAATTACATTCATTGATATCTTTACCTCTTCCTTTAATTTTCTTAAACAATATATCTTTCTTGCTTGATTGTGGTAGATAGTAAGTAAGTCTATCCTTCAAGGCATAAACAAAAGAAATCACTATGTTTTTTTGCCACTGTTGGAAATTGTACTCACTTCCGACTAGGTAATCTTTTGATTTTATGGTAAAAAAATTATATTTTTTATGCAAAAAGAATTTTCCTCTAGTGAACAATACATTGTATTGCGTTTTATTATGTTCCATGAACCTACTACTCTAGGTAGATATTAAGTGAATTTTGGTGCACCTCTAATATCTGAAGATCTTTATGTCTTCATAATCGAATTATTAGGTCAAGGTAGTATGGTATTGAAAGTATAATGTATACATGTCACCTTTACATCCATTCCTCCGTGTCCTCATCCAAAAAACAAAGATAATCTATTCCAACTAGCTTTGAATTGACACGTTATTGTTGTTTATGTCAATATTTTCTTGACAAATTCCTTTCTCATAATTTTCGCATAATGTCTAATAATGTAAACCTTTTATACTAGTATAATAAATATAGTGCTTGCTTTGATCACTTAAAATTGTTAGTTTGGCGTTGAAGTACTTTGCATTGGGTGTTGCAGTGGTGTGCAGAAGTTATTATTGTCCAGATATCCAAATCAAAATGTCACTTAGCTCGGACCACAGTGATCCATAGCTTAGGTAAAAATATATATAGGATATAAAAGAAAACATATTAGCAATGTATGTTGCTATGGGTGTGCAGGAGATATTTTTGTCCAAATACCTAATGCAAAATTGGCTTGGGTAGTAGTGATCCATAGCCTATGTAAAAATATAGGACATAATCATTTATCTGTATGAATTTATTTGGGTAACCTATTAAAATGTCGAGAAATTTTATACTAGAAGTTGGTAATTAGAATGAGTATGATTTGCGCACATTGACTGTGATGATATAAAAACCCAATTTAAGCTTGTCGTAAGGTACAAAATGTGTTGAGCTCGTTCCAGAGGATGTTCCTAAATATTGAATAATTAATCGGATAATCTTTTCTTAGTTTTAACTTAAGGGTATTATTGTAACTATCTTAGGTTAGTTTATCTACTATTATAAATAGTATAAAGTACGGTTTATTTTAGGAGTTGGTTTTAGATAAACATTTGATGTTTAGGCTTCTTTGTGAGTTTCAAGAAACCCTAATATGTGTCCAAATGAACCCTCTTGATTGCTTATGTAAGTCTTCACCTGTATGAGTTCAATTTCTTTTAGCTGTTAGACCGTCCTTTTTTAGTTCTAATCTCTATCTTTATTTCTGTTTCTCAATAGTATATAATATTTTGTTTGCTTGATTGTAATTAAATTCTCTGTCTTTCTTTCTATTTCTAAACCATATATATTGCTTTCTTGATTGTTGTATTAGGTAATTCTATCCTTCAATGCATATATAAAAGAGATCACTTAGATTTTTGGAACCGCTGGATATTGTGCTTGATACCTCATTCGCTACTTACTTCCTTGATGACCAGGTAATGTTTTGATTGAATGCTAAAACAATATAATTCTGATGCAAAAAGAATTTTTCACTAGTGAAGAATATATTGAATTGCCTTTTTATTATGTTTCCATTAACGCTACTGTTCTAGGTAGATATCAATTGAGTTTTGTTGCAACTCCCATCTCTACAGTTTTTATGTATTCATGATTTTATTATTAGATTAAGGTAGTTTGGGTATTGGAAGTATAACATACAATGTCACCTTACATCCATTCGCCCTGATCCAAAAAATCAATAGAATTGACCCCAACTAGCTTAGAATTGACATGTAGTGATAGATTTTATCAATATTTTTTTTGCCAACTTCTTTTATCATAATTTCCACATATTTCCTAATAGTGTAAACCTTTTATATTAGTATGATCAATATATTGCAAGCTTTGGTATTTACTTAAATTTTGCTTAATTTTATACTTAATTACTTAGCATTAGGTAATGCAATGGGTGTGTATGAGTTATTATAGTCCATATACCCAATTCAAAGTGTCACTTGGATTGGAACACCTATAGCTTATGTTAAAATATATGACATAAAAGAAAACTTTTTAGCATTCTGTGTGGCAGTGGTTGTGCAGGAGTTATTATTGTTCATATACCTAATGGAAAGTGTCACTTGTCTTTAACCGCAATGAACCATAGTCTATGTACAAATATAGGACAAAAAAGAAAACTTACTCACGCAAATGTTTACACAAGAGTGATTTGCGTACTTTGACATCAATGATACTGAAACCCAAGTTATACTTGTCCTAAGTTACAAACGTGTTGAGCTCGTTCGAGAGGATGTTTCCACTAATGGTGACTTTCAAAATTGTCATACTTTTTCTAGAGGAAATGTATCATCTTATAGAGTTCCAATCTTTGTCATTTGTGGCTTTATATTTGCAATTGATTTGTGATAGAGGAGATGAATGGTAAACTCAGTCACACTGAACGAGACAGTTTATTTGAAATATATTTTCTCAAATATTAAAAATATATTGCAATTACATAGTAAATCAAAAGAATGATTTTATTCATTAAGATTGTGAAGTACAAATATGTTTCTCCCTTGATTTCTCTCTCTTAATATTTCTCCGTGATTCAAGGATTGTTAATCTCTTCAAACTATGTGGACCTTCTTAGGATTTATTTGATCTATGTGAAAGGATTTTATTAATCTTGTTAAATATTTGGTTGTCAAGTAGAGTGCACCCACGTCTTCACCACTTTATGAATATTTAATGAACATATGAAATTTAAGAGATGCCTATTGAAGGAAATATATTACAGTTTATATAAGTGTGAGCTTGAGTTTAGGGTATGTAATCTCCAAGAATCTTAAATGAAAGTGGACACATCTTGTAGAGTCTCACATTATTTTGATATCTCAAATGTCAAATTCTTGTCCCATGAATTTTTTTTGGGTCACATTGTTCACTTAACTGTCTTGTTGGAGAGAGTTTTATTGTTTGATAGACTATTCCAAAAGAGGTCTTATGCTTAGAAATGTAGTATCTTTATAGAAGCTAGTATCAACAAGATCACACTCAACCACATCAGCTACTCTCTTGCTTCTAATATCCTACTTTACCCTACTACACATTTTTACTTAAGGCATCAAGTACTCTTCGCCAAAGTTGTAAACCTGACAATTATCACTGGGAATGAGCCCCACTTTAAGATCGACTGGTTCATTATGGATAAATCTCATAATTTTACGAGCTCATCGAAGCTTAGACAATGTAGCTTTGGAAATGATTTTATTTTTCTTAATGTTGAGAAGACCCTCATGATGATTTTCACAAGTCTTTAACGATTGTATACTAAAAGAATATCTGAGAAAAGAGTTTCAAAGATGCTCAAGTGATTCCAAATGAAAATTTTGGAGGCAATTATTTGTTGTCATTAGTTAGAAAATCCTAGCGCTTGGGGTACAAAGATTTAGTTTGCTATTATTTTTTTTTGCAGTTTATTCAGCATGAATGCTTCCCCTCTAAAGTCTTAAGGTTTTAACACAATTTATAGTTATTGGCGAAAGACTGTTGACCTCAAGAATCTTATTAGTTCTAAGATATACACATATGGCAGTGAATCCCCATACTCTGCCAGAATAGATTCACTGCTATACGTGTATACCTTAGAATTCATAAGAATCTCGAGGTCAAGAATCTTTAGAACTCATAGGGGAAGCATTCATGCTGAATAAACTTGAAAATAATTCCTTTTGAATCATTGCAAACTAAAGCTTTGTATCCCAACTGGTATGATTTTGGAATTAATGACAACAATGAAATTCCTCTAGAAGTTTCGTTTGGAATCACTTGGGAAACTTGGATCTTGTATCCACGTTTGGATGGGAGGCTGAACTACTTTTTCAAAGGTACTATGGAGATGTTGTTTGGTCCTTTGTTGGTGTGATCATTTTTGATTCTATCTTCGACAAAGACTACTTGATACATTTATAAATGTAAGACCTCTCTTGCAACCGATGATTACAACTCAAACAATAAACCTCCAAACCAATACGAGAGTTAAGTTAACTATGTGCCCAAAAATATTATTTAAAAAAGAAATTAGTTTCTTCATGAAAATGAGACTCGACATTTGTAGACACAAAATTGTGTAGGACTCTACCAGATCAGTCCAACTTCAGTTAGAATTCTCGAAGACTAATCCTAACTGAAACTATATAAAGGGCAGTATATTCCTTAGAGAGTGATCCCAAAAATTCCATAAATTCATGAAACTTTTACAAAGAGAACAAGATGTTGGCTTACTCTTCAACAAAATACATCATGATAAATCCTCTTTACATGGAAATGAAATTAAATCCATTTTAGGTGCAAAATATCCTACAGAAGAATAAAGAAAGGAAGAAAATTGTACTCAAATTGTTAATTAATAAAATATTCTTGTTTCTTCATATTTATTTTGTTGTTGGAGTTTATTTTCCGTACATAAAATTTGTTGCAACAATTTTTTGTTTTTAGAACCCAAACTAAAATTTATAATTTATTTTGGGGTTTGATTGGTTTTGTTCGAGTTGACGAATTTGTTAAAATCCATTCAACATTGTAGAAGGAATTAAATATTTATTGATCAAATCCTTCACTCAATAGCTAAATATATCGTTTGAAAAAATTAATTAACCATATGAGAGTCAAGATATAACAAGTGTCTTTCGGTTTATCTTACACTTTCTAAGTAGTATTTATCTCCAAAACGTTTGGAGATACACACAAGATTTGCTGAAGTTTAGCTAAAAATTATGAGTTTCTTGTGAGTTGTCAGGAGATGTTACAAAATGTGGAGTTGGTGAAGTCCGACATAATGGATTACACTACTTTTCACATATGTCGCCTATGTAGGAAGTGGTGGCCGTTTGATGTTGATACAATACCAATAGGTTCATTCACAATAACTTGCAAGAAGAGAAGTGGGGTGTGTTTGAGCACTTGACTTAAGATGGTATATCAGATCGATTTTTGGACAAGATTTCAGGCCTTGTCTCACCATGCTATGGCGATTTTACCAGATTAGACTAAGAATTTGTCAATTCATGAGAAGTTTGACATATTATATCTGCATAGCAGCTTATCAAATAATCTTGTCTGGAGCTTATTTTCAAAGAGAAACCGAGGTGGTCATGGATCTTGAGCTTATGTGCCACAAGAACATAGGGATTAGGCAGACAAGAGGACTTGCACTTCTTGTTATTCTAGTTGTACATCATCAGCAGGGGATAACTAAGGAGGGTTTTCATCTTTGTTTCAGTATACATATTCATGTAGTTATTCAAGTGTCTGAGGGAGGTCATTTTGGATAAGGTTTCTACAACTTGGGTCAAGACTTATCAGGGTTGCTATTAAAAGTTTTCATGTTATGTTGACCATTCAATATATTCGGATTCTTGTTATTATATGGTGGTTCCTAGTCATACTATTAGTATGGTGTTTTAGGAAAAACAAATAGAGATTTCTCTAAACTTAGAGCGGGAGGCCGATATCAATAATGTTTTGTAATGTTGTTGCTTCATTTCTCTTTTTATAAAAAAAAATTGGAAAGTTAAATATTTAAAAGTGTGAGTAAAACTTTCAAATTCAACTTGAAAAATGAACAATTTCATAACAAGACACTAATTGGAACAAAAAATATTATTTTAAAAAAGTGAATATATACCCTGACTTTTATGAGAAAATGCAATGAGCGAAAAAATATTTTTTTACCACATTCACATTAGCTGGTGTTGATTCATTCAATTCATATTTGACTAAAATATATTTTTTACGAATCTAGTATACTCATTAATGCAAGGTATGTCTATTTTAAGAAGAAAAAAATTTGATCACAATTCACTAAGTGATTTAGTTACTCTAAAATAACATTAAAAACTTTTCTTTAAAAATGGAGAAAGTTGAAGAAGATATGGTGTTGGCATGTCCATCACAATGTCGTGGATTAGAAAATTGGTAAATGATGGCTGCAAAATATTCGAATTTTCATTTCCAATTGACGTCGTGTATTCTCAAATTTTGTATGTAAAATGTTATGTTTAAGTATGAAAATTTAAAAGGGCTATTTAAGTGTCGATATCAAACAAATTTTACTGATAAAGAAGATGATGAGAGTGCATTCATAAAATTGATGACATATAAACTTGCAAAGACTTATAGAGATCATTGAAAAAACTGAGGGATACTCCATTTTATTCATAAATCTCTCTTTATTTCTTTTTAATTATTTTTACTTATGATATTTGAAGAATTATGAGTGTTCACTAATATTCTGCTTCATCAAAATTTATGATGATTTTACATAATCAAAAATATGTTTGACGTATAAAATATATTCAAAGATATATTTTATATCACAAATTGGTACAATCTGCACTAAGTTTTGTTTTATTTTCAAATAAAATGTTCTTGATTCAATTTTATCATTATACAAAAAAACACTATAAATAAACATCAAAAATCCATTGTTAAAATATTTAGGGAAAATTGTCAAACAATACTATTAGCTATATATTTTTTAGTAAAGAATTTTCTAGCTAATTCATGTTTTTTATTATAAAATCACTAATTGATTTTAAGATTTAATAATTTTCTCCAAATAATCTCCGTTTGTTTTGTCTACTTTCATTGTCCAAATCTATGTTGTATATCTATTTTGTTGGTACACTAAAAAATATTTAAAAAGGAAAAAATAATTTTTGACAAGTCAAATTTCTTAAGTCTTCCAAGAGAAAAGACTTCATATAATTGTTGGTGTCTTTCCAAACTAGAAATTCTTTTTTATTTTAAAAGGTAAAATTAAATTAAATTTAGGGTTAGATAAAGAGAGAATGGAGGAGGGGATTACAATGTAGGAGTCGAACCCTCACTAATAAATTGAAAGTTCAGCTAGTCAATCAACATAGCTACTAAGATTCTACAACTAGCAATTCTAACAGTCATTATTTTTCAATGAGTCCCTAAGGATATTTTTAATTTCTCTTCAAATGCATATTTTATTCTTCATTTCTAAGGAGTTTTTATAATTTTTACTAGTAGCAATATGAGGGTGAAGTTATATATCTGCATTTTTTAATTATAAGTTGACAACAAAAAGATAATATGATTATTTATATCTTTATTTATTCTATTTCATGTGACTCTCTTTCCTCTTTGATCTATTATTAAAAAAATAATATTTTCCTGATTGAAACATGATGGACTTGGAACTTCATATATTTTTATCTTTAAAGACATTCTTACGTTGACTCTACATAAAACATAAGTTCTAGAACTTGGTGTCTTAACTAAGTTGTAAAATTTGTGTGACTATAGAACTTCTCACTAATAGTAAAATAATTTTTTTATAGATTGATTATTTTAGAATATAGTCATATGTCATATATATTTGACAAATTTATAATAAAATGGTGTTACATAAAATCGGAATGAAGGGAGTATATGACATGTTTAATATCAAAAGTCATTTTTTTATTTTTAAACTAATTGTGAGGTCAAATTTATATTGTAAGGGCCATAAAATATTGATTATATATTCGTTATTAGTGTTAATATTTATAATTTTTAGAAATATTTGTATTATACTAGATAATTAAGCAACATATGGATTTACAGATTATTCAAAACAAGTGAGCACAAGATGTTTTTTCAAGGGAAAATACTCAAGTATCCGCTCAACCTATGCCCGAAATCCCATAGACACACTTATACTATACTAATGTCCTATTACCCCCGAACTTATTTTATATGTAATTTTCTACCCCTTTTTAGCCTACGTGACACTAGTTCGAAAAAAAAGTCAACCATCATTGGGCCCACAAGATAGTGCCACGTAAGCTAAAAAGTGGTAAAAAATTATTAATAAAATAAGTTCAGGGGGGTAATAGGACCTTAGTATAGTATAAGTGTGTCTCTGAGATTTCGGGCATAGGTTGAGGGGGTACTTAGGCATTATCCCTTTTTTCAAACTTTAAAGATCTCTTATTGGTTTCAACAACATCATTGTTTATTGCCTAGAAACTCTTCAAAATTCTATCGCGCTTAAACTCGGAGTCATTATTGTGAGAGAAATGGGTAAGAAGCCCTAATTTTATCCCAACATTGTGTGTGGATTAGATGCAGCAGACAATCCAATATTAACCAGACAAAAATTTTAGAAAAAGGGCATATAATGCACATAGCAGAGCTCAAGAAGGTGAGTCATCGGTAAGGAGGAGTACGAGAGTGAGAAAAAAAGCTTGAGAATTCAAGAACATTCAAGATAATTATTGCAAATGGAAACAAAGAAGAATGACAAAGAAAAAATAAGAATAATTTTAAAATAATGAGTGACGCATAATAGAAGGTGATCGAATTTATGTATGATTTTTTGGTCTATTAAATTCTTTTTTTTGGTTCTGGTAACATTTCATAATTTATTGTCATTGTAGATCAGAGACTTTAATTAATCTCCTAACCCTTGTCATCTGGCTTTTTTATCTCAAGATTTTATATTTTGAAAAAAAAAGGTCACATAGTTGAATTAATATTCAATTGATGATCTGAACAATTGTTTGGTATGTGATTTGCATCAACATCTTTTTTTTCTAGAAAAAAGTAATATTCGTAAAAAATTTAGTACATTTGGGAATTTTAATATTATTTATCATTTAATTGTCTCCAATCCTATACTCCTCTATTTCCCTTTCTTCCTTGGAAAACGTTTGTAGAACAGTGGGAGTAATTGTCTTCTGTCTAGTGACTGAACGTGCTCAGTCATGGCCATACCTCACTGAAACTTCATTGTTTCACACATTATTTTTATCTTTTATTTTTTTCTAATAATGTTATCTCTGGGCTATTAATTTACCCAATTTATTGCGCTGTAATCTTCATATTCATCATTACAAGGAAAAATTTCTCTCCTATAAATAGTGATGGTCTCACTTTGTTAGCACAATGTTGAGAATAATTGTCTTTTGTTTAGAAAATGAATGTGGTCATCCATGATCATAAGTTCTCATTTAAAATTCATTATTTAATCTTTCATAGCCTAATACACAGTGAATTATTACTAGTAGAACGAGGTAGAAGCAAATATCATCAGTCGAGAAATAGCAACACAATATTTGAATATGGGACAACCACAGAATAAGAAAATATTTTAGGACTTGGCAAAACTAACCTACACTCAAAGTAATTAGAAAAAAAACAAATAATTAGAAAAAACAAACGGGCACCCAATAAACAAAAACACATTGATTATTATTGTCTAATGGAGAAAAAATTGAAGTAGCTAATAATTGTGTGATATTTATAGTTAATACATTGTTTGACGTTCAAATCCAAAACTTAAGTACAACACTATTGGTGAAACGAAGGGACAATATTTTGAGTAAATTATCAAGATTTAAGTTAGTCATTTAATGATATATAAGAGGTTATTACTCTTCTTGATACATTTGTCATGTTAGCATGTTGAAACCTATTCACAACACAGAGGCAGATCGTGTCGGCGGGTGTTCGAGCACCCATTAACTTTGCTACGGAATATATGTATTTATGTAGAAATTGATAGGTATTTGTATAAAATTAACATTGAGAAACTAATGTATAAATGATTTAGTTGGCACAATGGCTCCTGGATGGGTACTTATGTCTTTTTTAGTGTTATTGTATAAAGGTTTGAATCTCATTTTTAACTGATATTTTTTATATTTTCACTTTAGAGCTCTCATAACCTTAAATTCCTAGATCCGTCACTGCAAAAACATCTATTTTGAACACTCCTTTATTTATGTTAGAGTATTGAAGCCACAAACATTCATTTATTTAGTTCATAATTATGATGTCTAAATGAGTTTGGGTGACTTTGTTCATCCTTTATAAAAAAATATTCAATAGATATCTCTTTAAGCATCTTATTTGGAAAAAATACCTATCAATATGAATAATATTTATTAATAAATTCAGGTATGATGCCTATCTTTTTCTTTCTCATTTTATATGTTCCCTTTATATTTATTATTAGTGAAAGTCTATGCATATATACCTCAAGAAACTAATTTGTTAAAATAAATTTTCATTTGGCCATTTGGAGACGAAAGATCAACTTTTACGGTGATGTATATTTTCTGGTCAATCATTTCTTATATATTCTTTCTCTTTAATTTAACTGAACCTAAACAACTAAAAAGACTTTGTTAGTTCATATGTATGTTCCTTCACACCTTTATTTTATTAAAAAATAAATTATGGCCACAATAAATTTATCTTGATCAGTAAATTTGTTTCTTTGGCTGATTTTTAGCGCTAATCACATACAAGATTATCAAGAGCATGTAATTGAATATAAACTAGGTCGTTGATCATGAAATATACTTTTTACAAAAATTCAAGTGACTACTAAATAAACTAAACACAAAATAAATTATTTTCTATATCAAACATCTACTTCATAACGAATGACACATTCTTGATAGTTTTGTACGTGATTAGAGTTGTCACACCAGCATAACAAACAAGTTTAATAAACCAAGATTAATTAATCATGAAATAATTTAAAAGGAGTTGTAAGAGAACATACATGTGAATTAATGAAGTTGTTATATATATATACATACATATACACAAAAGAGAATTCTAGTCCCGCTTACGTGGCGTCACCACAAGTAAGAATTTCCTTTTAAATATATTTATTTCTAGAACTAACTTTCCCTTTTCATTGAAAGATATGACTTATATGAAAAGTTGCAATTTTAATGAAGAATTGCGACTTTTTTCAATATTTATGACTTAAATGAAGCAAGACTTTTATCAAAAGTAGTGAGTTTTATGAAAAGTTGCGACTTCATGAAAAATTGTGACTTTTATAAAAGCTTGTGAACTTTCTGAAGGGTTGCAACTATTCCAAATAGTTGTAACCTTTATGATAAGGCACAATAAATATTTTTTCAGACTACCTTTTGTTGTCTATAAAAAGTGGATTTTCCTTTCATTTTAAAAGAACAAAATTTCGATCTTCTTCTTCTACTATTGTAAAATTAAATATTCGTTTACTTTTCTCGTATTGAGTGACTTACTAACACTACTGTTTTTATATCAATAAGTTGATGAATAAAATTGCTCCTTCCTGAGAGGATGTAAAACTTTAACCATCTGGTATTCGATGGGAATAGTTTTCTTAAGGGGACATTGTGCATTCAGTTGAATCGTTTTTTCCTTTCTATTCATTCTATTTATACATATCCTGGTATATTTTTTTACGCTCATTAGTTTACGCTTATGATATTAGTTGTTGTTTTTGAGTATGTTTTAAAGTCTATCACTTATGTTTCTGCAAATTTATTGTCTCCGATTATATTGAACATTTATACATGTAGTAGTATATTCATCGTATAGAAAATAATTATTGTATTCAGTT
Source organism: Solanum lycopersicum (assembly GCF_036512215.1). NCBI lineage: Eukaryota > Viridiplantae > Streptophyta > Magnoliopsida > Solanales > Solanaceae > Solanum > Solanum lycopersicum. The sequence continues at coordinate 15,965,287 of NC_090800.1, forward strand.
CCAGGAATTCATGTTTTGATATACTATATTAAATTCTATAACTTAAAAGTACTATATACAATCTTACATATTATCTATTTTTACATAGATATAAATTTCTCATTTCTCAATTGAAGAAATTTATTATGCAAGATCAATAGTTATAATTGCTTTCATGTTAAGGCGCAATTTGTTTTTTAAATATTTTAATAAATTTTTGAATTATTTCCTAAGACATATATCACAATTGTATAATCTATGCAACTTAAATATTTCTTTTTATTATCAAATTCCTTGCATATATATTCTTATTTTCTTTTTCTTTTTGTTTTATTGTTGATAAAGAATCAATGATTTATAATTTCATGAATAATTTATTCATTAGAGGTTCTTGAGTTATGTGACAGTAACAAATAATGAAATTCATGTTGGGATATTGCTAATATTTATAAGAACTTTTTTTTCCATTATTGTATTAGTATGGATACAAGCAAAAAATTATTTACAAGTTAAATGCAATTATTATTTTTGACCGCGCAAAGCGCGTATAAATAACCTATATATATATATATACATATTATATATATATATATATATATATATATATATATATATATATATACACACACACACACACACACTCACTTCATTAATAGAATGAACTTCTAACTTGAATGTTAAATTACTATAATATCCTTAACATAGGATTTTGACTTTTCTGATAAGTTGTGACTTTTCCGATAAGTTGTGACTTTTCTCTAATGGTTGTGATTTTTCGATGAGTTGTGACTTTTCTAAAGAACTGTGAATTTTCCAAAGAGTTCTAACCTTTTAAATAAGTTTTGATTTTTCCAAAGGGTTTTGACTTCTAGAAAAGGTCACGACTTTTCAGATAAGACACAAAAAAATACATGTTCATACTACCCTGAACTTATTTTATAAATAATTTTCTACCTTTTTTCAAACTATGTGGCACTAGTTTGAAAAATAATATCGACACACGCTGGACCCACAATATAGTGTCACGTAAGAGAAAAAGGGACAAAAATTTATTTATAAAATAATTTTAGGGGGGTAATAAAACCTTAGTATAGTATAAGTGTGTCTCTGGATTTTTCGGACATAGGTTGAGGGGGTATTTGTGCATTATCCCTTTTTTAATCTTTCACAATTATTATTCATGAATTTTAATAAAATTCGTGTGATTAATTGATGTTGAGTGAGTTCAAAGTTTAGAGGAATATGAGTTAACACTATTCTGATGACCTAAATCATTTTATCCCAATATTGTATATTCTATAACCTCGAGTACTTGAGGAAATTAATTTTAATGATATTATAATTATTATTTTAACTTAAGATATACATTAATATGTAATGTTCTTGTCACGACCTGAGCCTACACTCTAGACGTGGTCGGCACCCAACGACCATTGTGTCCTTGAACGAACCTTTGACCTGACTTACTTAACTCAGCGGAAGACATAATTTGAATTATTCATAAAGCTGTAAACATTCTCATGCGAAACTACTTTAAGTAATAGTTTTGGCCAAAATGATACATAAGTCTTAAAACAATAGATATATCTGTAAATAAAGAGAGACCCAAAACTAACTGTCTGGCTATCTATTTGTGTATGAAGACTCTACTAATACTAAGATGAATATTTGGACAAACCCCACAACATTCTATAAAGGATATCTAGAAAGTAATAAAAGAGTCTTTCGAAATGCAAAAAGGCTCACCACTGACTCTGAATGCTCATGTTGGATCAACGAGGTGCTGGATACTGATCCTGGTAACCTGCATCTGCATCTGCATCATAAGACGATGCAGACCAACTGACATCAGTATATTGAATGTACGAGTATGAGATTTGGAATTCTAAACAACAACTAATAAGCTTGAAAGTAAGAATGAACTTCCCTTGGCTCAGCTTAACTCAAGAAGTCACAACTCAATATAAAGCAGAAAAGACACATGTAGTACACACACACACACACACATATGTATGTATGTATGTATATATGTATATACATACATACATACATATATATATATATGTGTGTATATATGTATGTTCTATTATGTATATATATATGTATATACAAATAGATATATATATGTATGTGTATATATATATATATATATATATATATATATATATATACATATATATATATACACACACACACACACACACACACAATGCTTGTAAAATAGTGTAAACACTTAGTTCATTAAAGGTAATTCAATAATAAACTCAATTTATTGATATAGGACAGTAATGTAGTTTCTGCTAACCGACAACCATCACTATGAGCCTAAGCGATGGTAAAGCATCTTAGATCACGTTGCAAGTGGACCGCTCAATACCTTTCCATCGATATAGAACCTGGACTACTAAGTGAATTCACTAATCTATGCTAAAACACACTAAGAAATCATCTATAAAGTATGATCATTTATCTGTCCACGTTGCATACATGGTTTATGGAGGCTTGAGTTAAGGTGAACTAACATCCCCATATCGGTGCTTGTTACTACTCCCAGAATACTTAGCTCAGATGTTTATAAAACAACTTCTTCTCTGGTTTGAGGTAATTGGTCAAAGTTGGCTTTAAAAGATCTCTTGGTAATTAAAGTTCTTATTTTCTAAAACTAGCCAAAGGCTCTATGGAAGTCTAGCTTCCTTTCTTTCTCAAAATGTGAAAAGATTTGTAAATCTTAGAGACTACTTAGTTTCCTTATAACTTTTTAGAAATGAACTCACTTTTTGCTCTTTTCTTTCCTTGAAACTCAACTCTTAGGGAATACTTAGTTTCCTTATAACTTTTGAGATTTAAACTCAACTCATTACTTTTTGGTCAACTTGTGGATTGGGCTTTAAAACAAAGTAAAAATGTTTTTTAAGACTCTTCAAAACTTTCAGAACTTACTTTGACTTGCTTCTTAACTATTGTTAACTTCTTCGACTTTGATTTTAACTTTCCTTGATTTGTATTATAGATTTAAGGATGATGATCTCATGTTTATTGATGATTTCATGATGTTTAATTGTACTTTAGAGTATTGGAATTAACAAGGAATTATAGGTACATAACTTAGTATGTTTAGACCCCAATTTAGTACCCAAAAATAAAATAAAATAATTCGGTAAGGAAAAGACAACTTTACCCTTCCCAAATTGGGATTGGACTATTGTTAATACAATAGCTCAATTTCCGAAAGACATAATTCACTGATAAAAAATCGAAATTGTGTAAACTCAACAACGTTGAAAAGATTTCTCCAAGGACTTTCCAACTATATCAAGAACTACATTTAACTCAGCCTGATCTATATGTTATGACCGTTTAAGGTTTCCCAAAAACTTACTTTTATTTTTGGGAAATATTTCAGATTTTTCCTGTTTTTTTTTCAAAATTAACTATTCTTTAATTTCTTTGTTGAATCCTATCTATTTCGTTTGACGAGATGTTACAATATCTCCCCCATGGGATATTTGTCCTCGAATGAGAACTCTTTCACTAAGCTAAGGGCAGTAACATTATTTCAGCACTCAACCAACAAAAGCAAATAACAACATTCTTACACATAGTATTATAAAGTGCTAAGAAAAGAATTTAGTACCTTGATCTGCATTCTCTCTACATTCAAAGAGATGTGGATATATCTTCTTCATTTCCTCCTGATCTTCCAAAGTTGCTTCTTGAACAAATTGGTTTATCCAAATGACCTTGACTGAGGCAACTTCCTTAGTCCTCAACTTGCGAACTTGACGATCAAAAATTTGAACCCGAATCTTTATATATGATAAGCTACCCTTAGTCCCAACATTCTCAGTTAGTACGATCAATGAATGATCATTAGTCCCAACATTCTCAGTTGGTAGGATCAATGAAGGATCACCTATGTACTTCTTCAACATGGATACGTGGAATACAGGATTAATCACTGCTAATTCTGGTGGTAACTCTAATTTATGCCACTCTATTGGATATTCTATAAGGTCCAAAATTCCAATAACTAAGTTTCCCCTTCTTACCAAACCTCATAACCCTCTTCATAGGTGAAACCTTATGATATACCAGTCGTCCATCTCAAACTCTAACGGTCTTCTCCTAACATTTGTGTAGGACTTTTGGAAACTTTGTGTCATCTTCAACCTCTCTTGTATCACTTTCACTTTTGGTGACCTAAATCTGGTCCTATTAACCCTGATTCACCAACTTCAAACCATTCAATATGAGATATGCATCTTCTCACACAAAGAGCCTCATATGGAGCCGTTTGGATGCTCATGTTAACTGTTGTTGTAAATGACTCAATGAGAGGTACATGACTATCCCAATTCCCTTTGAAATCAATCACACAGGCTCCGAATATATATTTAAATTATGGATAGTATGCTATGCATGTCCATCTATCAGGGAATGAAATCTTATTACTTCTTGAATGTACAACTTAGCATAATCCTCGACTGAATAGGTTGTCTTTACAGGAAAAGAGTATGCTGACTTTGTTATTGTATCGACAATTACCCAAATAGAATCATGTTGCCTGCGAGATCATGGAAAGCTTGTGATAAAGTCCATATTAATCATCTCCCACTTCCATTCCGGATGTTCTATAGTCTGAGTCAAACCTCTAGACCTTCGGTGATCTACTTTCACTTGTTGGCAATTTGGCACTTGGCAACAAACTCGGCAATATATTTCTTCATGCCTACCCACCAATGTACCTCTCTCAAATAACATACATCTTTGTTGAACCCAGATGAATGGAATACCTTGAGCTATTAGCCTCCTCCAATATCCTCTCTTAGAGACCATAAACCCTAGGTACACACAAGCTACCTTGTTACTTTAATACACCATGTCCCCCATGTTCAAAAGTTATTACTCTTTGATTATGAACATTTGCCTTCTAGTCAAGCAAAATGGGATCCTGGTCTTGCTTCTCTTTAACCTATGACACTAATGATGATTCATCCTCATTCGTCATCACTATTTCTCCTTCCGTGGAATCCATATGTCAGACTCCTAAGAGTGCAAGTCTATGCACATCTTTTGCTAGTTCTTTATTATCTTCTTCAAGATGGTAGGTACTACCCATAGACAACCTACTTAAGACATCAACAACCACATTAGCCTTACCAGGGTGGTAAAGAATTCTCATGTCATAATCCTTGAGACATTTTATCCATCTCCTTTTCTCTAAGATTAAGCTCTTTCTAATTAAATACATATTGTAGGATTTTGTGATCACTGAATATATCAACTTGAACACCATAGAAATAGTGACATCATATTTTGAAGACAAAAACTACATTGTCTACTTTAAGTCATGGGTTGGGTAATTCTTCTCATGCACATTCAACTGTCTGGAAGCATATGCAACAACCTTGCCATTCTAAATTAGCACACAACCCAAACCAACTCTATATGCATCTCAATATACAACAAAACGTTGAGTACCTTCCGGTAAGGTAAAAATTAGGGTAGTAGTCAACATTTTCTTCAATTCTGGAAGGCTTTTCACCAAAGTTTCAAACCATTGAAACTTAACCGTCTTATGAGTCAACGTGGTCAAAGAAGATTAAATAGATAAAAATCCCTCAACAAACCTTCTTTAGTATCCAGCCAAACCCAAGAAACTTCAAACATCAGTTGGAGACGTGGGTCTAGGCCAACTCTGAATTGATTCTATCTTTTGGGCATCAACTCTAATCCCATCAGCAGAAACATCGTGGCCCAAGAATGCCAAAGAATTAATCCACAGCTCACATTTTTAGAATCTAGCATACAACTTCTTATCTCTCAAAGTTTGAAGGAATATCTTGAGGTAAGTAGCATAATCTTCTTCATTCCTTTAATTGATTAGTATGTCATCAACTCAGACGATAACAGACGTATATAAATAAGGTTTGAAGACTATATTCATAAGATCCATGAATGTTGTAGGCGTATTGTACAACAAAAAGAACATGACCAAGAAATCATAATGCCATATCTTGTTCCCAAGGTTATCTTTGTAATGTTAAATTCCCTAACTTTTAACTGATGGTATCCTGATCTGAGGTCAATTTTTGAGAACAGGAAACACCCTAAAGCTTATCGAAAAGATCATCAATACTTGGAAGAGGATACTTATTCTTAATATTAACCTTGTTCAATTGGCGATAATTTATACACATCCTAAGAGAACCATCTTTCTCTCTTACAAATAAGATTGGAGCGCCCAAGGTAAGACACTTGGTCGGATAAACCCCTTATCTAACAGATATTTCAACAGTTCTTTGAACTCTTTTAACTCTGCTGGTGTCATTCTATATGGTAGAATAGAATAGGATGAGTATGTGAAAGAATATCTATACAAAAATTTATCTAGAAAGACTCTGGGAAGATCATCTGGAATGAGCACTCGAAAATCTTCTTCACTACTGCAACTATCTGAATAAGAGGTATCTCAACACTTGAGTAATTAAATAGAACTAAGTGTAGATACACCCCTTGGAAATAATTTCCTTATCTTATGCTACAAAATGAAACGACCCTTAGGCACTACTTAACTGCTTTTCCAATCTAAGACTGGCTCCTTTGAAAACTGAAACTTGACATCTCCAGTTCTACAATCAAATGAGGCATAACATGCATGAATCCAATCCATATCAAGAATTACATCAATGTCTACCATGTCTAACTCAATTAAATTCGACATGGTACTCTTGTAATTGACGGAAGCAGGACAATATCAATAAACTCTCTCTACTAGAATGGACACACCAACAGGTGTACAAACAATGAATGGTTCACTAAGTTGTTTGGGAATAAAATCAAAGTTCATAGCAACGTATTGAGTTATAAACGATAAACTTGCTCCAGGGTTTAGCAAATCATAAAAAGTAAATTCAAAGACTTGAATCATACTAGTGAAAAGATATGTTTAATGCTCTTTCTCTTGGCTAATATTGAGGTCATAAAAGGTTGTTTGTTCCTCTGCGAGTGCCAGAAGTATTTGATCTAGGTGAAGCCCTATTTGGTGGAGAAATTAAAGAAAATTGGGCTTTATTTCCTATTACCATGTCCATGCTTATTATTTGGACTCTCTCTCATAAAATGCCTGGTCTGACAACGCTTGAAACAACCAGAGGTACCCTCATGACAAACGCTGGAGTAGTTACAACCACACTTGGCGCAAGCTAGAGCCTTGCTACTTTCTTGCTCCAGAATACCCGATGAATAAATAGGTTTTGTAACACCCCGTAGCTAAAATAGACCAAAAATCAGTTTTTTTCAAAAAAATTTACAGGTGCAACAAACGGTGGCATGGATGGTCCGTCCCGCACAACCGCCGATAGTATTAGAAACTTCCAAAAAATTAGCCGGGAAAAATTGTTTAAGTTTTGAAAGACAGACGGACCAACGGTCCGTAGGTCAGACGACGGTCCATAGTCCGTGATCGTTGATCGAGACCCCCATTCACCCACTCTCTGACATGAGCTACGGATGACCATCACGGTCCGTAGGTGGAAAATTTGCAGACAGTTAAGGGCAAATGTAGTTGAGCCAACTTCAAATAGTCATAACTTTTAGCAAAAAATGAATTAGGTTTACCATTAACTACCCACAGATAGCTCATTGAATTATCTTTCCATAGCTACTGAACTTGCTAAAATCAGACCTCCGCGTAAAAGGTTATGCCCATTTTAATATTGGCCTGCCTAAAAGGCCCTAACGACGGACCCAACGACGGGGTATCGGGTAGACGACGTACCGTTAGTCCTGGCCATTGTTTGGGCCGACAATAACTTTCCGATGGGTCTTTTTAACTTTTGCCACTCTGTTTAAATCCTTATTTACGTCGTTTTGACCCTAAATCATCAGATTTTAGTCAATTTAAGCCAAGAAACTTAATTAAAACATATCAAAGTCAAATCATTAGATCAAAACCTTGAAACTTAGAATCAAGAGAGGAGAAAATGCTCAAGAACCCTAGTTCAAGAATGCCACAACCTCATGTAGTTCCAGCCACGAAACTTAAGTATTTTTCTCATCAGGGGTATGTGAGATTTCACTAATGGGTTCCTTTCACCCATTGGATCCCTAGTTTTCAGTCAGATTCTTGATTCTCTTGTCATGATTAAACCTAAGGTTTCTAAAACTTTGATAGGACTTCATGAACCTATTAAATACATGTTCCATATCATATTATTATGTTATTACTCAGATTATCGCATGAATTTCAGAACCCTAGCTTTGTATTTCTTTATTCCTTGAATTACACATGTTAGGTTAGATATTTCAGTTATTCAGTTATACATGCCTTAGTTTTAATGCATCGTTATCAAATTAAATGTTGTATTGTCAGTTTGCAGGTTCAGTTTCGAGCTATCCAGTATTTACAGAAACTCAGACATAATCAGTTAATTTAAAGAATTCATTGGGAGTACCATAATATCGAGTTGGACTATGGTTCAGCATACCCAATTAGTCCCAGAACTACTAGCCAAGTAGGATGTAAGTGTAATGACCTGTTTAGACGTTTTGAGTAGCAGACTTCAATTCTGGAAAAACTGGCAGAAGCGATGGACCCCACGACGGACCGTCATGAGCACGACGGACCGTCGCAGGGTCTCGTTTCAAAATACTTAGAAAATCTGAAATTGGGTACTGAAAATCGACTCTCTGAACTTCGTGACGGAGTGGCAGGACGGACTGTCGCAGGCTCGACAGCCCGTCACAGGCCATTCACTTAAAATCGAGTTTTTGTAGCATGTGACGGACAGCAGAACGGACCGTCGCAGGCACGACGGCCCGTCACGGGCTACGCAATCCCAGGCTGGGTCGGATTTCTTTACACGTTTTGAGGGACGTTTTGGACTATTCCTACTTTAATTATAAAGTTAGAGGGTTAATGTTAATAATTCTAATTACTTGGGGGTTAAAAGAGGTAACCTTAAGTTAATTAGTGGGTTATTATTGCCATCTTTTACACTTAATTATATGTTAATTAGGGTAAAAGAAAGAGGGTTGGAATAAGAAAAATAAGAAAGAACAAAGAGAGAGAGAAAAAGAAAGAGAACGAGTAGAGAGAGAGAGAAACGAAGTGGATAGCAAGGATTTTGAGAAAATAGCTTGTCGATCGCAATTCTTCGGTGGATGTAGATTATGGTTTTCATGCTTTCATAGCAAACTCTTAATAGAGAATGATATGTATTGATAGTATTGTAAACCCTGCTATATGCTTAATTGTATGCATGCATGAACGTGATTATATAATTGTGATTATATTAAGCATGATGAAGTTACTAAATCCCAAATCTTGATAAAAACCTAATCTCTTTTTAATAATGATGCCTTGGTAAGGGAGAAGGCATGATGAGTTGATAGAATGAGATTAGGGGATCGGGTGTCACGAACCGACACGTAGATTTAGGGGATCGGGTGTCATGAACCGACACGTAGATTTAGGGGATCAGGTGTCACAAACCGACACGTAGATTTAGGGGATCGGGTGTCACGAACCGACACGTAGATTTAGGGGATCGGATGTCACGAACCGAAACATAGATTTAGGGGATCGGAGTGTCACGTACCGACACAAGAGGATTAACGAATATGAGGGAGCGGAGTGTCACGTACCGACACAAGAGAAATAAAGATAATGAATCTTGAAAGATGTTAATATACTCAATCGAATGAACATAATTCCCAAATGAGTATGGTATTGAGGCTTGAGTCCTCATGTGTGAACTTGACGGTAATTGTTAATGATATAGTACTTGCTGTTGCTACATGTTGAGTATCATAGTTGATTTTATGATATTACTTGGTATATATTGTTTTCTATTTTGAGTTGGTCGATGATATCTACTCAGTACCCGTGTTTTGTACTGACCCCCTACTTTTATGTTTTCTTCTTGTTTATTTGTGGAGTGCAGCAAACGTGCCATCGTCTTCGACTCAACGGTAATTCAAGCCAGTCTTACTACATCGGAAATTCAGGGTGAGCTAATGCTTCTAGCTTGGACTGGATCTCTTCTTCAAGTCTTGATGTCTTGAACTTCCGGCATGGACTAGCTTCTTATGTATTTTTAGCTTTTGAAATACTCTTAGTTTAGTCATTTGATCATAGATGTTCTTGTGGTGATGACTTCCAGATTTTGGGGAGAATGATAAGTTTTGAGTTATAGATGTTGAATTTTAGAAGTTAATGAATTGGTTTTATTTAATGAGTTTGAGTCTTCCGCATTATTTTACTGTTGATGTTATATTGAAATTTTAGAGTTTAGATTGGTTGGTTCGCTCACATAGGAGGGTAAGTGTGGGTGCCAGTCGCGGCTCGGTTTTGGGTCGTGACAAACTTGGTATCAGAGCATTAGGTTCGTTGGTCTCATCACATAAGAACGAGTCTTGTAGAGTCTTAAGAAATGGTAGGGGGACGCCTTTACTTTTCTTTGTGAGGCTATAAGACTTTAGGAAAATTCCATTCTTCCATTCTTTCTTTCGTGCTATTACTTGGGTCCAATTGGTATCTAGGTGATACAAATTGGTATCTGACTATCTTCACTCTATTTCGCAGATGGTTAGAACTAGAGCAACGACTACGCCAACACCAACACCAGCACCAGCGATCGTGGGAGGACGTCCTCTAGGGGAAGAGGATGAGCACCTAGCCCATCTGATACTAGGGCAGTGAATTTTCCACCGACTGAGGAGGTAATAAGAGAAGGGGAGGATGGGGAAAACGAACAAGTGCAGAATGAGGGATTGCCACCCCAACCTACCCCAGAGATGATCAATCAGGTTCTCGCCTATCTCAGTGGGTTGTCTGATCAAGGTCAGGCACCTCCAGTGTTTTCTGCACCAACACCTCCAGTTTCAGAGTTACAACATGCGGCTACTGCGGCTCCCCGCATGGATGTTCCATTGGAAATAGGCATGTTTCCTCGTCTGACTACAGGGCCTATAATGACAAATGATCAGCATGAATTTTTCAGTAAGTTCTTGAAATTGAAACCCCCAGTCTTCAAGGGTGCTGAATATGAGGATGCTTACGATTTTCTAGTTGACTGTCATGAGCTACTACACAAGATGGGTATAGTAGAACGGCTTGGTGTTGAGTTCGTGTGTTATCAGTTTCAAGGGAACGCCAAAATGTGGTGGCGGTAACATATTGAGTGTCAACCAACAGAGGCACCACCTATGACTTGGGCCTCATTCTCTAGTTTGTTTATGGAGAAGTATATCCCCCGGACTTTGAGGGATAGGAAAAGGGATGAGTTCTTGAGCCTGGAGCAAGGAAGGATGTCGGTCAATGCATATGAGGCTAAGTTTCGTGCACCATCAACGTATGCCACCCAACTTTGTTTCAGTCCACAAGAGTGGATTCGTCGTTTTGTGAAGGGGTTGAGGTCGGAGTTGCAATTTCAGCCTTACAGGTAGCAGCTACGGCAAAATCCTTCCAAGAAGTGGTAGATTTCGTGGTAGAGGTGGAAGGAGTGAAGCCAGATGACTTCACCACGACATCGACATCAAAAAGGTTTCGAAAGGGAGGTGAATTTAATTGTTCCTACTCTACAGGACAAGGTTCCGGAGGTTGCTCAGTTCGACCTATTCAGTCTTCACTACAGACTGTAGTTGGGGGTCCACCTCAGATCGGTCAACACTTCTCTGAGAGACCTATGCTAGACTCCAGAGAGTGTTATGGGTGTGGGGAGACTGGACATATTAGGAGAAATTGTCCAAAACAGAGTTATAGACCCCAATGGCTAGAGGTAGAGGTGGTCATGGTAGAGGCCGTCATTCTGGAGGACGTGGTGGTCGAGGTAATGGTGGTCACCAAATTGGTCGAGGTGATGGGCAAACTGAAGCCACTACATAACAACATGGTAGGGGCAATGGACAGACAAACGATAGGGCCCATTGTTACGCTTTCCCTGGGCGGTCTGAAGCGGAGGCATCTGATGCTGTCATCACAGGTAATCTTCTGGTTTGTGATTGCATGGCTTCTGTATTGTTTGATCCTGGATCCACATTTTCTTATGTATCTTCCGCATTTGCTAATGGTCTAAATTTACATTGTAAATTACTTGATATGCCTATTCGTGTTTCTACTCCGGTGGGTGAGTCTGTGGTAGTTGAAAAGGTATATAGGTCTTGTTTGGTGAACTTTGTGGGGAGAAACACTTATGTAGATTTGGTTATCTTAGAAATGGATGATTTTGATGTAATTCTGGGTATGACTTGGCTTTCTCCGCAATTTGCGATTTTGGATTGTAATGCTAAAACCATGGTGTTAGTCAAGCCTGGGACAGATCCATTAGTGTGGGAGGGTGACTACACTTCCAATCCGGTGCGTATCATCTCCTTTCTTCGTGCTAGGAAAATGTTTAGTAAAGGGTGTTTAGCTTTCTTGGCACACCTCTGGGATGATACTATTCAAGTACCCTCGATTGAGTCAGTCTCGATTGTTCGTGAGTTTCTGGATGTGTTCCCTGCAGATCTTCCTGGTATGCCACCGGATAGGGATATTGACTTCTGTATTGATATTGAACCGGGTACTCGCCCCATTTCTATACCCCCTTATAGAATGGCTCCCGCGGAGTTAAGAGAGTTAAAGGCATAACTTCAAGAGTTATTGAACAAAGGCTTCATTAGACCAAGTGCATCCCCTTGGGGTGCTCCGGTTTTGTTTGTGAAGAAGAAGCATGGGATTTTTCGGATGTGTATAGACTACCGGCAGTTGAACAAGGTAACCATAAAGAGCAAGTATCCTCTTCCTCACATTGATGGCTTGTTCGATCAGTTACAAGGCGCTTGTGTCTTCTCTAAGATTGACTTGAGATCCGGTTATCATCAATTGAAAATACGGGCAACGGATGTGCCAAAGACTGCTTTTCAAACGAGGTATGGGCATTACGAATTTGTAGTGATGTCTTTTGGTCTTACGAATGCCCCTGCTGCGTTCATGAGCTTGATGAACGGGATTTTTAAGCCATATTTGGATCTCTTTGTGATCGTATTTATTGATGATATACTGATATACTCTAAAAGTAAGGAGGAACATGAGGAGCATTTGAGAATTGTATTGGAAATGTTGAGGGAGAAAAAGCTTTATGCCAAGTTCTCTAAGTGTGAGTTTTGGCTAGATGCAGTGTCCTTCTTGGGGCACGTGATTTCTAAGGATTGAGTGATGGTGGATCCTTCTAAGATTGAGACAGTGAAGAATTGGGTAAGACCTACTAATGTGTCAGAAATAAGGAGCTTTGGTGGTTTAGCTAGCTATTACCGCCGATTTGTCAAGGGGTTCTCTTCCATTGCTTCCCAATTGACGAACTTGACTAAGCAAAATGTCCCATTCGTATGGTCGGATAAGTGTGAGGAAAGCTTTCAGAAGCTCAAGACTCTGTTGACTACTGCACCAATTCTCACCTTGCCCGTGGAAGGTAAGAACTTCATTGTCTATTGTGATGCATCCTATTCGGGTTTGGGTGCAGTGCTAATGCAAGAGAAGAATGTGATTGCTTATGCTTAAAGAGAATTAAAAGTGCATGAACGTAACTATCCCACTCATGATTTGGAATTAGCCACGGTAGTGTTTGCATTAAAGCAATGGAGACACTATTTATATGGGGTTAAGTGTGGAGTCTACACGGATCATCGTAGCCTTCAGTATGTCTTTACTCAAAAAGATTTGAACTTGAGACATAGGAGATGGATGGAACTACTAAAGGACTACGATATCACTATTTTGTATCATCCGGGGAAGGCGAATGTTGTAGCGGATGCTTTAAGTAGAAAAGCGGGAAGCATGGGAAGTCTAGCTCACTTGCAAGGTTCTAGACTCCCATTGGCTAGGGAGGTCCAGACTCTAGCTAATGACTTGATGAGATTAGAAGTAAATGAGAAGGGAGGATTGTTGGCTTCTGTGGAGGCAAGATCTTCCTTTCTTGACAAGATTAAGGGAAGACAGTTTGATGATGAGAAACTGCACAAAATCCAAGATAAGGTATTGCGAGGAGAGGCTAAGGAAGAACAAATTGATGAGGAAGGTGTTTTGAGGATCAAGGGAATGGTACGCGTACCCCGCATCGATGATTTGATCAACACTATTCTGACAAAGGCTCATAGTTCAAGGTATTCGATACATCCGGGTGCAACCAAGATGTACCGTGACTTAAAGCAACACTTTTGGTGGAGTAGAATGAAACGTGATATTATGAACTTTATCGCCAAATGTCCAAACTGTCAACAAGTAAAGTATGAACACCAGAGACCCGGAGGAACACTTCAGAGAATGCCCATTCCTGAATGGAAATAGGAGAGAATTGCAATGGACTTCATGGTTGCTCTTCCAAAGACATTGGGTAAGTATGACTCTATTTGGGTGATTGTTGATAGGTTAACTAAGTCTGCTCATTTCATTCCGGTCAAGGTGACTTACAATGCAGAGAAGTTAGCCAAAATCTATGTCTCAGAAATTGTTCGGTTGCATGGGGTTCCACTCTCCATCATATCAGATAGAGGTACGCAGTTTACTTCTAAGTTTTTGAAAACATTGCATACGGAATTGGGTACTAGGTTGGACCTTAGTACTGCGTTCCATCCTCAGACCGATGGTCAGTCTGAGCGAACGATTCAAGTGTTGGAGGATATACTTCGTGCATGTGTGATAGAATTTGGTGGCCATTGGGATAGCTTCTTACCGTTAGCAGAGTTCTCCTACAACAATAGCTATCACTCAAGTATTGATATGGCTCCATTTGAAGCATTGTATGGTAGGAGATGTAGGTCCCCCATTGGTTGGTTTGATGCATTCGAGGTTAGACCTTGGGGTACTGATCTCTTGAGGGATTCGATGGAGAAGGTGAAATCTATTCAAGAAAAGCTTCTAGCGGTGCAAAGTAGACAAAAAGAATATGCTGATCGAAAGGTTAGAGACTTAGAGTTCATGGAGGGTGAACAAGTCTTACTGAAGGTTTCGCCCATGAAAGGGGTGATGCGGTTTGGAAAAAGGGGTAAGCTAAGTCCAAGGTATATTGGACCATTTGAAGCACTTAAGCAAGTAGGGGAGGTGGCTTATGAGTTAGCCTTGCCTCCAGGGCTGTCCGGAGTACATCCGGTATTCCATGTGTCGATGTTGAAAAGATACCATGGGGATGGAAACTATATTATCCGTTGGGATTCAGTTTTGCTTGACGAGAATTTGTCTTATGAGGAGGAACCTGTTGCCATTCTAGATAGGGAAATTCGCAAGTTGAGATCAAGGGAGATTGCATCCATCAAGGTGCAATGGAAGAATCGGCCGGTTGAAGAAGCAACTTGGGAGAAGGAGGTCGATATGCGAGAAAGATACCCACACCTGTTTACAGATTCAGGTACTCCTTTTCGCCCTTGTTTTCCTTCTTGTGATCGTTCGGGGACAAACGACGGGTAAATTGGTATCAATTGTAACGACCTGTTTAGTCGTTTTGAGTAGGAGACTTCAATTCTGGAAAAACTGGCAGAAGCGATGGACCCCACGACAGACCGTCATGAGCATGACGGACCGTCGCAGGGTCTCATTTCAAAACACTTAGAAAATCTGAAATTGGGTACCGAAAATCGACTCTCTGAACTTTGTGACGGAGTGGGAGGACGGACCGTCGCAGGCTCGACGGCCCGTCACCGTCCATTCACTTAAAATCGAGTTTCTGTAGCATGTGACGGACAGCAGGACGGACCGTCGCAGGCACGACGGCCCGTCACAGGCTACGCAATCCCAGGCTGGGTCGGATTTCTTTACACGTTTTGAGGAACGTATTAGACTATTCCTACTTTAATTATAAAGTTAGAGGGTTAATGTTAATAATTCTAATTACTTGGGGGTTAAAAGAGGTAATCTTAAGTTAATTAGTGGGTTATTATTGCCATCTTTTACACTTAATTATATGTTAATTAGGGTAAAAGAAAGAGGGTTGGAATAAGAAAAATAAGAAATAACAAAGAGAGAGAGAAAAAGAAAGAGAATGAGTAGAGAGATAGAGAAACGAAGTTGATAGCAAGGATTTTGAGAAAATAGCTTGTCGATCGCAATTCTTCGGTGGAGGTAGGTTATGGTTTTCATGCTTTCATAGCAAACTCTTAATAGAGAATGATATGTATTGATAGTATTCTAAATCCTGCTATGTGCTTAATTGTATGCATGCATGAACGTGATTATATAATTGTGATTATATTAAGCATGATGAAGTTATTGAATCCCAAATCTTGATAAAAACCTAATCTCTTTTTAATAATGATGCCTTGTTAAGGGAGAAGACTTGATGAGTTGATAGAATGAGATTAGGGGATCGGGTGTCACGAACCGACACGTAGATTTAGGGGACTGGGTGTCACGAACCGACACGTAGATTTAGGGGATCGGGTGTCACGAACCGACACATAGATTTAGGGAATCGGGTGTCACGAACTGACTCGTAGATTTAGGGGATCGGGTGTCACGAAACGACACGTAGATTTAGGGGATCGGGTGTCACGAACCGACACGTAGATTTAGGGGATCGGGTGTCACAAACCGACACGTAGATTTAGGGGATTGGAGTGTCACGTACCGACACAAGAGGATTAACGAATATGAGGGAGCGGAGAGTCACGTACTGACACAAGAGAAATAAAGATAATGAATCTTGAAAGATGTTAATATACTCAATCGAATGAACATAATTCCCAAATGAGTATGGTATTGAGGCTTGAGTCCTCATGTGTGAACTTGACGGTAATTGTTAATGATATAGTACTTGCTGTTGCTACATGTTGAGTATCATAGTTGATTTTATGATATTACTTGGTATATATTGTTTTCTATTTTGAGTGGGCTGATGATATCTATTCAGTACCCGTGTTTTGTACTGACCCCCTACTTTTATGTTTTCTTCTTGTTTATTTGTGGAGTGCAGCAAACGTGCCGTCGTCTTTGACTCAACAATAATTCAAGCCAGTCTTACTATATCGGAAATTCAGGGTGAGCTAATGCTTCTAGCTTGGACTGGATCTATTCTTCAAGTCTTGATGCCTTGAACTTCCGGCATGGACTAGTTTCTTATGTATTTTTAGCTTTTGGAATACTCTTAGTTTAGTCATTTGATCATAGATGTTCTTGTGGTGATGACTTCCAGATTTTGGGGAGAATGATAAGTTTTGAGTTATAGATGTTGAATTTTAGAAGTTAATGAATTGGTTTTATTTAATGAGTTTGAGTCTTCCGCATTATTTACTGTTGATGTTATATTAAAATGTTAGAGTTTAGATTGTTTGGTTCGCTCACATAGGAGGCTAAGTGTGGGTGCCAGTCGCGGCTCGGTTTTGGGTCGTGACAGTAAGTCCCCTCTTTGGGCAATCTGTTTAATGATCATGTAAGCATGCTTTTTTATACCTTTGAAAGGGTATATTGGGTCCTCTCGATGGGCATATACATTGCACTCTACATTTAGCTCATGTGGTTTTATCATCAGTTAATAGTAGCTCCCACAAATCAGTCAGACTATCTTCATTGACCATTTATCAATATATTCAGTATTCATTTTTAGCATGTTATAAATATTGAGGATAGTGTATGAGATATCTATGAATTTGTGTTGTGTTATTGAATTAAAAAGAGTTTAGAAGAAATAACTGAACTCCAGATGAGTTAAAACCCGAAATAGAGAAGAAGAAATCATTAGATTTCTAGGTATGTGGGTGGGGTAGCGCTCCACCACCGTGCAAGTATTCCCTAATGTAACACTTTTACATTTAAAAGAGAGAAATATTGATTTCTAAATGATTTTATGAGTTCAAAGATGTTTTAGAGTATAACCTCTTTTAAGATGATGTTTTGAGTAATTACATCAAATTAAGAAAGTGTTATGTTTTATAAATTTGATCATGAGTTTATATATTATTGGGAGTAGTATTAAGCACCGATATGGAGACGAGCTAAGACAACTCACATTCCTCATAAATCATGTAGCCAAAATGGGTAAAGGGTCGGAATTTTAGACGATTCCTTATTGATATTAAGCATAGCTTAGTAGATTCACTTAGTTGAGTTGTTTTGTACCCCGGCAATGTATATGATAGTTCTAGAAGAGTGGGTAAGACGTTGTATCATCACATAGCTCATAGTGAAGCTTGTCGGTTAAAAAATCTCCCAAATAAGAGTAAGAAGTGTCTTATTGTATTTTCATACATCATTATCTTTGTATCTCTTGTTTTATAATGTTCTAAGCATTGGACATATTCTTGTTCCTTTAATATTGGAGTTGAGTTGAGGACAAATTATCTTCCAGTCTTATCAGTTGAGTTTTCTATGCTTTCAATTCCCTCAACGTCATGTTTTATGTTACAGATACAGGTGTTCAAGTTATCTACATGCTCTTTATTGATATCACCTGTGTTCCAGCTAGCTTGTGGTGATCCACCTTTCTTTCTGGAGGGCTTAACACTTACATTTCCTGTTTTACTAAATTGTCAGGGGCACTTTCCCGATATCTATACTAGTAACTAAAGGTTTCATATATTGCTAGATGTTGAGGAGTCTTTTGTTACTTTCCTTGTTGATGTTCAAAAACGTTGAGACAGTTAATTAGGTTTTATTATGGTTTTACAGGTATTCATTGAGTAAGTTACAAGTGAGACATTTTGAGTTTAATTTTGCACTTATAGTCTCATTTTCATTGAGTAAGTCTTCCACTAATTAGTCAGATAGGTCAAGGGTTCGCTTATGGATCAGTCATGGTTCTCGTGTGCCAGCCACATCCGGGGTGTAAGCTCAAGGCATGACATTATTGTATATCAGAATAAATTTTGTTATAGAAGTCGTAACTGTTTTTTTTTTTGCAAAAAATATTACTGATATCTTTTTTTTTAACCGCTAGTGTAGGGCAAGTGTGTTACATGTGTGTCCCATATTAATTCGTGTAGATTAATTTTATTGATACATTATATTTTATGAAACACATCCGCATAATGAGTAATAAAAAATTAATCATAAAATATGTAAGTTCATTTTGCAAAAAAAAAGGTGTTTACAGTTGCTAGAGAAATGACAAGAGGTTGCAATGCCTCATATAGCCATATCCTTGTTTTTCATCATAGCTTTAGATTTTTGATCATGAAAATCTAGTACTTATTCATTATCCCTTGAAATAATCCAATGGCATCAAAGTAGGATGTGAAGTAGTAAATATAAGGCTTAACAGCAACAGTTTATACGTGTGTACCATGGTTATTTGTGTTGACTCATTGTGATGATATTTTATATTCTAAGAAACACATTCATGTAATGAGTAATAAAATATGTAATCGCTAAAAGTAAGTTAATTTTTCAAAACAAATATAGGGGTTTAGATTTACTGGTGAAATGAGAGGAGGTTGCTCTACCTCATGTAGTCATATTCCTGCTTTTCATCACAACTTGTGATTTTGGGTCGTGACAATTTAATAATGTTGAATCATCCCTTAATTAATACAATAGTTGAAAAGTACGATTTTAATGAGTAGATACAAGTTGTATTTTTTCTTAATTGTGCAAATTTTCTAATAATTTTTGTGTGAGTTCCACCAGTAGGTAATATAGCCCATTAGACTTGTAACGTCCTTAACTCTAACCCTCGAAGTACAATATTATAGATGTAGAAAAAATAGATTTTCTTTCCGGGTAGGGTTATCGATCTAAGGTAAGAAAATCTTCTGAATCTTTGGTGGATGTTGGACTCTAGAGAAAGGAAATTCATCCATTTTGTGAAGATTTTCAAAGACCAACAACACAAATCATGATAGCTAAAGATATGCTTCTTCAAAGAAGAATCTCGTAAACCTCCTATACGAGTATTTACCAATTGATATATTATAGGAAGTGTTGCTTTATCAAGTTATTTTTACAATTTAGAAGGTCATCCAATAAATTAATATCTTTAAAAATAAAAAATAAAAGTCAATTAGCCATTGCTGAAAATCAATGAGCAAATGATGAATACTTTACTTCAATTAAATGGTTTGTATTATATAATTTAAGAATAAAAATAAGATGTTTTATAGTACTTCAAATGTTTATTGGAGTTTGTAACCAAGCATATAGAAAAAGACAAAGACAAAAGTAATTTTGCACCAGAATAGATTTTGATTCAAAAGTGATAAAGGATATTTTTTATAAAAAAACATAATCAGTGTCTTTTTTTTTTTACAACTAGTCCTTGGCACGTTTATTGCACATGTCTCCTATTTGTATTTTTCTAGACTCTTTTTAATGATATTTTGTATTATATGTACAATCATGAAATGAGTAGCATATAATTTAAAGTAGGACTTTAAGGAGTAAATGTCACGCTCTTAACCCACACCTTGGACATGACTGACACTCGAGAATCATTGTTGGCTAAAATTAAGTCCTTAACATGACTTAACTATAAGAGGAAAAATTACTCATATATAAGATGAATTTTTAAGATAGACTTTACTTAAATATCTCAAAAGATAAACTCAGTTTGTTTTAAAAAAATAAACATTCAAGTAGCCAAAGAGGCAAGTGTCACGACCCAAAATCACGAGTCGTGATGGCACCTATATTCCCAACCAATAGGTAAGCCAACCAACATATTTTGACAAACATAACTAACAAGAAGTGAAAAGACAACAATTTCCAAATCTTCAACACTGAGTTCTTATAAGTACGAATGCGGAAAACTGAAAAAAATACTACCCAAGAAATGGTGTCATGAGTACAAGAGCCTCTAAAATACGAAGCAAGTCTGAAACTAAAAAGGCAAATCTAACATAAGGGATATCCTGTCTGAATACTGAATAACAGAATAAGTAAAAGATAGAGGGAGGTGTGGGCCACGGAACAGCCAAGAAGCTCACCACAACTACAAGAAACTCCAAACTCGGACTCAAACTGCTCCTCGAGATGTGCTCCTACTTGGAATCGAATCTGCACCACAAAGAGTGCAACAAGCGTAGTATGAGTACGAAACCACGTGTACCCAATATGTCTCATTGACCGACAACGAAGAAGTAGTGACGGGAGTTATATAAGAAAATAAATTGTTAGATTGTACAAGTATATATATATATATTACACTTACTATTTAAGTTTCATCAATAAAGGAAATCAACATTTAATATTTTCCAAACACCAAACGAAACATATAGTCATAAAGAATGAATGATGGGATGAAATACAATGCAATATGATACCATGTAATGATATGGCTCAGAATACCCAATACTCACTCAACCGTATATACATGATACTCCTCGGAAATACATCGAGAGCTCATGACCCATGGGGGACTCGCGAGGTCCATATACCGACACGGACGATCTCCACGTGTCTGTGCGGACGATCTCAACGCACTATCATAATATCAAATAATTTTCGCACGGAGGGTATCCACGTGCCCAAATTACAATCTTAACATCTCACCATCCCCAGCACGGACGATCTCCACGTGCCCAACTTATACTCAGTCTCATGTCTATGCATGTGCACAATATTATTTCAATAGAGGGGATGATGATGCATCTCAATCAATCAATATGAACATAATACATACCCACCTTAATTATCACAACTATACGGGTGAAATAAATAAAACACAATCACACAAAGAATTCAAGTCAATAATATATCAGCTAATGCCCATATGCTTTGGCGTTCTCAAATTTCAATCCACATTCTATAATAGTAATTTTTCTTTTTATAACACCGGTACTCGTACCAATGCCCGTCACACCATTGATACGAGACCACCATCCTTCCCCCTTACCCCTTTGTCTATTTTCATTTTTAATCTTTAATTAGGAAAACGTCCTTCAACAAGTCTAAAAGTCTTAACATACCTCAAGTGTCCAGCTCGTGTCACGAATCCTCAAGATAGTTCCTTCCCTTTTCGTTAAGTTTTTGAATGTTCACGATCTACCAATGATGCAATATTCATAAGTAAGCGAGTTTGTGGACATTCAAATTATTATAGGTATATCATAGATCCTAAACTCATCATATCTCTAATCAAACGTCAAATCTTGGTATAATTTATATGTAAATTCGTCAAATTTCAAGCCAAGAACTTAACCTTAACCCCTCCAAGTACCCTAGATTCAATGTTAAATCATATAATATACCCTAATATTTAATTACCTATCTCAATATCTTAAAAACTAGTAACTAATTTGATAAATAGATAAATAAATAAAAAAATAAAAAAAATAATATAAGAGAAGAACGATTTTTACTATGAACGAGACTGTGTTCTTTCTTTCTCCAAACTAATATGGCCAATTTCTATCCCTTTAATAATAATACATTCAATGCCAATCATTGGCATAATTGCCTAATGATTGGCTAGCAAGTTTGTCCCCCCTCCACCATTTACTAACACAATACACAGCAACGAAAATTAAAAATTTGTCAACAACAATTTCAACCTTACTGACCGGGTTTTTCTCGAATCTAACCCCAACAATATAATACATATAATGAATCATTTTATACTAAAATAGATTATCAAATAATTCATGTAAAGTTACAGATTCTGAGAAGGGCGGTTGTACCTGAACGTGTTCTTCTCAGGTGCCAAGGAGAAGTTTCTCCAATTTTTGTTTTCCTCAGATTATGATATAAAAATTTTAACCCACTAATTTATTCCAATACATGGTCAAGTATAAAGGTAATAAATTAATTATATATATGACTTACTAACTATTAACTATATACTAATTTAATAAAAATTTCCTCAATTAGGCACTCGTAGTTACCGAATAGTTAAAATATCCCCCTTTAATTTTCCAAGAGGAGTCCAACTAGTCCTAGTTCTCAAAACGACATAGCGGGTCGTTACATCACCTACCACTTAAACAAACGTTCGTCCTCGAACGGGAAAATACAAGAGCTAACATGAATGATCAAAAAGATGAGGATATTTACTCCTCATGTCTGACTCTGTCTCCCATGTAGCCTCCTCCACTGGACGATGCTTCCACTGAACCTTTACTGAAGCAATCTCCTTGGACCTTAGATTCCGAACTTGCCTATCCAAAATGGTGATCGGCTCTTCCTCAAAAGTCAAATTTTGATCAAGTAACATTGAATCCCATTGAATCACATTATTACCACCCTGATGATAATTCTTAAGTATTGAAATATGAAATACAGGATGAACACCTGACAAACCAGGTGGCAAAGCCAATTGATACGCCACCTCACCAATACGCTCAACAATCTCGAAAGGACCAATATACCTTGGGCTCAACTTGCCCTTCCTTCCAAACCTCATCACACCCTTCATGGGTGAAACCTTCAATAAAACACTCTCTCCAACCATAAACTCTAAATCACGAACCTTCCTATCTGCGTAACTCTTTTGCCTGCTCTGAGCCATGAGAAGTTTATCTTGGATCAACTTGACCTTGTCCAAGGACTCCCTTAACAAATCTGTACCCAATGGTCTAACCTCATATGCGTCAAACCAACCAATTGGAGATCGACATCTCCTACCATACAAAGCCTCAAATGGTGCCATCTCAATGCTCGAATGATAACTATTATTGTAAGCAAACTCTGCTAATGGCAAGAACTGATCCGAGTGACCACCAAAGTCAATCACACACGCCCGCAACATGTCCTCAAGAACCTGAATAGTCCTCTCAGACTGACCATCAGTCTGAGGGTGAAAGGCTGTACTAAGATCCACCCGAGTGCCCAACTCTTTCTACATTGACCACCAGAAATGAGATGTAAATTGGGTGCCACGATCTGAAATAATAGATATAGGAACCCCATGCAAACGAACTATCTCTTGAATATAGATCTAGGCTAACTTCTCTGACTTATAGGTAATCTGAACTGGTACAAAGTGTGCAGACTTAGTCAGTCGATCCAAGATGACCCATATAGCATCAAACTTACCCAAGGTACGTGGCAACCCTACCACAAAGTCCATAGCAATGCGCTCCCACTTCCACTCAGGTATGGGCATCCTCTGAGTCACACCTCCAGGCTTTTGGTGTTCATACTTCACTTGCTAACAATTCAGACACTGGGATACAAAATCTACTATGTCCCTCTTCATACGACACCACCAATAATGTTGCTTCAAGTCACGATACATCTTAGTAGCCCCCAGATGAATAGAGTACCTCGAACTATGAGCCTCCTCCATGATCAATCTAGTCAAATCACCTGTACGAGGAACACATATACGACCCTTAATCCTCAAAACTCCCTCACTATCAAGAATTGCAGCCTTGGTTTCTCCTTTTAAAACCTTGTCCCTAATGTTACATAAATCACCATCATCAAACTGTTGAGCCCGAATCTGCTCCAACAAGGATGACCTAGCCTCCATATAAGCCAACACCTTACCAGATTCTCAAATATCAAGTCTCACAAAGCTATTGGCCAGGGATTGGACATCCCTAGCTAAAGGACGCTCGCTAACCTGTAACATGGCTAGACTACCCATACTTACCGCCTTCCGACTGAAGGCATATGCTACAACTTTTTTTGCCTGGGTGATAAAGAATAGTCATATCGTAGTCTTTGAGCAACTCCAACTATCTCCTCTGCCTCAAATAGAGATACCTCTGATTGAATATATACTGGAGACTACGATGATCCGTGAACACCTCACAATGCACACCATAAAAATAATGCCTCCAAATCTTTAATGCAAACACAACAGACGCCAACTCTAAATCATGAATAGGGTAGTTCTTCTCATGAACCTTTAACTGCCTCGAAGCATAAGCTATCACCCTTCCCTTCTGCATCAACACACAACCAAGACCAATCCGAGAAGCATCACAATATACAACAAAACCCTCTCCCTCCACGGGTAGGGTCAAAATTGGAGCAGTAGTCAATAAAGTCTTGAGCCTTTAGAAACTAACCTCACATTCGTCAGACCACTGAAAAGTCACCTCCTTTTGTGTCAATCTAGTTAATGGAGATGCAATGGATGAGAAACCCTCAACAAACCGTCGATAATAACCTGCAAGGCCCAAGAAACTCTGAATCTCAGTAACTGAAGTAGGTTTGACCCAATCTCTAACCGCCTCAATCTTCTTAGGATCCACCATGATACCCTTCTTGGACACTACATGTCCCAAGAATGCTACCGAACTAAGCCAAAACTCACACTTTGAAAACTTTGCATAAAGCTTCTTCTCCTTTAGAATCCTAAGAACAATTCTCAAATGATGCTCATGTTCCTCCTTAGTGCGTGAGTATATCAATATATCATCTATGAAGACAATAACAAAGGAATCTAAATACGGTCTGAACACTCCATTCATCAAGTCCATAAAAGCTGTTGGGGCATTAGTCAGTCCGAAAGACATCGCCAAAAACTCGTAATGACCATAACGTGTTTGAAAAGCCGTCTTAGGGATATCCTCCGCCCTAACCTTCAGCTGATGATAGCCAGATCTCAAGTCAATTTTGGAGAAAACTTAAGCACCCTGCAACTGATCAAATAAATCATCAATACGAGGTATCAGATACTTATTTCTGATGGTTACCTTGTTCAACTGCCGATAGTCAATACACATACGCATAGATCAATCTTTCTTCTTCACAAGTAACACTGGAGCACTCCAAGGAGATACACTTGGTCTAATAAAACCTTTGCTCAACAAATCCTGCAACTGCTCCTTCAACTCTTTCAATTCAGCCGGTGCCATACGATAAGGAGGAATGGAAATAGGCCGAGTGCCTGGCTCCACATCAATACAAAAATCAATATCACGATCTGGTGGAAGACCTGGCAAATCGGTCGGAAATACTTCTGAAAATTCACTCACTACTGGAATAGACTCAAGCATAGGAGTCTCAATACTAGTATCTCGAATGTGGGCCAAGTACGCCAAACATCCTCTTTGTACCAACTGACGAGCCTTAAGGAATGATATCACACCCTTAGAAGGATGACTAAGAGTACCTCTCCATTCTATTGTAGGAATTCCAGGCATAGCTAAGGTGATGGTCTTGGCATGACAATTTAAAATAGCGTGGTAAGAAGATAACCAATCCATACCAAGAATCACATCAAAATCTATCATTTCTAAGACCTTTAGATCTGCATGAGTGTCATACCCCATCAAAGTAACAGTACATAAACGATACACTTGATCTACAACTACAGAATCCCCGACAGGAGTAGAAACACATATCGGCAAATCAAGAGACTCACACAATATATCCAGACTAGGAGCAAAATATGTGGACACATAAGAATAAGTAGATCCTGGATCAAATAATACAGTAGCTGGTCGATGACAAACCGGAATAATACCTGTGATAATAGCATCTGAGGCTTCAGCCTCTAGCCTACCTGGAAAAGCATAACAGTGAGAACGACCTCCATCAGATTGAGAACCTCCACGACCACCACCTCGCCCAGAAGGAGAACCACCTCTACCATTCTGTGCACCACCCCTAACTGGAGGTTGTGCAGCCTTGGAAGTCGAAGCCTGAGAACCCTGATGTAAGCCACCACGTCTGGTTCTAGGGCAGTCTCTCACAAAGTGTCCCATATCACCACACTCAAAGTAACCCCTACGAGACGTAGGCTGATGAGAGGAACCTAAATGACCAGAATGCCCTGCATGAACTACAGGTCTAGAAGATGAACCCTGCGAAGTATGTACCGAGCTCGAAGAGTTATGCTCAGCGTAACCAGCCTCAGACGCTGGTATAGCAGCATGAATGGGTGTGCTGGACTGAGGGTGATAACCTCTGCCCAAGTAACCCCGACTCCTAGGCAGAGCACCACCATAATCACCTAAATAACGAGTCCTCTTGCCCTCTCACTGCTCAAATCCCTCACGTCGAATCATCTCCAACTCCTTAGCAACATCTACCACTTTCTAGAATGGAACACCAGAAGCAGCAACCTGAGAAACTCCTAGACGAATTGGAATAATCAGCCCCTTAACAAACCTCCTCACTCTCTCAGCCTCTGTGGGAAGTATTATCGAAGCATGCCTAGCCAAGGCATGAAATTTACCCTCATACTCTGCAACTGACATACCATTTTGCTGCAAACCCTCAAACTCGGCCCTCTTGCGCTCCCTCTCACTGCGTGGAACAAATTTGGATAGAAATACCTGAGTAAACTCAGTACAGGATAGTGGATGAGATCCAGCTGGCCTACTACTAATATAATCCACCCACCAATGCTTAACAGAGCCAGTCATCTGAAACGCTGTGTAGTCAACTCCATGAGACTCCACTAATCTAAGATTATGCAACCTCACATGACAACTAACTATAAACTCATATGCATCCTCAGCTAAGTCAGCAGTATAAGTATGAGGATTCATTAGTCTAAACCTCCCAAACATCTTTTGCTCATCAATAGTCATAGAAGGCCTGTTCACCAAATGTGATGTCATATCTGGAAACTCCATACTGTCCAAACAAGGAGCTACAGCGGCAGCTAGCTGAGTCCTGGGAGTCTGAGAATCTGGAGCAACTATCGGATCTGGAGTTTGACCTCCAACACAGGTCTGTGAGCCATCAGAAGTGACAGGCAAAGCTCCTGCCTGGGCCATCCCCTCTAGGATTCCTAACATACGAGTCAGGGTATCTTAAAGCACTGGGGGAACAATAGTACTGGTTGGAGCCTGAGCTGGCCCATCCCCTTCGACATGATCTTGCACATCCCCATAAAGAACATCTGCGTCAAGAGGTACGGTCCTATCATGAACCTGGGTAGCTATTGGTTCTTGACCACTCACAGGTGCTACAATACGGCCCCTACCCCGACCTCGAGCTCACCCCCTACCTCTACCTCGGATAGTGTTCCCAGAAGCAGACGCAGGATTAGGATCCTGACCACCACTTGCCGATGTACGATTCCTCGCCATCTGAGAGAGAATGAGATATCAAGATTAGAATTTCTACAAGGTCAAGTGTGCACGATAATGAATAAAAGAACAGAATATTTCCTAAATGTCCTATAGCCTCTCGAAGATAGGTATGGACGTCTTCATACCGATCCGCAAGACTCTACTAGGCATTGCTCTTGTACTCTTGAGACCGATGAACCTAGGGCTCTGATATCAAATTTGTCACGACCCAAAATCATGAGTCGTGATGGCACCTATATTCCCAACCAATAGGTTAGCCAACAAACATATTTTAACAAACTTAACTAACAAGAGGTGAAAAGACAACAATTTCCAAATCTCCAACACTGAGTTCTTATAAGTACGAATGCGGAAAATTGAAAAAAATACTACCCAAGAAATGGTGTCATGAGTACAAGAGCCTCTAAAATACGATGCAAGTCTGAAACTAAAAAGGCAAATCTAACATAAGGGATATCCTGTCTGAATACTGAATAACAGAATAAGTAAATGATAGAGGGAGTTGTGGGCCACGGAACAGCCAAGAAGCTCACCACAACTCCAAGACACTCCAAACTCGGACTCATACTGCTCCTCGAGATGTTCTCCTACTTGGAATCGAATCTGCACAACAAAGAGTGCAACAAGCGTAGTATGAGTACGAAACCACGTGTACCCAGTATGTCTCATTGATCGACAACGAAGAAGTAGTGACGGGAGTTATATAAGAAAATAAATTCTTAGATTGTACAAGTATATATATATATTACACTTACTATTTAAGTTTCATCAATAAAGGAAATCAACATTTAATATTTTCCAAACACCAAACGATACATATAGTCATCAAGAATGAATGATGGGATGAAATGCAATGCAATATGATGCAATGTAATGATATGGCTCAGAATACCCAGTACTCACTCAACTGTATATACATGATACTCCTTGGAAATACATCGAGAGCTCATGACCCATGGGGGAATCGCGAGGTCCATATACCGACACGGACAATCTCCACGTGTCTGTGCGGACGATCTCAACGCACTATCATAATATCAAATAATTTTCGCACGGACGGTATCCACGTGCCCAAATTACAATCTTAACATCTCACCATCCCCAGCACGGACGATCTCCACATGCCCAACTTATACTCAGTCTCATGTCTATGCATGTGCACAATATTATTTCAATAGAGGGGATGATGATGCATCTCAATCAATCAATATGAACATAATACATACCCACCTCAATTATCACAACTATACGGGTGAAATAAATAAAACACAATCACACAAGGAATTCAATTCAATAATATATCAGCTAATGCCCATATGCTTTGGCATTCTCAAATTTCAATCCACATTCTATAATAGTAATTTTCCTTTTTATAACACCGGTACTCGTACCAATGCCCGTCACACCATTGATACGAGACCACCATTCTTCCCCCTTACCCCTTAGTTTATTTTCATTTTTAATCTTTAATTAGGAAAACGTCCTTCAACAAGTCTAAAAGTCTTAACATACCTCAAGTGTCGAGCTCGTGTCACGAATCCTCAAGATAGTTCCTTCCCTTTTTTTTAAGTTTTGGAATGTTCACGATCTACCAATGATGCAATATTCATAAATAAGCGAGTTTGTGGACATTCAAATTATTATAGGTATATCATAGATCCTAAACTCACTCATATCTCTACTCAAAGTCAAATCTTGGTATAATTTATATGCAAATTCGTCAAATTTCAAGCCAAGAACTTAACCTTAACCTCTCCAAGTACCCTAGATTCAATGTTAAATCATATAATATACCCTAATATTTAATTACCTATCTCAATATCTTAAAAACTAGTAACTAATTTGATAAATAGATAAATAAATAAAAAAAATAAAAAAAAAAACAATATAAGAGAACAACGATTTGCACTGTGAACGAGACTGTGTTCTTTCTTTCTCCAAACTAATATGGCCAATTTCTATCCCTTTAATAATAATACATTCAATGCCAATCATTTGCATAATTGCCTAATGATTGGCTTACAAGTTTGTCCCCCCTCCACCATTTACTAACACAATACACAGCAACGAAAATTGAAAATTCGTCAACAACAATTTCAACCCTACTGACCGGGTTTTTCTCGAATCTAACCCCAACAATATAATACATATAATGAATCATTTTATACTAAAATAGATTATCAAATAATTCATGTAAAGTTACAGATTCTGAGAAGGGCGGTTGTACCTGAACGTGTTCTTTTCAGATGCCAAGGAGAAGTTTCTCCAATTTTTGTTTTCCTCAGATTATGATATAAAAATTTTAACCCACTAATTTATTCCAATACATGGTCAATTATAAAGGTATTAAATTAATTATATATATGACCCACTAACTATTAACTATATACTAATTTAATAAAAATTTCCTCAATTAGGCACTCGTAGTTACCGAATAGTTAAAATATCCCCCTTTAATTTTCCAAAAGGAGTTAAACTAGTCCTAGTTCTCAAAACGACATAGCGGGTCGTTACAGCAAGTCAAGTCACAACATAAACAACTCAAAATGAAAAGACTCATGAATAGTTAATGAAGCCTCTAATGTTATGAGGGATGTCGGTACAATACCCCCGATCATCCTAATAAACTTAAAATGAAAAAAACATTTTTTAAAAAAGAGAGGATACTCCAAAAGCAAAGAGGCTCACCAAACAACTCTAGAACTTAACCGGATCAACGAAGTGCTTGATGTTGGTCCTGATCACCTATATCTACATCATAAATGATACAGGCCAAATGCCCTAAGAACATAGAATGTACGAGTATGTGAGGGAAATCTAAACACAAGACCTAAGCTTGAATTGAAACTAAAGAAACAACTTACCTCGTTGTAACTCAACTCAGGGATACTAAACTCATTTCAAAATAAAGCAGTAGTAAAGATGCATTATAAAGAAAAGCTTTAAAACAGTACATAGCAACTTCATGTATTGAAAATTACAATGCACTCTATTTGTATGCAATAATACAAAATAAACTATGTATTTGAAAATAGAAAATAAACTCTATGGGAGATTCTCTAACCGACAACGACTGATGATACAACATCTAGATCACTCTACCAGAACTATCCTACACTTTGTCAGGGTATAGAACGTACTACTAAGTGGATCAATTAGTATATGCTTAAAAGCAATAAGGAATCGTCTAAAATGTAAGACCCTTTCTACCTATGTTGACTACTTGGGTTATCAGGACTTTGAGTTAACTAAACTCGTCCCCATATTGATGCTTAATACTACTCCCAAAATATAACTAGCTCATATGTTTGAAAACATAACTCTCTCTCTCTGTTTTGAGATTATTACACAAAAATATTTCTCTCAAATGATATGGTACTCAAAGTGTAACACCCCGTAGCCAAAACAGACCAAAAATTAGTTTTTTAGAAAAATCTGCAAGTGCTACCAACGGTGGCATCAACGGACCGTATCCTGATCCAGAGTTCGTACTGCACAACAACCGATGGGATCAAAAACTCCCAAAAATTTCAGCCTAAAAAAAATTGGTTTAGTTTTGGACGACGGACGGACTTACGGTCCGTAGGTCAAACGACGGTGTGTAGTCGGTGGCTGTCGATCAAGACTCTCTTCAAACACTCTTTGACAAGATCTATGGATCACTAGCACGGTTCGTAGGTGGACCTACGGTCCGTAGGTCGGACCGTTGGTGGAAACTTTGCAGCAAGTTAAAGGGAAATGCAGTTGGGTCAACTTAAAATGATCATAACTCTTAACACAAAATAAATTAGGTCTCCCATGACCTACCCATAGATATAGATTTGAATTTTTTTTCCATAGCCACCAACCTTGCTAAAATCATACCTCCGAGTAAAACATTATGCCTATTTTGGTAAAGGACTCGCGAACATGCCCTCACGACAGACCATACGACGGGGCGTCGGGCGCACGACGGACTGTCAGTCGTGGCCATTGTGAGGCCTAACAACAACCTTCTCAGACGTCTTTTTGACCTTTCTCACTCCGTTTAAACCCTATTTTATGTCTTTTTGACCCTAAACCATCAAATATTAGTCAGTTTAAGCTAGACACATAATTAAAACATATCCAAGTCAAATCATTAAATCAAAACTTAAAAGTTAGAAGCAAGAGAGGAGAAAAAAGCTCAAGAACCCTTGTTCAAGAACGCCACAAGCTCCAGCAAATCCAGCCCCAAAACTTAAGTATTTTTCCGTGGATTTCATCACCAGGTATATGGGATTTCACTAGTGGGTTCCTTTCACCCATAGGGTCCCTAGTTTTCATTCAGATTATTTATTCTCTTATCATGATTAAACCTAGGGTTTCTAGAACTTTGATATAACTTTATGAATTTATTAAATATATGTTCCAAATCAGATTATCATGTTATTACTCAGATTATCACATGAATTTCGGAACCCTAGCTTTGTATTTTTTTAGTTCTTGAATTACACATGCTAGGTCATATATTTCAGATACTTCAGATATACATGCCTCAGTTATAAATGCATGACTACCAGATTAATTATTGCATTCTCAGTTTGCATATTCAGTTTCGAGCTATTCAGTATTTACACAAATTAAGATATAATGAGTTAATTTACAGAATTCATTGGGAGTAGCATAATGCCGAGTAGGGTTTAGCGTACCCAATAGTCCCAGAACTACTATCCAAGTAGGTTTTAAGTCCCCTATGTGGGCAATCAGTTTAGTGATCACGCCAGCATGCCTTTATACCTTTGGCAAGGTATATTGGGTCCTCTCCATGGGGCGTATACATCAGACTCCACATTTATCTCATGTGGTTTTATTATCGGTTATTAGTAGCTCTCATAGTTCAGTCAGACTCTTTGCATTGACCATTAAACAGTATATTGAGTATTCAGTTTCAGCATGTTATAAATTGGTCATTGCATTCAGTTAGCTTAAAAACTAGCATATCACGTTCAGGTTATTATACTTGTTTTTGTGCTTGTTAAATTATGTTTTATTTCATCTTTACTCTATCCTACGTGCACACTACCTCTCAAGTATTGACGCATACGCGCGCTACATCTTCTCATGATATAGGTTCAGGTTCTCAGCATTCAGATCACGCATAGATCGATTTCCCGATCTCCAGTCAAGCAGATTCAGTGGTGAGTCCTCATTCTCCGAGGACAACAGTCTTAAGTTTGCTAGATTTAGCTGGGGCTTGTCCCAGTATTTCTAGTCTAGTTTAGAAGCTCTGTTCAGACATAGTTAGATTCATCTTAGTATTGAGTTAATATTTTAGTTGTATTAAACTAATTGTTTTCAAATATCACAATTATAGAATATGGGTTCTCCACATCTTTTCATTTTAAGTCTGATTTAGCTTCCCAACAGTTTATTATCTTTAGTATGCTCATGATCATGCCAGTAATGTTAGCTTGGGATCACTTATGGTCCTCGGTTCCGTGTTCCCGTCTCGGGGGTAGATCGGGGCGTAACACAAAGCTTCTCAAAAACTCTTTTGGATATCGGTGTTTCCTCTCATCTTAAATGTGAAAACATTTACTCTGGGAAATACTTAACTCCAATATATTATTTTAAATAAAATGAACTCAATTCTAATCTTTTTAAGACTCAAGTGCTCAATACTTAAGAAAAAAACTAAAATGATTGTAAAAGACTTAATAAATTTACTTGGAAGAACTCTCAAGGCTTGATACTTATCTCTATCTTGAATTTGAATTATGAATTCAATGTTATGATTCATGTTATGAATGATTTCTACACGCTTAGAAGTAGATTAGAGTGATAAGAATCAATAGGGAGTAAAGGTACACTTAAAAAAATACTTAGGCGGAGCAAACGACCAAAAAAAAGTAGGGGAGATGACCTTAGCCCACTTTTGGTGTGCTGCCCAAGCCTCTATTTATTGGGGTTTGATTGGGCGCACTGCTGGCGCACCACCTCAACCTCCATTTACTGGGGGTCTGATTAGGCACACTGTTGGTAAGCTATACCAGCCTCCATTTACTGGAGGTTTAATTGGGCGCATTTTAAGCGTGTTACATCTAACATCCATTTACTGGGGTTTTGATTGAGCGCACTGCTGGGGTGCCGCACTTCCCCCTAAACGACATGACGAATTTTCTCATCTCATTTTCTGATCCTAAATCACCTTTAATGCATTTATTTACTCAAAATCTCCTTCTATTCAATTACCCAATACAAGTACACAATAATCTACTCATAAACAGCTCTTAAACAGAACGCGATTACCTTAAGAACTCATCCTAATTCAAGAACGGAAACGCGACTTCAAGAACATTTATCATGAACTCAAATCCTTAAACTTTTGAGAACAAAATTAAGCTAAAATAACATGATGGGTATGTGGGTGAACGAACCAAACACTATGAGAACTCACATACCTCCTAGGGATCAAACTTTTGGCGAAACAACCTTTGATTTGCAAGAAACTTGAAGAACGCCTTGAATTTTCTCCTTTTCTCCTCTTATTGAACCCTTTTAAAAACCCTAAGAGTATTTTGATTTATGCAAACTAAACTAAATCACACTTGAGCCCAAAACTAATATTAAATTCATTTTGATCAAACTTTGGTAAGGAAAAGTCTAAAATACCCCTCACTAATTCGGGTAATTTTCCTTAACTAGTCAAAAATATATCAAATGATCATATGTCCTTCATACGAGCTCAAAACTCTTAATTTAGGCATAACTTGAAAATTATCATGGGCCACCTAATGCATCCTTTACTAAAAGTTATGGTTGTTTGAAGTTTACCGAAAACTATTAACTTAGACATAACTTAAAAATTTTCAGATTTTGCTATTTCCAATTTGCGCTTTCTAAATATAACTCTTTCCATGGTTGGATGTTACAATATCTTCTTGTTGGGAACATTCTTCCTCGAATGAGATTACTCCTAGTAGAACTAAGGGTGTTAACATTGAACATTCATCTCAAACACCTCTAACACATTTAGTATATCAATTAAAGAGTACTAAAAAGAGAATTAGTATCTTGATGTCGGAGTTCTACAAACTCAAAGCGATGTGTGTCTCTTCTTTATGTCCTCCTCAGCCTCCCAAGTATCTTCTTCATCAAACTGATTCCTCCATAAGACGTTGACTTATGCTACCTACTTTGTCATCAACTTGACAACCTAACAATCTTTATCTGGATGGGCATCTCTTCATAATATAGGTTGTCCTCAATACCAATATATTCAGTAGGTATAACAAGTGAAGGATCACCCATACACTTTTACACCATAGAAATGTGAAACACCAGATGAACTTCTGTGTTTTCTGACTCTTTTCTTTTATATTTTATTAAAAATCAACTATTTCTTAAAACTCTTAAAATCTACTAACATATATTTAATACATGTCCCTAATGATATAACGTGTTAAATAAATGATCACTTTAGCCCACTAACTATTGATCAAGTTATTTATCTACAATCACATAACAATTAATGAATTCATGTTAAACGAATAATCCAACTTCCATAAATGACCTTCCGGGTCATTACACTCCTCTTCGCTGAACATATCGCTTCACCGCTTCTATTACTATTCACTTGGTTAAAAACCCAAAAACATTTTGCATAAAGATCAAAATTTTAATAAAATATTATAAGACAACAAAGAACGGAGAAGTGATCGGGAAAAGGTGAGTATTAATTTTGTGATTTCGATATACAAAATTGATTATACGGAAAACTTATTGGGAGAGAGAGAAGAGAATCCATGAATGAATCCATTGTTACATATATTTACATATCTAGAAATGGGAAAAAAGTATGATACATCCTTCAATTATTGTGATTCAGAAATGATATATATCTAGTTAAATAAACTGACTAACACATATCGTTTTATTACACGGGTGACCCATATATACTTTTTCCGACGAATAGAAATAAAAAAATGATTTTGATATATTCTCAAATAGTTTTATTAAACTAAATTCATAAAAATTAAATATGATCGTTTTAGCAAAGTGCAGTGGTATATCTGATCATTCTCACA
The DNA here is from genome assembly GCF_036512215.1 of Solanum lycopersicum. Lineage (NCBI taxonomy): Eukaryota > Viridiplantae > Streptophyta > Magnoliopsida > Solanales > Solanaceae > Solanum > Solanum lycopersicum. The sequence continues at coordinate 16,001,214 of NC_090800.1, forward strand.
TATGAACATTTTCTGCCTTCATTAATTTAGTGACTAATTTGTATTTATTATTCTTTATGATCACATTTATAATTTGTTTACTAGCCTCTGGACACGTGCGTTGCACATGTGTTTCGTGTGAATTTTTATTGATGCGTTAACACAATTAAAATTCTATGTAAATCGTACAAAGCGAGTAATATTTTTTATTGTGCGTCAAGAAACACAAAATAAGGGGCACATGGTAATGTTTAAAATCAATTCTTTTGAACTACCATCGGTAAAACAATTCTGCTGAAGCTATTATAAGTAATTTTTAAACTTTGTTTTGTATTTAACACACTTGAAATAAAGTCACATGAATAATTTGAGCCAAATAACAGCATAGACTTATGATAATGATAAAACAATTCATATAAATTATATGCGCACACTAAAATTGTGAACAAAAAAAGTTAAAAATTGAATTATCAAATTTAAGGGTCATTTAAATTTTTTTGATTAAACACGAATCATTTAATAAATAATATTAAAATCTAAATTTACGTATATATTAATAATATTAATTAAAATGAAATAATATAAAATAAATACATTCTCACTCATCAGTTCAATCAATTCAATATGTGGAATTGCTTTCATATTCCACAATTATTCTACCTTTAGAATTTCTTTTTAATATTTTAGATTTGTAAAATTATCGGCAATAAATATAAACTTTAAACTAATACTATTTAGGAAGTCCAAGTGATGGGCATATCTCAATAGTCAAGAAAATCATTTAACTTTTTCTTGCTAATTTTAATTTTCAATTATTTTAATATTTATATCCTATGTACCATTCATAAGGAGTGACACACTTGGATCATTATTTAGACTTGTAGATTTTGATTGGTCATGAGAAAAGGTATCATTAAGAACTCTAATCCTTATGTATTTTTTACACTCACACACACACATACAACACACACATATATGGTAAAAACACCTTCAGAGCAGCCAGGGTAACATTCACAAGTATTTTTGAGTTCATCAGAATTGAAAATTCTAACTCTAGCACTAGCATCGCCATGTCTACGACGGGTGCATGCACACACAACCTGAACGTAGTCATCTCCTCTATGTGACACACTCATATCGTTTAACTCCTCTAAGATGAACATATCGCCTCACCGCTATTGTTCCTATTCACTAATTCAAAAACAAATATTTTTGCATAAATAATAAAATTTTAATAGAATCCTAGAAGAGTACAAAAAAATAGAAGAAGCGATCGGAAAGGTGAGTATTAATTTTCAGATGCCAATATATAGATTGGTTCATACGGAAAATTTTTTGCGAGAGAGAAGAGTTGAGAAAACCGAGAGGTAGATGGATAATTAAGATATTTTTATAGAGAAAAATCACTTGAGACATAAAGTAGATTTAAGAGATCTGGTGTTGGGTGGGGGTGTATTACACAAAGCGTGTAAGTAAGGGGGGATTTTTAGTTTCAATTTAGTATATGAATGGACCATTGTTATATACATTTACATATCTAGAAATGGGGAAAAATTCTTATACGTCCTTCAGTTTTTGCGATTAAGAAATAATATATCAATAGTTAATAAAGTTACTAACATATACTTTTTTATTACACGGATGACCCAAATAAACCCTTTTCGGCAAATAGAAGTGGAAAAAAAGATTTTGATCTATTTTTGACTTGTTTTATTTAACAAAAACCCATAAAAATTATACATGATCCTATTAGCAAAGTGCAGGGGGTATATTTAATACTTCTCACGTATGAAATTTTTCTACCTTCATTAACATAGTGACTAATTTATATTTATTATTCTTTATTATCACATTTATTTATTTACTGGTTTCTAGACACGTGCGTTGCACGTATGTGTCATGTGAATTTTTTTTCATTCTTTTAAAATATTAAATATTATTAAGGATACCATCAGTCAAGTTTAAAAAACACATAACAACATTTCATGATAAGTCAATGATAAAATAAACATGTTTTTAACACAAACACATTATATTGTACAAACGCACAAAGAAGGAATATATATATTAAATTGACAATTTTATATATATATATATATATATATATATATATATATATATATATATATATTTGAGTTCACCAAAATTAAAAATTATAAGTCTAGCATCAGTATCACCATGACAGACACAACCTCCATGTAGTCATCGCCTTGCTGCAACACACTCATATCGTGTAACTCATCTTCGCTGAACATATCACCTCACCGCTTCTCTTACTATTCACTTAATCAAAACCAAATAATATTTTATATAAAGATCACACTTTTAATAAAATACTATAAGAGAACAAAAAACATATGAGTACAAATTTTTGCGATACCTATTTATAGGATTGATTGTTTGGGCAATTCATTGCGAGAGAGAGAGAGAGAGATGAGAAATCGAGAGGAAGATTGACAAATGAGTATTTTAATCGAGAAAAGTCACCTGAGGTAGAAAGCTCATTTAAGAGATCTAGTGTTGGGGTGGGTTGGGGGCGTATTGCACAAAACATGTAAGTAAGGGGGAATTTTTTGTGGATCCAATGTTATATATATTGACGTATCTAGAAATGGCAAAAAAATCTGATACGTCCTTCAATTTTTTTAATTCAGAAAAGATATATCTCCAGTCAATAAAGTGACTAACAAATACCTTTTTATTACAAGGATAACCCAACTATACCTTTTTCGGCAAATAGAAGTGAAAAAATGATTTTGATCTATTCTTGACTTGTTTTATCAAACTAAAACCCATAAAAAGTATATGTGATCCTTTTAGCAAAATTCAGGGTATATTTAATCCTTCTCATATATAATTTTTTTCCGCCTTCATTAACTTAGTGACTAAATTGAGTTTATTATTTCTAATGATGACATTTATTTGTTTACTAGTTTCTGGACATATGATTTGCATGTGTGTTTCATGTGAATTATTGTTGATGAATTAAAACAATCGAATATTAATAAGGATACCATTAGTCAAATTTAAAAAGCACATAAAAATATTTCATGAGAGGTCGATAAAATCAACAACATGTGTTTAATACAAACACATTTTACTGTATACATTTTATCATCGACTTATCATAAAATGTTTTTACGTGCTTTTTAAATTTGACTAATGGTATCCTTATTAATATTTAATTGTTTTAACGCATCAACAATAAATCTCATGAAAAAGACGTGCAAATCACGTGTCCAGAAACTAGTAAACAAATAAATGTGATCATAAAGAATAATAAATGTATATTAGCAACTAAGTTAATGAAGGCATAAAAAGTTCATATGTGAGAAGAATTAAATATACCCTGGATTTTGCTAAAGGATCACATATACTTTTTATGGGTTTTAGTTTAATAGAACAAGTCAAGAATAGATCAAAATCATTTTTTTCACTTTTATTTTCAAAAAAGGGTATATTTGGGTTATCCTTGTAATAAAAAGGTATGTTAGTCACTTTATTGATTAGAGATATATCTTTTCTAAATCAAAAAACTTGAAGGACAAATCAGAATTTTTTGCCATTTTTAGATACGTCAATATACGTAACATTGGATCTACAACAAATTACCCCATACCTACATGCTTTGTGCAATACTCCCCCAACCCACCCCTTATATACCCCCCACCCCCATCACGAAATCTCTTAAATAGCTTTCTGCCTTTGGTGACTTTTCTCTATAAAAATACCTCATTTGTCCATCTTCCTCTCGATTTCTCATCTCTTCTCTCTCTCTTGCAATAAATTCCTCATACAATTAATTCCATAAATAGGTGTCACAAAATTAATACTCATATTTTGGGACCACTTCTTCTTTTTTTGTTCTCTTATAGAATTTTATTAAAAAACGTGATCTTTATATAAAATATTTGTTGGTTATTGACTGAATGATTAGTAAGAGAAACGGTGAGGTAATATGTTCAACGGAGAAGAGTTACGGTATATGAGTGTGTTGCCGAGAGGAGATGACTACGTGGAGGTTGTGCATGACATGGCGATGTTGATGCTAGACTTATAATTTTAAATTCTGCTGAATTCAAAAATTGTGATTGTTAATATATATATATATATATATATATATATATATATATATATATATATATATATATATCAAAACTTGAATTTGTTCAATATTTTTAGTAAACGTGCTCAGATTAGAACTTCGTCATTGTCATTAGCTTTGAAAGGTCGTTTTTATTTTACGGGAAGATTGATTCATGTTTTGAGGCTTTTGTTTTTTGTTTATGCCGTTAGGTGTTTTAAATTTTATGTTTATGCCAAAATTTGACTTTGGTTAATATTTTTGTGAACGTGCTTAGATGAAAATTTTGTTAGCGTAATTAACTCCAAAGGTCATTTTTTATCTAGTAGGATGGTTGGTTTGGGTTTTGAGGCTTTCATTTTTACTGTGTACCGTTAGGTTTTTTAACATAGAAATTTAAAAAAAATAACTTTGGTAATTTGATAACATGACCAGATAAGAAATCCGTCAGTGCAGTTAGATGCGAAAAGTCATTTTTGATGTAATAAGATAAATGATTTAGGTTTTGAGGCTTCTGTTTTTAGTTTATGTCGTTAGGCATTTTGCTTTTATGTTTTGGACAAATTTTCACTTTAGTCAATATTTTTGTTAATCATGCTCGAATTGAAATTTATTCACCGTAATTAGCCATATAAATTCAGTTTTGATCTCATAGGATGGTTGGTTCGAGATTTGAGAATCTTATTTTAGCTTGTGTCGTTAAGCGTTTTAACTTTTGACTAAATTTTGAACTAGGTCAATTTTTTTGGTAAACAGGCTCAAATTTAAATTTTATCATCACGCTTAGCTATGGAAGGTCATTTTTTCGCTTTATAGAATGGTTGGTTTGGATTTTTAGGTTTTCATATTTAGTTTGTACCGTTAGGCGATTGAACTTTTAACTTTTGGCAAAAAATTGATTTTGCTTAGTATTTTTTGTAAATGTGCTCAAATGAAAATTCTATCAGCTCGATTATCTTCAAAAAGTCATTTTTAAATCTAACAAGATAGTTATTTCAGGTTTTGAGACTTCCACTTTCAGTTTGTGCAGTCAGGCGTTTTAACTTTTAAGTTTTTGCCAAAATTTAGATTTGGTTAATATTTTTGGTAAACGTGCTCAAATTAATTTTTTTGATGTAATGATATGTTTTATATTGAGATTAATTTAATTTGTTTATCATAGATTTTGCATTGTTTCACTCAAATTAAATTTTTTGATGTAATCATGTGTGTTATATTGAGATTAATTTAACTTGTTTATCATAGATTTTGCATTGTTTCATTCAAATATAATTTATAAAAGTGAATAATATTTTTGGATTTATATTCGTGTTCTTAGATTTTTAAATACAATAAATTAATAAATATTTTTTATCGACTAATCATTTAGTTAATAATATTTTGAACATATTGTCAATCAATGACTAACCTAACATTGAAATTGAACGATATATTACAAATAAATTAACAATCAATTAGTAAATTTATTAGAAAAATAAATAATCATTCTAAAATATTTAAAATTTATCACAAACAAGGGTTGTGGTGTAGTGGTAAATACTCCATATTTAGTTGGGCTCTAATGTGGGTACCGAACACCGGATAGAAAATCCAAAAAAAAATTAAGAAGTATTTAAAATTTATTGGCAAATTACCAACACAATTTTTTTAATACTAAAATTACCAATCAATTACTAATGTATGAATCTAAAAATGAAGAAAAGAATTTACTAACTCCTTTCAATTCGTTAGTAAAGGTACTAACGATATACTAATAAAAATTAGTTGTTAACTTTACCAACAGAAATTTTAGAGCCATATTTCAAAATTTTGTAACAACATCTTCGGGTGTTTACTAACTGATTTTTGATTGATAAGTTTAGCAACAAATTAAAATCAGTTGGTAATATTTATCGACAGGCTTTTTAGCAACGGATTAATATAAATTGGCATTTGGTGAGTAATTTAATTTGCCAACCGATTTGATCAATTTACCAGTGTATTTTTTGTTGGTAATTGAGGTTCCTTTTGTAGTGAAGCAAAGTAGAAAAGAAGAGAATAGATATGGGCGAAGTATGAGACAAAATTCCTTCCTTAAAGCTCAACATCATTTGTATCGTAAGGGTCATATCTCACAGAGAAGAATGAATTCGACTTTTAATGTACTCAATGGTTCTTCAAGAACATCTTTGTAGTACAATTTTTATACTGGACATCCCAATCAACAATAGAAATTTTCTTAATCAGATCCATACTTGGTTGTATGGCACCATAGGTTTCTATGTATAACTCACATTCCTATGCATTTTCTGTCACGTGTATAATTTATTATTGTTTGCACCAGCCAATCTTATGGGAGTTGATTGGAGTGTGTTTCTTTTTGTGTACCTCTCAAACATATGGGGTCTCATTAGGTTATTGTTTGCTCATTTATTTGTTTATCTTGTGTTGATTTAATACTTAGATCTATAAATAGTTTAGACTTTATACATTGGTCCGTTTGATTAGCCTGGTTAGATTAACCTATTGTCTACAGTGAGGTGTTGTGGCGGTTACCGATGTTGTATCTACGGATAGTTGGCTTCCATAATGAACCTTTGTAGGGGATACATTTATTTGGATAGAACCTTCAATTATGTTCCTTTGTATGTGTCTCTTGCTTATTCTATTCTTCTCCTTTATCTCTATTTATGTTAATTGTGCAATATGTCTTCTTTTGCTTTTTATACTATATACTTATGTTTGCTTTAATTTATTTGAGCTCTGTCGCCTTATGCCTACTGAGTACCTCCTATTGATATTCATACTACACTTCTGCACCCTGCATATCATTGTAAAACTTCTATGCATTAAGGTTTGCCTTGTGTGGAGCAACTTTTGGATTTAGAGACTACATTGAACCCTAGAAATTTGGATTTGCTAATCTCCCTCTATTTATGCTAGTACTAATCTCTATTTTACATTCAAACATGATTTGGTATATATTTTTATTTGTCCTTGTTCTCCTATTTTGATTAGAAGCTTGACTACCGAATACAACCATATCTTTTGTATTATATGTTCTTCATCATTCCTTCTATTCCCTCGTTCTATCATATTCTTGTAATGACCCTCATGGTAAAAATCTATTTTCTTGCAGGTTTTTACTGATTGTCCCCTACCGATGGCTTCCATGAAGCTTTTGTGTCTTGCTTGTTGAGTGGGATGCTTCATGAGGTGGTCGGGAAAGTTTTGAGCAAGTTTTTCCCTTTGAAAGGATTTTTAAGTGAAAGAGTTGACTTTAGTCATAATCCGGAGAATTTGATGTCGTATAAAAAAATTTGAAAGCTCCGAAGGTCCATATTGGTCTAGCAGAATGTTTATTCTGGTTATGAGGCCCTAGGATTGAGTTTGTGTTATTAGAAATATAATTTTTAAAGTTTTGGACAGCCAACATTGTTTTACTTTTGTCAATATTATTGGTAAAAGCACACGGATGAGAATTTCATTAGTGTGGTTAACTCTGAAATACTAAGTTTGTTCAAGAGTGGCCTTTGGTTAGGATCTCGAGGTATTCGGGATGAGTTTGTTGTCATACCACATTATAACTGATGTCAAATAGTGTACAACCAATGATTCCTAAATATTTAACTTAGAGAGTTACCACCCAATTGTTTTTTAAGTAAATAAGGACACTTAAATATTTACTTAAGTAATGCTAAAATTAACTTCAATTAATGGTCTACATAACTTATGTGATCCTAAATAAGGGTTCAAGTTATCTCAAAGGACGAGATTAAGCATCATTTAAGATCTATTAAAAATTGTAATCAACAAAACTTAGGTTGACAAAAATATATGATTTGATTAAAAATATGACGTAAGTGAAAATAAAAATATAACTTAGGAAGATATTACTAGTATGTTAAGAGAAGTACAATATAAAGAAAATATTTAGGCTTCAAAAATTCACTAAGTAGATAAGTAGTTTATATATGAATACTTCTAATATAAATTAATGAAAACCCTCATTCGGAAAATTAATTGCAGAAACTATTTTTCATCAGTTAAGTTTATAAAATAAGGAAATAATAAGTCAAACTATCCTTTATTAGTACCAAAACATTTACTAATAGGGTGAATTGGTTACATGTCTTGATACAAATTTAGCCTTAGAAAGATGAGAAAACTGTAATAGCTTACTCAAGATTGGAAATCCAAGCATAATAAAGTAATAATCTTTCCAAATTTTAGGAATGGGCCAAATTAATTATAAAAACTTATATTTTAAATGATATATTTTAAAAAATAGTTGCACCCATTTGTGTTCAATTGAAAGAAAATAGTCCAAGTGTTTTAAAAAATGATTCTCAAGGTTTGAAGGCTTTCTGAAGGTAACCATGAAAAAACTTGGTTCTAAAATATAATGTTGACTCCTTTTATATTAAAAAATAATTATTAAAAGCTCTATGTTTTGTTAGCGTTTGTGAATACAAGAACAAGACACATTCAAACCACATAAGTTAGTTTAACATGTAAAGAAAATTAAGGAAGCAAATAAATACTAAAAATATAAGTAGCGAGTGACTTCAGGTGAGTACCGTTTGTTTCGTTTGCTATTTCGGATTGAGTAAATTGTCGTAGTGACTCCATGTGCGGGTTTGATTGTAATGTCGAATCTATGAGACTCGACCTTTTTGCAAGATTCTTGAATCAAGACTTCGTTTTTGCCCCAAAGTGTACATGTAGAAATAAAATAGAGAATAAAATTAGACAAACTATATTTTGTAACAGTTGATGCAAACCCAAGAAAAATATAAAAAATGATATACTCAAATTTAAGAATGTGAATTAACATGAAGTAACAACACCAAACCATATGAAAATGAAGTAAAGTATAGTTTTGAAACTATAAATTAAACGAAATCGAACAAGATGAGTCATGCTTTTTTTTCCTGATTGAAGGATCATTCCTGCTAGTTTAATCATACAATTTCATTTTTAAAAAAGATTCAAATAAATCATGCTTTATTAAACTTACAGAAATGTATGTTTCTAGTTAATAAAAAATTCTTACTGAGAAAGTAATCTTAACTAAGCCCTAAAATCGTTCAAGTTACATACACATATGACATAAAACCAAAGAAATACAAGATATGTACAAAAATGATTAGTTGCAGATAGAATGTAACTTCTGATAATGAAAAAGATTTATAATATGTAATAAATTTAAATGCATAATTTATCAACTTGCATTACATGAGTATATTTAATAAAGCATAGAAATAGGTAAAAACGACTAAGTATTGAAGAAAGAACGAAATATTGATGCTGACCTTTTGTATCGCAATGACCCATGGGGAGGTTCCAGATCTATTGAAATCTACCTTTACACACAAACAAAACAACACGATTAATAAAAAAAAAAGGTTCTGCCAATGTTTTCATTTGGAGAGGAGATGTCAAATTTGTAAGTGTAAAGAGTAGCTCAAAATACATTGCAAACGAACTTGATAAAATAAGCATTTATAGTTGAAATTAGAGTTCTTGAATTGTTGAGCAGGAATTTTAATGTCCTATATTGAAATCGGTCAAAGATAACTGTTAAAGCTCAAACGTTGAATTTTTTGGATGGATTCAACAGTGTTTACGTGATTGGCATAGCCATAACACGAATAAAGAGTGAAAACATCTACCATAGCTAAAGAACAATGGAGATTTTTTGAAAAATAGAAGGAAAGGGGAGGGGAAGATAGATAGAGAGAGAGAGAGAGAGAGAGAGAGATAGGCCGAGGGGGGGGGGGCCTCCGGCGACTTGTGACTTATGAGCGATTTTGGGGGGAGGCGATAAAACCCTAAAAAATCTAAATGGACTTTGGGGGAGGGATAAAGTGGGCAGGGTGGGTAGGGATTGTAAAGAGGGGTGATGGGTTGATGTTTGGGCTGCAACATATGGGCCCTTGTTTTTAGGGGTTCTTTTGGAGTAAATGACATATATGTGTATATATATACATATATATATATATATATATGTGTATATATATACATATATATATATATATATATATATATATGTATGTATGTATATATATATATCCTCATAATTCCTATTTTAAAGCACTTATATATTCGTCGTTGTTTCTATCTAAATAAAATTTTGTGGTATAAGAAATTCGTTTTCGTATATATATATGCTTTTATTGCTTTTTATGCTCTTTGTAATCTTTTCTCTTCTTCTATATATCTATACAATATCCAATATTCAAATCTTATACTTCTAGCAAATGGAAGATTTTTCATAGGATGTACACATATATATATACATACATACATACATACATATATATACATATATATGTATGTATATATATGTGTATGTATATATATATATATATGTATGTATGTATGTATGTATATATTTTTGTATGTATGTATGTATATATATGTGTATGTATATATATGTGTGTGTGTGCGCGCGCGCATATATATGTATATGTATGTATATATATGTGTATGTATGTATACATACATACATATATATATATAAACATATATATATATATACACACATATATACATACATATATACATACATACATACATACATATATACATACATACATACATATACAAATAGCCCATAATTAAATAGCATTTTGTAGGTCAGAAAAAAAGGAGCACAAATTAGTTCATATTAATTATTGGCATGCTAATAGGTTTTTATCTTTAATTTTTCTTGTGAAACTAACCGCCACACACATCATTAAAAATGAAACGTGGGACCATCCCATAGATAATTAGCGATTCAGTGTCCATAAACACCATCATTTCACAAAAACTCATATATTTAATATAAAAGATCAACAAGGTTCTACTACAAACATGAACAAATAGATGGTCTCTCTGATAGTGTTGATTCACACAAATAATTTTGTACATTATTCCGTGGAGGGGATGGTTACTTCAAGATACATTGATTTCAATGGATTCACTCACTTGATTTCAAGCAATCAAAATGTCAATACTTCCTTTAATTCGTTTGATTTTCATTATGACAATTCTATATCTATATTGATACGAAACACCATCGAGTACACATCGAATCGAAAAAAGAGTCACAAAACTTCAAAGACTATCCATTGTGCATAACTTGAAAAACTATAGATATTCATCATACACTTTCAATTAATGGAGAAGAATATAGGGAGGTTAATATCTAGATAATAGCTCATGGTAACACCAACACATATAATTTGAATGTAAGTGAATATAACGACATGACTTCTTGGGAAATTGCATAGTTTCAACAATGCAATATTATTTAAGGTGATGCTGCTTACGTACCATCAGAAGGTCAACTGTACAAGGATAAAAGATTTTGAAGTCTATCATTGAAAATTATGCAATTTGAAACAAGTTTTCAGCTTAAAGTGAACAGATCAAGAGCGTCAATGCGTTATTCAATTCAGTTAGTATAACTAGACATATAAAATCTATGTTATCCAATACAATGTATACCTTTTCAAAAATTATATATTTTCTGTATCCAATCACTTATAATAGGTAAATCGTTAATCAAACTATCTTTTATCATATGATTGGATATTTTATCACTTGAATGAACATTAATGTATACAATGCATTGAATGTTTACATATTCATGAATTCACTCACTAAAAATATAAACACTGAATTGAATAGTCTTTATCACATGAGTTGTTATCATTTGAATGATCATGTACACAAAATTCATGTCTGGATATCTTTGTATTCATTCTCAAAAAAAGTGTATACATTTCAAATTTTTCCTTCAGTGTGAATATGAGGATTGCACTTGAAAATTATAATACTCAGCATTACACAAGTCAAAAATATTCAAAGTTAGACGATTCAACACTTTCTATGAACCTTTTCCTTCTAGCAACCTCAACTGGAGTAACTTTTTTCTGAATTTTTTTATCAACAACACCAACATATTCACATTGTTTACATTTAAAATAATCCTTACCATGAGTCAGATACAATGAAGAACTTGGATGACTAAAATTAGAAATGTTGAATGAAGATTCAACAAAATCAGAATCAAGAATTTCATTTTTTCGGAATGATTTTAGGAATATTTTTCTTAACCATGACAATTGATATTCACAATCAATTATCATCACCTAAATTTTTGCCTTAATAAAAAACTTTTAACTCAAAAAATTTAAAAAGAAAGCAAGAAAAAAGACAACAATAATATAAAAAGTGAAGACATTCAAATATTCTAGAGAAGATATAACATTAACTTTTAAAATTTTTGTTTAAAAGGATTGAAGGAATGATATAAATGTTTACATTATCAATAAAATATTCACCAATCAAAGAAAACGTGTATATGAGAAAAGAGGAGAAAAAAAAAGAACAAAGTCCCACTTCTCAATAAAACTGCAACATGTTGCAACCAACTTAAAAAATAATTCATATAAATATAAATGCTTTCCATATATTAATGTGGGCCAAAAGGTCCAAAATATGCCAATTTTAATTTTAAAAAACCTTTTTTTGTTATAAAAATAAAAAGGGCTATATGTTGCCAATTAGTAAAAAGGGTGTACATGTTGTGCCATTTTTTGTTCGTTTGCATAATTATGTTATTATTTGGTGGGATAATGCACAAGTACCCCCTCATCTATGCCCGAAATCCCAGAGACACACTTATACTACACTAAGGTCCTATTACCCTCCTGAACTTATTTTATATGTAATTTTCTACCCCCTTGTTAGCCTACGTGGCACTGGTTTGAAAAAAAAGTCAACCAGCGTTGGGCCCACAAGATAATGCCACGTAGACCGAAAAGGGGTAAAAAATTATTAATAAAATAAGTTCAGGGGGGTAATAGGACCTTAGTATAGTATAAGTGTGTCTCTGGAATTTCGGGCATAGGTTGAGGGGGTACTTGGACATTATTCCTTATTTGGTAGCAAAATAGTTGAAGTATTTCTTAGGTTTTTACGTTGTTTAGGTCAATTCATTTGAGCTTCTAATTTTATAAAAAGTGCAATATGTAATTTGTATGTAGAAGTACTAATATTTAGAATTTTCCTTAATGATTTATATTGATTTAGTTAGTATGAAATTAGAAATAAAATAAAGAGAATCAATTAAAATTAAACACAAAGTGATAGAAGTGACTTTTTTATAAAAAAAATGTATTCTATTAGTAATTCTATAAATGTGACAACGATAGTATCATAATGATGGATAACATAATTTTTTTTATAACTTAAAAGATCAATCATATGTAATTTAATGAAAGCAGGATCAATACTGAGTGTCAAGAGTTTTCCCTCGTTGATCGGAGACGAAGAAAGTGTTTTTGGGAAAAAAAAGTTGGCGCAATGGCTAATCTTGTCTCAACCATTTATCAAGACCCGACTACCCAAATCATGATTCTAATTAGCCCAAATTCATATATGAACACCAACAAGAGAGTGAAAATTAACCGATGTTAATTAACCCATATTCATGACATGCTGACTAATCTTCTCTTAAGTTAGCAACCTTAACCTCTACATTAACCTATGCTAATTAGTCAATATTCATGTATGAACATCAACAATATGAAGAATAACACAATATGCACTACATTAAATCAACACTCAATCCCCATAATTGCACCTTAGATCTTAGGGTTGACCTCATGTTAATGAGCCCAAACTCATATATGAACATTCAACCCCATAATTGATCCCCTTAGTCTTGGTGTTCACCTCATGCTAATTAGCCAAAATCAATATATTAACACAAGCAATATGAAGCATAACACAATACATACTATTTTGAATCAACACCCAACCCCATAATTTCATCCCTAGATCTTGGGGTTTTATCTACCCATCACAAAAAGCAAATAAATTATATCTTCTATGAAAAATGTAATGGGTAACATATAATTAAGAAATTACAAGTAAATCCAGTTTGGATTAAACTTCATTTTATCAAATTCTAGAGCGAAATTGAAAAACTGCATAAGGTAGAAAGTGCTATTCACAAAGGTAAAGTGTTCTCTCAAAGCTCAAAATCTTTTTTACTTATTTCTAATTTTCAGAACTATATGAATGTTAATATGGGACCTAGGATCACAAGTGAGCTCAAGCTAACCCCGCTAGCATATCGTAAGCAAACTTTAATATTATTTGAAAAATAGACATACCGTGTGGAAGATTATAACATAACATAGAATAATATGATGGGGAAAACCTATTCTAAGTCTGGATATATAATTGAGTTTAATGACAATTGAAGGATCAAACTCAACTAAAAGTTTAATCCAACTATGCTTGAATAAAATGACTAAAGATGTTGGGACATGCCCCAACTAAGTCTAACAAACTGAAACCAAACGGCTAAAAATACAAAGATTACATGTCAATTATCCTCGAAGAATGAGGACTCACTACTGATACTTCTCAACTAGAGATCGGGAACCAATCTATGTGTGATCTCGATTCTGAGAACCTTAACCTACATCACGAGAAGATGTAGCAGAGAGTATGTGCTAGTACTTGAATGTTACTGAACATACATGACAGGATAAAGTTGAACAATGCATATATAACTGAACAAAGTAATGATATAATCTAAACATGATGGAAATACAAAAACATATTGAATACTGAGATGACTGAAAGCAATGATCAAGTTTAAACATGTTGAAACTGAATATTGAACTCTAATTAATAGTCTGGTCAATAAATACACTAGAATCTGACTATGGAAGATAATATTAACCAACATAAACCATGAGAGCTACCGCTAGAGTCTGAAGTATCACCCTATTGAGATGATCCAATATACCTTGTCAGGGGTATAAAGGCATGATTGACGTGATCACTAAATGTTTTGCCCACAAAGGGGACTTATAGTAGGGGGCATGTAGTTCTGGAACTAAAAGGGTGATTGAACCTTAGTCCACTCAGTGTTAAGCCTACTCCCAAATGGTTATCTAAGTAACATATTATAACTAAATGTATGTAATACTAAATATCTCAAAATGTTGACATACTAACTGAAAATGCAACATTAATGTACTGATAATGAAACATTCTTAACTTGAGCGTGTAAAACTGAATAAACTCACCTAGCAAGTGTAATTCATGAAATAAGTGAATCTACATAAGTAGGGTTCTAAGTTAAATGCAAAGAAACTAAGCAAACCATATTATAAAGACATGATAATATGATATGGATTAGTCTAACAATTGAATCAGAACAATAATATGAAGTTCTAGAAACCCTAGGTCTAAACATGATATAGAGAATAAAGAATCTGACTAAATTCTAGAGATCCAACGGGTGAAAGGAACCCACTAGTAAAATTTCACATATCTGGTGGTGAAATTTTCACTTAGAACTCTTTCGATTTCAGGGCTTGATTTGAAGAAAATTTATTGTGTTATTAGAGAGGGCTTGGTCGACTCTTTCTCCTTCTTTTCGTTCAAATTGATGATTTTTTGGAGAATGAGTTGACAAGGGTAGGTTCTAATTAAGGTACCAGGCTAAAACTAACCAAAACGATGTAGTTTAGGGTTTAAATGACGTAGTTTAGGGCTTCAACTCATAGGAAAAAGACCAAAATGACACTGACTTAAAAGTTGTCAAGGCCAACCAACGGACTGACTGACCTTCAACGGACCCACGATCCATCTTGTCAACTGTCGTTGCCTTTTATAGAAGGGATTTATGTGGTCTCGATCCACGGACCAGGACCTTGGCCTGTGTCTGACCTACGGTCCAGTCGTGGGTTATGCCTTAGAATATTTTTCAACTGGGTTTTGGGAGGGATCTGTATGTGGGCAAGGTTTAGGAAGGTCATCTTTCTTCTATGGAGCATCGCCTTCTTTATTGGACTTAGACAATCTTTTTCGATATACACAAGTGTTGTGCATTGTCATTTTGGGCGAGGTCATGTTCACCGGGAGATCTCCTATCTCTTTTGGCGATCAATAATGTATAGTTTGCAATTCTTTTTGCATTTTCTCCATTCTTTAAATCATCAATCCTTGTCTTGTCAATTTTGCTTCATTGCTGCAAAAAATCAACATATCTTCATAACAGGACAAAATAAGACATTAAGTACACTCATTAATAGCTAAATAGACCTCAAATGAGGAAAATATACAACTCGTCAATACCCCCCCCCCCCACACACCAAACATAAATTTTTACTTATCCTCAAGTAAATCAGAATATTGTGTTCTTAGAGAGGGCTTGATCGACTCTTTCTCCTTCTTTTCGTTCAACTTGATGATTTTTTGGAGAATGAGTTAACTAGGGTAGGTTCTGATTAATTTCCCAAGATAAAACTAATTGAAAAGATGTAGTTTAGGGGTTAAACGACGTAGTTTAGGGATTCAACGCATAGGGAAAAGACCAAAACGACACTGACTTAAAAGTTATCAAGGTAAACCAACGGACTAACTGACTGTCGATGGACCTACGGTCCATCCCGTCAACTATCGCTGAATTTTAGAGAAGGAGTTTCTGGGGTCTCGATCCACAGACCAGGACCTTGGTTTGTGGTCTGGCCTACAATTTGTGGGTCCAGTCGTGGGTTGTGCCTTAGAATATTTTTCTACTGGGTTCTGGGAGGGAGCATGTGGGTGAGGTTCAGCAAGGTCATCTTTCTTCGTTGGCGCATTGCCTTCTTTATCGGACTTAGACAATCTTTTTCGATACACACAAGTGTTGTGCACTGTCATTTTGGTGAGGTCATGTTCACCGGCATTTTCCTTTATTGTTTGGCGATCAATAATGTATAGTTTGCAATTCTTTTTGCATTCTCCCCATTAATTAAATCATCAATCCTTGCATTGTTCATTTTCCTTCATTACTGCAAATAATCAACATATCATCATAATAGGACAAAATAAGACATTTAGTACGCTCATTAATAAGCTATATAGACCTCAAATGAGGCAAATCTAACAACTCATCAGATCTCCCCCCCCCCCCCCCCCCGTCCCAACTTAAATTTTTACTTGTCCTCGAGTAAATCAAAATACAATTAGCTCAATAAGGGTGGGTACAACAATATTCAGTGAGAACTAGCATGGAATAACATAATTACTCTCAACAACATGATTTACTCAATCATGATCAAAAAGCTTCAAATGATGACTAACAAATCTCAACACAAGCTCAAACTCACTTTAGCTTCTTATGTAATGCAAGACTATGTTTCAATAAATACATTCAAGTGCCCTCACATCAAAAATGATTCATGCTCTGACAAAGAATATCAACAAAGATGTAAAGAATCAATGCAACTCTCACTCTCACAAAAGAGAAACACATGCAAACATTATCATATAGGTATGCTCATATTTTAAATCATCACACAACCTAGTTCATGTAAGATCTCAGGGGTCTTTGAAGCTTATAAAGGGGCTGAGGGTAAAGTATGGTCATTTTGGCTTAGTTACTTTATCTTTTCAAAGCATTGTAGCGATCATCTTCTCCTCTTCTCAAGTTCTTTTCATTTGAGAATTGAAACTTTGATTTTCACACAATGTAGTTTGAATCCCTTTTGTTTCATCACGTCTCATTTTCATTTCCATTATATATATATATATATATATATATATATATATATTTGAATAATAAGCTTAGTACAAAATAATAGTGTAGATTTTTTGTGAATGTTCAATGTGGATCATCAGATATATCTCTTATTCACGCGAACCTATGAAGATAGTCAATGAAATTTTTATTAGCTAAATGTACTAATGTTTATGATTATTTTAATTTGATTAGGTTCAATAATGTAATTAGTTGTGTATCACTAATATTACCTTATCAACCATATTTGTTGTGTCTATAAAACATAAATTAATACAATCTTCATCTAGCATTATTACAAGTCATATCAACTTTTTTCGTCTAAAATACTGAAATAATAAGAAATAGTTAATAAGTAAAACAAAAGGATTATATAGTATTAAATATTTTGAAGCAAACTTTCTGAGAATCTAAATCACATAAGTAGCATTGATAAAAAAAAATCATTCTTTTGTCTTGAGCATCAAAAAGACAAATCGTGACAATCTCTAAATTTTGGAAAAAGATATTCAAAAGCATATATTACATCACAAAAGAAATTGTTAACAAAAACAAATAAATTTAGACTACATCATGTTAACTTCATATATTGAAACATTACGTACGAATGTATATATTAAGAAACAAATAATTATTATATTATCAAACTTATTTCCCTCAAGTACTTGAGGTTATATAATCTATCATCTTAGGATAGAACAATTTACTTCATCAAAATAGTGATAACTCATATTCCGCTAAACTTTTAACTCACTCAACAGCAATAAATTACACAAAAAATTTATAATACAAGAAAAAGAAGAGTACAATATTAAAAATAATTGTGGTTGAAAATGAGAGGAAGTCTCTCTTTTTCTAGTCAACAAGGGTTCATATGAACTAATATTTTTGTGTCTTATCTGAAAAGTCATTATTTTTTCAAGAAATCACAACCCTTTGAAAAAAACACATCTTATTAAAAAAGTCACAATTCATTAAAAAATCATAACACTTTTTTAAAAGTCTCAACTCATGAACAAATGTTTTTGTGTCTTATCTGAAAAGTCATGACATTTCCGAGAAATCACATCTCTTTGGAAAAGTCACAACTGATTGAAAAAATCACAATTCTTTAAGACAAGTCACAACTCATATGAACAAATGTTTTTTGTGTCTTTTCTGAAAAGTCATGACCTTTCGTAGAAATTGCAATCCTTTGAAAAAGTCAACAATTCTTTGAAAAAGTCACAACTTATCGAAAAAATCACAATTCTTTGAGAAAAGTCACAACTCATATGAACGAATATTTTTGTGTTTTATCTCAAAAGTCATGACCTTTCTGAGAAATCACAACCCTTTGGAAAGTCACAACTTATTGAAAAAAGTCGCAGGTCTTTGGAAAAGTCACAACTCATCGAAAAATCACAACCCTTTGAGAATAATCACAACTTATCCGAAAAATCACAACTCATCGAAAAAGTCACAACCTAAGTTAGGAATACTACAGTAATTTAACATTCAAGTTAAGAGTTTATTTTTTTAAGGTAATGCAGACAGATATAGATATAAGGAGAGGTTCCTTCTTTTTGTAATAAACTCCAAAGTTGAGTCTCATTTCATTTTTATTTGCTCTTCACTTCGCTTTCATTCCTTGTTCCTTACCACACCACCAATTTATGTTCTTGGCTTAAGTTGGTTATCCAAACATACACACCATGAGCCTACACCTTAGACATGACCGACATTCGAAAATCATTGATAGCACCAAAGCGAACCCTTGATCTAAAATGGAGACTCCAAATACCAAAATTAACTCATAAGGTCTCAAAACAAATTATTTCGAAATGTTTGAAAATACTTAAAAAAACATATAGTTAATCAACTCAAAGTCTCAAAACATCACAAGGGAAAAGTTTCATTTTTTCACAATTTCAATGAACTAACGTAGGTGTATCATATTTCAGCAATTGCTATGAAAGTTTTAGAAAGGAACTTACTTGTTATGATATTCAATTAAGATCAAAACCAAATATAGCTTATATTCTTAAATTAGACTAACATCACTCGATTTATCATTAAATATGATTGATATATTTATTTAATGATCAATTTACTCAATATAAATCTATTACGTGAGAAATTCAGTGTAGAAGCAAAAAAACTGAAGAGGTCTCAATTATGTACGTGACTTTTAAAATATATTTAAAGATAATAACTGAAAAAAATAAAATAACAGGAAGAAAACTTATATATGATCCTTAATCAAAAGGGCATGTCATATTACATTTTCTACTTCTTTGATTAACCTAACAACATCCTATTTATTATCAAATATCATTTATCCAAATCAAGTAATGATCAATTTATTCATCAAATGATATGAAAGAAATATCATTTGACATTTCCATATGACCTACGGTTATATGTTACTATTGTAATCTATTAATAGTTTATACTACACATTTTTATAGATACTCAAACAACTAATAATCAGATAAAGTAAGATACAAATTCTTAACTTCATATAAATTTAACAATACCATTAAAACACCTATGCCACCGAGTCACCATTATGTTTCATAAATCTACACTCTCTCTTTCATATTAGTTAATCATTTTTCTTTTTACACACATTTTTAAAAATCATAAATGCAAAAGATAATTTTACTAATTAAACCCCTGAAAAAGAATTTTACAAACAAATGTGAATACTTTCAAATAAAATTAAATGCAATAATAATATGAAAAATTTTAATCAATATTTTCTTAATTTAGTAAAGTGATCAATTAAAGTAGGACAACTATTTTTAGTAGTTTATCATTTAATATGGGGCAGGGAGTAAATATTGCATAACTTTGAAAATGGAGATATAGATCATGATTTATTAGTACTATAAATATATACATTTCATATTAAGTAATAATTTAATTTTAAAATAATCTATTTTACGCTTAATAAAATAATTTATAATTATACAAATTTCCATCACTCAATTTATACCACCAATTTTAAAAATATTTTATTCTGTATTAAACTCTATGGCAAGTACAACTATCTTATGTAAAATTGGACTGGACGAGAAACAATATGCCTTAAATGACCAACCAAGGTTATTCATAGGACACACATTATTTTTGTGACTATGTCCAGAAATGATTGGGCACTGTCTGTGTCCGTACAAATGAACCAATCAATGACCTCCACTTCTGTACGATAACGTTGTTGCCTACCCCTATTGTGGAATGTTTTTCCTTTTCCTAATGTATAAACAAACAAAATTTGTTGTACTATTATTATTACAAAATGACAAATTTTACCCCTATCCTTTGGGTGTTCAAAATATTATCCTCTATATCAATTCAAAAACTATAAAGATTGTGTCACTACATCTTTTTTGTGATAAAAGAACAGAAGATTTAATTTCTTTTGTTAAAAGTGATAGAAATGGTGTCATTAACAACTTTTTCTGTGACAATGTTGATCTTCTTGGTGGTTTTTGCACCCTTTGTTCATAGCTTTCATCAATGTAAGTCTTCTATCCTTATCTTTCTTTACGTTTTTTCAAACTCTTCAAAAATATTGTTGTATTCATGTTAACGTTATTCTTATAGTAACCTGTGTTTATAAGGTTAATAAACAAAAACAGGAATTAGATGAAGCAGAAAGAACATAAAATAGAAGAAGTAATCCGAGTCCACAGAATCTACCGTGTGTCCTTAAGAAATTTAATCCCCACATTGTACCCAAGGTTATGGATTAATTTCTCCCAAGATAAAACGGATTAAACATGTTAAAGAAATAGCGGTACCTCAAATTTCTTTAACTTCAGCGAACTTTAGAACAACAACAAGTCACACAGACTCAGTCGATCGACACATTGATTTTATTTGAGAGAAAAAATAAATGCAAAGAAGGAAAAAATTTCAGTGTTTTAAAAATCGAAAATTGACTTCCTTTTATAGCCATTTTCAGCAAGGAACTTGTCTGTTCAATGAAATATGTTCAGACCCATTTTATCCAGAAAGTTGTGTCTTTTGGAAAAAATAACAGTTTTTCGAAAAATTGTGTCTGTTAGGAAAATAACGACTTTTTAGAAAGTAACGACTTTTCGGAAAGTAACGACTTTTCGAAAAGTAACGACTTTTCGGAATGTTACCGTTACCAGCAGATTTATAAGAGATAATATTAACAGGATTTATTTGATTTAACAAAAATTGATTAAATAAATTACAAAATTTATCAATCAATCACATCATTTGCCAAATCCAAATCTGAATTCGAAGCCGAGCGAGTGACGACAACGACGACGCGAGGGGCATCTTCTTCTTATCTCTTTAAGAAGTAATGGAAGAGTTTC
Organism: Solanum lycopersicum; assembly: GCF_036512215.1. Taxonomy (NCBI): domain Eukaryota; kingdom Viridiplantae; phylum Streptophyta; class Magnoliopsida; order Solanales; family Solanaceae; genus Solanum; species Solanum lycopersicum. Next base: position 16,023,175 of record NC_090800.1, read on the forward strand.
CGTATATAAGGACAACAATTTCTCTTTCTATTGCCGATATGGGAGAAATGACTTTTCATCTTCACTTTGCATATGACTTTTCATTTTCCCTCCAAAGTAGTTCCCTCACTTTTCATATTCTCTCTTTTCTTTTCCCATTCACACTTGCTAAACCCTAACAATCCCAACATGAATGGGGAAGGCTATTATTAAAACATATGCATGAAAAAAACTTGTTTGTCTTGTAGGTAAAGGTTAATCGCATCTGGATAAGTAGGTTTTCCTTTAAACTTTCCGTAGTGAACATATATCGGATATACTCGGTCAATCGGTAGATTTGATATCTTTGAACCGTCGAGCTTTTGGTGTATACCTAGACAACTTATGTCACACAATCAACCCTTGAAGTGTTCTTAGTTCTCATTGTTTTATTCGTTTCAGCCATGAACACATCTTGGATAGTAAGTGCTTAAAGAACTGGTCTTACCGGATTCTCCTTGAAGCGGCTTACACTTCACACTTATATAGGTGATTTCTAAATGTATTATCCCATAGATACACCATTTGATATTCCCTGTATCGAACTTAGAAACCATTAAAAAGTCCTTATGTCTTTATCCTGGTTACTAAACATTGTCTCATTATAAGAATGGACCATAAAATAATAATAATTTTTTTCTTTGACAATGTTGAACCGTAATCAATGACTTTGTTTTGTCTTCTTGAACCTAGATCTTGGGATCTCCAGTCTTCTAGGTAGAGTTACCGCCACGGTGACTTGTTCTCGGCTATAGTCTCATTCCCGTCGATGATTTCTCAACTCCCTCTCTATTTAGGCCTTTTGTAAGTCGATCCGACACATTATCTTTTGACTTCACATAGTCAATTGTGATAATTACACTAGAGAGTAGTTGTCTCACAGAGTTATTTCTTCGTCTTATGTGACGAGACTTGCCGTTATACATAATGCTTCCAGCCCTTCCTATTGCATCTTGACTATCACAATGTATGCATATAGGGGCCATTGGTTTGGGCCAAAATGGAATATCTTCTAAGAAATTCCGGAGCCATTCAGCTTTTTCACCTGCCTTGTCTTAAGCAATGAATTCAAACTGCATTGTAGAGCGAGTTATACGTGTTTGTTTGGATGATTTCCAAGATATTGCTCCTGCACCAATAGTAAAAACGTATCCACTTGTGGATTTTGTTTCAGTTGACCCAGTAATCCAATTTGCATCACTATATTTTTCAAGAACGACTGGATATTTGTTGTAATGTAAAGCATAGTTTTGAGTGTCATCTAGGTATCCCAAAACTATGTTCATTGCCAACTAATGATTTTAATTAGGATTACTTGTGTATCGACTCAGTTTACTGAAAGCGCAAGCTATGTCTGGTCGTGTACAATTCATGACATATGTTAAGCTTCCCAATATGTTAGCATAGTCTAATTGAGACTAACGTTCACCTTTATTCTTTGCAAGATGAAAATTTACATCAATTGGAGTCTTTTTGCCCTTTTAAAATTCAAAAATTTGAATTTTTCAAGTATCTTTTGAATATAATGAGTTTGAGACAATGTTAGACCGTTAGGAGTTTTAAGAATTTTAAATCCTAATATCACATCAGCAACTCCTAAATCTTTCATAACAAACTTACTAGCGAGCATACGCTTTGTAGCTTTTATATAAGCAATGTCTTTGCTCATTATAAGCATGTCATCTACATATAGGCATAAAATAACTTCCTGATTTGGAGTATGTTTAACGTAAATACATTTATCACATTCATTGATCTTAAATCCATTTGACAACATGGTTTGATCAAACTTTGCATGCCATTGTTTTGGTGCTTGTTTTAGTCCAAAAAGTGACTTAATAAGTTTGCACACTTTCTTTTCTTTACCAGGAACTACAAGACCCTCAGGCTGTTCTATGTAAATTTCCTCTTCAAGCTCTCCATTTAAGAAGACTGTTTTCACATTCATTTGATGAATTTCAAGACTGTATACTGCAGCTAGTGCAATTAACATCCGAATTTATGTAATCCTATTCACTGGCTAGTATGTGTCAAAATAATCAAGACCTTCTATTTTGTCTAAAACCTTTGACAAAAAGTCTTGCTTTATATTTTTCAATAGTTCCATCGTCTTTCATCTTCCTTTTAAATATCCATTTTGGACCCAAGTGTTTGTTCCCTGAAGGAAGATCAACCAACTCCCAAGTATGATTGCTTAAGATTGATTCAATTTCACTATTAGCAGCCTCCTTCCAAGAGGTTGAGTCGCTAGACAACATTGCTTCCTTGAATGTTTGAGGCTCACTTACAAGAAGAAATGTTACAAAATCTGATCCAAATGAAGTAGATGTCTTTTGACGTTTACTGCGTCTTGGACTTTCTTCATTTTGTTCATTCTCTTTTGGTTCTTTTCTGGGTTGTTTAGATCCCCCATTAGATGACTCAAGTCTAGTTTTATACGGATAGATATGTTCAAAAAATTTAGCACTATCTGATTCTATTACCGTATTATCATGAATATCCGGATGTTCGGACTTATGAACCAAAAATTGACATGCCTTACTGTTTGTGTCATATCCAATGAATACACAATTCACAGTCTTAGGTCCTATTTTTATCCTCTTAGGTATAGGAACTTGGACTTTGGCTAGACACCCCCATACTTTGAAATATTTCAAATTAGGTTTTCTACCTTTCCATTTCTCATATGGAATTACATTTGTCTTTGAGTGAGGCACTCTGTTAAGTATTTGATTTGCTGTAAGGATAGCTTCCCCCCACAAGTTATGTGGTAAACCTAAACTTATAAGTAATGCATTCATCATTTCTTTTAATGTTTGATTTTTCCTTTCTGCAATTCCATTAGACTGGGGAGTGTAGGGAGCAGTAGTTTGATCGATCATTCCATTTTCTAAACATATTTCTTCAAATTGAGATTCATATTCTCCACCTATATCACTTCTGATCATTTTGATCTTTTTATCTAACTAATTTTCAACTTCAGTTTTATATTGCCTAAATGCATCTATTGCTTCATCCTTACTATTTAGCAAATAGACATAACAATATCTAGTGCAATCGTCAATAAAAGTTATGAAATACTTTTTCCCACCACGTGATGGTTTTGACTTCATGTCACAAATATCAGTGTGAATCAATTCTAAAGGATTTGAATTCCTTTCAACAGATTTATAAGAATGCTTAGCATACTTAGATTTAACACAAATTTGATATTTTGATTTATTTCACTCAAATTTTGGAAATATATTTAAGTTAATCAGTTTTCGCAAGGTTTTGTTATTAACGTGTCCCAAACGTTCATGCCATAAACATTTAGACTCAAGCAAGTAAGAAGAAGCAAAATCTATATTCATATCAACTGCAATTACATTGAGTTTGAAAAAGCCATCACTAAGGTAGCCTTTTCCTACATACGTATCATTTTTGCTTACTACTACTTTATCAGAAACAAATACACATTTAAATTCATTCTTGGTCAGAACTAGAATTGAAACTAAATTCTTTCTCAATTCAGGAACATATGAGACCCTATTCAAAGTCACCACCTTGCCTGATGTCATCTTTAATAGGACTTTGTCAGTTCCTTCCACCTTTGCAACAGCGGAGTTTGCCATAAACAATTTTTCATCTGTAAGTCTTGGAGTATATGATTAAAATAATTCTTTGTTGGAACAAACATGGCATGATGCACCAAAACCTATCTACCATTCTCTTGGATTTCCAACCAAGTTACATTCTGAAAGCATTGCACAGAGTCATCCATTTCTCCTTTGGATTCAGCAGAGTTTGTTTCATCCTTCTTTTTCTTGTCCTTCTTAGGACCCCGGCATTCAGTGGCCCTATGACCATGTTTACCACAGTTGAAGCAGTTTCCATTGAATTTCTTCTTAGGAGGATTGCTTTTTGGACATGATATTTTCTTTCTTTTCTTTAATTTTGTGGGATCTTCTTCAACAAAATTTACTCCAGATTTTGTTGAATTACCACGTGGCCTCTTTTCTGCAGCCTTATTATCCTCTCTGATTATCAACTTTACTATGAGATCTTCAACAGTCATCTCCTTGCATTTGTGTTTCAAGTAGTTTTTAAAGTTCTTCCACAATGGAGGTAACTTTTCAATAATTACAGCCACTTGAAAAACATCATTCACAATCAATCCTACATCAAAGGTTATGTCAGTATTAAGGGAAAACTTAATATTTATAACATAGGCATTAAATAAATTTATACCTTCAGTAAGGAGATCATGGATTATGACCTGCAATTCTTGAACTTGGGTGACGACAGTCTTACTGTCTATCATCTTATAGTCCAGAAATTTTGCTACAATAAATTTCTTCATTCCGGCATCTTCTGTTTTGTACTTCTTTTCTAAAGCATCCCAGAGTTCTTTTGAGGTTTTGGCATTGTTGTACACATTGTACAGATCATCTTGCAAACCACTCAAAATATAATTTTTACACACAAAATCTGAGTGTGTCCATGCTTCTGTTACCAAGAATCGTTCATCAGTCGGAGTTTCATCTGACATAACAGGAACATTCGCACTAATGAACTTCTGTAGACTCAACGTAGTGAGATAGAAGAACATCTTTTGCTGCCATCTCTTAAAGTCGACTCCAGAAACTTTGCAGGTTTCTCAGCCGGCGCTAAGGCAACATTTGAACGATTATGTGCAACCGTTGTTCTTGCAACACTTACTGTTCCAGCAATTGTTTGACTTGAATTAGTCATTTTTTTCTGTCACAAATGGCAGATAAGTTAAGTATTTGAATTACTAACAGTAAAGAACAAATCTTTACATAAACTGTTTCTGATTTAAAGATAAAGTTTTTATGTTCTTTTAATCGTTAATCAAATGAATTTTTAAAATTCCAGCAGAGTAGAAAACCATAAAAGTTTTAATCTCCAGAAACCTCAAATACAGAAATTGTTAAATGTCTTAAGATTGTTATTCTTATAGTAACCTGTATTTATAAGATTAATAAACAGAAACAGAAATAAGATGAAGAAGAAAGAACATAAAATAGAAGAAGTAATCCGAGTCCACAGAATCTACTGTGTGTCCTTAAGAAATTTAATCCCCTCATTGTATCAAAAGTTATGGATTAATTTCTCCCAAGATAAAACGGATTAAACCTGTTAAAGAAATAGTGGTACCTCAAATTTCTTTAACTTCAGCGAACTTTAGAAAAGCAACAAGTCACACAGACTCAGTCGATCAACACTTTGATTTTATTTGAGAGAAAAAATAAATGCAGAGAAGGAAAAAATTTCAGTGTTTTAAAAATTGAAAATTGACTTCCTTTTATATTTTCAGCAAGGAACGTGTCTGTTTAGTGAAATCTGTTCAGACCCATTTTATACAGAAAGTTGTGTCTTTTGGGAAAAAGAACTGCTTTTCGGAAAATTGTGTCTGTTAGAAAAATAACGATTTTTCGAAATGATACCGTTACCCGCAGATTTATAAGAGATAATATTAACAGGATTTATTTGATTTAAGCCGAAGACGAGGCCGAGCGACGAAGACGACGGCGTGAGGGGGCATCTTCTTCTTAGCTCTTTAAGAAGTAATGGAAGTAATTCCTTATATAAGGACAACAATTTCACTTTCTTTTACCGATATGGGAGAAATGACTTTTCATTTGCACTTTGCAAATGACTTTTAATTTTCCCTCCAAAGTAGTTCCCTCACTTTTCATTTTCTCTCTTTTCTTTTCCCATTCACACTTGCTAAACCCCAACAGTTAAATCCTTCAAAAAAGGCATTATTGAACATGTATTCTTTGACATTTTTGAATAGTCGGAGCAACAAATATGTCTCATGTATAAACAAGAATTTTACATGTTTTTCAGTTTCTCAACAAGTAAAAAGGGATTTTCCAGATAAAGAGAATCAGGTATTTAGTTATTAAACCCAAAAATTGGGTTCTTTTGGAATCAAAATTTCATTTTTTTTTTGTATATTTGTTGTATGTTTTTTAAACAGGAAGAAATGAAAAAATGGAAACAGAGGAAGATTGTGCAAGACAAATTCCAACAGGACCAGACTCTCTTCATCATAATCGTCACCATCCATCGAAACCATGACGATGATTTTGATTATAACACAACTCATGAGTGCTCCCTCTCACTTTCTGTCAAACCATTTCAATTAATTACTAATTAATACTAAGTTTATGTTTATGTTTATGTTCACAAAATATTGTCTAATTATCTTACTTAGAGCTGGCTAAAAGCTTTTGCTTTTTAATTAACACTTTCTTGTTCTATCTATTGTTAATTTGAGATTGTCTATAAGTGTTTTGGCATAGTCTTCATTATGTTTATATCAAATTTGAAGAATATTTAGTTATTCGTTTTTATATCAACTCAATAAATACATGACATATGTTTTATTATAACTGTTTATTATTGAACCATAGTTAATTAACACTTATTGTTATCTCAACTTCATCACTAATCATAGTAAATAAAGTATAGTTTTGGAATAAATTGAATTTTTTTTCTATTCATAAGGCTGCATTTTGGAAGACTAATAAAAATAAAATATGGATTGCTGGAAGAAGGTGTGCTTTGGAAGGAAATTTTGCTTTTTTCACACTTCTCTAATTATGAAAAATCATATTTTGATTGGTCATCCATCACTTAAAAATATGATTTTGGAATCAAATCAACATTGCCCTTTTTTTAATTATTACAAATAATAAAATGCATCACAAAAGTGTGTGGAAAGCTGACAGAAGATATTCTTTGGGGCTGCACAAGCCTGAGGCCAAAGTATCCTTCTTCACCCTATCATTCATATACTAAAGGGGATAGGAAATAATCCATACAAGACCAGAGGAGGGGGAAACATAAACAAAAAAATATCACAATTTTCCGTGCACCTCAAATAATTTTGCTGGGTTATACGTCAACTCCAACCAACACAGGTGCTGAATAACTCTATCCATCAAGACTTGGAAAAATAAAAGAAAATCACCTAAATATTATTAGGTCGGTTGGAAATTGAACGTGAGACCTCTTGTACGTTGAACTTGAGTTTTATCTCTCAACCTATTTAATTCAACAAGTTAGAGTCAAAAAATCCTAATTAAGTTCGATAAATGCTCACACTTAACTGAACTCATATACACACAAATCAAGACAAATCAAGTAGTCAATCTCATACACACAAAAAAAAAAGAATCGAGTCAAATCAAATTACCAAGCTCATACACACACAAACAGAGTTGAATCAAGTATTATATACACACGAGGATTTTCAGTGTATTGTGGGTGTCTGTTTCTAATGCAACCTGCGATGACTTGATAATACACTGAAATAACATTCAATGATGACAACATGAACCAAATACAAAAACATGTATCAAACATATAATAAAAAGGCAAAAAAATTCACCATGTACAGGTATGAAATAGGAAATCGTGTTTTAAATAAAAATTCAGGTCAAATAAGGAGACGAAAAATGGCAGACGACATCTATGCGGTAAAGGAAAGAGACAAATATATCCTATAAGGAAAACTAAAGGATTATTTTTCTAGGAAAGATATTTTCTTTCCTTAGGAGTCTACTAAGATTTAATTCACTTCTATAAAGAGACAAAGTCAAAGAAGAGAATATCATCTTTTGCAATAACAAAATGAGAGAATTTTTCAGCAAAGACAAAGCGACTTAGGAGATCAAAAGGAGGAGAAGAAAGAAAAACTAGAGTTATGTTTTCTTTCTAAAGCTTAGTTTGCATTGTTTCGTCTTAGAACCAATGCGTAGGAATTATTGTTCTAAGTATGTGAGAGAGTTGGAGAGAATTGTAAAAAGAAATGAGTTGGGCTCCTTGGAGAGTAGAGTATTTCATTATAGTTAATCGTTGAAGAGTAAAGGTACTGCAGTTAGTCCCTTTGATTATTAAGTTGTAATATAAATTTACTTTTTGAAGTTAGTGAAGTTTCGGTGTGATTTTTCCTTTCCTTGAGTAATGAAAGTTTACAGGATAAATCACTATTTTATTGTGGTGATCTTGGATAAATTAACAAGAACCAGATATTTGATTAGTTTGTATGGTTTCTTCGATTTGTATCAGATCGGATCTTTTCATTAAAAAATTCACATTTTGAAAAGAATCAATGGTTGCACCATGTACTCCTCAAGAAGGAGCTTCTCAAACGTGACCAACACTGTTCAATAAAAGTATTACTGATAGTGAAAGAATCATAAGATGAATAATTTGATAGGAGAAAGCTCAGATCTATGGGGAGTATTTTTGGATGGCCCCACCATACCATGAAGAACGGAACTGATGAAACCACTCAATTAACTATGGGCATAAAAAATGGGATATTGTGGATGAACTCGCAATTCAGAAAAATGTGAAAGCTAAGAAGATTTTGATTTTTAGTATAGGTCTATATGAGTACTATAAGATCAGATATGGAAACGCTACAGATTGCTAATGAAGGAACAACTCAGGTAAAGAGTCCAAGATTAATAACTTGAATAGATAATATGAGTTGTTTCGAATGGTGGAAGGTGAAACAATTAAAAACATGCATACCAAGTTCACAATAATCATCAACGAGAACTACTCACTAGGGGATAATTTAAAATAGAAAAGAAGTCAATCAACTTCTAAGTGTTCTTCCAAAGTCATGAGAGAGTAAAGTAGAAGTCATTACTGAAGCATGTGACCTAGGTACAGTAACCATGGATCAACTCATTGGAAATCTCATAACTTATGAACTCAACAAAAATCAAGAAAAGTAAATGGGAGGAAAAATAAAAGAGAAGATCTTGGTTCCCAAGGTTACAACACTAGAAGATCTCAATTAGTAGGGAAGACCATATAATTTTTATCATGTTCCGTCCATAATGGGCTCTAGAGCACAATAGAAACTAGTTAGAGAAAGCGAAAGAGACAGAGAATGATAAGTACATTCCCACAAATAGAAGGATGACTAATTAAGATGCAAATCTTACTGTAAAAAAGGTCTATTTTGCTATGGGGAACTTGTCAGAAGAAGACTATGAAGATAAAGGTTTCAAAAGAGGGTCATACTTGCAATAGAGGAAACAAAAGATATGACTTTCTCGCACTAGTCGTTAAAACACAATCAGAAGATGAAAGAAACACTTGTCAATCTCAAGAAATTATTCAAGCAGTAACACTTGGAACATATTAGGAGGATGATGAAGAAGATAATAAACAGTGCAAGGAATGAGTGAGGGGAAATCCGAAGCAATGATTCCTGGACACTCAAACACATGACATGTGACAAATATAACTTCCTCTCACTGAGTAACTACAAAGGTGGAAATGTAGACTTCGGAAACGGAAAAAACAGAAAAATACTAGGAATCTCAAGCAATAGGCAATGTGTACTATGTTATGGGACTACAACACAATTAATTGTGTGTTTCCCAAATATGCAACAAAAGAAACAATGTACTTTTGACTTCCAATGAATGTAGAACGAGGTATAAGAATGTGTACAAAGCTGACATCATGAGTCCTGAAGAGAACTCACTTAAATATCTCAATGCATTCTCTAACAACTCTCTTTTCAAGCATAAGAGGCTAGGACGCAACAACTTCTCAAGAACAAACAAACTCATAACAAAAGACTTAGTTGAAGGGTTACCAAATAGGAGATTCAATTAAGATCAAGTTTGTGGAGCATGTTCCCAAGGAAAAAAAGTGAAATCCTCATTTAAGCCAAAAAGAATGATAAGTACAAGAAGACCTCTGGAACTAGTTCATATGGATCTCTGTCGTCCAATGTGAGTGCAAAGTAGAGGAGGGAAATTGTATGCCTTTGTATCCGTGGACAACTATAATAGATTCACCGAAACCATATTCATGGAAACTAACGACGAGACATACAATATGTTCAAAATCTATGTGAAACTTGTTCCAAAAAATCTTAAATCTGAACTCACTAGCATTCTTTAAGATCATGAAACATAATTTGAATATTCAAAATTCCTGGAATTCTATGCCACAAATGGTGTATAAATCACAACCTCTCTGCACCAAGAACACCTCCAACAAAATAATGTAGCCAAGAGCAAAAATAGAACCTTGGAAGATATTGGGAGAACCATGTTAATCGCAAGTAATCTCCACATGTCTTACTGGTCTGAGGCTGTAAATACTTAATGTTACCTCATCAACAGATGTATTATCTGATCAGTGTTGAATAAGACTCTTTATGAATTTCTAAAAGGAAGAAACCCCAACTTGGCTCATCTCAAAGCGCTTGGTTGTGTCTTCTATGTGCATAACAACAACAAAGATACTTGAGGAAAGTATGACACCAATAGTGATGAGGGAATCTTTCTTGTGTATTCATCATAGAGTAAGACCTATAATGTGTTCAACAAAACAATAAATTGTAATGAAGAAAGTATTCACCCGTCTTCGATGAAGGAACTAACACAACTAAGAAAAATTGGATAGCTGATCAGGATGACATAGGTATGGTAGATCCAAAAAAACTTAACGAAATTACCTCTAATGATTATGAGAATAATGTCTAAAGAGATCAACATGATCCTAAAATAGATTCTAATGCTCCTGAAGATATAACAGTTGACGACAGGCCGATAGAACCTCGTCCTTCATCCTTAGAAACTGCATCTACTAGGCAACTGGAAACGCAAGATCTCACATCCAGTGCAAAACATTCTTACTCCTATGAGTTCAGGGATCCATTCCATATCTTAGATGAGGAATGTGTGTGCATTCTCATCCTACCTATATTTAAAAGAACCAAAGAACATCAAAGAAGACCTTCTGGATCCAAAATAGATTATCGCGATGCAAGACGACCTAAATCAGTTAGAATGAAGCAAGGTTTGGAACCTAATTCCTCGACCTCATGATAGAAATATCATAGGAACTAGATGGGTACTCAGAAACAAGCTTGATGATCACAGACAAGTCACATGAAACAAGCCACATTAGTAGTACAAGGATACAATCAAGAAGAAGGATAAACTATGATAAAACGTTTTCCCTAGTGGCTAGAATGGAAGAAATTAGGATGTTGATGTTAAGAGTGTTTTCGTGACTCATATGAAGTTCAAACTTTATCGAATAGACGTTAAGAGTTGGACATTAAAAGTGTTTTTCCAAATGGGTACTTTCAAGAGGATGTATATGTTAAACAACCACCTAGATTTGAAAATACGGACCACCCTAACTTTGTTTATAAGCTAGAAAAAGTATTGTATGAACCAAAACAAGCACCCAGAGCATGGTACGATCAACTCTCAAGCTTCCTTGTTGCACACATGTACTCAAGAGTGAATATTGACATCAAATTGTTCCTTCGAAATCAATGCACATATATTCTTATATTTTAGGTCTATGTAAATGATATCATATTTGAAGGAACGGATGCAAAACTTGGAGTTGACTTTGCACAACGAATGAGTAGTGAACTTAAAATAAGTATGATGGGATAACTCAACTTTTTCCTAGGACTTCAGATCAAGCAATCTCCATCTAATACTTCGATTCATTAGAAAAAGTACATGAAAGAGCTACTCAAGAAGTTTGAGATGAATGAAGCTAAGACAAATGATAACTGGAACAAAAACCAATCTTGATAAAGAAGAACCTGGTTCCCTAGTTCCAGACACAAAATATAGAGGAATGATTAGATCTCTACTATACTTGATGCGACTAGCAGGCCTGATATTATGTTCAACATTGGACTATGTACACATTTCCAATCATGTCCAAAAGAATCTCATATAAAGGCTGTGAAAAAGGTAATGTGATATCTCAAAGAAACTATGAACCTGGTACTATGGTATCCAACAAGAGACTCGTCTGATTTGGTTGGCTTTGCAGATGCATACTATGCTTGTACGACCTAAAGTACACGCTATATGTGACATGACATATAAGACCACAAGAAGCCCTTCACAAGCCACTTAGCATACATAGTACAAGATAATATAGTGTAAAAGTAGGATTCCAATAAAAGTGTTTCACGAAAGTAGCAGAAGTCTAACTAAATTCTCAAAGCCATTTATGAAATCAAAGGAGTGATTGAGATATAAATCATACATCATATACAATTTTAAAAATGGAAATACATACAACTATAATAGTATCATCCTCGAAGTATAAGGATTTACCAAGTTTTTAAAGCTCAATAGGATCAATTAGCCACAAGTGGAGGGAGAAAAATCGTCAAGCCCTACATAAGTAAAATTATGTAGGCACACATTTGTATTAGCAGATGAAAAGTACTAAGTATGATATCTATGCATCCTTGATTTTATCGAGTAACAACTATGCTGTTAAAACAAACAGACTTATTCTTCTTCTCTTTCTTTTCTTCATCCTTGATTTTATTGGGTTACAACAATAGTGTCAAGTGATTTTCATTCTTAACACCCCGCCTCAAGTTGGAGAGGAGTGGAAAGAGTCCAACTTGGGGAGAATGACTTGATGAGAAGGTCCAGAAAGAGCCTTGGTAAATAGATCTGTAAGCTGAGATGAAGCGGGAACATAAGAAAAAGGGATAATCCTAGAAGGGTATTGTTTCAACAAAAAAGGGCAATCAAGTTCCACGTTTTGTTATTTTCGGGGAAGACTGGATACTCCGCAATATATATCGCCGCTTGAATATCGGAATTAACGGGAATAGGAAGCTCCAGTAGACTTCCAAGATCGATAAGGAGTTGATTTAGCTAAATTAATTCTGTTACAACACGTCTCATTAAGTTTTACTCGGCTTCTATCGACAATAGGGAAATGAAGAGTTGTTTCTTTGATTTTTCATGAAATGAGTGGGCCTTCAAGTTAAATAAAGCAGCCACTTACCAATATGTGTGTATCCATACAGGAACCCAATCAGCATCACTGACGACAACTACCTTGTGAAAAGAGAAGAGCCTCCTGATGGAAACAATACTTGACTCGAATTAATTCAAATATATCGAAGGACTCGTAGAGCTGCAGAAAAATGGGGGTCTCTAGGCTCTTTCATGAATGGGGACAATTGTTGTATTGTGAAGCTTATGTCTGGTCGGCTATGAGTAAGATAATTAGTTTACCTATTAATCTTCTGTAAGATATAGCATCATTCATTAAGTCCCTTGATAAAACTGAAAACACTTTGTTGAAGGATTAGGAGGTGAAGAGGAAACTGGAAGATAAGAACGATTATATACACTGAGAGAAGGTCCATAGTATATTTCTACTGAGTGATGATCATTACATGAGCTTTCCGAAGGATTTCAAGACCTAAAAAACAATGTAAGCTTCCAAGATCCTTTATCTTGAATTCTACATTAAGAAAAGATTTGAGCTGTTCAAATTATGTCTGGTTCTTCCCTGACAATACTATATCATCAACGTAAATGTCTATAATAGAAATAGGCTAAGTAAGACTAATGAAATATACATAACTACAAACCTAGTCTAATAAGTACCAGGCTTCTTATGTATTCTAGAAGACTGTGTAGTTAGTATGACATCAGAAAATGTATGTAAAACAAAAGAAGATGGAGAATCTGAGGGAGGGATGACTAAATAAGTTCCATCAATGGGAGGAGAATATTCTTGAGGTAATGAATCAGACAATATAAAAGTATCATCAGGAACATCTTGCTCCTGAGAGTGAGGAGCAGAGGAATTCTCACCAAGGTGAATCTTTAGCTTATGTCCCTTTTGTCCAGTAGGATACCACAAAAAAACATACGTCAAAGCTATGAATGGAATTTTGGTGTGTATTGAAAGAGAGTAGAGGCAAAACAAAAACATCTAAAAGATCACAAATTAGTATAAGTATTTTCTGTGATTTATATTGCTTCACTGTATATCTATTTATACAAGTATATGTTGTGTTAAAAAAACATGAATATAAATGCATTTGTACAACTGTCCTATATTTTTTGCTTAAGCAATAACAAACTCTAACCATCACAATTTGATGTCAACAGTTGTATATCATTTTGATCAAATGACTAAGAATAATGGCATTTCCAATCTGATTGATATCCCATGTGTTCATATCATTTGAAAAAGGGAAAATTACTTTTACACTCATTTTGACCACATAGAAACTAACATCGACTTCTTCTTCTCTTTCTTTTCTTCAACCTTGATTCTATTTGGTGTCAACAATAGTGTCGAGCGATTTTAATCTCAATAATTTTAGTTCTCATAAATGTGAACAATTTCTATGAATATTGGTCAAAGTGTCACTTAAGTTGCAAATAAATTAAAAATAGACTCTAAACTGTAATATTTTGGAATTTGTTAATTTTTTTATAAAATATGAACAAACAGAAAAACCTATATTTAACCACTAACCTTCCATTCAATTCTTTTTTTTAAATCCAACAGTTTGAGGCTTAAAGCCTCATTTATTTCCATTTTAAAATGTACACAATCAGGCCGCAAATTGGCCCAATGTTGGAAATAAACAGAGCAAAAGAAAAGTCAAAATCTGAAAGATACAAAAAAGTGTCATCGAGGAAGATGAAGAGGCACGGAGGCATCAGTGATACTGGTCCATTTCGTCCACAAATCGTTGCTATCTCGCGTAAACAAGGAATCTCACAAGTCTTTAAGCTCTATGAGGTGAACTTTGATACTTCACTCTCCTGAAATATTTTTTAATGATCTACACTTTGTTGTACAAATCATTGTCCATCAATATATTTGCTGCCAAATCGATCTTCTTGAGCTATGAATAATCTAAACGAAACCTCGACTAAAATTAGTTTTCCTTTTAGAAATTTTAATTTGGTGGATTGAAATCAAAATTGATTTAATACCACCACCAAAATCCAAATCCACAAAAGGATTACTAAATTTTGTGAGGTTATGCTGATACATCTCCTATTTGAGCAAACAGTAACTTCGGTTCATCGTTCAGTTCATCTTTCTCCTCTGATGGACATTCACTAGTCTTCAATGATATCTTTGTATTTAAACTTGAATGAGCAGTATATGAATTTAACACTATTTTTTATTAAATATGCAACACCTCAAAGCTCTCACTAGATGCATGATATATTAATCAACTGAAACTAATTCAGACATCTTGAGGTATGTTAGTAGCCTATATAATCTAAAATACATGTTGAAATTCATATGAAACTTAGAATTGATACAATAAATGTTACTTTATGATAACATACTTGTTTGCCTTATTCTCAACTGTTGAATGTTGCTTTTATCTAATTGATGATTCATCTACCTTCACTTGGGTACCACTTAACAATTTTAAACTGAAATTTTGGTATGTACCCCTCCAATAGTGCTACCATGTGTGGCCAAGCTCTCGGAATGGTGAAATACTTAATTTGCATTTGCATGAAACTTTTAATAGTATTGTTAATGTCCCAAATCACCTTACCGGTAGAATAAACACCTCCATGTAGTACAATATTTCTTCTTTTCCAAAGAAACCATAAAATGATATTAGGAACAACTTAAAAGACAATCTTGCTTCTAATAGTCCCTTGTGCATCCCACCATATCTTTATGGTTGGTTCACATGCATCTTCGGCCCTATAATACTAGCTGCATTTGAGAAATAATTCCAAACATATGATGCAATATCACCTTTAAGAAATATATGTTCCCTAGATTCCCTTTCTGGAACTTTACAACATTGGCATAATTGAGAAATATTTGGGTTCCATTGAACCATGACAGTAGCTACAAGACTTTGTTTGTCCACACCTTCCAAGCAAAGAAAGATATTTTTAAAAGGAGATCCTTCATGCAAATATTTTTGAAAAAAAATAGTTTCTTCCTCTTTCTTTCTTAGCAAATTCCAAGCACTCTTCACTGTGAACTTTCCAGAACTTGTTTTGATCCACCAAGGCCTATCCCCCTTGTCAGATTGCCTAAAATAATCCATATTTTGTTTCGCATGTTCAAGAATATGGTTAGGAAATTGACTCTGCATGATATCATAGTCCCAACTTGTGTCATTCATAAAAACTTCAATATCTGTTAGTGGATAACAAAAATGTGCCTCGGTTAGATGTGCATATAATGGGCATAGCCTTGACCAATTATCAAACCAAATAAAAAAAGTAACACCCTTAGGCTCCCACCATTATGTTGCTCACTACAATCCCTATTTTGCAACATATTCTTCCACAGTTAATTCTTTCCACTAAATTAAAGTAGGAATTTTCTTTTCACAATATTTATTCCACATAAAATTAGACCATAGAGTATTTTGAGTTCTAAATTTCCAGCAAAGCTTGGAATACATGGCTTGTGAAATACCAAAAATGGATCTAAAGATTTTAAATTCTCCACAAAAATCGTAAACATCCATATATATATATATATATATATATATATATATGAGTTATAGCAACCCGTCAACATCTTAAGCATTTTAATTCTCTACAAAAATCATAAACATTCATATACCAATTAAAGTAAAAATAATTATTCATAAACTCAAATAATTTTCCACAATTTCTCCCTGTTTGTCACTATTAAAAATAACTAACCGCACCTCCATATGTAATAGTTCAGGACCATATATATATAGAGAGAGAGAGATGTAGATATGATAAGTGCATTAACTGTTGAAAATTGAAGAGAAGTGGTCCAACAATTGTATATTGATGAGATGTGCATCAACTATTGGAAGTTGGAGGGACATGCTCAACTTACATAGCCAAGAAAAAAAAATTGAAAATGGGAGACAAACTCTCAATGTACACAGCCAAGAAAATAATTGAAAATTGAAGAGTAAGGTGCCAACAATTTTATGTTGATGAGAAGTGCATTAATAATTGGATGTCGGAGAGAAGTGTTCTATTGGCTTGTTTGAATTCACCAAATTTCAAAGGATCAGTACTTGACTCAAAACATTTAAGAAAAATAAACAATCATGTAAATAACACAAAGTAAAGGAAGACACAATATTTACATACAAGCCTTCTTTTTCAAGGAGAAAAATATCACGACTTACTACATAGGCTTTATCAAAACATCTATAAAACATAAGTGAAGATTTAGATTACAACCCTATGCAATCTAGAAATCAAACCACTTAATACATCATCATTGTAATACGATTACAAGTCAACTAAGCAGTATTTCTATTAACCATTATATCAATTAACCTTAGTTGACATGGAATTCACCAACTACCTCTAGCAACAACAAACTCTATCTACCTCTCGCCACTACACTATGGTTACCTCTAATCAATACTCTATTCTAAAAAGATAGAGAGCAACAATATCTACACGAGATTCATAGAGAAGAGCAAATTTGCAATGTGAGCACAAATAAAGACTCACCAAGGAGTAATAGAACAACTTGAGTGATAAGAGAAAGTCCTTAAGATTACAGTCTTCTATGATACGCGAGTTGAGATAGCTTCAATACTTGAGATGATAGACAATACTTTTCCACAACTTTTCTCTTTGTTGTGTCTTTGTATTAATGAGAGAGAGAAAAAGTACAAAACCTTAACCTCTCCTCATTGTTCTGGGTATATAAGGATATTTTCCTCATGTCACTTTGCATTGTTGCAAAAGTACAATCAAATTGTACACTCTACACTTCACAGTTGGATTGCACTTTTGCAACTTCATAGCAATCTGGTCACGCCCTTAGCCTACAACCTGGGTGTGTGCGGCACTCGAAGACCATTGATGCACCCCAAGCGAACCCTTGGCCTGACTTACTTAAATCTGCAGAAGACTAAACTCAACTTAATCAAGAAATAAAGCATGTTTAAAAGAAATTCTTCATATAACATTCTGGCCAAAATGACACTTAAGTCTCAACAAGTAAAATAGACTCCAAACTGAACTACTAACTGTGTAGGAAGCCTCTAAACTGAAAGAGATGGATGTTGGTACAGACCCACAACATCCTAAAAACTAAACTAGTAAAGCAAATGAAAAGGATGTCTTCCGGAATGCAATGAGCCTCATTACTAAATGTGACGCTCAATCTCGAGCAACGAAGTGCTGCTTGTTGATCGTGGTTACCTGCGTCTATATTATAAAATGATGCAGGCCAACGGGCATCAGTACGTTGAATGTACGAGTATGCAAGTTGGAGTACTAACACAACTATAAAACTTGAAATGGAGTAAGGATGAACTTACCTTGGCTCTGCTCAACTCATAAGGTGACAACTCACTATATGGCAATAAGAACATATACAAATAACTAGTAAAAACAGTGTAAACTCTTAGTTCATTAAAGATGAAACAATAATAAACTCAACTTTACTTATATATGAAAGTAATATAGTTTCTGTGGGAGTTTCTTTAACCGACAACCACCACTATAAGCCTAAGTGATGATACAACGTCTCGTCCACACTGCCAGAACTGTCCTATACTTTGTCGTC
Organism: Solanum lycopersicum; assembly: GCF_036512215.1. Classification (NCBI taxonomy): domain Eukaryota; kingdom Viridiplantae; phylum Streptophyta; class Magnoliopsida; order Solanales; family Solanaceae; genus Solanum; species Solanum lycopersicum. The sequence goes on from NC_090800.1 coordinate 16,041,565, forward strand.
GCATAGAACTTCCTCAACCTAGTGGATCCACTGGCTAAACTTACGTTATCATCTAAAAAGTATCAGACGTTAATAACCATGATGGCTTCATGGTTTACATGGGGACTTGAGTTATCTGAACTCTCATTCCCTTATTGGTGCTCAATACTACTCTGAAAACATGATTTATCTCATACTATTAATAAAACTTACTTCCTTTGGGTTGAGATAATTTATTGAACCCTTTAGCTTTAAAAGTTGCTTTTGGAATCATTGTTCCCCTCTTTAGTTCAAAACTCTTTTGGAACTTCTTAGTTTCCTTTTAAGTTATATGTGAAACATTTATCAACCTTTAGGGAATACGTAGTCCCCCTTAACTTTAGACAAATGAACTCAACTCTTGCTCTTTACTTCATTTAAAACTTTAACTCTTAGGGAATACTTAGGTCCCTTATAGCTTTTCTCGAATTTAACTCAAGTCTTTTGTCTTTGCTCGATTGTAACTTCAACCTTAAATCAAAGTTAAAATGATTGTTTAAGACTCTTTGAAAACTTTAAGAATTCACTTTGACTTGCTTCATAACTTTTATACTTGACTCTTAACTTCTTTAACTTTGATCTTAGATTCATTTGAATTGGATTATGGATTCAAGGATCCTGATCTCATGATTATGGATGATTGCATGATGTTTAGATGTACTCAAAAGTGTTGGAATCAACTAGGAATGAAACGTACATCACTTTGGAACTAGTACGAAAAGATAGGGGAAGAACAAGGTATCCACTGGGTCTTGGCGATCTGAGAGGCACCGGGCGCTAGAGCATGTCGAAAAGAGCCTTTCCTGGGATGCTCTGGGTGGTGCGGTGCGCCAGGGCCTATCAGACAGAACCTTCCCCGAGGGGCTCTGGCAGGCGCGGAACCCCAAGGCCTATCTACCGAGACCTCCAACTTTTTTTCTCTCTTTTTCATCTCTAAACCTCCTAAACTTCCATAGATCCCACCCCAAAAACTTAGTATCCCTAAATAACTCATTACCCAATAGATTAGAACCAAAAATTGTTTGGAAACATGAATCAAATGTACTAGCGATCAACTACAATTCAACCAATAAGAACTTCACAACTTTTCATCAAGAACTTCAAGATTTTCATTCAAATAAACTCTAATTTGATTTATTGAATAAAATTGGGGTGTGGGTGAAAGGACCCAACACTGAATGATCTCACATACCTCGATAGGGATTAGCCCCGACGAAATCAACACAACGATCTTGGCGTTTCTTCGACAATTCTTGATCTTGATCTTCTTTTCTCTTTTATCCCAATTCCTAAGCGTTCTTAATTTTTGTAAAACTTATTTGTGACTTGGTATTTACCCCTAAATAGCCCTTAAAACGAATTAGGCAATACTAGGGTGAAAAGACAACTTTGTCCTTACTAAAATCAGGATTGGACTTTCTTCAATCCAACAACCCAACTTTCAAAAGGCATATCTCCCTCATACAACATCGGATTTGTGAAAAATGGGAGGTGTTGAAAAGATATTCCTAAGTCTTTCCAACCATATACAAAAATTATCCAAATTCCTTCTGAGCTTATAGTTATGGCCGTCTGAAAATGACCAAAACTCACTTTTGAAAATTGGAAATTTTCCAGATTTCCCTACTTATTTCAAAAAATGATTATTCTTGGTTTATTAGCTTCTTCTGAGTTACTTCCAAGTTACGAGATGTTACAATGTCTCCCCCTTGTAAACATTCATCCTCGGATGATAATTCTTTCACTAAGAGAAGGGTAGTAACATCATTTCAGCACTCAACAAACACAAGCAAGTAATAACATGCTTATACAAAGCCTTATAAAGCGCTAAAAAGAGAATTTAGTACCTTGATCTGCATTCTCTCCAGATTCAAAGAGATGTGGATATCTTAATTTCATATCCTTCTCAGCTTCCCAAGTCGCTACTTCATCAATTGGTTCCTCCAAAGGACCTTGACTGAAACCAACTTCCTTTGTCCTCAACTTGCGAACTTGATGATCCAAAATCTGAATCGGAATTTCTTCAGAGGACAGGTTATCCTCAATCCTAACATTTTCTGTTGGTACTATCAATGAAGGATCACCCAAACACTTCTTCAACATAGAAATATGGAATACCAGATGAACTTCCGCTAACTCTTGGGATAGCTCCAACTCATAAGCCACATTTCCCTCTCTTTTGGAGATTCTATAAGGTCCAATATATCGGGGACTAAGTTTCCCCTTATTACCAAACCTCATAACACCTTTCATGGGTGAAATCTTAAGATACATTCAATCATCCACCTGAAACTCTAATGGACTTCTCCTAACACATGTGTAGGACTTTTTGCGACTTTGTGTTGTCTTCAATCTTTCTTGGATCACTTTCACCTTCTCCATAGCTTGGTGAACTAGATCTGGTCCTATCAACCCTGCTTTGCCAACTTCAAACCACCGAATAGGAGATCTGCATCTTCTCCCATAAAGAGCTTCATGTGGAGACATTTGGAAGCTCGAATGAACCGTTGTTATAAGCGAACTCAATAGGAGGTATATGATCATCCCAATTCCCTTAAAGTCGATCACATAAGCTCTCGACATATCTTCTAAGGTGTGTATAGTAAATTTTGCTTGTCAATATGTCTGAGGATGAAAAGCAGTGCTCAAGTTCACCTTCGAACCCAAAACATTTTGGAAATATTTCCAGAACTGTGTAGTAAATTATGCACCTCTATCTGAAATAATAGGGAGCACTCCATGAAGTTTTACCACTTCCCGAAGGTACAACGTGGCATAATCCTCGGTCAAATGGATAGTATTCACGGGAAAGAAATGGGCTGACTTTGTCATTCTGTCGACAATCACTCAAATAGAATCATGGTGCCTTCGAGATCTTGGCAAGCCTGTGATTAAGTTCATATTAATCATCTCCCACATCCGTTCCGAAAGTTCTATATTTTGAGCTAAACCTCGAGGCATTTGGTATTCTACTTTTACTTGCTTGCAGTTTGGGCACTTGGCAACAAACTCAACAATATCTTTCTTCGTGCATTCCCACCAATATACCTCTTTCAAGTCGCGGTACATCTTGGTGGAACCCGGATGGATGAAGTATCTTGATCTATTAGCTTTCTCCATTATCCTTTTTTGGAGTTAATCCACCGTTGGTACACATAATCTACCTTGATACTTTAGCATACCATCTCCCCCTTGTTCAATAACCAATACTCTTTGATTATGAACATTCTTCTTTAAGTCAAGCAGAATGAGGCGGCCTTGGTCTTGCTTCTCTTTAACCTTTGACACTAATGATGACTCAACTTTATTGGTCACAACTATGCCTCCTTCCGTGAAAGCCATAAGTCTTCCCAAACATGCAAATCTTTTCACATTTTTATCTAACTCTATTTTCCCTTCTTCAACACGGGAAGTACTTTTTATGGATAACCTGCTTAAGGAATCTACAACCATATTAGCCTTACCTGAATGGTAAAGAATACTCATATCATAATCCTTTAGTAATTCCAACCACCTACTTTGTATGAGATTGAGCTCTTTCTAAGTGAACACATATTGAAGGCTCTTATGGACAGTGAATATGTCCACATGAAAACCATACAATTAGGGACACCAAATCTTTAGAATGAAAACTACTGCAGCCTTTTCTAAGGCATGATTTGGATAATTTTTCTTATGAATCTTCAACTGTGTGGAGGCATAGGCTATAACCTTGCCATTTTGCATCAATACACAATCCAAGCCAACTCTTGATGTATCACAATGCACTACAAATCCTTGAGTACCCTCTTGTAAGGTCAAAACTAGAGAGGTAGTCAATTTTTTTTTAACTCCCAAAAGTTTTTCTCACAAGCTTCACACCATTGAAACTTGACCCTCTTCTAAGTTATCTTGGTCTAAGGAGAAAACAAAGATAAGAAAACCTTCAACAAAACTCCTATAATATCCAGACAAGCCCAAGAAACTCCTTATATTTATTGGAGATCTGGGTCTAGGCTAACTCTGCACTGCTTCAATCTTTTGAGTGTCAACTCTTAGCCCTTCACCACAAACAATGTGGCCTAAGAATGCCACAGACGTAAGCCAAAACTCACACTTGTATAACTTCATATATAGATCCTTATCCTTCAAAGTCTGTAGAACAATGTTAAGGTCAGTAGCATGATCTTATTCACTCCTTGAATAAACCAGTATGTCGTCAATGAAGATGACGACAAATAGATCTAAATAAGGTTTGAAGACTATGTTCATAAGATCCGTGAACGATTTAGGTGCATTTGTCAAACCAAAGTACCTAACCAAAAATTCATAATGCTCATACCTTGTTCTAAAAGTTGTCATTCGAATATCACATTCCCTTTTTTTCAACTGATGATAGCCTACTATGAGGTCAATCTTGGAAAAGCAAGAAGCATCCTTAAGTTGATTGAAGAGATCTATCCTTTAAAGAGGATATTTATTCCTAATGGTCACCTTATTCAACTGAGGGTAGTCTTTATACATCCTAAGGGAGCCATCCTTCTTCCTTACAAACAAGACAGGAGTGCACCAAGGTGAGACACTTAGTCCAATGAAGCCTTTATCTAACAAATATTTCAATTGCTCTTTTAGCTATTCTAAATTCTGGTGCCATTCTGTATGGTGGAATAGAGATAGGACGAGTATCCGAGATGATGTCTATGCTGAAGTCTATCTCTCTTTCGGGAGGGACTCCGGGTATATCATCAGGAAAGACTTCTGGAAACTCACTGGCTATAGGAACTGATTGAAGGTAAGGTACCTCAACACTTAAGTCATTAACTAGGACTAAGTGATAGATAAAACCCTTTGAGACTAACAAACGACCCTAAGGCAGTGCAGAACTACTAGCCAACTTTATGACTGGCTCATTTATAATTTGTAACTTGAAAACTCGAGTTCTGCAATCTATCGATGCATAATAGACAAGGAGCCAGTCCATACCTAGAATTATATCAAAATCTACCATGTCAAATTCCACCAGATTAGCCATAGTTTTCTTGTTATTGATGGAAATAAGACAATCACGGTAGACTCTTTCCTCTAGAATAGACTCTCCAACGGGTGTAGAAATAGAAAAGGGTTCACAAAGCTTTCAGGAAGAATTTCAAACTGATTATCAACATAAGGAGTTATAAAGGATAAACTTGATCCTAGGTCTAACAAAGCATAAACATCAAAAGTAAAGACTTTGATCATACCCGTAATAACATCTAGAGAGTTCTCTTGCTCTTTGCGGCTAGTGATTGCATAAAGACGGGTCGCCCCTCCGTTGGTACCAAAAGTGGCTCCTCTAGGTGCAACCCTGTCTTGTCGAGCAACTGATGAAGATTGAGATCTATTGCTAGGATTTCTACCACCTTACTTATTCTTGGGGCACTCTCTCATGAAGTGACCCTCTTTCCTACACTTGTAACAACCTATCTGGCCATTACAACAATCTCCTTGGTGGTTTTTTACAACACTTAGTACATGTAGGAGCCAGACTTACTTCTTGTGCCACACTACCTTGATACTGAGTTAGTCTCACCTTGAATTGCTGTGAATTCTGGCCACTATACTCACCTCAGATCTTGGGTGCAGGTGCACTAACAGATGATAATACATGCCCCTTTGATTTTTGAATTGTGGTCGACTTGAACCATCCTTCTATTGAGCATAATCATTTCCGATCTTTCCTTTCTGGTTTTGATATTCCTCTCTGTCACTCAGCTTCTCCTCTTCAACTTGTTTCACATAGACCATAAGCCTTGATATGTTTATGTCACCAATCATTATGACAGCCCTACCCTCCTTACTTGAGGCATGACCCAAACCGGCAACAAACAAGCTCATTTTGCTCCACAATTCATGGATTTTTTTTCAAGGTGAGGAACTCTCGTACCTTCTCTTCCTCTATTTCTCGGGGAAAGAACCTCCCCAAGAAGGCTTCTTTAGAAAGCCGAACTTGGATGTGGTGCATCCTCAGCTCTGCTTTCTTTCCATTTTTCGAACCAAGTTCTAAGCAAACTCTTCAGTTGCTATGCAGCTAATTCAACCCTATCAACATCAACCACATGCATTACCTTATATAGTTTCTTCAACTCTATTATAAAATTCTCCGGATCCTCAGTAGTGCTTGATCCGGTGAAACTAGGAGGATTTATTCTTAGAAAACTCACGAACCCTCTAGGTGTCAGCCCCTTCTTGTTGAGCTCCTCTATTTTTCCCGACATGGTTGCTTACTACTTGACTTAACATCTGACTAGCTTCTTAAAATTTGGCATTAGTAACCCCTCCTTGGGGTTGCACATCCAGTGCATTTGGAACCTCTTGTTCCTCAACATTTATTTGGGTTGGTAGACCTCTTACTTCTATTCGTAGAGGCATGATGATCTGAAACACTTGCAAGCAAGAACACGAGAGAGACTTTTAAAGATAAACCCTACGCACAAAATAATATGAAAGAAGTGAAACATTCCTAAATGTTGTAGCCTCCTAATGATAGATATGGAGCTCTTCACATCGATGAAAAAGACTCTGTAGACACGGCTTCATAGACTCCCTAGGAGTCTTAAATCTGTGCTCGGATATCGATTTTTTCACGTCCTAATCCTACACCCTAGACGTGGCCAGCACTCGGAGATCATTGCTGGCACCCAAGAGAAACTTTAGCCTGGATTACTTAAATCATCGGAGGAATAAACTCAACTTAATGAAGAAATAAAACATTTTAAAAAGAAATACTTCATAGAATATTCTGGCCAAAATGACACTTAAGTCACAACAAGTGAAATAGACTCCAAACTGAACTACTAATTGTCTACGGAGACCCTAAAAATTGACTAAAATGGTTGTTGGTACAGACCCCACAACATCCTAAAAATTAAACTAATAAAGCAAATGAAAAGGATGTCCTCCGAAATGCAAGGAGGCTCACCACTGACTGTGGAGATCAATTTGGATCAACGAAGTGCTACGTGCTGATCCTGGTTACCTGCGTCTGCATCATAAAAAATATGTAGGACAACTGGCATCAGTACATTAAATGTACGAGTATGCGAGTTGGAGTGCTTACACAATAATAAAGCTTGAAATGGAGTAAGGATAAACTAACCTTGGCTCTGCTCAACCCATAAAGTGACAACTCAATATATGGCAATTACAATATATATATATATATATATATATATATATATATATATATAAAAGGTAAAAGCAGTGTAAACTCTTAGTTCATAGATGAAACAATAATAAACTCAACTTTACTTATATATGAAAGTAATATAGTTTCTGTGGGAGTTTCTCAGACCGACAACCACAACTATGAGCCTAAGTAATGATACAACGTCTTTCCATGCTGCCAGAACTGTCCTATACTTTGCCGTTGCATAGAATATCTTCAATTTAGTGGATCCACTGTCTAAACTTACATGAACATATAAAAATTATGACAAATTAAAACCCATGATGGCTACATGGTTTACATGGAGACTTGAGTGATCTAAACTCTCATTACCATATCGGCGCTCAATACTACTAACAAAACATGCTTTAGCTCATACTTTTAAGAAAACTTCCTTCCTTTGGGTTGAGATAATTTACTGAACCCTTTAGCTTTAAAAGATCCCTTTTGAATCAACTTTATCCTCTCTAGTTCAAAACACTTTTGGAATTTCTTAGTTACCTTTTAAATTAGATATGCAACATTAATAATTTTTAGGGAATACTTAGACTCAACTTTTTCTCTTTATTTCATTTGAAACTTTAACTCTTAAGGAAATACTCAGTTCCCTTATAGCTTTTTGAGAATTTAACTAAATTATTTTCTCTTTGCTCGACTTGTAACTTGAGCCTTAAATCAAAGTTAAAATGATTGTTTAAGACTCTTTGAAAATATTAAGAACTCACGATCTCATGTTTATGGATGATTTCATGATGTTTAGATGTACTCTAGAGTGTTCTAAAAGACCCTGGTCTGGGGCGCTCTGGCTGGTGCGACGCGCCAGGGCCTACTAGACAGAGCCTGCCCTGAAGTGCTCTGGCGGGCGCAAAACCCCAAGGGTTATCTGACGAGGCCTCTGACTTTTCTTCTCTCTTTTTCATTACTAAACCTCCTAAACTTCTATGGATCCCACCCCAAATACTTAGGATCCCTAAATAGCTACAGGTGCATCGACGCTTTCCATCAACGGACGTAGCCTGACCCACGGTCCGTCTTGCACATTCATTGACGGAGTCAAAAAAAACCCAAATCTCATCCAAGGAAAATTTGACTAAGTGTCAAATGACGGACGGACCTACAGTCCGTTAGTCAAACTACGGTCAGTAGTCTGTGTCCATGCATCTACATCGCATTCACTTACTCTCTGGAAGGAACAACGATTGACCAGCACAGTCCATAGATGGACCTACGGGCCGTAGGTCTGACTGTAGGTGGAAACTAATAGACAGTTAGGAGGAGATATAGTTTGGCCAACTTCAATTGATCATATCTCTTATCACAAAATGAATTAGGTGTCCCATGAAATACCCACAGATAGATAATTGAATTAGATTTCCATATCCACCGACCTCTCTAAATCAGACCTTTGAGTAAAAATTTATGATCGTTTTAGTAAAGGTATGTTGAACAGACCCGACCTACTGACCCAAACGACGGACTGTCAGTCCAGGTCGTCGTTTTATGTGATAACAACTAACTCAGGGTATTTTGGTCTTTTCTAACTTTGTTTAAATCTTAAGATACATTATTTTGATCCTAAATCATCAAATTTTAGTCATTTAAAGCCTAGAAACATAACTAAAATTTACCTAAGTCAAATCATTAATCAAAACTTAGAAAATAAGAAGCAACAAAGGAGAAAAAGGTCCAGAACCCTAGTTGAAGAATGCAACAAGCTTCCAACAGTTTTAGCCCTTAAATCTAAGTGTTTCTCCGTGAATTTCATCACCAGGTATGTGGGATTTGACTAGTGGTTCCTTTCACCCATTGGGTCCCTAGTTTTTAGTCAGTTTTCTTGATTCACATACCATGAAGGGTTTCTTGAACTTCAACAGAACTTCATGAATATATTGGTTATATGTTACAAATCAGATTATCATGTAATTATTCAGTTTATAGCATGAATTTCAGAACCCTAGCTATGTATTTCTTTAGTTCTTGAATTACACATGTTAGGTCAGATATTTCAGTTACTTCAGATATACATGCCTCATTGATAAATGTATAATTGCGGGATTATTTATTGCATTCTCAGTTTGCATGTTCAGTTTTGAGCTATCCAGTATTTACATAAACTCATAATCAGTTAATTACATAATTCATTGGGAGTATCATAATACCCGAGTTGGACTAGGGTTCATCGTACCCAATTAATCCCAGAACTACTAGCCAAGTAGGTTGTAAATCCCCTTTTTAGGCAATGAGTTTAGTGATCATGCCAGCATGCCTATAAACCTCTGGCAGAGTATATTGTGTCCTCTCGATGGGACGTATACATTGTACTCCACATTTAGCTCATGTTGTTTTATTATCAGTTATTAGTAGCTCTCACAGTTCTGTCAGGCTGTCTTGCATTGACCATTTACAGTATACTCAGAATTCAGTTTCAGCATGTTATTATATTTGAGTTTGTGCTTTTTCAATTATGTTTTATTTTAGCCTTATTCTATCCTACATGATCACTACATTTCAAGTACTGATGCATACGTGTGCTAGATCTTCTCGTGATGTAGGTTCAGGTTCTTAGCATCCAGATAACGCATAGATCGATTTCTGATCTCCAGTTCCGCAGATTTAGTGGTGAGTCCATTCTTCGAAGAAAATAGTCATGATTTTTTTTCAGTCTTTTAGTTTCTGTTTTTGTTAGACTTAGTTGGGGCTTGTCCCAATATTTCTAGTCGTTTAGAGGCTTACTTCAAACATAGTTAGTTTCAATGTAAGATTGAGTTAATAACTTCTTTGTATTAAACTCATCAGTATTCCATTTATCTCAGCTATATTATAAAGATATTCCTCATCTTTTTAGTTTAAGTTATGATTTAGCTTTCACATTCAGTTTATTATCTTTAGTATGCTCATGATTATGCCAGCGGGGTTAGCTTGGGATCACTTGTACTCCTAGGTTCTTTGTCCGCATTTCGGAGGTAGCTGGAGTCGTGAAAAAACTTGGTATCAGAGTACTAGGTTCAAGAGTTCTAAGATATCTGAAAATCCGCACTAAGTAGAGTCATTTTCATGGGTGTGAAGTGCACCACATCTAATGAGAGGGAGGCTACAAAGTGATTTCGGAAAACTTCACTTTTTGTGTTACTCTTATCATGCGTTAGGTATGAACTTATTCCATTCTAACTTGATGTTCTACATTTAAGATATTCCTCCTCGTAGAGATAACGCTAGGAATGCGAATGCCAAGAATGCAAACGCAGCTCCTCCAATTCCCTATCAGAAAGTCTCAAATGTTGAGTTCAGAAATGCTATACAGATGTTGGCTCAGAGTATGACTAACCAGAACAATAGGGTTGATGCTCATGTGAATGAAAATGGTGAACCAGTAGCAGCAAGGGTCCGTGACTTTGTTAGGATAAAACTTCTTAAGTTCTTAGGATTACAAACTAATGAGGATCCTCATAATTTCTTAGATGATATCAACAAGATCTATGAGGTGATGTAAGTCACTTAGAATGATCGGGTTGAGTTGGCATCATACCAGTTGAAGGATGTTTCTCATATCTGGTACACTCAATGGAAGATACAGCTCCTAGTACTTGGGATTGCATAAGTGAGACCTTTGTGGACAGGTTTTTCCCAATAGAGTCGAGAGAAGCAAAGGCTCAGGAATTCATAAACTTGAGGCAGGGAAACATGACAGTACAAGAATATCTGCTCAAGTTGAAGCTACTCTCTAGGTATGCTCCTCACATGGTTGCTGACTCCAGGTCTCAAATAAATAAGTTCTTGTATGGAGTGTCAGATTTTGTAAAAACTGAGTGCATGATTGCTATGTTACTAGGAGATATGAACATCTTTAGGATTATGAATCATACTCAGATGGTTGAGGGTGATAATCTTAGGGAACAGACTAAGGAGAATAAGAATGCTAGGACTAGTGGAAATCACGCACAGAGCCAGCAAAATTTTTCAGCTCCAGCCCCTTCGTCATCTAGTGGTCCGTCCTCCAAGAACAGGTATGACCAGAAGGTTAGAGCACCAAGCTCTAAGTCTCAAGGAGTTTCTCACAAGAAAAGAATAATGTTTTGGGTGCGGTTAGTCTGGTCACAGGTTTAAGAATTGTCCTTCTAGACATGGTCAAGGAGGTCGAAATGGTAGAGCTTAGTCTACAAGTTCAGTAGAACCAGCAAGTCGCCCAACTTTACATGGTAACTCATTTGGTACAGGTAGCGATCAGCGCCAGAACAAGTCGTATGCTCTTCAGGCTCGCCAAGATCAGGAAGGTTCTCCTGATGTAGTCACTGGTACGTTACGAGCCTTTGACTTTGATGTTTATGCATTGTTAGATCCATGTGCTACTCTTTCTTTTGTAAATCCTTACAAAGAAGTCCAATTCAGTGTTAGTCCCAAAACTCTCTCCGAACCTTTCTTAGTCTCTACTCTAGTCGGTGACCCAGTTATAGCTAGACGGAAATTGCCATGTCATATTATCTCAGAAAGTCACTCAGCAGATCTTGTAGAGTTAGAAATGGTATACTTCGATATCATTTTAGGCATGGATTGATTATAATCCTGTTATGCCTAAGTCGATTGTAGAACTAGGATTGTTCATTTTCAGTTTCCAGATGAATCAATCTTAGATGGAGGGTTAGTAGCTTAGAGCATATGGGTCGATTCATTTCTTACCTTAAGGCCATAAAGATGATCTCTAAGGGTTATCTCTATCATCTAGTTCGGGTTAAGGATTCTAGCTCTTAAATCCCAACTTTTGAGACAGTTCAATAGTCTGTGAGTTTCTAGAAGTATTTCTAGAAGATCTTCTCGAAAAGTAAATCGACTTTGGAATTGATCTTCCAGATACCCAGCCTATTTTTATTCCTCCTTACAGAATGGCTCCAGCAGATCTTAAGGAATTGAAAGAGAAATTGAAAGACCTTCTAAATAAGGGTTTCATCAAACCTAGTATTACACCATGGGGTGTGCCAGTGTTGTTTGTAAAGAAGAACAATGGTTCTCTCAGAATGTGCATTGACTATAGACAGTTGAACAAGGTCATAATCAAGAATAAGTGTCTCTTCCCCAGGATTGATGACTTGTTTGACAAACTTCATGGTGTTAGTCATTTTTCAAAGATAGACCTCAGATTAGGTTATCATCATCTTAGTGTTAGAGATAGTGACATTCTGAAAATATTCTTTACAACTCGGTATAGTCATTATGAATTTGTAGTTATGTCGTTTGGACTAACCAATGCTCCTGTATCTTTCATGGATTTGTGAACAGAGTTTTCAAACAGAGTTACATTATTTTGATCCTAAATCATCAAATTTTTGTCAGTTAAAGCCTAGAAACATAACTAAAATTTACCTAAGTCAAATCATTAATCAAAACTTAGAAAATAAGAAGCAACAAAGGAGAAAAAGGTCCAGAACCCTAGTTCAAGAATGCAACAAGCTTCCAATAGTTTTAGCCCTTAAATCTAAGTGTTTCTCCGTTAATTTCATCACCAGGTATGTGGGATTTCACTAGTGGTTCCTTTCACCCATTGGGTCCCTAGTTTTTAGTCAGTTTCTTGATTCACATATCATGATTAGACCTAGGGTTTCTAGAACTTCAACAGAACTTCATGAATTTATTGGTTATATGTTACAAATCAGATTATCATGTTATTATTCAGTTTATAGCATGAATTTCAAAACCCTAGCTATGTATTTCTTTAGTTCTTAAATTACACATGCTAGGTCAGATATTTCAGTTATTTCAGATATGCATGCCTCATTGATAAATGTATAATTACGGGATTAATTATTGCATTCTCAGTTTACATGTTCAGTTTTGAGCTATCCAGTATTTACATAAACTCATAATCAGTTAATTACATAATTCATTGGGAGTAGCATAATACCCGAGTTGGACTAGGGTTGAGCGTACCCAATTAATCCCAGAACTACTAGCCAAGTAGGTTGTAAATCCCCTTTTGGGCAATTAGTTTAGTGATCATGCCAGCATGCCTATATACCTCTGGCAGAGTATATTGTGTCCTCTTGATGGGACATATACATTGGACTCCACATTTAGCTCATGTGGTTTTATTATCAGTTATTAGTAGCTCTCACAGTCTTGTCAGACTGTCTTGCATTGACCATTTATCAGTATACTCAGTATTAAGTTTCAGCATGTTATAAATTGTTCATTGCATTCAGTTAGCTCAGATATTTAGTATATCATGTTCAGATTACTATACTTGCTTTTGTGCTTGTTCAATTATTTTTTATTTCAGCCTTATTCTTTCCTACATGCTCACTACATTATAAGTATTGACGCATATGTGTGCTACATCTTTTTGTGATATAGGTTCAGGTTCTCATCATCTAGATCACGCATAGATCGATTTAATATTTCCAATTTCAGCAGATCCAGTGGTGAGTCCTCTTTCTCCGAGGACAAGAGTGATGAGTTTATTTCAGTCTTTTAGTTTTAGTTTTTGCTAGACTTAGCTAGGTCTTGTCCTAGTATTTCTAGTCATTTAGAGGTTTACTTCAGAAATAGTTAGTTTCATCGTAGTATTGAGTTAATAAATTCTTTGTATCAAATTCATCAGTATTTCATTTATGTCAGTTATAGTATATGGTTATTCCCCATCTGTTCAGTTTAAGTTATGATTTAGCTTCCACATTCAGTTTATTATCTTTAGTATGCTCATGATTATGCGAGCAGGGTTAGCTTGGGATCACTTGTGGTCCTACGTTTCATTTCTGCTTCTCGGGTGTAGCTCGGAGCGTGACAATAAAAGATATCTAGTACTTAGTCGGGCTGAAAATCGTCCTACCGCCTAAGTTTTTTTACCTTTGCTCATGTAAGTAACATCTTTAAATAATAATATCTCTCATCATGTAATGATTTAGGGGCACCATAACCTATCAAATTAAAGTTTTATAAGTCTTCTTCCCAATGCCACTAAGTTTTCTTCATTTAGAATTCCAAATAAAAAGTTATAAACATTTTAACTTAGATTACTACAATAGTGAGTTTTCGGAGTCAATGACCTACAAAGCTCTTCTACGGGTCGTATATTAAAGTGCAAATCGTATTTTTCACTCATGTAAAAAAATCTAAAAGTCATTTTTGGGTCCAGATCCTTCGGACCTAGTTACGGGTCGTAGAAGCATGTAGGGGTCATAGTAGTGTTTTAAAAGGATTAATACATAAATTGGATCCTAAACTTGGCTTTAGATTTTAACTTTGACCTCCAACTTTCTTACTGCACAAACAGCACTTTAATTTTGCAACTTTTAAATAAATAAACATGAGTCCTACATGAAAAAAAATACATGTAGGACATCTTGTTGGATAAAAATGACATGTAGGACATTTGTGTCTATTTGTTCAACTTTATACAAGTTTAAGTGTTTACTTGTGCACACCCAATGTTGAAGGGCATAAATTTTATTTGAAGCCAAGTTAAAGGGCATATTTATGTATTATGTCATTTTAAAAGGTGGGGGCGTGAGACAAGACATTTTTCATAGTATAGGGCAATGAAGCCTCGAGACATGGAGGGTAAGCCCTACGATTCTTTTACTGTTTAATTTATAATATAGTATAATAATATAATAACACAAAATTATAAAAATACATCAATAATTTGAGATAATTACAAAACATAATTAAGGAAACTCATAGAAAATAATACTTATAACATGATTATACTAGTATAAATAATACAATATCTTAATTTTCTAATAACAAAAAATCGACAAAATGATCTGATGGACCCTTATACTTGTATGAGTTTGTATTATTGACCCTTCTGCTTAACCTTTTATCTACCAAACTCTTAAACTCATTGAAATACAATATATCAAATCCCTCAGACCATTAACATTCTTATTTGGTATTAAGATAGATGAGTTGGCAAAAGAGTGTAAACACACACATGTAAAGAAAAATGAATCACATAGTTAAATTTAAAAATATGAAATAATAATTTTAAAAAAAAATCATCTTCTTCCCCTCCCCTCACCTCACCTCCTTTAGTCATCCCCCACCACCATTCCTTCCCCTAACTTTTTTTTCTTGAAATGTGAAGTTAATTCTTTGAATATTAACAAAACATTGAGATTAAGAACATGACCGAAAACAAGGCTATAGAAAATTAAAATTCACAGCAACCAAAACTCAATGTAAATTAAAACCTACAGTTACTACCATTACAACCACTAAACTCCACAATCTAGCTGCCAAATCCATGGATGGTCCTTTCTAGTCTCTTGAGAGCATAGACAATACCTATCGCAATAACAGACATTTTCAGCCCAGCCCCAACCTTCCTTTCCAACCCACATGCCACCCTAATCTCTCTTTTCAGCCAACTCCCACCTCCATATCTGTCCTAACCCCCTCCCCCCTCCCCCCCACCCCCACGTCTTTTTAGCCATCCCTAACCTCCTCTTTCAGGGTGTACCTCACCCATCTTTTCCTCAACTTCCTTTTTCACTCACCCCCACATTATTAGTAGACCCATTTTTTTTATTTTAGTTTCATCAAATATCACTATTAAAGAATAAAATTTCAAATACAAAAAGGCTGATTTAAAATTCAAAATTTTGCTTTTCAAGACTTATATTTTATATAACGCTTTTTCTTATGAAGACAAGTTTAAGTTGAAGAAAAACAGACCAACGCCTCATTTGTTTGCACTTAATGGAGGTCTTAATCATAATCATTCATATTCAGCCCATTAATTACGTTTGATTTTTAGGTCTGAATCTGAATTATTCAGATTCAGCCCATTAATTTCATTTGTTTTATTTATAAAAAAATCTCTTAATGGGTCTGAAGAGGTTTGAATTAATCAGATATGTAAAAGACTCTTAATAACATTCAGAATCATTTGATAAGTTATCAAATAATAAAGGAAAAATTATCAAACTAGTCACAATCCCTAACTTAATTAGTAAAAACATATACACTTTAAAATAATTATTGAAAATGTCAATATTTTAGAAAATAATTTGTATTCAAATTTTATTTCTCAAAACAGTCCAACTTTGAATCAAATTCTACCTCCATTACTCATTTACACCTCTTCCGATGCTTTAGTTCCATCAAATTTATTTTTCATCTTTCATTTTTCAATTTTATTTTCTTTTTCATCAACTTTCAGTTTTCACCATCCCCATCATTCACTTTTCTTGTTTTTTTCATTCATCAAAAATTCACCATTATTCTCTTCATTGTTGAAGAAGAACTAATCATTCATATTCGTAATTATTTATTCAGATCTATCAATTAATCAAGAAATCTCTCAAGTGATAGAGGATTTTTGAATTTATCATTTATTTTGCGAGATTTTGATTTCAAAATCACACATTATGTTGAATTTTTGAATTTTATGTATTGAGGATTTTCCGTCAATTTTTAAAAATTTTGTGTGAGTTTGTTAACTTACTCATCAAATATTTATGTATTTTATATTTTTAGTATTTAAAATAATTTTTGTCGATCTTTTTTATGATATATTTTTAAATTTCAAATTAGTAAAATTCACATTAGCATTTAGGTATTGAGTTATTTCGCAAAAGTATTTGAAAGTATTTTGAATGTTCTGTAGTTTGTAGTCAAATTTATGTTTACAAAGTGATAATCTAAATACAAATTTGTATTTTGTTTATTTAAAATTGTGAATGAAAATGAAATCAAAAATAAACTAGTTGGTATAAACATATAATGAGCAAAATAAAAAACAAAAATATTTGACTGATGCAATTAGGATGAAAACACATATAATGAATACATAAATAAACTATATTTTGGCTATTTATAGTTGAGAATGAATACGAAATCAAAATATAAATACAAAACTTTATTATATACATTAGAATTAATACGAAATCAAATATAATTACAAATTTTATGATATACAATAGGACGAATACGAAAACAAATCTAACAAAGAGATATTGAAAACAAACAAAATAAAATACATATGTAAGATGGATGAATACCTATATCATGAATGCATGAGTATTGACAATGAGTCTTATTAAATATCAAAATATTGACATTTAAAAAAAATCCCAATAATAAATCATAATTTCTCTGCTTGGAATGTGCCTTTTTATCTCTAACTAAATACTCTCTTTCTCACGTTTCTCAATCAAACACCATTTTTTCCAAACTGATTAGTTTTCATAAATCATTTCAAGTATTTCTTTTATATTAATAATTTTCTTGTACTAATGTGTGTTAAGAACGCTAGTTGCAATAATGTTTTTGGTGTATTGTTGTTTTTCAAGATTTTTGAATGAAAAATAGTACTCCAAATTATGATTATTAAAACTTTAAAAAAAATCATTAGAATTTATATATTTTGCTTGAATGAAAATTTTATAATATTTAACTAATATTCTAATTTCACTTCTACATTCAGATATTGAAAATCAATAACATTAATTATTTAGTGTTCAGATTTAGAGACCACATCTTAATATTCAGATGTGTATTCAGATCAAAACACGCAGATCTTAATGTAAATCTTAATATTCAGATGTGTATTCAAATTTAGACCTCTTAGTCTTAATGGAAACAAACGAGGCCTAAGAGGGTGGAGGTGATGGTGGTGGTAGGTTGGGAAAGGTGGATGGAAGTTGGAGGAAGTTGAGAGAAATAAGAACTATATTTTAAAGAATTATTATATTTTATTTTATATTTTGATTAATAAATAAAATAGTTTATAAAGATGATAATGATGTGTTAATTAATTTATGTGACATGGATTTTACATGTCTACCTATTTGAGGGATAGTGAACTACACACATAATTGAAGGGGCTTAAAATGATCTTTTGATTAAGTTTAAGGGTTTAATTTATAAAGTGTTAAAGTAAAAGGATCAACAGTACAAACGCGCAAAAGTATAGGGATTCATTAGATCATTTCACCTTAAAAATAATTATTTTCAAAAATATTTTTTATTATACTATACAATTTACCCTCCACCCCCACACCCCAAAGAAAATAAACAATAAAACTTACTAAAATCATAACAAAAATCACTCTATCATGAATAAAAATCAAATTAGTTTCAAATATCTAAATAAAATGTAATAATTTTGAGACATATGACAAAATCATGAAGACCAATGGTAAGTGAAAAAATAAAATTTTGCTATTTATTTTTAAAAAAATTATTAAGTACTAAATAAGGTACATGCATAGCGTTACAAAAATAGTAAAGAAACGATACTACAATTTGTTATTTTGAGTTACTCATAATATTCTCATCTCTATAGATTTAAAAAATAATTATCGTTCAATTATTCTAAAATTGCGAGGATTAACAATGTTAACTAAAGATTTTAACATATAATTTTTGTAAGATCTATTAAGTGAACCACGAGTGTTGGACGTTGGACGTTGGACGTTGGACGTGCTTAGAGCGTAAAATCGGGTGCTTAGTACGCAATTCTTACAGAACTAAGTCCCACAATTGAGTTTCGAGCGTCTTTTTAGAGCTCTGCCCTAGGGTGAGTCTCAACAAAGTTTATTAAAACAGTTGGTCATAGTTTGGGTCGTATAATGAAGTTTTGAATCCTTTTTTTGGGCCTGATTTCCACAAATCTTATTATGGAGCATAGAAGCATCTACAGGTCATAGTTTGGAGTCGTAGAATGAACTTCAGAAACTCAAAATTTTAGCCTGACTTCCACGGATGAGATTTACAGTCCGTAAATCAAACAATGGA
Source organism: Solanum lycopersicum (assembly GCF_036512215.1). Lineage (NCBI taxonomy): Eukaryota > Viridiplantae > Streptophyta > Magnoliopsida > Solanales > Solanaceae > Solanum > Solanum lycopersicum. Next base: position 16,060,499 of record NC_090800.1, read on the forward strand.
TCATAAATGGCCTCGTTGAAGGAATTCGATTATTTTTAGGGCTTATTTTATTTTCCCACTTTTCGTAAGTCTAAGCCACAACCTTACACATATCCTAAAAGGGTTTTCATGCTCAAGACCACATTAAGCAAGGCAGAAGCTAGATTTACAAATTTCTTCAAGAACTTTATTCTTATATATATGTAAGGCATTCATAGTATGGACTAAGTTCGTCCTCACGTCCCACATCTAAATTCAGTCAGTAAAGAGATAAATCTAGGATTCTACCCAAAGTCCTATAAAATTCTGAAATTTGGTTTGTGTTCTTATTTCGAGTTTTGATTTCTTAATTATAAGATTGATACTTTATTCATTGAGATCCTTCAGTTGTTGTTCATGACTATATTATCACATGAACCTTAGTTATTGAAATTTTGTTGAAAGCTTTTGTGCAAGTATTTTCATGCATTGATTTCGGAAATTAAAGTGAGTTCAAGTTTATTCTTGACAGTATTTGAGAAGAGTTTTAAAGGGGAAATAATGGTTTCAAATGTATTATTTGTTGACCATATCAGATATGATTTGATATGATTTCAGATCATATATGATATGATTTCAAATATCATATATGATTCTAAATCATATCCGAATATCATATATTATTTTATATGATTCCAAATCATATCTCATATGATTCCAAATATCTGATATGAATTGATATGAGACTGTGCTAGAATTAGGATTGTACCTTGTATATAAATAGTTGATAGTTTATCAATTGTAAAGATAAGAAATACAAAATAGTTTCAAACCCTTTTTGGTCTGGTTTTTCTATGTTATCATGATATCAAGAGCCTAAATTTTTTTCCAGAAACTACTTTAAGTTGCTCCTTATTGTTATTTGATTTCTATCATCGAATATCTCTTGTTTTTCTAATAGAGTCATTCTCACGATATTTTGTCTATCAAATTTGATGGAAAAAATTATCCGGTGTGGGAATTTCATTTTCGGATCTTTGTTCAAGGTAATAGCATGTTTGGAATCTTGGATGGATTAACAACTGATCCTAATGATAACAAGGAAAAATAAGTTTGGCACGCTAACACTGCTCGCGTAATTTTGTGGATCCTCAATTCCGTACATGCAGATGTTGCACTCAGTCTGCGTCCGTTCAACTTGACAGCACAGAGGTGGAAGAATCTCAAAAAGGTATATTCTCAATGCAATCACGCTCGGAATTTTGAGTTGGAACATATTCTCTCGGAATACAAACAGGGAGATAAAGACATTAGAAGTTATTATTCGGGACTTATGCCAATCTGGTCAGAACAAGACCAAAGTTTTGGAGGAAATTTTTCTTCCACATGCTTCAACGAGTTATGTTGGTGAGGAAGAAGACTCGAGTTGTCTAATTTCTCATGAAATTGAGACATGATTTTGAGCCTATTAGAGATAACATTCTTAATAAAGAAGCTCTTTCAGACATTGATGTAGTGTTTGGAGAAATGAGGAGACTTACATCAATACTCTAACATCCATGGATTCGTCCTACACAATTGACGTGACTATGTATACATAAAAATGTACTCATAAGTCATATACTCAGAGCTCAGTTCAAAAGTCTGGACCACAATACTTTCAATGCAAAGAGTATGTCCATATTGTGTCACATTGCAAGAAAGAAACATATGCAATTATTTTAAGAAGATGGACGTATAATTCTGGAGTGAAATTGATGCACAAACACACGTCAGACCAAGCAAAAAGCTTATCAAGCATCTGGAGCTTATGTGAGTAAAGCATAGATCCCACCATTTTTTTCATCTGAATGCACTTCAAAATATGATACAAAATTTAGTTGCAACTGCTCTCCCCGGGGCTATTTTTAGTGCTCTCACTGTTGCCTATCGTGGTAAGAATTTAAATAAGAATTTAAAAGTTTGTCATATAAATTTGGCTGCGTCTAACCATATAATAGGAGATATCCATAATTTACACTCTTTATCAACTCCATAAGAAAATCATCTTATTTTCACAGCCAATGGTGATACTTTACCTTCCTCTAAGATCGGAAAATAATTTTTCTTGACTAATGTACTTTTTGTCCCTAAACTTATTGTTAATCTTATTTTGATTGGAAAGTTAGTGGAACAAAATTGTCTTGTTATTTTCTCACGTCTTGGTTATGTTGTTCATAATTTGGAGACAGGGAAGGTGATCATCAAGGGTCGTAAAGTTGGGATAATGTTCTAGTTGTCCATGTCTAAAACACCTCACCATGCTTGTTATTTGTCTGCCACTAAAGGAGACATCACTAAGTCAAATAAATTATGGTACTTGTGGAATCATCATCTGGGACATCCACATGCTCAAAAACATTCTTACATGGTGAACTACATGAGGTTATATACATGAAGCCTCCTCTAGGGTACAACCAAGCTCAACCTGATATGGTTTGTCATCTTCGAAAATTTCTTTATGGTCTCAAGAAAGCACCACGTGCATGGTTACCATTATAAATGCTGGATTTTCTAAATCTGTTTCAGATTATTCATTATTCATTCGACATTTCAATAATGGTATGGAAATTTTACTATTGTATGTGGATGATATGATTATAACCGGTAATGATGAGAATGAAATTTTACAACTCAAAAATCTTCTTAATGCAACTTTCAAAATGAAGGACCTTGGACGGTTAACATATTTTTTAGGGCTGGAGGTTGAGTATTTGTAGGATGGTATCATGTTAAGCCAAAGGAAGTATGTAGAGGATCTCGTCACACAAGCATGTCTTAGTGATCAGAAGGTAGCTCATACACCTATGGAGATCAATATAAAGTACAGAAATTATGATACCCTCTTGCAGAATCAGCATCGTACAGGAGGTTCATTGGTTATCTAATTTATTTGACAATAACATGAACAGACATCTCTTATTCAGTTCAAGTCTTGAGCCAATTTGTTACAAATTTTTGCCAACATCATTTTTATGTCCCTCCACAGAATCATTCGCTACATTTGGAGTACAATTAATCGAGGTCTTTTTTTTATTCAGCATCATCTCTAAATCTCGAAAGATATACAGATTAAGATTGGGCAGGATGTCCAAACTCTCGAAAGTCTATGAAAGCGGGATGGTGGATGTTAATCAGATCATCACTTGTCTCATAGAAGTACAAGAAGCAGCCAAGAATTTCAAAGTTATCAACGGAGGCAGTTATCCAAAATAATGTTTCTTAATAATTAGCATCAATTTAAGAGGGGATATTGATCATATCAGATATGATTTGATATGATTCCAAATCGTATCTGATATGTTTTCAAATCATATATGATATGATTCCAAATATCTGATATGATTATAAATCATATCTAAATATCATATATGATTTCAAATATTTGATATGATTCTAAATCACATCCGATATATTTGATATAATATTGTGCTAATTAGGCTTGTACCTTTATATATAAATAGGATAGTTTATTAATTATAAAAATAAGAAATACATAATAGTTTTCAAACTCTTTTTGGTCTGATTTCTCTATTGTTATCATTATTTTGCATTTAGAAAAAAAGTACTATTTTGAGAAGAGCATAATAGTTTTCGAAAACATTTTAGTCAGTAAATTAAAGCTCAATTACTCCTTAAATAGGGTCTTTCGAGTATACCCGATGAGTACTATTATATGAGTGTTATTGGACATATTTTGGGAATAATATCGAATATCGATTTGAGTAAGAGTTGAGATAACTCAAATCTCATAACCTACACCGCCAACATCAATAGGATTGTGTTGAAATTCGGATGAATTCTCACCTGCATCAAGAAGGTTTTTTAATGGAACCATGAATTGAGTTGTGTTTATACTTCGACAAAGTATAAGACAGTCTAAGCGAGACCTTTACTTAAAACATACCTTTTGAAAAACTTCAAACATTCCCCTTAACAATTCTTTCCCCTGTTGCCCTAATACTCTCGCCCCAACATTGTTTTTCCTTTGGCCAGCATTAAAAAGAACACAAAAAATTTAGAGAGAGAAAATAATCAATGTTAATTCATGTCTAATGGAGCAACATATATAAATAAGGAAACATGCACTACTAGTGAGAAGCTTTAAAAAAAAAAGGTAATTCGTCGGTGGCCCTTTAAAATTCGCATCCATTTTTACTTAGACACCTTAACTAGATTTTGTACATTTTACATACCTTATGTCATTCCCTATTATGTCATTTTGGCATTTTTTTTAGATGTGATATAGTGAGTGTGCTACACTCATTGATGGCGCGTCTATGGCTTTTTTTAACCTATTTATTTTATTTTTTTCTCTTCTTCTTTTCCTACATTTCTTTCTCAAAAATTTTCAAAAAATAAATCAAAGACTTCTTTCAAATCTTCTATTATATGTGTTGGAAAAACATAATGTTAATATTATTGAACAATATACATACTTGACCTCACTAGTTGATGGCAAGAATGTAACCCCTTTTTCTTAAAAGAATGGAGAGTAAAATTAAGTTTTTAAAAAGAGAAAAGACATAAAATGACATTTGAAGTTGTTTCGGATTTTCAAAAAGTCACTTAAACTATGAAAACGTCCTATTACCCCCTTAAGCAATCCTGAACTGATATTATTATATCATTTTTTGTCCACTTGTCATAGAGAGTGTATGCACTCTCTTAAAGAGCATGAACAAACACAAAAATGAATATAATTTTATTTTTACAAGAATTTTGTTATAAAATATTTTTCTTGTTTTTCTTATAATTTTAACTTTTTCTCCTTATTAATTTTCTCTTTTTTCTTTTTTCCTTCTTCAAAAAGTCATTGTCATTTTTATTGTAACTTCTCACTTTCAATATCATTTTTTATTACAACTCCACCTCCTTTTTTTACTATTATTAGTTTAACTCTCTTCAACTTTAAAATTATATCTAAATATTTTATTACATTTTGAACAATTTGATAACCCACTAGATTTTAAGATGATTAGTAGGCATTATTTATCTTTTTTATCAAAATTTCACTAAAACATTTTCAATTTTCGAAGAATTCTGATTCTTTCAAAATTATCATTTCTAATTTTGAAGTTATATGAAAATGAGATAAATTAATTGATGATACCTTTAAAAATTTTATTTTTCTCAGAAAAATAATTAGTTTTGTTATCAATAATACAAATTCTAGAAAGTAGTATAATTTTGAAGAAAAAAAAGAATTTGACCGAAAAAGAAGAAGAAAAAAATGGAGGGACTCAACTTGACATAAGGGTGAGGTGAGATGGGGGTGGGAGGTGAAGAAGATAAAGAAGAAGAAAAACATGAAGGGGTAACTTGAAAGTAGGGGTGAAAGATGAAGAATTTAAAGTGAAATCAAAATTAAAGCAATAAAATAAAAATAAGTCAAAAAGTAAGAGAGAGGAATAAAGAAAAACTTACAATTAAAAAAAAATCATATTTCAAATTCAATTAACATGTGTCACACAATTGGTGTGTGATAAACACTTGCTATTTAAAATCTCATATTGATCAAAAAATGATGTAATAATATATTATCGGATTTATTTAGAGGGTAATAGAACGCCCGCATAGTTAAGATGTCTTTTTAAAAATCGGACTCATACTGCCATTATAACTTCTCAGATTTCATATTTACATTTCTAAACACCAAATTAAATGAAGAAATTGGAGAAAAGTATGGTAAAAAAGACAATAAAATCAAATAAATATTACAAAAAAGACCATGAAAATGGAGTAATATGAACGGGGTGGGGATGGGTAAAAAGAAAATGAAAAAGGATAAATCCGAAGAACATGAATGTGTTTTGGGAGAATTTTTCTTATGAGGAAGATTATTGGGGTGGGAGAGGTCGGTGGGGAAAGGGAATCTTCAAATTAATTTGTTTTTAATTGGTTAAAGTAAAAGTAACCTAATTTTTAGTGTGAAATATTTTTATTATGTGGTGTGTCACACTAATAAACTGGCTTAATATGAAATAGATGAAGTAAATAATTTTCAAATAAATAATATTTTAATTAAATTATTGATAAATTTTCAACTAAGCACACATTTCTTAGATCAAATACTTTCACCTTTATGTTACCCTTTCAAAAAATTAAATAAAATTAATTCACAAAAATAATAGATACTGTTGTTTATTTTTTTTTAAAAAAACTAATTCCTCTATTTCAGTGGCTAATATTGTTTCATGGCTCCTTGGCTTTACATTGGGAAATTTCCAATGCAACCATTTATTTCTCTCGTGGCATCGCTGCCATTAGTGTGCCTTACTTTGTATTTAGATAAGCATTCTCATCTTTAAAAAGTCACAAATTTATCTTTTAAAAGATGGAAGGAATTTTATGGCATTGATAAAATGGAAAAAAATAATTATTTATTTAATTTTAATTTGACATGGAGTTTAAGAAAAAAGTTTATGTTGATAAATGTTGTCGGAATTTTGTTAGAAGGATATTTTACCTATATTATTTTATTTTTTTTTGAACATTTTTACTTTTTTAACTTTAATACATTTAAACTAAAAAATGAAAAAAGATTAGTTTATTTAAAATAAAAAAAGTATTAATAAATTTTCCGATCAAATTTTGACCAAATTATCTAGTTATTTAACAATTTTCAAAAGAAAATTTAGATTTTATAATCTTGAACTAAAGTTACGTGAAATATATTAAAGTATTTTTCTTAATATGTATCTTAAGTATATCAGATAGAAAGTCGAAACTAAATAACTTCGGAAAAAGAAAAAGTATGCATTCTTTTTTAAATTTAAGGATAGAACGAAAACGCGAGCAAATGCAGCAACCAAATTAAGTGATGTGATGATGCAACACATTTTCTGATCACAAAATTTACTGAAATCTTCACTATAGTATTTAGTCCCCTTTCGTAACACTTCATTCCAACTTAGGTTCCTCAACGAGACAAACGATGAGAATTGATGGTGGCAATCTTGTTGAGAGTCTAATTGTTTTGGAGCCCCATTCTTTTGGAACACAACATTCTCGAAATCTTGGAAGAGTGATTGGTTTATGATGGCTTCAACATGGTATAAGACCGCCTTTGAGTGTTTCGAGTTAAGAGAAAGCTTGTATGGTTGAAGTAGAAGGTTTAAGTTATCGGTTAAGGAATCAGCTGTCTCTTCAACTTGTGCAATAAGAGTTTTACAGAATTGCTTAACGGATAGTCTTGATTCCGATACTATCTGCAAGAATCCTTCAACCATTACCTCTTCACTAACAGGAATCGTGTTTTCTCCATCCCCATCCGTAGATTTCCCCCTTCTTGGAAGATCTATAAGCATGTTAGATACTTGAGATTCTTTTGTTTGAATTGCTTCTCTCAAGGCTTTCTTAAGCTCCTCGCAATAAGTTTCTAAGTACTCCATTTTGTGCTTTAACTCTCCATTTCCGCAACTTCCATCAAGGCTGCCTCTCTGCTTTCATTTGCTACCGCGAGTTCTTTCCTCAACGTTTCAACAGAAACCACCCCGATATGATCCTTACAAATCTGAGAGACCTCCTCAGCCTCTCTCCGATATGGTGAATTCTCATTCTTGTTTTTCTTCTTTAACTTAGGGAACAACCACGACAAGTTCATTCCTTTACTCTTTTGCTGCAATTGATTTAAAGAGTGTGAATTTGTCAATGGCACGATTACATTAGACGTTTTCCCACTTCTGCTAGCACCATCTGTCTCAGCACTTACTATAGCAGGTTTACATGATCTATTGTAAGACGAAAATGATCTCAAGTCACCCAAAGAGCTTCTTCTAGAGTTAGAGTAATCACCACCAGGAGAGTTTCTAAGCAGAGTGATATGACCAGTAGAAGAGCCGGTGACCAATCTCTGATCATCAGTTGGACAGTTATGACATTCCGATTTGATCATATTCGATGAAATTCCTTTCCTTAAGGAGGAATTCGCCTTTCTGTCATTCGATAGACTAACTTCATCACAATTTGTTACTCCACCAAGACCATTATCATCCCAAAGATCAGCATAGTCTCGATCATCGAGGTGTAGTTGTTTAGATCCAGGTAATGGAGCATCTTCATAACTCTGCATACATTTCAAACTAGGTGAATCAGTATAACCTAAAATGTAAAAAATGAACAAAAAGCATAACAATCTGAGAGTCACAAAAACTTACTTTCAAATCAGTACTTTTTTCTTTTTTATTTGGTTATATCACCTAGTGTTTAGTACACAAATTGGAGTCCCTATTAATTCGTATTCGCATCACATAAGATCAGAAGCGGATTCGGAATTTTCATAAGGGATTTAAAATTTGTAGAAATAGACATATGAAGTAGTCCAGTGTGTTCGACATCTATTATCGATACGTGATAATTAATTTTGTAATGTATAAAAATAATGTAATTTTTCGTTGAAGGGAGTTTGAATGAACCCCTTTTATACAAGGTAGCTCCACCCCTTCATAAGACCTATTTACTCCCTAACAAGATTTTTCTCACACCCAAAGCTTAACTTCAATTAGCATGGAGGGACCCGATCCATCCCACGACAACCTTGTTGATTGCTTTCATAAATATAAACAAATAAAATAGGAATAGTAACAAATTTAGAAAGGGTGATAATTGTTCAAAATCGTATAAGAAAGAGTTCAAATTCCCATAGTGTAACACAATACAAAGAGTAATATATTTCTTTAAAGATCTATCTCCATATCTCATAAATTATCGAAATATTCATAAAGAAATCAAGATATATCCGACTCTTCTTCACAAATCACAAGCAAATAAATACTTCAAAAAAAAAATCCAAATCATTCTCCATTTTAGAAATACTCTACTATCAACACTCAAATTAACCCGCACTATAATTAATAAAATATTCTTATTCTATTTGTGATTAAATTTATTTCCATAAAAGCAAGGATACTAAAAAAATTGAATATTGGACCTAGTAGAATGTAAAAATAAAAAATAAAAAAATCCAAATTCCCTCCTATGACTAAAAAAAGAACCAATATTTTTATGAGAATAGAATCTTAAAAAAAAAACTAAATTTATAAAATTCAAGAATTGAACCAATAATACAAAAAATAGAGTGATTAAAAATAAGAAGAGAACTTACTGGTGTAAAAATAGGATAATCTTGAGCAGAAAAGAGATTAGCAGCAGGGGAAGAAGAAGAAGAAGAATGAGGAGGACACTTGATAAAATTAGCAGGGCTATTATTATTATTATTAATACCCTGTAATAAAGAGGCATGAATAGCTCTAAGTTCTACAGCTTTAGCAATGGCAGCTTGAACTTCTTGTCTACTAATTACTCCATTATATTCATCATCATCGTTTTCTTCAAAATTTGTACTTGCACCCGCCATAATTTAATGAAAGAAAAAATATACAATTACAAAAGCACATTCAACAAGTGAAATTAATTATGTACATATTTTCTGAAGAGAAATAAATATAATATGCAACACAAGAATAGAGATAGGGACAATAGAGAAGAGAGAATGGTGGGGGTGGGGGTGTAGTGAAGTGGTGGGTGGTGTCTTAAAAGTTTAATTTATTCACAGTGAGTGATTCTATAAAAAGATGTTAAACCATCGCATCATCCAAAATATATTTATAGTTAATTCATAAAAAAAAAAGTGAATATACACTTTTCGTTTTAATTTATTTGACTTATCTTATATTTTTTTTTAAAAAAAAATAACGCTTTATCATTTTAGCAATTATTTAATGTTAATTTTTCACCTTATATGTTTAAAATCACAAAGTTATTTTAGTGCATTCAATATATTTTTACTTTAAAATTACATAATTCAAAAGTTTTTCTTAAAAAGAAAAATATATGTCATGTTAAAATAAGTTGAATAAATTAAAATAAGAGTTATTTTTAAAACGAGATAAAATTCCTATTACAACGAATAAAATAAATCTGATCTTAGGTAAATAAAACAACTTATACATTTAGGCTGGTTTTTTAGTTGTTATAAGTTATGCAACATTAATTACGAGATAAAAAGGATATTTATGTTTTATTTTATGTAGATATTATTAATCATACAATGATTATTTATTTATATATTAGTTATTATACTTTTTATTATATACATAAAATAGTATTTAGTGTATGTGTATTAGTTATATGAGTTTTTAAATGATACAAATCAAATTATAACAATTTTATACCTAATTAACTATCAAACGTAATACTCTCTCTATTTCAATTTATGTGACTTATTATCTTTTCTAGTCAGTTTCAAAAAGAATTACACATTTATATATTAAGTATTAATTTAACTATAAATATCTATTTTATCCTTAAAAGAAATGATGTAAAATCATATAATTTTTTTATTTTTCATTTTGAATCATAAAATTTTTAAATCTTTCTTTTTTTCTTAAACTACATATCGAATTAAACTATCTTATATAATATAAAATAAAAATTACTTATACATAATTTAGTACATATATAACTCATTTTCAAACTAAATGTCGAACCACTCTAATATTATTGTTGAGGGCAGGGGCGGGAGTAAAATGGTTAATTTTTCTCTAAGCGGAATCAGAAGGATGTTCAATTACCCAATAGGGCATTATCTTAATTTTGTGTGGGTCAATTTAATATTTGCTCACTCCATAATAATTATGTGCATAATAATTTTGTCCAATTTTTTATTGATGCATATATTAAGAAAATAATTATTGATATAGTGAGGTTATTATTTTATCTCTATCAATTATAAAATGAATGAATTAAAAAACTTAATATTTTTAAAACATTATTTATTTCAAAGTAATTAATTGAGAATATAATAGGCAAAAAAAATTAAATTTTCTTAATTTGTCAAAATAGACAACTATAAAAATATAGACAGATAATTAGAGAAATAGAATATATGAGAGTCCATTGTAATAAGTTTCACATTTCCTTCGTTTCACAAAGAATAATCTAGTTTGATTTGATACGGAATTTAAAAAAATAAAAAAGATTTTTGATCATGTGATCTAAATTAAAGTTATGTCAAATGTATAAAATTGCTTTTTAATCTTATGATCTTAAACATGTCACTTGAAAAATTATTTTTTAAAAAATCATTCTTTTTGCAACACTAAAAAATAAAAAAGATTTTTTTTTTTTTTAAACGAAAAAAATACTTATTTGTGGTGCAAATTTCATATAGAAACCTACAAAACAAGAGCGAAAAAAACAAGAATGAAAAGATAAGGAAATATTCCCCTCCCCACAAACATACTTTTTCTTGAACTAATGAAATTGATGATAAATGATAATAGTGAAGAATGATTGATATTGACCTCAAAAAAATTGATGGGAGGCGGAGAAACTAATCAAAGCTTAGGGCATCTTTAATCCAAATATTAAATATTGTATTAAATTTTGTGTTAATATTATTTTGGTGTAAATCAACTTCAATTTATAATATCAGATTTTATACTAAGAAAGAAAATTTTATATTATTATTTTTTATTTTTATTTATATATTTTTATTTCATAAATAATTTTTTTCTAAAATATTCACCATATATAATTTATGTTTTTTTTTATAATTGTTTAATATAAAATTATTTTATAACATAATTTAATATTTCAATTTTGACTTATGTCACTAACTACTTTATTGAATGTTTATTATTGTCTATTATTTTTACGTACATTATATTATTTGTTTATAATTTATAAGTTTTCATTTTTAATTTTGTGGAGGTTAATTGTAGTTATATCCAATTATAATTTATTGTAGAATTAAAATAAATTATATTTTTAAAATAAGATATATATAGAGTAATTAATATACAACATATTTAATTAAAATATTATATTTTAATGTTTAACTAAAAGTTTTGTATAGTGATATAATATTAAAATATTTAATAACGTGACTTTGTGTGACGAATAGTGTGTAACACTAAATAAAAATAATATCCTATACACATTTAAGGTTATATATATCGAATTATAAACATACTTTTTAAAAATAAATTACTTATAGCAGATTATTATCGAGTTATAGCATATCAATTAAAAAATATATTTAATTAAAAATTAACTATAAGTAATTATTTAAATACTAATTAATATGTTTAAATATTTATTTTTATTTTTTACAATTAACTTTTATTTTTATTTTTTAAATAAAATAAAAAGGGAAAAAAATGTTTATGTATAAATTGGTAAGTAGTACTAATTGTGGGATTTGAATTAATTTTAATTAATAATGGATAATTAAAAAATAAGCACATATTAACAAATTCAAAAAGGATTTAAATTATTCAATTTTCTTAAATGCTCAAATTAGTTTAAATCAAATTAAAATATGATTTTTTTTCTCTTTATCACCTTTTAAAGCTTTTAATATAAATAATAAATTATTATTAATTAAATTTTACATTATATAGTTACCTTTTAAAAAATAAAATCTAAATAATAGGGTTTTGAATTTAATTAATTCTCTGTTATACGGTTGCCCAATAACTACTCAACCAATACATACACAAACATCTTCCCCCAATACACTCCATCTCTCCCCAACACGCGAAGATATTATGATCTTCCCCAAATCCTGCCTCACTCATCATCTCTTTCCAACACGCAAAGATTTTTTGTTCTTACCCAAATCCCGTCTCATTCATCTTCCCCATTATCCCTCTTAGATCAGTTCATCTTAAAATCCAAACATCTCTCTCACGTCAGTTCCCCATTTGGTTCATATAGAATATCTAGGAAAGGTAGTGAAACCCCAAGTAAAAGTTAAAGATTGGTCGATGAGTCTGATGACTTTCATGTTCCTTCATTCAATATATTGTCACAAACTCAAACGCAGAAATCCAAGAGAAAAGAGAAGTGTAGTTCAGTTAATTCGAAGATGGAAAAAAACAAAATCAAAGAGGCAAAGGAAAGAGGCAAGAAGAGGAAAGGAAAAGAAATTAGAACATCATTAGAATCCAATTCTGACTTTGCTGAGGATTAAAAAATACAGAATCAAAAAAATAAAATGCATTGAAATTGATCATTCAACAAGAAAATTTTCAAAAAAAAAAGAAGCATCAGAGATATAAGCTACAAATAAACCCAAAAAAGTTGATAAAGTCAGTAAAAAGATTATTTCAAGTTTGGATTACAATGTGTTGTGTTAGTGTATTTAATTTTTGCTATTATTTGTCAATAGGATACTACATGAAATTTGTATGATTTATGTATGAGTTGAGTTTTTAGTATTTTATATCATAAATTATTTATGAATATTGAATGATTTAGTGTTGTATGTTTTATATATGATATAATTTGAATATATCAATATATATTTGATACATAATAAATATATTAATTTTGTACGATTTTGTGTATGAAATAATTGGTCATTATCAATACAGGAGTGTATGCATTATGTATTACCTTTGTATCATATATGTATGAAATGATATTTTTGTCCAGTAAAATATATCTGTATGAATGATGTATTAATGTTGTGTATCCTATAATTTTGACTATTATAATAAGTATTGCAACTGTATATTTTATTTTTTTGATTTTGATGTATGAATTGACGTATTCATACTAAATGAGATTAGTTTGTAGTTTCAAAGTCATATATTAATTTTTTCTTTTTAAATCGAATATGTATTAATATTATATGAATTGTGTATGAACTTAGGCATATAATTTGTATGATTTCTGTATGAATTGAATTAAATATCCATTGAATATGTATTAATATTGTATGAATTTTGTATATAATTTGTATGATTTGTGTATGAACTAATTGAATGTCAATTTAATATAGCATTGTATATATGATTTTTCTATGGAATTTTATAGTATATAAAAAGTAATAATTTAGTTTTACAAAATTTATAAGAGAAGAAGGTTCAAACACATTTATCTTTCTGTATTAACATGATTGTGTTCGCTGATTTGTTGTTACAAGAAATCCCATTTGGATTTTTCATATGATTTACATAACATAAAAATTCGATGTCAATTGTTGCATCATACTTTCCTTCTTGAATTTGAAACTGGCAGGAATGACATGTTCATTATCAATGTAAATGGTACAGAGTTACATTTTGACCTAAAAGAGTTGGTCGTTTTAACCTGTCTAAAATCTGCGTTAATTTCTGATTTTCTTTCTGATCCATCTGTTCCAAATAGATTAATTGCAGAAAAATTTGGAGACTTTGACAAAGTCCCCAAGTCAATTTTTTACCACAAGTTTAAATTGGAAAACTTTTGGGAAGAAAATGACTGCTTATAATCAGTTCATATAATTCATACACACTTCATACACATTTAATGTATCATTCACTATCCTACAAACTACTCCAATTAAACAATTCAATAAAAACTAGAATATTTTTTTTTAAAAAAGGACTTTCATAAACAATTGATACACGTTTCGTATAGTTTTCATACACTAGTAATACAAACTTCAGACCTCAAATACGCTATACGTAACATAACTATTTCATTCAAAGAAAAAAAGAAAAGAAATATACAAACTGCTTTCAGATAATACAATTATCAAAAAAATCGAACACTGTTCTATATGTAAAAAACATCAAATTAATTAAAATAAACAATTTCATAATTAAAAGAAATAAATCATAATTAAAAATCAACCTGATGAATCCCAATTTTCACCATGTTTAATTAATATTGACATAATGTTCTCTATCAAATCAAATCAAATTGTTCAAACGCCAAAATTTATCAGGTTACTAAAAAAATGAACTGAAATATGCAGATATGAAAATAATTGTGAAATTTTGGAAAAAAAATGACTTCTACGTTGATGCTAATCTGAAAATAATTGTGAAAATTTGGAAAAAGATGAATTGTAACGATGATGTAAATAGGTTTCAAAATGCCAATCTGAAAATAATCGTTAAAATCTGGTAGAGTTTTTTAAGGAATTAAATAAAAAAATGTCGTTTAAGCTAACTAGAGATATTTAAGGCAATGATGCTAATTTAAAAACTTATTAATCTAACATTAGTTTTTAATTAAAATCCCTTAAAACGTGCTAGTGTACAGTTTCAAGACATGCTAACTACATTTAATGTAATAAATAAAGTATCCAATTTTCCATTATTAGTTTGTCTGTGTGTTAATTAGGTATATTAATTATCCATTGTTAGCTTTTCCTTTTTTTTTTTTATTAATTGCTAATAACAACTCTTTTTAATAAATTATATTAACATTATATTTATCAATAATATAGATTGAGATATTAAATGTTATACAATGAAATTCAGACTCTAATGCTATAACTTGGGAATATTACTATATGAAATGCTATATACCTAATTTACACTAACACTAATCACACACCAAAATGGTGTAAATTTTGGTGTTGGGGTTGTAGCTCCAACAGACCAAATAAGAAAGTGGTATAAAATTTAGTGTTGGGTTGGAGATGGTCTTATGAAAATTATTAACCACTAAATAAATGAAAAATTACCTAATGCACACATTTTATATTATCATAATTTTTAAAATTTCTTATCATTTAAAAATACTTCAAAAATCCCCTCTCGGATACATCATTCTCCTCGTGAATACATCTATACCCTTCTCAGATACATCCCTTCCCTTTATGATACATCCCTCCCCTCATAGATACATCTCTCACCTATGTATCCAAATATTTGTTGATGTTGATGTATCTGAAAGCCTAGTAATGTACCCGAAGGTCCTATACCCTCTCTGATACATCTGTTCCCTCTAGAATATGTCCCTTACCTATATATCCAAATATTTGTTATTGTATCCGAACATCTAGTGATGTACTCAAAACTCATAAGTTTTAAGGAATTTTTGTAATTTAAAAAAAATTAGATAAATAATATAATTAGTTATTAACACATTTAACTCTAAAATTTCAAAACTCAACTTAAAGTTGTATTTAAGAATTTCAAAAATAACAAAAAAGAAATAATTTCACCTTTTTCACTTCAAATTGCTCACAAAAAGTCAAAATTAAAATCAAATCTAATTTATATTCATGATCATACACAATTTTAATTTTATAATAAAACTCAACTAAATTTAGCTAAACTATGTACTATAGCAACCACAGTTGGCTTAATGCGATTAAGGCCTCATTTCTTTTCGTTAAGATTAAGAGGTCTGAATCTGAATACACATCAGAATATTAAAATTTGTATTAAGATTCAGGTGTTTTGATCTGAATACACATTTGAATATTAAGATGTGGTCTCTAAATCTGAAAAGTAAATTATTAATATTGTTTGTGTTCAATATTTGAATGTGCATGTGAAATTAACATTAAATTAATAAAATATCATAAAAATTTCATATCAATAAAATATATCACTTTTGAGAAAAAAAAGTTTTAAATGTTTTAATGATCATGATTTGGAAGTAGAATTTTTTATATTTAAAAACCTTGATAAACACCAATAAACCAATAGTGTTCTTGACACAGTCAATACAAGAAAATTATTACTATAAAAAAAACTTGAAAGGATTTATGAAAACTTACCATTTCAAGAGGGAAAAAATGGTGTTTGATTGAGAAAAAAGAGAAAGAAAGTTTTCAGTTATGAGATAAAAAGGCACGCTTAAAGTAGAGAAGCGATGATTTATTATTTGATAACTTATTAAATGAGTCTGAATGTTGTTAAATGTCTCCTACAAATCTGATTCATTCAGACCTCTTTAGATCCATTAAAAGACTTCTTAAAAAATAAAACAAATGAACTTAATGAGCTGAATCTGAATGATTCAGATTCAAACCTAAAAACAAACGTACTTAATGGGGCTGAATCTGAATGATTTAGATTCAGACGTTCATTAAGTTCAAACAAATGAGGCCTAAACCTGATTTGAAACGACCCCAAAATCTACTCTCTTTTTTATTGCTTCGTTACTAAATTGACTAAAAAAATTATAACATCCTAAAATTAAAAGAAAGCAATGAACAGATATTGTGAAAGAGAAATCTAAAATAATCATATTAAATTTATCTAAATTCAATATTCATGAGATATAGATTTACGTTAAAAGATACAAAAGTTGCAACAAATGATCGATATGAATTAACTTCAATATTAGAATCTTAAAAGGGTTTTTGATTTCTAAACCATTTGAATCACTTTGTTATTAAAGTAAAAGCCAAATGGAATTACAGGTTGGACCATGAAATATATTATATTAAAGTTCTGAAGTTTCTAGTGGCAACTTTTTGCATTTGAATATTCATGCTTTAACTGAAATTATTTCTTTTAAACTAAGCACTTCACCCTAAAAGTTGTGAGCTTGTCATCCTCCACATGCTAAAATGTTTTTATCTCCCTTTTAGTCCTCCATCTTTTATAAATTTACAGTTGCTATTAGCATCATTTTTATTTGAATAAAGGGACAATTATTTCCTTAAACTGTTCTGTGATATTTTTGGGATATTGAAGCACTTGTCATCTATAAATTATAGAATATATGTCCTTCACTTTAACAGAAAACTAAATAGCGAGACTTGCCACAATTTTATTCATCGATTCAATATTTAATAAATGTCGGATCGGTGGATAAGATTATGACACGTGTATATCCATCAATATAAATGGTATAATGCTTTAACTTTTGGACGACAAGAGCACAAATGTCCCAAAAATATGATGGAGGATATATGCATATTATTTATGATAGTTTGGGAATATATTTATCATATTTTCTTCTTTATTTTTGTATAAAAAAAGTTGGGGTAGGGGAAAGAAAAACAAGGAAGAAACTTATAGTTACAATTAAATAGCCCAACATTAATTAGCATTTAATAGACAAATAAAAAATAAGCACAAAATAACCCAAATTAATTAATGACATTTTTATAGTTTTTTTTTCTTGTATAACCAAAATCACTCAAAAATAAAAATAACAGAAACATACAAAATTGTATATACAATAAGTAACTGCCTAAAAACGTAAACATGTATTTTCATATATCTTTTATTCTTTATTTGATAATAAAAAATTCAATTGTATACTTAATGATATGTAGAAGAATAATGTATTCATTCACTTAGTATTACTATACATTTATAATTATGTTATCCCGTCCAATGTATACATATTAAAAAATTAAACACTTTATGCATTCATTCACTTATAATATATACACACTGCGTTGAATTTTTTTTTCATCATGAAGATCATGTATGCATATTCGTGTATTCATTCTCTTAAAAATTGTATACATTTCAAATTCTTCCTTCAAAAAATGAGGATTGCACATGAAATATAAATTGCTCAACGAAAAACACACAAGTTGAATTAGATAACGAGAAAAAATTACATGACCATAAAATTTAGAGTTATGGATGGAGAATCCACAAAATTAGAATGAGAATCCCCAATTTTATGAATAGTCCTAGGATAAGTTTCTTAAACATGACAATTGATACCCACAATTAAATACTATTACCTAAATTAGATATAAACTTCAATTTCAAATTAAAACATAAAAAAAATCGAACGGCAATATAAGAGGATGTCAAACCCAGGCTAACAAGTAGAGAAATTGATGGGTAAATATCAACAAACCATCAAGTATTTGAAAGAGTAGAGAAAAAAATAAACTATGAATGAATGTTTTTATAGAATTCAATATGTAAAACTAATAAACAAGAAAACAAATATCTTTTATTCAAAGTAATGAAAAAGATAATCAATAAAGAAACATGATTTACAAGAATACGTGTATGTATGACATAGAAGAGAAAAAAATCACTTCCCAATAAAAAAGGACATCATGCTACCACTTTTTAAAATTATTAATTTAATTTTAAAAAGAACTTCCCAATATACGGGCTACAAATTGCAAAATTTTATTTTAAAAAATCTTTTTTTGTCAATAAAATAAAAAGGCGCTATACGTTGCTAATTAATAAAATGGGATGTCATGCTATGCCATTTTTAAAAAAAGAAATTACAAGTTGAAAATCAAATTCTTATCAATAAGTTCAAGATTTAAAGAATCAATCAATATTTTTGTGTGTTTTAAAATGAAGTGGAACTATAGAAAAAAGGTGAAATACATTAATAAATTAATAAATTAATAAATTTGTTAGTAAATTTTATTTGAAAACTCAAATTAAGATATATTTTGATTATGCACCTAAATAACTACTATAAGTATTTCTACATGACATTTTCGTCTCAAACTTTGAAACAAATTATGTGTTTGTTTTAAAGCACCACTTAAAATATGTACACATCAATTAATTATATGCACTACTCTCATGAGTAAGTTGTTCAGTTGTGGTCGATGGTCCATAATTGAATAGAGTCGCATATTTCAGTCAGAAATCGATTAAAAAAAAATACTATTATGGGTATAACTATTCAATTGAAATCATAATTTAAGTCTTTAAATAAAACTAGTTAACATATCCGCGCTTCGCGCGGACCTCATTAGATTTATCAATAATTTTTTTTGTTTAAATATTTTGAGTCAAATGTTATTATCATTGAACCCAATAAATTATATTTTTCAACTTGTTGTTCACTATCTATGCTTTTAGTATTTTAAATATAGTTGATTTCGTATAATCTATTTGGTATGTTATCTTTAGAAACATGTAAAGAAAGAAAAATAATTTCATGGAAATTTTCTTTTTGTTTTGCGGCTGTAGTAAATTCTGAATTATATTTTAGGAGGGAGTTGAATTATACAGTGTTTATAAAAAAATATTAATGAAAAAAAATTACTCTAAATAAATTAATAACCAATAATTTAATAAATTAGAAAACATATGTGTGTGTGTGAATGAAATTTCTAGAGTGGAAATATACAAGTAATTTCAAGTCATGCTTATCATATTATTTTATCTAAAATAATTACATCTTTTAGAATCTATTGCTTTTAAAATAATAAAAGGTTGACTTTTATTTTGGTGAAAATCATCTTCGGTATGTTGAGAAATCATGGCAACACTACATAAGCAATTCAATTGGAGTATCATATTTGCATTTCAACTAACAATATACTCTACTTAATTTTTTTAATTAAACATGAATCTAATATGAAAAGCAAACATTCAATATAAAAAAAAAATAGCAACACAATATTTTTTATTACAGGATGAAAAAAAAAGCAAGAATTATAATATACCAAACTGTTAATAAATATTTATAAATTTATAATATAAAAAAATAATTAAAATATTAATAAAATACAAAAACTCTATAGAAAATCTCTTTAAAATTGTTACTTGTAGCAACTAAGTAAGATAAGAAAAACTATATAACTTGCAAATTAATTACTTTAGGGGGTTATCCACATGAAAGGTTTTGAAGTCATGAATATTATTAATTAACAATTAAAAATAAAAGTTACATATATAAAAAAAATGTCAATTATGCAGAATAATACTATTAAGTAATTATTTGAAGAGGAAATTTTGAAAATATATTTTACAATATCACATTGGTGAAGAAAAATAAAAAACATGCTAAATAATTTAGAAATGTGATCGGAGGTGATAGAAATGTACCACATCATCGTATTTTATTTCTAACATTCTATCTTTATATGTAAATATATATATTTGTTGTAAGTAAATAATAAAGAGAAAATAACTTAACATATTTTTTTAAAATTGTTATTCTGAAATTGTAATCAGAAGAAGGTCAAAAAAAAAAAAGAAAGTGAAAAATTAATCTATTAGGATTGGAAATTAGAAAGATGTGAGTTATGGATGATTATTATTTACTCCTAATAAAGTAGTATGTGAAAATTTTTTGTTGTAAATGTTCCTCTATTAATAAAAATTATTTTTAATTAATTGAGTAAACTACTTTTACAAAAACATAATTAATTTAAATAAGAAAAAAGGTCAAAAAAGAGAAGATAAATGTCACATCACCTTTTTTATGTATCTCATTTTCAATAATTAAGATTCTTCATTCTTTTCATTAAATAATTTATTTATTCATGAAATTTTTTAAAAGTACTAAAAAAGATTAATTTCTTTTTTGTTTAGTCTATGACTATTTTTTAATATGATAAACTACATGATATATTTTTTAGGGACATCAATATGCAATAGCTATTAGAAATGTATTATGTGCAATATTATATTTTTCAACTGTGACAAAAATTGAAATATTAATTAAAACTTGATGAAAAAATTACATAAAAGTAAAACTGTATAACTTTTCATCTTCATTCATTCACATAACAACAACAACAACAACAACAACAACAATAATAATAATAATAATAATAATAATAATAATAATAAGAGCAAAGTAAAATGAAGAAATTAATGTTAATTGAGCTTTCTAATGTGTTGATTAGTAGAGTTTCATAATTTAATTTTTGTTGAATAACATGAAATTATATATCTAATAAAAAAAATATAATCAAAAGAATACATGAATTAATTAATCTTCAAAATATTTGGAAATCATTCAAATTTTTTTACACTAATATGACCATCTTCTTGATGAATCTTGGAATAATTATGATTCCTTCTTCATTTTCATAAACTTGTACCAAACTAATGCAAACATCAATTTGATGAATCTTGAAGAATATATCTATGATCTTTATCAATATGAAAATCATATAATGAACTTATTAAGTACACGATTGATGAAAAAGATGAAGAAAAAAAATGTAAAAGAGTAAAAAACTATACTACTAAAAAGAAAAAAAAAAGAGAAAATGAGAATGATCATTGAACATAGATAGTTGTTATTTATAGTTTGTGTAAATCATAAGAATAATTAGAAATAAGTTGAAGAGACATATTATTTAAGTAAGGAATGTAAATAGATGGAGGTTTTGTTGTAACTTATTAGGTATAATTATAATAATAAATATGAATGAATTTTTTAATTAATAAGCAAATTATTAAATGAAAAGAAATAAAAAATAAAAAAAAGGAGGAAAAAAAGAAATTGAAATGGAGGCCATAGAGAGGTGCCACATCAGTTCTTCTATGATCCTCCTTTATATATATATATATATATATATATATATATATATATATATATATATATATATATATATATATATATATATATATATATTGATTTATCATTAAATTTAGAAAACTGCAAAGATATTCACCTAGATAATGTTGGGTTTTATTTGCCCTGATTTCTTGTCATAAATAGGTTTTCCTTTTAGGAAAAGGTTTTGGATTGACTAATTCTTTTCTTGTAGGAAAATGTTTAGGACTCTATAAATAGAGGAATGTTTCTTCTAACTTAATCAACATTCACAATGTAGTCTTAAAAGCTTTGAGAGTTTTGGTTAGAGGGAGAATTTGTGGGTCACAAGCTTGATACGTTATCACTTGTGTGAACCTCCCATGTATTCCGAGTGAATTGGTTGAGGTTGTTTCTCTTTGTGTTTTGTATACTCATATTTATAGTGGATTACTCATCTCCTTTGTGAAGGTAGGTCGATTGACAGAACAACGTTAAACCTTTGTGTCTTTTGGTATATTTTTCATTGTCTTCTTACTCGTGGTCTTTCGAGGTTTGTTTTTTAGCTTCCGCGTTTACAACTTCTTATTTTTGATCCTAATTCAATGATGGAGTCAGGTTCAGTGGTTCGATAATCGATGATTGAACCAGGTTAGAAAGAGGTGTTCATCTTGGCGGGTGTAGTTCTAGCCGCAACCTTTTTGACAGCAATGAAGATTTTGTTGGAGAAATTGTTTCAGAGAGGTTCTCTATGTTGAAACATAAATTTTGCAAAGGAGATTATGGAGAGAAGAAGCAAGTTGTTGAAGATTAAGTAAAAAAGGTGGACAAATTTATTATGTCAGAAATTCAGGCCAAGGGAGAGATTTGTTGGGTATTATTTACCCTGATTTCTTGACATAAATAGGTTTTCCTTTTAGGAAAAGGTTTTGGATTGACTAATTCTTTTCTTGTAGGAAAAGGTTTAGGACTATATAAATAGAGGAATGTTTCTTCTAACTTAATCAAAATTCACAATGTAGTCTTAAGGGATTTGAGAGTTTTGGTTTGAGGGAGAATTTGTGGGTCACAAGCTTGATACGTTATCACTCGTGTAAACCTCCCATGTATTCCGAGTGAATTAATTGAGGTTGTTTCTCTCTGTATTTTGTACTCTCATATTTATAGTGGATTGCTCATCTCCTTTGTAGACGTAGGTCGATTTACAAAACCGCGTTAAATCTTTGTGTCTTTTGGTATATTTCTCGTTGTCTTCTTACCCGTGGTCTTTCGAGGTTTGTTTTGCTAGCTTCCGCATTTACACCTACTTATTTTTGATCCTAACAGATAAAGTTAAGAAGTGAAATAAATCATGGAAATATACATCTAATGTTGTGTGACAGGGATGCAGCATGTTTGCATGCTAATTTGACAATGACTTTACAGATAGTTTCTTCTTATTTAGATAAATAGAAAATCTACTTTTTACTACTTTGTACATATTCAAAATAAATAAAGCACGTCTTACCCTGATTTTTTTGTGGGAAGTTGCAAAACAGCCAATTCGAGATTCCCATAAATAAATATTATATAAACTTTTTTTATGGGCATTCTAGCATTCGCAATTAATAGTGATTATCATAGTTATGGAAATAACTAATAATGTTTTCAAACTATATAAAATTATATGCTACTAGTTAATAACTTTATTTAAAAATATCTTTATCGTCAATTAAAAATGCACATATTATTACTTAAAGAGAATATTTTAAAAAAAACAAATATATTATTTCTTTTTTTTAAACACATTATTTTCTAAGATATTTGTTTAATTAGAAAATACTTATCACACGCACGCACGCACACGCGCGCGCGTACATACACACACACGCACACGCACACACAGAGAAGCTGGTAGCCTAGTGACAGGTCCCCTTGAAATTAGGCTCCACTATGAGAGATTGAACCAATGATGATAGTTCGTGTTGTGGTTTGTTGCTTTTGGATATCTGTGAAGGGTGAGAACTTGGATCCTATATCAACTTGTCTACTTCTGTACATATGTTAGCTTATCTTTTTCCTTTGAGACAACTTGTTGTTGTGCAATTTCTTAGCTTATTATTAATTAATTCAAGTTACGAGATGTTACATAAATACACCATTATGAGTGTTGCAAAATATAGGTTTTCTTTCCACCACATTAGATATCTAGAGTTATTTATCCAACATGAAAAAAATGTTTTGCATCTTCTATGGATATTGTACTCTGCATAAAGGGAATTCACCCATTCTGTGAGAATTTCCAACGACTGACAACACAATTCGTGTTAATTATAGATCTGGTTCTTTAAAAAGAATTTTTTAAGTCTCATATACTAATAGTTACTTATTAAGATACTAAAAAAGATTTTTTTATTGAATTATTTGAATAATTTAGACAGTCATTCAAAAAGTCAACTTCATGAAAAATAACAATCGAAATTCAATTAGCCATTGTTGAAAATCATTGTGCAAATGATGAATATTTAACTACAATTGGTTTGAATTACAAAATTTGAAAATAAAATTAAGATGTTTTTTTAGTAATTCAATTGTTTATTGGAATTTGTCACCGAGCATATGAAAATAGACAAAGGCAAATGTAAATTGTAATATATCAGACTACGAAAGAGCAAAATGGAAATTTATGCAAGTCACCCATCAAGTTTAGTTTTGGGTTAACTTTAAACGACCTTAAATTTTAGCACATGAAGAATTAGATGTCCCTTGAGCTATATAATCCAAGGTCTTTGAGTCCTTTTTTCAACACCGCCAAGTTTACTAAATTCGAGCTCAGAGTAAATCATTATATGCATTTGGATGAAGCCTCTCTATTTAAGACATTTCATCCATTTTAGAAAAGGGTATTTTGGTCTTTTTTTTGTATCAAGCCTAAAGCATTTTTTCACCACAAAAAAGAGTTAATATGATTTAGACCACTTTTCCATGTTCCTAACCACTTGAGGACTTAGAGCAAGGTTTCAAGTGGTGAAAAAAAAGGCTAAGTTCAAGTTTTCTTCGTGATTTGTGGATTTTGCAAAGAACATAGTTCTTTTCAGGTATGTAAGGGTTCTCACAGTGATGGACTTGTTTTTCCTCACGCCATACACTTCATTCATCCTTAATTTTTCCATTAAATTATTATATTAAGAGATTATTGAATAGTTGTTGATTGTTATTTTGTTCTTTAACGATAAAAGTTGAGTTTCTTGGGTCGAGTATCTTGAGTATGGGTTGGATTATTGATAGAGATTGTATGAGATATCAATGAATTCATGTTGGTTTTATAAATCAAAAAGTGTTTAGAAGAAATCACTCGACTCTAGATGAGTTAGGACTTTAAATTGAAAAGGAAAAATCTTCAGATTTCTAGGTATAGGGGTGCAACGGCACACCACCATAGAGCTAGGGATTTTGGTTTGTAGTTTTGGGACTCGTGCACTGTGACCCAAACTTTTTCCAGTAGTTTATGTCCTTGTGTCCGCGCTAGTGGTGTAGTAGGGCGCCTGACCTTTTTCCCTTTGGTGCTCCTTTTCAAACGTGTTCCTTTGAATCGTGACTACATTCTATTCTTGGTATTAGCTACTAAAGTCCCCATTAATCCTTGAGAGATCCTACATGTTCTTATCACATGTCTTAATTTATATTTTAAACTAAAGTAAGTTTTAGAGGAAAGTTTAAGAGGTCTTTTTGAAATGAAAAATGCTTTAACTAAGTCTTGACAAAGTAGATACGAGAACGAGAAGAGGTTTTATCTATAACTGAAAATTGTATAAGGGGACTAGTATTCCCAAATGTCACACTTTTACATTTAAAAGAGAGAAACGTTGTTTCTAAATGAGTGTATGAGTTTAGAGATGTTTCAGAGTATTACCTCTTTTAAGAGGATGTTTAATTTTGAGTAATTACCTCAAATTGAAAAAGAGTTATGTTTTATACATTTGAGCATGTGTTATGATATTATTGGGAGTAGTATTGAGCAGTGATATGGGGATTAGTTAAGACAAGTCATGTTTCTCATTAACCATGTACCCAACATGGATAAAACGTCGTACTTTTAGAAGATTCCTTATTGATTTTAAGCATAACTTAGTGGATCCACTTAGTTGAGTTATTCTATACCCCGAAAAGGTATAGAACAATTCAGAGATCGTATGAGAGACGTTGTATCATCATATAACTCATAGTGATGGTTCTAGGTTAGAGAATCTCTCAGATAAGAATAAAAATTATCTTATTGTATTTATTTACATCATTGTGTTTATATGTCCTGTTTTATAATGTTTATATTGCATATATCATTGTTTATTTTATATTTGAGTTGAGGTTAGTATGTATACCAGCCTTATCAATTTATTCATATGTGCTTCAAGTTCCTCTCGCATGCTCGTACATTCAATGTACTGACATCATTTGACCTGCATCCTTTTATGATGTAGATACAAGTGTTCAATGTACTGACATCATTTGACTTGCATTCCAGCTAGATTGGAGGGGTTCACACTTATATTTCCTGTTTTTTTGAGTTGTTGAGGGTATTTTCTAGACATCTATATTTGTATTTAGAGGCTTCATATATTTCTAGAAATTGTGGAGTCTTCTATTACTTTCCTTGTTGATGTTTTGAAACCTTGAGACAATTACTTGTGTTTTATTAAGTATTTCCAAATAGTCATTGCGTAAGTTAGAATAGAGATATTTTGAGATTACACATACACTTGGAGTCCCATTTTTCTTGAATAAGTCATCCATTAAGTAGTCAGCCAGGCCAAGGGTTCTCTTGAGGACCAACAATGGTTCTTGAGTGTTAGCCACGTCCAAGGTGTAGGCTTTGAACTTGAAGAACTTGGTATTAGATCACAGAGTTCAAGAGGTTTATGATGTTCACGAAGTGGTGTATGTATGGTCCTTTTAATCAGTGTGAATCGTGGCAAATTTATAATATCAAACTTTGACATTTAGGGAATATTTCTTTCTTACTTTTTTCTATGAGATAGAGTTTTACTCTATGGAAGTTCCTTCTAATTCGTTCTTACACATATACTTTAGATCATTCCTCCATGAATAGATAGATGCTTGAGGATGTCTTGTTAGGAGGAATGCGAATCATCAAGGTTAAAAAGCTCCAATGCACCAAAAGTACAACCATCTCAGGTAGTATCATCAATGTTGAGTTCCAGAATGGTATCCATATGTTGACTCAAGTTGTGGAAAATCAACTTAAATATCAAAGAGTGGGTCATAAGGATGTGGCTAATACATCAAGAATCTCTGAGTTCTTGAGGATTACTCCCCTGGAATTCACAGGGTCAAACATCATTGAGGGTCTGGAGAACTTTGTAAAAGAACTTCAAAATGTTTTTGAGGTTATACGTGTTGCTAACACAGTGGGGGGAGTTAGATTCTTTCAAACTCAATGGTCTTGCTAGGATATGATACGATCAAGTAAAGACGAGAAGGGAAGAAGGGGACCACCTTGTAGTTGGGTTATTTTCGGAGAGGCTTTCTTGGGAATTTCTTCCCTACGAGCTAAGGGAAGCAAAGGTAAGAGAAATTTTGAATCTTAAACAGGAGTCCATTAGTGTGAAAGATTATATACAACATCGCAGATGGTGGCTGATATGAGAAGTAGGATGAGTTTGTTTGTGTTTGGGTAATCCCGTTTGTCAAGTAAGGAAGGTAAGGCAACTATGTTGATAGGTGACATAGACATATCAAAGATTATGATCCATGCACATCTAGTTAAGGAACATAAGTTGAAGGGAAGGAAGAGTTCCACAGTAAGAAGGCTAAGACAACATATGATGAGTCTAGCCAGCAGAAGACCGAAACTATAAATCGGTCCTCTTCTTAGCAAAGGAAAACTAGGACTACTCCATCGACATCTAGTACGCCTACACGAAAGAACAAAGGTGATTCCAGGAACCAAAACCCCCAGAATTTAAGAGCTTGACCTACTAAGTATCAGGGTACTGTGGCACAAAAGGCTAGTTGGACCCCTCACATATGCTAAGATTGATAGAAATCACCAAGGAGTGTTTTCTTTAAGTTTGGTCAGACATGTCACTTTATGAAGAGAGCGCCCTAAGAAAAAGCAAGGTAATGGGGGCAATAGAAACCAATCTTCTTCAGCGGCTTCTGCTGTCACGATCGGGGAGCACCCCCTAGAAGAAACATGGCGTACTTGACCTGTTGGAGGTCTTATACAAGCCCAAAGTTATCATTCTTCGCATTTTCATTGGTAAATTTAGAAGAAAACTTAGAACATTTCATAGCACATCATATGCTAGAACATCACTTCCATTATATATAAAATATCATAATACATAGTAAAAACTCTAAGACTCTTTGCCATTGTAGACTTAATATCATTAGAGTATAATAGGGACACAACCCTTATAACATAATTCATAACTAAACTATTACATGACTTGACTTAAACCAATGACATAGGAAATTCTTGAACTTAAGGATTCCTTTCCTTGAGCTTGGGAAACACATATCAAGCTCTTCACCTTAGAGACATCCTTTAAGCATCCATAACCTACACTTTGTGTAAAAACTTAAAGAAGAATGGTGTTAGTACAAGAATGCACTAAGTGTGGAAACAATGCAAAAACATGCATTTAAAAGGGACATTATATTTTGAAACCATGCATCATGTCTTTTTGTGAAAACTTCATAAAACATGATAACTTAAACAACATTCAATTCATATACTTCATTAAGGCATATACCGTAGTAATAATATTCCATAAAAATCATACATTACATTTAAGACATATTTTCATTACATTACAGTGCCTATTATTTCCTTACATTGACCTATTTTTTCCCTTGATAGTGAACTCATTTCACTTCAACTCTTTAACTTTCCCAAGTAATCCTCTAGTGATATATGATTCAATGTATAGGTAATGTCCCATAACACTATCTACACTCAATATCACCTAAAGGCCACAAGGTAAACATACATACAATATTCATTAATCATCAAGCATTTATACATATACACTCAAAAGACCATTTCATATAATAAGACATATAACTCATATTTGACCCAACATACTTTATGGACCACATAGAAGAACTCATTACAAGACCACATACAAGTTAAGACTTCTAACATCACCATATTAAGACAATAGACAATATTAACATGTTTGGACTTCACTTCATAAAGACATCATAGACCTTACTCATAACCTCAATCTAAGTCTACTAGTGCATTGTACATGTGAAGTCCCATAACCTCACATATACTAAATAAACCTACAAAGAGACTACAAGAATACCATTTAATCCATACATCAACAAGAAAGGTATAGACAACTTCATACATGCCAAGAAAGACCTTCATCATATGATTAACAAGACCAACATCATGCATATAAGGTAAGACTACATCATATAGACTCATTCGGAATCCTACAATGCATATCATCACAACAAGTAGAGGACATTGCAATGTCATGAATAAGAAACATTAACATATACATAAACATTAGAACACCTTCCTAGAAGTGCCTTAAAGAGCTACTTGTGCAATGCATAGGTAAAGTCTCATACCCCCACCTACACAAAGAAACTTCCCTTATTAGGTTATCCTATTTAGGGTCTTTACTTTACTTCCATTGTCCATTTTATTTTAGGGAAACCATAGCCTTAACCGACACTAAGAGCATGGGTGCTACATGAAATTTGGTGTTGTAGAGCCTTACACCAAGGGAAAGTGCTCTACCTTGCAAAAGTAGAACATTAACATCATGCTAGCATATTAGATGATATTACTTGCTAGATCCTATGGGGCAAGCATAGTTTATGGAACTTGGAGGCATATATGGAAACATTCTTTATTCCAGATGGGGCGTTGTAGTTATCCACCTAGTGAGAATTATGGTGAACCTACTTCCCACTTTGGGAAAGGACACCCCTCAACTTCAAGTTCAGTCGGTGCTAAGCTAAGTTCCCTTTTATTGAAAAGACCTTATTATTATTACATTATAAAACATAGACTTTAGGAGATTGATTCCCCATATTCTTAGCTTATAGGTGATAGACGAGAGTATAATTTCATCAACCTAAATCATGTGAGAAGACCTGTCACATGGCCATGGCATATTCAAGCACCATCTAGTTTAGTATACCCTTGATAACACCTTTCAAGAGACCCTATATTGACTAGATCATCATACATGCACAATGGACATGTTTTCATGTGTGTGTATACATATATGTGAGCAAACAATTCACATAAACACCCTTAGACCACACATGTTAATAAATCATTTCATTCATGCATAAGTGTATATGTGTAACTATATGATCAATCCTTTCATATAAACACATTTAGACACTATGCATATTCATACTTCATTATACTATATACTTGACATCAAAGCATATAAGACATGTTGATAACATACTCATGCATTCCTATTCATGTACATAGATCGCAAACCTATGAAATATCCTATTAAGGCACACATGTGCAATGCATAGACAAGGTCACATACCCTTTTACATACTAGTACACCTATCAACTCATCCTAGTTAAGTAATACATAACATACTTCATGGACATGTACTCTACATGCATAGTAGTAGACATTAATGCATATATGAATACTCTTTCATTAGACACCATGAACCTATACTACTTGTAAGAATGCATGAGGTGTAAGTGTGTGTACATTGGTCAACATGAACATAAAATGGCTATCGACAACACATTGAGGCATCCACCCTCTTAAGACCACAATGCACATGCAAGCATATACCACACAACACATAATAGCATAGGAGACAAGACAACTTCAACTTTTACATTCAAGACTCCTAACATTAGCTAATCACACCTTCATGTAAGGGTACATAGGTAAGCGGTTATTAACCATTATAACTCATCAATTGCAGCACCTAACCCTAACCCCAACATAGTCATTCACATGCTTATAACAATATCCTTACAACCTAGATCATAACTAGGATTGAATACTAGGCATAATCTTTACATTGGGTGATCATCACCACCAATTATTCAAAGTAAAATTGCCTTCAAGGTCAAACACACATCACACACACACACACACAAACACACACACACACACACAAACACACACACACACACACACACAAACACACACACACAACACACACGCACACACACACACATACACACACACACGCACACACACATACACACACACACACACACACACATATATATATATATTGAAAATATAGTAAACACCGCCACCATAAGTAGACCATACCACACAATGCCATACAAAGACAATCATCTAGCAATTTTATAAGAATGTAGAGGAATAGAGCAACCTTACCAAATCTCCCTTGATTTGATCAACAATGATCAATACTTATAATGCATCAATAATACAATATAGGGCAATATCTATAGAGATCATAATCTAAACAAAATCATGCTTTAATTGCCCTAGAATCGAGATCATACCAAGTGCTCTACATTAACAATCAACAGAAGATAGAAGAACATGAGTCAATCTCATTCAAATCATCAAAGCTTGATCCACATGGATCACTCATCAACAATTCATCATCAGTTTGATTATAAAAACAGTAGTAATAGCTAATTCTACATAATAGAATCACAATTCAATTAATACATAATCAAGATCACAATGCCCATAACATAGGCTAGTTTGAGAAATGGAGGGAACATGGGTTCATCATGCAATTGGATTGTAATTCACTTTACAATTAGTACATTAACATCAATTCATCATAAGAAAGCATTTGAAAATGTTTTGAGAAAGAAATCATGGCTATATTGGAAGATTAGAGGTTTGACATGAACTTACATTGAAAACATTGGAAGAGACTCCTTCGAAGAAAGGTTGACTAAGGGTGAAGGATCACCATACCTCATTGTAGTATAAATCAACAAAATATTCCTGAAGAATCCATGGAAATCCAAGCTCCAAGATGTTTTTTAGATTCATCTACAATGGAGGTTTCTAGAGAGGTTTCTTTAGGAGAGGAAAGTCTAATTTTGAAATATGTATTGGGTTTGGGGTCTTGATATTTTTAACTAACATAGTATATCCAAAAATCTCTAAATTAACTGTCTAGGGTCAGGTTAAGACATGGGGTGAATTTCCCATTCACCCTTTAATGAAACAGTGTGCCTGACACTTGGATTGCAGGCTGTATCAACGGAGCAACCTACGCCCTGTAGACCCATTGACGGGCTGTTCTACTGGCCGTTGTTTGGGTATGAAGCTTGGAATTGGTTGATTTGTCTCCTACGCTAAGTATGGAATGACTCCCACCCATTGAACGGGCATCACCACACCTACTTACCATCGTTTGCTAGGCGTATGTAGACACTGCCAAGGTAGTGCCTACGCAGACTTTGGGTCCTCATTGAGGGTCTTTTCCGTGTCCTTGGGGATTTCTTGCCTAGACGTCTCCAATGTAAATATACTAATTAACATGTTAGGGACCTCGCACATAATATTTAACCAATAAACACTTAAAACATGTCAAGATACATTAAAACACACATGTACGTCTAAAGGCTAATTTTAAAACGTCATCGAACGTTCTTGGACGTTTGACCTCCAAGTGAGTTCAAATAAGGTATGAACTACTGTAAAACACTTAATTAACATATTTTAATCCTTTTAATACACATGTGAGGATCTAAGCACCTTAATTCATTTTGAGGGTCCTTACACCGGTAGAGAGAGGAGCTACTTCAGGGACATACGGAGAAGCAAACCGATTGTATGTTAAAAATAGTCATTGAGATCAGGAGAACTCACATCATGTAGTCATTGTTATTCTTAAAGTTTTTACTTTTGATGTTTATGTCTTAATTGATCTAGGTGTGAGTTTGTGTTTCATGGCTACTTATGTAACTATGAGGTTTGATATTTTCCCGAACAACATCTTGAGCCTTTCATTATTTCCACACCTGTTGGTGAGTCTATTCAAGTATAAAGATTTATCGTGATTGTATCATCTCTATCAATAACAAAGACATGTCGACTAAATTAGTCAAGCTTGTCATGGTAGACTTTGAGGTTATTCAAGGTATGGTCTGGCTTCATGCTTGTTATTCCTTAGTTTATTATAAAACTCAAGTAGTCAAGTTTTAGTTTTCTAATGAAAAAACTTAAGAGTGGAGAACTGGTTTAGTAGTGATTAAGGGAGGTTTCATCTTATACCTTAAGTCCAGAAAGTTAGTCTCTTATGGGTGCATTTGTCACTTAGTCTAAGTTAATGACTCAAGGTTTGAGACACCTCTTATTCAGTAAGTTCCATTTGTGAGTGAATTTCAAGAGGTCATTCCAGATGATGTACCCGAAGTCCATCCTAAAAGAGAAACAATTTTTCATAGAGATTCTTTTTGATACTCAACATATCTCTATTCCATTATATAGAATGACCCAACTAAGTTAAAAGAGTTAAAGGAGCAGTTGAGAGATTTTCTTGATAAGGGTTTCATCTGACCTAGTGTTTCACCTTTTCACACTTCTTATTTTATTGTGAGGATGAAAAATGGTCCTCTTAGGATGTGTATCGAATACCTCCAATTAAACAGGGTTTTGCGTGAAGAATAAGCATCCCCTTTCGAGAATCTATGACTTTTTTGATGAATAGTAGGGTGCCACTTGATTCTCTAAGATAGAAATTATATCTGGCTATCATAAGTTGAAAGTAAGAGAGTGACATTCCAAATACAACATTTAGGACTTGGTATGGTTATTATCAGTTCACTGACATGACTTTTGGCTTGACCAATGCTCCTACACCGTTTATGGATTTTATGAACAAAATGTTTAAGTTGTATCTTGATATGTTTGTTATTGTATTTATTGATAGCATATTGATTTATTCGAGGAATGAACATGATCTTGCTAGTCATCTTAGAATACTCCTCCGAATTCTCAATGATCTAGAATTATATGCTAAATATTTTAAGTGTGTTTTTTATTGAGTTTGTCGCATTCTTAGGCCATATTGTATCTGGCTCAATATTTTGAGTTGATACATAAAAGATATATACAATGTACAACTCAGACAGACCCATATCTTCAAGTGATATACAGAGTTTCTTAGGATTGGTTGGTTATGATATAAGATTTCTATTTCGTCCCTGTTCACTAAGTTGACTTAGAAAACACTTAAGTTTCATTGGTCAGAACCTTGTGAGAAGAGCTTCCAGGGATTTTTGTTATTTATTATGATGCATACCTAGTGGACTTAGTTTCATTATAATACAAAATTGTGATGTTATAGACTATGCCTCTAGACATCTTAAGATTCGCAAGAAGAATTACCCGACTCACGATATCGAGTAGGCAACAACGGTATTTGCTCTCAAAATATTGTATCATTATCTCTATGGTGTTCATGTGGATGTGTTCACCGTCCATAAGAGTCTCCTTTTTTTTTCACTCATAAAGAATATCGCCTCAGTTTGAAGAGGTGTTTAGAGTTGATCAAGGATAATGACATGGGTATCATCTATCACCCAAGTAAGGTTAATATTGTTGTTGATGCTTAGAGTAGGTTGTCTATGGGAAGTACTGCACATGTTGAGGACGTCAAGAAAGAACTGGCTAAAGAGGTTTACATACTTCCTATTTGGGGTCCTTTTGTTGGACTCCATTGAAGGTGGAGTGGTGGTGAATAATGGAGATGAATCATCAATGGTATCTAAAGTAAAGGAGAAACAAGATAACGACCCTCTTTTACTTGAATTACTTGAATAGAAGGCAAATAATCATAAGCAAAAGGTAATAGGTTTTGAACTAGGGGGAGATGGTGTGTTGAGATATCAAGGTGGATTGTGTGTACCAAAGGTGGATGAGCTCCAAGAGAGAATAATGGCAAAATCTCATAGATCAAAATGTTCAATCCATTCTGGTTCCACAAAGATGTATCATGACTTGAAAGAAGTCTATTGGTGAAGTAAAATTTAGAGGTGATTTCACCGTTCATTGTTAAGTGGTCGAATTGACAACAAGTCAAGGTAGAACACCAAAGGTGAGGTAGTGTGGCTCAAAAAATAACTTTTCCGAAATGGAAGTGGGAGATTATATATGGATTTCAATACAGGCTAGCCGCGATCACGCTAGTAGAATGATTCAGTTTTGATGATTGTAAATTGAATGACTAAAATAGGCTAATTTATTATCGACAAAGACTACAATTATATATCAAGATATATTTTGACTTCATATAGTTACTGTGTCTATCATTACAGATAGGGGTGCACAATTCACAACTCAGTTTTGAAGTACTTCTAAAATGGTTTGAGTTAGATGGTGAACCTTCGTACTGCCTTCCACCCTTATATGGATGGCCCAACAGAGCACACAATTCATACACCAGAGGACATATTGATGACATGTGTCATGGATTTCAAAGGTAATTGTGATGACCACATGCCTATCATAGATTTGCTTATAATAATAGTAATAACTCAATATTCAGATGGCTCCCTGTGAGGCTCTTTATGGAAGAAGATGTATATCTTCCGTTATTTGGACTGCAGTTGGTGAAGCTGAGTTGAGAGGGCCAGACTTGGTTCATCAAGACATCATGAAAGTGAAGACCATTCAAGAAAGGTTTAAAACAGCAAAGTCTTCATAAATCCTATATAGATGTTAGGAGGAGAGACTTAGAATTTGAGGTTGATACCTGGGTCTACTTCAATGTTTCACCCATTAGGGGTGTTATAAGATTTGATAAGGGCAAAGTCATTCAGCTACATTAGGCCTTGTAAGATATACAAGAGAGTTGGCAATGTAGCTTATGAGTTATAACTTATATCAAAGTTAGTAGAAGTCCATTCAGTATTTCATATGCCACTGCTAAAGAAAAGTTTGGGTTATCCTTCAGTCAGAACACCTACAGAGAATATTAGTATCAAGGAAACCTTATCATATGAAAAAATTGCCATTGAAATTCTTGATCGTCAGGTTCACAAGTTAAGAACCAAGGAAGTTGCATCTGTAAAGGTCTTATAGAGTAATCAATTTGTATAGGAAGCTACTTAGGAGGATGAGGAGATATGAAGATAGCATACCCCAATCTCTTTCCTTCCAGAACAATTCAAGACTAAGGTACTAACTCTCGTAAAGTACTCTTTAAGTTGATATTTTGAGTTACTGCTAATAGCATGTTGTGTTCTTGAGTTGGGCTATTAGATGCTTCCCACTACTATTCTTCTTAGCGTGATCTCATTCGAGGATGAGTTTTCCCAAGGGTGAGATATTTTAACACCTTGGACTTCGAGAGAACAAAATAAAAATTTGTGCAAGTCACCTATAAGTTATAAGTTTTGGGTGAACTTTAAACTACCTTATCTTTTAGCATATGAAGAATTATACTGCCATGAGCTATAGAATCAAAGGTCTTTCAGTCTACTTTGAAACGCCTCAAATTTGTCGAAATTTAGAGGTTGGAGTACAACATAATGCCCGTTTTAGTGACACCTCTCTATTTAAGGAATTTAAGCCATTTTATAAAAGGGTATTTTGGTCTTTTCTTATCACATTAGGACTACAATGTTTTTAAACCTAAATAAGGTTCTAATATGATTTATACCACGCTTCCGTGTTCCTAAATACTTAGGGATTTAGAGCGAGGTTTCAAGAGAACAAAAAAGGGCTAAGCTCAAACGTTCTTCAATATTTGTGGATTTTGCCCGGAGCATCATTCTTTTCAGGTATGTAAGTCTTCTCACAGTGATAAACTTGTTTGCCTCACTCCATACATGTAATCCATCTACAAATTCGTCTGTGCTATCATTATATTACGAGATTATTGAGTAGTTCCGGATTGTTATTTCATTCTTACCAATGAAATTTTTGAGTAACTTGGTTGAGGATATTGAGTATGGGTTGTGATTATTGATATTGTATGAGATATCTATGAAATTGTGTTGTGTCATTGAATTTAAAAGAGTTTAGAAGAAATAACTGAACTCCAGATGAGTTAAAACCCGAAATGGAGAAGGAAAATACATTAGAATTGTAGGTATGTGGGTGGGGTGGCGCTCCACCGTAGTGCCAGTATTCCCAATGCAACACTAGTAGATTCCTTAATGAGGGTCGTATTTTTTAGACTATTCCTTATTGATATTAAGCATACCTAGTTGATTCACTTAGTTGAGTTATTTTGTACTCCGATTATGTATAGGATAGTTCTAGAAGAGTGGGTAAGATGTTGTATCATCACATAGCTAATAGTGAAACTTGTCGGTTAAAAAATCTCCCAAATAAGTGTAAGAAGTATCTTATTGTATTTTCATACATCATTGTCTTTATATCTCTTGTTATATAATGTTCTAAGCATTGCACATATCATTGTTCCTTTTATATTGGAGTTGAGTTGTGGTGAGAGTATCTTCCAGTCTTATCAGTTAAGTTATTAAAGAATGCTCCAAGATCTTTAATACTCGTCATGTTGGGGTTCAGACAAACTCATGAGAGAAGAGATCAACAAATAAATTTGAATCTGAGTGACTGATTTCATGGTTGCAATGAATAGAGGGATCAACAAATAAATTTATAAGAACGAGCTTTGAGAATATTAGACTCAGACAACTTATTCTCGGGAGGATCTCTCACAAACCAATGGTCAGATAACATGGAAGAGCAGGGACCAAAATTTTCAACTATTTCACTTATCTTCTTTAAAAAAAAGTTAACCACAGTTACAACGAAAGTGAGAAAATTTATTAATATCATCATCAAGTAATAACTCTAAAACTCGAAGAGCCTAAGAAAATGTCACTCTCCCCGTTAAGCTATCACACTAGACAACATAGACTTCCTCTAAGCAACAAACAAGTTTCACATTAAACCACCACACTCTTGATGAATCATACTTTGACTAAAAAGAGCATAATGCTACTCTCTAAATTAGTTAGACTCTTTTGTTTTAGACTTTTTCCCCAAACACAATAGTTGAATCCTTTAAATTTAGAAACAGATTTAAAATGTACTTGTAGAAGAAATAATCTTAAGACAACTAAGCTTACATCTCAATCAGGTCCTTGTTGATCTTGAGGATGATTCTTCAATTTAATTATTAGCCTTTGCAAGAGTTCTTGAGAATTATTAAGTTGCAAAAACAAAGGTTATGACTACTGGACGTATTCTTTATAAATAGTAGTGATCACAACCTTCGAGGCCATGTTATTGGCCGAGGTTTCTTACCTTTCTTCCACAGTTGGAGAGTGTGCACCAACCAAATGTACTTTTTCCAGCCGTGTAGTTGAGTATGCATTTGCATAAGATATTAGGTCCCTGGGTTTGTCAAATAATCAAAACTACAAATAATTGTTAGTCTAATTGATGAATATAAGTTTTATTTGATTGTGATCTTAACTCAATATTCCATAACTAGTAAGTTCCTTTCTAAACATTTCATAACAATTGCTGAAATATGATACAACTACGTTAGTTGCTTAAAGTTTTATTAAAATTGTGAAAAATAAAACTTTTCCTTTGTTGGTGTATTGAGACTTCGAGTTTTTACCTATATGTGTATTTTAGTATTTTGAAACATTCATTGAATTAAGTTGTTTTTAGACATTCTGAGTTAATTTTGGTATTTGGAGTCTTCATTTTAGTTGAATAAATCTTCCGCTAAATAGTCTATCAGACTAAGGGTTTTCTTGGGGGCTATCAGTTATTCTTGAGTGTCGGCCACATCCATGGTGTAGGCTTAGTAAGTGACAGTTATGTTTGGGATAATGAACCTAGGACAAAAGCTTAAATTGGTGGCGTGGAAAAGAAGGAGGAATAAAGCCAAGTTAAGAGCAAAGAAAAATAAAAAGAGACTCTACTTTTGAGTTTGTTACAAAAATCTCTACTCAAATAAATAATATTATTTACTATAACATATATTTTTTTAATTTATAATCACGTGCGACGCACGTGTCAAATTATGTTATGAAATAAAGGGGATTCCAAATAAATTGAGTGAGAAATCAAAGTTTCATTTCTCAAATGAAAAATAATGAAAAGAACTTGAAAAGAGGAGAAGATGACTTCAACAATGCTTTGTAAAGATAAATTCATTGAGACAACTTGATCATACTTTACTCTCATCCCCTATACAAGCGTATAAAACCCCTGAGTTCTTACATAAACTACGTTGTGCGATAACTGAAAATATGGACAAACCTATAGGACAAAGTTTGCATGTGTTTCTCTTTTGCGAGAGTGAGAGTTGCATTAATTTCTTATATCTTTTTTGATTTTCTTTGTGAGATCATGAAAGCATTCTTGATGTTGAGTCACTTGAATGCATTTATTGAAACATGGTCTTACATTAGATAAGAAGATAAAGTGAGCTTGAGCTTGTGTTTAGATGGGCTAGTCATCATATGAAGCTTTCTGATCATGATTGAGTAAAACATGTTGTGAGAGTAATGTTTTTTCAAACTTCCATGTTAGCTCTCATTGAATATACTTGTAGACACCCTTATTGAGCTAATTGTATTCTTGATTAATTGAGGAAAGTACAAGTTTAAGTTGGGGGTAATGACTAGATTTGTCTTATTTGAGGTTTATTAAGCTTATTAATGAGTGTACTCAATGTCTAATGTTGTCCAATTTTGATTATATGTTGATTATTTGAAGCTATGAAGGAAAACATATAAGGCAAGGAATGATGTTTTTAAAAATGAACAAAAATGCTAAAATAATTGCAAACTATACAATGTTGATCGCTTAACTAGAAAGGAGTACGCCTACTGAGCCTTAACTCTCCCAAAAAGACAGTGCACAACACTTGTGCCTATTGAAAAAGGTTTTCTAAGTCCAATATAGAAGGCGATGTGCCTAAGAATAAAGTTGACCTTGCTGAACGTCGCCAAAAATGACAACACAAAGAGAAAAAAATGAATGATTAAGAGGTGAAGCAACGTGGTAATCAATGATTTAGTAAATGTGAAAGGCAAACTAAAACGAGTTTGCCAATGGAGCTTCAAACACATAACACGTAGATCATAAAAAAGTGAGCTGCAGAACAAGAAAAGATTAACCAAACGAGCTCGGGTAGCCCGATTAATTTCTCCAAATAAGCTGCCCATTGAGATTTAAGATAAATTTTAGCAAACTATAAATAGATCGAATGAGAGTGAAATGAGATAGTTCTGAGAATTATAAAGAGTAAGAAATATTTGAGTTTTGAGAGAATACTTGACCTTTGTGAAGAACACTTCCTAGCTTATTAAGTTCTTCAACATTGCTCTTGAATTTGATAAATTGGAGTTGAATCCAAAATTGGTATATTTGTAATTTGTTAATGTCATGTTACCCATTACTTATTTCATGTCTAAATCCCCCAGATATAGGAGATTAATTATTGGGTTGGGTGTTGATTTATAGTAGTATGTATTGTTCTATGCTTCGTATTGCTGATGTTCATACATGAATTTAGGCTAATTTGCATGAGGTCAACCCAAGACCTAGGGGTGAAATTATGGGGTTGGATGTTCATACATGAATTTTAGTTGATTAGCATGAGGCCAACCCTAAGATCTAGGGGGTGCAATTATAGGTATTGGGTGTTGTTATAATGTTGTGCGTATTGTGTTATGCTTCGTATTGTTGATGTTCATACATGAACTTGGGCTAGTTAACATGGGTTTAATTTATAGGTTATGGTTCCTAACTTAATTCCTACTTACATTTCTGGTCTATTCTTGAACGATATTGATTATAATGAGTAATTAGTCAAATACTACAAATTTAGGTTTGATATCTGTAACTTGCTTGAAAATAAAGGTAGTGGGTTCGATCTATTTTCCCTATTTATGGATCAATAGGGAGAATAAAGTAAGATATTATATTGTTTCGATTGTCATTTAGATGAGACATACATAAGATAGATTCCTTGAGATTGACAGATGATTAGAGTCATTGAAGATGACCTAGCTTATTCATGAATGATCATCACTGTAGAGTAGAACAATTACCGATATGTGACATCTATTTCTCATCCCCGCACCTCTATATTGCTTGTTAACTCTTGAATTCTCCAAAGTATTAGTTTAATTCTGACAATTGAAAACCAAATATTTTTATTAGATTGGTGGAATCATCCATCCAACTGTTCTTACTAAAAAACATATGAGCAATTTCACAATCTAGATTTCCTGATAAGAGTTCCATACGACATATCATTTTCTATGGGATTTGATCCTATTTAGTCGTTGGGGTTTTATTGGACAAGAAAATTGTCATTTTCAATTTGTTTTAAAGAGAATATTTGAGATTTATCACCATGTTGTTGGTTTATTCTACGACATACTAGTGTTGTCTTAGACTTAATCTCCTTGTGTTTTTTTATGTCTCTGATGTAGTTTGGATGGACGAGGTCCTTATTGATTGGAAAAGAAGACTTGGGTCTAATAGGACGACCATTGATTAAGTTGTTGTGCTACTTGATTCCCCTTCTGTTTTCTCTCCCTACTTTTACAACTTTAAGGCATTACTAGAGGTTATGTACCTTCTTGGCATTGGATTGCTTCTTGATTGAAGCCTTTTGTGATATCATTGAGAGTGGATATCGATCCATGGTTTCTTGAAACCTACACTAGATTCTCTTTGGACCAATTTATCTTAGACATTCTCTCTAGCTAGAGAGGTGACGCTTACAGGAGTAGACTAGTTCGGCGGCCTAGATATCTAGATATCCATTATTTATAGTTGGATGATTTATACTCATAGGAGTGGACTGTATGATTGGGACATCTGGGTTGATTGTAACTTTTGCTAGCAGGCTGGTAGTTGACTAGTTGGGTTGATTGTAATTCTTCCTAGTTGGGACACGAGTTTACTGGTTCTTGGTTACTTTGGCTTGGAACTTGGCAAATGTTTATGGATTCTTATAGTGTTATTATTTTTTCTTATTGACTTAGTTATTGTTTGTACCTTTTAGGCTTATGGGGCTCTACACGGATTTTATAAAACTTGTGCATGAGTGTATCTTTTGGGAATATTGGAATCCAAGTCTATTTAGTGTAGAAATACTTAGATTTACTTTTGGTATACTCGTGTGCATTATTTTCATATTTGCCTTGACCTTTTGATGTCTAGTGAGTACCTTGTTTTGGTACTTATGTTACACTGTGCTTGTAACACCTAAGAAATATTTTTGAACTAAGACTCGAATCAATTTTTGTAGAGAGTGAGATTTTACAAAGGAATTAAAAATTTCTCAAGTGTTAAGGCAATTATATATAGCACCTTGAGATCCAAAAAGAACTGAATTGGAAATAGGAAAATCTAAATTTTTGCAAGTTATGCTTAAGTTATATGTTTTTGATCAACTTCAAATGGTCATAACTATTAGTACAGGATGATTTAGGTGTACCATAAGATATTAAATTAAATATATTTGAATTAAATTTTTAACACTGCTGAGTTTCTAAGTTTTGAGTTCAGATGAGTGAGACATGCCCATTTGAAGTTGTACTATCCAATTAAGGAAAGTTGCCAAAAAATATGAGGGGTATTTGCATGTTATCAGATTTAAATAGTAAGGTTTTAGGTATATAAACTAATTATAATTAGTTTCATTCATCCGAAAAAGTGTTTAGGGTTTTAAATAGAAGATTCAAGAGGAGAAAAGGGGAAAGGATCAAGGCGTTCGTTGAGGTTCTTGAGTTTTGTTGCAGATTTTCACCATGGGTTTGATCCCTAAGGGTTATGTAAGCTTCCATAGTGTTGGGTTTGTTCACTCATGAGCCATCATGATTTATTTAGCATAATTTAGTTCTTGAAGTTATAAGTATTTAAGTTCTTGATGAGTTCTTGATAAGTGTTCTTGAAGTTTCATTATCGATTAAGTTTGGATGTTAGATTCTACTAGGGTGAACATGTAACAGTCATATCTCTTAGAATATAAAGATTTCTGTGAGACATAACGTATTCCAATTAAAGTTTCTGGAATCTACTTTCCAACTACTTTAATTTCTTGACTAATTAAAGGCTCAAAACTATCACATTTTCATCGTTTAACCGTCATTCTCTTTTTCTCTCAAAGCCTTAGGAAAAATAAAAAGAGAAGACTCCATTAAAGATTTTTTTAAGATTCTTCTTCAAAATATTTCAAGAAAATAATTTAAGAATCTCAAGAAAGGTTTTCTTGATTGTTTACCTTCAAGCAAGTGTTTCAAGGATCTTAATCATGCTTTGCTTCAAGATTCTTCAAGAACCTTATTCCTCCAGGTACAAGACTATCATAGTTTTGGACTAGTTCGTCCTCGCTCCATACATCTAATTTCAAATATGTAAAAGAGAAATCTGAGATCTTATCCCTAGATTTGAGTTCTTGAGCTCATGGTTCGTTTTAAATATTTTTTCTAATTATTGAGTTTTAAACTGTGTTTGAATAAGAAAGTATGAGAATGAGAAGGTCCGTACATATGATTTCCATATTGTCATTTACACCCTCAATTCGAGTTATTCATGCCCATAAATTTCGCATGAATTCCATAAGTTGAGTATCTTTGAGAGGATTAGTATATTCAAGTTATAATTCTTGAGTATTGAGTATATAAACCTTTTAAGATTATATTCCTATTAATGGACCACTATATTTTCCCATGAAGCCCTTGAGTTGAGTAGTTGATCCCCATAATTCCGCATGAACCCTATGAGTCGAGCAGTCTTGAGATGAGATCTATCATTAACATTCTTGAGTTAAGTCGTTGATGTCATAATTCCATTCGAACCCTATAATTTGAGTAATGAAGTTTTAGAAGCTTTTTAAATCCAATAGTTGAGTTCTTAAATAGAGTTTTGAGAAAGTAAAGATGAATTGAGAAAACAGTTTCTGAAGCGTGATTAGTATAATATTTGAGCGTGTCATCAAATGTATAAGTAGTATGGTATTAGATATACCAACAATGTTTATGAAGTATGACTTTTTCAGTCATCAATGATCATATTATATTATAAATTTAAAATATTTTTGAGTAAGCGTAGAGTTGAGTTCATTTTATTTAAAATGATATATGGGAACTAAGTATTTCCAAGAGAAAATTTTCACATTTAAGATGAGAGGAAACTGAGATTTCTAGAAGAGTTTTGAGCAGTTGAGTACCATCTCTTTTCAGAAAATAATTTTGGGGTAATCATCTCAAAAAACAGAAAAAGTTATGTTCTAAACATATGAGCTAGTATATTTTGGGAGTAGTATTGAGTACCAATATTAGGGAGAGTTTAGATAAACTTACAGCCTCTATAAACCATATGGACAATGTGGGTAAAAAGGGTCATACTTTATAGATGATTCCTTATTGTTTTTTAGCATAGACTAGTGGTTCCACTTAGTGAGTAGGTCTTATACAATGACAAAGTATATGACAATTCTGGCAGCGTGAACGAGACATTGTATCATTATACAGCTCATAGTGTTGGTTATCGTTTGGAGAAACTCCCACACAAATAGTTGTATTTTTGTATACATAGATTTTTACTTAGTGTTTTCATGTACAAATAGAGTTTATGTTGTATCCTTGCATATAAACTAAGTCTATTTTATTCTTAAGTACATTGATTTTCAATCTACTATTTTAAAAGCTTTCCATATATATTGCATCATTTATTGTTACTTTATTTTTGAGTATCTTGAGTTGCGTACTTTTGAGTTGAGTTTCATATCTTTTATTTGAGTATCTTATTCTTGAGTTGCGTACTTTTGTATTTGAGTTTCATGAGAT
This sequence comes from Solanum lycopersicum, assembly GCF_036512215.1. Taxonomy (NCBI): domain Eukaryota; kingdom Viridiplantae; phylum Streptophyta; class Magnoliopsida; order Solanales; family Solanaceae; genus Solanum; species Solanum lycopersicum. Next base: position 16,105,221 of record NC_090800.1, read on the forward strand.
TTTGTTCATTTTTTAAACTTTATATGCTTGATTTAGTCTTCCGATTGTAGTCTGATAGGACGAAAGTTCGTTTGGAGACCAACAATATTTCTCGAGTGCCGGCCACGTTCACGGTATAGGCTAAGGTCACGACAATACTACATTTTTTTATGTAGCTCTTAGTGTAAGCTAAAAGCAGTAATCGTTCTATCCGTCTTTTGCAACTTATAAATATCAAAGACGAGTGGGCGCTTCGTGTCTTGGACCAACATGTCTCCTTTTATACACATGTTAATCTTTCTTTTGCATTTGAGATGACTTTTTATGGTCCACTTGTGGGACTAGTCTTTATCAGATAAGATAACTCCGTACACATGACTTTCAGGTTCTAGATGGGTTTCCTTTGTATATACTTTTTGTTTTTTTTTTGTTTTTTCTTAGTTTTAGTATTACTATGTGTAGTTCCATTCTAATACCCACTACCTCTTATTTTTGGTATGAGTATTCTTACCTATTTGTGGGCTTTAACAAGTGTCATAACGAATTTGTTAGTCGAATTGTGATTGATGGTCGAGAACAGATTAGCCACTACGTCAATTTTTTTCCAGAAAACTCTTTCACAGTCTAGAATACTCTTGATACCCAATTTTGACCTTGCTTTTATTAAATTACATTTGATTGATCTTCTAAGTTATTAAAAAAATATAATGTTATCTATCATTAATAATATCATTATGATACTATCGTTCTCACATTCATAAAATCATATGATATATTTATATAAAAGAGAATCCTAGGACCACCTATGTAGCGCAACCACAAGCAAGAATTTCGTTTGAAATTAATTTATTTCCAAAACAATCCTTCTTTTTTTCATGAAAATATATCACTTTTATGAATAGTTGAGACTTTAATGAAGAAAAGTGAATTTTATCCAAAAGTTGTAACTTATATGAAAAGTTGTGACTTTAATGAAAAGTTGCGACGTCTTTCAAAATTTGCGACTTTTATGAAAAGTTGCGGCTTTAATGAAAAGTTGTGACTTTAGTGAAAAGGTGCGACTTTATGAAAGTTGCGACTTTAATGAAAGGTTGTGAATTTTTTGAAGGGTTGTAACTTGTTCAAATAGTTGTAACCTTTCTGATAATTCACAACAAACATTTGTTCACACTACCCTTTTTTGTCTATAAATAGAGGGATTTTCTCTTATTTTTTTAAAAAATTCAATCTGCTTTTTCTACTTCCACAAAATTAAATATTCGTTTGATTTTCTCCAGTTGAGTAACTTACTGACACTGCTGTTTTAAGTGATATTATGCATTCAGTGGAATCCATTTTTTTCTTTCTATTGCATTCTATTTTTATATATCCTGGTATATTTTTTACACTCATTAATTTATGCATATGATATTAATTATTGTTGTTATGTACATGTTTTAAACTCTGTTGTTTATGTGTCTGCAAAGTTATTGTCTCCGATTATATTGAACATATACACTTATAGTACGTATATTTATTGTGCACAAAATAATTATTGTACTCAGCTCCAAGAATTCATGTTTTGATATTCTACATTACATTCTATAACTTTAAAGTACTATATATAAACTTAAATATTATCTATTCTTACATAGATATGTAATTTCTCACTTATAAATTGAAGAAATTCATTATGCAAATTTAAAAGTTTTAATTGCTTTCATGTTCAAGCGTAATTTCTTTTTTGAATATGTTAATAAACTTTTTAATTGTCACCTATACATATATCACAATTGTATAATCTGAGCAACTTAAATGATTCTTTTATCATGAAATACCTTTATCTCTCTCTCTCTCTCTCTCTATATATATATATATATATATATATATTCTTCTTTATTTACCTTTTAATGTTAATTAAATAACGAATGATTTATCATTTCATGAATAATTCATTTATATTAGTTTTTATTTTGGGTTGCTGATGATACCTACTCAGTAAATGTTACCACGTACTGAGCCCTACTTGTGATTCTCCTTGTTTTCCTTTTATGGAGTGCAGCGAGTGTACCAACGAATTTTACTTTCCCTCAGCTCTAGTCAACCTCCAGCATATCAGGTCCCAGGGTGAGCTATTCATTCAAGCCTGTGTCGAATTTTCTCGGTCATGATATGATGTCCTATATTTTCTGACACATACCATTCTACTCTTTTATTTTAGTGCAGTTGATATTCTTAGACTTAATATTTGGAGACTAGATGTCCTTGATGTGATGACTTTTAGGTTTTGGGAAATGATACATTAATAAATTTTGGAGCTTCCACATTATTTAGTTATTCATAGTTGCATTATAGGTATATGTTGGGGTTTAGATTCCCTGGTTCGACCACCTAGGAGGTTAACTGTGGGTGCCACTCATGACTCATTTTGGGTCGTCACTATCACAACCCAAAATGAGTCATGAGTGATACCCACATTTAATCTCATAAGTGGACGAACCAAGGATTCGAATCTCAATATATGCCAATAATTCAACTACGAATAACAAAAATAATGCAGAAGCTTCAGAACTTATTAAAGTATTATTTTCCCAGACCTGAAAGTTATCACATCTATGACATCTAATATTCATATACTAAGTTTAAGAATATCAAATACAGCAGAATAAAAGAATAAAATGGTATGTGTACGAAAACATAGGACATCATGTCATGACCGAGAGAATTCAACACGAGCTTGAATGTATAGCTCACACTGGAACCTGATATGCTGGGGATTGGCTAAAGCTAAGGGAAATTTGAACTTATTGGTACACTCGCTTCACTCCATTAAAGGAAAACAAAGAAAAACACATGTAGGACTCAGTACAAGGAAACATTGTCACGACCCAAAACGAGCCGTGAGTGGCACCTACACTTATCCTCCTATGTGAGCGAACCAACCAATCTAAACCCCAACATTTCAAACATAATAAATAGAAAACAATGCGGAAGACTTAAAACTCATTAACAAAATCAATAATCAACTTCTAAAACTCAAAACTTATCATTATCCCCAACATCTGGAAGTCATCATCACAAGAACACCAATCCTCAAATTACTAGATCTAATAATTTCTAGGAAACTAAAAACAAATACAAGAGATAGTCCATGTCCAAACTTCAAAGACATCAAGACATGAATGAGAGAGAATCCAGTCTGAGCTAGGAATAATAGCTCACCCTGAAAACTGACGCGGGGAAGACTGGCTAGAGTTGCTGTTGAGTTGAAGACGACGGCACGTTTGCTGCACTCCACAAATAACAAGAGAAAAAAATACAAGTAGGGGTCAGTACAAAACACAGGTACTGATTAGATATCATCGGCCAACTCAAAATAGAAAACAGTATATATCATATAATATCATAAAATCAACTACAATACTCAACAGGTAGCAACAATAAGTACTATAATCATTAATAAGTACGCCAAGTACTCCCATAAGGACGCAAGCCTCCATACCATCTTCATTTGGGAAATAGGTTCATTAAATGTGAGTATATTACCGTAATTAAAGATTCACTCTCTTTATTCCTCTTGTGTCGAAACGTGACACTCCGATTCCCTAATACTACGTGTCGGTTCGTGACACCCGATCCCCCTAATACTACGTGTCGGTTCGTGACACCCAATCCCCCTAATATTACGTGTCGGTTCGTGACACCCGATCCCCCTATTACTACGTGTCGGTTCGTGACACCCGATCCCCCTATTACTACGTGTCGGTTCGTGACATCGATCCCCCTATTACTACGTGTCGGTTCGTGACACCCGATTCCCCTATTACTACGTGTCGATTCGTGACACCCGATCTCCTAACCTGATTCTTTTAGTTCATCAAGCCTTCTTTTATACCAAGGCATCATCATTAACAAGAGGTTTTCAAGATTTAGGATTCAATAGCTTCATCATGCTTATTTCATCACAATTATATCATCACATCCATGCAAGCATACAATTAAGCATATAGAAGGGTTTACAACAATACCCAATACATATCATTCGCTATTAAGAGTTTACTACGAATAGCATAAAAACTATAACCTACCTCCACCGAAGAATTGTGATCAAGCAAGCTAATCCTCAAAATCTTTGTTTTCTTCTTCTTTCCTCTCTCTCTCTCGATCGTTTCTCCCTCTTCTCTCTATTCTTTCTATTTTTCTTATTCAAACCCTTTTTATTTTACCCTAATTAGCATATAATTAAGTATAAAAGATGACAAAAGTAACCCACTAATTAATTTAAGGTTATCTCATTTAACCCTCAAGAAATTGGATTATTAATATTCAACCACTAACTTTATAATTATAAGCAGGAATAGTCCAAAATGCCCCTTAAAACATTTAACAGAAATCCGACCCAGCCTGGGATTACGCAGTCTGTGACGGCCCGTCGTGCCTGCGACGGTCCGTTCTGCTGCTTCCTTCACAAAGTTCAGAGACTAAATTTCACTAAAGGTCCTGTGACGGCCCGTCCCGCCATACCGTCACAAAGTTTAGAGAGTCGATTTCAGTACCCAAATTTCAGAAATCAAAGTGTTTTGGAACGAGACCCCCTTGACGGTTCGTCGTGCCCATGCCGGTCCGGCGTGGGATCCATCATCTCAGCCAGTTTTTCCAGAAATAAAATCTGTATGCTCAAAACGACTAAGCAGGTCGCTACAAACATTTACTGAGTAGATATCATCGGCCAACCCAAAATAGAAGCTAATATACAATGAGTAATAGTATGAACTCAACTATAAAACATAACAGGTGATAAACAACAAACAACATGAACAAGTGTTAAACACTAAAGTAAGTATATAATAAGTCTACCATATCAAGATCATCCATGAGGAATCGTGCCTCCAACCAAACCATTTGGGGAACTGAGTTCTTTAATATTGAGTAAATTCCGTTCATTTAATATGTTTTCCTTTAATATTATGGTGTCTAAACGTGACACGCCGATCCAATTATACCATGTAGGAATGTGACACTCCGATCCAAGAATACTGTTTCGGAACGTGACACTCTAATCCAAGAATGTTGTATTGGAACGTGACACTCTGGTCCAAGAATACCGTGTCGGAATGAGACACTCCGATCACATTATATCGTGTCAGAACGTGACACTCCGATCAAATTATACCGTGTCAGAATGTTAAACTCTGATCCAATTATACTACTTATTTTTAACATTTATATCACCACTTTCAATTCATTGATAATATTTCATCAAGCCATATTTATTCAAGGAATCAGTTCGATAGAAAGTATTTCAGATTGTAAATCTCACGGCCTCAGGATTTTAGACCAATCACAAATCACACAATCAAAGATTGAAGTACATAGAGAACATCATATTGTCATGCAATACGTATCAATCAATATTAAAAGTTTAGTATCAAATAGCATAAACCATAACCTATCTCAACCGAACAACCAAAGTCAAGCAAGTTATTTCTTCAATACTTTTTCTTTCCTCAATGCCTTCAAACCGTTCAAATCTATCAAGTATATATGTATAATTTATAAGTTGACGAGTCTATAAAAACTTCCGTTATTTTATGTGCAGCCTAAACCCAACAAAACATCCAACTTATAATCTACTTTTCTAAAATTTAAACCTAAGGGTAAGTCTTAATTCCTCCAATTAGAGTAACTTTAAAGGAATTTAAATAATGATACACCTAATATTTTATCACCTAACTCAATATTTTAAAACTTGACTCATAACATGATAACTATAGAAAGAATTGGAAAATTAAGGTTACATCTATGTTCAGTGACTTCTACCACAAAAACCAAAACAAAATATATCATAATTTAAAACACCCATATGCAAATATTCCCAATTTCATCATATAAATATCAAAGTTTATTACCCCACCTTACTCTCTTACTGCTCAGAATATTTGGCCTCAATTTTCCAATCAATAATTACGTACAAGAATTTAAAACCTTCTAATTGTTTATTATACTTCAGTCAATCATTACCCCAACATTACATGCAATTAAACCCACCAAATTTAATAACCTGCAAATTTAATAACCTATGTCTCACAGCACACAACATTAAATACTCCCTTAATTATAAACCAACAACATGTGAGGCTTATAATGACTCAATTTCATATTTCTCAAATTCAATTCATACCTGATTGATCCTTCGTCCTGTGCGTCTTATGCATAATCGCCCGAACTCCTCTTTATTTTATTTTTATCTAATGACTCAAAATTAATAAACTCTCCTTATTTATTATTATAAATATAATAAAAGTGGTTCACTATTAATTTTAATTCTATTTTCTTTTATCACCAACTAAGTAAATTATTTAAACTACCCCAATAATTCCCTAATTGTTAACTATAAATAGTCCAAAATATCCCTTTAGAACCTATGAAAAATCATTATATTCAATAAAAAAAGTTCTAGTACTCAAAATGACCAAATGAATAGTTACATTAGATACCAATTTACCCATCGTTCGTCCTCCAACAATTAAAGTTGGTGAGGGTAAGAAAGGATAGGAGAATAAACTAAATGTGTGAATATCCGTTGTGCATATCATGCTCAGTCTCCAAATGTCTTACCTCAAATCCATCAAACCAACCAATGAGAGAACTACATCCCCTCTAATATTATGTCTCAAATAAGGTCATATTACTACTGAAGTAGTAGTTATTATTGCATGTAAGCTCAACTAACAACAAAATGTGTTCTCAATAGTCATCAAAACTAATCGTACACACATATGCAACATGTTCTCAAGGACCTTCACATAGACATTACATAGAATCTTTTCACACATAACCGTGATAAAATCTAAAAACAAATACAAAACAAATACATATATATTTAGTAGTAACTTTGAAGCAACCGCCACACAATCATAATTCACACACCATTATAAATCTTATCAATATTTTGTTCTCACAACATAAACCTTTCACGAGCTTGATTTATAAAAATTTAATCTTTATAAATCATGTGCTAATCAAGGAAGAACCAAACTTATATGACCCAAAGAAGAAATTATCAAGTAATCACTTATCGAGCGATACACCCAAGCCATCATTTGTATCAAAGTATTCTTATCAAATACATGTTCAAACCATGGCTATGTCTCTTTCTATTTAATCATTTCATGAACAATACGATCCTCAAATAAGGCTAATAAACACTAGTTTTAAATTTGATAGTATTTTTTCATCGACAGAAACAATTAAATCACACCCAAAATTAACTTCACACCACTTCCACATACCATGCTTGAGCTATATTTCTAAATCATCACATACTTCATGCCAACACTTAATAAAATTCTTGGCCACTCAAATTATTCGGTATACTATAAGCTCATAATCTCTATTAACCATCAAATCTTGCAACTTAACATTCAATATAGTCCCATCAATAGAGGAGTATTAACCCAACTATAAATTCTTGACTACCATGTAGAATTTTATCTCACCTTGTAGATTTTTCTTAAGTCATTTATCATAATTTGAGAAATCTAACCCCACATAAAGACTAATTTTTTCATACCTCACTATTTGTCACCCAAATTGAAACTCAATCCATATAAAAGTCAATGATAACCTCCTAGTAAGTCTGTACTGAACTAGTTCACATCTCATGGTCATATATAAATTTGAAGGAAAAAATCAATATAACCTTCCACTACACCCCAAGAGTTTATACGAGAGGTCTTATTCCTTCACCAATAATCTATAATATTTTAACTTATACTCTAAGCTAACGCTTTAAAGTGAAATTCTCCTTTGGTGCTTTAATAATCAAATGTAACAAATTTTTCAATCAAAAATATGCATTAGTCCTTCAAGATGTTTAATATCTAATGTTAACAATATATTATTTATTTTTATTTTACCTCACAAATTCATACCTTTATAAAATATACCTCCACAAAAAGTAGATTCAAAATGAAAAGTTTGAATTGTAAATCGAAAAATGTAACTCAATCTTCTTATCTATAACCATGACTTTTACCGTGAAGATTTTTATGAATTTACATACCTTAATTTATCGTTGATCACCTCTTCATCTATCTTATCATATCCTTCGCTAAAAGTTTGACGCAGTTATTAATAAACTCAACATCACAACAAAACTTATTATCACCACTCGAGTTGAGCGTATGTACACTCCTTTCTTAAGTATTATTAGATAGCTTTTAACTAATTTGATAAACATGTGACACTTAAACCATGACCATATTAAAATATATGAAACTACATGTCTTAGAACCCAATTCTATACCTCCAAAAGATACCCCTTTATCCCTTGCAATTAGAGAAATTGTTCTTGTTCTCACCTCTTTATGAAGATTGCGTTATATCCCACAATTTTTTTCCATTATGACTCCAACTCTTTTTAATTTAACTCAAGTGGTGTCCCTACATCTCCTAGAACTTTCCATACAACCCCTTATCATAATTATGAGATCTAATCACCTCCATTGTCTTAAATTAATATTTCTCTTATTAAACATTATATTAAAACACCTCATTATACACACAATAAATACAATGCCTCTACATTTTTAATGCAATCACCACCAAAATGCAGCTGTTATTCGGACCAAAAAAAATTAATCTTGCGGAGATCCGAATCCTATCTCAACAATTTAAATCAACCACAAAGATGTCAGGAACACGTAGTTCAAATTTTAGCCCGATCGGACGTTTAGATTATTGAGAAACACGATATGACGGTTGCTGGTCGGAGAAAAGGTATGCAACAAAATAAATCTTTTTCTTCTCTCTTCTCTCTTGTTGAAAGCTCTCTCAAAACCTCTCTTATGTACTAATGTCTTTCAAGGAGATACTAATGAGTAGTTCAATTTTTTTTTAAGATCATCCTCTATTTATACAATTGTGTTTTTCCTTACAAACTCAAAATCAACTACAAATAGGATTATAATTTCAAATCTTTTTCTAATAGAATTGGAAATCAAAAAAAGAGAATAATTTGAATCTTTTTTTAAGTAGGATTCAGCCTAGTGCCCATCTCTTAAGAAAATACTAAATTTGATCTCAGAACCAGGGAAACACATTCAAGACTTTGTTGCCACTAAAACTGATTCTAAATAAGAATTTCAATACTAGTACAATAACCATAAATCATATAGCTCATATATCACTTTCTTTTTTTACCATAATGATTAGGTAAACCTTTTAATTATTACGAGATGAACCTTTTCCTCGACATGACACCTTAAAGTTTTGTATAACAATCAAATTTAAGGGACTAGTTTCAATTTTATAAGAATTTTCTTAGTCAAATCTTCAATATACTTTGCCCAAAGTGTACTCAGTGGGACTTTCTTTTTGTATATATTTTTCATTCTAGTATGAATCTTCTTTTTGAAGATTAAGATAAAATTTCCTTTACTACTTTAGACTCCTCAAGATACACTTCAAAACCTAATTTCACTAATACCATACCCAATATCGACCACTAAATTTTCCTTTAAAATAATGCTCAATCTAAGTGCCTGTACTAATAAACTAGTTGGTTTCTCAAATGCGAATGCAACACTAAATCTTATTATCTTACCATGTCATACAACTAGTAACTCCTTTAGTAGTTAGTATTCTTACTTGACAATCGACATAATCATTTCCACATAACCCTAGTACTGCCACGCCGTGAAAGTCCATTCAATATTTCCCTAGAGCACATCATACCTATCCATAAGATCATAACCAAATAGCCAAGATATTTCTACCTATTGAATAATTGCATATCATTATTGAATATGTTCTCTCTATATCCCAAAAAAATTGTTTTACTTTTTAGATAAATTAAATAACAAAAATAACACGCTTCCTAACTCTAACCAAGAAAGCCTGAATGACTTGCTCTAATATACCCCTCACTATATGTAGTCATAGAAGTGTCTTTACTAATTCACACTCAACATGAGTTTGTCTCCACATTTTGCAATCGAGAAAATATACCTATTTCTTAGGATGCATTTTTTTTTCTTTTTGTTGTTGCTATTTCAACTTCTTATACTCTTATAGTAATAATATTTGAAATAGAGTGAAAAAGTTAAGATACCAATTTGTATCACCTTGATACCAAATGGTTTCAAGTTGTAGCACGAGAGAAAGAAATGAGTTTTCCTATGTCTTATAGCTTCTCGGTGAAAAGTAAAGGCGTCCCCGTACCATTCCGCAATACTCTACTAGATTTGTCTTTGTGTAATACGATCACAGAGCCTAAGGCTTTGATATCAAGTTTGTCACGACCAAAAACGAGTCGTGAGTGGCACCCAAACTTAACCTCCTACGTTTGTGAACCAAGGAATCCAAACCTCAATATATGCCAATAATTCAACTATTAAATAACAAAAATAATGCGGAAGCTTCAAAACTTATTAAAGTATCATTTTGCAAAACCTTGAAGTCATCACATCAAGGACACATATTCTTCATATACTAAGTTTAAGAGTATCAAATACACAAAAATAAAAGAACAAAATAGTATGTGTCAAAAAACATAGGACATCATGTCATGACCGAGAGAATCTAACACGAGCTTGAATGAATAGCTCACCATGGAACCTTATATGCTGGAGACTGGCTAGAGCTGAGGGAAATTTGAAGTCATTGGTACACTCGCTGCACTCCATAAAAGGAAAACAAAGAAAAACACAAGTAGGGCTCACTACGGGGCAACATGTACTCAGTAGGTATCATCGGCCAGCCCAAAATAGAAACTAATATATAATGAATACTAGTATGAACTCAATTATAAAACTTTACATATGATAAACAACAAATAACATGACCAACTTTCAAAAACGCTAAAGTATTTAATAAGTCAAAAATATCAAGATAATCCATGAGGACATTCCGTTAATTCAACATGTTTTTCCTTTAATATTATGGTGTTGGAAGATGACAGTCCAATCCAATTATACCGTGTCAGAATGTGACACTCCGATCAAAGAATAGCGTGTCGCACTCCGATCCAAGAATATTGTGTCTGAACTCACACTCCGATCGAAGAATATCATGTTGGAATGTGACACACTAATCCAATTATACCGTCTCAGAACGTGACACTCTGATAAAATTATACTATTAATTTATCATTTATTATAACCATTTTGAATTCATTGATTATGTTTTATCAAGCCTTCTTTATTCGAGATATTACTTCGATAGAAACGATTTCAGATTATAAATATCATGACTTGAAGATTTCAGACCATTCAATAACTACACAACCAAGTCACACAATCACACAATCAAGTACATAGAGAACTTCACAGTATCATTGAATGCATATCAATCATTATTAGGAGTTTATTATCAAATAGAATAAAGCATAAACCTACCTCCACCGAAGAAGCGAAGTCAAGAAAGCTACTTCTCTAATACTTTTTCTTTCCTCAATGTCTCCGAACTTTCCAATGTATCAAGTATATATTCATAATTTATAAGTTATAGACTCCATAAACACTTACATATTTTTTCTGCAGAAAAAACCCAACAACTCATCTAAGATATAATCAATTTTTCTAAAATTCAAACCTAAGGGTATGTCTTAGCTCCTCCAATTAACATAACTTTAGTGAAATTTAAATAACCCGATACACCTAATACTTAATTATCAAACTCAATATTTTAAAACTTGACTCGTGATAAGATAACTATAGAAATAATTGGAAATTTAAGGTTACTTCTATGTCCATTAACTTCTACGCAAGAAAATTTATACATGTACCAAAGAACCCAAGATATGTTATAGATAGAATATAAAATAAATAATATTAAAGAAATATTTAGATTAGAATAGTTATCAAAAGAACTTTATGATAAAATATATTTTACTCTTAGATAAAATATATTTTACACTAGAAAAAATATATTTTACTCTATAAAATATTTATCTTACTCTATAATGAATTACGCACCCCCCAATTATATAGACATATTTTAATAGAATAGACATATTGGTGTGATCTTTACCTAAAACAAAATTTCCCAAAAAAAATTCATACCTGAATTAATCCTTCCTCCTGTGCGGCTTATGCGAAATCACTCAAACTCCCTTCTATTTTCTATTTATCTAATGACTCAAAATTAATAAAACCCTCCGTACTTATTATTATAAATATAATAAAAGTGGCCAACTATTAATTTTAATGTTATTTTCTTAACCACCAATTAAGTAAATTAATTAAACTACCCCAATAATTCCCTAATTGTAACTATTAATAGTCCAAAATACCCCTTTAGAACCTATCGAAAAGTTTTTTATGCAATAAAAAAGTTATAGTACTCAAAATGACGAAATGGGTCATAATAAATGCATAGGAATGCGAGTTATGTATAGAATCCTATGGTTCTATGCAACCAACTATGGATGTTATTTTAAAACCGTCTATGGTTGATTGGGCTGTCGATTATAAAAATTGCACTCAAAAGATGTTTTGGAAGAATCCTCGATCACTCTTTCTTTATTGATCATAGGTACATTTATAAATCAAATTTATTTTTCTCTATGAAATATAGAACTTGGGATACAAAATGACATTTAGCTTTAAGGAAAGAATTTTTTCTCAAGCTTCACCCATATTAATCTCTTCTTTCTAGTTTTCTTGTATAGTCTTTATAGTATTTCTCTACTGTTTGGTTTCTTCAGCATATTAATATTCTGATCACATAAATAATAAAGAAATGTTCAACTAAAAATGAAGGAAAATATGGAACATCAGAGTGTTAGTGAATATCTGAAGTGATCGAAAGATTCATTTGCATTGAGTAGTAGTTTTCATGATAAGTACTCTTAAGCGTTAACATTAATATTTTGAATTTACTAACCTTCATATCTATTGCCTTTTTTCTTTCTAAGTATAGAATCTTTGAATCTGTAGAAGAAATCATATTATTAAATGTGATTATAGTACAAGGAAGGCTCTACATAACTATAAAACAAATTATTGTTTAAATTATCTAATTAATTTCTCCATTAATGTAATGAAACATTTGGTGTGATTAGTCAAGTTTCTACAACGTGACAAGGGAATTCGGGATTTGAGTGGTGCAAACAACTTCCTACAGAAATGTAGTGTAAGATTGTGTAAGACAGTTTATATGTCTTTCTGTAAGCAATTCTAAAGTTATATCCTTCCTAACATCATGCCATTCATTATACTTCAACTTCATCGTCGAATCTCCCTAGTTACTAACAAACACTTTATAATCTTATCCAATGACTGTTGTCAGCAATCAATCCTCGCAGTTCTTTCTCTTCATTTTGACATTCCACATATACGAAATTTAATTGGAAAGGAACTTATTGCTTTAAGCTTAATTCATTAACAGTAGAATAAGCTTCTAACTTCTTAAAGTCTGTGTGGCCTATCAATTATATATGTGTTTGTCAACAAACCATCATATATTTTCCTTTTATATGAATCATGAATTCAGTACAAGTGATATATCAATAAGGAGATAGTTTGAAGGAAAACCTTCACAATTAACTCAAAATATTGATCTTTCCCTTCATATATGATGTTGTGCTAAGTTATGCATATAATAGCGAAACCATATATTAACTATAGTCATCTATGAAATTTATAATTGTCCCACAACTTTATGAAATTGGTGACAAATATGTCGCTACAATTTTTTTTAAAAAAAAATGTAAGAAAAATTATTGATATTGAAAAATAAAACAAAAAAAAAATAATATCATGGTAATTGTTAAATTTCCATGGAGAAGCTCATCCACCTAAAAAACTCATACAATGTTTACTCTAAACACACATATGAAACCTCATACAAATTTCACCCTAAATACTCTAAATGATGAAGGCCATATACATTAAACCTTAAAAACCCCATTTATTGATGAATCCTCAATTGGAGAGGGAATATTGAGATCTACACTCACTGCTCCATTATCAATCAAAGATTTGATTACTAGAGATCATCTAGAGATGACACAAATTACCCAAAAAAAATTAAAGTAGTTGGCATGATTTGTGTAGATCATATTAAATGAGTGATTTTTATAAAAATTCTTCATTCATTTTTCATCAAAATCTGAATGGCCATTGAAAGTCTCCTTCCATGGTATCAATGGATGGAGTGATGAACAAAACAGATGGATAAAATAGGTTCAAACAATGGAGTCTATCCATAAAAATATATGAAAAGCTTCATATACTTATGGAGCTATCAAGATTTCAATTTAAATAGTTCAGAAGGATAAAGATTTGATTTTTGTGTTGGTAGAAAGGTGTTGTTAGACTAACAAGTTTATGTTTTCATTGGGTGAAACTACTATTACTCTGGAAGATATGTTTATTTTAGAGGCTTAACTATTTTGAGTAACTCTGTCTTGTGCCCCCCTTAAACCCCTTGAGTTGGAAGAGATGAAGAAAATCTGGAAAGTGCGCAAATCAAGCTTATCACATTGAAGACCAATAATAGAACTAGATGGTTGATTTTTTTCATGAACAAAGGTTGGAATTTTGAGAATGAAGCTTTTCTTTCTCTTAGGTTGTAAAGATTTATTCTTACAAGTAAAATAAGTTTTTTTTGTTTTCTCAATTGCTATTAATCTTGAAAAAGGTATGTGGCTAGCACTAGTCGCATGACCCTAGCAAGATTTATAGCTACTAGGTAAACATAAGTACTTGTTTTACCTGGAAAAAAACTTGATAACTAACAATATACTTTAATTATTAGTCTTCACTCCGATAAGCTCTCTTTACGCATTTTCAAAATATTCTTAATTTTCCAACAACCAAGGGGATTGAAGAGGGTACAGTAGAGAGTCACCCAAAATAATCAAATTCAATAATAAGAGTAGCTGAACTCACACAAACACGAAATTGATAGTCTCACAACACCACCTTTCGACATCCCAAAAAATCATGTGTTGATCTGTTTGGACTCTATAAGCTGAACTCTTGATAGCCCCACGTATCCATGCACCTTTCCATACAAATTGATGGATAGACTTAGTCATTCGAACTAGTTCTTATAATTTTATTTGTTGATCCCTTCATTCATTCCAACCATGAAATGAGTGACAGATTAAACTTGAATAGGAATTGAAGGACCTTGTGCATAGTAATTATACGTTACACTAGTGAATAATTAAAGGCTCAAATGAATTGATTTTAAAAAGGAAAACACCGAAGTTCATACAAATATCACTCATCATTATGATCTCCACAAATTATGACAAGTACTTAAAAAATTGGGTTATCTTTATCTCTCTCTAGGTAATCTCTAGTTTTCAAATCTTCGATTGATAGCAAAGCACTAGGTCCAAGTCTCAATCTTCCCTCTCCCATTGCGGATTCTTTAAATGTTGGGGTATTTATGGTTAAATGTCTATGAGCTTCAATATTTAGGGAATGTATGATGTAAAATTGTATGAGTTTCCATATGGGTGGTTATAATTAAAATTATATGAGTTTTTTTTTATGTGGCAAAGATTTTCCATATAAATTTGAGTAGTACTATAATATTTTTTTTTGAAATTTTTAGTTAATATTATACATATTAAATATAATAGGGGCATGTTTTAAACCAATTAGAATATAGTGGACACAACGTGTACGTTGCCACAAAACTTTTGGAGACCAAAATCTTTTAAGTGCGAACGACTGACATCTTGGGTACGAACGTTTACGTACTTGCTTCCGTGTTGGTGAGTGGCTGGCCTCGCTTTGGCACTACCGTAAATATGATATTTAGCTTCAATAATTTTCGGCATGACAAAATATTCGTTACTAATTATTTATATTTTGTGACAAAATCTTATTTCATGTAATGCATAAGCAATGTACTTATTGTGAAGAAACGTATAATTTTGTAGAAAATTTTTTTCCGCTAAAATTTTCCACAAATAATATTTTGGCAACATTTACTAAGTGTCATCAGCGACAAATTTTAAGTTATTATTGACACATTATATTGTCGCTAATAATGCATTCAACTTGTGACAAACTATTGTTTAGCTTAAAATAATTATTCTTTGCTATACGAAAAAAGTTTCATCATAAAAAATAACTTGTTAAAATAGCCACAAATAAAAGTTTGTGGTTAAAGGTTGTTAGCTTTAGCCACATAATTTTATACTTATTTGTGACGTTAGTTTTGTGACTAATAAATAAACAATTAGTGACGATTATTTTACTATCTCTAATCAACGTGGGATTTAGTGATGACATTGTTTTGTTAAATAATATGCAATGTTAAAACAATGACCACTTGTAGACGAAAAATCTACTATTTCTACGACAAAATCATTTATAATTTACAACATTACAAGAAAAAAGGGTGAATAACAACCAATGTTTAATCATGACATGAATTGCTTGTGTAAATGTACGCTTTTAGATAAAAATATTTATTGTCATTGTGAATTATTTGATTTTTGAATAACTCAAGAAAGTTAATATTTTCCTTAAATTGATTAAAAACAACTAGTCCTTCATACTCTCTGTGGGCTTACTTATAAAAAGATGAAAGGAAAAAAAGTAGTTTTTTTTAAAAATAGCCATTATAATAAACTTAATTAGGATCCTTATTATAATTTGCGTATTTATGGGTTGTAGCTATAGTTTGAGCTGCAACGCGACCTCGTTTTTATAATTCACACCTCTTTTTTTTAGTTCGTGGTTACATTTGTATAACTCACATATATTTGTATAATATATTCTTTTTCGTCTCTATAGTATAAATTGGAAAGTATAAATATATTTGTATTTTTTTTGTAAAAACTATTTTCGATTGAATTAATCGATTGATAATTTTATTTTGACGGAATAAGTGTTGGTATGAATGAGTATCTTTTTGGTACTATTTCTAAACTTTGCATCATTTAGTAATGCATGTTCTAGTGCCAGCTATTAGTGGAGATCCTTCATGTCGTCTTTTGCAACTTTTGGATAAGATAGACGAGGGTAATCTCTTTACATTCTACACCTGCATGTTTCTTTTCGTACATATTGTCACACCTCGAGGTTTTCCCTGGACGTTAACATGGAATCTAGGATAACGAGTGACCTCAAGCTAGACCTTAGCTGGAAACTCATAAGCATACTAGATAATTGAAGTAAGAAAATAATGTGTAGAATCTTAAAAAATCATACAAAATGACAGAACATATCATTACTATGTAAATAAATAAACGGTGAGTTAAATGAAAACTAAAAGATCAAAATCAACGCTAAAACTTAATTAAACTCTATTTGAAAAGTCTTTAACTAACTAGAGATGTAGAGACATGCCCCAGCTAAATCTAGCAAAACTGAAAAAGAAAGACTGAACGTAAAAGAAATATGTCTATCGTCCTCGCATAAGGAGGATTCACCACTGATACTGTTGAGATGAAGGTTAGGACTTGATTTATACCTGATCTGAATGCTGAGGACCTGAACCTACATCACGAGAAGTAGTAGCATAGAGTATGCGCTACTACTTGAAAGGTATTGAGCATACAATATAGAATAAACCTGAACAATATTCATAACTGAACAAAGCATTCTCAACTATTATATAAGATAAGCATCATAACTATACTGAAAAATAATGAATATGCAACAAAATGAATGGAATGACCAAGTTTATAGCATACTGAAACTGAATGATGAATTGTAACAGGTATATTGGACAATGAAATATAGTATGAACCATAGCCTGAACAACGTTCCGTCATGCACATTCATCGATTAGGCCAGAAACCCCACAAAATCTCAATCATGAAAATTTGACTAAGTTTCGAACGACTAACAAACCTACGGTCCGTAGGTCAGACTATGGTATGTAGTTTGTTTTCGTCGATCAATACCCCATTTACCCACTTTAAGATATGAATCGCGGTTGACCAGCACAGATCGTCGTTCGGCCTACGGTCTGTAGGTCTGGCTGTAGGAGAGAAAGCGCAGACAGTTAGGGGGAAAATGAAGTTGGGTCAACTTCAGATGGACATAACTTTTATTATAAACATAATTAGGTGTCCCATGATAGACCCACATATATATACTTGAATTATATTTTCATACCACCAACCTTTCTAATATCAGACATTTGAGTAAAAAGTTATGCCCGATTTAGTAAAGGCCTGTCGAACAGACAAAATTGATGGACCCAAATGACGGACGTTCATTTGAAAGACATAGCGTCATTCCAGGTCGTCATTTGGTCAGACAACAGTTAATTCAAGCGCCTTTTTGGTCTATTGAAACCCTAAGATACATCATTTTTACCCTAAATCATTAGATTTTAGTCAGTTTAAGCCTATAAACATAAGAAAATCTTACTTAAGTCAAATGAGTAATTAAAATATAGAAAATTAAAAGCAAGAAAGGAGAAAAAAGTCAAGAACCCTAGTTCAAGAACACAACAAGGTTCCAGCAGTTCCAACTACAAAATCTAAGTGTTTTTTCGTGAATGTCATCACCAGGTATGTGAGATTTCACTAGTAGGTGCCTTTCACCCATTGGGTCCCTAGTTTTCAGTTAGATTCTTGATTCTCTTATCATGAACTTTACCTTCAACCCCTAAGTGACCCCTCAAGCCGTTCATGAACTAGGTTGTGTGATGATTGAAAATATGGGCAACTATAGGATAATGCTTGCATATTTTACTCCTATGGGAGTGTGAGAGTTGCATCGATTCATTATATCTTTGTTGATTTTTTAGTGAGATCATGGAGTTTTTCTTGATTTGAGGGAACTTGAATGTATTTATTGAAATATGGTATTGCATTAGATAAGAACATAAAGTGATCTTGAGTTGAGATGTTCTAGGCATCATTTGAAGAGTTTTGGTCATGATTGAATGAAACATGTTTTTGAGAGTAATGTTGTTATAAAACTTCCATGCTATCTTTCATTGAATACTGTTGTAGACTTCTTTACTGAACTAAATTTATTCTTGATATACTCAAGGAAAAAAAATTTATGATGGGGGTATTGACAATTTGCAGATTTGCCTTATTAGAGGTCTATTTAGCTTATTAATGAGTGTGCTCAATGTCTAATTTTGTCCTATTCTTATGATATGTTGATTGTTTGCATGTATGAAGAAAAATGGATAAGGCAAGGATTGATGTTTTAAAGAATGAACAAAAATGAAAAAAGAATTACAAACAATACATTGTTGATCGCCAAATGAGAAAGGAGGACAGCCAATGATCATGACCACTGCCAAAACAATAATGCACAACGCTTGTTTCTTTGGAAAAAAATTGTCTATGTCCAATAAAGAAAGTGATGCACCAAAGAAGAAAGATGAACTTGCTGAACGTCGCCAAAAAATACTATGCAAGGAGAAAAAATAAATGCTTTAGAGGCTAAGCAAGATGGTAATCAGTGATCCAATAAATGTGAAAAGTAGACTTAAATGAGTTTTCCATTTGGGGTTAAATCAGATAACGTGTATAATATGAAAATGTAGCACCTCGTATCCTAGACAAAGTGGAATGCACATTTCACAAGTTGCCGGTGCCATCGATGGGCACCACACATGGATCGTAGATGGGTTCGGTGCATGGCCACCTACAACTCCTTTCCAGAACCAGGGATAAAAGTATTGTTAAGGCACGACCAATGGATGGACCCAAAGACCATAGGTCATACCAAAGGTCATGGTTCTGGTCCATGGATTGAGACCGCAAAACCCCCTTCTCTAAAAGCCAATGACGGTTGAAAGGATGGAGCGTGGGTCAGTCGATGGTCTATTTGCCAATCTGTCGATTGACCCCGACAACTTTTAAGTCAGGATTATTTTAGTATGTCTGTGTTGGACCACTAAACAACGTCATTTGGGTCAGTTTTAGCCCAATAATATAATTAGAACTCACCCTAATCAACTCATTCTCCAAAAAATCATCAAGTTGAACGAAAAGAAAAAGAAAGACTCGACCCAACCATGTAAGAACACAACTATTTATCTTCAGATCAGCGCAAAAATTGAACAATTTTTTCATGAATTTTGCCATGTTTGTGGGATTTCACTAGTTGGTTCCTTTCACCCATTAGGTCTCTAGAATTCTGTCAAATTTTGGTTCCCTATATAATATTTACACGTAGGGTTTCTAACACTTTAGATTATTCTTGTAATACAGTTGTTAGAATAATCCAAATAATATAATCATATTTTCGTAGAATTTTTGCTTAATTATTTGCATAGAACTCAGAACACTAGTTGTGAAGATTCATTTAGTTCATGAAGTACACTGTAGGTCAGTTTATACAGTTTTACATGATCAAGTTAAGAATGTTTCATTATCAATATACTAATGTTGCATTTTCAGTTAATATGTCAGTATTTTAATAAATTTTAGCAATGAAAATGTTACATCATTGCTTCGTTTAGTTATATATACATTGTTCAATTTTATCATATTCTGTATGCTCACATTCAAGTTCTAACACATAATTGGTTCTACATCTTCTCGTGATATAGGTTTAGGTCCTCAACATCTAGATCCCACATAGATTGGTTCCCAATATATAGTTCAGCAGTATCACTAGTGAGTTCTCATTCTTTGAGGACGATTGACATGTAATTTTTGTATTTTCAGTCTTTTAGTTTCTACTGCTAGAGTTAGTTGGTGAATGTCCAAACATCTCTAGTCATTTTTTCAAACATAGTTAGATTAAGTTTTTAGTAGAGTTTGACCGTTTAATTTTCAATAAAGTCAATTATTATATATCAAGACTTAAAATAGGTATTCCCCATTAAATCATTGTATGCTATGATATAAGCTTCCACATAGTATGTCTATTTCTCAAAAAATCTTTGAGTATTTTTGTGATATTTTGGCAGGGTTAGCTTGAGGTCGCTCGTGATCTTAGGTCCCGTGTTAACGTCCAGATAGTTTTGAAAATTAGAGAAAGTAAGAAGTATTTTGAGTTTTGAGAGAACACTACCTTTGTGAAGAACACTTTGTAGCTCTTGGCCCAAACAAAAGGTAATTCTACACCAAACTCAACTTTTCAGAACTAAAAAAACCATTATAACTTCATTTCAAGGACATTTACTAAAGTTACATACAGGCAGATTTAGCCAGCCATGGATTCATACTTTTAAGTCATATATATCTATATTAAAATTTTTGTTAATCTAATCTAGTAAGATCAAGATCTCAACATACGTATAGATATGACCAACCTAAAACTTCAACTGAAATAATGGCACTTCATGAACTCCTGTAAACCAAATCACAAACAAGCTCTAATGTTTGGATTACAAACTCTTCAAATTTAATAGAAGTTTTCAAAAAAAAAATTACCATTTATATACACAAATCGAGTTTCTATTGAAATAAAATTAACACACTTAGAACTACAAATTTTATTTTAAAACAATAATTTATGTAAATTTTTGAAAAAAAAAAATCTTCAATAAACCCAGAAAAAGAGATAGCTCAAAAACAACTATGAAGATTTAGAATAGACAAAATATGAAAAATAAATAGACGTTAACATGAGTGGCACCTTAAAAGATTTGAGCAGCTTCAAAACTTTAAAAAGATCAAAATCATGTAGTGATAATAAATCATTGAACCTTCCGTTTTAAAACCTTCCAACAACTTCTGATTTTTTTAGATTTTCGAGAACCTTTTGCCTTAAAACTTCAAAACACTTCAATCTGCTACAGATTTATGAATGGGCTAAAGAAATAGAAGTAAGATTTTGGAAAAAATATTCTATGAAATTCGAAGTGAATTAACAGATTTGAGGGTCACAAGTTGCAGAATTTCTAAGAAAAGTTGAGCTAATGGAGAGAAATGAAGCGGAAACATGAGAAGAGGAGTGTTTGAGAAAAAAAGTGGAGCTACTAGAGAGAAAGAGTTGTGTGTACTTTTTTGTCTCAATTTTTCCTTTGTTTTCTTTTTAAATTTTTATTTATGTTAAATTAAATTGATTTATTTGGAGTGTCCATGTCACCACAAATTTCATTCAGATGCTAAAAATTAGATGTTGCCACTGAAGAATATGGAGCAAAATTTTTGATATTAGCGGGAAGAAATAATTGAGAATTAGCAACGACTATTAGTGGAAAATTAGCGTAACTCGCCACAAAATGTTTATCTATTCCGACGCCTTCATTTGTCGTCACAGGATATATAACTTTTGTAGCAACAAATAGGTGTGCCGCTAAATATTGCCACTATAAATCATGTTTCGTGTAGTGTGGAGTTTTTCAATTTCGCTCTTGAATTTGATAAATTGATGTTAAATCTAAAGTGGATTTAATTTTAATTTCTTAATTTAATATTATCCATTACTTAATTCAAAGAATTTTTTTTTTGCTTTTTGTGATGGGTGACTAAAATTCCAAGATCTATGGGGTGGAATTATGGGATCGGGGGTTGATTTAATGTATTATATATTGTGTTATGATTTGTCTTGTTGATGTTCATACATTGATTGGGGATAATTCTCATGAGGTGAACCCCAAGACCTAGGGCCACAATTATGGGGTTCGATGTTCATAGATGTGTTTGGGCTAATTAACATGAGGTCAACCCTAAGATCTTTGGTGCAATTGTGGGGATTGAGTTTTGATTTAATGTAGTGCATATTGTGTTATGCTTTTTATTGTTGATGTTTATACATAAATATCGACTAATTAGCATCAGTTAATTTATAGTTTAAGGTTGCTAACATAGGAGAAGATTAGCCACTACGTCATGAATTTGGGTTAATTAACATTGGTTATCTTATGCCAATTTGTTGGTGTTGTTACATGAATTTGGGATAATTAACATCATGAATTGGGTATTTGGGTCGTAATAGATGGCCGAGACAAGATTAGCCACTACGCCAACTTTTTTTTTTTCTCAAAAACACTTTCATCTTCTCCCCTCAATGAATATTATTTAAACATTTGTGACTCTTTCTTCAATTCGATCTATACTCGTAATTCCATGGTGTTTCGTGTCATATTGGCATAGAATTGTCATAATTAAAATCAAACGAATTCAAGGAAGTATCGACATTTTGATGGCTTGATATCAAGTGAATGAATCCATTGAAATCAATGTATTTTGTAATAACCACCCCTTCATAGAATAATGTACAAAATTATTTTGTGCTATCTTACTCTCCGCTATGATGAATCGACACTATTAGAGATGTCGCCATCTATTTGTTGATGTTTTTAGTAGAACCTGGTTGATTTTTTATATTGAATACATGAATTTTTTGAAATGACGGAGTGTATGGATACTGAATCGCTAATAATCTATGGAGATTTATATGGTTTCTCAAGTTTCGTTTTTGATGATGTGTGTGGCATTTAGTTTCACAAGGAATGTATTTTAAAAAAACCCTATTAGCATGACATCGGTTAATATGAGCTAATTTGTGCTCTTCTTTTATATGTTAAATGTTATTTAATTATGGGCTGTTTTTTTGCTAATTTTCCATAACACTTATATACGTATATGCCATTTATTCCAAAAGAACCCCTAAAAACAAGGGCCCAAATGTTGCAGCCGAAACATCAAACCATCAGTCTTCTTCACATTCCCTACTACCCATTTTATCCCCTCCACCAAAAGTCCATTTGGGTTGTTTAGGGTTTTATCCCCTCCCACAAAAGTCCATTTAGATGGTTTAGGGTTTTATCAAATCCCCAAAATTCCCACAAAAGTCACAAGTCGTCTAAGAATCTCTCTCCCTCTCTCTTTCTCTCCCATTTCCTTCTATTTTCAAAAAATCTCCATTGATCTTTAGCTATAGATAGAGGTTCTCACTCTTTATTCGAGCTATGACTATGCCAATCATGTGAAGACTATCGAGTCCATCCAAAAATCTTAACATTTAAGCTTTAATGGTTATCTTTCACCATTTTCAATATAGGACATTAAATTCTAGCTCAAGATTTCAAGAACTCTAGTTTCAACTATAATTTCTTATTTTATCAAGTTCGTTTTCAGTGTTTTGAGATACTCTTTACATTTATAATTTGGCTTCTCCTCTCCAAATCAAAACATTTGTATAACTTTTCTTTGGATTAAATGTGTTTTTTTGTTTGTGAGTAAAGTCAGATTTGTATAGATCTGGAACCTCGCCCTGGTTCACTGCAACACAAAAAGGTCAGTGTCAATATTTCGTTCTTTCTTCAATACGTAGTCGTTTCTACGTATTTGTGTGGTTTATTGAATATACTCATGTAATGCAAGTTGATGAATTATGCATTTAAACTTGCAACATATTATGTATCTTTTTCTTTATCAGAAGTTACATTCTATCTACAACTAATCACTTTTGTATATAAAAATCATGTATTTCTTTTGTTTTATATCATATGTGTATCTAACTTGAATGATTTTAGGGTTTAGTTAAGATTACTCTCTCAATAAATTTTTTATTTCAACTAGAAACATACATTTCTTTAAATATATTAAGAATGATTTGTTTGAATCTTCTTTATAATCAAGATGTATGTTTGACTAGCATGAATGATCCTTTAATCTGAAAAAGAACATGACACACCTTGTTCAATTTCCTTTAATTAATATTTTCATGTATGATGTCATTTATATATATAGCTCAAAGTCACTGCCCATTTACTTTTAAAAAAATCAAAACTATACTTTACTTCATTTTGAGATGGTTTGGTCTTGTTGCTCCATGTTAATTCATATTGTTGTATTTGCCTATATCATATTTTTATATTTTATTTCTACACGCATACTTAGGGACAAAATGGAGTTTTGATTCAAGAATCTTGCAAAAAAGTCGAGTCTGATAGATCCGACATTAAATGAAACCTGCACATGGAGTCAATATGACATTTTACTCAATCTGAAACAGCAAGCAAAATAAACGGTATCACTTGAATTCACTCATGGCTATTTATATTTTTAGTATTTATTGGCTTGCTTAGTTTTCTTTACATGTTAAACTAGCTTGTGTGTTTTGAATGCGTCTTGTTCTTGTATTCACAATCTCTAATATAATAAATCATTGTAGTCGCTGTAGCTTTTAATTATTTTTTTAAATTTTTAAAAAAAGGAATTAACAGTCTATTTTCAAACAAAGTTTTACATGCTTGCTTCTAAAAGCTTACAGACCTTGAGAATAATTTTTTCAAAACACTTGACTATTTTCTTTCAATTGAAAACAAATTGGTGCAACTATTTTTTCAAATATTTCATTTAAAATAAGCTTTTAAAATTATTTGTCCCATTCATAAAATTTTGAAAGATTATTACTTTTTTCACATCTTTCTAAGGCTAAATTTGTATCTAATTACACATTATTTTTGGTCAAGACATGTAAGCAATTCACCTTTTAGTAAATGTTTTGTTACTAATAAAGGATTGTTTCACTTATTATTTTGTTATTTTATAAACTTAACTACATGAAAAATAGTTTATGCAAGAACAGTCCGAATGAAGGATTTAATTAACTTATACTAGAAGTACTCATATATATACTATTTATCTACTTAGTGAATTTTGAATCCTAAATATTTTCTTTATAAGAAACTTCTCTTAAATAAATAATAATGTCTTATAAGTTATTTTCTTATTTTAACTTACATCATATTTTTAATCAAATCATATATTTTTATCAACTAAGTTTTATTGGTAACATTTTTTAATATATCTGTAAATGATGCTTAGTCTTGTCCCTTTAGGATTCTTGAACCCTTATTTAGAATCACATAAGTTAAGTACACCAAATTGAAGTTAATTTTATCATTAGTTAACTAAATATTTAAGTGTCTTAATTTACCTAAAAATAATTAGGTGGTGACTCCCTAAGTTAAATAATTTAGGAATCATCGATTGTGCACTATTTGACATGAGTTAAAAGGGGTACTAAAAAAACTTTTTTCGAACATCTCGAGATCCAAACCAAAGGTCATTCTAGAACAAACTCAATTGTTATTCCTGAGCTAACCACACTAATAAAATTCTTATTTGAGCACTTTTACCAAGAATATTGACTGAAGTCAAACATTGGCAAAAACCTTTAAAATCAAATTTTTAATGACAAAAACTCAAACTGAGGCCCTCAAAAGTAGAACCAATCATTCTACTAGATCAACATAGAACTTCCAGAGCTTTAAAATATTTTTTACGACATCAGATTCTCTGGATGTTGGCTAAAGTCAACTCTTTCACCTAAAAATCTTTTCAAAGTGAAAAACTTGCTCAAAACTCTCCCGGCCACCTCATGAAGCATCCCAATCAATCAAGCAAGATATAAAAGCTTCAACAAAGCTCTAGGTAGGGGGAAAACAGTACAAACATGCAAGAAAATATATTTTTCCATGAGGGTCATTAAAAGAATATAATAGAGGAAATAGAAGGAATGATGAAGAATAAATATGACAAAAGATATGCCCGTTTCATTCGGTTGTCGAGCTTTTAATCAATATAGGAGAACAAGGAGAAATAAAAATATATATTGAACCATATGTAAATGCAAATAAAGTTTAGTACAAGTAAAAATAGAGGGAGATTGAAAAATTCAAATTCATGAGTTCACCATAGTCTTTAAATTTAAAAGTTGTTCCACAAAAGGCATACCTGAATGGATAGAAGTTGTACTATGATATGCAAGGTGTAGAAGTGTACTATGAATAACAATAAGTGGTACTCATTAAAGCATAGGACGACCGAGCTCAAAAGGTAAAGAAAGCATAGATTATGGGAAAGTAAAGCCAATAAAGTATACGAAGAAAAAGAAGAGATTTTGGAAAATTGCGATAATTAGGGATAAAGGAAAAAAATTGAACAATTAAGAGACATAAACAAAGGAACATAACTGGAGGTGTTATCAAAATAACCTATCTACTATAAAGTTTTATTATGGACACCAACTGACCAAAGATACATCAACATCGGTAATGACAACAACGCCTCACTATGAATACGAGGCTAGTCTAACAAGGCTAAAACAAAAAGGAAAGAATGTATAGTCAAGTCTAAACCATTTATATATATAATTATAAAATCAAAACTAGCCAACCCCCATAAGACTTGCTGGTGCAAACAACAATAAATTCTACATGTAATAGGGAATAAAACTGAATGTGAGTTATCTAATAAAAGCCTATGGTGCCATACAACCAACTATGGATGTTATGTAGAAAATTTCTATTGGTTATTGGGATATCCATTATAAAAATTGCACTCAAAAGATGTTTTGGAAGAACCCTAGAGTAATCTTTCTTTTTTGGTCATACAGACATATAAAAATTCAATTCATTTTTCTCTATCAAATATGGAACTTAGGATACAAAATGACGTTTAGATTTAAGGAAAGAATTTTGCCTCAAGCTTCGCCCATATCTAATCTCTTCTTTCTTGTTTGCTTGTATAGTCTTTATGGCATTTCTCTGCAGTTTGATTCCTTCAGGAATGTTGATCACAGTAATAATAAAGGAGTAATCAACACAAACTTAAGGATTATATGAAAAATCAGAGTGGTGTTAGTGAATATAAGTGGTTGGAAGTTTCTTTTGCATTGATTAGTAGTTACATGATAAATACTCATAAGTGTTAACAATAATATGCTTTGAATTTACTAACTTTCATATCTATTGCCTTTTTTCTTTTTAAATATAGAATCTTTGAATCTATAGAAGATACTGATATTATTAAATATGATCGAAGTACAAGGAAAGCTCTACATAACTATAAATAAAAAAAATATTTATTGTGTAAATTATCTAATTACTTGATCCATAAATGTAATGAAATATATGTGGTGATTGGTACAGTTTTTTCCACGTGACAGGGCAGTTCGGGATTTTGAGAGGTGGAAAGAACTTCCTATAGAAATCTATGGTAAGACTGAATAAGATAATTTGTATGCCTTTCTTTAAGCAATTCTAAAGTTATCTCCTGCCTAAAAACATGACCTTCAGTATACTTTAAATTAATCATTGAGTTCCATTCCTTACTAGCAAACACTTTATAATCTTATCCAATGACTGGTGTCATCAATCGAGCCTCACAATTCTTTCTCATCATTTTGACATTTCACACATGGAATTTATATGAATAGAAACTTATTACTTTAAGCTCAATTCCAGGATTAAGAGAAGAATGAGCATCTAACTTCTTAAATCTCTGTGTGGCCTATCAATTATATATGTGGTCGTTGACAAACCACAATATATTTTCTTTTTATAAGAAGTAGGAATTAAGTACAAGTATATATCATTAAGGTGCTAAATTAAAGGAAAATCTTCACAATTAACTCAATATATTGTTCTTTCCCATCATAAATAGTGTGGTTCTATGTTCTGGATTTGATAGTCAAACAATATATTAATTATAGTGATCTCTGAACTTTATAATTGTCCCACAACTATATGATAATTGGTGATAAATATGTTGTTACAGTTTTTTCTTAAAAAATGTACAGAAAATATTGATATTGAAAAATAAAACTAAAGGAAATGATATCAAGGCACTTCTTAAATTTCCATGGAAAAGCCTGGCCGCCTAAAAAAACTCGTAATTTTTTTAATCTAAACACACATATGGAAACATACACAATTTTTCACCCTAAATACCCTAACTGTTGAAGCCCATAGACATTAAACCCTAAATACCCCAATTATTGATGAATCCTAAATTGGAGAGGGATTATTGAGATATACACCACTACTCCATTATCAATCAAAGATTTGTTAACTAGCGATCATCTAGAGAGGACATAGGTAAACCATACTTTTTAAAGTACTTTTAATTATTTGTGCAAATCATAGTAAACGACCGATGTTTATATAAGTCCTTCATTCATTTTTCATCCAAATCTGAGTGGACATTGAAAGTATCCTTTAATGGTGTCAATGGATGGAGGGATCAACAAATAATATGGAAAGAGTAGGTTAAAACGATGGAGTCTATCCATGACCATATGTGAAAAGCTACATGTATTTATGGATCTATCGAGATGTCAAATTAAATTGTCCAGAAGGATCAAGATTTGAGTTTTGTGTTGGTTCAAAGGTAAAGTTGTGAGACTTACAATTTTAGGTTTTCATGGGGTGAAACTACTATTACTCTTGTGAAGTTGTGAGACTTACAATTTTAGGTTTTCTTGGGGTGAAACTACTATTACTCTTGAATATATGTTTATTTTAGAGTCTTAGCTATTTTGAGTAGCTCTGTTTTGTGCCC
The DNA here is from genome assembly GCF_036512215.1 of Solanum lycopersicum. NCBI lineage: Eukaryota > Viridiplantae > Streptophyta > Magnoliopsida > Solanales > Solanaceae > Solanum > Solanum lycopersicum. The sequence goes on from NC_090800.1 coordinate 16,134,379, forward strand.
CCCTTCAATCCTTTGGGTTGGCAGAGATTGAAGAAAATCTTGAATTTGCGCAAATCAAGCTTATGAGATTGTAGACCAATTTGATTATTATTCTTCAGTTTGATAAGCTCCCTTTGCGCATTTTTCATGATTTTCTCAGTCTCTACCAACTAAGGGGATTGAATGGGGTACGAAACAGATTCACCCAAAATAGATAAGCCTTCCAAAATATTCATATCTTCAAGAGTAACAGTAGCTTCACTCACATAAGCACAAAAATGTTAGTCTCACAATACTACCTTTCTACCAACCAAAAAATCAAATGTTGATCTGTTTGGACTCTATAACCTGAACTCTTTAAAGCTCCATAAATCCATGAAACTTTCCATACAGGGTGATCAATAGACTAAATCATTAAACTCGTTCTTATAAATTTATTTGTTAATCCCTCCATTCATTGCAACCATGAAATTAGTCACTCAGATTCAAATTTATTTGTTGATCTCTTCTTTCAAGAGTTTTTTCTAAACCCCAACACAACGAGTATTAAAGATCTTGGAGCATTCTTTACTAAATTCCGTTGTGCAGATTTTTCCAATAAAGAGAAACATCTGCAAATTTTATGTTATAATAGAATTCTAGCCTCTTCCTCATCTAGAACATGAGATTTTGTTTGAAACAAGTGACTCAATGACTGAATTACACAAGATCATACAAGGAGTCCATCCCTTTCTTGTGGATGATATCAAGGTCAAAAACCCTTCCACCCAAAACAATATGTAAACACAGATTGCTGATGATGGTCTGCTTGTTTACTGCATGGTTATACTTGTTCCTTGTGGGACGTATTTTCCGTAAAGATGTTTGCTGAACATCAGGAGATATATCTCTCTTTATCTTGGATGGCTCCCTTATCTTTTGTAAATCTACCCTTCTCATTTCTAGAATCAACCTTCTTTGCCACATATGTTTTAGACTTTCATTTACTCTTTCCCTTAGTAGCCATGTTCATTTGTTTTTCCGTTTTTTCTTTAGAAACTTCTCCCACACGTTCATGAACTGAAACTTCAATGGAGACATCCATCACATCAGTAGTAGGCATCTCAAAGAGTGCATCACCAGATTTCTTTTTCCCGTCACTTTTGCAGCAGTTGTTGCACTGGATTTCATAGCATCTCCCATCAATTTCTTTGAATCTAATCTAGTAAAAGAACTTCTCTTAAGTTTCTCTTCCATGAGCTTTTCCTCACTTTTTATGGATATAGGAAACATTTTCCTTTGAAAAAACCACATGAGAGGGTGATTACCTTATCAGCTCAATAGAATAGGATAAAGGGTAGCCACCAATCTCAAGGGTTTGGTCGAATCTAGTTGAGAGCCCCCAAGAAAGTATACCACAAGATGTTCTCCTTCTTTATTCATTACCCCTCACCTCATCTATGGTGATTCTCGATAAATAAGGTTTCACTGGCTTTGAGAATATTAGACTCAGACAACTTATTCTCGGGAATATCTCTCTCAAACCAATGGTCAGATAACATGGAAGAACAGGGACCAGGTTCATGTGGGGGTGCTGGGTTGTTGAGGTCAAAGGGAGACCAGTATTAACAGGAATGGTGTCACTATTTTTAACTGGAAAGATGATTGAAATATTGGAAGGATACAGAGCATCAGAAGATGTGTAAAATTCCACTAGTTCTATTTTATTTAGTGAGTGTAGCATTTTCTTTGAACAATATGCAGATTGAGACATTTTGTTTGAGAAGAGAATAGGAAGAGTATCATAGAAAAAGTCATATTGAGAGAGAGATAGGAATTTTGGCAAAAAGTATAGAGAGAATGAGGTTTGAAAATGGGCAGATGGAGTGAAAAAGGTCATATAAAAAGAACTTGAAATGATGTGTCAAGTCCTTCAGTAGACGCGTCTCTTGGACTTAAAAATATGGGACAACAGTCAGAAGGGACGATGACTAACACATGGAGATCTCAACAGTTCAAACTAAATGTAAAGAGTGCTAACCTTGAGAGGGACTAGGTCCTCATCTGCATGTAAGATTTGATTCGTGAATGAAACTGATTCTTTGCTTGGTCATTTCCATGAGTGTATACCTGCAACAGGTACATTATTGATATGACTTAAGCAACATGTTACGAGTAACGAGGATACCTGTCGTTCAAGAATTGGATGCCTTGCTAGGTCAATGCATGTTCATCATCCCCAGCTTAAGCCATTTACTCTCAAATTAATCCTTGCCAAGTGCTTTTTTGAAGATACTCACAATTTGATCGTCCGTTTTGCAGTATTACATGCTGATGTTCCCCTTTTCAACATTGTCTCCCAATAAATAGTGCATGTCATAAATGTGCTTTGCTCTTTTATGTTGGACTGATTCTATCCCATCTTGACTGCACAATTTGATCTGAATTCTATCCCCTTTTAATGATCTAGAGGATCTGAACTCCAAAATGCTCCATTTATGCAATTCATATTGTGTCTTCTTCAAGAAAGACCTGACTAAGCATCTGCAAGTCATATAACACGCAGTACTGACAACTTCAGTCCAAAAGTTTTGATAAAGACTCAATGATCATGGTTTCGGCACTATCTACAAGAGTTCTATTCTTCATTTACACCACACAGTTTTGTAGAGGTGTTCTTGGTGTTGGGAAGTTATGACTAATACCATTATATACACAAAAGACATCAAGCTTCGCATTTTCAAACTCAGATCCATGGTTGGACTTGATCCCAGAATTCAAGCTATTGAGATTGGTCTGGATCATTTTAAAAAAATATCATCAGCACATAAATTATCTAATCATTCAACTTGAGAAACATAGTTCACGTGAATCTTGAGTATTCATCCACGATCACCAGGATGTACGTCTTTCAGCTTTGTCTTTAGATTATCACAGGCCCACACAAATCCATATGTATTAACTCGAAAACCCTTGAAGAACTTACTTGCTTTTTTGATTTAAATGATGATCTGGTTTTTTCCCTTTGACACATGCATCACACACTTTGTTGTCACTTAAGTTCAATTTTGGCAGACCACAGACCAGGTCCGTATAGACAAGTTTGTTCAATAGAGAATATCTCATATGACCTAGCCTCCTATGCCATAAGTTAAACATTTCACTTTGAGCACTTATGCATGCTAGATAGTCTCCATGAATTGTTTCTAGTTCTGCGACATACATGTTTTTATTAAGCCTTGCCATCAGGATCTCTTTCTTAGTAGAAAAGCTTGTAAAATTGCATTTTTCTCATGAAAACTAAACTTAATTTCCCTTATCAGATATCTGGGAAACACTAAGAAGCTGTATTTTGACCCCCTGACATAGTACACATTTTCAATGGATTCTTCAAGAGATTTCTCAACTGTACCAACTCCTAGAATGGAACCCTTCTTTCCATCACCAAAAGAAATACATGCACCTTGAACTGCCTTGAGTAAAAGGATGTTTTTGGTGTTTCCAATCATGTGCTTCGAGCAGCCAATCACTGAACGAACATTGAGTTCTACTTCTTTCACTCCCTTACAACAAAGATCACTTATATGACTTGGGAGTCAACCTCAATTTGAGTTCCAATAAGCTGATAAGGGTGAAAAAAGAGTTTTTATTATGGAATGTGGCAGGCTATTTCTTTTCATGTTCTAGTTCATACAAACGGGAACAAATTCCCTTTTTTATAGATATTTTTTGTCTTGAGTAGACTAAAAGTTTTCTTGTGAAGCATTCTAGCAACGAGAATCCCTTTTCAGATGGCCATTTCGACCACAATGAAGACTTAATAAATTATCTGACACAGAAATATATTTACTATGAGATTCTTTTGTATTTTCTTTGAATGGTAATGTTGGAAAGCATCTTGGTGGAGCTGGTCCATTTTAGAAAATTTTGGAATTCTTCAATCTAATCGTTTCTTTCCAATGCTATTGTAATTCTGGTCTCAACAGTATTCAGACTAACTTCTCTGTTAGCAAGATAGTAGCCTCCCCCTTTCTTTTACCATATTTATCAATCATTAGACTCAATGGTTCCTTAAGTTCTAGGTTTTCAAACTCTAGAACAATTACTTGTTCCTCAATAACTGACATGTGAAAAATCATCAATGTTCTTTATTCACTTAAACTATCAAGACTGGTGTTCATAGAGTCTTTTTCTGTGGTTAAATCCATGATAGAGTCGATCATAGCATTTGCTAGATTTCTCAACCTTGTAAAAGAATAAGTATTCAAGTTTTGTTTAATTTCAAGGATGGTTTCCTTTCTTCACAGTCCTCTCATATTATTTCACCATGAGGAAAAACAACACATCAAATAGGTTAGCGTCATCTTGAAAAACAAAAATAGATGCATCATCAAGACATTATGATTCTCCTCACTCACTTGATGAATCCCCCATACAGCAATAGCTTTCTTCACGACGTAGTCAGCTGCAACTTTTCTTACCTTTTCTCAAGTACAAGGTACCTTCTCTTATCTTTATCACCTCTGGGTATTTTCTACACTTTGTTTTCAGCTTTAACCATTGGGTAGTCTCTTATGAAATGCGCTGCCTTTCCGCACTTGTAACATAGATCACTTGTGGTTGCAGCCGGACCTCTTTGTATGAACCCGCCATGCTTTCTCACAATTTTCTGAAATATCTTGGTGAAGTTGGAAATGTCATCCTCTTTGCAGGAAACTTCACCATGTGTGATATTGAGAACTAGAGACTTGTCTTTCTTAGATTCCTTCTTTGAGATGTTATGATTTCTCTTCATTTCATATGTTTTAAGACTTCCAATTAGAGCATCCATTGTAGAAACCTTCAGAACCTTAGCTTCTGGCATAACATCCATTTTGCTTGCCCATGACTTAAGAAGAATTTAAAGAGCCTTCCTCACTTGCTTACTTGTGTTAATGGGTTCTCCCAAGCTTCGTAGCTCGTTAATTATGGAGGAATGTTTTGTATGCACATAATGAATAGTTTCCCCTTCCTTCATTCTGAAAGTTTTCATGTTGGGTGGTCATTATTTCCACCTTAAATTCCTTCACCTGCTCTTTACCCTCATGAGTAGTTCTCAGAGAGTCCCTGATTTCATTTTCCGATTCACACGTAGAGATCTGGTTGTATTCTTCAACACCTATGCCACACACAACAATTATTTATCTTTGTAGCATTTCTCGATCTTCTTTAATTCCGCTTTGTTAACTGTTGTAGAGTCTGTGGAACAACTTTTGTTATTTCACCACCCTTCACTTCAGTTGTTGGAATAAAGGGTCCATTTATAACTATGTCCAATAACTCTTTGTCTTCAGTCATTAGATAGTCCTACATCCTTGTTTTCCACCAGCTCAGAACTGGTCCTTTAAACGAGTTGGTCGTGTTGATGATTGTCCTTATTCTAGGTTCAATGGACAACCTATTCTTTTAAAGGATTATATTTCTTGGCGTTAACCAACTAGAGAGAACTTGCTTTGATAACAGTTGATAGAATGCATACGTCCACTATCAGTCAACGTACCATGTCCCTTGACTAATATATAATGATAACAAAGAGTAAATAATGATAAGAACATAACACAAGCAATTTACAAGGGAACCAACTTTCTCAAGGGAATAAAAACATGGCCTATTACACAGAATTTTCAACTATTTCACTTGTCTTCTTTAAGAAAAAGTTAACCACAATTACAACGAATGTGAGAAAATTTATTAATATCACGACCAAGTAATAATTCTAAAACTTGAAGAGCCTAAGAAGATGTCACTCTCCCCGTTAAGCTATCACACTAGACAACTTAGACTTCCATAAAGCAACGAACAAGTTTCCTACTAAACCACCACACTCTTGATGAATCAGACTTTGATTAAAAAGAACACAATGCTACTCTCTAAATCAGTTAGACTCTATTGTTTTAGACTTTTTCACCAAACATAATAGTTAAATCCTTTCGATTTAGAACAGATTTAAATTGTACTTGTAGAAGAAATAATCCTAAGTCAACTAAGCTTACATCTCAATCAGGTCCTTTTTGACCTTGAGGATGATTCCTCAGTTGAATATAAGGCTTTGCAAGAGTTCTTGAGAATTATTAAGTTGCAAAAACTAAGGTTATGACTACTGGACATAATCATTATAAATAATAGTGATCACAACCTTCGAGGCCATGTCATTGGCCGAGGTTTCTGCCATTTCTTCCACAGTTGGAGAGTGTGCACCAACCAATTGTACTTTTTTCCAGCCGGGTAGTTGAGTATTCATTTGCACAAGGTATTAGATCCCTGAGTTTGTCAAATAATCAAAACTACAAATAATTGTTAGTTTAATTGAAGAATATAAGTTATATTTGATTGTGATCTTAACTGAATATTCCATAACAAGTAAGTTCCTTTCTAAACATTTCATACAATTGCTGAAATCTGATACAACTACATTAGTTGCTGAAAGTTTCATTAAAATTGTGAAAAATAAAACTTTTCCCTTGTTGGTGTATTGAAACTTCGAGTTGCTTCCTATATGTTTATTTTAGTATTTTAAAACATTCATTGAATTATGTTGTTTTTAGACATTATGAGTTAATTTTGGTATTTGGAGTCTTCATTTTACTTGAATAAATCTTCCGCTAAATAGTGTATCAGACTAAGGGTTTTCTTGGGGGCTATCAATTATTCTTGAGTGTCGGCCACATCCATGGTGTATGCTTAGGAAGTGACAATTATGTTTTGATAATGAACCTAGGACAAAAGCATCAATTGGTGGTGTGGAAAAGAAGGAGAATAAAGCCAAGTGAAGAGCAAAGAAAAATGAAATGAGACTCAACTTTGGAGTTTGTTACAAGAATCTCTACTTAAATAAATAATATTATTTACTATAACATATATTTTTTGAATTGATAATCATGTGCGACACACGTGTCAAATTACGTGATGAAATAGAGGGGATTCCAAATAAATTGAGTGAAATATCAAAGTTTCATTTCTCAAATGAAAAATATTGAAAAGAACTTGAGAAGAGGAGAAGATGACTCCAACAATGCTTTGTAAAGATAAAGTCATTGAGACAACTTGATCATACTTTACTCTCATCCCCTATACAAGCGTAAAAAACCCCTGAGTTCTTACGTGAACTACGTTGTGCGATGACTGAAAATATGGACAAACCTATAGCACAAAGCTTGGATGTGTTTCTCTTTTGCGAGAGTGAGACTTGCATTAATTTCTTATATATTTGTTGATTTTCTTTGTGAGAGCATGAAATCATTCATGATGTTGAGTCACTTCAATGCATTTATTGAAACATGGTCTTACATTAGATAAGAAGATAAAGTGAGCTTGAGCTTGTGTTGAGATGGGCTTGTCATCATTTGAAGCTTTCTGATCATGATTGAGTAAAACATGTTGTGAGAGTAATGTTTTTTCAAACTTCCATGTTAGCTCTCGTTGAATATAGTTGTAGACACCCTTATTGAGCTAATTGTATTCTTGATTTACTTGAGGAAAGTACATGTTTATGTTGGGGGTAATGACGAGTTGTAGATTTGTCTCATTTGAGGTCTATTTAGTTTATTAATGAGTGTACTCAATGTCTAATGTTGTCCAATTTTGATGATATGTTAATTATTTGAAGCTTTGAAGGAAAACATATAAAGCAAGGAATGACTTTTTAAAAAATGGCCAAAAATGCTAAAATAATTGCAAACTATACAATGTTGATCTCCAAAAGAGAAAGGATTACGCCTACTGAGCCTGAACTCGCCCAAAAATACATTGCACAACACTTGTGCCTATTGAAAAAGGTTTTCTAAGTCCAATATAGAAGGCGATGTGCCTAAGAATAAGGTTGACCTTGCTGAACCTCGCCAAAAATTACAACACATAGAGAAAAAAAATAAATGATTAAGAGGTGAAGCAAAGTGGTAATCAATGATTTAGTAAATGTGAAAGGCAGACTCAAAAAAGTTTGCTAATGGAGCCTCAAACACATAACACGTAGATCATGAAAAAGACTGCTGCGGAACAAGAAAAGATTAACCAAACGAGCTCGGGTAGCCCGACTAATTTCGCCAAATAAACTGCACATTGAGATTTTAGATAAATTTTAGAAAACTATAAGTAGCTCGAATGAGAGTGAAATGAGATAGTTCTGACAATTATAAAGAGTTAGAAATATTTGAGTTTTGAGAGAATACTTGACCTTTGTGAAGAACACTTTCTAGATTTTGGAGTTCTTAAACATTGCTCTTGAATTTGATAAATTGGAGTTGAATCCAAAATTGGTTTATTTGTAATTTGTTAATGTCATGTTGCCCATTTTTTATTTCATGGCTTAATCCCCCAGATATAGGGGATTAATTATTGGATTGGTGTTGATTTACAGTAGTATGTATTGTGTTATGCTTTGTATTGCTGATGTTCATACATGAATTTAGGCTAATTTAAATGAGGTCAACCCAAGACCTAGGGGTGCAATTATGGGGTTGGATGTTCATACATAAATTTTAGCTGATTAGCATGAGGCCAACCCTAAGATCTAAGGGTGCAATTATGGGGATTGGGTGTTAATGTAATGTTGTGCTTATTGTGTTATGCTTCGTATTGTTGATGTTCATACATGAACTTGGGCTAGTTAACATGGGGTTAATTTATAGGTTACGGTTCCTAAATTAATTCCTACTCACGATTCTATTCTTTAACGATATTGATTAGAAAGAGTAATTAGTAAAATACTAGAAATTTATGTTTAATATCTATAACTTGCATGAAAATAAAGGTAGTGGGTTCGATCTATTTTCCCTAATTATGGATCAATAGAGAGAATAAAGTAAGATATTATATTGTTTAGATTATCATTTAGATGAGACATACATAAGATAGATTCCTTGAGATTGACATATGATTAGAGTCATTGAAGATGACCGAGCTTATTCATGAATGATCATCACTGTAGAGTTGAACAATTACCGATATGTGACATCTATTTCTCATCCCCGCACCTCTATATTGCTTGTTAACTCTTGAATTCTCCAAAGTAATAGTTTAATTGTGACAATTGATAACCAAATATTTTTATTAGATTGGTGGAATCATCTAAACAACTGTTCTTAATATTACATATGGGCAATTTCACAATCTAGATTTCCTGATAAGAATTCTATACCACATATAATTTTCTATGGGATTTGATCCTTTTTGGTCTTTGGGGTTTTATTGGCCAAGACAGTTGTCCTTTTCAATTTGTTTTAAAGAGAATATTTGAGATTTATCACCATGTTGTGGGCTTATTCTACGACATGCTAGTGTTGTCTTAGAATTAATCTCGTTGTGATTTTTGTATATCTCCGGTGTACTTTGGATGGACGAGGTCTTTATTGATTGTAATAGAAGACTTGGGTCTAATAGGACGAGGCATTTTTTAAGTTGTTGTGGTACTTGTTTCCCCATTATGTTTTCTTTCCCTACTTTTGTAACTTTAAGGCATTACTAGAGGTTATGTACCTTCTTGGTATTCGACTGCTTCATGATTGAAGCCTTTTGTGATATCATTGAGAGTGGATATCGACCCATGGTTTCTTGAAACTTACATTAGATTCTCTTTGGACCAATATTCTCTTGGACATTCTTTCTAGCTAGAGAGGTGACGCCCACAGGAGTAGACTAGTTCGGCGGCCTAGATATCTAAGATCATCAACAGAGTTGACACGCCTCGAGTTATTCTTTATAGTTGGGTGATTTATACTCATGGAAGTGTACTGTATGATTGGGAGACCTGGGTTGATTGTCACTTTTGCTAGCGGGGCTGTGAGTTGACTAGTTGAAATGATTGTCATTTGTCCTAGTTGGGATACGAGTTTACTGGTTCTTGGTTACTTTGGCTTGGAACTTGGCAAATGTTTCTAGATTATTATAGTATTATTATTTTTTCTTATAGACTTAGTTATTATTTGTACCTTTTAGGCTTATGTTACACTGTGCTTGTAACACCTAAGAAATATTATTGAACTGACAGTCGAATCCCTTTTTGTAGTGAGTGAGATTTTACAAAAGGAATTATTTTTTTAAGTGTTAAGGTAATTATAAATAGCACCTGGAGATCCAAAAAGAACTGAATTGGAAATAGGAAAATCTGAATTTTTGCAAGTTATTCTTAAGTTATGAGTTTTGATCAACTTCAAATGATCATAACTATTAGTACAACATGATTTAGGTGTTCCATAAGATATTAAATTAAATATATTTGAATTATTTTTTCAACGCTGCTGAGTTTTCTATGTTTTGAGCTCAGATGAGTGAGATATGCCCTTTTGAAGTTGCACTATCCAATTAAGGAAAGTTACCCAAAAATATGAGGGGTAGTTGAAAGTAATCAGATTTAAGTAGTAAGGTTTTAGGTGTATAAACTAATTAGAATTAGTTTCTTCCATCCGAAAAAGTGTTTAGGGTTTTAAAGAGATTATTCAAGAGGAGAAAAAAGGAAAGGATCAGGGCGTTCGTTGAGGGTCTTGAGTTTTGTTGCAGATTTTCGCCATGGGTTTGATCCCTAAAGGTTATGTAAGCTTCAATAGTGTTGGGTTTGTTCACTCATAAACCAGTCATGAATTATTTAGCATAATTTAGTTCTTGAAATTTAAGGATTTAAGTTCTTGATGAGTTCTTGATAAGTGTTCTTGAAGTTTCATTATCGATTAAGTTTGGATGTTAGATTCTACTTGGGTGAACCTGTAAGGGTCATATCTCTTAGAATATAAAGATATATATGTGAGACATAACGTATTCCAATTAAAGTTTCTTGAATCTACTTTCAAACTACTTCAATTTCTTGACTAATTGAAAGCTCAAAACTATCATATTTTCATATTTTAACCGTCATTCTCTTTTTCTCTTAAAGCCCAAGGAAAAAAATAAGTAAAAGACTCCATTCAAGATTTTTTCAAGATTCTTCTTCAAGAGATTTAAAGAAAATAATTTAAGAATCTCAAGAAAGGGTTTTTTTGATTGTTTACCTTCAAGCAAGGGTTTCAAGGACCTTAATCATGCTTTGATTCAAGATTCTTCAAGAACCTAATTCTTCAAGGTACAAGACTATCATAGTTTTGGATTTGTTCGTCCTCATTCCCTACATCTAATTTAAAATATGTAAAAGAGAAATCTGGGATCTTATCCCTAGATTTGAGTATTCTTGAGATAAGATGATTTGAGTTCTTGAGCTCATGGTTCTTTTTCAACATTTTTCCTAATTATTGAGTTTTAAACTGTGTTTGAGGAAATAAGTATGAGAATGATAAGGGTCGTACATATGATTTACTTATTGTTATTTACACCCTCAATTTGAGTTATTCATGCCCATAAATTTCGCATAAATTCCATGAGTTGAGTATCGTTGAGAGGATTAGTATATTCAAGTTATAATTCTTGTGGATTCAGTTTCCAAAACTATTGAGATTATATTCCTATCATGGACTACTATATGTTCCCATGAAGCCCTTGAGTTGAGTAGTTCATCCCCATAAATCCGCATGAACCCTATGAGTGGAGCAGTCTTGAGATGAGATCTATCATTAACATTTTTTAGTTGAGACGTTCATGTCCATAATTTCCTTAGAACCCTATAATTAGAGTAGTAAAGTTATAGAAGCTTTGTAAATCGAATAGTTAAGTTCTTAAATAGAGTTTTGAGAAAGTAAAGATCAGTTCAGAAAAGAGTTTCTAAAGCGTGATTAGTATAACAATTGAGTTCATCATCAAATGTATAAGTAGTATGCTATTAGATATACCATAAATGTTTATGAAGTATGACTTTTCCAGTCATCAATGATCATATTATAATATAAAAATATTTTTGAGAAAGAGTAGAGTTAAGTTCATTTTATTTAAAATGATATATGAGAACTAAGTATTCCCAAGTTAAAATTCACATTTAAGATGAGAGGAAACTAAGATTTCTAAAAGAGTTTTGAGCAGTTTGAGTACCATCTCTTTTAAGAAAATGATTTTTTAGTAATCATCTCAAAAAACAGAAAAAATTATTTTCTAAACATATGAGCTAGTATATTTTGGGAGTATTATTGAGTACTAATATGAGGGAGAGTTTAAATAAACTTACAAACTCTATAAAGCATATGGAAAATATGGTTAGAAAGGGTCATACTTTTTAGATGATTTCTTAATGTTTCTTTTAGCATACAGTAGTAGTTCCACTTAGTAAGTAGGTCTTATACAATGTCAAAGTATATGAAAATTCTGGCAGCGTGGATGAGACGTTCTATCATTGTATAGCTCATAGTGTTGGTTATCGATTAGAGAAACTCCCACAAAAATATTTATATTTTTATATACATAGATTTTTACTTTGTGTTTTCATGTACAAATAGAGTTTATGTTGTATCCTTGCATATAAACTAAGTATATTTTATTCTTAAGTACATTGATTTTCACTCTGCTGTTTTAAAAGCTTTGCCTACATATTGTATCATTTATTGTTACTTTATCCTTGAGTTTCTTGAGTTGAGTTTCATATCTTTGATTTATGCATCTTATTCTTGAGATGAGTTGAGCTAGGTAAGAAGAGATATGTATGTTACTTTTTATCTAGTTTAAGCCTATGTTTATGTTTTACAATTCCCCTTTTATGTTTGTACATTCCACGTGTTAGAGCATTAGGGAATCATTTCATGATGCAGATACATGCATTCAAGGTGATCAACATGTGTTTCGTTGATACCACCTGGAGTTCGAGTAAGCTATGGTGATATTCTTTGCTCCCGGAGGGTTCCACTTGTACTTTTAGTTATATCAGTTGTTAAGATATCGTGGGTCTTCTCCCGAGTTCCATTTTTTCCAGTTAAAGGCTTCATAGATAGATAGTTGTTTTAGAATATCTGTTTAATTATTTTATTAAATGGTTTAAAGACTGAAGTTTCCTATGTAATGGCGAGTTGAGTATTTATTTTATTCATAGTTTTTTATTTGACTTAAAGCTTTGTATTTGAGTTTCATGGGATTTTATTCAATGTTTAAGCTTTATATGCTTGATTAAGTCTTCCGCTTGTAGTCAGATAGGACGAAGATTTGCTTGGAGACCAACAACATTTCTCGAGTGCCGGCCACGTCTTGAGTGTAAGCTAAGGTCGTGACAATACTACTTTTTTTGATATAGGTCTTAGTGTAAACTACAAGCAGTAAACGTTCTATCAATCTTTTGCAACTTATAAATATCAAAGACGAGTGAGCGCGTCGTGTCTTTGACCAACATGTCTCCTTTTGTATATATGTTAATTTTTCTTTTACCTTTGAGATGACTTTATATGGTCCACTTGTGAGACTAGTATTTATCAGATATGTTAACTCCGTATGCATGACTTCGAGGTTCTGGAAGGGTTTCCTTTGTATATACTTTTTGGGTTTTTTTTTTTGTCTTTTCATAGTTTAAGTATTACTATGTAGTTCCATTCTAATACCCACTACTTCTTATTCTTGTTATGAGTCTTCTTACCTATTGGTGTTTAGCAAGTGTCATCATTAATTTTTTAGTCGAGTCGTGATTGATGGTCGAGAACAGATTAGCCACTACGTCAATTTTTTTCCCGAAAACTCTTTCATTGTCTTGAATACTCTTGATACCCAATTTTGACCTCGCTTTCATTAAATTACATTTGATTGATCTTCTAAGTTATTAAAAAAATATTATGTTATGTACCATTAATAATATCATTATGATACTATCGTTGTCACATTCATAGAATCATATAATATATTTATATAAAAGAGAATCCTAGGCCTGCCTATGTAGCGCAACCACAAGCAAGAATTTCGTTTGAAATTAATATATTTTCAAAATAAGCCTTCATTTTTTCATGAAAATATGTGACTTTTATGAATAGTTGGGACTTTAATGAAGAGTTGTGACTTTTATCAAAAGTTTTAACTTTTATCAAAAGTTGTGACTTAAATGAAGAGTTGCGACGTCTTTCAAAATTTGTGACTTTTATAAAAAGTTGCGGCTTTAATGAAAAGTTGCGATTTTATGAAAAGTTGCAATTTTTATGAAAGCTTGTGAACTTTACCTAGTGTTGCAACTATTTCAAATAGTTGTAACCTTTCTGATAAGTCACAACAAATATTTGTTTACACTACCCTTTTTTGTCTATAAATAGAGGGATTTTCTCTTATTTTTTTTAATAAAATCGATCTTCTTTTTCTACTTCCACAAAATTAAATATGCGTTTGATTTTCTCTAGTTGAGTAACTTAATGGCACAGCTGTTTTAAAGGATATTATCAATTCGGTGAACTTTATTTTTTTTCTTTCTATTGCATTCTATTTATATATCCTAGTGTAATTTTTACACTCATTAATTTATGCATATGATAAAAATTATTGTTTTTATGTACATGTTTTAAACACTGTTGCTTATGTTTCTACAAAGTTATTGTCTCCGATTATATTGATCACATGCACTTATAGTACATATATTCATTGTGCACAAAATAATCATTGTACCCAGCTCAAAGAATTCATATTTTGATATTCTATATTACATTCTGTAACGTAAAAGTACTATATATAAACATAAATATTATCTATTTTTACATAGATATGTAATTTCTCACTTATCAATTGAAGAAATTCATTATGCAAATTTAAAAGTTTTAATTGCTTTCATGTTCAAGCGTAATTTCTTTTTTGAATATGTTAACAAACTTTTGAATTTTCACCTAGAAATATATCACAATTGTATAATCTAAGCAACTTAAACGATTCTTCTTTTAATGAAATGCCTTTGTATATATATTCTTATTTTCTTCTTTATTTTCCTTTTAATGTTAATTAAATAACCAATGATTTATTATTTCGTGAATAATTCATTCATTAAAGGTTCTTGGGTTATGTGATAATGACAAATAATGAAATTCATGTTGGAATATTGCTAATATTTTTGTATAAACCTATTTTTCATTATTTTTAATGTATGAATATCACTAAAAAAATTATTTACAATATTAATGCAATAATTATTTATGACAACGCGATGCGCGGTCAAGTTACCTAGTTACTAATAAAATACATTTTTTTCTTAAGAAAGTCACTTCTATAACTTTATGTTTCATTTTATTTCAAATTTCTTACTAACTAAAATAATACAAATCATCAAGGAAAATTTTAAATACTATACTTATACATACAAATTATAAATTACAGTAGTTATTAAATTACTAGCTCAAATGAATTGATTTAAATAACAAAATGATACAAAAAATACTTCAACTATTTGGCTACAAAATCATGACCCAAATCTGCAAATGAACACCTAAAAACAAAGGCCCAAATGCAGCAGCCCAAACATCAACCCATCAGACTTCTTCACAATTTCTACTTCCCACTTTATCCTCATACAACTACCTATAGTACCAATTTTCTTTTAGATTTTTTAGGGTTTTACCCCCCCCCCCCCCTCCCCGCAAAAAAATGTCCCTTTAACGTCATAAGCCGTCGGAGCCCCTCCCTCAGAAGTCATAAGCCGTCTGAACGTGACACTCCGATCATATTATACCGTGTCGTAACGTGACACTCCGATCATAGAATATCATTTCGGAACGTGACTCTCCGATCCAAGAATGATGTATCGAAACATGACACTCTGATCTAAGAATACCGTGTTGAAACGTGACACTCCGATCAAATTATACTTGTCGGAACATGACACTCCGATCCAATTATACTGTGTCGGAATGTGAAACTCCAATCCAATTATACTACTAATTTATCATTTATATCACTACTTTCAATTCATTGATAATATTTCATCAAGCCTAATTTATTCAAGAAATCACTTCGATAGAGAGGATTTCAGATTATAAATCTCACGGCTCAGGATTTTAGACCAATCACAAACTACACAATAAAGTCACACAATCAAAGATTCAAGTACATAAAGAACGTTACATTATCATGCAATGCGTATCAATCTCTATTAAGAGTTTAATATCAAATAGCATAAACCATAACCTACCTCCACTGAAGAACCAAATTCAAGCAAGTTTCTTATTCAATACTTTTTCTTTCCTCAATGCCCCCGAACCTTCCAATCTATCAAGTATATATGCATTATTTATAAGTTAACGAGTCTATAAACACTTACGTTATTTTATGTGAAGCCTAAACCCAAAAAAACATCTAACTTATAATCTACTTTTCTAAAATTTAAACCTAAGGGTAAGTCTTAATTCCTCCATTTAGCATAACTTTAATGGAATTTAAATAACCAAGTACACCTAATATTTTATTACCTAACTCAATATTTTAAAACTTCACTCATAACATGATAACTATAGAAAGAATTGGAAAATTAAGGTTACATCTATGTTCAGTAACTTCTACCACAAAAAAACAAAACAAAATATAACATAATTTAAAACACCTATATGCAAATATTCCCAATTTCACCATATAAATATCAAAGTTTATTACCCCACCTTACTCTCTTACTACTCATAATACTTGGCCTCAATTTTCCAAGAAATAATTACGTACAAGAATTTAAAACCTTCCAATTGCTTATTATTCTTCACTCAATCATTAGGACATAATTACATGTAATTAAACCCACCAAATTTAATAACCTGCAAATTTAAGATACGATGTTTGACAGAACCCAACATGAAATACTCCCTTAATTATAAACCTACAACATGTGCGGCTTATAATGACTCAATCGCTTATTTCCCAAATTAAATTCATAACTGATTGATCCTTCCTCCTGTGCGGCTTATGCACAATCGCTCGAACTCCCTTTTATTTTCTTTTTATCTAATGACTCAGAATTAATAAACCCTCCTTATTTATTATTATAAATATAATAAAAGTGGTTCACTATTAATTTTAATGCTATTTTCTTTCATGACCAACTAAGTAAAATATTAAAACTATCCTAGTAATTCCCTAATTGTAACTACAAATAGTCCCAAATATCTCTTTAGAACCTATGAAAAATCATTATATGCAATAAAAAAAGTTCTAGTACTCAAAATGACCAACAGAATCGTCAAATTAGATACTAATTTACCCATTATTCGTCCTCGAACAATTAAAGTTGGTGAGGGTAAGAAAGGGTAGGACAATAAACTTAATGTGTGAATATCTGTTGTGCATATCATAATCAGTCTCCATATTTCTTACCTCAAATTCATCAAACCAACGAATGAGAGAACTACGTCTCCTCTAATATTATGTCTCAAATAAGGTCATATTACTACAGAAGTGGTAGTTATTGTTGTATGTAAGCTCAACTAACATTAAAATGTGTGCTCAATAGTTATCAAAACTAATCGTACACACATATGCAACATGTTCTCAAGGACCTTCACATAGCCATTCGATAGAATCTTTTCGCACATAACCATGATAAAATCTCAAAAAAAAATGGATATATTTAGTAGTGAACTTAGAGCAACCACCACACATTATAGTTCACACACCATTATAAATCTTATCAATATTTTCTTCTCACAAGATAAACCTTTAACGAGCTTGAGTTATAAAAATTAAATCTTTATACATCAGGTGCTCATCAAGAAAGAACCAAACTTATCTGACCCAAAGAAGAAATTATCAAGTAACCACTCATCGAGCGATACACCCAAGCCATCATTTGCATCAAAGTATTTTTATCAAATACATGTTCAAACCATGACTATATTTTTTTCTATTTAATCATTTCATGAACAATACGAGCCTCAAACGAAGATAATAACACTAGTTTCAAACTTTATAGTATTTTTTCATCGATATAAAACTGCTAAATCACACCCAAATTAACTTCACACCACTTCCACATACCATGCTTGAGCTATATTTCTAGACCATCCCATATCTAATGCCAAGACATAGAAAATTCTTGGCCACTAAAATTATTCGGTATATAATAAGCTCATAACCTCTATTAACCATCAAATCTTGCATCTTAACATTCTATATAGTCCCATCAACAGAGGAGTATTAACCCAACTCTAAATTCTTGACTACCATGTAGAATTATATCTCACCTTGTAGATTATTCTTAAGTCAATTATCATAATTTGAGAAATATAACACCACATAAAGACTAATTTTTTCATACCTCACTATTTGTCACCTAAATTCAAAACTCAATCCATATAAAAATCAATGATAACCTCCTAGTAAGTCTGTACGGAACTAGTTCACATCTCATGGTCATATCTAAATTTGTAGGAAAAAATCAATATAACCTTCAACTACACCCCAAGAGTTTATACGAGAGGTCTTATTCCTTCACTAATAATCTATAATATTTTAACTTATACTCTAAACTAACGCTTTAAAGTGAACTCCTTCGGTGCTTTCATAATCAAAGGTAACAAATTTTTCAATAAAAAATATGCATTGGTCCTTTCACGTGTTTAATATCTAATGTAAACAATTTATTATTTATTTTTATTTTACATCACAAATTAATACCTTTATAAAATATACCTCCACTAAAAGGAAATTCAAAATGAAACGTTTGAATTGTAAATAGAACCATGTAACTCAATCTTCATATCTATCAACATGAATGATACCTTGAAGATTTTTATGAATTTACATACCTTAATTTATCGTTGATCGTCTCTTCATCGATCTTATCATATCCTTCGCTGAAATTTTGACGTAGTTATTAAAATACTCAAAATCACAACAAAACTTATCATCACACTCGAGTTGAGCGTATGTACACTCCTTTATTTAGTATTATTAGATAGGTTTTAACTAATTGAATAATCCTGTGACACTAAAACCATGACCATATTAAAATTTATGAAACTACATGCCTTAAAACCCAATTCTAGACCTCCAAAAGATACCCCTTTACCCCTTGCAATTAGAGAAATTGTTCTTGTTCTCACCTCCTTCTGAAAATTGCATTATATCCCCAAAAAAATTTTCCATTATGACTCCAACTCTTTTAAATTCAACTCATGTGGTGTCCCTAGATCTTGTAGAATTTCCATACAACACCTTATCATCATTACGAGCTCAAATAACCTATATTCTCTTAAATTATTATTTCTGTTATTAAATATTATATTAAAACACCTCATAATACACACTATAAATACAATGCCTCTATAATTATAATGCAAGCACCACCCTAACGCAGCTGTTATTCTTACCAAAAAAAATTAATCTTGGGGAGATCCGAATCCAATCTTTACCATTTAAATAAACCAAAAGATGTCAGAAATACGTAATTCAAATTTTAGCACGATCCCACGTTTAGATAATTGAGAAACACTATCTGACGGTTGTTGGTCGGAGAAAAAGGTATGCAACAAAATAACTCTTTTTCTTCTCTCTTCTCTCTTCTCTCTTGTTGAAAGCTCTCTCAAAACCTCTTTTAAGTAATAATGTATTTCAAGGAGAATACTAATGAGTAGTTCAATTTTTCTCTTATGATCATCCTTTATTTATACAATTGTGTTTTTCCATACAAATATAAAATCAACTTCAAATAGGATTATAATTTCAATTCTTTTTCTAGTAAAATTGGAAACCAAATAAAGAGAATAATTTGAATCTTTTTTCAAGTAGGATTTAGCCTAGTGCCCATCTCTTTAGAAAATACTAAATTTGATCTTAGAACCAGTGGAAAACTTTGAAGAATTTGTTGCCCCTAAAACTGATTCTAAATAAGAATTTTCGATACTAGTACAATAACCATAAATCATATAGGTCATATATCAGCTTCTCTTTTTACCATAATGCTTAGCTAAACCTTTACATTATTGAAATATGAACCTTTTCCTTGACATGACACCTTAAAATTTGGTATAACAATCAAATTTAAGTAAGTAATTTAATTTTATAAGCATTTTCTTAGTAAAATCTTCAATATACTTTACCCAAAGTATACTCACTAGGACATTATTTTTCTATATATTTGTCATTCTAGTATGAATCTACTTTTTGAAGATTAAGATAAAATTTCCAGTACTACATTAGACTCCTCAAGATACACTTCAAAACCTAAATGTATTAATAACATACCCAATATCGACCACTAAAATTTCCTTTAAAATATTGCTCAATCTACGCGCTTGTAGTAATAAACTAGTTGGTTTCTCAAATGCGTATGCGACACTAAATCTTATTATCTTACCATGTCATACAACTAGTAAGTCCTTCAGTAGTTAGTATTTTTAGTTGAAAATCGACGTAATCGTTTTCACATAACGCTAGTACTGCCACGCCGTGAAAATCCATTAGATATCTCCCTAGAGCACATTATACCTATCCGTAAGATCATAACCAAATAGCCCAGATATTTCTACCCATTGAATAATTGCATAAAATTATTGAATATGTTCTCTCTATATCCTAAAGATTTGTTTTACTTCTTAGATCAATTCAATAACAAAAATAACACGATTCCTAAACCTAACCAAGCAAGTGTCGATGATTTTCTCTAATATACCGTCACACTATGAAGTCATAGCAGTGTCTTTTGTAGTTGACACTCAACATGAGACTGTCTCCACATTTTTGCAATCGAGAAAATATACCTATTTCTTAGGATACCTTTTTTCTCTCTTTGTTGTTGCTATTTCAACTTCTAATATTCTAGTAGTAATAATATTTGAAATAGAGTGAACAAGTTAAGATACCAATTTGTATCACCTAGATACCAAAAGGATTCAAGTTATCGCATGAAAGAAACAAATGAGTTTTCCTAAGTCTTATAGCTTCTCGCTAAAAAGTAATGGTGTCCCCGTACCGTTCCGTAATACACTACTAGATTTGTCATTGTTTGATGTGACCACCGAGCCTAAGGCTTTGATATAAAGTTTGTAACGACCCAATATGAGTCGTGAGTGAAATCCATACTTAACCTCCTAAGGTGGTGAACCAAGGAATCCAAACCTCAATATATGCCAATAATTCAACCACGAATAACAAAAATAATGCGGAAGCTTATAAACTTATTAAAGTATCATTTTACAAAGACTTAAAGTCATCACATCAAGGACATCTATTCTTCATATACTAAATTTAAGAATATCAATTACAAAAAATAAAAGAACAAAATAGTATGTGTCAGTAAACATAGGACATCATGTCATGACCGAGATAATCTAACATGAGCTTGAATGAATAGCTCACCCTAGAACCTGATATGCTGGAGACGTGCTAGAGCTGAAGGAAATTTGAAGTCATTGGTACACTCGCTGCACTCCATAAAAGGAAAACAAAGAAAAACACAAGTAGGGCTCAATACGGGGTAACATGTACTGAGTAGGTATCATCGAAAAAACCCAAAATAGAAACTAATATGTAATGAAGCATGAATTCAGTACAAGTGATATATCATTAAGGAGATAGATTAAAGGAATACCCTCACAATTAACTCAAAATATTGTTCTTTCACTTCATAAATGATGTGGTGCTAAGTTCTGCATATAATAGCGACACCATATATTAACTGTAGTGATCTATGAAGTTTATAATTGTCCCACAACTTTATGATAATTGGTGACAAATATGTCGCAACAATTTTTAAAATAAAATGTAAGAAAAAATATTCCTATTGAAAAATAAAACAAAAAAAAAATAATATCATGGTATTTCTTAAATTTCCATGGAAAAGCTCCGCCACCTAAAAAACTCATACAATGTTTACTCTAAACACCCATATGAAACTTCATACAAATTTAACCCTTAATACGCAAACTGTTGAAGCCCATATACATTAAACCTTAAAAACCCCATTTATTGTTTAATCCTCAATTGGAGAGGGAATATTGAGATCTACACCTAATGCTCCATTATCAATCAAAGATTTGATAACTAGAGATCATCTAGAGATGACAAAAATTACCCATGAATGTTCAAGTACTTGGAATGATTTGTGCAGATCATACTAAATGAGTGATTTTTATAAAAATCCTTCATTCATTTTTCATCCAAATCTTAATGGCCATTGAAAGTCTCCTTCCATGGTTTCAATTGATGTAGGGATGACCAAACCAGATGGAAAAAATAGGTTCAAACAATGGAGTCTATCCATAACCATATATGAAAAGCTACATATATTTATTAAGCTATCAAGATTTCAATTTAAATAGTCCAGAAGGATAAAAATTTGATTTTTGTGTTGGTAGAAAGGTGAAGTTGTTAAACTAACAATTTTATGTTTTCATTGGGTGAAACTGCTATTACTCTTGAAGATATGATAATTTCAGAGGCTTAGCTATTTTGAGTAACTCTATTTTGTGCCCCCCTTCAACCCCTTAAGTTGGCAGAGATTGAAGAAAATCTGGAAAATGCGCAAATCAAGCTTATCAGATTGAAGATCAATAATCGAACTAGATGGTTGAATTTTTCATGAACAAAGGTTGGAATTTTGAGAATGACGCTTTTCTTTCTCTTAGGTTGTTAAGATTTCTTCTTACAAATAAAATAAGTTTTTTTGTTTTCTCAATAGCCATTAATCTGGCAAAAGGTATGTGGCTAGCACTAGTCGCACGCCTCTAGCCAGTTTATAGCTATTGGGTAAACATGAGCACCTGTTTTACCTGGAAGAAAAAACTTGAGAACTAACAATCTACTTTAATTATTAGTCTTCACTCCGATAAGCTCTGTTTATGCATTTTCAAAATATTCTTCAATTTCTATTAACTAAGGGGATTGAAGGGGGTACAATAGTGAGTCACCCAAAATAATCAAATCTTCAATAGTAATAGTAGCTTCACACACACAAACACATAATTTCTAGTCTCACAACACCACCTTTCGACATCCCAAAAAGTCAAGTGTTGATCTGTTTGGACTCTATAAGCTGAACTCTTGATAGCTCCATCTATCCATGCACCTTTACATACAAGGTGATGGATAGACTCAGTCATTCGAACTAGTTCTTATAATTTTATTTGTTGATCCCTCCATTCGTTGCAACCATGAAATGAGTGACTCACATTGAAATTGAATAGGAATTGAAGGACCTTGTACATAGTAATTATACATTACACTACTTAATATATTAAAGGCTCAAATAAATTTATTTTAAAAAGGGAAAGACCGAAGAAGTTCATAAAAATATCACTCATCACTATGATCTGCACAAATTATGACATGTACTTAAAAAAATTGGGCTATCTTTTTCTCTTTCTAGGTAATCTCTAGTTTTAAAATCATTAATTGATAGCAAAGCACTAGGTCCAAATCTCTATCTTCCCTCTGCCATTCCAGATTCTTCAAAAGTTAGGGTATTTATGGTTAAATGTATATGGGCTTCAATATTTAGGGAATGTATGATGTAAAATTTTATAATTTTCCATATGGGTAGTTAGAATTAAAATTATATGAGTTTTTTTTATGCGGCGAAGATTTTCCATATAAATTTGAGTAGTACTGTGATATTTTTTTTAAAAAAAATTTTGTTAATATTATACATATTAAATATAGTAGGGACATGTTTTACACCAATTAAAATATAGTTGACACAACGTGTACGTCACCACAAACACTTTTGGAGACCAAAATCTTTTAAGTGCGAACGACTGACATCTTGGGTACGAACGTTCAATTGAAAGACGAAGCGTCAGTCGACGTCGTCATTTGAATAGACAACAATAAACTCAAGGGTATTTTGGTCTTTTCCCATTTCATTGAAATCCTAAGATACGTCGTTTTATCCTAAATAATTAGATTTTAGTCAGTTTAAGCCTATAAACATAAACAAAATCTTACCTAAGTCAAATGAGTAATTAAAATTTAGAAAATTAAAAGCAAGAAAGGAGAAAAAAGTCAAGAACCCTAGTTCAAGAACACAACAAAGTTCCAGCAGTTCCAGCTACAAAATCTAAGTGTTATTTTGTATATTTCATCACCAGGTATGTGAGATTTGATTATTGGGTGCCTTTCACCCATTGGGTCACTAGTTTTTAGTTAGATTCCTTATTCTCTTATCATGAACTTTACCCTCAACGTCTTTACTAGCCTTAGTGACCCCTCAGACCATTCATGAACTAGGTTGTGTGATGATTGAAAAATATGGAAAACTATAGGATAATGTTTGCATGTTTTACTCCTATGAGAGTGTGAGAGTTGCAACGATTCATTATATCTTTGTTGATTTTTAGTGAGAGCATGGAGTTTTTCTTGATTTGCGGGACCTTGAATATATTATTAAAATATTGTATTGCATTAGATAAGAACATAAAGTGAGCTTGAGCTTGTGTTGAGATGTTCTAGGCATCATTTGAACGTTTTGGTCATGATTGAATGAAACATGTTGTAGAGAGTAATGTTGTTATAACACTGCCATGCTATCTTTCATTGAATACTATTGTAGACACCTTTACTGAGCTAAATGTATTCTTGATATACTCAAGAAAAAAAAGTTTATGATGGGGGTATTGACAATTTGTGGATTTGCCTTATTAGAGGTCTATTTAGCTTATTAATGAGTGTGCTCAATGTCTAATTTTGTCATATTCTTATGATATGTTGATTGTTTGCATGTATGAAGAAAAATGGATTAGGCAAGTATTGATGTTTTAAAGAATGGCAAAAAATGAAAAAAGAATTACAAACAATACATTGTTGATCGCCAAATAAGAAAGGAGGACGGCAGATGATCATGACCTCTGCCAAAACAATAATGCACAACGCTTGTTTCTTTGGAAAATTATTTTCTAAGTCCAATAAAGAAAGTGATGCACCAAACAAGAAAGATGAACTTGCTGAACGTCGCCAAAAAATACTATGCAACGAGAAAAAATAAATGCTTTAAAGGGTAAGCAAGATGGTAATCACTGATCCAATAAATGTGAAAAGCAATCCTAAATATGATAACGTGTATAATATGAAAATGTAGCACCTCGTATACATTTCAGAAGTTGGTGGTTCCATCGACGGGCACCACCCACGGATCGTAGGTGGGTTCCGTGCATGGCCACCTACAGCTCCTTCCCAGAACCAAGGATAAAAGTATTATTAAGGCACGACCCATGGATGGACCCAAAGACCATAGGTCAGACCAAAGGTCATGATTATGGTCCCTGGATTGACACCACAAAAACCCGCTTCTCTAAAAACCAATGACGGTTGACAGGATGGACCGTGGGTCAGTCGATGGTCTGTTGGCCAGTCTGTCGATTGACCCCGACAACTTTTAAGTCAAGATTATTTTAGTATTTTTGTGTTTGACCCTAAACAACGTCATTTGGGTAAGATTTAACCCAATAACATAATTAGAACTCACCCTAATGAACTCATTCTCCAAAAATTCATCAAGTTGAACGAAAAGAAAGAGAAAGAGTCGACCCAGCCATGTAAGAACACAACTATTTATCTTCTGATCAGCGCAAAAATTGAACAATTTTTCATGAATTTTGCCAAGTTTGTGGGATTTCACTAGTGGGTTCCTTTCACCCCATGGGTCTCTTGAATTTTGTCAAATTTTGATTCCCTATATAATGTTTACAGATAGGGTTTCTTACACTTTAGATTATTCTTGTGATTCAGTTGTTAGAATAATCCAAATCATATTATCATATTTTCGTAGAAGTTTTGCTTAATTATTTGCATAAAACTCAGAACACTAGTTGTGAAGATGCATTTAGTTCATGAAGTACACAGTAGGTTAGTTTATTCAGTTTTACATGATCAATTTAAGAATGTTTCATTATCAATGTACTAATGTTGCATTTTCAGTTAATATGTTAGTATTTTAATAAATTTTAGGAATGTTTCTGTTATATCATTTCTTTGTTTAGTTAAATATACAATGTTCAATTTTATCATATCTTGTATGCTCATAAACAATCAAGTACTAACACATAATCTGTTCAACATCTTCTCGTGATATAGGTTCAAGTCCTCAACATCAAGATACCACATAGATTGGTTCCCAATCTATAGTTCAACAGTATCAGTAAAGAGTCCTCATTCTTGGAGGACGATTGGCATGTAATTTTTATATTTTTCAGTCTTTTAGTTTCTGCTGCTAAAGTTAGTTGGGGAATGTCCATACATCTCTAGTCTTTTTTTTCAAACATAGTTAGATTCAGGTTTTAGAAGAGTTTGACCCTTTAATTTTCAATAAACTCAATTATTATATATCCATACTCAAAATAGGTGTTCCCCATTATTTCATTTTAGGCTATGTTATAAGCTTCCACACAGTATGTCTATTTTTCAAAAAAATTTAAGTATGCTTATGATATGTTGGTAGGGTTAGCTTGAGGTCACTCGTGATCGTAGGTCCCGTGTTAACGGCTATGATTTGTATTAAGGAAAATGTTTTCATGAAAAAGAAGTATATTTTGGACTTATTTTCTCATGTTTGGTTGGTGAGTAGAAATTTTTTTCGGAAATGATTTTTCGTGTTTGATTTATGAATGACAATTATTTTTGAGGAACATCATTTATTTTTACTAGAATACAAAATAATTTATGAAATTGAAAATATTTTTTAAAAAAAACAAATTTTTTTGGATGGTGGTGATAGGGGTGGGGGTAGTGGGGGGGGGGGGGTAGAGGGAGAGTGTAGGAGTGAAAAAATAAAAATTTGAAGTTGATAGTATTTTCAAAAAACAAAACTATTTTTTAGGGGGGTGAGGGGGCTGGTAGGGGTGGGTAGGTGGGTTGGCTCGGGGGGAAGGAAGGTAGGATCTTAAAAATAAAAATTTGGAGTTGAAAATATTTTAAAAAGCAAAATTAATTTTTTTGGGAGGGGGGCCGGGGTGTGGTCAGAGACAGGTTAAAAAATAAAATTTTGAAATTGAAAATATATTTTTTTTTTAAGTTGATGTTTTTCAAAAAAAAAATGTAATTTTAAATTGGAGGAGAGCTTTGGAAAATATTTTCCTTGATTTTTGAAGGGAAGTCATTTTCCTTAGTTTTGAGGAAAATGTGTTGATTTGTAAAACATTTTTCAAAACTTTTGCTTAACCAAGCATGACAAAATTGGAAAAGTTTTTCCCTTCATACCAAACACACTCAACGTCCAGATAGTTTTGAAAATTAGGGGAAGTAAGAAATATTTTGAGTTTTGAGAGAACATAGACCTTTGTGAAGAACACTTTCTAGCATTTGCCCCAAACAAAAGGTAATTCTACACCAAACTCCACTTTTCAGAACTAACAAAACCATTAGAACTTCAAAGTTACATACAGGCAGATTTAGCCGGCCATTGATTCATACTTTTAAGTCATATATATCGATATTTAACTTTAGTTAATCTAATCCAGTAAGATCAAGAGCTCAACATATGTATAGATATGACCAACCTAACACTTCAATTGAAATAATAACACTTCAAGAACTCCAGTAAACCAAATCACAAACAAGCTCTAATGTCTGGAAAAGATTACAAACTCTAAAAATTTAAAAGAAGTTTTCAAAAATAAAATAACCATGTATGTACACAGATCGTGTTTCTATTGAAATAAAATAAACACACATAGAACTACAAATTTTCTTATAAAACCACAATTTATGTACATATTTTTTTTTAAAAAAATCTTCAATAAGCCCAGAAAAAAGAGATAGCTGAAAAACAACTGCGAAGATTCATAATCGACAAAATATGAAAAATAAATAGACCTTAACATGAGTGGCACCTTACAAGTTTTGAGCAACTTCAAAACTTTAAAAAGATCAAAATCTTGTAGTGATAATAAAACATCGAACCTTCCTTTTTAAAACCTTCCAGCAACTTTTGATTTATTTAGAGTTTCGTGAACCTTTTTCCTTAAAACATCAAAACACTTCAATCTACTACAGATTTATGAATGGGCTAAAGAAATAGAAGTAAGATTTGGGGATAAAATATTCTATGAAATTCGAAGCGATTTAACATATTTGAGGGTGACAATTTGAAGAATTTCTAAGAAAAGTTGAGCTAATGGAGACAAACGAAGCGGAAACTTGAGAAGAGGAGTGTTTGAGAAAAAAAGTTCAGCTAATGGAGAGAAAGAGTTGTGTGTACTTTTTTATATGATTTTTTCCTTTGTTTTCTTTTTAAAATTTTATGTATGATAAATTAAATTGACTTATTTTGAGCGTCCATGTCACCACAAATTGCATTTAGATGCTACAAATTTGATGTTGCCACTAAAGAATATGGAGCAAAAATTATGGTATTAGTGGGAAGAAATAATTGAAAATTAGCAACAACTATAAGAGGGAAATTAGCATAACTCGTCACTAAATATTTATCTATTGAGACGCCTTCATATGTCGTCACTGGTTATATAACTTTTGTAGCAACAACTATGTTTTCCGCTAAATATTGCCACTATAAATCCTGTTTCGTGTAGTGTGGAGTTTTTCAATTTTGCTGTTGAATTTGATAAATTGATGTTAAATCCAAAGTGTATTTACTTGTAATTTCTTAATTTGATTTTACCCATTACTTAATTCATAGAAAATACATTTTTTTTTTGCTTTTTGTGATGGGTAACTAAAATTCCAAGATCTAGGGGGTGGAATTATGGTGTCGGGTGTTGATTTAATGTAGTATATATTGTGTTATGATTTGTGATATTGATGTTCATACATTGATTTGGGCTAATTCGCATGAGGTGAACCCCAAGACCTAGGGCCACAATTATGGGGTTGGATGTTCATAGATGTGTTTGGGCTAATTAACATGAGGTCAACCCTAAGATCTTGGGTGCAATTATGGAGATTGAGTTTTGATTTAATGTAGTGCATATTGTGTTACGCTTCGTATTCTTGATGTTCATACATAAATATCAACTAATTAGCATCAGTTAATTTATAGTTTAAGGATGCTAACATAGGAGAAGATTAGCCACTACGTCATGAATTTGGTTTAATTAACTTCAGTTAACTTTTTCCAATTTGTTGGTGTTGTTACATGAATTTGGGCTAATTAACATCATGAATTGGGTATTTGGGTCGTAATAGATGGCCGAGACAAGATTAGCCACTACGCAAAATTTTTTTCTCAAAAACACTTTCACCTTCTCCTCTCAGTGGATATTCTTTAAACTTTTGTAACTCTTTCTTCAATTCGATCTATACTCGTAAGTCCATGGTGTTTCATGTCATATCGGCATAGAATTGTCAAAATGAAAATCAAATGAATTGAAGGAAGTATCAACATTTTCATAACTTGAAATCAAGTGAACGAATCCGTTGAAATCAATGTAGGTTGTAATAACCACCCCCTTCATAGAATAATGTACAAAATTATTCTGTGCTATCTTACTCTCCGCTATAATGAATCGACACTATCATAGATGCCACCATCTATTTGTTGATGTTTTTAGTAGAACCTTGTTGATTTTTATATTAAATACATGAATTTGTATGACCTGATGGAGTTGATGGATACTGAATCGCTAATCATCTAGGGAGAGTTTATATGACTTCCAACGTTTCATTTTTATTGATGTGTGTGGAATTTATGTTCACAAGGAAAGTTTAATAAAAAAAAACCTATTAGCATGCCATCGGTTAATATGAGCTAATTTGTGCTCTTCTTTTATATATTAAATGTTGTTTATTATGGGCTGTTTTTTGCTAATTTTCCATAATAGTTAAATATGTATATGTAATTTATTCCAAAAGAACCCCTAAAAACAAGGGCCCAAAAGTTGCAGCCTAAACATCAACCCATCAACCCTTTTTACAATCCCTACTACCCACTTTATTCACTCCCCCCAAAGTCCATTAGGTTTGTTTAGGGTTTTATCCCCTCCCACCAAAGTCGATTTAGATGGTTTAGGGTTTTATCCCCTCCCCCGAAGTCCCTCATAAGTCACAAGTCGTCGGGGCATCTTTCTCCCTCTCTCTTTCTCTCCCCTTTACTTTTATTTTCAAAAAATCTCCATTGTTCTTTATCTATAGATAGAGGTTATCACCCTTTATTCGTGCTATGGCTAAGCCAATCATGTGAAGACTCTCGAGTCCATCAAAAAATCTTAACATTTGAGTTTTAATAGTTATCTTTGATCATTTTCAATGTAGGACATTAAATTCTAGCTCAAAAATTCAAGAACTCTAATTTCAACTATAAATTCTTACTTTATCAAGTTCGTTTTCAGTGTTTTGAGCTACTCTTTAAATTTAATAATTTGGAATCTCCTCTCCAAATCAAAACATTGGTATAACTTTTCTTTGAATTAATTGTGTTGTTTTGTTTTTGAGTAAAGCCAGATTTCAATAGATGTGTAACCTCCCCATGATTCACTGCCATACAAAAAGTTCAGTATCAATATTTCGTTCTTTCTTCAATACGTAGTCGTTTTTACGTATTTGTGTGGTTTATTAAATATACTCAGGTAATGCAAGTTGATGAATTATGCATTTAATCTTACAACATATTATGTATCTTTTTCTTTATCAAAAGTTACACTCTATCTACAACTAATCACTTTTGTATATAAAAATTATGTATTCTTTTTGTTTTGTGTAATATGTGTAACTAACTTGAATGATTTTAGGGCTTAGTTAAGATTACTCTCTCAATAAATTTTTTATTTCAACTAGAAACATACATTTCTTTAAATATAATAACAATGATTTGTTTGAATCTTATTTATAATCAATAAGTATGTTGACTAGCATGAATGATCCTTTAATCAGAAAAAAAACATGACTCACCTTGTTCAATTTCCTTTAATTTATATTTTCATGTACGATGTCATATATATATAGCTCAAAGCCACTGCCCATTTACTTTTAAAAAAATCAAAACTATACTTTACTTCATTTTGATACGGTTTGGTCTTGTTGCTCCATCTTAATTCATGTTGTTTGATATGCTTATATCATATTTTTATATATTATTACTACACGTACACTTAGGGATAAAATGGAATCTTGATTCAAGAATCTTGCAAAAAAGTCGAGTGTGATAGATCCGACATTAAATCAAACCTGCACATGGAGTCACTATGACATTTTACACAATCTGAAACAGCAAGAAAAATAAACGGTACTCACTTGAATTCACTCATGGCTATTTATATTTTTAGTATTTATTTGCTTGCTTAGGTTTCTTTACATGTTGAACTAGCTTGTCTAATAATAAATCGTTATAGTCGCGGTAGAATTTAATAATTTTTTTAAATTATTTAAAAAAGGAATCAACATTTTATTTTAGAACCAAGTTTTACATGCTTGCCTTCTAAAAGCTTACAGACCATGAGAATCATTTTTTTAAAACACTTGACTATTTTATTTCAATAGAAAACAAATGGGTGCAATTATTTTTTCAAATCTTTCTAAGGATAAATTTGTATCTAATTACACATTATTTTTGGTCAAGACATGTAAGCAATTCACCTTTTAGTAAATATTTTTGTACTAATAAAGGATGGTTTGACTTATTATTTTGTTATTTTATAAACTTAACTACATGAAAACTAGTTTATGCAATAACAGTCCGAATGAAGGATCTAATTAACTTATACTAGAAGTACTCATATATATACTATTTATCTACTTAGTGAATTTTGAATCCTAAATATTTTCTTGATAAGGCACTTCTCTTAAATAAATAATAATGTCTTATAAGGTATTTTTTTATTTTAACTTACATCATATTTTTAATCAAATCATATATTTTTATTAACTTAGTTTGTTGGTAACATTTTTTAATATATCTGTCAATGATGCTTAGTCTTGTCCCTTTAGGATAACTTGAACCCTTAATTAGAATCACGTAAGTTATGTACACCATAAATTGAAGTTATTTTTGCATTAATTAACTAAATATTTAAATGTCTTAATTTACCTAAAAAAATAGGTAGAGACTCCTTAAGTTAAAAAATTTAGGAATCATCGATTGTGTACTATTTGACATGAGTTAAAAAGGGGAACTAGAAAAAACTTATTTCGAACATCTCGAGATCCAAACCAAAGGTCATTCTAGAACAAACTCAATTGTTATTACAGAGCTAACCACACTAATGAAATTCTCATATGTGCTCTTTTACCAAGAATATTGACTGAAGTCAAACATTGGCAAAAACCTTTAAAATCAATTTTATGATGACAGAAACTCAAACCGAGGCCCTCATTACTCTTTGTTTATTGATCATAGGTACATTTATAAATTAAATTTATTTTTCTCTATCAAATATGGAACTTGGGACACAAAATGACATTTAGCTTTAAGGAAAGAATTTTTTCTCAAGCTTCGCCCATATCTAATCTCTTCTTTCTAGTTTGATTGTATACTCTTTATGGCATTACTCTACTGTTTGATTTCTTCAGCATATTAATATTCTGATCACAAAAATAATAATGAAATGTTCAACACAAAATGAAGGATAATATGGAACATCAGAGTGTTAGTGAATATCTGAAGTGATTGAAAGTTTCATTTGCATTGATTAGTAGTTATCATGATAAATACTCTTAAGTGTTAACATTAATAGGATTTGAATTTAGTAACCTTCATATCAATTGCCTTTTTTCTTTCTTAATATAGAATCTTTGAATCTATAGAAGATACTTCTATTATTTATATGATCAAAGTACAAGGAAAGCTCTACATAACTATAAATGAAAAAAAGTATTTATTGTGTAAATTATCTAATTACTTGCTCGATTAATGTAATGAATATTTGTCGTGATTGGTACAGTTTTTGCCACGTGACTGGGCAGTTCGGGATTTGAGAGGTTGGAAGAACTTCCTATAGAAATGTGGGGTAAGACTAAATAAGATAATTTGTATGTCTTTCTGTAAGCAATTCTAAAGTTATCTCCTGCCTAAAAACATGACATTCGGTGTACTTTAAATTCCTCATTGAGTCTGATTCCTTACTCGCAATCACTTTATAATCTTATCCTATGACTTGTGTCATCAATCGAGCCTCACAATTCTTTCTCATCATTTTGACATTTCACACATGGAATTTATATGAATTGGAACTTATTGCTTTAAGCTCAATTCAAGGATTAAGAGTATAATGAGAATCTAACTTCTTAAATGTCTGTGTGGCCTATCAATTATATATGTGGTCATTGACAAACCACAATATATTATCCTTTTATAAGAAGCATGAATTCAGTACATGTATATATCATTAAGAAGCTAAATTAAAGGAAAATCTTCACAATTAACTCAACATACTGTGTTTTTCCTTCATAAATAGTGTGGTTATAATTTCTGGATTTGATAGTCAAACAATATATCAATTCTAGTGATCTATGAATTGGTGATAAATATGTCGTTACACTTTTTACTAAAATGTACGGAAATTATTGATATTGAAAAATAAAACTAAAGGAATTGATATTAATGTACTTCTTAAATTTCCATGGAAAAGCTCTGCAGCCTAAAAAACTCGTACAATTTTTTCTCTAAATACACATATGGAAACTTACACAATTTTTCACCCTTAATACCCTAACTGTTCAAGCCCATAGACATTAAACCTTAAATACCCCAATTATTGATGAATCCTCTATTGGAGAGGGATTATTGAGATCTACACCACTACTCCATTATCAATTGAAGATTTGATAACTAGCGATCATCTAGTGAGGACACAGATAAACCAAACTTTTTCAAGTACTTGGCATTATTTGTGCAATTCATAGTGAAAGAGTGATGTTTATATGAGTCCTTTATTCATTTTTCCATACAAATCTGAGTGGACATTCAATGTCTCCTTTCATGGTTTCAGTGGATGGAAGGATCAACAAATAAGATTGAACGAATAGGTTAAAATAATGGAGTCTATCCATAACCATATATTAAAAGCTACATGTATTTATGGATCTATCAAGATGTCAAATTAAATTTTCCAGAAGGATCAAGATTTGATTTTTGTGTTGGTGGAAAGCTTAAGTTGTGAGTCTTACAATTTTAGTTTTTCATGGGGTGAAACTATTATTACTCTTGAATATATGTTGTTTTTAGAGGCTTAGCTATTTTGAGTAACTCTGTTTTGTGCCCCCCTTCAATCCCTTGGGTTGGTAGAGATTGAAGAAAATCTTAAATGTGCGCAAATCAAGCTTATCAGATTGAAGACCAATTTGATTATTATTCTTCAGTTTGATAAGCTCCCTTTGCGCATTTTTCAAGATATTCTCAATCTCTACCATCTAAGAGGATTGATGGAGGTACAAAATAGAGTCACCCAAAATAGAGAAGACTTCCAAAATAATCATATCTTCAAGAGTAACAGTGGCTTCACTCACATAAACACAAAAATGTTAGTCTCACAACACTACCTTTCTACAAACCAAAAAATCAAAGGTTGATCTGTTTGGACTCTATAACCTGAACTCTTGATAGCTCAATAAATCCATGAAACTTTCCATACAAGGTGATGAATAGACTCAATCATTCAACTCGTTCTTATAAATTTATTTGTTGATCACTCCATTAATTGCAATCATTAAAGCAGTCACTCAGATTCAAGTTTATTTGTTGATCTCTTCTTTCATGAGTTTTTTCTGAACCCCAACACGACGAGTATTAAAGATCTTGAAGCATTCTTTAACAAATTCCGTTAAGCATATTTTTCAAATAAAGAACCTAATCCCTTACTTAAGCACTTAGAATGTTTGTCTCAATATGTCCTAATCTAAAAATAAACTCTTGTCGCCAACCCTAGAGTTAATATTACCCTCCTCTGCAAATTTTATGTTGTAATAGAATTCTCTAACCTCTTCCTTATGTAGAACTTGAGATTTTGTTTGAAACAAGTGACTCCATGACTGAATTTTCCATAAGATCATACAAGGAGTCCATCCCTGGCTTGTGGATGATATCAAGGTCAAAAACCCTTCCACCCAAAACAATATGTAAACACAGATTGCATATGATGGTCTGCTTTTTTACTGCATGGTTATCCTTGTTCCTTGTAAGACCTCTTATCGGTAATGATGTTTGCTGATCAAGAGAGATATCTCTCTTTATCTTGGATGACTCCCTTCTCTTTTGTAAATCTCTACCATTCTAATTTTTAGAATCAACCTTCTTGGCCACATATTTTTTAGACATTCATTTACTCTTTCCCTTACTAGCCCGGTTCATTTGTTTTTCCCTTTTTACTTCAGAAACTTCTCCCACACCTTCATGAACAGAACCTTCAATGGGGACATCCATCACATAAGTAGTAGGAATCTCAAAGAGTGCATCACCAGATTTCTTTTTCCTGTGATTTTTGGCAGCTGTTGTTGCTTGCACAGGATTTCATAGAATCTCCCATCAATTTCTTTGAATCTAATCTAGTGAAAGGACTTCTCTTAAGTTTCTCTTCAATGACCTTGTCCTCTCTTTTTATGGATATAGGAACCATTTTCCTTAGAAAAAACCACATGAGAGGGTGATTACCTCATCATTTCAGTATAATAGGATGACAGGTAGCCACTAATCGCAAGGGTTTGGTCGAAACTAGTTGAGAGCCCCCAAGAAAGTCTACCACAAGATGTTCTTCTTGTTAATTCATTACCCCTCACCTCATCTATGGTGATTCTCGATAACTAAGGTTTCACTGGCTTTGAAAATATTAGACTAAGACAACTTATTCTTGGGAAGATCTCTCTCAAACCAATGGTAAGATAACATGGAAGAATAGGGACGAGGTTGATGTGACGGTGCTGGGTTGTTGAGGTCAAAGAGAGACAACTACTAAAAGTCCTGGTATCACAAATGCAAACTAGAGAGATGATCGACATTTTGGAAGGATACATAGCATCAGAAGATGTGTAAAATTCCACTAGGTCTTTTTCATTTAGTGAGTGTAGAATTTTCTTTGAACAATATGCAGATTGAGACATTTTGTTTGAGAACAGAATAGGAAGAGTATCAAAGAGAAAGTTATATTGAAATGGAGATGGGGATTTTGGAAAAAAAGTTAGAGAGAATGAGGTTTGAAAATGGGGATATGGAGTGAAAAAGGTCATATAAAAAGAACTTGAAATGATGTGTTAGGTCCTTCAGTAGACGCGTCACTTGGACTTAAAAATATGGGACAACACTCAGAAGGGACGATGACAAACACATGGAGATCTCAACAGTTCAAACAAAATGTAAAGAGTGCTAACCTTGAGAGGGACCAAGTCCTCCTCTATATGTAAGATTTGATTCCTGAATAAAATTGATTCTTTGCTTGGTTATTTCCATGAGTGTATACCTGCAACAGGTACATTATTGATATGACTTAAGAAACATGTTACGAGTAACGGGTATACCTGCTCTCCAAATCATAGACAAAACAAGAATTGGATGCATTACTAGGTCAATGCATGTTCATCATCCCCATCTTCAACAATTTACTCTCAAATTAATCCTTCCTAAGTGCTTTTTTGAAGGTACTCACAATTTGATCTTCCATTTTGAAGTATTACATGCTGATGTTCCCCTTTTCAGCATTGTCTCCTAGGAAAGAGTGCATGACATAAATGTGCTTTGTTCTTTTATGTTGGACTGAATTCTTTCCCATCTTGACTACAATGATATTGTAATGAGGGAAAATATAAGGATCTGAACTCCAAAATCCTTCATTTATTGATTGATCTAGAGGAATTGAGATTAAAAAGATGCAACAACTACATAGAAAAACTCAAATGTTGAGGGAGCTAATGAATTTTGTTTCTTGGTTCCCAAGAGTTGAGTTATTATCTAAGAAAATGAGCTATTTCAGAAGTGCTCATCCTGTCATCTTGATATAGTGAAAATTCAGCATCTTTACCCTACCAGTTTAAAGGAGTGACCTGCTTGAATAAAAAAGGATCAGAGCGTATATCTTCTTTTGTTGCCGCACATGTCATTCCCGTTGACATGCTTGGAATCATGCACACATTCCTAAACATAAGACAATGTTAGGTTTAATTGTTTTTATGTACAATAGTGATCAAGTAATGTCTCTATACATGGTTTGATTTACTAGTGGATCAACCTCATGTTCTCCCATTTTTGACTTTGTACCCTTATAGGCTTGGGGTCCACTATGTGAAACTTCTTTAGCAGCCCTTTTGTGTACTTCTCTTGAAAGATTGAGGTCCTAGTTGAGGTTTGCCTGATCTTTAGACCTAGAAAGAAGTTCAGCTCCCCCATCATGCTCATATTTAGTCCATTCCCCATTAGAGTAAAAAATTCTTCACCCAGATATACAGAGGTAGGTTCGAAGATGATATCATCCACATACACTTGGATGCTGAGCAAATTTTATTCCCTTTTCATTAGAATAAAGGTGTTGTCTGTCTTGCTCCTCTTGAACCCATTCTGTAGAATGATTTAGAAAGACTTTCATAACATGCTCTAGGTGTCTTGTTCAAGCCGTACACGGCCTTGTTGAGTTTGAATACATGATCTGGGGAATCAACATCCTCAAAATCCAGGTGGTTGTTTCACATATACTTCTTCCTTTACATCTTTATTCAATGAGGCACTTTTGATATCCATTTGCAAGAGCTTGAACCCCATGAATGTTGCAAAGGTTATAAGGATTCTGATATCCTCCATTCAAGCAAAAGGGGAAAATGTCTCATCATAGTCTATGCCTTCCTCTTGATTATAGCCTTGGAAATAATGTCTGGACTTATTCCTTGTGATAACTCTATTTTATTCAAGCTTGTTCCTGAATACACACCTGGTTCCTATCTGGTTTTGTTTCCAGGTCTTGGGACCAAGTACAACACATTGCTTTGCTCGAACTGGTGAAGTTTATATTGCACTAACCTGACCCAGTCAGCACCCTTCAAGGCTTATTTCAAATATATAGGCCCAATATTAGAGATGAAGGCTGAGAATGCAACTATATTTCTTATTTTGGACCTGGTTTGCATTTCACAATTCAATAAGGAAATGAGATTTTCAAGAGGGTGAGATGATCTATACTTCCACCCTGGTTTAAAGGCCAAGGGTTTTGGTTGATCCATTTGTCCTTATTTATCTTTAGAATAATAATTTTCATAAGAATGAGTTTCCTCTTGACTTGCATCATGAGACGAAACAGGTCCCACAGCTGACTGATCTCCTCCTTCATGTTCTCAATGCACTAGGATAAGAACCATTGAATTGAAGAATTCCTTCATCTTCTGTCCTACTAACTTCACTATTCTAGATTTTGAAAAGCTCATTGAAATCATCATTGTCCTTCATCTCCAGGTTCTTCAAATCACCACTTTCATTGAAGATTATATGAACGCTTTTATAAATGCATAGTGTTCTTTTGTTGAAAACTCTTTAAGCTATGCTTGATGATGAAAATCCAACAAGACACCTTCATCACTTTTGTGTGCAAACTTTCCGAGATCATCCTTGCCATTTTTCAGCACAAAACACTTGCATCGAAAGGACCTTAGGTAAATTATCTTTGGTTTTGTTGTTATGCAATTCATATAGTGTTTTCTTCAAGACAGACTTGATCAAGCATATGCAAGTCATATAACACGCAGTATTGGCAACTTCAGTCCAAAGGTTTTGATAAAGACTCAATGATCATGGTTTTGTCACTATCTACCAGAGTTCTATTCTTCATTTACACCACAAAGTTTTGTAGAGGTGTTCTGGGTGTTGGGAAGTTATGATTAATACCATTATATACACAAAAGACATCAAGCTTCGCATTTTCAAACTCAAATCCATGGTCGGACTTGATCCTAGAAATCAAGCTATTAAGATTAGTTTGGATAATTTAAAAAAAATATCATCAACACATCAATTATCTCAGAATTCAACTTGAGAAACATAGTTCACGTGAATCTTGTGTATTCATCCATAATCACCAGGATGTACGTTTTTCAACTTTGACATTAGATTATCACAGGCCCACACAAATCCATATGTATTAACACGAAAACCCTTGAAGAACTTACTTGCTTCTTTGATTTGAATAATGATCTTGTTTTTTCCCTTTGATAGATGCATCACACACTTTGTTGTCACTTAACTTCAATTTTAGCAGACCACAGACCAGGTTCGTGGAGACAAGTTTGTTCAATAGAGAATATCTCATATGACCTAGCCTCCTATGCCATAAGTTAAACATTTTCACTTTGAGCATTTATGCATGCTAGATAGTCTCCATGAGTTGTTTCTAGTTCTGTGACATACATGTTTTTCTTCGTCCTTGCCATCAGGATCACTTTCTTAATAGAAAAGATGGTAAAAATGAATTTGTCTCATTAAAACTCAACTTAATTTCCCTTATCAGATATCTGGGAAACACGAAGAAGCTGTATTTTTACCCCCTCACATAGTACACATTTTCAATGGAATCTTCAAGAGATTTCTAAATTGTACCAACTCCCAGAATGGAACCCTTTTTTCCATCACCAAAAGAGATACCTCCACCATGAAGTGCCTTGAGTAAAAGGAAATTTTTGGTGTTTCCATTCATGTGCTTCGAGCAACAAATTAACGAACCAACATTGAGTGCTACTTCTTTCACTCCCCTACAACAAAGATCACTTATTTGACTTGGGAGTCAACTTCAATTTGAGTTCCAATAAGCTGATAAGGGTGAAATAAGTGTTTTTATTACCCAATGTGGTTGGCTATTTCTTTTCATGTTCTAGGTCATACAAATGGGAACAAGTTTCCTTTTTTATAGATATTTTATGTCTAGAGTAGACTAAAATTTTTCTTTTGTAGATTCTAGCAACAATAATCTCTTTTTAGATGACCATTTCGACCGCAATGAAGACTTAATAAATTATCTGACATAGAAATATATTTAATATGAGATTCTTTTGTAGTTTGTTTGATTGGTGATGTTGTAAAGCATCTTGGTGGAGCTGGTCCATTTTAGAGAAGTTTGGACTTCTTCTTTAAGACGGACCATGTCCGTTTCAATCTGATAGTTTCTTTTCAAGGCTATAGTAATTCTGGTCTAAACACTATTAAGACTAACTTCTCTGTTTGCAAGCTAGTAGCCTCCCCCTTTCTTTTCCCAGATTTCTCAATCATTAGACTCAATGGTTCCTTAAGTTCAAGGTTTTTAAACTCTAGAACAACTACTTGTTCCTCAATAACTGACATGTGCACAATCATCAATGTTCTTTATTCACTTAAACTATCAAGACTGGTGTTCATAGAGTCTTTTTCTGTGGTTAAATCCATGATAGAGTCGATCATAGCATTTGCTAGATTTCTCAACCTTGTAAAAGAATAAGTATTCAAGTTTTGTTTAATTTCAAGGATGGTTTCCTTTCTTCACAGTCCTCTCATATTATTTCACCATGAGGAAAAACAACACATCAAATAGGTTAGCATCATCTTTAAAAACAAAAATAGATGCATCATCAAGACATTACGATTCTCCTCACTCACTTGATGAATCCCCCATACAGCATGAGCGTTCTTCACGACGCAGTCAGCTGCAAATTTTCTTACCTTTTATCAAGTACAAGGTACCTTCTCTTATCTTTATCACCTGCGGGTATTTTCTACTCTTTGTTTTCAGCTTTAAGCATTGTGCAGTCTCTAATGAAGTGCGCTGCCTTTCCGCACTTGTAACATAGATCTCTTGCGGTTGGAGCCGGACCTCTTTTTATGAACCCTCCATGCTTTCTCACAATTTTCTAAAATATCTTGGTGAAATTGGAATTGTCATCCTCTTTGCTAGAAAGTTCTTCAAGTGTGATATTGAGAACTAGAGACTTGTCTTTCTTAGATCCCTTCATTGAGATGTCATGATTTCTATTCATTTCTTGAGTTTTAAGATTTCTAATTACAGCATCCATTGCCAAAACCTTCAGAACCTTAGCTTGAGGCATAACATCCATTTTCCTTGCACATGACTTAAGATGAATTTTAAGAGCCTTCCTCACTTGCTTACTGGTGTTGATCGGTTCTCACAAGATTCATAGCAACTTAATTATGGAGGAATGTTTTGTATTCACCTAATGAATAGTTTCCCCTTCCTTCA
Organism: Solanum lycopersicum; assembly: GCF_036512215.1. NCBI lineage: Eukaryota > Viridiplantae > Streptophyta > Magnoliopsida > Solanales > Solanaceae > Solanum > Solanum lycopersicum. The sequence continues at coordinate 16,175,220 of NC_090800.1, forward strand.
TTCTGAAAGTTTTCATATTTGGTGGTCATGATGTCCACCTTCAATTCCTTCACCTGCTATGTACCATCATGAGTAGTCCTTAGAGAGTCCCTGATTTCATTTTCCGATTCACACGTAGAGATCTAATTGTATTCTTAACCACTTATGCAACACACCAACAATTTTTTATCTTTGTAGAATTTCTCGATCTTCTTTAGGTCCGCTTTGTTAACTGTTGTAGAGTCTGTGGAACAACTTTTGTTATTTCACAATCCTTCATTTTAGTGGTTGGAATGAAGGGTCCATTTAAAACTATGTCCAATAATTCTCTGTTTTCAGTCATTATATGGTCGTGCATCCTTGTTTTCCACCAGCTTTGAACTGGTCATTTAAACGAGTTGGTCGTGTTGATGATTGTCCTTATTCTAGGTTCAATGGATAACCTATTCTTTTACACGATTATATTTCTTGGCGTTAACCAGCTAGAGAGAACTTGCTCTGATAACAATTGATAGAATGCATACGTCCACTATCATTCAACGGTAAATGTCCCCTGACTAATATAGAATGATAAAAAAGAGTAAATAACGATAAGAACATAACACAAGCAATTTACGAGGAAACCACCTTTCTCAAGGGAATAAAATCATGACCTATTACACAAAATTTTCAATTGTTTCACTTATCTTCTTTAAGAAAAAGTTAACCACGGTTGCAAAGAATGTGAGAAAATCTATTAATATCACGACCAAGTAAAAAATCTAAAACTTGAAGATCCTAAGAAGATGTCACTCTCCCCGTTAAGCTATCACATTAGACAACTTAGACTTCCACTAAGCAACGAACAAGCTGCCCACTAAACCACCACACTCTTGATGAATCAAACTTTGATTGAAAAGAACATAATGATACTCTTTAAATCAGTTAGACTAAACTGATTTAGAATCTTTCACCAAACACAATAGTTGAATACTTTAGATTTAGAAACAGATTTAAAATGTTCTTGTAGAAGAAATGATCCTAAGACAACTAAGATTACATCTCAATCAGGTCGTTGTTAATCTTGAAGATGATTCTTTAGTTTAATATTAACCTTTGCAAGAGTTCTTGAGAATTATTAAGTTGCAAAAACAAAGGTTATGACTACTAGACATAATCTTTATAAATAATAGTGATTATAACCTTCGAGGTTTCTGCCCTTTCTGCCACAGTTGGAGAGTGTGCACCAACAAATTGTACTTTTTCTAGCCGGGTAGTTGAGTATGAATTCGCACAAGGTATTACGTCCCTGGGTTTGTCAAATAATCAAAACTACAAATAATTGTTCATTTAATTGAAGACTATAAGTTATATATTATGGTGATCGAAAGTGAATCTTACATAAAAAGTAAGTTCCTTTCGAAACATTTTATAACAATTGCTGAAATATGATACAACTACATTAGTTGCTGAAAGTTTCATTAGAATTGTGAAAAATAAAACTTTTCCCTTGTTGGTGTATTGAGACTTCGAGTTGTTACCTATATATTTATTTTAGTATTTTTCCACATTTATTGATTTAAGTTGTTTTGAGACATTATGTGTTTATTTTGGTATTTGGAGTCTTCATTTTACTTGAATAAATCTTCCGCTAAATAGTCTATCAGACTAAGGGTTTTCTTGGGGGCTACCAATTATTCTTGAGTGTCGGCCACATCCATGGTGTAGGCTTAGGAAGTGACAGTTATGTTTGGATATTGAACCTAAGACAAAAGAATAAATTGGTTGTGAGGAAAATAAGGAGGAATAAAGCCAAGTGAAGAGCAAAGAAAAATTAAATGAGACTCAACTTTGGAGTTTGTTACAAAAATCTCTACTTAAATAAATAATATTATTTACTATAACATAAATTTTTTGAATTGATAATCACGTGCGACGCACGTGTCAAATTACGTGATGAAAGAAATGGTATTCCAAATAAATTGAGTGAAAAATCAAAGTTTCAGTTCTCAAATGAAAAATAATGAAAAGAACTTGAGAAGAGGAGAAGATGACTACAACAATGCTTTGTGAAGATAAAGTCATTGAGACAACTTGATCATACTTTAGTCTTATCCCCTTTACAAGCGTAAAACTGCCCTGAGTTCTTACATGAACTACGATGTACGATGACTAAAAATATGGGCAAACCTATAGGACAAAGCTTGCATGTGTTTCTCTTTTGCGAGAGTGAGAGTTGCATTAATTTCTAATATCTTTGTTGATTTTCATTGTGAGAGAATAAAAGAATTATTGAGGTTGAGTCACTTGAATGCATTTATTGAAAGACAGTGCACAACACTTGTGCCTATTGAAAAAGGTTTTCTAAGTCCAATATTGATGGCGATGTCCCTAAGAATAAAGTTTACCTTGCCGAACGTTGCAAAAATGACAACACAAAGAGAAAAAAATGAATGATTAAGAGGTGAAGTAAAGTGGTAATAAATAATTTAGTAAATGTGAAAGGCAGACCCAAACGAGTTTGCAAATGGAGCTTCAAACATATAACACGTAGATCATGGAAAAGTGAGGTGAAGAACAAGATAAGATTAACCAAATGAGCTCGGGTAGCCCGACTTATTTCGCCAAATAAACTGCACATTGAGATTTTAGATAAATTTTAGAAAACTATAAATAGCACGAATGAGAGTGAAATAAGACAGTTCTTAGAATTATAAAGACTAAGAAATATTTGAATTTTGAGAGAATACTTGACCTTTGTGAAGAACACATCCTAGCTTTTGGAGTTCTTCATCTTTGCTCTTGAATTTGATAAATTAGAGTTGAATCCAAAATTGGTTTATTTGTAATTTCTTAATGTCATGTTGCCCATTGTTTATTTCATGGATAAATCCCCCAGATATAGGGGATTAATTATTGGGTTGGGTGTTGATTTATAGTAGTATTTATTATGTTATGCTTCGTATTTTTGATGTTCATACATGAATTTAGGCTAATTTGCATGAGGTCAACCCAAGAACTAGGGGTATTATTATGGGGTTGGATGTTCATACTTGAATTTTAGCGGATTAGCATGAGGCCAACCCTATAATCTAGGGGTTCAATTATGGGGATTGGGTGTTGATGTAATATTGTGCGTATTGTGTTATGCTTCGTGTTGTTGATGTTCATACATGAACTTGGGCTAGTTAACATGGGGTTAATTTTTAGGTTACGGTTCCTAACTTATTTCCTACTTATGATTTCTGGTCTATGCTTGAACGATACTGATTAGAATGAGTAATTAGTCAAATACTAGAAATTTAGGTTTGATATCTGTAACTTGCTTGAAAATAAAGGTAGTGGGTTCGATATATTTTCACTATTTATGGATCAATAAAGAGAATAAACTAAGATCTTATATTGTTGATATTGTCATTTAGATGAGACATAAATAAGATAGATTCCTATAGGTTGACAGATGATTAGAGTCATTGAAGATGACCGAGCTTATCCATGAATGATCATCACTGTAGAGTATCACAATTACCGATATGTGACATCTATTTCTCATCCCCTCACCTCTATATTGCTTGTTAACTCTTGAATTCTCCAAAGTATTAGTTTAATTTTGACAATTGATAACCAAATATTTTTATTAGATTGGTGGAATCATCCATCCAACTGTTCTTACTATTACATATGAGCAATTTCACAATCTAGATTTCCTGATAAGAATTCTATACGACATATCATTTTCTATGGGATTCGATCCTATTTCGTCGTTGGGGTTTTATTGGCCAAAACAGTTGTCCTTTTCAATTTGTTTTGAAGAGAATATTTGAGAATTCTCACCATGTTGTGGGTTTATTCTATGATATACTAGTGATGTCTCAGACTTAATGTGTTGTGATTTTTTTATGTCTATGATGTAGTTTGGATGGAGGAGGTCCTTATTGATTGGAATAGAAGACTTGGGTCTAAAAGGATGAGGCATTTTTTAAGTTGTTGTGCTACTTGTTTCCCCTTCTATTTTATCTCCCTACTTTTGCAACTTTAAGGCATTACTAGAGGTTATGTACCATCTTGGTATTGGATTGATTCATGATTGAAGCATTTTGTGATATCATTGAGAGTGTATATCGATCCATGGTTTATTGAAACCTACATTACACTCTCTTTGGACCAATATTCTCTTTGACATTCTTTCTAGCTAGAGAGGTGATGCCCACAGGAGTAGACTAGTTCGGCGGCCTAGATATCTAAGATCCTCAACGGAGTTGACACGCCCCTAGTCATTCTTTATAGTTGGGTGATTTATACTCATAAGAGTGGACCGTATGATTGGGAGACTAGGTTTGATTGTCACTTTTGCTAGCGGGGCTGGGAGTTGACTAGTTGGGTTGATTGTCATTCTTCCTAGTTGGGAAATGAGTTTACTGGTTCTTGGTTACTTTGTCTTGGAACTTGGAAAATTTTTATGGATTCTTATAGTTTTATTATTTTTTCTTATACACTTAGTTATTCTTTGTACCTTTTAGGCTTATGGGGCTCTACACGGATTCTTTTAAACATGTGCACGAGTTTATCTTTTGGGAATGTGGGAATCCAATCCTATTTTGTTTAGAAATACTTAGATTTACTTTTGGTATACTCGTGTGCATTATATTCATATCTGCCTTGAAAATACTTAGATTTACACTGTCCTTCTAACACCTAAGAAATTTTTTTTAACTAAGACTCGAATCGCTTTTTGTAGCGCGTGAGATTATACAAAGGAATTAAAAATTTCTTAAGTGTAAAGGTAATTATATATAGCACCTTGAGATCCAAAAAGAACTTAATTGGAAATAGGATAATCTGAATTTTTGCAAGTTATGCTTAAGTTATGAGTTTTTGAGCAACTTCAAATGATAATAATTATTAGTACAGGATGATTTAGGTTTTCCATAAGATATAAAATTAAATATATTTGAATTATATTTTCAACGCTGCTGAGTTTTGTATGTTTTGAGGTCGGATGAGTGAGATATGCCCTTTTGAAGTTGCACTATCCAATTAAGTAAAGTTACCAAAAAATATGAGAGGTATTTGAAAGCAATAAGATTTAAGTAGTAAAGTTTTAGGTGTATAAACATATTATAATCAGTTTCTTTCATCCCAAAATGTGTGTAGGGTTTTAAAGGGTAGATTCAAGAGGAGAAAAGAGGAAAGGATCAAGGCGTTCGTTTAGGTTCTTGAGTATTGTTGCAGATTTGCGCCATGGGTTTGACCCCTAGGGGTTATGTAAGCTTCCATAGTGTTGCGTTTGTTCACTCATACGGCAGTCATTATTTATTTGGCATAATTTAGTTCTTGAAATTTAAGTATTTAAGTTGTTCATGAGTTCTTGATAAGTGTTCTTGAAGTTTCATTATGGATTAAGTTTGTATGTTAGATTCTACTAGGGTGAACATGTAACAATCATATCTCTTAGAATATAAAGATTTATGTGAGACATAACGTATTCCAATTAAAGTTTCTTGAATCTACTTTCCAACTTCTTCAATTTCTTGACTAATTAAAGGCTCAAAACTATCACATTTTCATATTTTAACTGTCATTCTCTTTTTTCTCTTAAAGCCTAAGGAAAAATAAAAGTAGAAGCCTCCATTCAAGATTTTTTCAAGATTCTTCTTCAAGAAATTTCAAGAAAATAATTTAAGAATCTCAAGAAAGGTTTTATTGATTACAAGCAAGGATTTCAAGGATCTTAATCATGCTTTGCTTCAAGATTCTTCAAGAACCTTATTCTTCCAGGTACAAGACTATCATAGTTTTGGACTTGTTCGTCCTCGTTCCCTACATATAATTTCAAATATGTAAAATAGAAATCTTGGATCTTATCCCTAGATTTGAGTATTCTTGAGATAAGTTAATTTGAGTTCTTGACCTCATAGTTCATTCCCATCATTTCTCCTAATTATTGAGTTTTAAACTGTTTTTGAGGAAGTAAGTATGAGAATGAGAAGGGTTGTACATATGATTTCCATATTGTTATTTACACCCTCAATTCGAGTTATTCATGCCCAGAAATTTCGTATAAATTCCATAAGTTGAGTATCTTTGAGAGGATTAGTATATTCAAGTTATAATTCTTGACTATTGAGTTTCCAAAACTTTTGAGATTATTTTCCTATTCATGGACAACTATATGTTCCCATGAAGCCCTTGAGTTGAGTACTTTCTCTCCATAATTCCTCATGAACCCTATGAGTCGAGCAGTCTTGAGATGAGATCTATCATTAACATTCATGAGCTGAGACATTCATGTCCATAATTCCATTAGAACCCTATAGTTTGAGTAGTAAAGTTATAGAAGCTTTTTAAATCCAATAGTTGAGTTCTTAAATAGAGTATTGAGAAAGTAAAGATAAGTTAAAAAAAGATTTTCTAAAGCCTGATTAGTATAAAAATTGAGTTTGTCATCAAATGTATAAGTACTATGGTATTAGATATACAATCAGTGTTTATGAAGTATTACTTTTCCAGTTATCAATGATCATATTATAATATAAATTTAAAGTATTTTTAAGAAAGGGTAGAGTTGAGTTCAATTTATTTAAAATGATATATGGGAACTAAGTATTCCCAAGAGAAAATTTTAACACTAAAAATGAGAGGAAACTGAGATTTCTAAAAGAGTTTTGAGCATTTTGGGTACCATCTCTTTTCAGAAAAAGATTTTTGAATAATCATCTCAAAAAAAACAAAAAGTTATGTTCTAAACATAGGATCTAGTGAGTTTAGATAAACTTACAACCTCTATAAACCATATGTAAAATGTGGGTAGAAAGGGACATACTTTTTAGATGATTCCTTAATGTTTTTTTAGCGTAGACTAGTGGTTCCACTTAGTGAGTAGGCCTTATATAATGACAAAGTATATGACAATTCTGACACTGTGGACGAGACGTTGTATCATTATATAGGTCATAGTGTTTGTTATCGATTAGATAAACTCCCACAAAAATATTTGTACTTTTATATAAATAGATATTTACTTAGTGTTTTAATGTACAAATAGAGTTGATGTTGTATCCTTGCATATAAACTAAGTATATTTTATTGTTAAGTACATTGATTTTCAATCTACTATTTTAAAAGCTTTCCATATATATTGCATCATTTAAGGTTAGTTTATCCTTGAGTATCTTGAGTTGCGTACTTTTAAGTTGAGTTTCATATATTTGATTTGAGTATCTTATTCTTGAGTTGAGTTGAGCGAGTTTAGAAGAGGTATGTATGTTTCTTTTTATCTAGTTTACGTCTGTGTTTATGGTTTACAATTCCCCCTTTATGTGCGTAGATTCAACGTATTAAGGCATTAGGGAACCATTTCATGATGCAGATACAGGCATTCTTCGTGATCAACATGTGCTTCGTTGATACCATTTGGAGTTCGAGTTAGCTATGGTGAGATTCTTTGCTCCCAGAGGGTTCCACTTGTACCTTGAGTTATATCAATTGTTAGGATATCGTGGGTCTTCTCCCGAGTTCCATCATTTCCAGTTAGAGGCTTCATTGACAGACTGTAGATTTTAAGAATATCTGTTTATTAATTTTATTAAATGGTTTAAAGACTGAAGTTTCCTATGTAATTGCGAGTTGAGTATTTATCTTATTCATAGTTTTTTATTTGAGTGAAAGCTTTGTATTTGAGTTTCATGAGATTCTATTTAATTTTTAAGCTTTATATGCTTGATTTAGTCTTCCGCTTGTATTTAGATAGGACGAAGGTTCGCTTGGAGACCAGCTATATTTCACGATTGCCGGCCACGTCTAGGGTGTAGGATAAGGTCATGACAGTAATACTTTTTTTTATGTATGTCTTAGTGTAAGCTACAAGCAATAATCGTTCTATCTGTCTTTTGCAACTTCTAAATATTAAAGACGAGTGAGAGCTTCGTGTCTTTGACCAACATGTCTCCTTTTGTGCATATGTTAATTTTTCTTTTGCCTTTGAGATGACTTTTTATGGTCCACTTGTGAGACTAGTATTTATCAGATAAGATAACTCTTTACGCATGACTTCCAGGTTCTGGAAGAGTTTCCTTTGTATATACTTTTTGGTTTACTTTCTGTTTTTTTTGTCTTTTCTTAGCTTTAGTATTACTATGTGTAGTTCCATTCTAATACCAACTACTGCTCATTCTTGATGTGAGTCTTGTTACCTAGTAGTGGGCTTTAGCAAGTGTCATCATAAATTTGTTAGTCGAGTCGTGATTGATTGTCGAGAACACATTAGACACTACGTAAATTTTTTCCCCGAAAACTCTTTAATTGTCTAGAATACTCTCGATACCCAATTTTTACCTTGCTTTCATTAAATTACAATTAATTGATCTTCTATGTTATTAAAAAAATATAATGTTATCTATCATTAATAATATCATTATGATACTATCGGTGTTACATTAAAAGAATCATATCATATATTTATATAAAAGAGAATTCTAGGCTCGCCTATGCAGCACAATTACAAGCAAGAATTTCATTAGAAATTAATTTATTTCCAAAAGAAGCCTTTATTTTTTCATGAAAATATGTGACATTTATGAATAGTTGGGACATTAATGAAGAGTTGTGACTTTTATCAGAAGTTTTAACTTTATTGAAAAGTTGTGACTTTAATGAAGAGTTGCGACGTCTTTCAAAAGTTGTGACTGTATGAAAAGTTGCGGCTTTAATGAAAAGTTGTGACTTTAATGAAAAGGTGTGACTTTATGAAAAGTTGCGACTTTTATGAAAAGTTGCGACTTTTATGAAAGGTTGTGAACTTTCTGAAGGGTTGCAACTTTTATAAATTGTTGTAACCTTTGTGATAAGTCACGACAAACATTTGTTTGCACTACCCTTTTTTGTCGATAAATAGAGGGATTTTCTCTTATTTTAAAAAAATCGATCTTCTTCTTGTACTTCCACAAAATTAAATATTCGTTGGATTTTCTGTAGTGGAGTAACTTACTGATACTGTTGTTTTAAGGGATATTATGCATTCAGTAGAGTCGATTTTTTTCTTTCTATTGCATTCTATTTTTATATATCCTGGTATATTTTTTACACTCATTAACTTATGCATATTATATTATTTATTGTTTTTTGTACACGTTTTAAACAATGTTGTTGATGTTTTTACAAAGTTATTGTCTCCGATTATATTGAACATATACACTTATAGTACGTATATTCATTGTGCACAAAATAATTATTGTACTCAGCTCAAAGAGTTCATGTTTTGATATTCTATATTACATTCTATAACTTAAAAGTACTATATATAAACTTAAATATTATCTATTTTTACATAGATATGTAATTTCTCACTTATCAATAGAAGAAATTCATCATGCAAATTTAAAAGTTTTAATTGCTTTCATGTTCAAGCGTAATTTCTTTTTTGAATATGTTAACAAACTTTTGAATTTTCACCTAGACATATATCACAATTGTATAATCTGAGCATATTAAATGATTCTTTTATAATGAAATGACTTTGTATATATATTCATATTTTCTTTTTTATTTTGCTTTTAATGTTAATTAAATAACCAATAATTAATTATTTCATGAATAATTCATTCATTAGAGGTTCTTGGGTTATGTGATAATGACAAATAATAAAATTCAGGTTGGAATATTGCTAATATTTTTTTATGAATCTATTTTCCATTATTTATAATGTATGAATATCAGTAAAAAAATTATTTTCAATTTTAATGCAATAATTATTTATGTCAGCGCGACGCGCGGACAAGTTACATAGTTACTAATAAGATACATTTTTTCTTAAGAAAGTCAATTCTATCACTTTATGTTTCATTTTATTTCAAATTTCATACTAACTCAAATAATGCAAATCATCAAGGAAAATTTTAAATATTATACTTATACATACAAATGATATATTACAGTAGTTATTAAATTACTAGCTCAAATGAATTGATTTAAATAACGAAATGACACAAAAATACTTCAATTATTTGGCTACCAAATCATGACTCAGATCTGCAAATGAACACCTAAAAACAAAGGCCCAAATGCAGCAGACAAAACATCAACCCATCAGCCCTCTTCACAATCCCTATTTCCCACTTTATCCTCATAAAACTACCTGATAATACCAATTTTCTTTTAGATTTTTTAGGGTTTTAGCCCCCCCCCCCCCTCCGACTAAAGTCCCTCAGAAGACATAAGCCGTCGGAGCCCCTCCCTTTCTCTCCCCCCTTTCGTTTTAAAAAAATCTCCATTGTTCTTTAGCTGATTGTAGAGGTTTTCACTCTTTATTTATGATGTGGCTATGTCAATCACGTGAAGACTGTCGAGTACATCAAAAGTTCCATCGTTTGAGCTTTAGTGGTTATCTTTGACCTATTTCAAAATATGAAATTAAAATTTCTGCTCAACAATTCAAGGAGTCTTATTTCTACTATAAATGCCTATTTTCAAGTTCGTTTTCAGAGATTTTTTGTGATACTCTTTTACACATACAAATTTGGTTGCCCCTCATCCTTTGTTGGTACTGAGTTTTTGAGTTGCATCTCCTTTTCAAATTTTCAAAACATAAACATTTTTATTCTTTTGATTAATCATGTTGTTTTGTTTGTGAGTAAGTCAGAATTAAATAGATCTAGAACTTCGCCATGGTTCACTTCCATATAAAAGGTTAGTATGAATATTCTATTCTTTCTTCGATACGTAGTATTTTTTACGTACTTGTGTGGTTTATTAAAAACAAAAATATATAATACAAGTTGATGAATTATGCATTTTAACTTTTAACATATGATAAATCTTTTTCTATATCAGAAGTGAAATTCTATCTGAATTAATAATTTTTGTATATAGAAATCATGTATTTCTTTTGTTTGATGTCATATGTGTATTTAAATTGAATTATTTTAGGGCTTAGTTAAGATTACCCTCTCCATGAGAATTTTATATTTATTATAAACATACATTTTTTTCAATATAATAAAGCATTATTTGTTTATATCATTTTAGAAATCAAGATTTATGTTTGAACTAGCATGAATGATCCTTTAATCAGAAAAAAAAAGCATGACTCACCATGTTCAATTTCCTTTAATCAAAACTATACTTTACTTCATTTTTATATGGTTTTGTTTGTTGCTTCCTGTTAATTTATATTGTTTGATTTCACTATATCATTTTTTTTGATATTGTGTTTTGGTTTGAATTCACTTTTACAAAACATAGTTTTTCTAAATTTTTTGCTCTATTTTATTTCTACATGTACACTTTGGGACAAAAATGGAGCCTTGATTCAAGAATGTTGCAAAAAAGTTGAGTCTCATAGATTCGATATTATAATCAAACCCGCACATGGAGTCACTAGACATTTTACACATTTCGAAATAGCAAGCAAAAACAAACGGTATTCACTTGAAGTCACTCATGGCTACTCATCTTTTATTAGTATTTACTTGCATACTTAGTTTTCTTTACATGTTAAACTAGCTCGTGTGATTTGAATGCATCTTGGTCTTGTATTCACAATCATTAACATAATATAGAGGCTTTGGTTTGGGTACCTCATATTAAAAATAAATCATTGTGGCCGCGGCAGCTTTTAATTTTTATTTTTTTAAATATAAAAAGAATCAAATTTCTATTTACAACCAAGTTTTTACATGCTTACCTTAATTAAGCCTTAAGACCTTGAGACTCATTTTTTTAACACTTGACTATTATGTTTCGATTGAAAACAAAAGGGAGCAACTATTTTTAAAATATAAGTTTTAAAAATTAATCTGGCCCATTCTTAAAATTTGGAGAGACTATTACTCTATTATGCTTGGGTTTCCATCTTCAAGTGTACAACATTTTTATATCTTGAGAAAGCTTATTACTATTTTCTCATTTTCCTAAGGCTAAATTTGTATGTAATTACACATTTATGCTGTCTGGTCAAAACATTTAAGCAATTCACCTTTTAGTAAATATTTTGGTACTAATAAACAATGGTTTGACTTATTATTTCGTTATTTTATAAACTTAACTACATGAAAAGTAGCTTATGAAAGGTCTTTCATTAACTTATATAAGAAGTATTCATATATATACAATTTATCTACTTAGTGAATTTTGAAGCCTAAATATTTTCTTTATATGGGTAGTTCTCTTAACATACTAGAAATGCCTTATTAGTTATATTTTTATTTTCACTTACATCATATTTTTAATAAAATTATATATTTTTGTCAACCTATGTTTTGTTGGTAACAATTTTTGATCGATCTTAAATGATGCTTAATCTCGTCCCTTTAGGATAACTTGAACCCTTAATTAGAATCACATAAGTTAAGTCGACCAGAAATTGGAGTTAATTTTAGCATTACTTCACAAAAATTTTTAATGTCCTATATTTACGTAAAATATTATCAGGTGGTGACTCAATAAATCAAATTATTTAGGAATCATTGGTAGTACATTATTTGACATGGAGTTAAAATGGGGTATGACAACAAACTCATCTCGAACACCTCGAGATCCAAACAAAATATCACGCTAGAATAAACTTGGTATTTCAGAGCTAACCACATTAATGAATTATCATCTGAGCACTTTTTCCCAGAATATTGACCAAAGTCAAACACCGCCAAAAAACATAAAAATCAAATTCCTAATGACACAAACTCAAGCCGAGGCCCTCAGAACAAGAACCAACCATTCGTCTAGGATAATGTGGACCTTTTAGAGATTTTAAAATTTTTTATACGACATCACATTCTCCGGATGTTGGCTAAAGTCAATTTTAGCCTTTCAAAGGGAAAACATGCTCAAAACTCTCCCGATAACCTCCGGAAGCATCCCACTCAATCCAACAAAACACAAAATCTTCTACGAACCTCTGGGTAGGGGAAAACACTAAAAACATGCATGAAAAAATACTTTACCATGGGGGTCATTACAAGAATGTAATAGAGGAGATAGAAGGAATGATGAAAAATATATGTGACAAAAGATATGTCAGTTTCATTCGGTAGTCGAGCGTTTGATCAAAATAAAGGAAAAATTAAAAAATATATTGAACCATTTGTGAACTCAAATAAATATTAGAACTAGTAAAAAATAGAGGGAGATTAGAAATCAAAATTTCAGGGTTCACTGTAGTCTTTGAATCAAAAAGATGCTCCCATGACAAGGCATACCTGAATGGGTAGAAGTTATACTATAATATGTAGGACGACGAAGCTCAAAAGATAAAGCATGCATAGATTATGGGAAAGTAAAGCCAATAAAGTATAATAAGAAAAATAAGAGATATTGTAGAATTAGCATAGTAAGAGATAAAAGAGAAAAATCGAATGATCAATAGATATAGACGAAGGAATATAATTGGAGGTGCTATCCAAATAACCTATCCAATACTAAGGTTTATAATGCACCCCAATCAACCGAAGATACGTCAACATCAGTAACCACCACAACACCTCACTGTCGACAGGAGGCTAATCTAACCAGACTAAAACCAACAGGACAAAATATATATTCAAGCCTATATATATATATATATATATATATATATATATAAAATACTTAATTACATAAACAAATAATAACCCAATCGGAACCCATAAGCTCAAAAGGTACACAACAACAAACATACCCCAGCCAACCCCCATAAGATTGGCTTGTGGAAACAACAATAAATTATACCCGTGATCGGTCTTCTTTAACCATCAACTAAATAAGTAATTAAAATTATCCCACTTATTTCATAAATATAATTACAAATAGTTCAACATACCTATTTACAATCTATCAAAAAATATAAGGTGCATGGAATATGAGATTGAAAATTATTGATTATCGTAAAGTTCAAATATGTGATTTCGACCTTTTAAGTTTTCTTACGTTTATCATATTATAATTCATGTTTTGATATATTGAAATAGGGAATTCAAAAATAGATATATTGTAGTACTTGAATACAATTAAGGTTATGTTATTTGGAGGCCAAGACTTAACCTTAAGCCTGGATATAAGAAATAGAAGACTTGATATACCAATTGACCTCCAGATTAGGAACTTGAATATAGATTTGTGTTTGATGATTTTTGTGAATCTAGGCCAAAAGTATAGAATGATGTATGTCTATGAACTTGTTTGTTTAAGAACATTGTATACTTGAAAGATTGGAAACATTCTTAATCATTGAGGAAAGGAAAATCGTTGCAGAAATAGTTTTCTTCACTTCGGTTCTTCAGTTGAGGCAGGTTATTGTTTATGTTATTCGATAGTAAACTCTTAATAGTGATTGATATGCATTGAATGATATTGTGATGTTTTCTATGTACTAATTTTTTTGTTGTGTCTTGGTTGTGTGTTCTGATTTTGGTCTAAAATGCTGAGACAATAGAATTTATATTTTTGGACACTTTTAAATGAAATTATGCCTTGAATGAACAAGGCTTGTTGAAATATTATCAATGAATAGAAATTGGTGATAATAAATAATAAATTAACGGTATAGTTGGATCGAAGTGTCATGTTCCGACAGAGTATTGTTGGATCGGAGTGTCATGTTCCGACACGATATAATATTATCAAAGTGTCATGTTCCGACATGCTATAATTTGATAGGAGTGTCACTTTCTGATACAATATAATTGGATTGGAGGTTCACATTCCGAAACTGTATTTTTGGATCGGAGTGTCATGTTTTCAACACAGAATAATAGGATTATTTTGTCACGTTCCGAAAAGATAGTAGTAAAGGAAAAACATATTTAATTAACGGAATATAGTCAATATCAAAGAACTCAATTCCCCAAATGATTTAGTTGGAGGCATGACTCTTAATGAATGATCTTGATATTGTTGACTTATTGCATACTTACTTTAGTGTTGTTGACACTTGATCATGTTATTTGTTGCTTATCACATGTTAAGTGCTATAGTTAAGTTTATACTATTATTCATTGTATATTAGTTTCTATTTTGGGTTGGCCGATGATACCTATTCTGTAAATGTTTCCATGTACTGAGCCCTACTTGTGATTCTATTTGTTTTCCTTTTATTGAGTGCAACGAGTTTACCACCGACTTTTACTTTTTCTCAGCTCTAGTTAACCTCCATCATATAAGTTCCCACGGTGAGCTATTCATTCAAGCCCGTGTTTAATTTTCTCGGTCATGACATGATTGCCTCTATTTTCGGAAACATATTATTCTACTATTTTATTTTAGTGTAGTTGATATTATTAGACTTAGTATTTGGAGACTAGATGTCCTTGATGTGATGACTTTAAAGTTTTGGGAAATGATACATTAATAAGTTTTGGAGCTTCCACATTATTTAGTTATTCATAGTTCAATTATAGGTATATGTTAGGGTTTGGATTCCCTTGTGCGCCCACCTAGGAGGTTAACTGTGGGTGCCACTCATGACTCATTTTGGGTCGTGACTGTCACAACCCAAAACGAGTCATGAGTGATACCCACACTTAATCCCATAAGTGGACGAACCAGGGAATCCAAATCCCAATATATGCCAGTAATTCAACTATGAATAACAAAAATAATGCGGAAGCTTCAAAACCTATTAAAGTATCATTTTATAGACCTGAAAGTCATCACATCCAAGACATATAATTTTCATATACAAATTTTAAGAAATATCAAATACACAAAAACAAAAGTACAAAATAGTATGTGTCAGAAAACATAGGACATCATGTCATGACCAAGAGAATCTAACACGATCTTTAATGAATAGCTCACCCTGGAACCTGATATGCTGGAGACTGGTAAGAGCTAAGGGAAATTTTATGTCATTGGTACACTCGTTGCACTCCATAAAAAGAAAACAAAGAAAAATACATGTAGTGCTCAGTACAGGGCAACATTTACTAAGTAGGTATCATCGGCCAACCGAAAATAGAAACTAATATACAATGAGTAATACTATGAACTTTACAATAAAACTTAACAGGAGATAAATAACATATAACATGAACAAGTGACAACAACACTAAAGAAAGTATATAATAAGTCTACCATATCAAGTTCATCCACGAGGAATCATTACTCCAACCACACCATTTGGGGAATTGAGTTATTTTATATTGAGTAATTTCCGTTCATTTAATATGTTTTTCCTTTAATAATATGGTATCTGAACGTGACACTCCAATCAAATTATAACATGTCGGAATGTGACACTCCGATCCAAGAATACCATTTTGGAACGTGACACTCCGATCCAAGAATATTGTATTGGAATGTGACACTCTGATCCAAGAATACCGTGTCGGAACATGATACTCCAATCTTATAATACCGTGTCGGAACGTGACACTCCGATCCAACAATACCGTATCGGAATGTTAAACTCTAATCAAATTATATTATTAATTTATCATTTACATCACCACTTTCAATTCATTGATAATATTTCATCAAGCCTTGTTTATTTAAGGAATCACTTCAATAAAGAGGATTTCAGAATATAAATCTCATGTCCTCAGGATTTTAGACCAATCACAAACCACACAATCAAGTCACACAATAAAAGATTCAAGTACATAGAGAACTTTACTTTATCATGTAATGCGTATCAATCACTATTAAGTGTTTCGTATCAAATAACATAAACCATAACCTACCTCCACCGAAGAACCAAAGTCAAGCAAGTTACTTCTTCAATACTTTTTCTTTCCTCAATGCCTTCGAACCTTTCAAATCTATCAAGTATATATGCATATTTTATAAGTTAACGAGTCTATAAACACTTACGTTATTTTATGTGTAGCCTAAACCCAACAAAATATCTAACTTATAATCTTCTTTTCAAAAATTTAAACCACCTCCAATTAGCATTACTTTAATGGAATGTAAATAACCCGATACACCTAATATTTTATTACATAACTCAATATTTTAAAACATGACTCATAACGTGATAACTATAGAAAGAATTGGAAAATTAAGGTTACATCTGTGTTCAGTAACTTCTAGCACTGAAAACCAAAACAAAATAAAACATAATTTAAAACACTCATATGCAAATATTCCCAATTTCATCATATAAATATCAAAGTTTATTACCCCACCTTACTCTCTTACTGCTCATAATACATGGCTTCAATTTTACAATCAATAATTACGTACAAGAATTTAAAACCTTCCAATTGTTTGTTATTCTTCAATCAATCATTACGCCATCATTACATGCAATTAAACCCACCAAATTTAATAACCTGCATATTTAATAAACTATGTTTCACAGAACCCGACATGAAATACTCCCTTAATTGTAAACCTACAACATGTGCGGCTTATAATGACTCAATCGCTTATTTCCCAAATTAAATTCATACCTGATTGATCCTTCCTCTTGTGCGGCTTATGCACAATCGACTGAACTCCCTTTTATTTTCTTTATATCTAATGACCCAAAATTATTAAACCCTCCTTATTTGTTATTATAAATATAATTCAAGTGGTTCACTATTAATTTTAATTCTATTTTCTTTCATTACCAACTAAATAAATTATTAAAACTACCCTAGTAATTCCCTAATTGTAACTATAAATAGTCCAAAATATTCCTTTAGAACATATGAAAAATCATTACATGAAATAAAAAAAGTTCTAGTACTCAAAATCACCAAATGAATCGTTACATTAGATACCAATTTACCATCGTTCATCGTCAAACAATCAAAGTTGGTGAGGGTAAGAAAGGGTAGGACAATAAACTAAATGTGTGAATATCCGTTGTGCATATCATGCTCAGTCTCAAAATATCTTTCCTCAAATCCATCAAACTAACCAATGAGAGAACTACATCCCCTCTAATATTATGTCTCAAATAAGGTCATATTACTATTTAAGTGATAGTTATTGTTGTATGTAAGCTCAACTAACAACAAAATCTGTTCTCAATATATATCAAAAGTAATTGTACACACACATGCAACATGTTCTCAAGGACCTTCACATAGTCATTAGATAGAATCATTTCGCACATAACCATGATAAACTCTCAAAACAAATACGGATATATTTAGTAGTGAAGTTGAAGCAACCACCACACAGTCATAGTTCACACACCATCATAAATCTTATCAATATTTTCTTCTCACAACATAAACCTTTCACGAGCTTGACTTATAAAAATTTAATCTTTAGACATCAGGTGCTCATCAAGGAAGAACCAAACTTATCCAACCTAAAGAAGATATTAACAAGTAACCACTTATCGAGCGATGCACCCAAGCCATCATTTGTATCAAAGTACTTATCAAAAAACATGTTCAAACGATGAGTATCTCAATTTTTATTTAATCATTTCATTCTGACCTAAAGAAGATATTATCAAGTAACCACTTATCGAGCGATACACCCAAGCCATCATTTGTATCAAAGTATTCTTATCAAATACATGTTCAAACGATGACTATCTCTATTTCTATTTAATCATTTCATGAACAATACGAGCATCAAACAAGGCTAATAACAGTAGTTTTAAATTTGATAGTAATTTTTCATCGAGATAAAACTATTAAATCACACCCAAAATTAATTTCACACCACTTCCACATACCATGCTTGAGCTACATTTCCAAACCATCACATACCTCATGCCAACACTTAGAAATTTCTTTGCCACTAAAATTATTCGGTATACTATAAACTCATAACCTCTATTAACCATCAAATCTTGCATCTTAACATTCTATATAGTCCCATCAATAGAGGAGTATTAACCCAACTCTAAATTATTGACTACCATGTAGAATTATATCTCACCTTGTAGATTATTCTTAAGGCATTTACAATAATTTGAGAAATCTAACCTCACATAAAGGCTAATTTTTACGTACCTCACTATTTGTCTGCCAAATCAAAACTCAATCCATATAAAAGTCAATGATAACCTCCTATTAAGTTTGTGCTGAACTAGTTCACATCTCATGGTTATATCTAAACTTGTAGGAAAAAACAATATAACCTTCAACTACACCCCAAGAGTTTATAGGAGAGGTCGTATTCCTTTACCAATAATATATAATATTTTAACTTATACTCTAAACTAACACTTTAAAGTGAAATCCTCCTTCGGTGCTTTCATAATCAAACGTAACAAATTTTTCAATCAAAACTATGCATTGGTCCTTCCACATGTTTAATATCTAATGTAACCAATATATTATTTATTTTTATTTTACCTCACATATTCATACCTTTATAAAATATACCTCCACAAAAACTAGATTCAAAATGAAACATTTGAATTGTAAATCGAACCATGTCACTCTATCTTCTTATCTATCAACATGACTGATACCTTGAAGATTTTTATGAATTTACATACATTAATTAATCGTTGATCGCCTCTTCATCGATCATAACATATCCTTCTCAAAAAGTTTGACGCAGTTATTAATAAACACAAAATCACAACAGAACTTATCATCACACTCGAGTTGAGCGTATGTACACTCCTTTCTTAAGTATTATTAGATAGCTTTTAATGAATTGGATAAACATGTGAAACTAAAACCATGACCATATTAAAATATATGAAAGTACATGTCTTAGAACCCAATTCTAGACCTCCAAAATATACCCCTTTATCCCTTGTAATTAGAGAAATTGTTCTTGTTCTCACCTCTTTCTGAATATTGCATTATATCCCAAATTTTTTTTCCATTATGACTCCAACTCTTTTAAATTCAACTCAAGTGGTGTCCCTACATCTCCTAGAACTTTCCATAAAACCCCTTATCATCATTACGCTCTCTAATTGCCTCCATTGTCTTAAATTAATATTTCTCTTATTAAATATTATATTAAAACACCTCATAATACACACTATAAAAACAATGCCTGTACAATTTTAATGCAAGCACATTCCAAACGCAGTTGTTATTCTGACAAAAAAAATTAATCTTGTGGAGATCCGAATCCAACCTCCACCATTTAAGTCAACCACAAAGATGTCAGGAACATGTATTTCAAATTTTAGCCCGATCCCACGTTTAGATAATTGAGAAACACGATCTAACGGTTGCTGGTCGGAGAAAAGGTATGCAACAAAATAAATCTTTTTCTTCTCTCTTCTGTCTTCTCTCTTGTTGAAAGCTCTCTCAAAACTTATCTTATGTACTAATGTATTTCAAGGAGAATACTAATAAGTAGTTCAATTTTTCTCTTAAGATCATCCTCTATTTATACAATTGTGTTTTTCCTTAAAAACTCAAAATCAACTACAAATAGGATAATAATTTCAATTCTTTTTCTAATAGAATTGAAAACCAAATAAAGAGAATAATTTGAATCATTTTTCAAGTAGGATTTAGCCTAGTGGCCATCTCTTAAGAAAATACTAAAGTTGATCTCAGAAAAAGTGAAACACTCTCAAGACTTTGTTGCCACTAAACTGATTCTAAATAAGAATTTCCGATACTAGTACAAAAACTATAAATCATATAGGTCATATATCACGTTCTCTTCTTACCGTCATGCTTAACTATGACTTTTAATTATTGAGATATGAACCTTTTCCTCGACATGACACCTTAAACTTTCGTATAACAATCAAATTTAAGGGACTAATTTAAATTTTATAAGCATTTTCTTAGTAAAATCATCAATATACATTACCCATAGTATACTTACTAGGACTTTATTTTTTCTATATATTTGTCATTCTAGTATGAATACACTTTTTGAAGATGAAGATAAAATTTCCGGTACTCCTTTAGACTCCTCAAGATACACTTCAAAACCTAATTTCATTAATACTATACCAAATATCGACCACTAAAATTTCCTTTAAAATATTTCTCAATCTAAGCGTCTGTAGTAATAAACTAGTTGGTTTCTCAAATGTGAATGCAACACAAAATCTTATTATCTGACCATGTCATACAACTAGTAACTCTCTCAGTAGTTTGTATTCTTACTTGACAATCGATGTAATCATTTCCACATAACCCTAGTACTGCCACGCCGTGAAAGTCCATTAGATATCTCCCTAGAGCACATTATACCTATCCATAAGATCATAACCAAATAGCCCAAATATTTCTACCTATTGAATAATTGCATAACATGATTGAATATGTTCTCTCTATATCCCAAACAATTTGTTTTACTTCTTAGATTAATTCAATGACAAAAATAACAAGCTTCGTTACTCTAACCAAGCAAGCCTTGATGACTTTCTCTAATACACCCTCACTCTATGAAGTCAAGCAGTGTCTTTAGTAGTCGACACTCAACATGAGACTATCTCCACATTTTGCAATCGAGAAAATATACCTATTTCTTACGATACCTTTTTTTTCTTTTTGTTGTCGCTATTTCAATTTCTAATACTTTAGTAGTAATAATATTTGAAATATAGTGAACAAGTTAATATACCAATTTGTATCACCTAGATACCAAATGGATTCAAGTTGTAGCATGAAAGAAAGAAATGAGTTTTCCTATGTCTTAGAGCTTCTCGATGTAAAGTAAAGGCGTCCCTTTAAAGTTCCGCAATACTCTACTTGATTTGTCTTTGTGTGATGCGATCACCGAACCTAAGACTTTGATATCAAGTTTGTAACGACCCAAAATGAGTGTTGAGTGACACACATACTTAACCTCCTATGTTGGTGAACCAAGGAATCCAAACTCAATATATGCCAATAATTCAACTATGAATAACAAAAATAATGCGGAAGCATAAAAACTTATTAAAGTATCATTTTCTAAAACCTTAAAGTCATCATATCAAGGACATCTATTCTTCATATACTACGTTTAAAAATATCAAATACATAAAAACAAAAGAACAAAATAGTATGTGTTAGAAAACATAGGACATCATGTCATGACCGAGAGAATCTAACACGAGCCTGAATGAATAGCTCACCGTGGAACTGATATGTTGCAGACTGGCTAGAGCTGAGAGAAATTTAAATTCGTTGGTACACTCGCTGCACTCCATAAAAGGAATACAAAGAAAAACACAAGTATGGCTCAATACAGGGCAACATGTAATGAGTAGGTATAATTGGCAAACCCAAAATAGAAACTAATATATAATGAATAATAGTATGAACTCAATTATAAAACTTAACAAGTGAAAACCAACAAATAACATGACCAACTTTTAACAACGCTAAAGTAAGTATTTAATAAGTCAAAAATATTAAGATCATCCATGAGGACTCATGACTCCAACCAAACTATTTGGGGAAATGTTTTCTTTGAGACTGAGTACATTCCGTTAATTCAACATGGTTTTTCTTTAATATTATGGTGTTGGAAGATAATACTCCAATCATATTATACCGTGTCAGAATATGACACGTCGATCAAAGAATACCATGTCGCACTGCGATCCAACAATACTGTGTCTGAACTCACACTCTGATCCAATAATATCATGTTGGAATATGACACTCAGATCCAATTATACTTTGTCGGAACGTGACACTGTCATCCAATTATAATATTAATTTATCATATATTATAACCATTTTCAGTTCATTGATAATGTTTTATCAAGCCTTCTTTATTCAAAAACTACACAACCAAGTCACACAATCACACAATCAAGTACATAGAGAACTTCATAGTATCATTAAATGCATATCATTCATTGTTAGGACTTTATTATCAAATAGAATAAAGCATAAACCTACCTCCACCGAAGAAGCAAAGTGAAGCAAGCTACTTCTCCATTACTTTTTCTTTCCTCAATGTCTCTGAACCTTTCCAGTCTACCAAGTACATATGCATAATTTATAAGTTAACGAGTGCATAAACACTTACATATTTTATGTGCAGCCTAAACCCAAAAACTCATCTACCATATAATCAATTTTTCTAAAATTCAAACCTAAGGGTATGTCTTAGTTCCTCCAATTAACATAACTTTAGTGAAATTTAAATAACCCGATACAACTAATACTTTATTATCTAACTCAATATTTTAAAACTTGACTCGTAACAAGATAACTAGAGAAATAATTAGAAATTTAAGGTTACGTCTATGGCCAGTAACCTCTATCAAGGAAAACCAAAACAATATATAACATAATTATAAACACCCATATGCAAATATTCCCAATTTCATCATATAAATATCAAAGTTTATTACCCCACCTTAGTCTCTTACTGCTCATAATACATGGCCTCAATTTTCAAAACAATAATTATGTATTGTTTGTTATTCTTTAGTCAATCATTACTCCATCATTACATGCAATTAAACCAACAAAATTTAATAACCTGCAAATGTAATAGCCTATGTTTCACAGAACACAACATGAAATACTCTCTTCATTATAAACCTACATCATGTGATCTTTACCTAAAACAAAATTTCCCAAACAAAATTCATACCTGAATTGACCCTTCCAACTGCGCCGTTGATGCACAATCACTCAAACACCCTTATATTTTATTTTTATCTAATGACTCAAAATTAATAAAACCCTCAATACTTATTATTATAAATATAATAAAAGTTGCCCACTATTAATTTTAATGTTATTTTTTTAACAACCAATTAAATAAATTAATTTAACTACCCCAATAATTCCCTAATTGTAACTATTAGTAGTTCAAAATACCCCTTCAGAACTTACTGAAAAGTTTTTTATGAAATAAAAAAGGTTATAGTACTCAAAATGACGAAATGGGTCATTTATAAATGCATAGGAATGCGAGTAATGTATAGAAGCCTATTGTTCCATACAACCAACTATGGATGTCATTTAAAAACCTTCTATGGTTGATTGAGCTGTCCGTTCTAAAAATTGCACTCAAAAGATGTTTTTGAAGAATCCTCGAGTACTCTTTCTTTATTGATCATAGGTACATTTATAAATAAAAATTTATTTTCTCTATCAAATATGGAACTTGGTATACAAAATGACATTTAGCTTTAAGGAAAGAATTTTTTCTCAAGCTTCGCCCATATCTAATCTCTTCTTTCTAGTTTGCTTGCATAGTCTTTATGGTATTTCTCTACTGTTTGATTTCTTCAGCATATTAATATTATGATCACAAAAATAATAATGAAATGTTCAACGCAAAATGAAGGATAATATGGAACATCAGAGTGTTAGTGAAAATTTGAAGTGATTGAAAGTTTCATTTGCATTGATTAGTAGTTTTCATTATAAATACTCTTAAGTGTTAACATTAACATGTTTTCAATTTTCTAACCTTCATATGTATCACCGTTTTTATTTCTAAATATAGAATTTATGAAATTGTAGAAGACATCATATTATTAAATGTGATTATAGTACTAGGAAGGTTCTACATAACTATAAAAAAAATTATTGTGTAAATTATATAATTAATTGCTACATTAATGTAATGAAATATTTGGTGTGATTAATCAAGTTTCTACCAGATGACAAGGGAGTTCGGGATTTGATTTGTACAAAAAACTTCCGACAGAAATGTAGGATAAGACTGTGTAAGACAGTTTGTATGTCTTTCGGTAAGAAAATCTAAAGTTATATCCTTCCTAACATCATGTGATTCATTATACTTAAAATTCATAATTGAATCTAACTACTTACTAACAAACACTCTATAATCTTATCCAATAACTGGTGTCATCAAGCGATCCTCACAATTCTTTCTCTTTATTTTGACATTCCACATATGCTGAATTTAATTGGAAAGGAACTTATTGCTTTAAGCTTAATTCATTAATATTAGAATGAGCTTCTAACTTTTTAAACGTCTGTGTGGCCTATCAATTATATATGTGTTTGTCAGCAAATAATCATATATTTTCCTTTTATATGAAGCATGAATTCAGTACAAGCGATATATTATTAAGGAGATAGATTAAAGGAAAACCTTCACAATTAACTCAAAATATTGTTCTTTCCCGTCATAAATGAAGTGGTGCTAAGTTCTGCATTTCAGAGTGAAACCATATATTAACTATAGTAATCTATGCAGTTTATAATTGTCCCACAACTTTATGATAATTGGTGACAAATATGTCGCTACTACTTTTTTAAAAAAAATGTACTAAAATTTTTTGATATTAAAAAATAAAACAAAAAAAAATATCATGGTACTTTTTAAATTTTCATGGAAAAACTCTGCCACCAAAAAAACTCATACAATGTTTACTCTAAACACCCACATGAAACCTCATACAAATTTCACCCTAAATACTCTAAATTTTGAAGCCCATAGAAATTAAACGTTAAAAACCGCATTTATTGATGAATCCTCAATTGGAGAGGGAATATTGAGATTTACACCCAATGCTCCATTATAAATTGGAGATTTGATAACTAGAGATCATCTAGAGATGTCAAAAATTACCCAAAAATTTTCAAGTACTTGGCATGATTTGTACAGATCATCTTAAATGAGTGATTTTTATAAAAATCCTTCATTCATTTTTCATCTAAATCTGAATGGCCATTGATAGTCTCCTTCCATGGTTTCAATGGATGGAGGAATGAACAAAACAGATGGAAAAAATAGGTTTAAATAATGGAGTCTATCCATAACCATATATGAAAAGCTACATATATTTATGGAGCTATCAAGATTTAAATTTAAATAGTCCAGATGAATAAAGATTTGATTTTTGTGTTGGTAGAAAGGTGATGTTGTTAGACTAACAATTTTATGTTTTCATTGGGTGAAACTACTATTACTCTTGAGGTTATGTTTATTTTAGAGACTTAGCTATTTTGAGTAAATCTGTTTTGTGCCCCCCTTCAACCCCTTGAATTGGCAGAGATTGAAGAAAATTTGGAAAGTGCGCAAATCAAGCTGATAAGATTGGAGACCAATAATCGAACTAGATGGTCTAATTTTTTCATGAAAAAAGGTTTGAATTTTGAGAATGAAGATTTTATTTCTCTTAGGTTGTTAAGATTTGTTCTTACAAATAAAATAGGTTTCTTTGTTTTCTCAATAGCTATTAATCTGGCATAAGGTACGTGGCTAGCACTATTCGCATGCCTCGAGCCAGATTTATAGCTATTCGGTAAACATGAGCACCTATTTTACCTGGAAGAAAAAACATGATAACTAACAATCTACTTTATTTATTAGTCTTGAGTCCAATAAGCTCTCTTTACGCATTTTCAAAATATTCTTCAATTTCTACCAACTAAGGGGATTGAAGGGGGTACAATAGAGAGTCACCCAAAATAATCAAATTTTCAATAGTAACAGCAGCTTCACTAACAAAAACACAAAATTGCTAGTCTCACAATACCACCTTTTGACATCCAAAAAAATCAAGGGTTGATATGTTTAGACTCTATAAGCTGAACTCTTGATAGATCCATGTATCCATCCAAGGTGATGGATAAGATCAGTCATTCGAACTAGATCTTATAATTATATTTGGTGATCCCTCCATTCATTGCAAACATGAAATGAGTGGCTTAGATTCAACTTGAATAGGAATTGAAGGACCTTGTACATAGTAATTATACGCTACAGTAGTTAATAAATTATAGTTTCAAATGAATTGATTTTAAAAAGGAAAAGACAGAAGAAGTTCATACAAATATCACTCATCACTATGATCTGCACAAATTATCACAAGTACTTTAAAAAATTGGGTTATCTTTTTCTATCTCTAGGTAATCTCTAGTTTTCAAATCTTCGATTGATAGCAAAGCACTAGGTCAAACTCTCAATCTTCCCTCTCCCATTCCAGATTCTTCAAATGTGGGGTATATATGGTTAAATGTCTATAGACTTCAATATTTAGGGAATGTATTATGTAAAATTGTATGAGTTTCCATATGGGCAGTTAGAATTAAAATTATATGAGTTTTTTTTTATGCGACAAAGATTTTCTATATAAATTTTAATAGTACTCTAATATTTTTTATTTGAAATTTTTAGTAAATATTATACATATTAAATATAGTAGGGACATGTTTTACACCATTATAATATAGTGGACACAACGTGTACGTTACCACAAACACTTTTGGCGACAAAAATCTTTTAACTGCAAATGACTGACATCTTGGGTACGAACGTTCACATGCTTGCTGCCGCGTTCGTGAGTGGCTTGCCTCGCTTTTGCACTACCGTAAAAATGATATTTAGCTTCAAAATTATTCGGTACGAAAAAATATTCGTTACTAATTATTTATATTTAGTGAAAAAATCTTATTTCGTGTAATGCATGCAATGTACTTTTTGTGACGAACGTATACTTTCGTAGCAATTTTTTCCACTAAAATTTTCCACAAAAAATATTTTGGCGAAATTTATTAAGTGTCATCAGTGACAAATGTTAAGTTACTATTGACACATTATATTGTCGCTAATAATGCATTTAACTTGTAACGAACTATTGTTTAGCTTAAAATAGTTATTATTTTTTATACGAAAAGAGTTTCATCATAAAAAATTACTTGTTACAATAGTGACAAATAAATGTTCGTGGTTAAAGGTTGTTAGCTTTAGCCACATAATTTTATACTTATTTGTGACGTTAGTTTTTGTGACTAATAAATAAGCAATTAGTGACAATTATTTTACTATCTCTAATCAACGTGGGATTTAGTAATGACATTGTTTTGTCTAATAATATGCAATATTAAAATAGTGACCACTTGTAGACAAAAAAATCAACTATTTCTACAACAAAATCATTTATAATTTACAATATTACAAGAAAAAAGGGTAAATAACAACCAACGTGTATCCATGACTTGACAATCCTGTGTAAATGTACCCTTTTGGACAAAAGTTTTTATCGTCACTGTGGATTATTTGACTTTTTCATAACTGAAGGAATGGAATATTTTCCTTAAATTAATTAAAAATAACTAGTCCTTCATAGTGTCTATGGGCTCGCTTATAAAAAGATGAAAGGAAACAAAATAGGAATTTTTATACAAATAGACATCATAAAAAATTTAATTAGGATCCTTAGCATATATGCATATCTACGGGTAGTAGCTATAGTTTGAGCTGCAATGTGCGACCTCCTTTTAATAATTCACACCTCTTTTGTTTAGTTCATGGTTACATTTGTATAACTCACATATATTTGTATAATTGATTCATTTTCGTCTCTATAGTATAAATTGGAAAGTATAATATTTGTATATTTTTTTGTATAAACTATTTTCGATTGAATAAATCGATTGATAATTTTATTTTGACGGAATAAGTGTTGGTACGAATGAGTATCGTTGTTTGTACTATTTCTACACTTTGCATCATTTAGTAATGCATGTCCTAGTGCCAGCTATCAGTGGAAATCCTTGATGTCATCTTTTGCAACTTTTGGATTTGATAGACGAGGGTAATCACTTTACGTTCTACAGCAGCATGTTTCCTTTCGTACATATTATCACACTTCGAGGATTACCCTGGACGTTAACAGGGAATCTAGGATAACGAGTGACCTCAAACTAGCCTTGAGCTGGAAAATCATAAGCATACTAGATAACTGAAGTAAGAAAATAATGTGTAGAAGCTTAAAACATCATTCAATATGACAGGGAATATCATTACTATATGGAAAGATAAACGATGAGTTAAATGACAACTAAAAGATCTAACTAAAAGGTAAAATTGAATTAAACTATATTTGAAAAGCCTTTAACTAACTAGAGGTGTTGAGACATGGCCCAGCTAAATCACATTGTATTCACTTTATCAAATTAATTACAGAACCCTAACTTTGTATTTCTTTAGTTCTTGAATTAACATGCTAGGTCAGATATTGTAGTTATTTAGTTATACATGCCTTAGATATTAATGCATCATTATCAGATTAAATGTTGCATTCCCAGTTTGCATTTTCATTTTTGAGCTATCTAGTAATTAAAAAAAATGCAGACATAATAAGTTAATGTAACAACCCTTAAAATTATTATTCTAAGTAATGTTTAGTGTGTCTAGAATGCCTACCATTAGACCGGATTCACACAGATCGATGCGCATAGAACAAGAGCTCTGAACCCCTCCTAAATCCAAGCCAACTAACTTGGGGAGTTATTTGATCTAGGGAAAAGTTGGGTCCAACCATGTAGGGCTCCCAAATATCAATTCCTCGTATGACTCTTTTTACAGGACTTAAAAAGAGGAAATCTAAAATTTTGAGGGTCTAGGGGTAAAATAGTCTTTTTCCAGGCTAAGGTTAGTATCATAATTACCCTAAATATGTAATTAAACATTCAATTAATTTTTTGTAGAGGCTTTTTTGGTAGAAATAGGTGAAATTTCCCATTGAGCAAAATATTGCTCCACATGGGTTTGAATCTATGTGGGAGCAATGATTTAACTTGATTATTTTTATTTGAGAATTAATTTAAATAATTAATATTTAAATTATTATTTAATAAAAAGGAAAATCATATTATTATTTATCAATTAATTAATGGGGCGCTTTGGGTTGGGTCGACCCGAAGGAACCCATTTTTGTGATAGGGACCTCAAAGGTTCCATTATCGGCGAAAGCGATGCCAAAGTGAATTATAATGGAGTATAAAAATATATTTTTTTGTAATGGCAGTAAGGTCCATTCATGTGTGATTTAAATAAATCAGATTTTTACAATTTAACCAAAACATATTTTGACTAAGTCTAAAACTACAATCCTAATCCTAAGGAACCACTCACTTGTCACGTTTATCCTCTCTCTTTGACAATGAACTCTTTCACTTTTGCGTTCTATCTGCTAACGAAATACAAGAACAGAAAACAAAACAAAACAAAAATTTCTCTATTCATGAAAGAATTTACACGTCAAAAACATAGACAAAAAGTTAACCAAAAACGTAAAGCAAAAAGAAGGGTTTTCCGTCGAGTTTTGTGCTGAAGTTTCGGGACTTGGACGTGAATTTGGAGAGGGTTTTGGATAGAAGGTCGTATGTTGAACAACACTAAAGTGTTGTTTGTGTTTTTCTCCTGAAATCCTTTCTCCAAGAGAATTTCCTTTCCACGAATTTAACGAATTTTGAAACTACGGTTGTTCCCATTATTGTCAATCTCCTTGTCCCTAGTATCCTTCTGATTTCAATATGAAATAGGTTAGAGATTATGTTGTTGGTATGTTTGCTGGTAGTTTAATTATAAATTGTAATTTACGTGATAATGTGTTTGGAATTATAAGCATGTTAATTTATGCCAACCGAAAGTATGTGAAAAGTGATGTTTTTGCCAATGTTTGTGTAAATTATGATGTGCAAAAGTGGTGTAATATTGCAGGATTTAATGCAATTTCGTGGCTGAATATAACCATGAAAAAATTATACTTAAATATGCACCAAATGATTCATGAAACGTCCTAAGATCTAATAAACAAATGATGCTAACAAGGAGCTGAAAAATAGTGAACAAATTTCCAGCATTTGGTAGGTTGGTTTCGTCCAATCAAAGTTATATAAAATGCAATTAAAAATGAATGTAAAATATGTGAAATCACTAAGGATTGACTCCAAGATATCATTACATGAAAGCTACCAAAAAACCAACAAAAAATTAAGACTAAAATTGATTGGAGGAGACTAAATTTCTATTTTGCTGGAAATTGTAGTCTCGGCCAACTTTTGAAAAAAAATAATTTTTTTAAATTGTTTTTAAAAAAATGTGAGGTCATTGAGGATTCAACCCATAAACTCACCAAATAAAAATTTCATCAAAAAATTTGTGCGAAAATGCAAGGAAAAATAGATGTGGCGAGTAGGGATTGAACTCACAACCTTTGAATGGATGAGAAGTTAGGAGAAAAATAAAGGAGAATATAAATGTGGAGAGTGGGGATTGAACTCACAAACTCTTGGATAAATGACAAAGTTAAGAGGTAACTTCAAAAAAATAACGAGCTTGTGAGGGATTGAACCCACAACCTCCTTGACTTAAACGAAAAAAGAGATGAGAAATAAAAAGGAAATATTATGGGGTTGATGGGGATCGAACTAGGGTCCCCCAAATCAGAAAAATGTAATTATAATGTTTAAAATAAGATTAAGTGTTATCGAAGGGATTCGAAATCGGGTTCCTTTTCCCAATTCATTATTGACACTTAAGTCATACGTAAGTAAATATTTAATGAATGCTTCCTCTAAAGATCGAAATTAATATCTTTGCATATCTACCAGATGCATAAGTCTTCTACCACATAATCTTGGATAAACATGAATCACTTAGACAAACTATGAATAAAGCCTTATGGCTTGTATGTGTGGACTCATAAGTCTAGCATACGTTTAAAAGTAAGTGACCCTAAGTTGTATGTGATAAAATGATGTAAACCTAGAAAGGTTAAGTAAGAGTGTGAAACACACTAAATGGCCAAGTGTATCGGCATATGATAAAATTAACATTCACGTGAAGGGGTGAGTAATTATGAAAAGCAAATCTGTTAAAGTTAATGCATGGGGTGACAATATGATAAGAGGCTAATGTTAAAGATGAGAACAAGCTCAAACGAGACTAAGTAAATGTTACCAAAATGTACTCACCTATGAGAGAGTAAAGTTAATGAAGAGACCAGTCTCTTTTAATACTCTAATGAAAGTACTGAAGTCAATGCATACTTAATACTAATGATGAGATGAGAAATCATCTAATGAGATATGATTTCCTCATTCTACAAGACAACTTTCATGATGTATGACTTCAATGTAATGGAACTTCATACTAAGCACTAATAGGCTGGCTATTAGCGGTTCTGCCTTCCTTCGAAAAGGGCAGAGGTTCACAAAAATTTCATGAAATGAGACTGTGTCAGATGCCGGGTATGTGTCTCCTTATTTCTCCTAGACTTTGAACCTATACTGCTTGTATAGGGATCTAGTAGAGTTCGACTCCCTATATACGCTAGCATGTTTGGGTCACTTTGGACAGTGATTCCACCTCTTTTTGGTGTGGGGTAGACACTGGATTTCATGATGCTCACATGATCTATGTCTATTAAGGTTAAAATTCCCAAAGAAAAAATTATTCCAGCCTCAAATAACGCACATAATTAAATGAACGATATTGAAGGTGTAAGGATAGGATAATCAAGAGGTGAGAAAGACATAAGTAATGACACTAGGTTATTCTTGGTCAATTCACAACAAACCCGATGAGAGTCTTGAACTTCATCTTACGTATAACTGGTGATTGCACTAGTATATGAATGAATGAAAATAAAGTACGTATGAATGTACAAAGCAGACTCTTTTTTTGCTGAAGAAGGCTCCCTAGTTGAGGTTCTATATGTTGAGCCCTCATTTTGGGAAGTCCTGATGTCAAGTCCATGATTCCAAGATCTCATGAAATAGGAAAGAATGATATGAACTGCGTGATATGATATGTGCAATATGTTATCTACTGCTTGCATAATAATAAGTATGATGATTCATGTTACTCTCATGGCAAGACTTTTCTAATATAAACTTGGCAAGTCCATTGACTATCCTAATCCATATTTTGCAAGTTCATTGACTTTCCAAATCAAAATTTGGCAATTCCACTGACTTGACTTTCCTTCAATCATGTTGTTAGAAATAGATATTCTTACTCATTCATGTCCCATAATTAGTAAAAGTGTGTACTAATCCCATACAATATTTTCTTTTAAGTGCAGACACAAGTGTATGTTAGAGCTTACCGTACACCGTTGCAGCTATCCGGACTTGGAGCTTTCATCTAGATTTGATAGACTTTAGCTAGTGGGGCATGTCCCACTAGTGTATCATTTCCCGTTTCAATTCAGACTTTGTATTGGTGCCGTTCTGGCAAGGATACGTTTAATGCAGTTATGAACTTCTTCTTTCATTTAATTATTTCAATATTAGATAGTTTATTTGGGAACACCTATGATTTTAAGTATAATATGTTTCACAAGAAATAAGAACATTAAGAGTTCAATTTCCGCTAAATTTAACCTAGATTAAGTAAATATGACGTATGTAGGCTGGTCTGGGACCTCTAAGGGGTCAACGACACCGTGAGGGGTCCAGATTCCGATCATGACAGTTAACTACATAAATTAATAGAATTTGCATAATAACGAGTTGGATTAGGGTTTAACATACCCAATTAGTCCCATAACTACTATCCAAGTAGGTTGTAAGTCCTCTCTGTGGGAAGTCAGTTCACTGATCACACCAACATGCCTTTATACCTTTGGCAGGGTATATTTCCTCATCTCGATAAGGCGTATGCATCGGACTCCATATTAATTCATGTATTTTTATTAGAAGTTATTAGTAGCTCCTACAGTTCAATTAAACTTTAGTATATCAACCATTTATTAGTATATTCATTATTTAGTTGGAGAATGTTTTAAATTGGTCATTGCATTTAGTATATCATATAGATTATTATACTTGCTTTTGTGTTTGTTCAATTATATTTTATTTCAGATTTATACTATCCTACATGGTCAGTACCTTCAAATACTGACACATACGTGCGCTACATCTTCTTGTGATGTAGGTTCGGGTTCTCAACATTCAAATAACACATAGATCGTCTTTCCGATCTCCATTTCCGTAGATTCAATGGTGAATCCTCATTCGCTGAGGAAAACAATCATGAGTATCATTTTAGTCTTTTAGTCATTTAGTATCACTTTTTGCTAGATTTAGCTGGGGCTTGTCCCAGTATTTCTGGTACACTCTAGAGGCTATTTTCAAATATAGTTAGTTTTAGCTTAGTATTGAGTTAATATTTTCTTTGTATGAAACTCATTAGTTTTCATATATCTTAGTTTTAGCATATGGGTATTCCCCATATTTTCATTATAAAGATTATTTAGCTTCTGCAACAATTTATATTCTTTAGTATGCTCATGATTATGCAAGCAGGGTTAGTTTGGGATCAATTGTGGTCCTAGTTCTCGTGTCCGCGTCTCGGGGGTAGTCTCAGAGCCGGACAAAACTTGGTATCAGAGTGCTAAGTTCATGAATCCCATGATGTTTGAAAAGCCACATTACGTAACGTCCTTTTAATGGGTATGAAGTTCTCCACATCTAATGAGAGGGAGGCTATGAAGTGTTTTTTGGAAACTTCACTTTCTTGTTACTCTTATCGTGCATAAGGTATGATGTTATTTCATTCTAACCTGATTTTCTATGTTTCAGATCATGGGTCCTCGTAGAGCTAACACTAGGAATGCTAACGCCATGAACGCAAACGCAGATCCTCCAGTCCTAGATCAAGAAGTCTCCAATGGTGAGTTCAGGAATTCCATAAAGATGTTGTCCCAGAGTATGACTAACCAGAACAATCGAGTTCATGCTTATGTGAATGAAAATGGTGGATTAGTAGCAGTAAAAGTTTGTGACTTTGTTTAGATGAATGCGACTGAGTTCTTAAGATCGCAAGCTAATGAGGATCCTCAAAATTTTTTGGATTAGATTAAGAAGATATTTGAGGTAATGCAAGTCACTAGGAATGACCAGGTTGATTTGGAATCATACCAATTGAAGGATGTTGCTGATATTTGGTACACTCAGGAATTCATGAACTTGAGGCAGGGTAACATGATAGTCCAAGAGTATGGGCTGAAGTGTATCCAACTCTCCAGGTATGCTCCTCACATGGTTGCTGACTCTAAGGCTCGGATGAATAAGTTCTCTTATGGAGTGCCAGATTTGGTTATAACGATGTGCAAAAATGCTATGTTACTACGAAATATGAACATCTCTAGGTTAATGACTCATGCTCAGCATGTTAAGGGTTATAAGCTTAGGGAACATGTAAAGGAGATTAAGAAGGGTAGGACTGGGAACTATGAATATTTCCAGCAGAAATTGGGTGGTGGAACTCCCTCGTAGATTCATCAGAAGTTTTCAGCTCCAGCCCCTTCATCAGCTAGTGTTCCACCCTCCAAGAATAGGAATGACCAGAAGGGTAAAGAACCAGGCTCTAATTCTCAAGGAAGTGTTTCAGGAACCAAGACTTACCCCACTTTCCCTAAGTTTAGTGAGAACCATCCGGGCGAGTGTCTCACAAGGAAAGAGGGATGTTTTGGGTGTGGTCAATCTGGTCATAGGTTGATTGATCGTCCTTTTAGATAGGATCAAGGAGGTGGAAATTGTAGTGCTCAGTCTACAACTTCAGCTGCAACAACAAGTCACCAAACTCAGGAGTGTAACTCATCTAGTACAGACATCGGTCAGCACCATATTAGGTTGTATGAAGTTCAGGCTCGCTAGGATAAGGAAGGTTTTCCTGATGTAGTTATTTGTACGTTACGAGTCATTGACCTTGATGTTTATGCATTGTTAGATCCATGCTCTATTCTTTCTTTTGTAAATCCTTAGATAACACTCCAATTAAGTGTTAGCCAAGAAACTTTGTCAGAACCTTTCTTAGTCTCTACTCCAGTTAGTGACCCAATATATCTAGACGGGTATACAAAAATTTTCCTGTCATAGTCTCTTAGAAATTTCTCGTAGTAGATATTGTAGAGTTATAGAGGATAAACATCAATGTCATTCTACGTATGGATTGGTTATATTCTTTCTATGCCTCAGTCGATTGTAGAATTTGATTGGTAATTTTCAGTTTCCAGACAAACCAATCTTAGAAAGAAAGGGTAGCAGCTTAGCGCCTATGGGTCGATTCATTTCTTACCTTAAGGCCAGAAAGATGATATCTAAGGTTTATCTTTATCATCAAGTTCGGGCTAACGATTCTAGATCTGAAACTCCAACTCTTGAGTCAAATCCTATAGTTTGTGAGTTTCCAGAAGTGTTTTTAATAGATCTTCCCAAAGTCCATCCTGAAACAGAAATTGACTTTGGAATCGATCTCCTTCACAATATCTAGCCTATTTTTATTCCTCTTTACAGAATGGCTCCTATGGAGCTTATGAAATTGAAAGGGCAGTTAAAGGACCTTCTTGATAAGGGCTTAATCAGACCTAGTATTTAGCCATGAGGTGTGCCACTGTTATTCATAAAGAAGAAAGATGGTTCTCTCAGAATGTGAATTGACTATTGACAGTTGAACAAAGACAAAATCAAGAATAAGTATCACATCCCCAGGATCTATGACTTGTTTGACAAACATCAAGGTGATAGTCACTTCTTATAAATAAACCTCAGATCGAGTTATCATCATCTTAGACTAAGAGATAAATACATTACAAAAACAGCCTTCAGAACTCGGTATGGTCATTATGAATTTGTAGTTATGTCATTTGAACTAGCAAATGCTCCTTCATCTTTCATGGATTTGATGAACAGAATGTTCAAACAATACTTGGACTTGTTCGTTATTGTCTTTATTGATGATATCCTCATTTACTCTAGGAATGAGGAGGAACATGCGAGTCAGCTGTGAATTGTATTAGAGACTCTCAAGGATCGACAGTTATTCGCTAGGTTTAGAAAATGTAAATTCTGATTGCAATCCATTACTTTTCTTTGCCATAGCGTATCTAATGAAGCGATTCTAGTGGATTCACAAAAGATAGAAGCAGTGAAACAATGGCCCAGACCTACCTCTGCTACAAATATCAGAAGTTTCTTATGTCCAGTAGGTTATTATAGAAGGTTCCTGGAAGGATTTTCATCCACAGCTTCACCATTGACTAGGTTAACTTCGAAAATGGTCAAGTTTCAATGGTCATATGATTTTGAGAAAAGCTTTGCAAAATTGAAAACTAGATTGACTATAACTCCTTTCTTGACTCTACCAAAGGGTTCAAATGGTTATGTGATCTATTGTGATGCATCAGTAGTTGGCCTAGATTGTGTGTTGATGTAGTGGGATAAGATTATAGCTTATGCTTCTAGACAGCTTAAGAATTCTAAAAAGAACTATCCAACCTATGACCTCAATCTTGCACCAGTGGCGTTTGCACTCAAGATATGGAGACACTACTTGTATGGTATTCATATAGATGTGTTCAATGATCATAAGAGCCTTCAGTATGCGTTCTCCCAGAAAGAGTTCTATCATCGCCAGAGGAGATTGCTTGAGTTCCTTAAGGATAATGATATGAGTGTGTATTATCATCCTTGTAAGGCAAATGTAGTAGAATATTCTCTTAGTAGATTATCTATGGGTAGTGTATACTATGTTGAGGAAGAAAGGAAGAAGCTAGTGAAGGATGTTCACCGGCTTCCACGCTTAGGAGTTCACAATATTGGCATATCAGAGACTAGTGTAAAAGTTTAGAATAGGGCAAATTCTTCGTTGGTAGTTGAGGTTAAGGAAAAACAAGATAGTGATCCAATCTTGCTTGAACTTAAGGGTGTAATTCATAATCAGAGAGTGGAGGTTATCTCCCAAGGGGGATATGGTGAACTTCGCTACAAGGGTAGATTGTGTGTTCCTGATGTAAATGAGGTTAGAAAGCATATCCTTACAGAAGCCCATAACTCTTGGTATTCTATTCATCCTGGTGCCACAAAGATGTACCGAAATCTCCAAGAAGACTATTGGTGGAGTGTCATGAAGGGGGATACAACAGATTTTGTGAATAAGTACCTCAATTGCCGGCAAGTCAAGGTAGAACATCAGAAATCAGGAGGTATGACTCAAGATATCGATATTCCTACTAGAAAGTAGAATGTGATCAATATAGATTTCATCACAGGGTTACCTCGTGCTCATAGACAGCATGACTCCTTTTGGGTGATACTTGATGGGATGACTAAGTCTTCTCGCTTTATAGTGGTCAAGACTACATATTCCGCAGAGGATTATCCGAAGATTTACATTAATGAAATAGTGAGTTTACATGGGGTTCCTTTATCTATCATCTCAGATAGAGGTCCTCAATACCTCTAATTTCTGCAAGTAATTTTAGAAGGGTCTTGGTACTCTACTTAACCTTAATACAACATTTAATCCACAGACGGATGGACAAGTAGACTTTATAATTCGGAACCTAGAGGATATGTTGAGAGCTTGTGTGATCTATTTCAAGGGTATTTATGATGATCACCTTCCTCTGATTGGGTTCGCCTACAACAGGAGCTATTGCTCTATAATTCAGATGGCCCCTTATGAGGTTGTGTACGGTCATAGATGTAGATCTCCCGTTGGATGGTTTGATGTAGGTCAAATAGCTTTGAAAGGGCTAGATTTAGTCCTTTATGCTATGGAGAAAGTGCAACTCATTAGAGATAGACTTATGAAAGCCCAAAGTCGTCAGAAATCTTATGCAGATGTAAAGAGAAGCGAACTAGAGTTCCAAGTAGATGATTCAGTTTTTCTGAAAGTCTCACCTACAAAACGGGTGATGAGATTTTTAAAGAAATAGAAGCTCTGTCCTAGGTATGTATCCCCTTACAAGATCTTGAAAACGGTTGGCAAGGTGGCATATGAATTAGAATTGCCAATAGAATTAGCAACAGTGCATCTAGTCTTCCACATCTCGCTTTTGAAGAAGTGTGTGGGTGACCTAGCCTCTATAGTGTCATTAGAGAGTGTGGCAGTGAAAGATAGTCTTTATTATGAGGAGGTACCAATTGACATTCTTGAACGTTAGGTTAGAACGTTGAGAAACAAAGAAATCGCTTCAATCAAGGTTTTATTTGGAAGGGTCGATGCAGAGAGGGAGCTACTTGGGAAGCAGAAGTAGCCATGAAAGCTAAGTATACTCACCTCTTTCATTCCAATTCACTACAAGCTTGAGGTAATAGTTCCTCTTCACTATTTCCGTAACTCATGCGCAAATTCAGTCTTAGAATCATGTTTCCTCTGTTTGTAGTTGCATTTTCAACGTATTTGTATGTTCTTAGAACTCAATTCTATCAGAAACTCAGCTTTCAGCATTCGGTAGTAGGGTTTAAAGATCTCGACATCTATTCAATCTAGTTTAGCTTTCATTCGAGGACGAATAGCTTTCAAAAACCAGGTATTCAGAAAATCTCAAGGTGCATTGACGGTTTCCATCGGTGAACCGTAGCCTGATCCACGGTCCGTCCAGCACATTCACCGATTGGGATAGAAACCCTACAAAATCTCAGTCCAAATTTTTTACTAAGTGTGAAATGACGTACGGACCTACGGTCAGTATGTTAGATTATGTCCATACTGTGTGTCCGTCTATCAATACCCCATTTACCCACTCGCTGATATGAACAAAGGTTGACCATCATGCACCGTTCTTTGACCTACGGTCCGTAGGCCTGACCATAGGTGAGAAATAGCTAATAGTTAGGGGAAAAATTTAGTTGGGTCAACTTCACATGGTCATAACTCCTAGCACAAAATGAATTAGGTGTCCCATGACATTCCCACAGATAGATAGTTTAATTAACTTTCCATAGACACCGACCTTTCAAAAATCATACCGCTGATTAAGAAGTTGTGCCCGTTTTTGTAAAGATCTGTTAAACAGGCCTAACCGACGGACCGTCCGTCCAGGTCGTCGTTTAGTCTGACAACAATTAACTCAGAGGTCTTTTTGTCTTTTCCCACTTTGGTTAAACACTATGATATGTCGTTTTGACCCTAAATAATCATATTTTAGTTAGTTTAAGCCTAGAAATATAGCAAAACTTACCAAAATCAAATAAGTAATTAAAACGTAAAAACATAGAAGAAACAAAGGAGAAAAGGTCAAGAACCCTAATTTAAGAATGCAACAAAGTTCCAGCATTTCCAACCATGAAATCTAAGTGTTTTTCGGTGAATTTCATCATCGGGAATGTGGGATTTAACTAGTGGGTTCGTTTCACCCATTGGGTCCCTAGTTTTCAGTTAGATTCTTGATTCTCTTATCGTGATGAAACCCAGGGTTTCTAGAACTCCAATAGAAATTCATGAATTTACTAAATATATGTTACAAATAAGATTGTAAAGTATTATTCAGAATATCTCATGAATTTCTGAACCCTATTTTTTAATTTCTTTTGTTCTTGAATTACACATGTTACGTCAGATATTCCTGTTATTCAATTATACATGCCTCAGTTTTTAATGCATCATTATCAGATTAAATATTGCATTCCCAGTTAGCATGTTCAGTTTTGAGCAATTAGTATTTACAGAAATTCAGACATAATCAATTAACAACATAAATCAATTGTAGTAGCATAACGCCGAGTTGGACTAGTCTTCAGCGTACCCAATTAGCCCTATAATTACCAACCAAGTAAGTTGTATGTCTTGTCTGTGGGGAAAAAATTTAGTGATCACGCCAGCATGCCTTTATACCTATGGCACGGTATATTGGGTCCACTCAGTGTGGCGTATACATTGGACTCCATATTAGATCATGTGGTTTTATTATCGTTTATTAGTAACTCCCACAGTTCAATCAGACTCTACTACATTGACCATTTATTAGTATAGTAAGTATTCAATTCTAGCTTGTTATAAATTGGTCATTGCATTCAGTATATCATGTAGATTACTATACTTGCTTTTGTTCTTGTTTAGTAATATATTATTTCAGCTTTATTCTATCTGACATACTCAGTGCGTTCAAGTACTGACGTATTCATGCGCTACATGTTCTCGTTATCTAGGTTCAGGTTCTCAACATCCTGATCACGAATAGATTGATCTCTCGAACTCAATTACGGCAGATTCAGTTTTTTGTCTTCATTCTCCGATGATAACAATCATGAGTTTCAATTCATTCTTTTAGTCATTTAGTTTTAGTTTTTTTGCTAGATTTAGTTGGGGCTTCTCCTAATAATTTTAGTCTAGGCTAGAGGCTATTTTTGACACAGTTAGTTTCAATGTAGTATTGATTTAATAATTTCTTTGTATTGAACTCATCAATTTTCATATATCTCAGTTTTAGCATATGAGTATTCCCCACCTTTTCATTTTAAGTATAATTTAGCTTCCACAACAATTTATATTCTTTAGTATGTTCATGATCATACTTGTAGGGTTATCTTGGGATCACTTATGGTCCTAGGTCCTGTGTCCACATCTCGGGGGTATTCTTGGGTTTTAACATAATTGACATAAAAGCATGTGAGCTAAACATGGAGTGCTATGTATATTCCCCATTGAGAAGACCTAATATATAATATTAGAGATTTAGAGGCATGACTGCTGTGGTCACTAAGTTGATGCCTACCTAGGGAACTTATAAACCTATGAGGGTATATAGTTTTGGGATTTAAGGTGACTGAACCTACTCTAACTCAGTATAAAGCTTACTCCCAACTGAACATGTGTAAATTATAGAGTAAGATAAGTAAAATGGATAGCTCAATATTCTGAAAATGCAATATTTATTCATGACAATGAAACATTCTAAAACTGAGGCATGTATTTTTGTTAATTTGTACTAGCTAGTGTTGTAATTAATGAATAAAAAGAACTACATAACTAGGGTTCTGATTTTATTGAAGAATCTATGGAAAAGCAATACTAAGACATGATAATCTGATTGAGAGTGTTACAATAACTAAATCATTGAAATCTTTTGAAATTCTAAAAACCCTACATAGGTCTTTATAGTATGGAGGGAATCAAGAATTAACATTGAATTTTAAGGACCAAGGGTGAAAGGAAACAACTTGTGAAATCCCACATTACTGGTGATGAATTAAGTTTTTTCTTTTATTCTGTGGTTGGAACTTAAGAAAACCTTGTTGCATTCAGGAGAGGGTTGATGGACTCTGTCTCCTTCGTTTTGTTTAACTTGATGAATTTTAGGAGAATAAGTTAAGTAGGTTATGTTTTATGAAATTTACTAGGATAATACTAATGAAATTGACATTGTTTAGGGATCCAACACATAAGGAAAAGACCAAACAGACGCGGACTAAAAAGCTATCAGTGCTAACTGACGGACAGACTGTCTTGTCAACCGCCAACTAGATTTAGAGGGGGTCTTTTGAGTGGTTTGATTCATGGACAAATACTACAACCTGTGGTTTGACCTACGATCTATGGGTCGACCCTTAGACACTTTTCTGGATTGTTAGAAAGTGGGTTCATGTAGCAATGGTCATCCTACGGTCCGTGGGAGATGTCCGTCAGTGGCAGCTGAAACTTCCTTTTTTTCCCCCAAACTGATATGTCAAGGATACAGGGTGCTACATTATTTACCCTTTGGAAACGTTTGTTCTTGAATAAAGACTAATGTAACTGAAATTGATGGGAGGGGATGCGACCCTACCACTAAATACTGGAAATAGAAATCTAATTTATTTAATTTCTAATAACATGCAAATACGTTGCAAATGCAAGTAAACTTGAAGGAACTAGATTCTAAGACTAAATATACTCATGAATAACTGAAAATTGTAGAGAAATATTATCTCAAGTTTTAATGGATTCGAAAAAAAAGAAATGAGGATACTTGGCCTTCATGGTTGCTTCTGCTGCTCAAGCTGGTCCATTTGCATACTGACTCCTTTGGAAAACCTTAACTTAACGACTTCTTTATTTCTCAACATTCAAACCTAATTATCAAAATTCCTCACTAGAACATTTTTATAAGTGAGACTATCCTTCATAAAAATACTTTCTAATGGTACAATAAAGCTTGATCATCCACACCCTTCTTAAACAATGAAATGTGAGTGAGTGGATGCACTAGTTCTGCTGTCAATTCTAACTCATAAGGCACTTTACAAAGTCGTTTCATGATCTTTTATGGCCTACATACCAGGACTAATCTTCCCTTTCTTGACGAATATCATCAACCCCTTCATAGGTTACACTCTCAGGAGAACCGAATTATCAATTTGGAACTCCAAGTCCCTTCTTCTTTAAATCTAAATATGACTTCTTGTTACTCTAGGTTATGTTAAGTCTATCTCTAATGAGCTGAATTTTTTCCATTGAATCATGA
Source organism: Solanum lycopersicum (assembly GCF_036512215.1). Taxonomy (NCBI): domain Eukaryota; kingdom Viridiplantae; phylum Streptophyta; class Magnoliopsida; order Solanales; family Solanaceae; genus Solanum; species Solanum lycopersicum. The sequence goes on from NC_090800.1 coordinate 16,217,929, forward strand.
AGTTAATCTAGTCCAATCAAGGTTGCTTCACCTACTTCACACCAACCATCTACAGATCTACATATCTACCCCTCTATAGTTCCTCATAAGGGGTCCATATGAATATTAGAATGATAGTTATTGTTGTAGGAGAACTCTATAAGGGAAGGTAATCATCAAAACTACCCTTGTAATCGATCACACAATCTCTCAACATAACTTCTTGTGGTACGATCTGCCTTACCGTTTATCTCTTAATGAAATGACATGCTAAGATTTACTTGAGTACAAAGACTTTTATGGAAAGACTTCTAGAAATGAGAGGTAAATTGAGGACCTCTATTTATGATGATAGTGAAAGAATTCCCATGAAACCTAATTATCTCATTGAAATGCAAATATTAGTGTAGTCTTCTGTCGACTGTGTCTTCTTAACAACTAAACTGTTCGCAAATTTAGTAACCCTAACAACTTTTAATCTAATAGAGTCATGTTTTCTTCAAGTACGAGGTAAACCTTTATTGAACACAATGTTGACAACTTCCAACTTTCATATAGGAATGTCAATCTCTTGAATCATACCATTGAGTTTCTAATGTTCAACCATCATATTCTTATAATTAGCGCACTTATCAAAAACATTTACTTCATCCATTGTCATGCAATTACACAAATAGACTTCCCAAAAAATAACAGAACATCTTAATGGCGCCCAAATGAATATAATGCTAGGAGTTATGGTTTTCTGCAATAATGTTGTTGTCTCAATTTACCGACTTTAGGAGCATATATACAACCCTGATAACAAAGCACAAAATCTCTCCCTTGGGTAAAACCTCAACTCTGTACCGATGAACTGCGTCCTTTAGTTAGAGAATATAGGATCAAAATCTTCCTTTTTCCTTAACCCACACTACCAACGAAGATACTGATCCATTTTTAACTGTTACACCGTAATTCTACATGCTCATAAGGTGATCCCAAAAGCGAGAAAGCCTAGGAACATCCTTTTCATGTTCTATTTTCTCCTTAACATGTGGAAAACTACCAATAGACAGTTTTCTAAGTGCATCTATTACTACATTAGCTTTACCATGATGGTAAAACATTCATACAATAATCCTTGAGGAACTCACAAAATCTCCTATGTCATAGATTCAATTTGTTCTTAGGGAACACGTACATAAGTTTTTAACAGTCCATAAACACATCTACGTGAACACAATACGTCTAATGTCTCAAAATCTTAAGTACAAACACTACTGGAGAAAGCTCGAGGTCTTGAGTTAGATAGTTCTTCTAATTCAACTTAATATTTATAAAAGAATAATATATAACTTTAACTCTATGTATGAACACACAATGTAGGCCTGCTGTAGAGGCATTATCATATTTCACAGTTTCGTCTTAACCTTCCAATGGAGTTATGTTAGACTATCAAAATGACCTACGTTGAATTAGAGCAAAACATGTTTATTATGAGTTCATTATGTTCTTTAATGACTAATTATAGTATTAATAGGCAGTGTGTTATGTTTGGATGAGTTTAGAGGTAAAACAACCATGAACGCCTAAGACGTTCGAAAGTTTTTCCTTGAAACATGCTTCTGTGTCCTAGTGTGTGTTGCCAAGTATTATGTGTGTTTGGAGTTTAAATACAGTGTATTTTACCATTGTATCCTAATAATCATGTTAAGGATCAAAATTTCCATCTCTTACCCCCAAGGATCTCCCAAGAACGTCAATCTACGACCCCCAAGGATTGCCCTAGGGGTCCACGAAGGAACCCTAAACATTAGCCAAGTGTAACACTCCAAATGTATGACCTATTCTAGAGCCTAAACATAGTGTCTAAAGATCATAACACCATTTTAAGACCTCATATAATCTATATTGGTCATTTAGGAAGTTTAAGAATCAAAACGAAAAGAAACGTTCAAGATGTTCAGAAGCTAGTCAAATTGAACTAGTGAAACATCGTGAGGTTTTGTTAAGGTTTAGGAGTGAAGTATTCGATCTAAAACATGTAAAAATAAATTAAAGAGGTAAAACCATGTTTATAGAGTAAAAACGTCCAGGTAAGACCTCCCAATGGTAACTTTAGGGGTCCACGAAAGGACCCCAAAATTTTCTTGGCAAGGTGCGACGGCAACATCCATTTTGTACATGGATGAGAAAAGTCTGCTTAGTGGACTTGGGTGTCTTTTTGGTCAAATATAAATTTTACGTCGCAGGTAGGTAACGGACTCTCATGTATCAAATATTAGTTTAGAAAATTCATGCGGGAGAAACTCCGCGTTGCAGTCTTGCTACCGTATGAAAATCTGAAGTTTGGTTTTGAAGTTTGACTTCATTAAAGGGTCAACTTATGTGAGGGATATTTTTGGTATTTCATGGGGGTTAAATATATTTATTTCCAATCAGCTTTCTCTCACATTGATCATGTTCCCTTCCCCTAATTCCCCAAATCTCGGATCTTGGTCATGAATTAACGGAATTAAAGAACTATTTGATTATTTGAAATGTTTTATCTACTATATTTAATGTATTTATTGATTAGGGTAATGTATTATTGGGATTGGATCAGTTTCTTGATGCATTCATGACGAACCCTAATTACAGTAACCTTAGGATATGAATTGATGTTAATAGGGATAGTGATGATGGAATTGACCAAGTTCTTTTATTAATTACTATTTATTAATGTTACTACACATACTATTGGATGGAATTATTTGATTTATGGTAATACCGTGATGATGGCTTTTGAGGGAGATTTTGTAAGTCTTCATGATCCTAACATTTACTTCAATTAGGATTACTTGTGTTTAGTGATGAAGTTATATTGAAGTATACCTTGTGACAGGATTGAACATTTTTTAAAGATTGTGATGACTTATCAATGTGCCTGATTATAATGTTATTATTTAAATGTGCTAACCTCACATGTATGAGTTTTAATGAAAGAAAAGTACTTCTACAATTCTTATTAAGTTACGATGATGAAGGTTATATAAGGGATAAACCCTATGACCTTAACTAAGATATGATTGTTAATAAAAGTTTAAAGGCAATATAAAAAAGGACTAGCTTAGCAACAAGTGAGCTTGATAATGGGAGGTTTTGACTTCCCATAGAGGGAGATTCACCCAATAGTTCCATATGAGTTGTTGAATCCCCTATGAGGTTTACTCACCCAATGGATTCCCATTAGAGAAGGCTCCTCTAGCCAAATGGCATATAGAGATATCATACCTATCTCTTAGTTCTTGTACTATGTTGCCCTCATAGGAAGACTAGCTAGTGTATCCACCTAGAAAGCTATGTTTATGTATGGTTCTACTTTGGCCGGTAGACCACCTTCCATCGTTATAAGGTTTTACAACACCGGATTCCACACATAGCTCTTGTCATCTATGTCGGTTATGTCATGTGTTCTTTAAAATTAAATGAAGTAATGAAGTACAAACTAAATAAGGTGACTTAAAATGTTTGACTTAGTCTAGGTAGGGGTATGGGACTCTCCATGTGCCTTGCACTAGTTTGCCTTGAGGGAAGCCTTAGGAGGTTGTTCTTATGAATTTATATGCCTATTAATTTATATGATGATCTTATATGTTGAAGACACCTTATGATGTTGAATTCACTTGTGAATATATATGTGGTCTATATTGATAAAGTATAAAGCTATATACTCTTCATGATATAATTTGTCAATTTGGAAATTGATTGTTGTTCTAGTTAGGTTTACTTGATGAGGTAATATTATGGGGATTTTCTTGGTCATTGCACAAGTGTACTTAATGAGGGTCATGACTAATAGTCTTACTTTGGTTTTGTCATTATCAACTCTTATTCATGCTTACGATGTTATGAGTTGATGCTAAAATTGTATTTGAGTACGGGTTTAATCATGATTTGCATGTTACTTTCTTTGACATAACATGATTTAGTCTTGTATAATTCATGGTATTGACTTGATGAATATGAATTAATGACTTGTTTTGTTCTTGAATGTTCATAAGGCTTTTTAAATGTTAAATAGCATGTTTTAATGAAATCTCCATCTTTAACATGAGTTGATATTATATTTGCATATGGTCTCATACTTAGTAAATGTGATGTGCTAACCCATTTCTCTCCCTTTTTCCTAATATTTTAGATTACGGTCGTTGAAGTCTTTTGGGATGACTTTTAAGAATACTTGGAGTTCCTCAACCATCCAAGTAGGGTAGGTCCTCACTTTCAGAGGGCGATGCCAATATCAAGATTATGAAGTTGTTTAGTTTTAAGACTCTTATGTTCATTCCTTTCAATTTAGTACAAATTGTATTACATATATGTGCATCTATCACATTTTTGTATGGGATATGCCCAATTGAGATATTTTTGTTTTAGATTGTTATGAGAAGATTTACTCTTTTAAGACTATGTTATATCTTATATACCTATGTTTAATAAAAGTATAAGACAATTTAATCTTCTTATACGAAGGGTATATGTATACTCAATAAATATATATTATGTGTAAGTGAGAGTTATAAGTAAATCTCAATATAAAAGTAATCTTGAAGTTTTAAATTTTCCGCATTTTAAGATATGAATGTAATCATATAAACTAAGAGGCTAGTCTTAGTCCTCAAAGAGGACGATGTCGCCGGTTATGTATAAGGGGTGCTTCCCGAATATGACAAACATGGTATCAGAGCATGAGGTTTAATAAATTTAGAGTATATTTCTCTCTCAACAATGTAAATGTATGTTGTTACTCATAACTGTGAAGCGCGCCATACTTATGAATAAGAAACTATGTGATTCTTAGGAAACTCTCTCTTTTCATGGAAATCCAATATCGTGCCGCTAGAGTATACATTATGTATACATTCACCAAAACCTTGTTCTTTAGTTATAAGCAATGAATACTCAAAGGAACGTGGTATGAAGAATTGGGAAAGCGATTTCCAATGAAGGATTTCCTCCCCATGGTGATCAAGTCCCTTCTCTAGAAGAAGATGCTAATTATTACAAAGCTCCGATCAATCCTCCACCTTTGATAGATGGTGACATAAGGTATTACCTTCACCAATGTTCCAATACATTACTACACAAGCACAAGCCGTCACTACTCAAGCACAAGCCATGACGACCCAAGCTAATCGGGAGATGGTACCCCGAGCAAACCAACATGTTGGCACAATGACCTCTCGTTTGATAGATTTCACTCGAATAAATCCCCATACTTTATATGAGTCAAAATTTGAGGAAGAAATTCAAGAGTTCATTGATTAAGTCTATAAGATTCTTTATGCTATGGGGTAGACTACTAGTGAGGAAGCCGAGGTATCCACTTACAAACTCAACGATGTGGCCCAAACTTGGTATGTCAAATGGAGAGACAATAGACCTTTAAGGGGTGGGCCGGTGACTTGGGATAAGAGGGAAGACAAAGTGGTGGAGTTCATCAACCTTGGTGAAGGAGGTATGATTGTACTTATATACTCTTTTAAATTCACTAAATTGTCAAAGTGTGCTCCTTCTTTGGTTTCTGGTCCTAGGGATGAAATGAGCCGATTTTTGACAGGGTTGTTGGATGGATTGAAGGAAAAATGTCATTATGCTTGCTACATGAAAATATGAACATCTCGCGTTTTATAGTTCATGCTCAACAACTGGAAGAGACAAGGGCTATATGAAAGAGTAGGGAGGCTCAAAAGAAAAGATATTTTGATGTATGTTCTTCAAAGGGTAGGCTTGATATCAAAGAAAAGCTTAGTTTCAACAAGAGGTTCTCTAATCAAGTTACTTCTAAGTTCTCTAAGTCTCGTGATGATAAAGTTACTAAATCTAGCTCCCCAAAGGGAAAGAGTTGGAACTTGCCTAACGAGAAACTTACTTGTACTATGAGTGGGAATGGGAACTTTGTAGGATGTTTAGTTGAACAGGCAATTGTTTTGGCTGTAGAAAAAGTGGCCCTAAAGTTAGAGATTTCCCAAATTTGAAGGGTCAAGAAAAGGGTAGTGGTCAATCTCAAGAAAATCGTTCTAATGATGCTCCAAAGAAGAACCACTTTTATTCTCTCCGCTAGAGGTGAGACAAAGACTTCTCCCGACGTGATGACAAGTATGTTGAATGTTTTTTCTATTGATGTGTATGCTTTGCTTGATCCTGGTGCTACCTTGCCTTTGTTTGCTCCAGTAGTATCTAAAAATATTGACATTTTTCCCGATATCTTCACTGAACTTTTTACGGTGACTACTCCGGTGGGTAAGTCAGTTGTTGCAAAAACGTTATATAGAAAATGTCTTATAATGTTTCCCAATAGAGTTACTCATGTTGAACTACTAGAACTTGTTTTTTTTTTTATTTTGATGTTATTTTGGGTATTGATTTATTGCATGGTTTCTTTGCATCAATAAATTGTAGAAAGAGGGTGGTGAGGTTTAACTTTCCAAATGAGCCCATTTTAGAGTGGAAGGGGAAAAATTCTATTCCTAGAGGTCGTATAATGTCTTGTTTGAAGGCTTTTAGGATTATCTCTAAGGTGTGTTTATATCATATAGCAATATTATAATATTTAGACTTCGAAATTCCTCCAATTGAGTCGGTCCCCGTAGTGAGTAAATTTCCGAAGGTCTTTCCTAATGATCTTCCCATTATTCCTCCGGAATGAAAAATTGATTTTTGTATCAATTTGCTACCAAATACAAATAACATTTTGATTTCTCCTTATTAGGTGGCTCCGGAGGATTGAAAGAGTTGGACATTCAACTCACCGACTTACTAGACAAGGGATTTATTTGGCGTAGTATTTCTCAATAGGGTGCTCTGGTATTGTTTGTGAAGAAGAAGTATGGGTCCCTTAGAATGTGTAGCGATAACCATCAACTCAAAAAAGTCAAAATCAAGATTAATTATTCTCTCACTCGGGTTGATGATTTATTTGATCAACTCCAAGGTGCGAGTTACTTTTCTATGATTGACTTGAGATCGGGATGTCACCAACTTCGGGTGAGAGGTTAAAATATTCCCAAGATGATATATCGTAGAAGATATAGCCACTATGAGTTCTTTGAAATGTCTTTTGGTCTCACTAATCCTCCGGCGGCGTTTATGGACCTAATGAATAGGGTTTGTCTAAGTTACGTCGATTCATTTTTCATTGTCTTCATTGACGATATCTTGGTATATTCGAAGAATTAGGGTGAACACACAAACCATTTGAGGGTGATGTTACAAGTGCTTAACAAACACGAGTTTTTATCCAAATATAGCAAATGTGAGTTTTTGCTGAGGTCGGTAGAGTTTCATAGTGTTATCATCTCTAGTGAAGGGATAGAGGTTGATCCAAGGAAGAGCAAGCGGTTAAAAAAATTCATCTAGGCCTTTTGATCCTTGTGACATTAGGAGTTTCTTATGCCTAGCCTCTTATTATAGAAGGTTTGTTGATGGGTTTGCGTTTATTGCTTCATTTGTGACAACCTTGACCAAAGATAATGTTAAATTTGAGTGGTCAGAGGCATGTAAAAAAATCTTTCAAATGTTGAAGGATAAACTTTCTTCCGCTCTTGTATTGACTCTACTAGAGGGTACTATGTGTTTTGTGATCTATTGTGATGCATCGCGAGTCGGCTTGGGGTGTATTCTTATGCAACATGGCAAAGTTATAGCCTATGCTTCTAGGAAACTCAAAGTACATGAGAATAATTATCCAACCAATGACCTTGAGTTAGCGGCCATGTATTTTAACTTGAAAATGTGGATGCATTATCTTTATGAGGGTTCATGTTGATGTGTATACGGATCATTAAAGTCTCCAATGTGTATTCACTCAAAAGGAGTTGAATCTCTTGAAACAGAGATGGTTAGAGCTATTGAAAGACTCTGACATGAATGTTCTCTATCACCCCGGCAAGGCTAATGTGGTAGCAGATTCTCTAAGTTGGTTGTCCAATAAAATTGTTTCCCATGTGGAAGAATTCAAGAGGAACCCATTAAAAGATGTTCATAGTTTAGCTCCTTTAGGGGAAAATTGAAGATTCACCAAATGGTGGCACGGTGGTACATCATAACTCTGAGTCGTCTTTGGTGGTTGAGGTGAAGTCTAAGCAATACCTCGATCCATTATTGATTGAGTTGAATGAGTCAGTTATTTGAAATATGAATGAGTCATTCTCCCAGGGGGATGGTGTTCTTATGTATCAAGGATTATTTTGTGTCCCTAATGTGGATAGTTTGAGGAGTAGGATCGCGGAGGAAGATCATGGAGCCCGTTACTCTATTCATCCTTGATCTACAAAGATGTACTGTGACCTTAGAGAGATATTTTTGTGTGATCGTCTATAAAAGGATTTTGCGGAATTTGTTACAAAGTGTCCCAATTGTCAACAAGTTAATGTGGAACACCAAAAACCGAGTGCTCTACTACAAGAAATCCAAATTCATATTTGGATGTGGGTAGATGTTAAAAAGGATTTCGTAGTAGGTTTGCCTCAAACTCAAAAATAACATGAATCTATAGGGGTGGTAGTGGATAGATTGACCAAATCGGCTTATTTTATTCCCGTTAAGTCTACATATTCGGTAGAAGACTATGCATAAATATATATTGACATGATAGTAAGTCTTCATGGGGTTCTTTTGCCCATCATATCAGATAGGGGTCACCAATTTACATCTAGATTTTGGAGATGGTTTAAAAAGGATTTGGGTACTCAAGTGAAGTTAAGCACTGCTTTTGATCCCCAAACAGATGGTCAAGCGGAGAGGAATATTCAAACTCTAGAGGATATGCTTAGACCTTCTATTATTGATTTTAAAGGGAAATTGGGATTAGAATTTTCCTTTGCTAGATGTCTCATATTACAATAGCTTTCATTCATCCATATCTATGGATCCTTAAGAATCCTTGTACGGTTGAAGGTGTAGATCTCCTATTAGATTGTTTGAGGTTGGTGAGTCTTCACTTCATGGTCCCAATTTGATTTATAAGATTTTTTAAAAAGATCATACCATAAGGAAACGGTTGCAAACATCCTATAGTCAGCAAAAATCTTATGTGGATCATAGGAGAAGAGACCTTAAATTCGAAGAAGGTGATAAGGTGTATTAAAAAACTCCTCCTATGAAAGGGGTGGTTATATTTGGAAACAAAGGAAAGTTGAGCCCTCGTTATGTGAGTCATTATGAGATCTTGCAAAAGTTTGGTAAGGTTGCTTATGAGTTGAAGGTTCCAAGTGAATTATCTTCGCTTCATACGCTTTTCCATATTTCTATGTTTAAGAAGTGTGTCGGTGATCCCAAATCTATTCTCCTTATTGAGGGTCTTGGTGTGAAGGATAACCTCTCTTGTAAGGAGGTTCCTGTATAATTCCTTGATCGTCAAGTGAAGAGGTTGAGGAACAAAGAGGTGGGCTCCATAAATGTGTTATGGAGAAACCACCTAGTTGAAGAAGAAACATGGGAGGCCAAAGCCCATATGAAGTCCCATTATCGTCATCTCTTTACTAGTGAAGGATAGTTGTTTTTGATTACAATGAAAATGACTAAAGTTGAAGTTTATGTGACTTTTAGGGAAGTTTTGCAAAATGTGCGTTTTTTGTGTCATTTCAGTAAATTACAATGAATTGTGCATAATGACTTAAAAATTATCAATTCTTCTTATTTGAGTTATTTTTTGCATTTTTGTATGGTGATTCTTTATGAAATGATGTTAAATTAAGCATGTTGGTAAATTTAGTTTTGTCATAGTTTACTCATATATGGTATGTTGAGCTCAGGATTTTGTGAGAAGGAAATTCCTCATATTTGGATGTTAAGATCTATGTGTAGTAATTGGAGTCTTTCTATGTGTAAATCCATGATTGATACTGTAATTTAAAATATCATGGTTACTGTTGGTTGGGCTTCTAGTCTTGAGTCAATCCTTTCCTTCCAAAAGATTTTGGTGTCATTCGGGGAAGAATGTTCCTGGGGGGGGGGGGGGGGAGGGGTGGCACTGGAACACTTTGAAAGTCTAACACCTAATATAGATATTAAACCGAGTGTCTAAAGGTGAGGACACTCTTTTAAGACCTTATATAATGTTAAGTCATTTAGGACGTTTAAGAATTAAAACGACAAGAAACATCCAAGACGTCCAGAAGCTAGTCAAAAACTGAACTAATGAAACGTCCTTAGTTTTCCAAAAGGTTTTGGAGTGGTGGATGAGGTTTAAAACTTGTAAAACTACTTTAAATAGGTTAAATAATGTATATAGACTAAACATATCCAGGTTTAACCCTGAAGGGTTGCCTTAGGGGTTTAGGAAGGACTCCAAACTTAGCTCAACAAGCTTCCAAAGCAGCAGCCAATCTGTACATGAATGAAACAAGTCTGCGTAGCGAACTTGGGTGGCTTTTTTGTTAAATATCAAGTTCGCGTTGAAGAAAGGTAGACGACTATATTTTCTCGAAAATTAATTTGGGAAATTCATGTTGGAACAGCTCTGAGTCGCGGACTTGCTGGGTTTGAAGTTTGACTTCAGTAAAGGGTCAACATATGTGAGAGGTCATTTGGGTATTTCATGGGTGGGGATATATATGTTAATTCCGATCATTTTTCCCTCACATTAACCCACTCAAATCAAAACCCAACAAATTTGACCTCTCTCTTGTTTCTCTCTCTATTCATCCTCCATTGAAGGAAGAAGAAAGCTTGAAGAAGAACGAGCAATTTTTCTAGGAATTCACTTCAATTTAATTGATTAATCTTCATAAGGTATAGGTTCTTCACTCTTGGGTTTACTTTCATCAATAGATCCTCTCAAAGATGATTTCTAAAACACCCAATTTCAAGGGTTTTCCAATTCTAATTGGTTTTCTACTAAACTTCAAAGTAATGACAAATTCGGATTTACTATGACTGATTGAGTATAGATTGTTAATAAATTGGTGTTAATTGATGCAATTTAACGTTGATAATGTTCCCTTACCCTAATTCCCCAAATGTTGGATCTTTTTCATGAATTAATGAGAATTGAAGAATGATTTGATTATTAGACTTGTTTTATCTATTCTAATTCATGTATGGATTTACAATAATAATTTATTGTGGGATTGGATAAAATTCATGATTAAATCTTGATGAAAGCTAATTCACCAAACCCTTGGTTATGAATTGATATTAATTGGGATAGTGATGTTGCAATTGACCCAGTTCTTGTATTAATTACTATTGATTGATGTTACTACACATACTATTTGATGTAATTGGTTGGTCTATGTTAAGACTATGATGATTTATTTTTTGCGGGAGGTTAGGTAACTCTTCATGTTCCAAACCATTACTTCAATTATTATTACTTGTGTTAAGTGATGAAGTTATGTTGAAATATACCTAGTGATAAGATTGATTAGGGTTGGTATGACGTTGAATTAAAATGTCTTGATACATGGTTTGTGAGGTGTTTGTTAAGGTGTGCATGTTATAAGGATAGTGACGTCCAATATAGTCCCAAGGTCAACACCCCACACCTGACTTCCTCAATTCAATTATTAATGTGAATTCAAATTGAATGGAGATTGAATTATGTTACAAAACATGAAGAGAAAAAGTTGACGCCTTCTTAACTTGATCACCGGACTTTTGAGGATGAAAAGAAAAGAAAACTTTAGAGAAAATGGTTGGGATTTTGATAAAGTGAGGAGGCATATGATTTTTAGATAAGTGGTATTGAAATGGGGAGTTATTTATGGAGAAATTGAATGGGTGGAAACGGATATGGCGAGATTTTTCAAATAAAATGGAAAGAGAGAAAAATTTGAATGATTGGGTTTTTCATATAACCGTTCAAGTATGGACGATTCACTGATTGATTGGATCCACGAGACCCCATTTCCAATTCAACAATTATTCTTAGACTTAGAAAATTTTTGAGGCTTACCTGGGATCTACGGGCAACATTAACAATCCGTTGATTGAATGACATACTGTTGATGGGGTCTGTAGACTTCTCCACTAGACCATTTTATGAAGATTTCATATTTTGTCTCCTGCACATGTAACAGAAATTAGTCCATTATTTTGTCATTATTTTCTCATATTTATATCAACCAAAGTTATCTTTTGTTCAATTGATAATCTTATCATCAAAGGAATTTGTTTCGCAACCCCCCCCCCCCATTTCCCTTTATTGTTTCGGAACTACATTGACTAAAAAGAGACAATCATGGGTTAATGTTAACTATAAACCTTTTTCATCGTGGGATCCACCCCAACCTACTAGTTGAGTTCTTTATTTGATAAAGTTCACTTTTACTTCTTTAGGGATCTTTAATTTGAGCGTATCAAATTTTGGCGCCGCAGCTAGGGAAATTTTCCTTTTAGATTAATTTTAACTACAGTATTGAACTTTAGTCAACTATTTCCTAATTTTACTTTTTCTTTACGGTTTTGTCTCTATAAGGTCTAGCTCTAATGTATGTAAAGCACACTGATCGAAGGGGAACCATTCAGCCATTACGATCCCGAATTGAATTGAACTTAGCCGAGAATTGAGAATCAAGGGGTCTTAGTTAACCCAAATAGAAGGAATATTGGTGATGGAGAAATCTTGCAGCCCCGAATACTAGTTGGTGCAAAAAATCAGGCACCCATTGAGAATCAATTAGAAGACTCCGTGAGAGTGAAACTTGTAGAATCCCCACGACCTCGTTACTATTTTAGAGGAAACATAAAGATTGTAGACTTTGATAGACCTATGGTCCTACCCCCACTATCCCCAGGGCATATATTCGTGGCGACGAGTAGGCTGATGCGGATTCTCACTATAAGATGTTTATTTTTTAGACTACCACTAGAGGATCCACATGCTCATATATCCAAGATTCGGGCTGTTTACAAAAGTTTTGTGGGTAGACCAGATCTAGACATGGATGTGATCGGGTTGCGACTGTTCTCTCTATCACTAATAGGTTAGGTTTCTATATGGCTTACCGAGCTTCCTACATATTTATAAGTACGTGGGGTCAATTGAGATATGTGTTGTTAGCAAGGTATTATTGAGTGTCCAAAAAACTCAATCACAAGGATAAGGTGAATAACTTGTTAGAATTTCCTGGAGAGCCGATGAGTAGCTCCTGGACAAATTCACTGTGTTCATTAGTGGTGTACTGAATCATTGCATTGATGATTATTCACTAAAACAATATTTCTATAAAGGTCAAGATGACAAAAATAAAGTTGTGCTTGATACTTTTGTTGGTGGCTCCTATGAGCATTGCACATATGCTGAGATTGCAGAGAAGTTGGCGAAGATATCTAGCAACAACCGAGCTTGGAGCACTACAAAATCTAACACTGGGCGAAACAACTTTGTTGTTTAGGCTATAAGTAATCAGTACACATATGAGATTCATGAAGAGTTTGCACATATGAGAATTGATTTGGGTTTGGTCTTGAGGCCTGTGAGCGGAGGCGTAGAGGAGTTGCATGCGGTGATCAATTTGAATAAACCTCCACCCCTATCAACAGATGCATATATAGTTAATGATCAGATGGGGTTTCAAACCAAATCCTAAGGTTCTCTTATGGAAAATTGGCGCCAAGGTGAAGGAAGTCATGGTCATAGTATGGTAGTTACAACAGAGAGGGTAAATATGTACGAGATAGGAAAAACAACTGCAATAACAACTTCTACAAGAAAAACAATGGTAATAGGAACCATCGGGTTTGACCTTATCTGCCGCCTCAAAATCGGGAAGTTTCCCTTGGGAAGGTCGAGGTAATATGTCGCAGAATGAGGGTATGATGCAAAAGATGATGAGAAGGTTTGAGTCCATTTATGAGAATGTTAAGAAGAAGAGAAGTTACCTATTTGGTACTGGACAAAAGGTGGATGCACATGCGGTCTCGATAAAGAACCTTTAGCTACAGATGACTCATTTATGTACTATAGCTAACCAACGCCAATGTGGAACTCTTCAAAGAAACATTATCCATAGACCAAAAATGGATGGAAATGTATGTAAGTCACTACTCGATGAGGTAAGTAGGCAATAGATCCACCTATGTCGTATGTAGTAGAAGGGTATACGAGAAAGAAAGATGATATAAGAGAATCTAGTGCAGAGTTGTGTGATGCAACATTGAAAGAAGATGAATTATCTCAGAAAGTGGTCCTCATACCTATACCTTCACCATAATTTCGATATATATTAGTGAAGAAAATGGAAGATGGTAAATATCGCTGATTTATCGCTAAGTTGAAGCAGTTGTCTATCAATGTTCCATTAATAGAAACTTTAGAGAAAATGCCCTGATATTCTAAGTTGATGACTGAATGCAACATTATATTGTTATTTTCACGAGGCCTTTTATGAAGAAGAAGAGGGATCTAGGTGACTTCACTTTTCCATGTACTAAAATGTTTTTACATTTACAAGAAGTTACGCTTGTGGGACGCAAAACCCACTACAATCTGGTTACTAATGGCCGATCGAATTATAAATAGGATCATAAGTTTACTTAATGACGTTCTTGTGAAAGTGGAGTTGTTCATCTTTCATCTTGACTTTATAATTCTTGATTATGAGGTTGATTTTGAGGTCTACATTATTCTAGGGAGATTAGTCTACACCACAGGGCGTGCACTAGTTGAAATACATAAAGGGCATACGAAGTTTAGTTTGAATAATGAAGAAGCAACTTTCAACATCATTAGGTTCATAAAGCATAGTGGTGTGATCCAAGTGACATCTGCTATAACCTATAGAGGTGAGATTCTATCCAAAGTGCAAATTTAAGAGTGATTAGGTGTTGATTAATTAGCATCGGTATGAATTCTTAAAGTAATGTTATTGAAGATTTTGATGCTTTGGTTGCCGCACTTGAAAGATACGAATATCGTTCAAAGCCAAAAATGTTGGAGTTGGACATGAAGCAGTGCGAGTCTCAACCTGTGAGACAGTCTATTGTGGAGGACTCAAAATTAGAGCATTAGTCAATACCACCTCATCTCCGCCATGAGTTTTTTGTTAGAGATTACATTTTGTTGGTAATTATTACACCAGATTTGAAAAAGGCATCGAGTAGAGTTCTTAGTGGCAATGTGAAAGTGGTTCAAACTAGCCATTGGATGGACTATTGTAGATATTATTACGATCCCTCACGATATTTTCTCATACAAAATCAAACGAATGCCTGATCACAAACTGAGTATTGATCACAAATGAAGGTTGAACCCACCTATGCAAGAAGTAGTTAAAAAAAAGATCATGCAGTGGTTGGATGTTGGGTCCATTTATCCCATTGCAGACCACAGTTGGGTGTGTCCTTTTTACTGCATGTCTAAAAAGGGTAGTATTATTGTGGTACCTAATGAAAGGAACGAGTTTGTTCGCATGCGGCTAGTGACCGGCTGGAGATTTTACATGGACTACCGAAATTTGAATGCTTGGGCCAAAAAAGAACCATTTTGCCATGAACTTCATGGACCAAATGTTAAATAGACATGTAACCAAGGGTTGGTATTTCTTTATTGATGGCTATTTGGGCTATAACCAGATATCCATTGCCTCGTAAGATCAAGAAAACATCACCTCCACTTGTCCTTATAAGACCTTTTTGCATTCAAAATATGTCGTTTGGATTATGTGATACACGGACTATATTTCAAAGATTTATGATTTCGATATTTTCTGTTATGGTGGAGTACACTATTGAGGTGTTCATGGATGATTTTTTTATGGTTGGCGACTCCTTTGTTTGGTTCTTGAATATTATTGCTGAGGTGATCAAGAGATGAGGAGATTTAAATTTGGTGTTAAATTAGGAGAAATGTCACTTTATGATGAAAGAAGTTATAGTGTTTTTCCATCGAATCTCAGAAAAAAGGGATAGAGGTTCATCGTGCCAAAGTTCCTGTGATAAAAAAGGTTACTCTACCCATCATCGTCAAGGGTGTAAGAAGTTTTCTCGGGAATGCTAGTTTTTATCATAGTTTTATAAATACTTTTTCGAAAATTTCTCATCCTTTGTGCAAATTGCTCAAAAAACACAGTAAATTATATTTCGATGAATCCTTTCTTAAAGCATTTGGACTGTTGAAAAGGAAGTAGTGTCCGTGCCCGTTATTATTTCACCAAATGAGAATGATCCATTTGAGGTGATGTGTGATGTGAGTAGGGTTGCACTTAGTATGGTATTGGGATAGAGAAGGGATAAAATTCTTCTCCCCATTTACTATGCGAGTAAATCCCTAAATTCTTCTCCCTATCTAGAGGTGGTTTACTTGTAATTACGAAATTTCATATTACCCATGGTTGCTTTCGTGTAAGGTAATTTTTTTTATTTAATTATGCGATTGGGTGATGATATAATGTAGTGTACATTGTCTTATGATTTATTTTGCATATGTTAATACATTTATTTGGGTAATTAGAATGTGGGTAATTTATGGCTTAATGTTTCTAACTTAACTCATTCTTGAGATCTCTGGTCGATGCTCGAAGAGATTTATTTGAGTGGGTAGTTATCCAACACTAGAAAATTAGGTGTGTTTTATCTAATTTACTTGAAAATAGAGGTTGTGGGTCCCATCTATTTCCCTAATTTTGCATCAATAGAGAGAATAGATTAAGGTATTGAATTGATTAGATTCTCATTTAGATGAGACATAATGAGGAGTCTATGTGTAGATTCTTTGAGATCGAAAGACAATTAGCTTTATCGGAGATTACTTAGTGAATTCATGAATGTTCATCATTATAGAGTATAATAATTACCCAGTTGTGACATCGATTTCCTATCTTTACACCCCTAGATTTCATGTTAATTTCAAGGCAAAGAGAACCCCCTAGACGTGACACTTCTTACATGAACCTGAAGGGGTATCACACAAAATCGGATGATAACCATCATTGCATAAGACATTGAATAATGCGGAAATTTAAAAATTCTGAACATCAATGTCAAACTCTTTCTTAATAGAAATAGAATGTCTAGACATCGACTCAAAAACCATTTTTGTACAAAGTAGATTTGTCAAATAGGGAACATAGCCCATTACAATTAAATTGTCTCATAATAAGAAGTTCATAACAAGTTTATTTCAATATAATAAAACATAAGTGGAATCATGCTTTTCCTCAGAACATGAGGACACATCGAAGTATTCGAGAATCCAATTCAAGATTTATCTTCTTCACAATGGGAACCTACTTGTAAGAACCTAATCAGAGCAGAAAATGAAACAACTATAGGTTAGCACAATCAATTGTACTAAGTATAAAAGCTATGCGATCAAAACATTTTAATACATGCATTAAAGGGACCTTACCAAAAACATGTTATTTTAAGTTGAAAGCCACAATTCACATTCAAGGAATGAATAATCAATCCATACCATATGATAAAGAGTCATTCATAATCATAAGTCACATTATACAATACACACACCACCCATGACCGCCTTGTAAAGTTCACTTATGACATATACATATGAATGCTCATACATCCATATACGTTATGTAAAGTCATGAAGAAGATACAGGTGTATTCACCTACAAAATTGACATCATAATATGTGAAATGAAACTTAAAATCATTCATAAGTTGCCATACATAAATTTTTCACACAAGGACCCCTCAAAGAACTCACATGTGCAATGTTTATGTAAACTCTCATACCCTCACCTATACTATGTGGTATCCATAAAGAATCCCTAGGTAGAGTTCATATTCATATTCATAAGTCATATGAAAAGATTACTTCATATTCTTACAACATAGGGAGATCTGCAATGATCGACATATACTATGTGAGCTACATGGAATTTGGTGTTCTACCTCCAGACAAAAAAAGGTGTTTCACTTGCCTCAAATAAAACCAACATAATTAGCATCTAGGTGGAGCAATAAGCTTAAGACCTATGTGGGTGCATAAATACGGAACAAGAAGATTTGTACAAAGAAACATGGACTTGAAAAACCTAGAAGATTTTCATTTCACAAAATAACATATATATTCAAGAACCCGATCTTGCTAAACGAAGAAGGAACCCATATGGAAAGCCAAACTCTGTAAGCCTAAAATCCTCCATCTCATAGTCATGTTCAGTCCATCCTAAGCACAACTCCCTTGATGTAACATTAAGCCTTTAATGATACATTAGTTCATAAATAATGTCTAAAGACTCAACCACTAATTTATCTTATAGCTCAAGGGTACAAACTATGAGAATAAACTTTCAATCATAGAAGGAGGAACATCTGAGAATGTCCTTTTATACCATAGTCATATAGTGTTTAAGAGAATTACCTTTTATTCAACTTACCAACACCAACACAATCATAGAACAACATTCATATTCATATCGTAGTATAACATACATGTTCATTCCATGTCACACTTAATCATGATTAGGGTTTTGGGAAGGTGGAAATCTTGTATCAACCAACAATAAATAAATCAAGTAAGCTACTCCACCATAAGTGGATCAACAATTCAATATAAGACTATCCATTAATGAAAGACCTTTACTCATATCCTTCAAGTCATTATTTAACATTCAACCCTATTTTTATAATCTTAATACATCATATTGGATAACATAATAATACAATAATCAATTTTAATGAAAAATTATTAAATTTTCAACATTCAAAACAAACTAGGGTTTAAATTTGAGAAAGAAGGGAAGCCATCGGCCTTGTGGGGATTTGTTCAAAATCCATAAACATTACTTGAATTCATCGTCTAACCTTCATATATAATCACAAACAACAATTTTAGATAAATGGAATAGATTTAATAAAGAGACCCGCAAATTTGAGTAAAAACCAAGAAATAGGTGGACTTTGAAATGCATTTTCTGAGAGGGGCTCTTTGGGAAAATCTCTAAAGAGTGAGGATCATCCATACACTAATTGAATCTGTTCCACAAAATTGAAGTGAAAACCTTGGGTATTTAACCTTAATCTTGATGCTTGGTGTTCTTCAATGGATGAGCTTTGTAGAGAAAGACAGATTTGAGGGAATAGGCTATTGGGAGAATATTTCAATGTTTGTGTTTTTGATTTCAGAATGGGTTAAAAATGACTTGAAACAAATACATATTTCATCCCTAAAATACCCAAAATACCCCTAATTTTATTGGACTAATGAACAAAAGACATTAAAAACTTACATTTTGATGAACCCCATCAGGGACCACGCCTTACTCCACGGGTCGTGGTGAAGACCATGGACCGTGGTCCCTCCCATGCAATTTGTGTCTGTCATGCCCCGAGATACCCCCGAGGCGTGGACACGGGACCTAGGACAAGAAGAGATCAAGGCTAACCCTGCTGTCCTGATAATAAGCATACTAAAGGAAATATTTGATGCAGAAACTAAATGGTAATTTAATGAAAAGATGGGGAATTCCATATAATATATCTGAAATATTTGAAATACTGACGAGTTAATACAAAGAAAATATTAACTCAATGTTAAGTTGAAACTAACTATGTCTGAAAATAGCTTCTAAACTAATTATAAATGCTGGGAAAGACCCCGGCTAAGTCTAGCAAAAAATGAAACTAAAGGACTACATATTGAGAAGAAACTCATAACTATTGTCCTCGGAGAATCAGGACTCACCAATAAATATGATGATGTAGAGATCAAAAATGAATCTAAGCGCGATCTGAGTGCTGAGAACGTGAACATACATCATGAGAAGATGTAGCGCACGTATACGTTAGTACTTGAAGGTACTGACCATGTAGGATAGAGTAAAGCTTAAATAAGACATAACTGAAAAAACACAATAGCAAATATAATAATTTGAACATGATATATTGAATTATTAGCTAACTGGATGCAATGTCAAAATTTATATCATGACGAGATGAATGATAAATGATTTGTAATTAGGGTTAATGGCATAGAGTCTAACTGAACTGTAGGAGCTACTTATAACTGACAACCAAACAAAATAAGATAAATGTGGAGTATGATGCATACGTCCTATAGAGAGAACCCAATATACCCTGCCAAAGGTATAAAGGCATATTGGCGTGATTGCTTAACTGATTGCCCGAAGAGGTGGCTTACAACCTATTTAGCTACTAGTTATGGGAATATTTTTGTAACCTAAACCCTAGTCAAACTAGGTATTACGCTACTCCTAATGAATTAAGTGATTAAGACATTATGATTAAATTTCTGTAAATACTGATAGCTCAAACTGAACATGCGAAGTGAGAATCCAACAATTGAACGGATAATTAAGAATTAATAACTGAGGCATGTGTAATTGAATAATTAAAGTATATGACCTATCATGTATAACTAAAGATCTAAAGAAATACATAGCTACGGTTCTGAAATTAGTGCAATATTCTAAGTAATACCATGGTAATGAGATTTGGAACACATAACTAACAAATTCATTATATTCTATTAAGATTTTGGAAACCCCATGTCTATTCATGATAAGGGAATCAAGAAACAGACTGAAAAATAGGGATCCAATAGGTGAAAGGAACCCATTAGTAAAATCCCACATAATTTGTGATGAAATTTTTGGAGAAATATTTAGATTTCGGGGCTGGAATAGCTGGAATCTTGTTGCGTTCTTGAACTAGCATTCTTGACCTCTTTCTCCTTTCTTGCTTTTAATTTTTTATGTTTTTATTTATGATTTGACTTAGGTAAGCTTTACTTATGTTTCTAGGCTTATGCTTACTATAAACTCATAATATAGGGTCTAAATGATGTATCATAGGTATTAGACTAAATATGAAAATACCCAAATTTCCTTAATTAACTGCTTTTAGAGGGACTGATGGACCCGATCGACGAACCGTGATACTTACTACGATTTGTAGGCCTTTCCATTGTTTATGGACCAATTGACGTACCTGGTCCATGCATTGTGGTCCCACCTACGGTTCGTAGGTGTTGTGTTCATTTTCGGACCAAGATTGACGAACCTAGTCCACGGACGTTGTTCTAACTAGGGTATGTATGTGGCCTCCTTAGATGGTACTTGCACTTCGTGAAAATCTTACTTTGGGTCTATCTAGGATACAAGTTGTTACATTATATCCACCTTGAGAATATTCATCCTCGAATGAAGACTAAACTTGCTCAATTGTGGGAGAGAGTTTCAATCCTTACTACTAAACATTGAGAATTCAGTTCCTCACTTACAAAAGTTCTGAGAACATGCAATTGCGTTGAAAATGCAAGTACAATTTGAGGGAACATGATTCTAAGGGTGAATTTATGCATATATCACTGAAAAACAGAAGAGGAACTATTACCTCAAGATGGAGTGGAATTTGAAGGAAAGAGGTGAGGATACTTGGGTTCATGGATGCTTCTTTTTCCCAAGTAGCTCCCTTTACGAATTGATTCCTCCACAAAAATTTGATTGAAGCGAGTTTTTTGTTTCTCAACCTCTTTACCCGACGATCAAGAATCTTAACTTGTATATCCTCATAAGAAATACTATCTTTCAACACCACACTCTCTTATAGCACTACAGGCTAGATCACCAACACCTTTTTTCAAAAGAGAGATGTGGAAGACTGGATGCACCGCTGCTAGTTCTTTTCGCAACTCTAACTCATATGTCGCCTTATCAACCCTTTTCAAGATATTTTAAGGACCTACATATCTAGGAATGAGTTTCCCCTTCTTGCAAAATTTCATTACCCCTTTCATAGGTGAAACTTTCAGGAAAACCCAAGCATAAATTTTAAACTCTATTTCCCTTCTCCTTACGTCTACATAAAATTTCTGACGACTCTCTTTTGTCTTAAGTCTATCTATAATGAGTTGCTCTTTCTCCATAGAATAAAGAACTTAATCTGTCCTTATCAAAGATGCTTCAAACCAATGAACAGGAGATCTACATCTACTCCATACACTGCCTTATATGGGGTCATCTTAATGTTGGAATGGTAACTATTGTTGTAGGAGAACTCAATCAGATGAAGGTGATCATCTGAACTAACCTTGAAATCAATCACACAAGATATGAACATATCCTCTAGGGTCTGAATGGTACGCTCTACTTGTCCATTCGTTTGCGGATGAAATGCAGTGCTAAGGTTAACATGAGTACCAAGAACCTTCTGAAATGACTTCCTGCAATGAGAGGTGAACTGAGGTCCTCTATCTGAGATGAGAGAAAAAGGAACCTCATCCAATCTTACAATTACATTAATGTAAATCTTGGACGTTTTCTGTAGAATTTGTAGTCTTGACCTCCAAAAAGGGAGAATATTTAGTCATCCTATCAACTATAACCCAAATGGAGTCATGTTGTCTACGAGTACGCGTTAACCCTCTGATGAAATCCATATTAATAACCTCCCACTTCCATGTAGGAATGTCGTGGTTTGTTATAATCTACCCTGACTCGCTGGCAATTGGGGCACTTACTCACAAAATCTTCTATATCCCTCTTCATTCCATTCCACCAATAGACTTCCTGCAGATTGGGGTACATCTTAGTGGCACCTGGATTAATAGAATACCTAGAGTTATGGGTTTCGGCAAGAATATGTTGTCTCAACTCTTCCACATGAGGAACACAAAATCTACCCTGATAGTGAAGTACCATCTCCCCCTTGGGAGAAAACCTCCACTATTTTTTAATAGACTTCACCCTTAAGTTCAAGCAAGATTTTATTAGTGTCTTACTTTCCCTAAACCTCTACTACTGAAGAAGTTTTTGCCCCCTTCTGAACTGTTACACCACTGTCTAATATTCTTATAAGCAAAAATCCTAAGCGATTAAGCTGTGAACATCCTTTACGAGCTCCCTACTTTCTTCCTGAACATGGCCTACACTGCCCATATATAGTCTTCTAACAGCATCTGCTATTACATTCGCCTTACCAGGATGGTAATGCACACTCATATCATAATCCTTAAGGAAAAAAAGTCATATCCTTTAGCGAATATTCAATTATTTCTTGGTGAACACATATTGTAGGCTCTTATGCTCAGTGAACACTTCTACATGACACCGTACAAGTAGTGTATCCATATCTTGTGTGCAAACACAGCTGCTGCAAGCTCGAGGACATCAGTTGGATAGTTCTTCACATTCACCTTAAGTTGTGTAGAAGCATAAGCTATAACCTTATCTCGTTGTATCAACATACAACCTAGACCCTCTCTGGATGCATCACAATAGATCGATCACATAACCATTTGAACCCTCTAGTAGAATTAAGACTAGAGTTCTAGTCAATCTATTTTTCAATTCTGCAAAGCTTTTCCTACAATCATCTGACCGTTGAAACTTGACCATCTTCATAGTTAACCTAGTTAATAGTGAGGCTATATGTGAAAATCCTTCCACAAACCTTCTGTAATATCCCTCTAGACGTAAGAAAATTCTAATATGTGTAGCAGAGATTGGTCTAGGATATTGTTACCCAACTTCTATATTCTGTGAATCCACTGAAATCCATTCGGAAGATACAGTGTGACCAAGGAAAGCAATGGATTGCAACCAGAACTCACATTTTCTAAACTTAATGAATAAATGGAGATCTTTTAGTGTCTTAGAACAATTCTTAAATGACTCTCATGTTCTTCCTTCTTCCAAATGTAAATGAGGATATCATCAATAAATACGATAACAAACAAGTCCAAGTTCTCTTTCAACACCATGTTCATCAAATTAATTAAAGTTTCAAGAGCATTAGTTAGTCTAAATGATGAAATTACAAATTCATAATAACCATACCGAATTCTTGATGTTGTTTTCAAAATGTCAATATCTGTAACTCTGAGCTGATGATAACCCGATCTAAGGTCTATCATTGAGAATTGTATAGTACCCTGACGTTGGCCAAACAAGTCACCAATTCGGGGGATGGGATACATATTCTTTATTGTGTCCTTGTTAAATTGTCTATAGTCAACGAACATTTTGAGAGAACCATCTTTCTTGTTAATAAACAACCCTGGAGCACCCCATGGTGAAATACTAGGTCTAATGAAGCCCTTATCTAGAAGGTATTTCATCTGATTTTTCAATTCATTAAACTCTAATGAAGTCATTCTATAAAGAGGAATAAAAATAGGTTTGGTATCCTGAATGAGATCAATTTTAAATTCAATTTCCCTTTTTAGATGAATTTCGAGAATATCATCTGGAAACACTTTTGGAAACTCACTCACTACTAGGGCTGACTCAAGAGTTGGGGTTTCAGAGCTAGAATCCTTTACCCAAAAAAGATGATAGAGATAAATCTTAGAGATCATTTTTCTAGATTTAAGGTAAAAAATTAATCAAGCCATAGTCTGTAAGATACTAACCTTCCATTCTAAGATTGGTTCATTCGAAAACTAAAAACGAACAATCCTAGTTCTACAACTGGCTGAGGCATAACATAAATGTAAACAATTCATGCTTGGAATGACATCGAAGTCTACCTTTTCTTTACTGTACAATATCTACTAAGGTGACTTTCTGAGAGACTGTGACAGGGAAATTTCTATATACCCTTCTAGCTATAACTGAGTCACCAAATGGAGTAGACACTTAGAAAGGTTCTGAGAGTGTTTGTGGACTTACACTGAAATGGGCTGCTATGTAAGGAGTTACAAAAGAAGGAGTATCCCTAGATCTAACAATACATAAACATCAAGGTCAAATACTCTTAAAGTACTAGTGACTACATCAGGAGAACCTTTCGGATCATGGCAAGCCTAAAGAGAATACAACCTGTTCTGGGGCTTATAACAACCTTTACTAGATGAGTTACCCTGCAGAGTCGGGCGACTTGTTGGTGATTCTTAAGTTGTAGAATGATATCTACCATTTATACCTCCTTGGCCTTGTATAGAAGGACAATCCTTAATAACCAATAGTTTAGACTCCTTAAATAGCCCGAAAACATGAACCAGAACTACTAAAGGTACACTACAACTCTACCAACAAAATTTCAACAATTGTTCATCAAAAACATCATGATTAATCATTAAATCAATACAAAACTTGCTGAATTATACATATTAATTTGTTGGTTAACGAAACCAACACAGAAATATCTCACATACCTTGATAGGGATAACCCCAGCAAATTCCACTAGCGAAACCTTAGTGTTCTTGAAGAATTCTTGATCTTCCTCTTCTCTTCTCTCTTCTCCCAGATGCCTAAGAATTATTATTTTTCTAAAACTTAATTGAGGCTTAGTTTACACCTAATAAAGCCTTATAACAAATTAGGGAATACTAGGGTGAAAAGACTGTTTAACCCTTACTAAAATCTGGATTTTACTTTTTTTAGTCCAATAACTCAACTTCTGAAAGACATATCCACCTCATACTACATCAAAAATGCACAAACTTAGCAACGTTGGAAGGATATTTCAAACGGATTTCCAACCATATAAAGAAGTCACCATACATCCTCTTGAGCTAGGAGTTATGGACGTTTGAATATAACCTAGTCAGACTTTTTAAAATTAGAAAATTTTCCAAATTTCCCTATTTATTTTAAAAATTATTATTCGTGGTTTCTGAGCTTATTCTTAGTTATCTTAATAAAATAGATTTTACAATATACCCCCTACCCCGGGAACATCATCCTCGAATGAGAACTATATGTACACATAGTCTTATAAAGTGTTAAGAATAGAATTTAATATCTTGATCAGCATTCTGTTTGAATTTAAACAAATGGGGATATCTCCTCTTTATATCATCATAAAATTTTCAAGTCACTTCTTCAATAAATTGGTTCCTCAAAAAAGACCTTAACTAATGCAACTTCATTTATCCTTAACCTACGAATTTGACGATCCAAAATAAGAATCAGAACTTCTTAATAAGATAAGATATCCTTAATACCAACATTCTCTATTGGTACAGTCAATGAAGGATCACCCATACACTTCTTCAACATAGAAATATGGAATATTGGATGAACCACGACTAATTTATGGGGTACCTCCAACTCATAAGTCACATTGTCAACTCTCTTGGAGATTCTATAAGGTCAAATATATCGGGGACTTAGTTTCCTCTTCTTACCAAACCTCATATCACCCTTCCTGAGTGAAACTTTCACATACACCCAAACTTCCACCAAAAAGTGTAATGGCCTTGTCCTAACATCTTAATAGGTATTTTGACGACTTTGTGCCGTTTTTAATCTCTATTGAATCACTTTCACCTTCTCCATAGTCTGGTAAACTATATATTGTCCTACAAACCCTGCTTTACCAACAACGAAACGCCTAATAGGAGATCTGCATCTTCTCCTATGGAGCCATTTAGATGCTCGAATGGTAATTATTGTTGTAAGTGACCTCAATGAGAGGTATGTGATCATCTCAATTTCCTTTGAAATCGATCACATGATATATCAACATATCTTCAAAGGTTTGGATAGTACGCTCTGCTTTTCTATTTGTGTGAGGATGAAAAGCAGTGCTTAAGTTCACCTTTGAACCCAAACCTTTCAGGAAAGATTTAAAGAATTGTGTAGTAAATTGTGCACCTCTATCTGAAATAATGGATATCAAGAATTCATGAAGGCTTACCACTTCTTGAAATTACAACTTATCATAATCCTCGATAGAATAGGTAGTCCATAGTGGTAAGAAATGGGCTGAATTTTTCATTCTATCGACAATCACCCATATAGAATAATGTTGTTTGCAAGGCCTTGGCAACGGTGTGATGAAGTCCATATTAATCTTCTTCCACTTCCATCTCGGAAGTTCTATATTTTGAGTAAAACCTCTAGGACTTTGGCGTTCAAGAGTCCCTTGTTTTCAATTCGAACACTTGGCAACAAACTCGGCAATGACCTTTTTCATGTCTTGCCACAACTAAACCTCTTTTAAATCAAGGTACATCTTTGTGGAACCCGAATGGTTGGAATATATGGATCTCGAAACGTCCTCTATCATCCTTTCTTGGAGTTCATCCACCTTTGGTACATATAATCTACCTTGATACTTCACCACACCATATCCCCCTATTTCAAAAGCTATTTTTTTTCTTATGAACATTGACCTCTAAAAAAATCAAAATGGAGTCTTGGTCTTGCTTCTCATTCTCCTTTGAAACTAATGACGACTCTGGCCCATTGGTCACCTTTATACCTCCTTCTGTGGAATCCAAAAGACTTAACTCCCTAATGTGCAAGTCTGTGCAAATCTTTAGCTAACTCCCTTTTTCCTTCTTTAACATTGGAAGTACTTCCAGTGGATAACCTAATTAAAGAATCAACAACCACATTAGACTTACCTGGGCGGTAAAAAATACTCATGTCGTAATCCTTGAGTAATTCCAACAACCTTCTATGTGTGACATTCAGTTCTATCAGAGTGAACATATATTGGAGGCTGTAGTGATTAGTTAATATGTCGACATGAACACCATACAAGTAGTTGCGTCATATCTTCAATGCAAAAACTACTGCAACCAATTCTATGTCATGAGTTGGATACATAAATCTTCAACTATCATGAGGCATAAGGTATAACCTTGCCATTCTTCATCAATAACAAGTAAAACAAACTTTCCATGCATCACTATACACCACAAAATGTTGAGTACCTTCTCGTAAGGTCAAAACTAGAGTGGTAGTACATCTCTTTTTCAATTCCTAAATCTATTCTCACAAGCTTCCGACCATTGAAACTTGACTATCTTTTGAGTTAACTTGGTCAAAGAAGATAAAAAATAAGAAAAACCTTTTAACAAATCTTCCATAATAGCCAGTCAAACGCAACAAACTCCTTATATAGTTGGAGACGTGGGTCTAGGCTATCTTTGAGCTACTTCAATATTTTTGGTAATAACATTAATACCATCATCAGAAACGATGTGTCCCAAGAATGTTGTACATTTAATCTAAAATTAACACTTGGAGAACATGACATATATCTCCTTATCTTTCAAAGTCTGCAAAAAAATCTAAGGTTTCTTGCATGATCTTTTTCATTCCTTGAATAAATGAACATATCATCAATGAAGACGATGAAAAACAGATCTAGATAAGGTTAGAAGACTCTGTTCATAAGATATATGAAGGCTACATGTGCATTTTTCACATCAAATGACATAACAAGAAACTTGTAGAGCCCATATCTGGTTCAAAAAGTTGTTTTTGGAATATTACATTCCCTAACATTCAACTGACGATATCCCGATCCAAGATCAATTTTTGAGAAGCATGAAGCATACTGAAGTTGATCGAAAAAAACATCTACCCTTGGAAGAGAATACGTATTCTTGATTTTAAGCTTATCCAATTGCGGTAATCTACTCACATCCTAATGGGACTATCTTTCTTTCTCACAAATAAGACCAAAGCTCCCCAATGGTGAGACAGTTTGTTGAATAAAGACCATATCGAAAAAAACTTTCAATTGTCCTTCTAGATCTTTCTACTCTTGTGGTGCCATTCTATATGGAAGAATAGATATAGGACCAGTAACTCGGATGAAGTTTATGCTGAAGTCTATTTCTCTTTCAGGAGGGACTCTGGGTAGATCATCCGAAAAGACTTTTAAAAACTCATTGACTATGAGATACGTCTTAAGGGGAGGTACCTCAGCACTTGAGTCATTAACTCTGACTAAGTGATAAATACACCCCTTGGAAACTAACTTTCTTAACTTTAGGTATGAATTGGAACGACCCTTATGCACTACTGAACTACTACTCCACTCTATGACTGGCTCATTTACAATATGAAACATGATAACTCAAGTTCTTCAATCTATTGATTCATAACAAGCATAAAGTGATTCCATACCTACAATAACATCAAAATCTACCATGTCCAACTTCATTAAATTAGCCATGGTACTCTTGTGAATAACGAAAATAGGATAATCACGATAGAATATTTCGGCTAGAATGGATTCACCAATAGGTGTGGGAACACTAAATGGTTTGCTAAGTTACTTTGGAATAATTTCAAATTTCATAGCAACATAGAAGTTACAAAAGATAAACTCGCTCCTTGGTCTAACAGTGCATAAAAAGAAAAGTCAAAGACTCCAATCATACTACTGACAAAATCTGGTGGATCTTCCTGTTCTTGGCAATTATTGAGAGCATAAAAACGGTTTGTTCCTCTACCAGCACAAGATATAGCTCCCCTATGTGCAGTACCTTCTATTAATGCAACAGATAAAGACTGATCTCTATTACCCCCATTTCCACCTCTTTGCTTGCTTTTGAAATATTCTCTCATGAAATGTCCGATTTGACTACACTTGAAAAAAATAGTGGATCCTTCACGACATATGCTGCAGTAATATCTACAATACATGGCGCATGAAGGAGGCTTAATACCTCCTTGCGCCACACAACCTTGTGAATGTGTCGACCTAGCTCGGGAGTTCTTACTATGATGCTCAGCTCTGTCTATGGGTGCAAGTGTACTTGCAGATGATGGTGCATGCCC
Organism: Solanum lycopersicum; assembly: GCF_036512215.1. Taxonomy (NCBI): domain Eukaryota; kingdom Viridiplantae; phylum Streptophyta; class Magnoliopsida; order Solanales; family Solanaceae; genus Solanum; species Solanum lycopersicum. Next base: position 16,247,332 of record NC_090800.1, read on the forward strand.
CTTTGGCTTAAGAAATTGTGGCCTATTCAAACCACTTTTCTGCTGCTCAAACTCATTCCCAGTCTTGGCTTTCTTGTTTCTGTACTCCTATCCATTCCTAAGATTCTCTTCCTCTAGCTGCTGCACATAAGCTATTAACATTGCAATGTCCATATCCCCAATCAGCGTGGTAGATCTGCCTTCCTTGATTTATGCCCGACCTAAACCAGCAACGAACAAGCTCTATATATTCCTCATATCCTTAACCATATCCGGAGCATAGCAAGACGGTTGGAATAACTTTAGCAAATACATATGAAAGATCAAAGAGTCTTATTTCAAAGTAAGGAACTCCCGTACCTTTGACTCCATCAGTTTTTGGGGAAAGAACAATACTAAGAAAGCCTTTCCAAAACAAGTCCAACTCGGAAGGGGTGCATCCTCACCTCAACCCTTCTTCCAGTGATCGAACAAAGTCCTAGCCACATTCTTGAGTTGATATCCAGATAGTTTAAACCTTCAATAACAACCACATTTATCACGTTAAATACCTTCTTCAAGTCTTTCACAAAGTTTACTAGATCCTCAGTAGTGCTCTAAATAGTGAAGCTTGAGGGTTTCATCCTCAAGAATTCTCGAATCCTCGAAGTATCAACCCCTTCTTTTCGAGCTCCTCTATGTTGCCTGACTTGGTTTGTCACCGATTGGCTCAGCATTCTATAGCCTAACAGAACTCAACATTAGTAACCTATCCTTGAGGTTGCATATTCGGTGCATTAATTATCTATAGATCTGCAACATTTTTCTAGTTGGTCGACCTCTAACTGCTCTTCGTGGAGGTGTGATTATCTGCAACACATGCAAGCATGAATTACATGGAAAATTTTTAGAGATAAACACTAACACATGAAAAGGAATATGAAAGAAGTGATAAATTCCTAAACGTTGTATAATCCTTGTCATACATATAGTGCGCTTCACGCCGATGACTAAGACTCTATAAACGGTTTTATCCACGCCGTAGCGCTCTTGAACACTGTGCTTTAATACCATGTTTGTCATGTCCCAAGCCTTTATCCTAGGCAGGACTAGCACTCAGCTACTATTGCTGACCTCGAGCAAACTCTTGGCCTAACATTCTTAAACTAGCGGAAGACAACAAATATATTCAAAATGGCCGAAATGGCAATCCAAGTCTTTAAAATAAGAATTAAAAGGTAAAGACTACTTAACTACTAACTGTCTACAAATCCTCTAAACTGACTAAGATGAATGTTAGGACAGACTCCACAACATTCTACTGAACTAACTAGAAAGACATAAAAGGTTTTATTGGGAATGCAATTTGGCTATCCAACTGACTCTATGATGCTTTGTTGGATCACAGGTGTGCTAGACGTCGATCCCTGTTACCTACGTCTACATCATTATATAATGTAGGTCAAGTGATATCACAACATTGAATGTACGAGTATGTGAATTTGAATGACAAAAGACAATATTGAAATGGAGTAAGAAAGAACACTTACCTTGGCACTGTTCAACCTCGTGATGTATTAACTCTTATTCAATATGTCCTGTTTAAAAGTAAATGCAATAAAAATAAAAGCAGACTGAAACATGGAGTAAACTCTAAATGTATATACCAGTATACAAAAAATATTCGAGATATATGTAATATTACAAATAACTCATGTGTATGAAGATATTATTCTAGAAGCTTCTCTTACATACGACCATCACTTAAGATCTATAGTGATAATACATCGTTACTGGGTCCACGTTGCCCAACCATCCTAACCTTGCTAGAGTAAAGGATATAAACTTCCTAATTGATCCACTAATACTCTCTAAAAAGGGTTCATCTAAAAATTATGACGCTCTTTTACTTCTCCACATCGGTGTTGAATACTACTCTCAAAAATATACATTGGATTTTACGTTATTAAAATATATTGATTATGTTATTCCATATTAGTTCTCAAAACATAGCTTTAAAAATATCTCTTGGAAATCATAGTTTTGCTAGCTGTTTAAAATTTTAAAACATTTGATTTCTCTTTGGGAAAATCTTTTCCCTACATACTCTTGAAGAAAGGAATTTCAACTCAACTCTTTACTTTTTTTCTCAACTTATAGCTTCAGCCTTAAAAAAAAAGTTAGAATTTTTGTTGCAGACTCTAGAACTCTTTAAGAATTTACTTTTACTTACTTCTTAACTTTTAAACTTGAATCCTAGCTTATTTGTCTTTGGTCTTAACTTTTCCCGAATTTGGTTATGGATTCAAGGATCACGATCTCACATTTATGGATGATTTCATGTTTAGATGCACTTAGAGTATTTGATTCAACTCGGAATGATAGGTACATCACCTAGGAACTAGTACAAAAAGATTGCGGAGGAATAGGAACTCTTGCTGAACCTAGCACGCAAAGAGTCATGGGGTGCCAGAGCCTAGCGGATAGAAACTATCATCACACGATTTTGATGGCATGGAATGACAAGGCATGACGTACAGAGTTTGTCTTGAGTGGATCTTGTTGGTGCGGCACCCTAGGGCTTGTCAGTGTTGTTTTGTGACTTGTCTTATCTAGTTTTCAACTCTAAACCTCCCAAACTTCAATGAATATTATCGCAAACACTTAGGATCACTAAAAGCTACAATATCGGATAGTTAGACTCTTAAAACAACCCTGAAAACTAATCAAAACTACTAAAGGTTTATTACAACTCTACGAATAGGATTTCGACAATTGTTCATCAAGAACTTCATGATTCAACATTCAATCGATATAAAACTTGTTGAGTTAAACATATTAGTGTGTGGATGAACAAATCCCACACAGAGAAATCTGGCATACCTCTAGAGGGATCACCCCCGAAGAACTCCACTAGCAAAACCTTAGCGTTCTTGAAGAATTCTTGATCTTCCCCTTGTCTTCTCTCTTCTCCCCAAGACTTAAGCATTATCAACTTTTCTAAAACTGAATTAAAACTTGGATTTAACCTTAATAAACCCTTAAAATTAATTAGGCAATACAAGGATGAAAATATTACTTTAACCTTACTAAAATCTAGATTCGACTTCCTCAGTCCAACATCTGAAAGGCATATCTCCTTCGCACGACATCAAAAATGCGCAAACTCAGCACGTTGGAAATATCTCCCCAAGGTTATTAATAACTATATGAAGAACATAGCCTAACTCCTCCTGAATAGGGATTTGTGGATGTTTTTTAATTGACCAAGACTCACTTTTTAAAATTCAAAAATTTTCTAGATTTCCCTATTTATTTCCAAAAATGATTATTCTTATTTTCTTAGTTTATTTTTTGTTATTTGATGTTATGAGATGTTATACAGTGTCTCCCAGACCCAAAGTTCTTGCCCTTCTTACCATGGTAAGGCCATGGTTGAGCTATAGTGGATCTGCTAGCTAATTTCTATCTAGACCATCATACAATAGGGGCACGTAGGTAAGGGATAATTAGATTGCTTATAGAAACGCAACCTCAATATGGAAGAACTTCCAACTCAATATGCTCTCAATGCTAAGCGTATATCAAAAAAAAATATTTGTTAAGTCTTTTCTTATGTTATGATTAAAAGACATGGGTAGTCTCCACATATTTTTTCATTTGATATATTCTTAGACCATGTGTGAAAAAATCTCTCATTATCCGTGTTTATTTAATACTAGCTTTTAAGGCCCGTAGTCATTCACTTCATGTTAGATATACCCCTAATACTAATGGAAATAGTTAAAAAATATGGTCTGTAATCATTGATGACATATCTGGGTACCATACTAATGAAGACCTAATATAGGAAAATAGCTCAAAAAGCATTGAGGGAAATTATAGATGCCATGTAAAGTTATCGCATTATAGAACATACAGAAAATATCATCTAAAATATTTCTTGAGTCATAAACATACCTCCATGAACATGCATTCTATTTGATAATTCATAATTTTCATCGTGTCTTCAAAGTCAATGCATCTTTAAATTCATTTACATCTATTCAAGAAGTGAACACATGCACAATATTAAAAATTTATCTTTCATAGGTACCAACATTATATTAACATAGCTATAAAAACATGTGTTATGCATGGGTTCATGGGAGTCAACTTAAAATCATGCAATTGATTCAAATCATGCATATAAGTTCATCAATCAAATAAATCAACATTAAAACGAATCCATGACATGGAAGGAAAACCTAACTCAATTGGAGAATTCTAAATTTATAAATTGGAGAGTTGGGGAACTATATGGAGGAAAAGACTTCATAGATAAAATTATCATACCTTGATAACAAATTGTGGAAGCAATTGAGGATTAGGAGGCTTGATCTTGAAACGATAGCTTTGTTCTTCAACTTTTAGAAAGAGAAATATTTGAGAGGAAAAATATGATTTTTTTTTTAGAAATTAAGAGAATGAATTTAGTTTGGGTGATTTGGAGGTTTAGAATCATTACATAAAGCTTTGGGTAGAAGAAAAAATGACATAATATTAAGTTCAACAATTGGGGAAAATATCAAAATTTATGTAACAAAAAATTATTGGATTACATCAATGAGGCCTTCACGGGCCGTCATGCACTCACATGGCCCATCAAATGGGTCGTGATGAATACTTTCCCTATAGCGCTTTACTACATTGGGCATAAATTTTTATTCCAAGTATAAAATTTAGAAAACTTGGCGGCATTGGAAATATGACTCAAAAACATTAATTTTATAAGTTTTGGCTACCTAATTCATTATGTGCTAAACAATATGACGGTTGAAGTTTACCCTAATCTCTTAAGTTTGATGAAAACCCTTAAAAACGATTTCACATGCTGTTTTGAGGCATGTTATCTTTTACTAGTGTCTCGAGGTAAGCCCGTACTGAACGTGTTCCCTTCACGACCACTTTTATAGGTCGTTTTTTTTTTTTTCAAAATGCGTATAAGAGTCCGTGTGAGGGAGCCTTCTTGAGGCATGTTTTGTTTCCTTTACAGGAGCACCAATACGAGCTGTGGTACCCTTCACGACACATCTAGGGCTCCATGGAGGATCTCATGGTCTAATATTGGTTATTGACAAGTCTGTTAGACCTGTTCCAAGGCTTTCTCAAATTTGATGTGTTACAATTAACTATTAAGTGCTTTATAGTTTTATTTAACTATGGAAATTGATAAACCAAAACTTTTTGTTGAATTGGTGTACTCATCCAACGAATTGTTCTTTCTTTAAGGAGTGAAAAAATTTTACAATCTGAATTTCCTTAAAAGATTTCTCTATAATATATCAATACTTATGGTATTCGACACTGAATTTTCGTTGGATAGTTGATGTCTACAACCACTTTCCCTTTTATTTGTGTTAGGAGGGATATTTTATAGTTCTTATCATATTTTGGGCGTATTCTTGGATAGACTACTATTTCCTTAGATCAATGCACCTTGTGAATTTTGTATGACTTTTATGTCTTTTGGAAGGATTGGTCCCTCTTGAATATAATATCATACTTGAGTCTCATAAGAAGAGCCTTAGTTAAGGCCTTTTGTCTTCTCTCCTATATTTTTAGACCTCCTATCTTCTGCCCATACCTTTGCAACTTTGAAACGTTACTAGAGGTTATGTACCTTCTTTGTATTGGAGTTCTTCTAGCTTCGAGAATTTGCAATGCCATTGAGCATGGATGTTAATCCATGATTTAATTGAGACTATGTGATATTTCATTTGTATTGGATTCTCACTAGGCACTCTTGCTGCCTGGAAGCTGACACCCCTAGGAGTAGACAGCCTGGGTGACCTAGATGTATGATATCCTCCATCAAATTGAAACGCCGCTATGTCTGTCTTGCGAGATGGGTGGCTTAACCTTGTAGAAGTTCACTATATTCCTCGGTGGCCTAGGTTGATTGTTTGATTTTCTAGCGTGGATGGAGTAGACTAGTTGGGTTGATTTCCACTCTTCCTGTCTTGACTAGGACAATACTCATTATTGGTTGCTTGTGATTGGAACAGATGTTTTGGAGTTATTATATTGGTTATTCTAATTTATGGACTTAGCTATTTTTAGTACCTATCAAGCTTATAGGGTCAGTTCAGAGTTCATTGAACTTGTGCAAAATTTACCTTATGGGCTTATGGGGTCCAATTAGGTTATGTTTAGAAGTACTTAGGTTTTCTTATGTATACTCATGTGCTTTCAATTCATATTCTCCACAACCTTTATTTATGTCTTGACTCTATCTTTTCTTATTGTATTTATCTTTCTTGATCGGTATGGCTATGATGCCTACTGAGTAACTTGTTTAGTAGTTCTGCTACACTATGCAGATTTTTTTGATACAACTTCTAGTACAACCTACAAGAAATAATCATTTGTGCAATCTTTTGCAACTTGTGGATATTAGAGACGAGGGTAAGAACTTGGTAACTTGGACCGACATGTCTCCTTTGGTACATATGTTTGTTTGCATTTTGACTTTGAGATTACTTGTTGTGGTCCACTTTTGGGACATGTATTTATCTTTAATGAAAATTGTGTACTTGTTCCACCCAGCTTAGGGTAGGGTTTCCTTTGTATATACTTTTGTTTTGTTTTTTTTTTGTTTTTTTTGTGTTATCTTATTTTTAGTATTACATTCTATGCAGCTTCACCGTTATGGACACTACTTCTCATTTTTGGTATGTTTTTCGCATTTACTACCGTTAGTAGGTTTCATTTTAATCATATAGTAAGGTTGTAACATATGGTTGGGAAAAATTATCAAGAACGTCAACTTCTTTAGCAAAAAACTCTTTGATTGTCTCCAGTCAAAGAGGGAAAAGTCTTGACAACCAATTTTGACCCTCCTTTATTTAAAATACATTTGATTGATTTTCTAAGTTAATAAAAACTATAATTTTGTCCGTAATTATTATTATTGTAGTTATAATACTATCCTTGTCACATTTATAGAATTATTAATAAAATACATTTTAACTTAAAATTAACTTCTAAGAATTTCTTTTACATTTAAATTGATTGTTATCGTTTTATTTCTTATTTCATACATACAAAATTAATAAAATCATCTAGGCTATTTTTAAATATGTATATTTTTGCATACGAATTATACATTGCACTTGTTATTAATTTACAAGATCAAATGAATTGATTTAAACAGCAAAAAGACCCAAATATTCATACCAACTAATAACCCAAATCTTCAGAACAACCCTAAAAACAAGGGCCCAAAAGCAACACCCCAAATATAAACCCGTCATCCCTCTTCACATTGCCTACTACCCACATTATCCCCGATTAACTATCTAAAAGACACTTTTTCTTTTTAATTTTTAGTGTCTTATCTCCCCCCCCCCCCCGGATCCATTCATAATTCGCAAAATGATTTTGGCGATTAAGGTTCAACACCTACAGCCTAATGCATAAAAAGGCGAGATGAAGCACATTAGGAGATTGATCGAATGATCTTGGAAAGCCTGACTTATGTCTCCAAATTAAATAGGCATTGTGATTTTAGCTAATGTTTGGGAAACTACAAATATTTTGAATGGGAGAGAAATGAAAATGTCCTTAAAATTAGAAAAATCTGACTAACATATAATTTAGTTCACTTGACCGTTGTGAAGAATAATAGATTTTGGGGTTTTTCAATTTCTCTTTTGAATTTGATAATTTGAATCCAAAATGTGTTACTTGTAATTGCTTAATTTCACGTTACCTATGGTGGCTTTCATTGAAAATACATATTTGTTTTTTGTTTTTTGTGATTTGCGGCTAAAACCCCAAGATCATGGGGTGTATTTATAGTTTGTATTGTTTAATGCTTCCTTTTTCTGATGTTAATACATGAATTTGGGATAATTATCATGGGGATAAATTTTGGGTTAGGTTTCTAACTTAATTTCTACCTCTAGTCTTTGGTCGATGCTCGAAAGATTTTTGTTATAGTGTGTAGTAATCCAATACTAGAATTTTAAGTTTGATGTTGTAATTTACTAGAAAATAGAGGTTGTGGGCCAAATCTCTTTTCCCTATTTGTGAGTCAATAGTGTGAATAGAGTATTGTATTGGATTGTTTAGATTCTCGTCTACATGGGACGGGATGAAGATTCTACGAGTCTATGAATTTATATAAAAGATGATTAGCCTCATTGAAGATCACCTAGCATATACATGAATGTTCATCACTATAGACTAGCACAATTATCCATATGTGATATTGATTTTTCATCCCCCACCCTAGATTGCTTTTTAACTCTTAATTCCCTGATATTTTAGTTTAACTATGACAATTGATAACTAAATATCTTTATTGAATTGGTGAATCATCCATCCAACTGTTCTTTCTATATTATGAATCAACAATATTACAATATGAATTTGCTGAAAAGAATTCTCTATGATGTACCATTCCCTAGATGATTCGACCCGGAAACATCGTTGGGTTTTTATTGACTACGACGATTGTCCCATTTAATTGGTTTTAAGGAGGATATTTGATCTTTATCAGCATGTCTTATTTGGATTATTCTAGGATAGGCTATTGTCACCTTAAAACAATGAACCATATGAAGTTTGTATGTCTCTTACGTTATTCGGATAGATTTCCTTGTTGATTGGAACAACAGACATGGGTCTCATAAGAAATGCCTTAGTTAAGGTTTATTTGTCTTCTGTCCCTTACTCTACAACTCTCGCATGTTAGTAGAGGTTATATATCTTCTTTGTATTAGTGTCCTACCATCTTGGAGCCTCTTGCGATACCATTGAGAGTGAATGCTTATCCACAATTGCTTGGAGCCTACGTGAAATTATCTTTGGACTGAATTACCCTGGGAATTCATTCTACATGGGATGCATACACCTATACGAGTAGAATTGTTGGGCGGGCTCGATATCTGAGAACCTATACGGAGTTGATACATCTCCAAGTCACTGTGTCTAGATGGGTGGCTTACGCCCCTAGAAGTAAATAGTATGGCTAGGTGATCTGGGTTGATTGAGATGTTTTCTAGCAGGGCTAGGAGTTGAATAGTAAGGTTGATCGCCACTCTTCCTATCTGGACTTGAACATTACTAGTTCTTGGTTACCTTGGATGTCTTTGAGTTCTTATATTATTTATTCTTCTATCTTATAGACTTAGCTATTCTTTGTACCTGTCAGGCCTATGGGGCTTCGTTCAGAGTTTATTGAACTTGTGCAATAGTACTTTCTAGGCTTATGAGCAGTAGTTAGGTTTAGTGTAAAAGAACAAATATTTCATTTTGGTATGATCGAATGCTTTATTTCCATATTCGCCTCGACCTCTATTTTCTTCTGGACTCTATCGTTTCTAATTTTTTTTACCTTTCTTGATCATATGACCAATGATGCCCAATGGGTTACTTGTTTTGGAACTTATGCTACAAGATGCATATTTTTGCATAGCAAGTCCTAGTAAAACCTACAAGCAATAATCGTTCATATGATCTTTTGCTGCTTGTGGATATGAGATACAAGGGTGAGCAGTTGGTGTCGTGGACCAACATGTCTCCTTTTATACAAGTCATGCCCCGATATACCACCAAGATGCGAACACGGGACCTTGGACCACAAGTGATCCAAAGCTAACTGTGCAGGCACAATCATAAGCATACAAAAGTATATAAAATATTGAGGAAGCTAAATCATATTTTAAATAATAAAGATTGGGAATAACCATATATTATAAATGAAATATATGAAATACTGACAAGTTTAATACAAAGAAAATATTAACTCAATGCTAAGCTAAAACAAACTATGTCTGAAAATATCCTCTAAACTAACTAGAAATGTTGGGATGGGACCATCTAAGTCTAGAAAAACATAAACATAAGGACTAAATACTGAAGACAAACTCATAACTATTTGTCCTCGGAGAATGAGGACTCGCCACTAAATCAGTTGAACTAGAGATAGGAAATTGATCTAAGCGCAATCTGGATACTGAGAACCTGAATATACATCATGAGAAGATGTAGCACACCTATGTTTCATTACATGAAGGTATTGAGCATGTAGGATAGACTAAATATAAAATTAAACATAACAGAACAAGCACAAAAGAAAGTATAATAATCGGAAAATTATATATACTAAATTCAAAGCTAACTTGATGCAATGACCAATTTATAACATGCTGAAACTTGATATTGAATATACTGATAAATGGTCAATAAATAGAGTGTTATTGAATTGTAGGAGCTATTAATAACTAATAATAAAACCACATGATCTAATTGTGGAGTCGGAAGTATATGCCCCATCGAGAGAACTCAATATACCCTGCCGGATGTATAAAGGAATGTTGGCATGATCACAAACTGAATTCCACCAGCGAGGACTTACAACCTACTTGGCTAGTAGTTTTAGAACTATTTAGGTACGCTGAACCTTAGTCCAACTCGGTATTATGCTACTCCAAATGAATTAAGTGATTAAGACACTATAACTGAATTTCTGTAAATACTAGATAACTAAAAATTGAACATGCAAATTGAGAATGCAACAATTAATCTGAGAATCAAGAACTGACAGAAAACTAGGGATCTCATGGGTGAAAGGAACCCACCAGTGAAATCCTACATCCCTACCTGGTGATGAAATCTACTTTTTAATTTTATTGAAACTACTGGAACTTTGTTGCGTTCTTGAACTACGATTCTGACCTTATTCTCATTTCTTGTTTCTAATTTTCTATGTTTTTATTGTGCTTTTGACTTAGGTAAATTTTTGTTATGTTTATGGCTTAAACTAGCTAAAATCAGATGATTTAGGGCCAAAAAGACGTATCTTAGGGGTGAAACAAAGAAGGAAAAGACCAAAAGACCACTGAGTTAATTGTTGTTGAACTAAATGACGACCTGGACTGACATGTCGTAGTTCAGTCGGCGGTCCATCGTTTAGGTCAATAGGTTAGGTCTACTTGGTGGAACATAACAAAAATGGGCATAATCTTTTACTTAGAGGTTGTAATTTAAAGAACTATGTGTCTATGGAAAGATAATTCTATTATCTATATTTTGAAATGTCATTAGACACCTAATTTAGTTGTGTTAAGAGCTATGAACATATGAAATTGACCCGATAATATTTTTCCTCTAACTATCTTCTAATTTTCACATATGTCTGTATGTCCATCTACAGACCGTACTAGTCTATTGTGGTTAATGTCAGAGGCTAGGTAAATGAGTTGTTTATACACACACACAGTCTACAGATAGTAGTCTGACCTACGAACCATAGGTCTATCCATGGAGCGACAATTCATCAATTTTTTGGGCTGCGTCACAAGAGAGGTTCAGTCACAAACGATGGGTGTGAAGTACGGGCCGTAGATCAGACTACAATCCATCAATATTGATCATCGATTGCACTTGCATATTTTTGAAAAGTTATTTTTTGGTCTATTTTGGATAAGGGATGTTCCATTAAACCCCCCCCCCCCCCCCCGGGAACATTCGTCCTCCAATGAAGACTAAACTAGGTGAAATAGATAGAAAGAGCTGCAATCCCTACTAGTAAACATTGAGGACTAAATTTCTAATTGAACTGAGTTCCATTAACATTAAAATACGATGAAAATGCAAGTACAAAGTGAGGGAACATGATTTTAAGAGTAAATTCGAGCATGAAAGACTTAAAAATTTAAGAGAATCTATTACCTAAACTTAGAGTGGAATAGGAAGGATAGAGGTGATAATACTTGGCTTTCATGGTTACTTCTACTTCCCAAGTAGCTCCCTCTACGGACTGACTCCTCGACAAAATTTGACCGAAGCAACTTCTTTATTTCTCAACCTCCTAACTTGACGTTCAAGAATATCAATTGGTACATCGTCATAATAAAGATTTTCTTTCACCGCAGCACTTTCAAATGTCACTACCAAAGTTGGGTCACCCACACACTTCTTCAGGAGTGAGATGTGGAAGACCGGATGCACTGCTACAAAGACTGTTTGAAACTCTAACTCATATTACACTTTCCCAACCTTTTCCAAACTTCCCTTTCTTGCCAAACCTCATCACCCCTTTCATAGGTGACACTTTCAGGAAAACCCAATCATCAACTTGGAACTCTAGTTCCCTTCTCCTTCTATCTGCATATGATTTTATACGACTCTGGGCTATCATAAGTGTATCTCTAATGATTTTAACTTTCTCCATAGCATAAAAGACTGAATCTGGCCCTATTAAAGTTACTTCACCTATATCAAACCAATTAACAGGAGATCTACATGTACGCCCATATAGTGCCACATAAGGGTCCCTCTGAATGTGAGAATAGTAGCTATTGTTGTAGGAGAACTCAATATGAGGAAGGTGATCATCCCAACTACCTTAGAAATTGATCACACAAGCTATCGACATATCCTCTAGGGTCTAAATGGTACGCTCTGCCTATCCGTTTGTCTGCGGATTAAATCTTATGTTAAGGTTAACCTATGTACCAACACACTTCTGCAATGACTTCTAGAAATGGGAGGTAAACTTAGGTCCTCTATTTTAGATGATAGCCAAAGGAACCCTATGCAATCTCACAATTTCATTAATGTAAAGCTTGGCATAGTCTTCTTTTGAATTTTTAGTTTTGACCTCCAAAAAGCGAGAAGACTTAGTCATCCTATCACCTATCACCCGAATGGAGTAATGCTGTCTGCGAGTACGTCGTAACCTTGCGATGAAATCCATATTGATCACTTCTCATCCAAGTAGGAATGTCGATCTCTTGAGTCATTCCCCCTTGTTTTGTATGTTCTACCTTGACATGTTGGCAATTGGAGCACTTACTCACAAAATCTACTATATCCCTCTTCATGTCATTACACCAATAGACTTTCCCCAGATCGCGGTACATTAGTGGCACCTAGATGAATATAATATTTGGAGTAATGGGCTTCTACAACAATATGTTGTCTCAACTCGCCGACATCAGGAACACACAATCTACTCTTATAGAGAAGTACACCATCTCCCCCTTGGGAGATAACATCCACTATCTGATTATTGATTTCCCACCTAAGTTCAAGAAATATTGGATCACTATCTTAACCTCCACTACCAAAGAAGATTCTGCCCCATTCTGCACAGTTAAACCATTAATTGATATGCTCATAAGACAAACTCCTAACCGAGCAAGTCTGTGAACATCCTTCACTAGATCTTTCCTTTCTTCCTCAACATTAGCTACACTACCCATAGATAATCTACTACGAGCATCTGCTAATACTATATTTGCCTTACCAGTATGGTAGTGCACGCTCATATTATAATCCTTAAGGAACTCAAGCCATCTCCTCTGGAGAAGATTCAACTCCAACTGGGTGAACACATACTGAAGGCTCTTATGGTTAATAAACATATCTAATTGAACATCATACAAGTGGTGTCTCCAGATCTTGAGTGTAAACAGCACTACTACAAGATCCAGGTCATGAGTTGGATAGTTCTTCTCACGAACCTTAAGTTGTTTAGATGAATAAGATATAACCTTATCTCGCTGCATAAACACAAAACAAAGGAAAACTAAAGATGCATCGCAATAGATCAGATAATCAACAGAACCCTCTAGTAGAGTCAACATAGGAGGTGCAGTCAATCTAGTTTTCAATTATGCAGAGCTTTTCTCATAATAATCTGACCATTGAAATTTGAGAAATTTCTAAGTCAACCTTTTCAATGGTGAGTCTATGGATGAAAATCCTTTCATAAACCTTCTATAATATCCTGCTAGACCTAAGAAACTCCTGATATCTGTAACAGAGGTTGGTCTTGGACATTGTGTCTCTGCTTCTATCTTCTTCGGATCGACTTGGATACCCTCACTTGATACAATGTGGCCAAGAAAAACAATGGATTGAAACCAGAACTCACATTTGCAAAACTTATTGAATAACTGGCGATATGTGAGAGTCTGCAGCACAACTCTCAAATGACTTGCATGTTTCTCCTCATTCCTAGAGTATATGAGGATATCATCAATAAAGAATATAACGAAAAAGTCCAAGTAACACCCTGTTCATCAAATCAATGAAAGTTACACGAGCATTGGTTAGTCCAAACAACATAACTACAAATTCGTAATAACCATATGAGTTTTGAAGGCTTTTTTGGAATGTCATTATCTCTGACTCTGAGCGGATGATAAGCCGGCCTGAGGTCTGTCTTGCAGAAGTTACAAGCACACAGAAATTTGTCAAAGAAGTCATCAATACTTACTCTTGATTCTGACATGTTCAACTATCTATAGTTAATGTACATTTTGAGAGAACCATCTTTCTTCTTTATGAAAATCAGTGGTGCACCCATGGTGCAATGTTAGGTCTGATGAAGCCCTTATGTCGAAGTTTTTTAACTTCTCTTTCAATTCCTTATGCTCTACTGGAGGTATTCTCAAAGGAGGAATAGAAATTTGCGAGGTATTTCGAAGGATATTAATTCCAAAATAGATTTCCATTTTAGGAGGAACTCTGGAAATATTTTCTGGAAACACTTCTTGACACAAATTGAATACTGGAACTGACTCAAGTGTTGGGATTTCAGAGTTGTAATCCTTAACCCAAACTAGATGATAGAGATAAACCTTGAAGATCATCTTTCTGTCCTTAAGATAAGAAATCAATTGACCCATAGGCGCTAAGCTACTACCCTTCCATTCTAAGATTGGTTCGTCTGGAAACTGAAAACGAACAATCCTTGTTATACAATCGACTGAAGCATAATAGAAATGTAACCAATTTATTCCTAGAATGACATCGAAGTATACCTTTTATTACTCTAAGATATCTGCTGAGGTGAAATTTTTGAGATACTGTGATAGGGAAATTTTTGTATACTCGTCTAGCTACAATTGGGGCACTAACTAGAGTAGAGACATCGAAAGGTTTAGAGAGACTTTTTGGATTGACATTAAATCGGAATAATATGTAAGGAGTTACAAAAAAATTGTATCCCATGGATGTAATAATTCATAGACATCAAGGTCAAAGAATCGTAATGTACCAGTGACTACATGAGGAGAACCTTCCTGATCCTGGAGAGCATGAAGAGCATACAACCTTTTTTGGTGCTGACCACCACCTTTACTAGATGAGTTACCCTACTGAGTCTGGCATCTTGTTGGTGCTGCTGAAGTTAAGGACTGATCTCTATTATTACCACCTCCTTTACCCTGTCTAGAATGAAAATCCCTCAACCTCTGACTAGATTGACCGTACCCAAAAAACTTTTCCTTTCCTACAAGGCACTCGCCTAGATTGTTATTACTACACTTAGGGCAAGTTGGGTAAGACTTGGTTCTTAAAACACTCTTTTGAGACTTACATCCTGGTTGTCTAACCTTCAAGTCAAACCTTTTCTTGAAGGATGGAACACTAGCTTATGAAGTATCTGGGGCTAAAAACTTCAGCTGACTCTACGAGCGATTTCCACCACCTGATTTCTGCTAAAATAGTCATAGTTCCCAGTCCTAGCCTTCTTATTATCCTTGGCCTATTCCCTAAGCTTATCCCCCTTAACCTGCTGGGCATGAGTTATAAGCCTAGACATGTTCATATCTCCCACTATCATAGCATTTCTGCACTCTGTTTTCACCAAATCTTACACTCCATACAAGAACTTAGTCATCTTATCCCTTCAGTTAGAAACCATATGAGGAGAATACCCGGAGAGTTAGTTAAACTTAATTCCATACTCTTGGACTTTCATGTTACCATGCCTTAAGTTCAAGAGTTCATGTGATTTTGCTTCTGTCAACTCTATTGGGAAAAAACTGTCAAGAAAGGTCTCGCTAAAGCAATCCCAAGTAATAGGAGCTGCATTTGTACCCCTGGTGTCCTTCCACTAAGTGTACCATGTATGAGCCACATTCTTCAGATAAAATGATGCAAACTCAACCCGATCATTTCCAGTAACCCGTATCACCTCAAAGATCTTCTTGATCACATCTAAGAAATTCTAGTGATCCTCATTAGTTTGTTATACTATTAACATATGAGGATTCATTCATCTACAATTTCCATTTACATGAGCTTGAACCCGCAGATTCTTTTGGTTGGCGATAATCTGAGCCAACATCAGAATGGCATTCCTTAATCCAGCATTGCGGACTTTCTGATCTCGGTTTAGAGGAGCTGCGTTTGCATTCCTTGTATTTGTATTCCTTGTGTTAGCTCTATGAGGAGGCATGATTTGAAATTTAGACCATAAGGTTTGCATAGAATTAGATAATACCTTGTGCACGATAAGACTAACAACCAAGTGATGTTTGCCTACAACACTTCATAGCCTCCCTCTCACTAGATGTGGTTCACTTCAAACCCCTGAAAAGGACTCTACTTAGTGCGATTTTTCAGAAATCCTAGGAAACTTAAACCTAGTACTCTGATACCAAGTTTGTCACACCCCGAGCTACCCCCAAGAAGCGGACACGAGACCTAGGACAACAAGTGATCCTAAACCCTCTTAGCATGATTATGGGCATACTAAAGAATATAAACTGTTGCGGAAGCTAAATCTCACTTTAAATAAAAATATGACAAATACCCATTTACTATTACTAAAAATTTGAAATACTGACGAGTTTAATACAAAGAAGATATTAACTCAATGCTAATCTTAAACTAACTATATTTGAAATAGCCTCTAAACTGACTAGAAATGCTGGGACAGGCCCCAGCTAAGTCTAGCAAAACTAAAACTAAAGGACTAAATATTAAAGATAACCTAATAACTATTTGTCCTTTGAGAATAAGACACACCGTTGAATCTGCAAAAATGGAGATCGAAAATCTATCGAAACGTGATAAGGATGTTGAGAACCTAAACCTACATCACAAGAAGATATAGTGCACGCATGCGTCTGTACTTTAAGGTATTGAGCATGTAGGATAGAGTAAAGTTGAAATAGAACACAACTAAACAAACACAAAAGCAAGTATAATAATCGAAACATGATATATACCTTATTTTTAGCTAATTGGATGGAATGGCAAATTTATAACATGTTGATTCTCGATACTGAATATATTGATAAATGGTCAATGCAATAGAGTTTGACTGAACTGTGGAAGCTTATAATAACGACAATAAAACAATATGATCAAAATGTGGATTCCGATGTATACACCCCATCAAGAGAACCCAATATACCCTGCCATAGGTATAAAGGCATGTTTGCGTGATCACTAAATTGATGCCCACAAAGGGGACTTACAACCTACATGGCTAGTAATTCTCGAACCCTTTAGGTTCGCTGAACGATCAAGTATCTTATATTGTGTGATAACTATAGTTGATACAGTGCTTGACGATCAAGTCCAGAACATTAGTTCAACACTATGGATTAAAGAAAGGGACAGATTTCTCTTAATCTACGCACTTAATGATATAGAAGATATTATTTACTCTTCTGGTTACAATTTTTCCTGTTAGCAAGTTGAAACATATTAAAAACATCTAATATTGAACACTCCTCTATTTATATTAGAGTTTTGAAACGTCAAACATTCACTTATGTAATTCATAATCATCATTTATGAATATGCCTGGATAACTTTCTGTGAAAAATAAAGATGATTTTTTTAATGTATAAATAATCTTAGATATTTAATAGAACTTTCTAGAGTTATAAAGAGAAGTACTTGATATATTTAATAGAACTTTCTAAAGTTATAAAGAGAAGTACTAGATATACCTTAAGTACTTGATATATTTAGGAATTTTGTAGATGTTCTAGAGAAGTAGATATCTATAATTGTAGAAATATCTAGATTTTTGTTAAATAGTTAGAAGATAAGGTCATTTAGATTTTTCTTGTAGATCTTTCTAGAATAATTTCTAGAAGCATCCCTATACTAGTATAAATAGGGGTGGCAATAGTCATTTGTAATCAATCCAAATCAACTACTCTTCTTTTATATCAAAGTTCTTCTATTCAAAATATTTATTCTCCTTTCTAGCATCCTCTTCCTTAGTTGAATCTTCCGATCTTATTTAACGATCTTCGACTAGCAGAATGATTCCCGAATTACATTTTTATTATGCTATTCTCTACATGGTATAAGAGCCATAACCATGGATTGGCTTGTGGGTGTTATTTCAAGATCGGATTGGAGGTAGATTCAGCTGGTTTGTCTATATGAATTTTAGCAGTCGTGTTAATGGACTGAGGATGGAGTTATTTAATAAGTCGAATTACAAGGTATGGAATAATACCTTTTGGGAGAGGATTTGTGGAATGTTGTTAATGGGAATGACACAAGTCCTCCTGCTGACAGACCGAAAAATAGTAGTGCATTGAAGAAGTGGAAGAAGGTTAATGTGAAGGCGAAAATCATTATGAAGAGGACAATCTCCTCCGGTTTATTTGACCACATTATAAAGTGTAAATAAGCTCACAATATATGGAGGACCCTCGATCGCTTATTCAACAAGAAGAATGAAGCTCGGTTGCAGATATTGGAGAATTAATTGGCTAACACCACTCAAGGTAATCTTTCTATCTTAGAGTATTTTTTGAAGATTAAGAACTTATGTTCTGAAATATCTTTGTTGAATCCGTAAGAGGCTATTTCTGAAGCACGAACAAGAAGAATTTTCATTCTTGGTTTGAAGCCTGAATATAATCCATTTGTGACGTCGATTCAAGGATGGGATCAGCAACCATCATTGGAGGAATTTAAAAATTTGTTGTCGTAACAGGAATTACTAGCCAATCAGTTCACTAGTGTGTTTGTCAAAGACGTAAAAGGAGATGCTCTTGTAGCTAACAAGAAAAACTTCAAAGGAAAATCAAAAGGTATGACGCACTCTCGATCCTCAGGTGATCCTTAAAATAAAAAATAGTATTCTAACTATAATGACAAGAAGCCTCTTAGATGTTCTCGATGTGGAAACATAGGACACATAAAAAGATATTGTCGAGCCAAAGAGAGCAATATGGCACAAAAAGTTGCTGAAGAAGAAGAAGAGTGGGAACAATGTTTAGCAGTTGAGGCTCGAGCAATACATGCCATGATTTTCATCATTTCATTCACTATAAATGAAAGCTATTCAATAGATATCTCATTAAGCATCTTCTTTTAAAAAACACACTTTTAATTTGAACAATATTTATTGATAAAATTAGGTATATATCATTTTTTTCACATTTTATATATTCCCTTTATATTTATTATAAGTTAAAGCTATGCATGTGTACCTCAAGAAAACTGATTCGTGAAAATAAACTTTGATTTGGGCAATTTTAGACTAAAGTTTCAACTTTTAAGGTTATGTGTAATTTTTTGTTGATTATTACTGTCATATGTGTGCTTCCTCTTTATTTTAAGTGAATCTAAACCAAAAAAAAAATGTTAATTCACATGAATGTTCCCTCACTCATATAATTTTGAAAAAAATAAATCATAGTCACAATTAATTTATCCTAATAAATTAAAATTGTTTCTTTGACTGATTTTTAGCTCTAATCACATAAAAGATTATCAAGAACGTGCCATTGGTTATTAACTAGGTGGTTGATCATGAAAATATATTTTTTGGAAAACTCAAATGACTAACAAATGAACAAACAAAAAAAGTTATTTTCAATCTCAAACATCTACTTCATAACAAACGACACATTATTGATAGTTTTGTACATGATTAGGGTTGTCACAGCAGCAAAAGAAACAAATTTAATAAATCAAGATGAATTAATCATGATAATAATTAAAAAAGAGTTGTAAGAGAACATGCATGTGAATTAATGAAGTTGTTTTTTGTAGAGTTCAAATCAAAATTAAGAAAAAGAACACATATGAAATGTAAAAAAAAAAGGTATCACCTTAAAAGTTTTAACTTTAATCTCAAAATGCACAAATCAAATTTGATTATATATATTTCACATAAAATAAAGATGCACAGAATATATTTAATGAGAAACAAAAAGATATACATCACATCTTCATTTATCAATTACTATTGTCCTAGATGATAGAGAATTAGCTAATTAAATGATTTAAGAGATATATAAAGTAATTTAGATTAATACACTATTGTCCAAGCCTATTCAGACAATATATCAAAAAAAAAAGATAAAGGATTGTTCAAAATAGTAAATGAAGTGCGTAGAGAAAAGGATACTAGATGAATCAAAAGATACATACTAGAGCTAACTAGTTTTTAATTTTATTTAATTAGAAGAAGTTCATAGATAATGAAAGCTTTAATTACTAAACTAAGCATGTCTATTTGTGGAACGAGTATGTATTTTCCTTTGAACTGTATAAAACACTTTGTTATGATAAAATGTTTATGGTTTTGAACTGTATGAAACACTTTGTTTTAATAAAATGTTGATGGATACACATAGACACACACACACAGAGATATATATATATGTATATATATATATATATATATATATATATATGTATATATATATATATGTCTATGTGTATATATATATCTATATATATGTATGTATATATGTATGTATATGTATGTATATATGTATGTATGTATGTATGTATATGTATATGTATATGTGTTTGTATATATATGTGTACCTATGTATGTATATGTATGTATGTAAGTGTATATAAATATGTATATGTATATAATTAAATTTACTTTTGAAAGTTCTTTTTTTGTTATTGTTTGAAAACCAATACTTTTGATAAACAATTTTATGGTTTCTTTTCAAACTCTTGTAAATAATTTTTTTTTTCCTTCAAAAAATTTTAGGTAAGAAAATATTTCTTTTTGAATTTTCCAATTTTTCTTCGAGTTCATTAAAAATGGGCTCAAAAAAGGATATATATACCATATATATATATATAAAAGAGGATCCTAGGCCCGCCTACGTGGCGCCACGACAAGCTAGATGTTCCATTTAAATTTATTTATTTCCATAAATAGGCTTCCCCTGTCTTGATAAGATGTGACTTTTATGAAGATTTACGACTTTTATGAAGACTTACCGAAAAATAGTCAATCTCTTTCATGAAATGATGTGACTTTTATGAAATGTGGTGACTTTCATGAATAGTTACAACTTAATGAAGAGTTCTAACTTTTGAAAAGTTGTGACTCTTATGAAAAATTGCGACTTTAATAAAGAGTTGCAATATTTATGAAGAGTTACGACTTTTATAAAAAGTTGTGACTTTTATAGAAGATTGTGACATTTATGAAATATTGTGACCCTTCCAAATAGTTTTAACCTTTCCAAAAAGGTACAATAAAAATTTCTTCACACTACAGTTTATTTTCAATAAATAGAAGTGTTTCCTCTCATTTTAAAACAAATAAAATTTAGAACCTTTGTTTTCTTCTTCTTCTTCACCATTATATATTTGTGTACTTTTCTCATGAGTGGTTTGGTTATACCATTGGTTATGTTAGAGTTCTTGGTACGTATTTTACCTTCATTAATTTATACTTATGTTTTTAAGGCTAAATGATACGATGTAATAATTTTTATTTTTCTATTGTAAAAGAACTAATTAAATGTATACAAGTTCCCTAATAATACTAGTTGTAATTGTACACTGTTAAAGATCAAAATATAGTTAGTTAGTTAGTTAGTTAGTTAGTTAGAATATGTTAGTAAATAAGTTAGAGGATATTAGTCATGATATGTTGTTATATATAGATTGGTATGTATCATTGCAGAGGCGTTTTTGTAATAGAAATTTTCTTCTCTTCTTCATTGCTTCTCTGTTTCTCTCAACTACTTTTCAATGGAGTTTTTCTTCATTTAATTCACTTTCTTAACATGGTATCAGAGCCATACGAGCTTGGAGTTGAACAATTCTTACACAATCAGTGAAGAATTTCATTGTTTCTTAGTCAGTTGAATTTTTTTCTCTTTTTCAATTTCATGGAGGTTCAAGGAGCTGCTTCAAAAACTTCCATATCAGCTCCTTCTTTTGATCATGTTCATCCTCTGTATCTCTATCCATCAGATTCACCTGAATCGTGAATGTTGGGATCTTACTTACTGGAAGTGATAACTATACCTTATGGAATAAGGCTATGGAGTTAGCTTTGCTTGGTAAGAATAAGGTTGGATTTATCAATGGAATAGTGAAGAAGACACAATTCACAGGGGATTTGATTCGACTTTGGGATCGCTGTAATGCCATATATTTTTCGTGGATATTGTGCAATGTAAGTAAAGATCTTCACAGTGGAGTTCTTTATTGTTCAGATTCACACTTGATTTGGGAAGATCTTAAGGAGAGGTTTAATAAGGTAAATAACTCTCATATTTTTCAATTGCATAACGAAATCTTTACTCTTGTTCAAGGTCTCTCATCTGTATCACTGTATTACTCTAGACTGAAGGATTTGTGGGATGAGTATGATTCTATAATGCCTCCTACAGCTTGTACATGTTCTAGATCTAAAGAATTTTTTGAGCAATCACAACATCAGAGAGTATTGCAATTTCTCATGGGGCTTAATGAAAACTATAGTAACGATAGAAGTCAACTTTTGTTAATGCCACAACTTTCTAGGATCAATCAAGCTTATGCTATGATTAATCAAGATGAAAGTCAAAGAATGATAGTAGGATCAAGTAGAATGATGTCCGATATGATTCCTACTGCAATGTTTACATCTAGTTATTGTCCTAAAAGTCATAAACCTAGAAGATCTTATAATCCAAATGCCTTTAGTGATTTTTGCAATATAAATGGTCACATGAGGATTGATTGTAAAACACTACTGAAATGTGATTTCTGTCACAAAACTGGTCATCTTAAAAGTAATTGTTATAAACTGATTGGATATCTAGCTGATTACAAAGGTAATAGAGATACAATTGTTGCATGAAATTCTACTTATCATGCAGGACATGTATCTGAACAGTACTAATGTGATAAAATAGAACCAATTCAATCATCTTACAATCCTCAAATGCCTCACAATCCTCAGATGCAGTCATCATATTCTAATAAGATGAAAGTACAATTTCCATATATTTCTTCTTCACAACACAATGAATCACACCAGCTTATGCCCATGCCATTATTCACACCATTGCAACATCAGAAACTACTCATAAATCTTGATCAAGCTAAACTTGATGATATAAGTTGTACCGCCAATATGACAGGTAATCATTTGTCTTTAGGTGCTTCTTGGAAGTGCATTATAGACACTGATACATCCCATCATATAGTAAGAGACCCTACATATTTATATAATTCAGTTTTGGTAGAGAATGCAGGTCAAGTTCAGTTGCCAACTTGTACTTCTGCTAAGGTTTCACATATTGGAGATTGTCACATAGGAGGAGGTGATGTTCTTAGAAGAGTGTTATGTGTACCAGCGTTCAAATTCAATCTTATGTCAGTGTTTCAAATGAAAAAAGACTTGAATTGTTGTGTCACATTTTACAAAAATTGTTGTGTTTTAGAGGACATATGATCTGGGAATGTGAGAATGATTGGTAAAGAGGAAGATGGACTTTACACTTTCTACTCTCAGCATGGTCAGTATAGTCACAAGATATTACAACCACATCATTGCATGAAAACCAACCAGAGTATGGAGGTAAATGCAAATATATGGCATCCAAGGCTGGGACATGTTCCTATGGGAGTCATCAGAAAAATTTCAACATTTCACAAGTTTGCTTTACATAAGTATGATATTTGTCCTCTTGCTAGACAGACAAGATTACCTTTTCCACACAGTACTAGTAGCTCTACTTGTATTTTTCTGCTTCTACATATGGATGTTTGGGGTACCTATAGAGTTGAAACATATTATGGTATGAGATATTTTTTTACTATTCTTGATGACTATTCTAGATGGACTTGGACTTTCTTAATGAGACTTAAATATGATGTTTTTAGTTTGTTAAAACACTTTGTTGTTGAAATATAAACTCAATTTGATAAAAGGATCAAAAGGATAAGATCTGATAATGGTACTGAATTTTCATTACCAACTTTGATGATTTGTTCAAACTCCATGGCATAATTAATGAGAGTTCTTGTCCTTATACACCTCAACAAAATGGGGTGGTTGAAAGGAGACATAGACATATTCTAGAAACTGCAAGGGCTATCAAATTTCAAGTAGGTTTTCGTGATAAATTTTGGGGTTTATATATTCATGCTGCTACTCATGTATTAAACAGAATTCCTTCTACAACTTTAAGGGATGTATCATCATTTGAGAAACTATATGGAAGACCTCCTTCTTTAGACCACATGAGTGTTATTGGATGCATGTGTTTTACCACTAATATTACCACACCTGATAAAGTCCAAGGGCAATAAGAGCTGTTTTGATTGGATATGGTACAACTCAAAAAGGGTACAAGCTATATGATTTGGAAAACAAAAGATTCTTCATTAGAAGAGATGTGATATTTTTGGAAACAGTTTTTCCTTTCCATGATAACACTCCTATCAAAACACAACAACTACATTCATCAGACATGTTTTATTATGATGTCTTATTTGCAGATTCTATTTCTTCAGTTACTTGTCAAAACAATGAGTGTATTTCTTCTTCTCAGAATTGTGAGAATTGTGTAATTGATTCATCTGATAGTTCAATTCCATATGAAATTATTTCATCACCTGTGAGCAAATCAAGCAAGAATTCTAGACCTCCTGTTTGGCACAAAGATTATGTAATCAAAGTTAGATCCAAGAAGTGTAACTATTATCTTGCCTCAGCTTTAGACTATCAAGGATTATCACCTACATATCAAAGTTTTGTCTCAAAGTTTTTCTGTTGAGACTGAACCATCAAACTATTAAGAGGCAGTACAAGATCCTAGATAAGTAGATGCTACGAAGAATGAGATGAAGGCACTTGAAGACAATGGAACATGGGAATTTGTGACATTGCCCAAGAATAAAAAGTCCATAGGATGTAAATGGGTATAGAAGATCAAATATAATGCAAGTGGAAGTGTTGAGAGATACAAGGCTAGACTAGTTGTTAAGGGGTACAATCAAAAGGAAGGTTTTGATTACCAAGAAACTTTCTCTCCAGTGGTGAAAATGGAAACTGTGAGGTCTGTTGTTTCTATTGCAGCTACAAATCGTTGGACATTACATCAGATGGATGTATACAATGCATTTTTACAACGAGATTTATATGAAGAAGAATATATGACACCTCCTGACAGTCTTAATAGAAAAGTTGGCAGTGATCAAGCATGCAGATTGTTGAAATCTCTCTATGGTCTTAAACAAGCTTCAAGACAGTGGAACATTAAACTAACCACTACCTTGATTGATTCAGGCTTCATACAGAGCAATAGAGACAACTCTTTGTTTACTAAGAGGAAGGAAAACAAATTAATAGTTGTATTAGTATATGTAGATGATTTAGTTATAATAGAAATTGATCCCAATATGATTCATGAAACTAAAATAGCATTGTATCATTCATTCAACATTAAAGACATAGGAGAACTAAGGTACTTCCTTGGGCTAGAGTTTGCTAGAAGTGACACTAGGATACTGATACATCAAAGGAAGTATACTTTGGAGTTATTAGCTGATAGGGGGCTATTAGGTGCTAAACCAGTGTCCATACCTATGGAAACGAATCTAAAACTCACCTACACAGAATATAATGATCACATAAATTCTTCACATGATAATACACTTCTTGAGGATCCTGCAAGTTATCAATGATTGATTGGAAGGTTATTATACCTCACAACCACTAGACAAGACATATCTTTTGCAGTTCAGTGTCTAAGTCAATTTATGCATTCACCAAAAGCTTACATATGAATTCAGCACTAAGACTTGTCAGATATTAGAAGACAGAACCAGGTTTGGGAATTCTAATGTCATCAACTAGAGGAAATAGTTACAGGTGTTTTGTGATGCTCATTAGGGTTCATGTAAAAAAAAGCAGGAGGTCAATCACTGGATACTTAATCAAATATGGAGAATCTCTTATTTCATGGAAGTCTAGAAAGCGGGTTACAGTTTCCAGAAGTTCACCTGAGGCTGAGTACAAATCCACGGCCTTAATTGTTGCACAGATAGTTTGGACTGTTGGTTTGTTTTAGGAATTAGGAGTTGATATTTCTCTACCAATATCTATTTATTCATATAGTACTTCAGCCTTTTAAATTGCACACAGTCCTTTGTTACATGAAAGAACGAAACACATAGATATTGATTGTCACTTCATCAGAGAAAAGATTAAAGATGGATTGATTATCACTGCCTATCTACCATCCTCAGAAAAGCCTGCAGATACTTACTAAGTCACTTGGGAAAGGCCCTCACACGTATCTAATGTCAAAGCTAGGGATGAACCACATCTTCATAGCTCCTAGCTTGAAAGGGGTTGTAAAAGATCTAATTAAATGTATATAAGTTCCCTAATAATACTAGTTGTAATCGTACACTGTTAAAGATCAAAATATAGTTATTTAGTTAGTTAGTTAGAATATGTCAGTAAATTAGTTAGAGAATATAAGTCATGACATGTTATTATATATAGGTTGGTATGTATCATTCCAGAGGTAGTTTTTGAAATTGAAATTTTCGTCTCTTCTTCATTGCTTCTCTGTTTCTCTCAACTACTCTTCAATGGACTTTTTCTTCTTTTGATTAACTTTTTTAACACCTATACATTATAAATATTTTATGTAAGATGATATATTATTTTAGTTTTAATGATCGATAGATTTTAAGTATTATTAAATTCCCATAAGAAGCATTGGTAATTTATACTTATTATTCAGTTAAATTTCCACCATATTCATGTAAATTTCCACCATGTTCATTCTCTATGTAAATTTACACAAACTTTTTCCTTTATTTATAGATCAAATCTCATATGTTTTCAAAAACTAAAAATGAATGTACAATAAAAATCTAATTTTTATTTTTTCTACTCAAATAAAAAATCTACTACCTTATTTGTTTTTCTTTACAACATGTTATTTATGGTAGCGGGGCACCCTTCATCCATTGAGTATTTTTTATTATTCGTAAGTAGAAATCACTTTTTTGTGAGCGGAATTTTGGGCTGCAGTGAATCCGTCTCCAAATAATTGTTGTTGCGATGAAAATATATGTAAGTTTTTAATAATTTTCACATTTACGACTCATCTACAAAGTAGTTCATATTTTCCTATCATCTACTTCAAATTTAAAATGTACCCTACCAACTCACAGCTATTCCACAACATTACATTGATATTTTGATATCTAAGAGCAAACTAGAGTTCATTACATGATTCGATATAGGTCGTATTAAATTTATGAAATTTTTATTTTCAATATTTTTGCGTTGCAACAAAGTATCCAGCTTTTAGGTGTTTCTGCTATGGTCATTATTGCGTAAGTGTAGGAGACAAGAAATTGTTTTATACCATCCTTGGCAATATGATTTTTTGTAATTTTTCTTGAGAATCTAATAATATATGTTGATAATAATCAGCTTCACCAAGAGGGATTCTCAACTTTTAGAAAAAGTATTCGAGAATGTATGTCATAATTGTTAGAGGAGACGAGGTATATCACAAACATTTTAGATTTCCTTCGGCCATACAAGATACCTTACTGTAAATGGTGTACAAAGTCAAAAATAATTATCATGGGTAAACTTAACAAGGATCATTACAAATGTTGTAAACATGCATATGTAGTTAAAGAAGCATATTTGGAGTTTCTCAGTTTACTTACTATTGTATACATTTTGCTTTGTCTGAATTTTGACAATGAAAACCTCACTTAATTGTGAATGCGGATTGTTTTGGTTAACAAGTTATTTTCAAGGCCATAGTTTAGCACTTGGAATAGCATAGGATCGTTGTGGTGTTAATTTAAGACAATTAAGCAAGATAACAAACAAAAAGAAATGAAGGGCAAGGAAATAGTTGTTGGCATCAAGCTGAGATATGCAAGGAATTAGAAGCAGTGCACTTAAACCTTTAAAATTTTAAGGCATAGCCACATTCCATGAAGCTTTGCAATTTTACTACCCTCGAGTGTGGTATTGGCTATTTACTTTTCATTATCTTCTACAATTGTAATAAAGGTAAAATAATATCTTTATTCCTTTTGTCCAGTGTTGACAAGATGAAGGGTAGTTGGAATATCTCTGTGCTCTTTTGTAGTCTTTGTTATAAATAAAGTTACAATGCTCGAATCTCATCAATTTTTGAGGGTAGACTGTCTTGATAATAGGTGAATATACATGTCGTAGGCTTTTTTAAAACTAATTAAAAATTGTTTAGTTTTGTGTTCATGTTCTCTTTTCTGTTTAACTTGCAAGTTCAAAGAAAGTTGTACTTATTCATTATATCTCTTTTCTCAAAAATGTTAAACCAAATTAAACTAAGGTTGTAACATATTGGCGAGCTTTTGTAAATTAGAGATGTTTCATCCGGTAGAGTTGATGTAATTATTTTCACGTATGCAACCACACACAAGCATTTGTATAGTGAATCAACGCGTTTATTTTTAAATTAACTCATATCTAATATATAGGAAGATAACACAAATATTTGAGGCAAATAAAGTATTTTAGTAAGTGAAAACAGAAAAAATTTGCATTGTCAAAGTATTAATTAAAATATTTCTAGAAAATTGTATTTTCAATTAAATTTGAAAAGAATTAAGATGGTATGTGCTTTACTATATTTTAAAAGATTCATTTGTTACTTAATAAATAAAAATGTACATTACAAGAGCACCATTTTACAAATGGGAGTGTTTAATTAAGATGGTGGAAAGAAATTAATGCATTTAGATATGGTGACTCGCAATCTGAGTATTTAATAGTTTAACATCTGAAGTCAATCTTAAGTTTATGACTATATTTTATCTCGCAAAAAAAGAGAATTACGGCAGTGTGATAATATTCTAATATTCTATCAAATAAAGAACACAAATATAATGCAGATTTTATTGTGGTAAAAATGTCTATTTTCATGGATCCAAATTAGTGAGGCCCAACATAAATAAACATATTTTTTTATAAAAGATAAAAAAATCGGAATGCTTTACATGTTTTGAATGTGTTGCTCGAAACCAAAACAAGTAAAAATGTCTTTTGACAATACAAATTAGTACCATAACTGATTTTCAAGCACTTGGTGAGACGTCAATTCAAATGGTCATATGTTATTTAGTTTAACTCAAAAGAAATCTAAGTTAATAGAGGTAGTTTACCACCGCGCGAAGCGCGGTTAATTTAATTAGTATGTATATCTATACCGCTGTAATTGGTTTAGTTCAAACTCGTTATTACAAAGGTAAATCCAGACCTATAAGGAGGAAACACGGTAAAGTAAGATCGTATTTGACAAATTGTACCATTAATGTTGATTATGTCAAATCTTGTGATAATCTTGCAGATCCACTTACGAAGGTCCTACGAAGAGAAAAGTTTTGAGGCACATCGAGGGGGATGGGATTGAAGCCTACAAATTATTAAGTCATATATGATGACTTCTTGTGAAAAATGCACTATTTGTTTTCCCTCCCTATGATGTGATTACATTATTTCCTGTAGTTTGTGAAGGTTGAGTTTATAAACTCTTAATGAATATATGTAGCCCGTATGGGTGGAATGATAATCTTACTGGATCACTCTTGAAAGATTTCATCTATGTGATGTGTGGAACTAGGTCGCTTCCTATAAGAATGGGGCTTATCCTCAAATGCACTCATGAAACAGGGATAACACATTACCATAACCTGCTGTCCTTTTAAAGATTATTTCATAACCTTGATTATTATGTGTGAGCAGTGATATTTTATTTCCCTTAAGCAGTCATAGTTCATGTCTGAGACCACTATGACTAGGGAGTAAAAGTTACTGTTTCACTAAGTGGAGGTTCAATGCAGAGCACACCTTCATTATGCATAGTAGTCTTCCTTCAACTAATATACTCTCTTATATAAATATTAAAATGAGTGGGGTATTGTTAGGTTATTTTCATTTTAATATTAATATTTAACATATTAAATCTATTTATTTTGGAGTTATAAGAATGACCATTGGTAGGCATTTGTGTTTTAAACCACCAAGTTAATCATGCGATACATCTTTGACTTGGTAGCCATGTAATGCCATTACTTTTGGCTTTATTTGTTTAATTCATTATAGACATAAAAACATTCCAATAAACATTGGAATGGATAAATTCTACATCATTCATTAGCATTGGTTGGCCATCACTTTATATCATTCTTTATTCTTCCATTACACTTTGTAACCTATATAACCTATGTAACTCCTATTGTAACCTATGAAACTCCTAAGGCCATTATCTTCACTATTTACAACCTCCATTATCTGCCTATTCATTGCTAGGAACACTTCTTGTAGTATAAATAGTGGTGGTCATCATTTGGTTTGATACACAAAAAAAAGGGGAAAACAAAGACATAAAGAGTTAGTCTAAAAGAGAGTTCATATTAGTTGAAGGGAGGTGTTCTTTTTTGTGGAGCTTTGGACTCAACTCTTGTCCAAGGTTGTTGAGTTATACTTTGTGAAGGTTGTTTTATCATGGAAGGGACAAGTCAAAGGGGACTACTGCTGGACCAGTGAAAACATTAGTTGCACTGGGCTTGAATCTCCTTAAAAAGAGGGAGATATACGCGCCTCGTCATAAAGAGATTAATTTCTTCAATTTATTTTCAATTGTAATATTGAAATTTTTATTATATTGTATGTTTTTTCAAAAACACTAAGTCATCCACGATCTCTTTGTGATAGACAAAGATGATAAAATCACAACAAATTCTTTCTTCTAAAATAGACTTATCGACATGTGTGGAAATCCTAACGGGATCAAGAAGTTATTCAGGAGATAGGCCAAGCCTCATGGCTACATACAGAGTCACAAAAGACATACTCTCACCTTCTCCAAGTAGCGCATTAACATAAGTTTGAAAAACATTAAACATACTAGTAACATCATCTGGTGAGTTCCTGATCCTGACATTGGATGAGTTCAAAAAGGTGTAGTTAAACAGAAGCTTGACAACATTCAGTTTAAGGGAGGGCTTAGTTTTTAAAAATTCAGTTAGTAATTAAACTTCCGTTAGAAAAAAAAATCCTACATGATATGTTTGTCCTAATCTTTAGGATGTAATTCAAACGTGGGCAGCTTTAAAGTTTTAGGATTGTAGTTCCTAATTTTTAGCTTCAAGTTGTTTTAGCATATAAAGAATTGTATTGGCAGATCTTTAAGTCTGTCAGTCAAAAATGACTCCTTCAATAATACTTCATTGCTCTTCTATATCGTCTTTTAACTTACAGATATATTTTAAGGTTCTATTTTTCTCTATCAGTTGTATCAGCGCCAGGTTAGATTATAAATAGAAAAAGAGAGAAATATACACTAATTTAATAGCTTCAGAGAGCAATTACGTGGAAGAAACTATTCCGCGTTTTGATGGTCACTATGACCATTAGAGCATGCTGATGGAAACTTTTTTAAGGTCAAAGAAGTATTAGCCAATTGTGGAGGTTGGTAATAGTTCTCCAGTTGAAGGAGAAACATTGACGAATGCTCAAGCAACGGAGTTCGAAGCAACAAAGCTGAAAGGGTAGAAGCCAAAAAATTACCGTTTTTAATCTATCAAACGTCCTATCTTAGAAATTATTCTATGCAAAGAAACTTCTAAAGATATATGGGACTCCATGAAAAAGAAATATCAAGGCACTTCTAGAGTGAAGCGCGCAAAGCTTCAAGCCTTAAGAAGGAATTTTAAGACCTTGCAGATGAAGGAAGGAGAGTCTGTAATGAGTTACTGCGCTTAAACAATGGAGATTAGCAACAAAATGCGATTCCATGGAGAGAAGATGAACGATATCACAATTGTTGAAAAGATATTATGCACTTTGACTCCCAAGTATGATTATGCCATTTGGTCCATTGAGGAATCAAAAGATATAGATGTGTTATCGCTTGACGAATTGCGAAGCACTTTATTGGTGCACGAGCAGAAGATGAATCAAAACTCAACTTCTGATGGCCATGCCTAAAAAGCGTCTACTTTTATTTCTTCCAATTGTAGAGGATGAGGTAGAGGTGGAGGGACAGGGAGAGGAGAGCGAGACAATAGAGATGGAGGCAACAAATATTGCAATGGAAATTTTTGAGTCAATGATGACTACGACAAGTGTAGAGGGAGAGCTTTTGACAATTCAAAGATAAAATTTTATCGTTGACATAAATTTGGCCATTATCGTTCTGAATGTCATACAAGGCTGCCTAATGAAAAGGAAGAAAAAATTAATTTTGTTCATAATAAGGAAGGAGAAACCGTGTTAATGGCGGTTCATACTTAAAATAAGCCCGAACAACAAACTATTTGGTATGTGGATACTGGCTGTTGTAACCACATGACTGAAGTAAGTCTTTTTTTACTAATTTGGATGAAAACTTCAAGTCGACAGTTAGTTTTGGTGATCTTTCAAAAGACAATGTGATAGGAAAGGGTGATATTAAGATTAGAACAAAAAATGGGTGTGTCGAAATCATATCTAATGTGTTCTATGTTCCTGCTTTGAAATGCAATTTGTTAAGTGCCGGTCAAGTGTGACAAAAGGGATATTGGATCATATTAAGGAATGATACATGTGAAATTTCTTATTCTTCAAAAGGAATTTTTACTATTGTGAAAATGAGTCCAAACATGTTGTTCCCTTTAAGGATTGAAAATGTTCAAACTTGCTCTATGGTAGATGTGAAAGACCCTTCATGGTTGTGGCATTTTTGATATGGTCATTTGAACTTTGGTTGATTGAGGATCCTTCAAAGAAAGAGTATGGTGATGGGGCTACCTGAAATTGTTGTTCCCTCCCAAGTTTGTGAAGAATGTGTTGTTTCAAACAACATCATTCTCAGTTTCCCAAAAGTACGTCTTAGAGAGACAAAGAGGTATTTGGGCTGGTAAACTCGGATATTTGTGGGCCAATAACACCAATCTCGAATGGAGGCAAAAGGTATTTTATTACCTTTACTGATGATTATTCTAGAAAGACTTGGGTGTATATTCTGGAAGAGAAGTCGAAGTCTTTTAATATATTTAAAAGATTCAAAGCTCGTGTGGAGAATGAGACTGGGAGGACCATTAAGAACCTTTGAGCAAATCGCGGAGGAAAATATTGCTCTAAGGTATTTGATGTTTTCTGTGAGATTCATTGCATTCGTAAAGAGCTCACAACAACCTATACACTACAGCAAAACGGTGTGGCGAAGAGAAAGAATAGAACCATTCTCAATATGGTTCGAAGCTAGCTGTCTCAAGGAAGAGTTCCAAAGGAATTTTGGCCTGAAGAAATAAATTCGAGCATTCACGTCTTTAACAGAAGTCCCACTTCTGCTATTCCAGATATGACACCTTAGGAGGCTTGGAGTGGAAGGAAACCGGCAGTAGATCACTTTAATGTTTTTGGATCAATTGCTTATGCACATGTTACAGAATCCAAAATAAAAGAAGCTTGTTCATAGAGGTGATAAATGTGTTTTTCTTGGTGTTAGCAAGGAA
Source organism: Solanum lycopersicum (assembly GCF_036512215.1). Lineage (NCBI taxonomy): Eukaryota > Viridiplantae > Streptophyta > Magnoliopsida > Solanales > Solanaceae > Solanum > Solanum lycopersicum. The sequence continues at coordinate 16,280,845 of NC_090800.1, forward strand.
TCCAAGGCATACAAGCTATTCAATCCATTAACAAAGAAGGTTGTGACCAGTAGAGATGTAGTTTTTGATGAGGAGAACACTTGGGATTGGTATATACATCAATCTACACCAATCTTATTTAATAATGAAGTTGAAGAAGCAGTTGCAACAACCGAAATTTCTACTGAAGAAGTTGATGAAACTTCACCAGCAGTTTGTAAGAAACTTCTGGAACAAATCAGCCTCTTCGTTGTACTCGCAGAAGGCCTGCATGTATGATGGATTGACACACCCTCAAAAATGATCTAAGGTAGATAGAGCCTCACATGAGCCTAAAAAGGTTAATAACATGTTAATTAAGTTTTTTTTATAGTATTAATATTTGATTTCAAGTCATATGGAGGTCAAACGTCTACGAAAGTCCAAGACGTTTGAAAGTTGGTCTTTAGACGTGCTAGTGAGTCCTTGTATGTTTGGATAGATTTTATGTGTTGTTTGGAGTTGAGAAGCAGTGTAGTTGACCCTAGTAACTTAATAAACTACAAAAGAAACCCTGGATGGCCAACAAAATTACCGGTTGGTAACTTAATTAAATTTGTTAGCAAATGAATTTTCCAACTGAATACCAACTAATATTAATCTGTTGCTAAAAAGCTCATCACTAAATATTACCAACCCATTTAAGTTAGTTGGTAAAATTAATGACTAAAATTCAGTTGGTACACACATAACAACTTGTTGGCAATTACTGAAATGTAGCACATTAAAATTTTCGTTGGTAAATTCAACAACCAATTTTTGGTTGGAATATTGTTGGTAAGTTTACTAACGAAGATCAAAAGAGTTTGTAAATTTTGTTCTTCATTATTCAATGTTGTTAGTAATCACTTAGCAATTTCAATTAAGAAAAAAAATGTGTTGGTACTTCGTTAGTAGAATACCAACGAAATTTACATCTATATAGATATGTTAAGGGTCAAAACGTCCCAGTACATCTCCCCGAGGACCACCTGAAGGGGCCCCAAGGAGGACCCCAAACCTTGGACAAGAGGCTGCCCAAGGCAGCGTGAAGGATAAAGAATGAGACCTTGCCCTCGCGACGTTCTGCTAGCGGGCACCTCACTGCCTTAAAAATTATTTGGGAGAAAATTGGGAGGGGGCCTCCGACGCGCAGCCCATTCCCAGATCCCAGTTGCTTCGTTTTTGACATGTCTAAGAGTCCCAATTCGTGTAGGGGTGTTTTGGTACTTATGTGACGTTTTATTAATTGTTTTTAGGACCTTCTTAAGCACTTTCCCAAGCCAAAACCCCAACACCCTTAAGAAATAAAATTTCCAATGTTCTCTTCTCTTCCAAAAACCTCAAATTCTCCATTGAAGACCAAACTCAAGAACAATCTATGAAGTTGGATTCTTTGAGATTTCATCTCATGATTTAATGGGATTTTAAATGTATAAGTTATGGTGATCCTTCATCCCTAAATAATCATTAATCTATGGAGTCCTTTCAATGGTTTTTCAAATATGAATTCTAAGTCAAAAATCTTATCTTTCAATCTACCCATGGGTTCATTTTCAAATTGATTTCAAAAGAATTCTAATGATGAATATGTGTATGTACTAATTTTATGATGAATTTCTATCCAATTTTATGAAGGACCAATTATCCTCCTAATATCTCAAATTAGCCTAGAATGTGGGTCTTGTGATCTTGACTTGATGTTTATAGAATTGTGATTAGATAGTATTGAATTTCTTATTGGTATTACTTTCTATATCAATTGAATATATATTTTGGAGGAATGATCAAATATTAGCACTATAATGTGGTCTTGTCATCATTTGGTTTGATACACACAAAACACAAGAGAAAACAAAGACATAAAGAGTTAGTCTAAAAATGAGTTCATATTAGTTGAAGGGAGGTGTTCTTTTTTGTGAAGCTTTGGACTCAACTCTTGTCCAATGTTGTTGAGTTATACTTTGTGAAGGTTGTTCTATCATGGAGGGGACAAGTCAAAGAGGACTACTGCTGGACCGGTGAAAACATTGGTTGCACTGGGCTTGAATCTCCTTAAAAAGAGGGAGATATCCGCGCCTCATCCTAAAGAGATTAATTTCTTGAATTTATTTTCAATTGTAATATTGAAATTTTTATTATATTGTATGTTTTTTCAACAACAATAAGTCATCCACGATCTCTTTGTGATAAACAGAGATGATATAATCACAACAAACTCTTTCTTCTAAAATAGACTTATCGACATGTGTGGAATCCTAAAGGGATCAAGAAGTTATTGAGGAGAAAGGCCAAACCTCATGGCTACATACAGAGTCACAAAACACATACTCTCACCTTCACCAAGTAGCGCATTAACATAAGTTTGAAAAACATTAAACATACTAGTAACATCATCTGGTGAGTTCCTGATCCTGACATTGGATGAGTTCAAAAAGGTGTAGTTAAACAGAAGCTTTACTTTCAGTTTAAGGGAGGGCTTAGTTTTTAAAAATTCAGTTTAGTAATTAAAGTTCCGTTAGAAATAAAAAGCCTATATGATATGTTTGTCCTAGTCTTTAGGAAGTAATTTAAACGTGAGCAGCTTTAATGATTTAGGATTGTAGTTCCTAATTTTTAGCTTCAAGTTGTTTTAGCATATAAAGAATTGTATTGTGAGCTCTTTAAGTCATTCAGTCAAAAACAACTCCTTCAATAATATTTCCTTTCTCTTTATATCGTCTTTTAACTTACGAATATATTTCTAGATTCTAAAAGCATCTTTTTTTCATAAAGTCATGTCTTCCATTCTTGTCGGCCACGCCTGCTGATAATACTTTGTCGGCCACGCTTTGTAGGTCCTAACTAAGTTCATGTTAAATCAAAGGAAATTCCATCTCTTTGAGATTCTTCCTTTCTTTCTAGATAATTCCAGCTATTTGAGCTTCTATCTGAAAGACTATTTATTCTGGATTTTAATATCCTCAATTAGTGAATAATCATAGAACGGATCTTGATATGATTGTGCTAAATCATTGGGATTTAGCATATCACCATAGTCATCACTTTTAGATGACGAAGATTTTTTAATGAGTCTCAATATAGTTTGCTCATCTTCACTATTATAAGAATCAAGGTCGGACAAAGCCTTTTGTAGTTTTGTCTTAAGATCATTTTTGGATACTGACCTCTGAGGAGATTTTCGTGGTATTTGTGGATTAATAGTCAAAGCTGTGTTTGGAGCTGGTGACCATCCTTTAATTAGAACTTCTCGGGACAGATTTTTGATCCTGTCAAATTCTGCAATACAAAAAGTTCAGCTGATAATATAAGATATTCTTTTCTTAATAAAATATTTACATACCTTGGTATTTTCTTGTAGAGGAGATTTCTTGATCAATTTGAAACAGACTATATTTGTCAGCATATGTTTTGGGTACCATTTACTTATTTCCTCCAAAGAAATTTTACCATTTATAAAACCATCTGGGTATGACTCTTTTGTCCACTTCTTGTATGTATTTGACAAACCAAGTATGAATTGATTTTTCGTAAATACATGTAATTGAATCAAGCCGATCTGTAGTCGTGCCAGTTGAAAGTTTGAGGTTTATTCTCTCTTGAAAGGTTGTTACGACTGTGAAAATGATCTCTGCCACTCAAAAGGAGACAAAAAAATTTTTATAGTAAACTTTGAGTAAGCAATACTATCTGGATCAGAATTGTCACTATGTTTGTGCTCGACCTCAATCGAGCCACTGTCCACTAAAATGAACTCTTAGAATTTTCTTGTTTTTAATAGACTATTAATGTCAACATAGTTTATGTTGGAAAACAAAGGCCTAACCAAATATTTTGACTTCAAAGATTTCATACTCCTTGTCTAGAGGCAATATGGGAGAGACATGTAAAGGGATCATTTCAAAGGTTTCTTAAGCCTTTGGAGTTTTTATCATTGTTGTTGCGGTTGTTGGGGCAACTACTTCTTTAAAGCTCTATGGGGTTTCATTCTATATGAATCCTTAGTCTAAGTAGAGGAGTATCGAGGTGCTCCTGATGGTGAATGCAAACATAGTTCTACCTTTTACCTAAAAAGGTTTATTGGATGAGGAACTTGGAGGTAATGATGGAAATGGAGATAGTGATAATTCGGGATTTATTGGTGGCAAGCTTGCTAGTGCCAAAAACTTGTTGTCATTCACAAATGACCTTATTGCAAATGGTTTGGCTGAAGGTTACCTTCAGCATTCTTTCCCTTATTTTCTAAAGGACTTCCAGTTGTGGGTCCTGCTGAGGGCCTCATACTTTTCCCTATAATAATTCTCGTGTTAGAAAATCTGGCAAAGAATTATCTTCTCCTTTAAGGAATTCGATTTGAAAATCAAAGTGGGATAATAAGGCTTGCCACCTTGCAAATATTTGTTTGGAAAAATGATTTTTGACATCTTTATGAATAAGATCATATTGAAATTTAGAAATACAAAGAACTATAGAAAGAACTTTTTCTTAACAGTATAATAATTCTTCAGCTTAATTTCAGATTCCTGAGGTATAACGAACTAATTGTTCTGATGAATCTGAGGGTTTTCCCTGCATTAGGATACCACCAAATCCAATATTAGATGCATCAGTCTCGAATATCATAAAATAGTATGGGATAGGAATACCTAGAGAAGGAAGGCTTTTAACCATAGATTTAAATAGAAGAGCTGATATAGTATGCTGGTAAATCCAGGGAGACGGATTCTTTTTTAACCTGTCAAAGAGCGGTTTACAGATTTGCCTTACTTTAGGGATAAAGTTGGCAACATAATTAAGGCTTCTTAAGAACCTTTGCAATTGAGTTTTATCAAGAATAATATCAGAGAACTTTGAAGAAAACTTAATCGCCCTGCAAATACGTTTGTAGGTACATTAATACAAATCATGACCTAAAAATCTGATTTGTGTTTGAAATAATTTTTTTTAGAACTAATGACTAAACCATTGTGCTTAGTTATTTTTAAGAAAATATTAAGATGTTTGAAATGGGAATCAATGTCCTCAGAGAAGATTAACACATCATCAATAAATACAATTGATATATTGCCAATGTGATTAAAAATGGTTCATTATATTTTGAAATTCAGAAGGGGCGTTCTTAAGCCCAAAAGACGTGACGTTCCATTCCAATTGTCCAACGATACATTGAAAGCAGTTTTATATTTATCCTTTTAGGAAATTTGAATATGCCAGAACCTCATTTAAATCAAATTTGCTATAAATATTGGCCTTCAAGTTCCTTTCAAAAGATATTTTTTATTTGGAATTGGATAGCGAATCGATTTCAAGGGTGTGTTTAAAGTCCTGTAATTTATAACAAGTCTTGGAGAACCTCATTTTTGCTCAGCTGCATTTTTAACATTAAATGATGAACAACTCCAAGAAGATTTAGAAGGTCTAATAAATTTATTAGCCAAAAGAGAGTTAATTTATTTTTTACAAATTTCCATCATTTCATGGTTCATCTGACTAGGCCTAGCTTTCGTTAAAATGGACCTTTAATGAAAACCATCAATATATGGTAAATCTATAATATGGGTCTTTCAAGCCAAAAAAGCATTTGGAAATTCAGAGCAAATTTTCTCTTTCAAAAGTTTTTTGAAGATTAGCAATTTTAGCTACCATTCTCGTTGTTTTTAATATTTGCTCTATTTTCATAATTTTGATATCTTCTTTAAGAAAATAAATCTACCTATTTTGAAAGAAGTTTGTTTGAGTAAAAATATACTTTTATCAAGATAAAGTGTTTTATTAAAGGGAAATGAAATTTCTTTTTCCAAAATTTTTGTTTTGATAGAATAAAAATCTGAAATATAAGGTTTTATCTGAGTGATAAAAGGAATTCCTAAAATGATTTCTTCGTTAATATTTTTAGTAATAACGAAATCATTAGAAAGACAAATACCATCATTGCAAATATGGGCATTGTATAATTTATAATTTATACATATACGCTCACCAGTCACGCTGTATAGCTTAGTTGACCCCATTTGGAGATATTTAATAGGAATGAGCCCTTCTACTATGCAATTTCAATCTGCACCACCGTCTAACAAGACAATTTTGTTAAGCACAAAATTATTATTAATAACTTATTTGATTAGTACATGAGAACTCTGAGGATGAATTTTTGTGATCATATGTACACCTACCTCGGTTTCATCCCTTTGTAATGAAGAATCTTCGGAACTGTTGTTTTCATTATCTAAGCAAGCTAGTTCTTTTCCATTAGATGTCCCTTTTGGCGTCCTTTAGGATTTGCTTTGCGAGAGCATCAATTTCAATCTTGTGAAGTCGAGATTTAATATTTCTTACTTCTTCCTTTAGAAGGTTAACTTCGGACCAAAGTTCATTGATAGAAGGTTCTTCCTTCTTGCTGTAAAATTTGTTCATGATTTTCTTCATTCTGAAAGGAGTTACACCTGTATTATCCTCCTTTTTTTCAGTTACTAACTAGTTTTTGAAGTTCCAACAAATAACTTCGTCGAGCATCATCATCCTTGATATGCTCAATTGTGGAAAATAAGATTTCAGCTGAATCTTTAGAGACAACTCTTATAGACTGATTGTCGCATAGGCAAAAGGCTCCTTGATAGTTGCATCCTAGACTACTCTTCGTCCTCAGTTTAATTATCAAAAGAGGATTCAGAATCTGACTCTTCTTCGTCTAAGATAGAGAGAATCTGTTTCTTAGTTTCTTCGTCTACTTCAAGAAGATTGATCTTTTTCTTTTTCCTTTTGTTTCTAGGAAAATCAGGAGACTTGTGACCTCTCTTGCCACAAGTCCAACAATTATTTTCTTGAGAAGTTCTTTTACTTCTCTTTCCTTTTGAATGGTTTTTCTTCCTAGAGGATTTTTTACGATCTGGCGATTCACAAGATCGCTCTTACCTATAAACCTTTCTTGATGAAGGTTGTTTGAGAATTGGAAATCCTATGTCTTCACAGAAGTTGTCATGTTCAGAAACTGAAAACTTTTAATCGCTTTTAAGCTGTTCTTTTAGCTTAAGATTAGTGCAAAGCTCCATGGATACAAAATTGATTGAACTGATTAGATCAACATAAGAGAGTTGTGAGTAAGGAATTTTACCTTCACATCGGTCTCTTATTCTTTACCTCACTTTCTCAGCAAAGTGGGGAGGCAAACCACTAAGGAAACGTTCTTTCCAATAGTCGTTGTTGCAGTCTTCTCTAATCATTACGTTGGTTATAAACATATTTTTATACTACCTGAAATAAGTTAATTTCTTGCAGTAAAGATTGTTTAGAATATCTAAACTTGTATCTTGGAAAATACGTTGTTCTCCCACGAAATATTTAGCAATACTATAGATAAGAGTAGTTGTTGCATCTTCTAGTGCTTCCATAGATGTAGAGGTTTGTCCTCCAATTTTGACAACTGATTTGTTTGTTACTGAATCAAGAATGTCTGCTCTATTTTGATTTGTGAGATAATTATCGCACCAATTTCTGAGAGTTCCTGTGAAACCTGCTACTAAGTTGTTAGCAGCTTGCTTGTCTGTGGAATTCTTCCATTTATAAGCTTTGACATTCATGCCCATCTCTTGAAGTTTATTTCTATATATGACCATCCATCATTCCATCAATATTCCATAGTATAAAAGCCGTGCCATCTGCAATTCCTTGAGGATGCATATGGTTTTCTTCGAATTGAACATCGGGAAAAGAGTGTTTAGGATAAAAGTTTTTGGAATAGGGCAGCCAATCCTTAAGAGCGCTGATTTTTCCTCCCTGAGTTATTTTGAGCTTCGAGAGCTGGTCATTGGTTCTTTCAAGGATCTCAGGAGAGTTATTGAATTCTTTCGAAGGTTCAAAAAATGCTTCAGGAGAGAATTCATGGATTTTAAAAATACGACTGGTTTCTAAATTAAAACCATTTTTTGAATTACTGGGTTTATTATCAATCCGACTAGTACCGCTGTAATTATAACTGGAGTCTTCTATCTATTTAGAAACAACATGAATTGGTTAGTATAATTATTCTATTTGAATACTTTGTTGATATCTGCTACAGTTAGTGTGCTGATGTTCTTTTCTTAAGTCTTCTTGAAAGGAGCAGCTTTCAGGATTTCTTTCTTGTATGGAATGCTAATCCATTCAAGAGGAGTTATACTTTCAACAACCTTATATTTGGTATGGAACTTTTTTTATCAAAACCTAAAGTGATGAATTATTTTCATCAATTTGTACGAAACATTCAAACCACTTGCAGAATTCAATTTCTGTCTTGAATCTCTTCATGTCTTTTAACCATTTGTCTCTGAATAAGAGTCTCTAACCTTTTTGTATATTTGTCAACATACCAAGCTCTTTTAAGATAATGATTAGGGTTGTTCCACCATTTGCTGATCCTTTTTTTGTCTAGAGTAAAGTTCTCCGGATATTTGATAATATCAACCGAATCTTTCTTTTTATGGGATGATGGCTTCATTTCGCTAGGAGAGGGACATCCTTGGTAAGAAGGGGATTCATAATAAACCTTAGGAATAGTGTTGGTAAAGTCCACTCCATGGAACTTGTTTGTTCTAAAGCCTCAGAGGCTTCAGATACTTCATTATCCCCTCGGGTTCATGAAGAAGACGCTCTAGCCTAAGACATTCTTCTACTTGAAGAAGATTGGGTAAAGGATTCGGATCTTAAAAACATAAGGTTAATAGATCCGTTTGAAAACTGGGTAATACTTTCTAGGGTAGACCTAGAAGGCTTAATGCGAAGGGGTTCAATAATAGATTCAAATTTCCATTCATCATTGGAAAGAATCTCATCCCATTTGAGTAATCGAGGAACAAAGTTAGTACTGTGCTCTTGGTTGGCTTCCATGAGCATGGTAACTCCTTTGACACTAGAGTTAATAGCCTTTGGTCTATTGTAGTTTTGATGATCTTGTAAAAGACCTTGTATATTACTTCTATTTCTCTGGTATCGATCTTACTGTTCACGTTGTTGGTTTTGACATTCAGTATCAAGGTATCAATGACATTAGTGTCATCGATATCAACCGAAAAATTAGGATAACAATTGAAGTAAACCGGGCCATTATCCTTGTTACTTTCAAGGGTTCCTAATAAAGAGTCATCAAAATTGAGAAGTCTAGCATCTCTAAGAATAAGTTAAATAGGAATGTTTAAACCTTTACGGAAAAGAGGTTTAAAAGCCACTTGAATAAGACCAATATCAAGGAATTCAAAATCTTTTTTATATTTATCGATATCACCCTCATTAAGCAGTTTATTAGTATCTAAAGAATTATTAATTGCAGAAATAGACTCACAAGTCTTGATATTATAATTTTTAAATATATTAAAATTACCTATTTGGTAAATCTTTTGAAAAGTTTCTTTGCAAATAGACCAATTTTAAAGTCTACTTTCTTCTTTAGAAATAGAAATATTAACACTGTTAGCAATATGATTATTCATAAAAATAGAAACGTTGTGTTTAGGCTAGTTCTTAAACAGAGATTATCATACAAAATAGCTTTGATAGAGATTAAAAGATTCATGTAAGGATTAACAATGATATTGACAAAGATATCGATATTAGATATTACTCAACTTTATTCATCACATATATTGGATATTACTCAAACTTTGTCAATTCATCTTGTTGAAGGGAACATCAAGTAGTCTTTTATCGCCACCCTTGGCTTACTCGATCGCAGTTCAGTCTTACCAAGTCCCTAAGCCAAAATTTTATCGGCACACTCATACTTAGACAAATTCGAAACGTCAACATGATAAAAAAAGGAAACCTTACCTATAAATTTGTTAAGCAAAGTTAATAAATACATGAATAAGGTAATTTTTGTCAAAAAATTTTAGATTCTATTTTTTTCCTATCACCTTACATGTATTGATGAGGAAGTTCGTACACAACTAAACACATCCTGCTTCTCATATCTGCCACCATCTCCAGAGAATAGAGGGATAGCTATGTAAACTTGAAGTTTTTATCCATTAGAAGCTTCTTGTTTTAAATTTAAGAACACCCTTACCTTAGCTTCCCTTATCTCTTGGGGAAAGAAACGCCTCAACAAAGAATTCAAAAATAAATCCCAGCTTAAAAGTTGTGTTCCCCTTACCCTGTTCTGCTTAATGTGATACTACCATATCCTAGATATATACCTTTTAGCTGACATGGTGCTAACTCCGTAGTTTTTGGATCAACAACATGCATGACCTCAAATACTTTCTGAAGTTCTTATACAAAATTCTCCAGATGCCCTATAATCTTCGACCTTCTGAATAATACAAAAATTCTAGACGCATCAACAACCTATTTATGGCTCTTTCCTTATTTAACAATGTGATTTTCAACAATCCGAGTTAGCATTTGTAACATTCTAGAACTCAACATATGTGACATCTCTATATGGGTGTTGCACTTATGATCCATTAGGATCTTCATGACCTTGAGAATTGGCATTCCTCCTAAAATACGTCCTCAAACAGTCGTTGATAGAGGCATGATCTCAAAGACACAAATAACGTGAGTTAGACGAGACTTCTTTGGAGTTGAACTCTATCACACAAACATTAGTAATAAGAAGATTATACATTTGGTGTTCTTAATAATAATAATAATAATGATTGTACTAGACACGGCTTCATAGACACCCTTGGACTCTTGAACTCAATGCTCTGATAAAAAGTTTGTCAGACCCCAAGCCTACACCCTAGATGTGTCTGATACTTGAAAACCATAATTGGTTCAAAAGTGGTCCCTTAGCCTTGAGTACTACCTAGTTGAGGACTTAGAAAAGCTATAATAGGCTTAACAGAATTAAATCAGTTAAACTCAAGTACTCATCTAATTGAATTAGCAAAATACTCAATAACAATACTTATAGTATGAAAAAAAATGAAAGAGTAAATATTGAAGGACAACTCTACTATATCTATGTATGAAGCTTTTCCTATTAAAATTGAATATGGGTCAAGACCCACAACTTCTCAAAATTACTAAATAGAAAGTAAATATGGAAGTCCTCCAAAAGCTAAGGAGGCTTCCCAAAAGATAGATGGAGTGTATAGTAATCTCAACGAAGCAGTTGTTTATGATCCTGAGTATCTATCATTAAAATATGTATGAAAAATGGCATTAGTACATTCAATGAATGATTATTCTTTCTAGCTGCAGCCGAATAATTTAATGAAAGGAATGCAATATATAAAATATACTCAAGATGGAGATAAAGAAATAAAGAAGTTATATCATTTTAAGCTTTATAAAATTCTTACTTATATTTTAACTAAACATAATCAGTAACTCTGTTGGGAGATTTTCTAACCGATAATCTTCAATACGAGTTTCATGATAAACAATATCTCGCCCACGCTTCAAGAACTTCCTATGAGGTGATTGGGTATAACACCTCTAAACTAAGGCCTCATTTGTTTGCATTAATATTAGGAGGTCTAAATTTGAATATACATCTGAATATTAAGATTTGCATTAAGTTTCACGTGTTTTGATTTGAATAAACATGTGAATGTGGTATTTAAATCAGAAAACTAAATTTAATGTTGTTTGTTTTCAATATCTAAATGTTGAAGTGAAATTGAACATTATAAAATTTTCAATTCAACAAATATTTCACTTTTGATTTAAAAAAATAGTTTTAAAATAATCATGATTTGGAGTACTATCTTTTCATTCAAATACGTTGATAAACAATAGCGTACAAAAAATATTATTGCAACCAGTATTCTTGACACACATTAATACAACAAATTATCACTATAAAAAATACATGAAATGATTTATGAAACATACTAGTTAGGAAAAATTGTGTTTGATTGAGAAAGTGAGAAAGAAAATTTTTAGTTATGAGATGAAATTGATGTGTATATCTTTGTTGTTGATTTGTTTGTATCTATTGATTTGATGCTTCAAAACATAAAAGACACAGTTTTCCAATCAAATTTTATCTCAGATTTTTAAGATGTTCGATTGAAATCTACAAGAGATTTGTTAAATGTTTGGAATTTGGGTTACTATTTTTGTTGTTTTTAAAAATCCCTAGTTCCATATGTTTTCTTTTTCTGGATGTGGTTGCAGAAAATTACGCAGCAAGAGAACAAATTTTATGTTTGGGGTCCATAGTTGATACTTTAGCTGAAAAGTTTAGTTTTGGATTTGGGGATGGAAAGAGTTTCAGTTGGAATTTGATGTGAGTATATGTCTATGGTTTTAGTCCATTGATGTGATTCAGTTTTTCTGTATCTTGCTTCATTAAAAAAATTGAACATGGTTTTGGTACTTTTTGTGCTTTAGAATTAAGCATAAAAAGAAGATATTTGATGCCTTTTGATTGAACTAATAGTTTTGAATCTGAATTTGGGGATTTTGGAATTGGAAGTGTTTTTTTTGGAATTTGATTTGACAATATCTATGTCGTTCGATCCATTGATGTGCTTCAGTTTTGCTTTATCTTGCTTCCTTAATAAATGAAACACAAGTTTGGTTCTCTTTTTCGAGGTCTCTGATTCAATGCCCAGCGGAGGCAAAAACACATGTTGATGTCTAATATTTTTGTTTATATCCTGGTTGAAGAATGTAGAAATTGTAATATCAGAGTTGCATGAGATGCACATTGCTCGTATTGTTTATATTCGGTCTGAATCATTGTGCACACTGAATCTGGACTGTTGTGACAGATGCACAATTTTGCTTTGAATATTCTAGTACATCACATGTCTTCTTACTAGATCTCAATGTCTTATTGAGAGCAACTTCAAATTATTTCACGATACCCTCCTTGTTATTTGTTTTCTTCTTCGTTTTCATTTACCAGAAAAGGAGCGAGATTGATGTATGACACATGTACAAATCTAGAATTTTCATTCATTTACTGCAGCAGACTGTGTTGTTGCTCAGCGGCTTAGGTGAGGCATGTTTTTTCTTAAGCTACCTACACTAAATCAATCTAACAGGAAAGTACTGCTTCATTTGCAAAGCACAATTGGATGATGACAAAAAGAAAATGTTCTAGGACTTTTGTCTTCTAATTTTTTGGTTGTTCAGTAGTTAAATATATTCTTTTATGCTTCGTTTGTGCATATACTCTGTAAAGCAAACCTTTTCAATGAGTGTTGTATGCATTTCTTATAGATAAAGACAGAAATAGATCTTTCTAAGTACAAAGAAACATGATCGACATAACTCTTGTCTTGGTTCTCGCAGGCGGAGGTTAATGTATTTCCATATGGATATTTTCAAGAAGGTGGAAATCATTGTGACACCTACAAATGGGTACGTCAAGGACTTCCATACCTTCACCAAGGCTACTCTATTCCTTTAATTGAACATATTTCTCATTTTTTCACGTGTGCACATTTAGTCACTCATCTTTTTTCAAATTATTCTCCTCTTCGGTTTCTTCTGCTCTTTTGTTTTGTTTCCCCCATTCTTTTAATTGGTGGAACTTCTGGAGCTGATACTATATTCCTATACATGAAGTGGTCATGTCACTAACTTGTTAATGCAGATACCTAAAACATTAAATGGCTAGTTCAGAATGTACAGATAGTAGATTAGTAAGCAGATACTTGTGAACGTTAGATTTTTGACATAGTGGCCTTCAGTGCATAGGCATGAATATTCCTCTCACCATTTCTGATACTTATTTCTTTCTCCCATGCGGAAGCATATTTTTGCCCAGATTTCTTTCAAGTGATCCAATAATGTAGGATTTATTCATTACATTAGAATGAGGTATATTCACTTAGTACCACAATGGTAGTTATCGCTATCTCATATTAGTGAATTACATGCCCAGGTTGGTTAACACATGGAACAGCATCTCATAGGTATGAAACTCATTGGCCGACCCTTGTGTGAAGCTTCCACGTTCCACTAAATAAAGGTTTTGAAATTCTAGTTATCGGAAATTCTAGTTTACATGTTTGAGAAATTTTTCTGTTGTCCAATTGTTGTCCTCTTTATGCCACTAATTAATGTATGCGCTTTTCTATGTTAATGATCTCATCCTAACTTGAAATAATCTCAAAGTGGTCGTCCATGAAGGTGTGGTCAAGGAAAAACCATCTACTGAAGCAGAAGCACGACAGTTACAGAAATGTTTACCATTGCTTTAATCAATTTCATACTAAATTAGTTTTATGGTTCTTCTAGTCGTACACTGTCAACTTGAAGATTATGCTAATGGACATGCAGTGACTGTGAGTTCTGTTCTTGTCTCAACCTGGCAACAGGAAGCCGAATACGAGAGTGGGACAAAGTCGAGGTACCTCTGTTGATTTCTTTCATTTTCAGTTATTTGATAGGTCTATATGATTTTTCGTTTTTTGTTCTCTCATTGTTTGGTTTCTACTTCTAATTTAAAATTGTTGCTATGCTGTTATTCTAAATTTTGATAAATAAAAGTAAAACGTTCAGCAGTGATTAATGACTTCTACACGTTTGAATAGGCTTATTGGATACATAAGAAGGTTCCAATTCCCAATAACTATTCAATCGAAAAGTTATACAGAGATGATTTGGTTGAAAGTTGAAGTTAACTAGTTGAAGTCAGGCTAGATTGGAACTACATATTTGCACTTGTCGAGTAAAGAAAATTAATAACTCCTGAAATGATGTTGAAATAAATGGCACGCTGTAAATTAATCCTCCCCACATATTCAATTACAAAGTTTTTAGAATCTCAAAATTATTACATCATATGTGTACATTAACTACCTGAAATGTTCAACCTAATCAGATTTATTTTATTTTTACTCGTTTAGGAAGAGTGATAACATTTCTTTTGGCTGCAGATCTATTTCCATGACATAGTACACAAAGTCATTGATAAACTGGTACAATTTTCAGTTGAACTGTTAATTGTTGATCATATTAAACGATGAATGCTGTAGTCTGTTGTCTTAGGATTTTTTTTATTTTGATCAAATTGTGAAAAGGATCGTTCTAGATGTTGCTGCTGGCTTGACTTATATCAAGGAAGTGGTAAGTGTTACACTGCCACCTTATGCTCTAATGTCATCCAACATAAGTCATATTCATCATGGTGTTAACTTTTTTTTTAAGTTGTTAACATTTGTTTGTTTGAAGAACGTAAACACTTTTTTTCTGAGTTAGAGTTCCTAGATTATGCATATTCAGCCCCAATGCAAATACAAATGAATTCTTTCCCTGATTCATTTAAAGGAAGAAACTGATATATTCTCTTTAGGCCTATGGGAAACACACATTAGAGTATCGAAAGGGTGTTCTTTAATAAGGCGCAATTGAGCGAGAGGTGTCTAACAACATAAAAAAAATATTGAAAGTGTTTTGCATTAATTCTGAAAGGAACTTGTCTATTGCAGACAATATACCACTAAAGATATACCTTTTAGAATCTCTTTTCTATAAAAATCTAGTCTTTTAGACAATATCACATTTTCTTACTTGATTTCACTAAGTACTAAATGCTTTTGTGGTTTGTTTGCCAACAACATGAAGAAACTTTTTAGTACTTATTAAAATTCAATAGATGTCCAAAATACTGCATAACATTTATTATGTAAAATATTTTTTTATGTAGGTGTGTTGGCTCGACTGATAATGTGATGTTTCTTCTTCACCTTAATTCCCTTTCGATTTTACAAGGAACCTCCTTTAAGGTTTTGGTTATTATAAAGTGTAGCCTTCATATGAAGATATACAATCATGATGTACTACTTATGTCTAATATATACAACTTACTATTTCATCAGATAAAAATTATTAACAGATAATAGGCAATGAAACCAGATACCTACTCTATATAATTTTGTATTGAATGCGCTCCAATTATGTACTTCCACAACTTTATTGTTATGAATTGGTTCGGCTTATTGACAATATGAGCATATAAAATACATCACTTATTTCACTAACTTATAATTTTATTATGAATGTGGAGGAAAATGCCAATAAGTGAATTTCAATAATAGCCAGAAGTAAACTCGATCTGTTGTAGTGAACGATGAAAAGTTTTTATTATGTTGTCATACATATGTTTCAATGCGCACATTTTATTTTGTTGAATTTACTGATATTAGAGATCTTTAAGGAATCACTTTCTCAAAGTTTATTTGAAATTTATAGCTTCAACACTTATGTATTTAATCATGTGATTATTGAATGTATAGAAATAAAAAGTATTATTTTTAAAAATGTAAAATTGTGGCTATGAACTTCTACGCAATATTCACACACATTAAAATTGTTGTTGTAGGGACGTCAAATGTGTGGCTTACTGATAAGAAAAGTTACACTTTATAAATGTTGCTCTTGATTAGATATCAAAGGCAACACTTTTTAAGTGTGACTAATAACAAAGAAAAGGCCACGCTTTTAAGTGTGGTATGATAAAAAAATATGTTGTTAATGAATCACTACAAAGCGTCCCCTTATGCATCTTTAACCACACTTTTTAAGCGTAGCATTTGTGGCAACATTTAAAAAGAGTAGCCTGATGTCAAAGGTTACGAGGCCTTAGGCCAACCCCTAAAATGTGTTGCCTAAAGTCCAAAAGTGTGGCATTTTTTTTAGACTGCACTTTACTGGGGTCGGCGTAGGCCTAAAATGGTGTAGTGGAAGCTCTGGATTATTATTTGAGAACTTCTCATATGAATCTTAAAGTTGTTAAGAGTCTCTTATAGATCTGATTTATTCAAAACTCTTCATACCCATTAAGAGGTTTTTTAAAAAATAAAACAAATGAAATTGATGGGTCGAATCTGAATGATTCAGATTCAAACCTAAAAACCTAACGTACTTAACAGACTGAATATGAATGGTTAAGATTCAGACCTTCATTAAGTGCAATCAAATGAAGCCTAAGTGGATCAAGTAAGCCATAAGGATTTATCTAAAAAATTTATAATTCTTCACCCATGTTTTTAGACATGGTCTTTAGAATCTACTCAAAAGTCTTGTTCAGTTATCACAAGAATCAATCCAATGCAATTATTGGTTAAAATGATTTCTTAATAAATAACTCAATAATAAGGGCAAAATAAACACTAATAATCAAATCTAGAATCCAATGCATTGTATAAGAAAAACTCAACTATTACAAATAGGAATTCGAAGTTCAACGGTACTACTCACAAAGACAATACTAGAAGTCAAGGATAAAAATCATAGATTACTCTTATACTGATTTGATAGTAGATGAAGCATATCAGAAAGAACTAGTCCAACACTATGATAGCCTGACATATTTGGGAGAACAATAATCTTGGCAAAATTGGTGGAAACTTGAAGAATGTTTGAAGACCTCGCTTTTGTTCTTCCTCCATTAACCTCTCTCCATTGATTTGACGTTTTATAGAACATAGAAAGCATGTTTAACAGTGCCAAGCCCTTTAAATAGGTGTAAAAGGATTGGGATTAGATTAAGAAATGTTGGGAAATGTCTGAAGTACCATTAATAATTAATAGAAAACCCAAAACCCCAAGTGTGTTTAACAGAGGTCATAATGGCTCGTCGCGAGTGTGAATGTACACCGCAATCAGGCCATTATCAAGATCTAATATTTATTTTTCCAGCTACTATGAAGTTACACTACTGTTGGTGTGACACTATTCTTGCTCCATTTCAAGAAGTTGACTTCTTGTTACATGTCATCCTCTTAACACCGGAAACACCAGAAATTTCTACTCGTGTGACAGGCCACCTGATGGTTCGTTAAAGGGATGATCTCCCATCAAGGCTGCCATCAAATTTTTTGACACTTGGCTATACTTGAAGTAAACTTTTTCCGACAATGTTCCAGGGTCTTACAAGTGATGAGGGAGGTAGGGAAATCCTAACCCTAGATAAATTGGGCTTTTTTAGATCCTCTAGACAACTGGTAAGGTATCTAATGAGTTGGTTGTGCCTCCAACATATTTATCTATTCACTAGTTTCCATGTTTTGATGTTGTGCTAGTATGTTCATGATGAGTCTCATGCACTCTAGTATGATGCGGTCGAGTGTGATGATCATTTGACTTTAGTGGCGGAGCTAATTTATATTCTAACCATAGATGTGTAGAGGTTGCTTTAAAGAGCTATTCATGTGTTAAAATTCCAATACACGTGAATTCCTATTGATGAGGCTAAGTAGGAGAAAGAGCATGAGATGCAAGAAAAGTTTCTCAACTTGTTTGAGCCTTCAAATACTTTGCGAGTTAAAATTTTGTGGATAATAGTACTTTTTGTAGTGTATGTTGTATTGACACTCCATGTCACATCTATACTAATTCCATCAGCTCATTGTTTAGAGCACTCTTATAGTACGGGAATAAAAAGTCACTAGGTCATTTCTATGGTTTTAATTGAATTTCGACGTTTTCAGCTTTTTAACCCTAAACGATTGATTTTGATGAATGGTTTAGGAGTACAACCTCATAATCTAACATTAGAGGATCCATCAACTCTGAAAGGGTCATTTCAGTATTGTGGCATGGTCAGCAAGGCTTCAAAAGCTTTGAGTGTGATTTGTATTGTCATACTTTTACCTTTTTAGTAAATTGATCTACATACTTGGTAAATGTTCCTAGATAAGAATTCTATTAGCGTAGTTAGCTCTACATTATTGTGTTTTGTCTATAACAACCCTCAGTGCGAATCTAGACTCTTCTAGGCTAATTCAAAGTTCCCTTGTGGATTTTGGATAAAATAATGTTTTGGTGTGGGACCCACTTTTGTAGAGATGACGTGTTTCTCAGATGAAAGTTTTGACATCTCGTTTGAGTACGAATATCAAATTTAATCAGGCTTCAAATATCAATTGAATACATAGGTTCGACATGAATTTTAAACACCTGGACATTTTTAATGTTCCTAAAACAAGCAGATACGTATTAGCTACTACAGGCCAAAATTGGCCTTTGCGTTCGCGAGCACTGGGTCAAGATCATGGAGGCTAGAGGATGTGGTTACGTGTTTTGTGACTAATAACGGTTTATTATAGAAGACTCCATATGTTTATAGAATTCTATTTTCGTTGTTCCTAATCCCCAAGAATCTGTTGTTAATAGTCTTTATTTTTTCTAGGTCTTCTATAGATTCTTTATATAACAGCCATATGGTGAAAATAAAAATACCAATTCTCCTATATTTTGCTCTGGCTTCTTTATGGTATCAGAGGACTTCTAAACTTCCACGAAGTGATCCTTTTTTTGCTAACTGACCGAAATGCCCCCCAATACGTATATGACCAATGCTGATGGAGTTAATAACACCCTCACTATTGTCCAATTCTATCCTATGAACCAACTGACAGTAAAACAAACTGAAAGTCAAAACTTCTCCCTGGGGAAAGATAAAGTTTCAATGCTTACAGGTGGTCCCATTCTCTATGGGGTCTCAATAGATCCATCCCTGACCTAACTCTCACAATCTCACAAAGCGATCAAGATGTTGCTAACCCTGGCTTCTTTCTTTGGTACTGCCAAGATTAGGAAATTCAAAATGCTATGTTGGCCTTCGTTGATGCTACACATTCCCCCACAGTTGCGAGATGTACTATCTCGCCTTAGTAAGGACTCTCGTCCAGACCCAGATTATCTCCATAAAGTTCTATCACTTTGTGTTGAACTTGCAACTGCTAGTGCGCCTATATCGAATTCGGAACTCATTGTTAAGATTCTTAGTGGACTCGGATATGAATTATGAGCACTCTCTGCTTGCATTTGTGCTCGAGATTCATCAATTTCCTAAGAAAAGTTTTACGGAAAACATTAGTATTACAAGCTTTTTCTTATGTTTGAGGACGACAAGAAGCCGCGACCAACTAATATAACCAATGCAGCAACACAAATTACCACCGCAACTCCTCCGCTCCAGGGTAACAATGATTACTCTTATAGTCGATGTCCAAGTGCGAAACCGCCTCCCAACAATAGGCACCATCCTCCAAACAATAGGCAATGAAAGGCAAAACCATTTAACCCACAAAGAAACAACTAGCAGCAACCCTTTTGACAAGAATATTTGTTTCCAACTATGTGATCATGTAGTTCATTCTTATAAGGTCTGCAGATCTCAATCCCTTTACCATCTGCAAGCTCGGGCAAACATTGCTGGTCATTTTCCTCATCAACAGACCCCTTGTATTGTAAATAGTGGGGCAACTCATCATATTGCGTCTGATGCTCAAAGCCTAGACAATGTGCATGACTACGGCAGAACCGAAGAGATCACTATGGGCAATTGGTCACACCATTATGATATCCCATACCAATAACGCTACATAAATGCATCGAATCATCATGTCAAACTGTTATTGTTATAGTAACTTGTATTTATAAGGTTAACCAATAAACAGAAACAGAAATAAGATGAAGCATAAACAACATAAAATAAAAGAAGTAATCCGAGTCAACCAAAACTACTGTGTGTCCTTAAGAAATTTAATCCCCTCACTGTACCCAAGGTTATGGATTAATTTCATCAAAGATAAAACGGATTAAACTTTATAAAGAAATAGAGGTAACTCAAATTTCTTTAACTTCAGCAAATTTCAGAACAACAACAACTCACACAGACTCACTGGATCGAAAATTTGATTTTATTTGAAAGAAAAATAAATGCAGAGAAAGAAAATTTTTCAGTGTTTAAAAAATCGAACATTGACTTCCTTTTATAGACATTTTCAACAAGAAACATGTATGTTCAGAGAAATCAGTTCAGACTTTTTTTATCCAGAAAGTTCTGTCTCTTTGAAAAAATAACAACTTTTCGGAAAAATGTGTCTATTAGGAAAATAACAACTTTTTGAAAAGTAACAACTTTTTGGAAAGAGTAACAACTTTTCGAAATGTTACTGTTACCCGCAAATCTATAAGAGATAATATTAACATGATTTATTTTATTAAACAAAAACGGATTAAATAAATTTTTTCATAAAATTTATCAATCAATCACATCATTTGCCAAATCCAAATGGAAGTGTTTCCTTATATAAGGACGACACTTTCCCTTTCTTTTGCTGATATGGGAGAAATGACTTTTTATTTGCACTTTGCAAATGACTTTTAATTTTCCCTCTAAAATAGTTCCCTCACTTTTCATATTCTTTCTTTTCTTTTCCTATTCACACTTGCTAAACCCAAAAAATCCCCATATGAATAGGTAAGTCTATTGTTAAAACATATGCGTTAAAAAACATGTGTGTCTTGTAGGTAAAGGTTAATTGCATCTGCTGTCACGACCCAAACCGGGTTGCAACTGGCACCCACACTTACCCTCCTATGTGAGCGAACCAACCAATCTAACCTTAACATTTCAATATAATATCAACAGAAAGTAATGCGGAAGACTTAAACTCATTAAATAAAGACCAATTCATTAACTTCTAAAATTCAACATCTATTATTCCCCCAAAATCTGGAAGTCATCATCACAAGAACATCTACGATCAAATGACTAAACTAAGAGTATTCTAAAAGCTAAAAATACATAAGAAGCTAGTCCATGCCGAAGGTTCAAGGCATCAAGACTTGGAGAAGAAGATCGAGTCCAAGCTAGAAGCATTAGCTCACCCTGAATTTCCGATGTAGTAAGACTGGCTTGAATTACTGTTGAGTTGAAGACGATGGCACGTTTGCTGCACTCCACAAATAAACAAGAAGAAAACATAAAAGTAGGGGTCAGTACAAAACACGGGTACTGAGTAGATATCATCGGCCAACTCAAAATAGGGAACAGTATATATCAAATAATATCATAATTCAACTATAAAACTCAACATGTAGCAACAACAAGTACTATAATCATCAATAAGTACCATCAAGTTCATCCATGAGGGCTCAAGCCTCAATACCATACTCATTTGGGAATTAAGTTTATTAAGTTGAGTATATTATCATCTTTCAAGATTCATTATCTTTCTTCCTCTTGTGTCGGTACGTGACACTCCGATCCCCTACTGCTATGTGTCGGTACGTGACACTCCGATCCCCTAATTCTACGTGTCGGTTCGTGACACCCAATCCCCTATGTGTGTCGGTATGTGACACTCCGATCCCCTATATGTGTCGGTACGTGATACTCCAATCCCCTACATGTGTCAGTACGTGACACTCCGATCCCCTAATTCTACGTGTCGGAACGTGACACTCCGATCCACTAATACTATGTGTCGGAACGTGACACTCCGATCCACTAATACTATGTGTCGGAACGTGACACTCCGATCCACTAATATCATTTTGTAAATCTTCAAGCCTTCTCTATACCAAGGCATCATAAATCCCATTACTTTAATTCATCAAGCCTTCTTTCTTACCAAGGCATCATCATTAATAATGTATATTAGAGTTTCTTTTCAAGATTTGGGATTGAATACTTTCATCATGCTTATCTTATCATAATCACATAACCATATTCATGCAAACATACCATTAAGCATGTAGTAGGGTTTACAATACTACCAATACATATCATTCACTATTAAGAGTTTACTTAGGAAAGCATGAAACCATAACCTACCTCCACCGAAGAATTGAAAACAAGCAAGTTAATCCTCAAAGCTTGGTGTTTTCCTCTTCTTCTCGATCGTTTCTCTCTCTCCCTTCTTGTTCTTTCTATTTTCTTATTTAAACCCTCTTTCTTTTACCCTAATTAGTATATAATTAAGAATAAAATATGGCAATAATACCCCACTAATTAACTTAGGGTTACCTCTTTTAACCCCCGAGAATTTTAGTTATTAATATAAACCCACGAACTTTATAATTAAGGCAAGAATAGTCAAAAACGTCCCTTAAAACTTAACCAGAAATCCGACTCCAACTGGGATTATGCAAACTATGGCGGGCCGTCACGCCTGCGACGGTCCGTCCTACTGTCCGTCGCATAGTTCAGAAACTTGATTTTGGGTGAATGGCCTGTGACGGTCCGTCCTGCCACTCCGTTACGAAGTTCAGAGTGTCGATTTTCAGTACCCAATTTCAGATTTTCTATGTGTTTTGAAACGAGACCCTGCGACGGTCCGTCGTGCCCATGATGGTCCGTCGTGGGGTCCGTCGCCTCAGCCTGTTTTTCCAGAGTAAAATCTGCTGCTCAAAACGACTAAACAGGTCGTTACAATAGATACCAATTTACCCATCGTTCGTCCGCGAATGATCACAAGAAGAAAAACAAGGGCGGGAAGGAGTACCTGAATCTTTAAACAGATGTGGGTATCTTTCTTGCATATCTGCCTCCTTCTCCCAAGTGGCTTCTTCAACCGGTCGATTCTTCCATTGCACCTTGATGGATGCAATCTCTCTTGACCTCAACTTGCGAACTTCTCTATCTAAAATAGCAACAGGCTCCTCTTCATAAGACAAGTTCTCATAAAGCAAAATTGAATCCCAACGGATAATGTAGTTTCCATTCCCATGGTATCTTTTCAACATCGACACATGGAATACTGGATGCACTCCGGACAGCCCTGGAGGCAGGGCTAACTCATAAGCCACCTCTCCTACTCGCTTAAGTACTTCAAATGGTCCAATGTACCTTGGACTTAGTTTACCCCTTTTACCAAACCGCATCACCCCTTTCATTGGTGAAACTTTCAACAAGACTTGTTCACCCTCCATGAACTCTAAGTCTCTAACCTTTCGATCTGCATATTCTTTTTGTCTACTTTGCGCCGCTAGAAGCTTTTCTTGAATCGACTTCACTTTTTCCATCGAATCCCTCAAGAGATCAGTACCCCAAGGTCTAACCTCGAACGCATCAAACCAACCAATGGGAGACCTACATCTCCTACCATACAATGCTTCAAATGGAGCCATATCAATGCTTGAGTGATAGCTATTATTGTATGAAAACTCCGCTAAGGGTAAGAAGCTATCCCAATGGCCACCAAACTCTATCACACATGCACGAAGCATATCTTCCAACACTTGAATCGTTCTCTCAGACTGACCATTGGTCTGAGGATGGAACGCAGTACTAAGGTCCAACCTAGTACCCAATTCCGCATGCAATGTTTTCCAAAACTTAAAAGTAAACTGCGTACCTCTATCTGATATGATGGATAGTGGAACCCCATGCAATCGCACCACTTCCGAGATGTAAAGTTTGGCTAACTTCTCTGCATTGTAAGTAACCTTGACCGGAATGAAGTGAGCAGACTTAGTTAACCTATCAACAATTACCCAAATAGAATCAAACTTTCCCAAGGTCTTGGGAAGACCAACCACAAAGTCCATTGCAATTCTCTCCCACTTCCATTCAGGAATGGGCATTCTCTGAAGTGTTCCTCCGAGCTTCTGATGTTCATACTTTACTTGTTGATAGTTTGGACACTTGGCAATAAAGTCAACAATATCACGCTTCATTCTACTCCACCAAAAGTGTTGCTTTAGGTCACGATACATCTTGATTGTACCCGGATGTATAGAATACCTTGAACTATGAGCCTGTGTCAGAATAGTGTTGATCAAATCATCGACGCGGGGTACACATACCCTTCCCTTGATCCTCAAAACACCTTTCTCATCAATTTGTGCTTCCTTAGCCTCTCCTCGCAATACCTTATCTTGGATTCTGCGCAGTTTCTCATCATCAAACTGTCTTCCCTTAATCTTGTCAAGAAAGGAAGATCTTGCCTCCATAGAAGCCAACAATCCTCCCTTCTCATTTACTTCTAATCTCATCAAGTCATTAGCTAGAGTCTGAACCTCTCTAGCCAATGGGCGTCTAAAAGCTTGCAAGTGAGCTAGACTTCTCATGCTTCTCGCCTTTCTACTTAAAGCATCCGCTACAACATTCGCCTTTCCCGGACGATAGAAAATAGTGATATCATAGTCCTTCAGTAGTTCCATCCATCTCCTCTGTCTCAAGTTCAAATCTTTTTGAGTAAAGACATACTGTAGGCTACGATGATCCATGTAGACCTCACACTTAACCCCATATAAATAATGTCTCCATTGCTTTAATGCAAACACTACCGCAGCCAATTCCAAATCATGAGTTGGATAGTTACATTCATGCACTTTTAATTGTCTTGAAGCATAAGCAATCACATTCTTCTCTTGCATTAGCACTGCACCCAAACCCGAATAAGATGCATCACAATAGACAATGAAATTCTTACCTTCCACTGGCAAGGTGAGAATGGGTGCGGTTGTCAACAAAGTCTTGAGCTTCTAAAAGCTTTCCTCACACTCATCCGACCATACAAATGGAACATTTTGCTTAGTCAAGTTCGTCAGTTGGGAAGCAATAGAAGAGAATCCCTTGACGAATCGGTGGTAGTAGCTAGCTAACCCAACAAAACTCCTTATTTCTGACACATTAGTAGGTCTTACCCAATTCTTCACTGTCTCAATCTTAGAAGGATACACCATCACTCCTTCTTTGGAAACCACGTGCCCCAAGAAGGACACTGCATCTAGCCAAAACTCACACTTAGAGAACTTGGCATAAAGCCTTTTCTCCCTCAACATTTCCAATACCATTCTCAAATGCTCTTCATGTTCCTTCTTGCTCTTTGAGTATACCAATATATCATCAATAAATACGATCACGAAGAGGTCCAAATATGGCTTAAAAATCCCATTCATCAAACTCATGAACGCAGCAGGGGCATTAGTAAGACCAAAAGACATCACTACAAATTCGTAATGCCCATACCTCGTTCGAAAAGCAGTCTTTGGCACATCCGTTGCCCGTATTTTCAATTGATGATAACCGGATCTCAAGTCAATCTTAGAGAAGACACAAGCACCTTGTAAATGATCGAACAAGTCATCAATGCGAGGAAGAGGATACTTGTTCTTAATAGTTACTTTATTCAGTTGTCTGTAGTCTATGCACATCCGAAAACTCCCATCCTTCTTCTTTACAAACAAAACCGGAGCACCCCAAGGGGATGCACTTGGTCTAATGAAGCCTTTGTTAAATAACTCTTGAAGTTGTGCCTTTAACTCTCTTAACTCCGCGGGAGCCATTCTATAAGGGGGTATAGAAATGGGGCGAGTATCGGGTTCAAGATCAATACAGAAGTCAATATCCCTATCCGGTGGCATACCAAGAAGATCTGCAGGGAACACATCCAGAAACTCACGAACTACTGAAACCGACTCAATCGAAGGTACTTGGGTAGTGTCATCCTTGAGATGTGACAAGAAAGCTAGACACCCTTTACTAATCATTTTCTTAGCACGAAGAAAGGAGACGATGCGGACCGGATTGGAAGTTGTAGTCACCCTCCCACACTAACGGGTCTGTCCCAGGCTTGGCTAACGTCACCGTTTTAGCATTACCATCCAATATTGCAAATTGCGGAGAAAGCCAAGTCATACCCAGAATCACATCAAAATCATCCATTTCTAAGATACCAAATCTACGTAAGTGTTGCTCCCCACAAAGTTTACCAAACAAGACCTATAAACCTTTTCAACTACCACAGACTCACCCACCGGAGTAGAGACACGAATAGGCATATCAAGTAATTCACAATGTAAATTTAGGCCATTAGCAAATGAGGAAGATACGTAAGAAAACGTGGATCCAGGATCAAACAATACAGAAGCCATGCAATCACAAACCAGAAGATTACTTGTGATGACAGCATCAAATGCCTCCGCTTCAGATCGCCCAGGGAAAGCGTAACAATGGGCCCTATCGTTCGTCTGTCCGTTGCCCCTACCATGTTGTGATGTAGTGGCCCCAGTTTTCCCATTACCTCTGCCGTTTTGGTGACCACCATTACCTCGACCACCACGTCCTCCAGAATAACGGCCTCTACCATGACCACCTCTACCTCTAGCTATTGGAGGTCTACAACTTTGCCTGGGACAATTTTTCCTAATATGTCCAATCTCCCCACATCCATAACACTCTCTGGAGTCAAGCATAGGCCCCTCGGAGAAGTGTTGACCGGTCTAAGGTGGTTCACCAACTACAGTCTGTAGTGAAGACTGAATTGGTCGGACTGAGTAACTTCCTGAACCCTGTCCTCTAGTGTAAGAACCATTAAACTCACCTCCCTTTCGAAACCTTTTTGATGTCGATGTTGTGGTGAAGTCGTCTGGCTTCACTCCTTCCACTTCTATCACAAAGTCTACCACTTCTTGGAAGGATTTTGCCGTTGCCGCTACCTGTAAGGCCAAAATCCACAATTCTGACCTCAACCCCTTCACAAACCGGCGAATCCGCTATTGAAGACTGAAACAGAGTTGAGTGGCATATCTTGATAGTGCACGAAACTTAGCCTCATAAGCATTAACCGACATCCTACCTTGCTCTAGGCTCAAGAACTTATCCCTTTTCCTATCCCTCAATGTCCGGGGGATATACTTCTCCATAAACAAGCTAGAGAATGAGGCCCAAGTCATAGGTGGTGCCTCTGTCGGTTGACACTCAACATGGGATTGCCACCACATTTTGGCGTTCCCTTGAAACTGATAACTCACGAACTCAACACCAAACCGTTCTACTATACCAATCTTGTGTAGTAGCTCGTGACAGTCAACCAGAAAATCATAAGCATCCTCTGATTCAGCACCCTTGAAGACTGGAGGTTTCAATTTCAAGAACTTACTGAAAAGTTCATGCTGATCACTTGTCATTACAGGCCCTGTAGTCAGACGAGGAAATGTGCTTATTTCCAATGGAACATCTATGCGGGGAGCCATAGTAGCCGCATGTTGTACCTCCGGAGCCTGAGGTGCTGGTGCAGAAAACACTGGGGGTGTCTGGCCCTGATCAGATAACCCGCTAAGATAAGCCAGAACCTGATTGATCATCTCTGGGGTAGGTTGGGGTGGTATTTCCTCATTTTGCACTTGTTCATTCACCCCATCCTGCCCCTCTCTTATCACTTCCTCAGTCGGTGGAGGAGTCACCGCCCTAGTACCAGATGGGCTAGGTGCTCGTCCTCTTCCCCTAGAGGACGTCCTCCCACGACCTCTACCACGGCCTCTTGCCGCTGTTCTTCCTCGAGCCACAGCCCCAGTGGCTGGCTCAGTTGTTTCTTGTCTGGCCGGTGTTGGTGTTGGCGTAGTTGTTGCTCTAGTTCTAACCATCTGCGAAAGAGAGTGAAGATGGTCAGATACCAATTCGTATCGCCTAGGTACCAATTGGACTCAAGTAGTAGCACGAAAGAAAGAATGAAAGAGTGAAATATTCCTAAAGTCTTATAGCCTCTCAAGGAAAAGTAAAGGCGTCCCCCTACCGTTCCTTAAGACTCTACTAGACCTGTTCTTGTGTGATGAGACCAACGAACCTAATGCTCTGATACCAAGTTTGTCACGACCCAAACCGGGTTGCGACTGGCACCCACACTTACCCTCCTATGTGAGCGAACCAACCAATCTAACCTTAACATTTCAATATAATATCAACAGAAAGTAATGCGGAAGACTTAAACTCATTAAATAAAGACCAATTCATTAACTTCTAAAATTCAACATCTATTATTCCCCCAAAATCTGGAAGTCATCATCACAAGAACATCTACGATCAAATGACTAAACTAAGAGTATTCTAAAAGCTAAAAATACATAAGAAGCTAGTCCATGTCGGAGGTTCAAGGGATCAAGACTTGGAGAAGAAGATCCAATCCAAGCTAGAAGCATTAGCTCACCCTGAATTTCCGATGTAGTAAGACTGGCTTGAAATACTGTTGAGTTGAAGACTATGGCACGTTTGCTGCACTCCACAAATAAACAAGAAGAAAACATAAAAGTAGGGGTCAGTACAAAACACGGGTACTGAGTAGATAACATCGGCCAACTCAAAATAGGGAAAAGTATATATCAAATAATATCATAATTCAACTATAAAACACAACATGTAGCAACAACAAGTACTATAATCATCAATAAGTACCATCAAGTTCATCTATGAGGGCTCAAGCCTCAATAACATACTCATTTGGGAATTAAGTTTATTAAGTTGAGTATATTATCATCTTTCAAGATTCATTATCTTTCTTCCTCTTGTGTCGGTACGTGACACTCCGATCCCCTACTGCTATGTGTCGGTACGTGACACTCCGATCCCCTAATTCTACGTGTCGGTTCGTGACACCAGGTCCCCTATGTGTGTCGGTACGTGACACTCCGATCCCCTATATGTGTCTGTACGTGACACTCCGATCCCCTACATGTGTCGATACGTGACACTCCGATCCCCTAATTCTACGTGTCGGAACGTGACACTCCGATCCACTAATACTATGTGTCGGAACGTGACACTCCGATCCACTAATACTATGTGTCGGAACGTGACACTATGATCCACTAATATCATTCTGTAAATTTTCAAGCCTTCTCTATACCAAGGCATCATCAATCCCATTACTTTAATTCATCAAGACTTCTTTCTTACCAAGGCATCATCATTAATAATGTATATTAGAGTTTCTTTGCAAGATTTGGGATTCAATACTTTCATCATGGTTATCTTATCACAATCACATAATCATATTCATGCAAACATACCATTAAGCATATAGTAGGGTTTACAATACTACCAATACATATAATTCACTATTAAGAGTTTACTTAGGAAAGCATGAAACCATAACCTACCTCCACCGAAGAATTGAAATCAAGCAAGTTAATCCTCAAAGCTTGGTGTTTTCCCCTTCTTCTCGATCGTTTCTCTCTCTCCCTTCTTGTTCTTTCTATTTTCTTATTCAAACCCTCTTTCTTTCACACTAATTAGTATATAATTAAGAATAAAAGATGGCAATAATACCCCACTAATTAACTTAGGGTTACCTCTTTTAACCCACGAGAATTTGAGTTATTAATATAAACCCACAAACTTTATAATTAAGGCAAGAATAGTCAAAAACGTCCCTTAAAACTTAACAAGAAATCCGACTCCAACTGGGATTATGCAAACTGTGACTGGCCGTCGCGCCTGCGACGGTCCGTCCTGCTGTCCGTCGTATAATTCAGAAACTTGATTTTGTGTGAATGGCCTGTGATAATCCGTCACACCTGTGACGGTCCGTCCTGCCACTCCGTGATGAAGTTTAGAGAGTCGATTTTCAGTACCCAATTTCATATTTTCTAAGTGTTTTGAAACGAGACCCTGCGACGGTCCGTCGTGCCCATAACGGTCCGTCGTGGGGTCCGTCGCCTCAGCCTGTTTTTCCAGAATAAAATCTGCTGCTCAAAACGACTAAACAGGTCGTTACATCTGCATAAGTAGGTTTCCCTTTAAACTTTCTGTAGTAAACATATATCGGATATACTCGGTCAATCGGTAGATTTGATGTCATTGAACCGTCGAGCTTTGTTGTATACCTAGACAACATATATCATACAATCAACCCTTGAACTGTTCTTAGTTCTCATTGTTTTGTTCGTTTCAGCCATGAACCCGTCTTGGATAGTAAGTGCTGAAAGAATTGGCCCTACCGGATTCTCCTTGAAGCGGCTTAAACTTCACACTTACATAGGTGATTTCTAAATGTGTTATCCCATAATACACCATTTGATATTCCCTGTATCAAAATTAGAAACCATTAAAAAGTCCTTATGTCTTTATACTGGTTAATAAACATTTGGAATGGACCATAAAATAATAATTTTTTCATGACAATGTTGAACCGTCATCAATGACTTTGTTTTATTTCCTTGAACCTAGATCTTCCGATCTCCAGTCTTCTAGGTAGAGCTACCGTCACGATGACTTCTTCTCGGCCATAGTCCCATTCCCGTCGATAATTTCTTAACTCCCTCTCTATTTAGGCCTTTTGTAAGTGGATTCGACACATTATCTTTTATCCTCACATAGTCAATTATGATAATTCCACTAGAGAGTAGTTGTCTCACAGAATTATGTCTTCGTCTATTGTGATGAGACTTGTTGTTATACATAATGCTTCCAGCCTTCCTGTTGCAGCTTGACTATCACAGTGTATGCATATAGGGATCATTGGTTTGGGAAAAAAAAGAATATCTTCTATGAAATTCTGGAGCCATTCAGCTTCTTTACCTACCTTGTCTAAAGCAATGAATTAGGACTCCATTTTGTAGAGCGAGCTATACATTTTTGTTTGGATGATTTCCCAGATATTGCTCCTCCACCAATAGTAAAAAGGTATCCATTTGTGATTTTTTTGTAAGTTGACCCAGTAATCCAATTTGCATCACTATATCCTTCGAGAACGGCTAGATATTTGTTGTAATGTAAAGCATAGTTTTGAGTGTCATCTAAGTATCCCGAAACTCTCTTCATTGACAACTAATGACTTTGATTAGGATTACTTGTGTATCGACTCAGTTTACTGATAGCACAAGCTATATCTGGTCGTGTACAATTCATGACATACATTAATCTTCTCAATACGCTGGCATAGTCCAATTGAGACTGAATTTCACCTTTATTCTTTGCAAGATAAAGGTTTACATCAATTAGAGTCTTAGCCCTTTTAAAATTCAAAAATTTGAATTTTTCAAGTATCTTTTGAATATAATGAGTTTGAGACAATAATAGACCCTTAGGAGTTCTATGAACTTTAATTCCTAATATCACATCAGTAACTCCTAAATCTTTCAATTCAAACTAACTAGCGAGCATATGCTTTGTAGCTTTTATATTAGCAATGTCTTTGTTCATTATAAGCATGTCATCTATATATAAGCACCAAATAATTTCATAATTTGTAGTATTTTTAATGTAAACACATTTATCACATTCATTGATCTTAAATCCATTTGACAACATCGTTTGATCAAACTTGTCATGCCATTGTTTTGCTGCTTGTTTTAGTACATAAAGTGACTTAATCATTTTGCACACTTTCTTTTCTTTACCGAGAACTACAAAATCCTCAGGGTATTCTATGTAAATTTCTTATGCAGGCTCTCCATTTAAGAAGGATTTTTTCACATCCATTTGATGAATTTCATGACCGTATACTGCAGCTAGTGCAATTAACATCAGAATTAATGTAATCCTAGTCACTAGCGAGTATGTGTCAAAAAAATCAAGACCTTCTTTTTGTCTAAAACCTTTGATAACAAGTCTTGTTTTATATTTGTCAATAAGTCTATCATCTTTCATCTTATTTTTAAATATCCATTTTGAACCCAAAGGTTTGTTCCCTCGAGGAGATCAACCAACTCCCAAATATGATTGCTTAAGATTGATTCAATTTCACTATTAACTGCCTCCTTCCAAGAGCTTGAGTCGCTAGACAACATTGCTTCCTTGAATGTTTGAGGCTCACTTTCAAGAAGAAATGTTACAAAATCTGATCCAAATGAAATAGATGTCCTCTGACATTTACTGCGTCTTGGACTTTCTTCATTATGTTCATTCTCTTTTGGTTCTTATCTGGGTTGTTTAGACCCCCCAATAGATGACTCAAGTCTAGTTTTATACGGATAGATATGTTCAAAAGTTCATCACTATCTGATTCCATTACCGTATTATCATGAATATTAGGATGTTCGAACATATGAACCAAAAATCAACATGCCTTACTTTTTGTGGCATATCCAATAAATACACAATCCACAGTCATAGGCCGTATTTTTACCCTTTTAGTTATAGGAACTTGAACTTGTGCTAGACATTCCCACACATTGAAATATTTCAAGTTGGGTTTTCTACCTTTCCATTTCTCATATGGAATTACATTTGTCTTTGAGTGCCGCACTCTATTAAGTATTTCATTTGCTGTAAGGATAGCTTCCCCCCATAAGTTCAGTGGTAAACATGAACTTATAAGTAATGCATTCATCATTTCGTTTAATGTTTTGTTTTTCCTTTATGCAATTCCATTAGACCGAGGAGTGTAGGGAGTAGTAGTTTGATGGATTATTCCATTTGCCAAACATATTTCTGCAAATGGAGATTCATATTCTCCACCTCTATCATTTCTGATCATTTTGATCTATTTGTGTAACTGATTTTCAACTTAAGTTTTATATTGCCTAAATACATTTATTGTTTCATCCTTACTATTTAGCAAAAAGACATAACAATATCTAGTGCAATCGTCAATAAAAGTTATGAAATACTTTTTTCCACCACGTGATGGTGTTGACTTCATGTCACAAATATCAGTGTGAATCAATTTTAAAGGATTTGAATTCCTTTCAACCCATTTATAAGGATGCTTACCATACTTAGATTAAACACAAATTTGACATTTTGATTTATTGCACTAAAATTTTTGCAAAATATTTAAGTTAATAAGTTTTTGCAAGGTTTTGTTATTAAGGTGTCCCAAAAATTCATGTCATAAACATTTCGACTCAAGCAAGTAAGAAGAAGCAAAATCTTTATTCATATCAATTGCAGTTACATTGAGTTTGAAAAGGTCATCACTAAGGTAGAGTTTTTCTACATACATATCATTTTCGCTTGCTACTACTTTATCAGAAACAAATACACATTTAAATCCATTCTTGGTAAGAGCTGGAATTTAAACTAAATTCTTTCTCAATTCTGGAACATATGAGACAGTATTCAAAGTAACCACCTTGCCTGATGTCATCTTTAATAGGACTTTGCAAGTTCCTTCCACCTTTGCAAAACCGGAGTTTGCCATAAATAACTTCTTATCTGTTAGTGCTGGACTATATGATGAAAATAATTCTTTGTCAGCATAAACATGGCATGAGACACCAAAATCTATCTACCATTCTCTTGTATTTCCAACCAAGTTACATGCTGAAAGCATTGCACAGAGATCGTTGATATACCGTGGTTTCACGGTATAATTAATACTTTTTCCTTAAGTTTAGTGTGCCCAAAAGTATTTTGTGTGCTAATTTTTATATAAGTTTATCTTTATTTTGCAGGAAATCTGTCCAAAGCTAAATGCAGAGATTTTGAGTGAAGAAATGCAAAAGAGACCACCTACGGAGCTTATGACGCTCCGTCGTGCTTGTGACGGTCCGTAGGTGGCAGCGTAGTAAAACTTTTTAAGGAAGATGGAGAGGTATGACCAAGTGTGGGGTTACGAAGCTTGTGACGGTCCGTCGTGTCTATGACGGTCTGTCCTGCAGATTCGTCATGATGTTCAGAGAAGTGATCCAGTACCCATATTCCAAGAGTTGAAATGTTTTGAAACGAAGGCCCTCGACGGACCGTTGTGCCTATGACGGTCCGTCATACTTGCCGTCGAGGGTGGTGAAGAGAGCAGCAGAAGAAATTGCATAAGTATGGGACGACGGAGTCCATGATGGTCCGTCATGACCACGACGATCAGTCGCA
Organism: Solanum lycopersicum; assembly: GCF_036512215.1. NCBI lineage: Eukaryota > Viridiplantae > Streptophyta > Magnoliopsida > Solanales > Solanaceae > Solanum > Solanum lycopersicum. The sequence goes on from NC_090800.1 coordinate 16,315,055, forward strand.
TGGTCTGTCGACCCAGCCGCGTTTTGGAAGATTTGAAGCAAACGAAGTCTTTGTTTAATTAGGTTTTTTATTTTTTATATGTTGTTCGAAAAACCTCCGTTTTGAGGTTGGACTCGGTTAGGTTAGACTGTTAGATTGTCAAATTCCTTATTGGTAAACATTGTATTGTGAGATTCTTGATAATCATTAGACTTTTTGTGAGATTATTGATTACTTTGAGATTCTTGCAAGTGAATATTTGTGATTAATCAAGCAAACTTTTGGATTTTACTCTTTCTCATTGAAGTAAGTACATGAACTCTTATTTAATATATTCAAATATTGTGTTTATGGCCATGAGTAACTAAACTCCATTACTAGGGTTGTGGGAACCATAGGCAAATAATGAGATAAACCCTAACTAAAATAACAATTCTAGAATAGTGTCTTGCATGTATTAATAATTCTTTCGCTTAGAAGTCTTTTTAACAGATGACCAACGTTAGAACGCGCCTTAATGCTACTTGCCGGACCAAGGAGGTAGATAATAGGAAAATAATTATTAACATAGATTTAGTGTATACTATCTAATTGACTAGTATTGATTGGTACGAGGTAATATCTTAGTTAAATATCGAATATGATGCTTAATATGAGGTGAGGATAAGGGTTAGGATAGCAACACACGTTGCTAGACCAAGGTGCGGAGTGAAATTTTCTAGATGCCGGACCAAGGATTTAGAAATACATAACTTATCACTTTGCATACAAAATACTAGGAAAGAATAAATATAGTTAGAGTTATCAAGTTATGAACCTGTGGGGAACACATAAACCTTAGTTACTTTAATTAATTGATTAAAATCAAACATTCAAAGTTGTTAAGTGTCGCTGTCAAGTTTCTCAATTAATTTTAATCATTTAGAAATAGAAACCCCCCTTAATTGTTTTACTTTCCAAGGAAGTCATTGACTAAACAATAGTAATAACATGTTGAAGTTAAGTGTAGACTATTTTTTTCGTGGGAACGATCCTAACCTCACTAGTTGAGTTATTTACTTGACACGACCGCTTTACTTCTTATTTGAGAAGTAAGTTTGAGCGTATCAATCGTCTATTTCTCCTTTGGATTCATCCAAGTTTGCTTGATCCTTCTTTTTCTTGTGCTTGTTAGGACCCCGGCATTCAATAGCCCTATGACCATGTTTACCACAATTGAAGTAGTTTCCAATGAATTTCTTCATAAAAGGATTGTTTTTGGACCAGATGCTTTCTTTCTTTTCTTTAATTTTGTGGGATATTCTTCAACAAAATTTACTCCAGATATTGGTAAATGACCACGTGACCTCTTTTCTGCATCCTTATTATCCTCTTCGATTCTCAACCTTACTATGAGATCTTCAACAGTTATCTTTTTGTGTTTGTGTTTCATGTAGTTTTTGATGTCCTTCCACAATGGAGGTAACTTTTTAGTAATTGCAGCCACTCGAAAAGCATAATTCACAATCAATTCTACATTAAAGATTATTTATGTATTAAGAGAAAACTTAACATTTCTAACACGGGCATTAAATAAATTTATACCTTCAGCAAGGAGATAATGGATTATGACCTTCAATTCTTGAACTTTGGTGACGACAGTCTTACTGTCTATCATCTTATAGTCCAGAAATATTGCCACAACGAATTTCTTCATTCCGGAATCTTCTGTTTTGTACTTCTTTTCTAAAGCATCTCAGAGTTATTTTGAGGTTTTGGCATTGTTGTACACAGATCATCTTGCAGACCACTCAAACTATAATTTTTACACAAAACATCTGAGTGTGTCCATGCTTTTGTTACCAAGAATCGTTCATAAGCCGGAGTTTCATTTGACATAACAGGAATATTCTCATTAATGAACTTCTGCATACTCAAAGTAGTGTGATAGAAGAACATCTTTTGCTGCCATCTCTTAAAGTAGACTCCAGAAAATTTTGCAGGTTTCTCAACCGTCGCTAAAGCAGCTTTGAACGAACCGATGTTGTTGCAACACTTACAGTTCAAGTATTTGTTTGACTTAAATTAGTCATTTTTTAAATTTTTTGTCACAAATGGAAGATACATTAAGTATTTGAAATACTTACAATAAAGAACAAATCTTTACACAAACTGTTTCTGATTTAACAATAAGGTTTTTATGTTCTTTGAATCATTAGTCAAATGAATTTTCAAATTCATTGAAGAATATAAAACCTTGAAGGTTTTAATCTCCAGAAACCTCAAATACAGAAACTGATAAACTTCATAAGATTGTTATTGTTATAGTAACTTGTATTTATAAGGTTAACCAATAAATAGAAACAGAAATAAGATGAAGCATAAAATACATAAAATACAAGAAGTAATCCGAGTCCACCAAAACTACTGTGTGTCCTTAAGAAATTTAATCCCCTCAATGTACCCAAGGTTATGGATTAATTTTATCAAAGATAAAACGGATTAAACTTTATAAAGAAATAGAGGTAACTCAAATTTCTTTAACTTCTGCAAATTTCAAAACAACAACAAGTCACACAGACTCACTGGATCGAAAATTTGATTTTATTTGAAAGAAAAATAAATATAGAGAAGGAAAATTTTTCAGTGTTTGAAAAATCGAAAATTGACTTCCTTTTATAGCCATTTTCAGCAATAAACATGTCTGTTCAGAGAAATCTTTTCAGACCTGTTTTATCAAGAAAGTTGTGTCTCTTGGAAAAAATAACATCTTTTCGAAAAAATGTGTTTGTTTGGAAAATGACGACTTTTTGGAAAGTAACGACTTCTCGAATAGTAACGATTTTTAGAAAGAGTAACAACTTTTCGGAATGGTAACATTACCCGTAAATTTATAAGATATAATATTAACAGGATTTATTTGATTTAACAAAAACTAATTAAACAAATTTTGTCCAATAAATTTATCAATCAAATCATAATCCGAAGTCGAAGCCGAGGCCGAGGCCGAGCGAGTGACGACGGCTACGGCGCGAGGGGACATCTTCTTCTTAGCTCCTTTTTAAGAAGTAATTGAAGTGTTTCGTCATATAATGACAACAGTTTCCCTTTCTTTTTCCGATATGGCTGAAATGACTTTTCATTTGCGCTTTGCAAATGACTTTTCATTTTCCCTCCAAAATACTTCCCTGACTTTTCATATTCTCTCTTTTCTTTTCCCATTCACACTTGCTAAACCCCAACACAAACATCTCAATACCTTATGCTCACCTCTCATTAAGACTAATCTTATTTTTGTTTCTCAGTTTTTTTCGTGATAATCATTCCTCTATTGCTTTTTTTCATTTTCATTATATTGTGAAGGATCTGAATACGGGGGCGTCTCTAGTTCGCAGGCAAAATAAAGATGGGTTGTATGAGTTGTCACCGGTCTGTAAACATCGTTCTCCTCAATGCAATGTGGCTGTTCCAATTCACCCGTGGCATCGACATTTAGGTCATCCTACTCTTCGCGTTTATGATACTAGCTTGAGTAACTTTTCACTTCGTGTTTTATATTCTAAAGGTAGTTGTACTTGTTAATCTTATAAGATGCACATATTGACTTTCTCAGAAAATTCACTAAAAACTTATAAGCCCCCACAAATCCTTTTAGCGATTTAGGTGGCCCATCTCCGGTTTTCAATTGATAAAAAAAGATATTATGTGTTATTTTTTTTATCAATTATTAAAATACATGTTGTTGTTTACTTTAAAATCAAAAAATGAAACTCTAGATGTTTTTCAAAATTTACATCCATTGCTTGAACAGAGGTTTGATACAAGAGTTCAATCTTTTTATATAGATGGTGGTGGCAAATATCAAAGTTTTCATTCCTATATCAAAACACATGGCATAGAATAATTAGTGCCACCCCGTATACTCCACAGCGAGTTGCTCTAGTCTAAAAACGATACCTTCCTGTTGTTAATACTACTAGACCTTTGTTGAATCAAGCGTCCTTATCATCGCACTTTTGGAGTTTTGCCTGTCAACCAGTTGTCTATCTTATAAACAAGCTACCTACATCCAATCTTCAACATACAAGTAAATTTGAAATTATATTTCTAAAGATTCCAAAGTATGACTCCATTAAAATATTTGGTTACCTCTGTTATCCATGGCTCAAACCATATGCCAAAATAATATTAGAGCCTAGTTCAACTCAATTTGTATATTTAGGCTTTTCTAATAAACATTACAATCATCAATGTTTGATCCTATAAAATCCAAAATATATCTATCACATGACGTCCTATTTTTGAGAATTAGTTCCCATTTGATAGTAATTTTTCTTATTTAAAAAGAACACAAAATAAAAATGTCTCTTCGGAAATTTGATTATCTGGCCAACAACCACATGATAATACTCGATATTCATATGTTTTTTTTGAGTTTACTTCACAAATTGTGAAGCAGCACGTGGACACACATTCACCCTTTGCACCGTCTCAGGTACTTATGTTTATCCCTTATATGAAACTTCCCGTCCTTCTCGAATTCCTACATTTCCCCTTACCCACACCATCAAAAATCCTATTTCCAGCCAAAAATAACCACAACCAACTGTTTCAACCTCACCAGTTCATACCTCTCCCCAGTTAAATGCTCAGCTGCAATTGACCATTATCACTTACCAACGTCAAAATAATTCCACTGGTCCTTTGATCAAGAACCCTCTAGTACAACCCTCTTCCTCATCACTTCTCCTACCTTACATGGTCACACAACCTTCCCTTGTAGCCTCTACTTGTACAATGGCGCACATTCATCACATGATTACTCAGATTAATAACCTTAAGCCTAAAAAATTCGACACAGTCTTTCAAACCACTTCTTACCTACCTAGAACCTTTTAGAAAGGTCAACATTTCACATAGGTGTGAAGCTATGAGAAATAAATTTGACGCTTCAAAAAAGGTAGTTGATTTTAAGTGGCTTAAGGGTTGCTAAAGGGTTCACATAAAGACCTGTACTTGTTTTTTAATGTACTTTTATTCCTCTTGTAAAGCCTGCACCTGTTCAACTTGTTCTTGCGATTGCAACATAATAAAGTTGTTCCATTCAACAACTTGATATCAATAATGTCTTCTTGTAAGGTCATCTCGATCAGGAAAGTCAATATGCCCCACCAACCTAATTTTTGAAGATTCTGCGCATCGAACACATATTTTCAAGCGGCACAAGGCTATATATGGCCATAAACAAGCTTCCAAGGCCTGTTAATGAACTAAAAAATTAGTTGCTTTGGGATTTGTTAAATCACAATCTGATTCTTTTTTGTTTATGTTGCATAATTCTGATTTTTCTGTACGTTCTGGCATACATTAATGACATAATTATCCCATGTAATCAGATTCATGATGTTCACAACATTATTGATAATCATGAAAGCCGGTTCTCATTGAAGGATCTTGGTCCACATCATTATTTTCTTGGTCTTGAAGTCTTACCTTATCCTGGTTGTCTTTTTTTTTTGTCAAAAGAAATACATTACAGATCTTTTGTAGGAAGTTAATATGCAAATTTTCATGGGTGTTCCAACACCAATTGCTTCGATTGTGGCTTTCCCCGAGTTTGCTGAAGATAATTTAGTTGATGGCTCTTTTTATAGGAGGATATTGGTAAACTTCATTAACATTCTTTCACACGTCCGGACATAGTATTTGTTGTTAGCAAACTCTCAGAGTCCATGAACCAGCCCTTATTATCACATTGAAGAGCCATTATGGTATCAACACCAGACATCTTCTTTTCGTATTCGAATTTCCAATGAACATGATAACCGTTTTCTAGCCTACTCAGATTCTGATTGGGCTGGATATCCTGTCTATCGAACCTCCAGTACAAGCTATGTTGTTTACCTTGACAGTTCTCCAGTATCCTTGTCCTCTAAGATGCAAAGATTTGTCTTCTTGTCCTCCGTAGAAGCAAAATATCAGGCTATTGCATCTACTATTTCTGAAAGATATTGGCAAACAATTTTACTTCATGAACTTCGGTTTCCTATTTCCACCACTGCTCAAATATTTTGTGACAATGTCAGCACCAAATAATTTCTGCCAACCGAGTGTTCTATATTCAAATGAAGCATATTGCAATCGATTTTCACGTTATTTGTGAACAAGTTCAAAACGAGCATATCGCAGTTCAATATCTTCCCTAGACTGATCAAGTGGCAGATATACTTACCAAACAACTTCCAAGAGCTTCTTTTGTCAAGCATTTCTACAAGATAGGTGTTATTGAAACCAACAACTTGCGGGGGCGTATTAACGGTTCACTCGAGAAGACACTTTACTTTTGTAGAATTCTATTTTCATAGTTCCTAATGCTCAGGAATTTGTTGTTAATATTCTTTATATTTTCTAGGTCTTGTATAGATTCTTTATATAGCAGTCATATGGTCAATAATAAAAATACAATTTTCCCATAATCTGCTCTATCTTCTTTATTGAGGAGCATGTCGCGTTCATGGAGGGTTGTCCCCCTCTCTTCACATTCATGAGGACCATGTTGTGTTTGACGCCTCTTTTTCTCTTGCTTTTCCATTTGTGGGGTCTTTTCTGCATTCACCAAAGGAAATTTTGTCAAAGCCTTCTTGTTTTAAGGCCCCTAGCTCTGTCTATCTTCAGAAAGAGTAAATTTGTCTAGTCTTTATTTTAAAGGCAAACCCGATCAACACAGGGTTCATAACTTCAAATAATGATACCTCCTCTGATAGAGGTATTAATTCATGGATTCAAAGTCGATTGTGTTCATGAATCTTGAGGATATGTGGTTGAGTGGTCGGGGGAGTGTGAGGGAAGCATCGCTGCAGGTAAATAACCTTACTTCTGGGATGTTTTAACTTAACCATTTTTCCTTAATAGTGAATTTAATTGCATGATATGATTTCCATTGTTTTGATCGTCGAATTGTTTTCTATTTTGGAACAAGAGTTTGGGGGTACTAAAATTGACCTTTTCATAGAGCCATTTCTAGAAATTCCAATGTAGGTCCTACAATTCCCTTTTTGAATAACAAATTGGTCAGTTTTTGTTTTACTTTTTTTTTTGTGTAATGACTGCTTTAACATTGTAATTACATTTCGGATTGTCTTGCAATGTTCTGAGGTTGTATGAAACGTTAAACACCATAAGCGCGATTTGGAGGGCACTCGGTCGGCCTTAATGTATGCTACGACTTTCATTCCACTATATTGAACATGAGTGTGTCCATTCATGTTGATTTTAGTGAATTTTCGGAGGGTACATAATTCATCATTCTACAATACTAAGAAACCATGTTTAAGGCTTTATTGAGTAAGTTCACGGTTAATAACAAACTAGGTTGGTCTATGTGATCATCTTCAATTTATGGTTAGACTTCTTTGTTATTATTTATGTATGTTTGAGCATACAAATGGATTGAAACAAATCAAGGATGATCATATAATATTTGTATATTTTAAAAAAAGAATATAGATTTAATTAGAAAGATTATTTCAAAGAAGAATTAGTTGTGAATAGTAATGTTTGGGAAGTATAATTCCATATATTTCAATGATGGTACTACTGAAGAAACTTATATATCAGTTGATTTTGTAATTGGGGTGATTAATCATGTTTGCCACTCACTCCATTCATTTTACTTTGCCTCTAAACCAAAACTATATGTTTCATTTTGCTTGTCCATTTAGTAAATCAGGAAAATTTAATTACTTTTTAATTATACTACCCTTAACATTAAAAAATTAAATATCAGCCAGCTTTATAGTTAAAATTAAAAGTCACTCAAACTTATCACACAACTCTAAATTTAACTGACATTTAATTTTTTTTAATACTAAGGGTAGTATGAGAAAAAAATAATAAACTTCTTATGATTTGCTATATTGACAAGTCAAATGAAATATATATATTTGGTAAAAGGGGTAAGTAAAATAAATAGAGGGTGTAGTAAACATGATGAATTACCTCAATCATAGAACTAACAGAAATATAATATTTTCGAAAGAGCCTTCTTTCGAATATGCATAATCATATGTTCGAACAATATATTCTTAACTTATTTTTCTTTGAACTAGTAGGTCTAATTAAATCTATATGCTTTGCTTATGTAAGGAAGCTATATGTTCATCCGTTGCTTTGTTTCCATCCAAAACAGTACATCAGGAAAAAAATCAATTGTTTTCAATGAATAGAAAAAAGAAATATTACCTCCGAGGAATCCCCAAAGAATGAAGCTTGTTCTAGATATAATCCGGGGACTTTTAATGGTACCCTAAACCCATCTGGATACCTAATAGAATTCGAAACCACTGAGGTGTACTAATTGAAAGAGAGAAAATCAATCCAAAGTTAAATAAAACACATATGAAACCAATCATCTCTGAGGTCTTCATTTAAACAATGGGCCTTCTATAGAGAAAAATCCTTTTCTAACAGAACACATTTGTTACTATTATTTGGAAAATTAAACATCTTATGACTTGAAATTTTAGGACCTAATTACAAGATCATGATAACACCTACTACATTCAACAAGTGGATAATTCTAACCCTTCGTCCTTAACCATAACTAATGTGCAACATGCGTAAGATAAAAATAGAAGAAAGAAGCTAACAGAAAAGAGAAAGACAATTCAACATGAATATAATACAAGGAAAAATTTCCAAGACCTGGCATCAGTCAATATTAGAGCATAATTAAAATGAGAGTACATGGATTTTACAAATACAATATGAAAGTGTATATTATCTTTCAAAGAAAAATAAATACTAGAATAGACAAAGCATATGGAAACTGTAACTTTGAACGTTAGGAGCTCACCCTGTCTATGAAGTCCAAAACCTTCTTAGCATGTGATCCAAACCAACAACAATTACTCATACCAACAGGTGTTTCCCAATAGACATCGACCGGCGAAGCTCCAAAGATAAAGCAAGTATATTCAATAGATAATAAAGTAGAACTCAAGAAAGTAAACCGGAGGTATAGTATGATAGGAAAGAAATTAGAAGAAGAAACAAGCTATAAAGCATAAGGAATCGAGTCAAGAAAGTACTTCAAGACGCAAGCGAACAACCTACTCACAAAGAAAATATGATACAAAAGTAAACTACCTAGGGCCTGGAGAGTTAATATCAACTAATCTACATCACAACCTATTAAATGTATATCAATATCACAAGAATAGAAAATATAGTTAAACAATAGTCTAATCAAAACGCATAAGACCGAAAAGTACAAACAACAAAAAAAACCTCACCAAGACTCCTTAAAAATAAGAAGGTCAAATAATAAACACCTCTATGAGTGATAGTCTAAGCATATAAATGCAGAACATTTGATAGAACCATCAGTAATCATCAATAAATGTTTATACACCTACCCTCTATCGTAAGGGTGACGTAGGACGCATGTAGTGTTAGGATCAAATTCACGCACACACACTAGATGAATGAAGAACACAAGAACTTTCAAGAGAAAGAGATGAGAGATCTAGAGAGAGAAAGAGAAAACCCAATATTTCGTGGTAACACCCCGTGAGTAAACTTCCACTGCGGTGAGGTATATTTATATTATTAAATCAAAGTATTTTTTGTTAAAGAGAATAAATAGAGAATAAATAGGAAATCCTAAAATTTAGGTCGGTGCGTTGCCCCATAAACAGTTATATATATTAATCTGGCTCCACTACCTAACAATTCTCCCACTTGGAGACTGACTCAGTCATCCAAAAAATACATTCTAAAAAAAATCTCTTCATCATCTACATCTTTACCGCACCGGAACATCTGTAGCAACAACTACAGAAGAAAAACCGAGGTTTTACATAACCATAGTTTCCCAACATCAACACATTTCGTCAACATGTCTGCCGGGTTCTTTGCACCCTCTATCTTCTCCAAGCACATATCACCATCCTCTACTACCCTGCGAGTTAAATGGTATCAGCTTCTGATGTGCTTTGTCTTCGAATGATAGACTGGATTTTTTACCAATTGTATGACACACTGGCTATCTGAGTAAAGAATCATCTCGCTCTGCTTCTTGCCCAATTCCTCAAGATAATCTGTCAGCCATATCATCTCTTTCCCAGCTTCAGCTATTACCACATACTCAACTTCAGTAGATGAAAGAGAAACACACTTCTGAAGCCTGAACATCCAACTCACTGTTGTTCAACCTATGGCTTAAATGTACCCCAATGTAATCTTGCTCGATTCAACATCCCACCAAGATCAGCATCCATAAAACCCTGTAGAGTCACATTGCATATGCCAAAACAAAGTGAAGTATTTGATGTACCTCTCAGATATCTCAAAAGCCACTTCACATCTTCCCAATGCTCTTTCCTAGGGTTCGCCAAGTACCTGCTAACAACTCCCACTGCATGTGCTATATCAGGTCTAGTGCAAACCATAACATTCATCAAACTACCAACTGCTGAAGCATATGGAACAAGTGCAATGTGATCACGCTCCTCGGCAGTCTTGGGTGACTGCTCCCTTGACAATTGAAAGTGATTTACCAATGGAGTAGTCCTGGGTTTAACATCATTAACCCTGAATCTTCTCAGCACCTTCTCAATGTACAACTCTTGAGATAGATTTAAAGTGCCAGCATGTCTATCCCGAGAAATCTTCATCTCCAAAATCTGCTTCGCTGGACCCAAATCTTTCATCTAAAATGTTGTAGACAACCTTGTCTTCAGATTGTTAATCTCCCCCATACTATATACTGCAATCAACATATTATCCACATACATGAGTAGAAACACATAAGAATCAGTGTATTTTTTTAAGTAACAACAAGGATCCTTTTAAGCTTTGCAGATTCCACTCTTGATCATGAAGGAGTCAAACTTGTTGTAACACTACATTGGTGCTTGCTTTAGTCCATACAAGCTCCTAGTGAGCTTGCACACCATGTGTTCCTTTAACCACTAAACGAGCCTTGAACCTTCTTTTGCCATCTAGTTCAGTCTTGATTCTGAACACCAACTTGTTCAGCAAAGCTCTCTTCCCTGCAGGTAAATCAGTCAACACCCATGTGTCTTTCATTTCAAGTGACCTCATCTCATCATCCATGGCTTTCTCCCACTTTACCGAATCCTCCACCTGTATGTCCTAATCAAAAGACTATGGTTCCCCCTCATCAGCAAGCAATAGATAGTCTAATGAAGGTGAATACCTATCTGGTGCCCTCATGGATCTTGATGATCTTCTTAACACCTTCTGGGGTGTAACTTGCTCCACTTAAGATTCTCAAGTAGGATTTGGTTGAGTATCTGCTTCGACATCTATGGGGTTACTCTTCTCTAAGTCAACCTCAACTCCCACTTGCTTTGTAATCTCTGGAACCTTCTACTCTCTTTTCTTGTACAGGACACACTCATAAAATGTCATGTCACAATGTCTCAGGATTTTTCTGTTTTGGTCATCCTAAAATTCGTAATAAAACAAATCAAAACCATAGCCTATGAAGTAACACTTTAGAGCGTTGGCATCAAGCTTGTCTCTCTTTTCTGGATCAACATGAACATAAACAGTGCAACCAAAAGTCCTCAAGTGTTAGTACTTGAGTTCTTTTCCTGTCCACACCTCCTCTAGAATCTTGAACACTAAAGGAACTAATGGTCCCCTTTTGGTCAAGTATGTAGCTGTGCTCACAGCATCTGCCCAAAGTGTTTTGGGCAGCCCACAGTGTATCCTCATACTCTTTGCACGCTCATTCAATATTCTGTTCATCCTCTCAGCAATTCCATTTTGCCTTGCCTTACCAGGAATTGTTCTCATAAATCCGATTCCGTCTGCTGCACAGAATGCCTTGAACTCTGATTTGTCATACTCTCCTCCGTTGTCAGACCTTAGGCATTTGACTTTTAAACCGGTCTGATTCTCAACTTCAGCTTTCCACTTCTTGAAAGTTGCAAACACATTTGACTTATGCTTCAAGAAGGGAACCCATACCTTCCTGCTTAAATCATCAATGAAGGTAACATAGAATCTGGATACTCCAAGTGATGATACTGGAGATGGTCCCCCAACATCTGTAAGGACCATTTACAACCGCACTTTCTATGGCTCTCTAGGAGTCTTTGTGACGCTTACTCTTTTCTATTTGCCCATAACACAACTCTCGCAATGACCCATAATAACAGACTTCATACACTCTAATGCTCATTTTGCAACAAGCATCTTCATTCCTTTAGTACTCATGTGTCAAAGTCTGTTGTGCCACAGAAATGAGCCGGAAGTACCTTCAGAAACATCGGCCATGTTTATACACCCTGCAGTGGTGTACAAGGTTCCATAGTTAGTGCTACGAGCTACTACCATAGCACCTTTCACGATCATCCACGAACCATTCCCAAACTCTACTACATATCCAGATCTATCTAACAGACCTACAGAGATAAAATTTTTCTTTATCCCAGGAATATATCTGACATCCTCCAATGTCCACTAGTTTCCCGAGGTGGCCTTTATGCAAACATCCCCTTTCCCTTCAATTTCTAAGGTTTTATTGTCAGCAAGATATACTTTTCCAAAATTTCCAGATTTGAAATTTTGGAACAACTCTTTTCTTGGAGATGAATGGAAAGATGCACCAGAATCAAAAATTCATGATTCAACCGGGTTGTTCACACTACCCAATGTCCTCTGCTGAATTTACAGTATCATTGTCATCTCCAAATTTCTGATACTGTTTCGTCTTTGGCTTTGTACAGTTCGTCCGAAAGTGACCTTTTTCTCCACAGTTCCAATAAGTCACGATTGATCTGTTCAGGGATATTCCTCGATTCTTTGATTTTGATCGACCATGTTGATTTTGGACTTTCGTTTTACTTCTCCCCCTTCGATCAACGCTGAGAGCACTGCCTGATGAATCTCCCACTTCTCGTTTGCGAATACTTTCACTAAGAACAACATCACAGATTTCATCAAACTTCACTTTCTCAGATCCATGGAAACGGCTAATCGCAGCAACAACAGTATCCCAAGACTCGGACAAAGATGACATCAAAATCAATGCCTTAATTTCTTCTTCGAAATTAATATCCGCAGAATTGAGTTGACTCACAATCATATTAAACTCGTTTATATGATCAAAAACGGATCCATTCTCAGACATCTGTCAATTGAACAATCTACGCATCAAATATACCTTATTCATAGCCGATGTTTTTTCATACATGTTTGATAGTGCCTTCAACAGACCGGACGTAGTATTCTCCTTCACAATGTTGAATGCCATATTTCTTGACAAAGTCAATCGTATCAACCCTAGAGCGTAGCGATCCTTGAGTTTCACCTTCTCCTCCATCATGAATTCCGGCTTCACCCTGATCAACGGTTTGTGAAGATCATTCTGGTACAGATAATCTTTGATCTGCATATTAAAGAAACATAAATCGAATCCATAAAACATCTCGATTCCAAGCTTCGAACTATCCATCTTAAGTGATCGTGTTGAATCTCCTTAGCTCTGATACCATATGTTAGGATCGAATTCACGCACACACACTAGATGAATGATGAACACAAGAACTTTTAAGAGAAAGAGATGAGAGATCTAGAGAGAGAAAGAGAAAACACAATATTTCGTGGTAACCCCCCGTGAGTAAACTCCCACGGCGGTGATGTATATTTATATTAATAAATCAGAGTATTTTTGGTTACAAATAATATTAATAAACAGTTATACATATTAATCAGGCTCTACTACCTAACATGTAGCTCCAACTCTTGGTATAATAATTCTCATGGAAAGATTGACCCATACCACCTGGGCCTGAATCAGGCCTTATAACAAGTCATTCTAAAATTGACTCTTGCCTAACAACATTCCCTGCTTACACTTCGAATTTCATCTTTCAGCCTCATTCCTTACCAAAGGAGTTGCTTCATCAATCAATCCTTTCAATCCTTGCTCATAAGCTACTCATTCCACATAGATGTCATTCAATAGGAATTGAAACTTATTGCTTTAAGCGCAGTTGCACGATTAAGAGTAGAATCAACAAGTAACTTCTTAACTAATTGTGTGGCCTACCAATTATATGCGCGGTGTCAACAAACCTAGTATAATTTCCTAATATAAGAAGCATGAATTTAGTACAAGGGTTATATCATTAAAGTGTAGTACAAGGGATATATCATTAGAGTGCTAAATTAAGAGAATCGTTCACTATTTACGCAAAATATATCCTGTTCCTTTAAAAAATGTGAGGTTCTAAGTCCCAGATTTGATAGTCAAACTAAATATCAGCTATAGTTATCAATGATGTATATCAACGTCCCACAACTATATTAGCAAAACTTATTTTATTTACAATGGCCCCACAACTATATTAGCAAAACTTATTTTATTTACAATGATATGGAAAAAATTAGAATTGTACCATTCGATTTTTATGTCATTTACCTCTATAAAGTCCTTAAGGAGGAGTACTGGAGGTGTTTCTGTTTGGATAACATATGATCAAATAATATTTTAAGAAAATAATTTAATAGGATAATACTTGGAATATACTGGATATGCGTTTCCTACAAAAAAATGGTATTTATTAGTGATATTTTCATGTGAGCAAAATGATAATAGAAACATTAATTTGTTAATTATGATTTACCTTTATTTAACTTTTACTTTGTGTTTCCACGTTCCCCATTATTTTGATATGTTAATATTGATTTTATGTGCCAAAATAGGATATGTGAAGCACTGTGATATCAATTAGATCCTTATTCATTGCCAAACCAGAATACAATATGAGCTTCACTTAAGTTTGACCAACAGTTGGTTAACTTTTGAATTTCTTTTCTAATGAGTTTACAGAATAAAAATTATGAAATTTGCGGTTAAGTGGGTTTTAAGAAGCAAAAATTACCGGCTATCAATATAAGAATGTTCTTGAGCGGACTTGATGTCCCTCTTGATTTTTATCATCAACAGGCAGTCAGGGAAGCTGAAAGCCATGATTAGTTGATCTACTTCATAACATTGTGTTATATCTACATTTTTTTTGTAAATCTAAAACGTTTTCCCAGTCCCAAACACCCTCAGTTCTTTATTTACCTTCTATTTCACAGGAGAGGTTTCTCCTCTTGAAGCAAAGTACTAGGTAGGTTATAAACTTTACTTCCCTTTTTTGGAATCATAACTAGGACAGAATAAATAGTCGTATCAAACTAAATGAATAAATGGGAGAGATATTACCCCTCAAGGATAATAAAGATCTCCTCGAGTTGTCTAATCTTTCTAGCTTTCTTCACTGCATGATCCTTATTGATAGAATCTGATATTTTGATGATAGAAAAGAACTTCAAATAATTGCCGTAGCCAATAGACGCAGCCAGTATTGCAACCATCACGATTAATTGTTGCAAGAAAAATTAATTAAATGTACAAGTGCTAAAGATGTTGAAGATACAAGTTGATTCAAATAATGAAACCTTAATATATTTTATTAAGTAAGGAAGTTGTACATAAAAAGGATTGTACAATAAAAGGTATAATCAGTACTCCTTGTTTAACTACAATTATAAATTCCTTACCTTATTTGATAAGGACTCAAGACGCGAGAAAGCTCTAGGGAAAATCTATAAAAGGAGATCATACGCAGAAGATCAAAACATGACTTTTACATAGAGAAAAAAAGGGAGAGACATTCAGTAAAATCCTTTGAGAACGATAGTGTTGCTAAGTTCAAGAAGTTCTTGATTTAGAAAGTCTTGAACGTGTAAAACTATTTTCTTGATTCATTGTTGAGTTGTTAGTTACATTTTTTGTACAAGAAGTGGGTTTGGCTTCTTGTAGAGTTATGTTTTGGCGAGGTTTGTAAATAAAGGTGGGTTTTTCTTTTTGAGAGTAGAAGAAGCCGATTATAGTTAATCGAGAGTTGTTGTAGTGGTGAGGTTATTGATTGTTGAGTTGTAATCAAAGAACCATCTAGTTGAGATAATAAAATGAGGTTTTTCCTTCCTTTGTTGAGAAAGGTTTTTAATTTAACAAGTGTTTGTGTTCTGACTTAAAACCAATTTACAAGAACCTGGTTATTGTTCTAGGGGATAGATTTCTTCAATTGTTATCAGAGAAGGTTTTTTCGATAAAAGATTCACACCTTGAAAAGACTCAATAGCAGCACCACCTACCTCACGAGTGGGAGCTTCACAAACACAACCACCACTATTGAATGGGAAATATTATGGATGGTGAAAAAATCGTATGATGGATCATCTTATCGCCAAAAATCCTAATCTATGGGGATTAATTGTAGATTGACCAACTTTACCTATGAAAATTGCAACTGATGGAATCACCAAATTCCCAAAGAAAACAAAAGAATGGTATGCTGAAGACAAGCTTGCAATCCAAAACAATGCCAAAGCCAAGAAAATTTTTATTTGTGGTATAGGACCAGACGAATACAATCGAATCTCGTCTTGTTAGGAAGCCAAATCCATATAGGAAACACTACAAACTGCTCATGAAGGAACAATGCAAGTCAAGAAGTCCAAAATTGATAACTTGAATAGACAATATGAGCTATTCAGAATGGCAGAAGGAGAGACTATACAAGACATACATAGGAGGTTAATTTGAATCATCAATGAGATGTACTCTTTGGGAAAGATAGTCCCAATGGAAAGGCAGTAAGGAAACTATTGAGTGTCCTTCCTGAAACTTGGGAAAGAAAAGTCAAGGCTATCACTGAAGCCAGCGACCTAGATTCACTGGCCATGGATAAGTAGATTGGTAATCTCATCAAATATGAACTCAAGAAAAACAAAGAAAAGAAATTGGAGGAAAAAGAAAGGAAAGGACCCTGGCTGTAAAGGCAACTGCATTAGATGATTTTGAGGATGAATTTATTGCCCTTATAACCAAAAGGTTCACCAGAATGCTGAAAAGAGGACAAAAATTCCAAAAGAAAACTCCTTAAAAATCCAATGACAACACTAAAGACCAGGTTTGTCATAAGTGTGGAAGTCCATATCACTTCATCAAATTCATTCCACTTTGGGTTTTAGAGCAGAAAACTACAAACTATGAGAAGGTAGATGACATTAAGAAAGATAAGTTTGTTCCCTCAAATAGAAGAATTACAACTCGAGGAGGCAGATATCTCAATAACAAGGGTTGCAGCAATGGGGAATTCGTCTGATGAAGAATTTGAGGATGATGAGACAGAAAACAAATCCCTTCTTGCACTAGAACAAGAAGATGGTTATGACTTTCTTGTTCTAGTAGCAGTGGAAACCAAGGAAGAAAAGGAAAGTTGTAGATCACAAGAAGATATATTAGCACTCATGGTTGGATCAGATTCTGAAATGGACAAAGAAGAAGAAGATATGAATGAAAAGGTTAGTCTTCATCACATACAAGACAATTTAAACTCATACTCAAAAAAGGAGCTAGAATCTTTACTCTACACTCTCATCGATGCATTTAAAACCATATATTCAAAAAGGAAATTAATAATGGAAGACTATACATCACTAAGAGAAGAAAACAAGAAGATTGAAAAATTAAATCTTCATTTATTATCAAAAAATATTGAGCTAAGTAAAAACCTAGACTTGGTAAGTAAAAAGAATGAAGAGCTAACCAAAGAGCTTCTTGTGACTAAAACTGTAGCTAAGAATGGAATGAGATGGATCAGGTCCTGCATATTGCTTGGCAACATTCACAAAAATCGTAGTTTAGAGAGACATGGGATAGGTTTTGATAGAACTAGTCCTCAAGTAAAAAATCCTAACATAGATTGTCTATGTATGCACTGTGGGCTGGTAGGGCATAAAAGTTATGATTGTCGAAGAAAATTGATTTCTCATAACAAAAACTTAAATTCTCTAAGAAAACCTCATCATGATAAAACCAATGAACAAAAACAAATCCCTACAGTCAAATCTTTTCCCAGATGGGCCAGAAAAAATCTTATTCATCCATTTTTTAAGCAAAACTCAAAATGGATATGGGTACCAAAATATAACCCCCGAAAGAAACTGCAGGGATTAGTGAGAACGAAGCAACAACAGTGCTACTTGGATAGTGCATGTTCCAGACACATGACTGGACATAAAAGTAGCTTCCTCTCACTCAAAAACATCAAAGGAAGAAACGTCATCTTTAGTAATGGAAAAAGTGGGGAAATTCAGGGAATTAGAAAGGTTAGGTCCATGGATACTCATGCAATTGAAAACGTATACTATTTGAATGGCCTACAACATAATCTATTGAGCATATCCCAAATATGGGATAAAGGAAACAATGTACTCTTTGCAGAAAAAGAATGTAGAGTGATAAATTCAGAGACTGGGAACCTAGTTCTACTATGCAAGAGACACATTAGCATGACAACAATAAATCAACTCATATATAAAGAGCTGGTTAGGGGACTGCAAACAAAAAATTTCAGGAACAACAAAGTATGTGGCACCTGCACTTAAGGAAAACAGGCTAGATCATCCTTCAAACCAAAGTTGACAGTCAGTACTACCAAGCCACTAGAACTGATTCACATGGATTTGTGTGGACCAATGCGTGTATACAACATAGGTGGGAAAAGATATGTGTTTGTAATAGTGTATGATTATTCAAGATTCACTTGGACACTATTTCTTGCAACAAAGGATGAAACATTCACTATGTTTGAAATTTTTGCAAAGATGATTCAGAAAAAAATTCAACAAAGAAATAATTAGCATCAGATCTGATCATGGGCTGGGGATTGAAAACTCACAATTCCTACAATTTTGTATTTTAAATGGGATTGAGCATAACTCTTCAGCACCTAGAACACCACCACAAAATGGTGTAGTTGAGAGAAAAAATAGAACAATGGAAGATATTGCAAGAACAATGTTGATCTCAAGCAAACATCCAAAATCCTATTGGGCTGGAGCAGTAAACACAGGATGCTAACTAATAAGTAGATGTATGATCAGATCAGTGTTAAACAAAACACCATATTAGTTGCTAAAAGGAACAAAACACCATATTGTTATGTTTTATACACAACAATGATAAAGACAACTTAGGAAACTTTGATGCCAAGAGTGATGAAGGAATTTTTCTGGGCTATTCTTCACAAAGAAAAGTCTACAAAGTACTTAATAAAAGAACAAATCGTGTAGAAGAAAGTGTTAATGTTGTCTTTAATGAAAATAACAGTGCAGTGGAAGGAAATTTAGAGGATGAAAAGAATGAATCAACCTGCTCCAGGTCATCAGAACCAAGAATATGGGAAGAGGAACTTATACCCTCTCATAAAACACCTGAAATAGAAGATAAGTCTACTACTAAAACTGGCCCTTCTGCATCTCAAGAGCCAGTAAACATCAAAACTTACAGCTGGAAGCATCAAAGTTCTCATCCTTTACAAAACATTCTTACTCCGCTTAACTCAGGCATCACAACAAGATCCAAATAACGTAGCATGTGTGTTATTTCTTCCAACATATCCCTAATTGAGCCAAAAAATATAAAGGAAGCAATATTAGACTCTGATTGGATTAGTGATATGCAAGAAAAACATAATCAGTTTTAAAGAAGTAGAGTATGGAACATGGTTCCAAAACCTCAAAACATAATGGTAATAGGACAAGGTGGGTGTTTAGAAATAAACTCGATGAACAAGGACAAATCATACGCAACAAAGATAGTCTAGTTGTATAGGGATATAACCAAGAAAAAGAGATAGACTACGAAGAAACTTTTGCCCCTGTAGCGAGAATTGAAGCAATAATAATATTGATTGCATATGCTGCTCACATGGACTTTAAACTCTATCAGATGGATGTCAAAAGTGCCTTCTTAAATTGTTATCTACAAAAAGAGGTGTATGTGAAACAACCCCCTTGTTTTGAAAATACCAAGTATCCTAATCATGTATACAAATTAGACAAAACACTATATGGGCTAAAGCAAGCACCTAGAGCATGGTATGAACGATTGTCCACTTTTATTCTCACACATGGATTCACAAGAGGAAAAATTGATAATACATTTTTTCTTCAAAAACAAGGTGAAGATCTGTTCATAGTTCGAGTATATGTAGATGATATCATATTTGGAGGAACTAATGACTCACTTGGAGTAGAATTTTCTCAACTAATGAATAGTGAATTTAAGCTAAGTATTATGGGAGAACTAAACTTCTTTTTAGGAATTTAAATTGAACAAACATCAGCTGGCACATCAATTCATAAACAAAAATACATCAAGGAATTACTGAAGAAATATGATATGAACGAAGCTAAGTCAAACTACACACCTATTGGGACAACAACAAAGCTTGATAGAGATGAACCAGATTCACCAGTGAATGACACTAGATATAGAGGTATGATTGGATCACTCCTATATCTTACTGACAGTAGAACTGATATAGTGTTCAGTGTTGTTCTATGCGCACGTTTTTGGTCTTGTCCCAAGGAATCACATCTAAAAGTTGTCAAAAGAATATTGAGATATCTAAAAGGAAAAACGAACCTGGTTCTCTGGTATCCAACTGGAGACTCATTAATTCTAAAGGGATTTGCTGATGCAGATTATGCGGGACATATGGTAGATAGAAAAAGTACCTATGGAATGCCACACTTCTTAGGACCATGTCTAATATCTTGGGTAACTAGAAAACATAATTCGGTTGCTTTATCCACTGTTGAGGCTGAGTATGTGGCAAGTGCTTCTAGTTGTGCCCAACTTCTTTTGATAAAACATCATCTTAATGAGTTTGCTATAAAAACCGGTTGTATTCCCATTCTTCGTGATAATACCAGTGCTATGAACATGGCAAAAAAATTGGTTCAACATAAACGTACCAAACATTAGACATCACTTCTTTCGTGATAATGTTGAGAAAGAAAACATAATAATGACATTCTGCAAAATTGAGGATCAAGTTGAAGATATTTTCACCAAAGCACTAGGAACAGAATCATTTCAGAAAAATCGACTTTAGCTAGGACTCATCTTTTTGGACTAATTATTGCCCTACCAAGTCCTCATGATATAAGAACCAAGTCATTTCTAGTTGGTTCTACAACTGCTTTACACTAAGCACGAAAAAAAATAGTCAAAAAAAAGGGAAAAACTATTTCTCTTTCTCTCTCTATGCCACTTCTCTTAAAAGCAGGTGCAACCGTCAAAGCACACATCTCTTCGATGTCAATCCCTCATAATTAGTAAAACCCTTTGAAGATAACACCAAAACCGTTCCCAATAAAGCACTTCCTCCTAAAAAGAAACCAACTCCTTCTCTTCTTCCATTTATCAGAAAAATACTCTTTCATCACCATATTTAATCCTCTTGTTGCTTACTCAGATGATGAAAATTCATCTTACAATGCCTCTTCTCATGGGGAAGAGAACCCTTCCGTTGATACAATACTTTCTTAGAGGGAAGGAAATAAACCCATAAACAAACCGTCTACATCTTCTACATCTTCCCCAAAATCAGATCAGCCTACATCTCCACTACCACCAGTCACAGAATCACTACTATCACCAGTCATAGAATGTTCACCCCCACCAGTCATAGAATCACCACCACCACCAGTGACGGAATCTCCATTACCACCAAACCTAGAAACACACATAACCACTACCACTAAAAACCCCTCTTCTTCTCCATCTCAGAAACCCATTCCTCAAAACCTACCTAACTCCCCTCTACCACCATCGTCACATTCCCTAAACACTGATGACATCCTTCTAAGCACACTTCATCCTAAAAAACCAAGACGACAAAGAAAACACATTGCAGTCAAACAAGTTCGACCGCACAGACCAGTAACTCGGAGTCTAGTTGGAAGCGTAGTCAAACCAACTGATGGTACGACATCGAGTGGGAAGCATCGTCGTCTGGGTATGTCTCTATTTTACTCATCTATTTCTCCAATTGGTCTTGATTTTGAATCTTTTGATGGCTCTGAGGGTAAAACTTTTGAAACCCCTCAGTCAAATTCAAAAGCGGCAAAAAGACATGTGGATAACTTTGACAAAGTTGGAAGGAAAAAATATTTTTATACTAAAACAGTTCTTAGGGGTAGAACTTTTCATCCAGATATTCTATCAATGGACATAGTCAAGAAAGTCTGTGAGTTACTAAGGTTTCAGGGGTGGGAGGAGCTATTTCTGAAACCTAATCTTATTTATGAACAAGAAGTAGTATATTTTTACACAAATTTAACAATCTTGGAAGGGGATGTAGTATCTTCTAGAGTGAAGGGAGTTGAGATTGCTTTTGATACAACTAAACATGGGGAAATTTTACATATAACATATGTGGGTATTGATGATTATCATTTGGCTTTTGATGAACATTCTAGTCTTCCAGCTAAGTTTTTTCAAGGAAGGGTTAATTCTAGGGCATAACTGTGTTAAAAGGTATCATGGGATCAGCTCATAAGCTTCTCTTTGAGATAGTACATAAGGGAATGTTACCCAGGGGTCACCAACGTCACATTGCTTCTTTAAGGGACATGGGACTTATGAATGCTCTTGAATGTAAAGAACGTATTGACTGGCCTACATTGATCATCAAACAGTTTTCTAGAATTGTTGATCCTAAACTTTCTTCTCATCAATTTGCATTTGGGAATCTTTTAACAAGAGTGTTTAATGCGTTTGAAGTACGATTAGGAGAAGTAAGGGTTTTGACTCGTGCATATATGCTTACTCAAGCCATTTTTGCTGATTGTGCCATTCCCATGGATTCGAACCAGTTTTCTAATGCTTCTCCACGTATATCTGGTCCTGTTGTTTAATTACTCAGGGAACTCAAAGTGGCAGAAAAAAAATATGCCACTCTTGAATTGGAAAACCAGAATTTGCGTGTTGAACTTCATACTTCAATTGCTGATATTCACAGGTTGAAAGATCAGTTGGTGCAGCAGCAGCTTGTTAACAATGCAAGGGCTCACAGAGTACTGGATATGCTTGCTTCTGCCTCCACCATGCCTAGTCAATCTTCAACTTGAAAAGCATCTTATTTGCACCTGGTTCTTTTGATTACTTAACTCTGTGTTGATATTCCTCTTTGTATTGCCAGAACATTTTTTTTGCTCAAATTGTTGAGCATCAATTGTTGTTGGGGATGTTATCTGGTTTTGTTTAGCTATTATTGGGCTCTTTTTGATTTGTCAAAAGGTGGAAGATTATTATATGGTGAATCACACAGTTTTTTTATCATAAAAAAGGGGTAATATGATAGAATCTGGTATTTTGATGATAGACAGGAAATGAAAATAATTGCGGTAGCCAATCGACGCAGCCAGTATTAAAGTTATCACGATTAATTGTTGCAAGCAAAATCAATTAAATGTACAAGTGCTAAAGATGTTGAAAATACAAGTTGATACAAATAAGAAAACCTTAATATATTTTATTAAGTTAGGAAGTTGTATATAAAAATGATTGTTTACAACAAAAGGTAAAATCAATACTTCTTGTTTAACTACAATTACGATTTCCTTACCTTATTTGATAAAGACTTAAGACGCGAGAAAACTGCAGGGAATATCTATAAAGGGAGATCATACGCAGAAGAGAAAAATAGGAATTTTATATAGAGAGAAAAGCGAGAGACATTCAGTAAAAGCCTTTGAGATCGATAGTGTTGCTAAGTTCAAGAAGTTCTTGAGTTAGAAAGTATTGAACGTGTAAGAATATTTTCTTGATTCATTGTTGAGTTGTTAGTTACGTGTTTTGTACCATAAGTGGGTTTGGCTTCTTGTAGAGTTGAGTTTTGCTGAGGTTTGTAACAAAAGGTGGGTTTGGCCTTTTGAGAGTAGAAGTAGTCGATTATAGTTAATTGAGAGTTGTTGTAGTGGCGAGGTTATTAATTATTGAGTTGTAATCATAAAATCATCTAGTAGAATTAATAAAACGAGGTTTTTTCCTTCCTTGATTAAGGAAGGTTTTTAATTTAACAAGTGTTTGTGTTCTGACTTAAAACCAACCTACAATAACCTGGTTCTTGTTCTAGGGGATATGTTTTTTCACTAATGGTATTGGATGTGGGCTCTAACTAAAGGATATATTGATTCTTTCAATAGCATTTTATTACATTTAATTATCTTTGTTACTACATGTATATCTTGTTCATACATAGTCCTCTTCATGTTTTTAGAAATCTTATTTGAAATTCATTTTTTTTTATATTGTGTTGCATTTGTCGTGAAGAAGCACATGTGGGTTTCTGTAGTGAAAAAAATGTGAAATGGCAACAGGGTAATTTCTTATCACTTGGAAAAGAAAATGAGCATATAAGAGATCCAAGTTACATGCTTCTGCAACGATTAGTCAGTGTATTGTGCAATCAAACAAACAAGGTAAGTTTCCAAGTAGGCATTTTCTTAATTAAGAAAAGGAGGTACACATTAGGAAAACGAGATATCTAGCTATTGAAGAAATCTTGATCTACCATCTCACATTAAGAAATATGGATATTTACTAATACATATTGTCTCCTAAAGTTTGGTGTCAACCAGATTCATGACAATCGTGACCCTGTGGAATTTTGGCAAGTCTAGAGCTCAATTTTCAAATTATTTTCCTAACAAGAGCAAACTGTAACGGTATTTAGGATCGGCATAATAAACTTGTTAAGCCCATTAGGTATACCCATGGGAGCCTTCATTGCAAGGTTTCGTAAATACTACTTATTCTAAGGAATATTATATTGTACTCTTTTGAGGAAAATTATTTAAAATTTGCATTCTAGGCTTGCTTGGATTTCCTTATGTCACGGTCACCATAAATTTTGTTGGCACAACTCTTGAAGAGATGGTCTTTTTTAGTGGACATCCATTTTTTTATTCACCTAATGATACGACAAGTTCTTCTTTAATGTGTAGGTATGTTGTTTTCCCGGTTAGTACCTTTCTTCCTAGTTAATACAATGCCCACCTGGAAATAGCATACATTACTTTGGTTGCATATTAATGTGACAAATCTTTGAAGAGGAATGTATATTTTATCCCTAAGAGTACACATTTCCTAGACAACAGAATGAAAAACATTACCTTCTTTCCAATATCACATTTTATTACAAATATTCAGTAGAAAACATAGAATATTCAAAAAGGAATCGAGTTACTTTCTTTGCTAATGGGGTCGAGTTAGGCTTAGTTTAGTTGTACAATTATTTACTAATCTCTGACCTCTGTTTATTTCTATATCTACTAATATTGTTTTTACCTTTCTTTCTCCATCATGCTATGATGCCTACTAATTACGTGTTGTTCTGTTACCCATGTTACACCATGCATCCGTTTCTTGATGCAGGTCCGGGCACTAGTTATCGGTGGTTATCATTCAAGATCGTTGCATCTATTGATCAGAAGTTATGGTGGGCATAAGGTGTATGGGACATACCGATCTCCTTTTATATTTTGTACAGCTAGTCTTTTGCATTTTGAGACAAGCTTTATCTTTCCACATTTTGGACTTCTACGATTTTGTTTAGATTGCTTCATGATTGTAACTTCCATGTTCTAGGATGGATGTATCATATATATTTTAGTTTTATTCCGCCTATTGTTATTTTCATGTTCATTTACTGCTTCCGTAATTTTCTATCTTTATAATTTTTACTTGTTGTTCTGGGTTAAAGGTTGTCTTATTAACTTGAGGTTAATGTAGGTTTCATCAAGATTCGATAAATGGGGTCTTGACATAATATAATAAAAAATTAATTTTCCCCTAAATCAAGACTTGTACTGTTTGCAGATAACCCTTAATTATTTGTAAAATATAGAAGTTAATATCGCAATAAATATTTTTATCATCAAATTTCTTCAAGGCTAGTGCAAGAAAAAAAATGCATATTCAATGCAAAAGCTTCATGGTTTAATGCATAGTATTAATTTTCTTTGATACTAACATATTTTCCTATGAGTAATGTAGAGTCTATTTTTTTTATCGTTGAAAAATATCACCACAAAGCTCACCAACAAGCTAAGAATTCGCAAGGTCCAGATTGTGCAACAACAACAAGAATCAAATTTAAAATACATAAATTTCTTTGACAACCACATTTTATATGCCGCAAAGGTTTATCAAAGTTGAAGCTTATAAGTTATGGACACCATATGAACTAGCTCATAAGTTATGGACTCTCCATATTAGATTATCCATGTTTGCTATTGCAAAGAAATCGCACCAAGTCCTCTGCATGGCATCAATTGATATTACTAAGTGAACAAGATGACAAGTTTTTCCACTCTAAAAAGGATGTATTGGTTTAATCCACCATAAAATAAGATATATCAGGTAAGTCCACCATAAATGAGGACATCTCGGGTAACTCAATGTTGAAATAGGATATATTCGGTTCATCCACCCTAAAATAGGATGCATTGGAGCCGTCCACCCTAATATAGAATATGTTGGATTCATCCACATGAAGTAGGACATATTGAGTTTGTCTAATATAAGATAGAAGATATTTGGTTTGTCCATCTTGACATATGACATAATGGGTTTGTCAACCGTAATATATGATATATTGGGTTTATCAAGTCGTAATTAATAGGATATATTAAGTCTGTGTACCCTAAAATAGGATGCATTGGGTGTATACACCCTAAAGTAAAATTCATTGGGTTTATTAACCCTAAAATAGAAAATATTATGTACATTCGCCCACAAATAGGACATATTGGTTTAGTCTGCATCTAATAAAACATATTAACAATCAATCTTTAATGAGACATCTCACAATTTCTTAAGTATTTTATTATTTTCAAATCTACATATCTGTTGCATGATATGTTAAAAAAGTTTCTTGCATAGCACATTTGTTATTAATGAGATATCTCGCAATGCCTTATCATTTATTTATTTTTAAAATATATATAGGACAATTGCATGGTATTTTTAATTTTTTTTAAAAATATATTATGTAAATGTGAATCTTTTACTAAACATTTCTAATTGGTAAATAGGTTAGACTTTACAAGAAGCATAATCTACATGCAAATGCAAGAGACATAATGCAACCTAGAACTTTTTCAAAGCAAATAATTGGGACTTTTTTTTGAGAGTCAAACTCACTACCAATAGTCAATGATCTACTCTTGAATTCTACTAAACTTACTCCTGTTGTTTGGGATATATACGAGTTTTCACATTAATCTTTCACTTCATTTCAATGCTTATGGTCGGGACAGAATTAGCCACAGTGTCAACTTCTTTGCAAAAAAAACTCTTTCATTGTCTATGGTCAAAGAGGGACAAGTGTTGAACCCCAATTTTTACCTTTCTTTCTTTAAATTACATTGGGTTGAGCTTCTTAGTTATTAAGAAAATATTACAGTATTCATATAATATTCATTAACATCATTATTATACAATCGTTGTCAAATTTATTAGAATTACTACTAAAATACATTTTAAATCAAAAATGTCAAGTCTATCACATTGCATTTAATATTAATTGATTGTCAAAAATAACAACTGATAACTTGTAGATAGTACATCTGAACCATAACAAATAGTAAGCACCTAAAACTCAAAAAAAAAAAATCTGCAGAGAAAGCAGCTCAAATTGCACAAAATAAGCAATTAAATACTAAAAAAATAGTAGATAAAATAAAGTAGAAACAATAACTTAAAAAAAAATCAGCAGCTAAATCAGAAAAATAGTTGCTAAAAACTGCAAAATAACAACTTAAAACACCAAAAAACAGCAACTAATATGCAGAAACAGCAACTACCAATAAAAAATAAGCACCTGAAACTAAAAAAAAAGTAACAAAATCTGCAGAAACATCAGCGTAAAACTGATAAAATCAGCAACTAAAAATTGAAAAATAGTGATAAATCACAGTAGAATAACTTAAAACACAAAAACTTTGCACCTTAAAGAAAGAAAATAGTAAGAAAAAACTGTAAACACTACAGTTCCAAACAGAAAATAACATCAGCAAAAGTAAAAAAACATCTACCAAAATATTATAGAAATTGCAGCGTCAAACACAAAATACAAGAAACATAAAAGAGAAGAGTCAGGAACTTAAAACTTCTAAAAAATAGCTCATAATGCAAAATATTGTCCAAATCTTTTCTATTTCATTCATTCATT
Organism: Solanum lycopersicum; assembly: GCF_036512215.1. Taxonomy (NCBI): domain Eukaryota; kingdom Viridiplantae; phylum Streptophyta; class Magnoliopsida; order Solanales; family Solanaceae; genus Solanum; species Solanum lycopersicum. The sequence goes on from NC_090800.1 coordinate 16,343,140, forward strand.
CATTTTCTACTCTATTGCAATTTGGATATTCTCATAGTCATCATCAAAAAATTGTATAAATTCTTGTTGTTGGTATGACTCTTTCTTATACAGATCCTCTTCATCAACCTCTCCCATTACAAACAAATATCTTGGTTTTAGATGTACAGCGACACTCTATTCTTTATCAGTCTCATCATCAACATAGTAGACCATATTTACTTTTGATGCTTCAATATATGGATCATGATCCTCGGGATCACCAGTATGAATCAATTTAAAAAAATTAACACAGTTAAACTTTCAAACATCTGTTTTGCACCCTCTATTTTGAGTAGTATCGTCCCACACACACTTGAAAAGAATAACATTGAACCTGCCATAATAATTAAGCTCAATAATATCTTCTAACTTTCCATTATATTGTAGATCTGCTTATTTTTAACTCCTATCTACACTAGATGCAATGCACGATGTGTTAGAGATGAGAAAAACTGCACTATTTTGAGATTTTGATCCTTGTTCTCTATATAAAGTTTGAAATTTCAATCCATTTGTTGTAACCAATAAATAGTCTTGCATGTTGTGTAGGACCTAGTGCTAAAAATTCATATCATTAGAGATAGTTTTTGCGATATCTGGGTTCACAATCTAAACAAACATAATATATCTGTCAGAGATTCTACATTGACAATAAATATGTTCCAAACAAACAATCTACCATTATTTATTTGCTCGTTTAGGAAACCAATCAGGAAAATGTTTACTAAACTCTTTGACTTTTTGTACTTCATTTGATGTGTTTTCTGAATTCACTACAAAGTTGTTATATATCTATATTATATTTTTACCTGATTATTCTACACATTTCTTACGAATCAAAATCACTTTAAATTTCTTACTCAATGAATGGCTTCACTGCTGCGCAATTAAGAAATACATATCTATGAGCTTGAGATTTCTCTAAAGTAGTCATTGGTTTTGTTGTAAAGCCTCCAATAGGTTTACCTTGTTGTGGAAACATAGATGACTTTACAAAAGCTTCATTATTATTTGGTTCATCGTTTACACATATAGGTCGATTCAACCTTGAATCAATTTTGACAAAATAGTGAGAGTAAAGAGTTAGAACTTCTTCAACCTTATACCCCTCAAGTATAGAGCCTTCTGACTAAGATTTGTTCCGTATGAGAGACTTAACAAGACCTAACAATCTAGGATCAAAATATAGAATCTTTAGAAAATATTTAAATTCTATTCCAGATCAACTCAATAATTTTTAAAACGAAATTTTTTACCTTTCAACAAAATACATCTAGTGATAATGTACAGGCTCACCTCTTTTTATTTCATCTACTAGATGGATAGTCAGATGAATTATTAATGTAAAAAATGAAGGGGGAAGCAATATCTCTAGATGACTGAAGGTTTACACAATTCGATTTTGTAGCTTTTGTAGGTCAGAGATGGTTAAGCTCTTCATACAAAGCTGCCTAAAAAAGGAGGATAAGTCTAAAAGAGTTGCAATGACCTTATTTGTAAGAACATTTTGAAGTGCTATCGCTAACAATTGTTGGATCAGGATATGACAATCATGACTCTTTAATTCAAAGATTCATTTTTTTTTATCCAAATCAACACAACGGAATACATTACTTTCATATTCATATAGCACTAAGATATTATTTAAAGTCCCGAGGAAGGCCTACTTCTTGTTATTTTGGAATAGTAAATGCTCCAACCCGACATTTACCATTCTCATCCGGCCATAGGTCACGCCATATACCCATGTCTTGTAGATCTTTTCGAGCCTTAATATGATCCTTCGATCTTTCTTTATCATTTAGCAAGGTATATATGAGTTTGTCAAACACATTCTTTTCATTATATATATCATCTAAATTGTGGAGCAAAAAATTAGACCCCCAATATGGAAGATCAAAGAAGATACTTTTTTTCTCCATTGTTGAGTTCCACCATCATCATCATTTCTTTTCTTGTTTTTATTTTCTTTTACAATTTAAATTTACTGGTCTTCAAAATGTGATATTGATATCTTTCACCTGTTGAAAAAATATTTTATCCTGATAACTTCTTTGGACTAGTCCTTTCTTCTAGAGTTCCATCAAAACGATGCCTCATCATTCTATATTTATTATTTTTAGATAAAAATTGGCAATGGCCAATAAAACAACACTTTCCACTATGAGTAAACCGACAAGGTTCTGCATCAAAATTACAAGAGGGACATGTAAGACCAGTATGTGTATTCCAACAAGATAAGTTATCAAGTCCAGAAAACTCTCTAGTTGTCCACATAAGAGTCGCTCGCATTCTAAATTTTTGATAAGTCAAAAGTCTCAACACCATCACTCCACAACTCTTTCAACCCCATAATAAGGTGTTGGAGGTATACATCTAAATTATTTCCTTGTGCACATGGACCTGGAATAATCATTGAGAGTATGGAATTTTCTTGGTTTAGACATAACCATGGAGGAAGGTTGTATGGGACCAAAATAACAGGCCAAATGCTATGAATAGTGTTCATTGTTAGAAAAGGATTAAACCATCACTAGGTAGGACTAATCGTACATTTTGAGGATCAAAATAAAATTCGGGAGAAGTTGTACCAAAGTTCTTCCATGCCTCACCATCTCTAGGATGTTGTAGAGTTCCATCCAGGTTAGCATCCTCTGCATTCCATCTCAAATACATTGCAATTTTACAATACGTGAACATCTTTGCAATCTTGGTTTTAAGGGAAAGTGTCGCAAAATTTTTGCAGGCTTATTCTTTTGCTTCTTGTTTTTCTACTAACTTTTGATCGGTTTATGATCTCTATTGCTCTTCTTCTCTGTCTTCCATCTAGAAGTGTGATTATACTTAAATGTCTCGGAGTTAACATCATATTCCCAATATAACATGCAATCATTTGGACAATCATCTTTTTTGATATAATCAAGACACAACTTATTTATCATTTTCTTGGCCTCATAAATAGAATCATGGATCTTTGAAAATTTAAATGCATCCCTAATTAGATCAAGGATCATAATCATTCGCTTATCACTTAATCAAGACAAACACTTAATGTGATAAATCTGTAACAAAAATTCAAACTTTGAGTACTTGGAGCCTTCATAGAATTCTTGACTTCCATCTTTAAGCAACTCAAATAGAATTTTCTTATTTAAAGCACGTGTATCATGTAAAGTTTCTTCTTCTTCCACTACCGGTGATGGACCTAAATTAACACCCTTGTCACACCCTGAGCTACCCCCGAGACGCGGACATAGAACCTATGCATGATTATGAGCATACAAAAAAAATTGATGCAGAAGCTAAATCATAATTAAATCTAAAAAGATGGGGAATACTCATAATGTATAATTGAGATATTTGTAAACAATGAGTTTAATACAAAGGAAATATTAACTCAATACTAAGCTATTGGGACAAGCCCCCAGCTAAATCTAGCAAAAACTGAAACTAATTAACTAAAGATTAAAATGATAATCATGACTATTGTCCACGGAGAATGAGGACTCACCACTGAATCAACTGAACTTGAGATTGAAAATTGATCTAAGCGTGATTTGGATGCTGAGAACCTGAACCTATATCATGAGAATATATAGTGCATGTATGCGCCAGTGCTTGAAAGGTATTGAGCATGTAGGATAGAGTAAAGCTGAAATAAAACATTACTGAAAAAAGCGTAAAAGCAAGTATCATAATCTAACATGATAAATTGAATTTTGAGATAACTGGATGCAATGACCAATATATAACATGCTAAAATTGAATACGGAATTTACTGATAAATGGTAAGTGCAGAGAGTCTGACTGCTCTGTGGGAGCTAGAGATAACCGTCAAAAAAACCACATGAGCTAAATATGGAGTACGATGTATACGCCCAATCGAGAGGACAAAATATGACCTCCCAAAGGTATAAACTCATGCTGGCGTGATCACTGAATTGATTTCCCATAGGGGACTTACAACCTACTTGACTAGTAGTTTTGAGGATATTTGGGTATGCTAAACCCTAGTCCAACTTGCTATTAGTCTACTTCCGTGGATTCTGTAAATTTACTAATTAAGTCTGAGTTTCTGTTAATACAAAATAGCTCGAAACTTTACATGCAAACTGAGAATGCAACAATTAATTTGGTTATTATGCATTTATAATTGAGGCATGTATATCTGAAGTGTCTGAAATATCTTACCTAGCATGTGAGATCTAAAGAAAAACAAAGCTAGGGTTCTGAAATTCATGCGATAATCTCAATAATAACATTATAATCTTATTTGGAAAATATATTTAATAAGTTTACGAAGTTCTAGCAATGTTCTAGAAACCCTAGGTTTAATCATTATATACTAATCAAGAATTTGACTGAAAACTGGAGACACAATGGGCGAATGGACCCACTAGTGAAATCCCACATACTTGTGATGAAATTCACAGAAAAATACTTAAGCTTTGTGGATGGAACTCTTGGATACTTGTTTTGTTCTTGAACTAGGGTTCTTGGGCTTTTTCTCCTTTCTTTCTTCTAGTTTTCTAACTTTTTCATATAATGAATTGACTTAGATATGTTTAAATTATATTTCTAGGATTAAAATTACTAAAATTTGATGATTTAGGGTCACAACGAAGTAACTTAGGGTTTAAATGGAGTGGAAAATGTCAAAAAGACCCCTGGGAAAGTTGATGTTTTGACAAACAACAGCCAGGACTAACGGTCCGTCGTCTTCCCAACGCCCCGTCGTTTGGTCTATGATAGGGCCTGCTCGACATGCCTTTACTTAAATGGGCATAACTTTTTACTTGGAGGTATGATTTTTGAAAGATTGGTGGCTATGGAAAGATAATTGGATTATGTATCTGTGGGTAGGTCATGAGACACCTAATTAATTTTGTTCTAAGAGTTAGGATCATTTTTAGTTGACCCAACTGTATTTCCCCTTAACTAATTACAAATTTTCCACCTACGGACCATGCTGGTCATCCATAGATCTTCTAAGATAATGGTTGAATGGAGTCTTGATCGACGATCACGGACTAAAGACCGTCGTCTGACCTACGGGCCGTAAGTTCATCTGTCGTCCAAGACTTAACCAATTTTTTGGGCTGAAATTTTTGAGAGTTTCTGATCCCATCGTTGCTTCTACAGTACGAACCGTGGTTCAGGATACAGTCTTTCGATGCCACGGTTTGTAGCACCTAAAGAGTTTTCTCAAAAAACTAATTTTTTGGTCTGTTTTGGCTATTGGGTGTTATATTATCTCCCCCTTGCTAACATTCGTCCTCCAATGAATACTAAACTAGGTGAAATAGAGGGAGAGAGCTTCAAATCCCAATACTAATTAATGAGAACTGAGTTTCTGACTGAATTGAGTTCTGAGTAAATGCAATTACGCTAAAAATGCAAGTACAAACTGAGGTAACATGATTCTAAAACTATATTTATGCATGAATGACTATCAAACTGAAGTGGACCTATTACCTCAAGCTGGAGTGGAATCAGAAGGAAAAAGGTTAGGATAGGTGCATGATACTTAACCAACCGCATCTAATTATGGCAAATGAAAAACAAATATAGCTAACACCATATATAATTATTAACATCTATGTCTATAAACAAGTAGAGACTTATTTGAAAATTTTACATGGAGAAAATCAAACACAAATCGCTAATAACCTAAATTCAAAAATTTCTAGAGAAGGGAATAAGAAAAAATTATGTTGTATCCAAATTCTAAATCAATGGTTATTCAAGTAAACTTTATTCACACTTTTATCGCTAATTAGCTTAAATGGATATTGAATCGGCACACGCGTTTTTCTATAGAATTCTGAAAATTTATATTAGTTAATCAGCATTACTAATTAGAGATGGAATCATTTTTTGTACTGTGCAAACGATTTCCTTTTTTCACCAACTGCGTGTACTTCGGTTAATCCTTTATCAACTCACCTGTGCTCATCAAGAGTACCAAATCTTAACTCATTCACCCATTTTTTATTAATTCCATTTATCTTTGTGAGTTTATCAATGATTTTGATTTGTTTTCTTGTTGATCTTTCCAAGTACGTTTCATATGCATCCAATCTTGAACAACTTCATATCTTGAATCACAATACATTACCATACAAGTGGTTGGAGTTGGGGTGGAAATTAAAGGGATTTAGGTAAAGCCAATATGAATCTCATTCTTTTGCGTGATTCTAATTAGTTGAGTGACTTTGTTCCTAACGTTACCGATCTTGGGAAAGCTTCCCTTTTCAATTCCAGAAATGAAATTTTTATATTATAACAAAGTTGTTTTGATTTTGGAAAGAACTATGTATTTGCTATCCACGTATCGATTATGTTTTAGATTCTGTATGTATTTCATTAGAAATTAGCAATTTGGTCGTGACTAAATATGGGGTCGAGGTTTTGTTAGTGAATTAGAGTAGATTGCGTACGATCAACGTGATCGAGTTTTTGGGAATCTACAATTTACTGATAGGAAATCCTAAACCTCATTGATCATAAATATATGCAGGAGCAAGTAATTGAATATCTTCGTAAGTAAGTACTTATCTAGTCTTTCTTGTAAAACTTCTTTATAATATTATTTTTGGTTGAATGTCTTTTCGTCCATTGCTTTGAGTTGTAAATTTACCGTACAATTGGTGATTTTATGGTTCTAACGATAATTGGAGGCATTTAGGAGTTTTCTTGTTCTTAATTCCTTCATATAATAATGTTTGTGATGGTAACAGACTCTTAAAAAAATTATTAAAAGTCTCTCTACCTTAGTTAGGATTTGAGATGGAGCATTTTCATTTTATTAGCCTAAAAGGATCCACTATATATGTGTAGAGTGTTACTCTCGGCTGAATTTTAGTGCCTAAGAATCACATTGCTAAATGGACATTAGGTTTTGAATGTTTGCGTTCTTCATAATAAACGTTACTGCTACTCAAGGTTTACAACTTGATTATATCAAATGAATGAATCTTTCTTTATGGTGGTCAATGTTTTTCTCCCAATGTACAAACTTTCACATATCTGCTATGCATATTTCACATTAATGTTCTTATCTTTTGTTCAAATAAATTTTTTTTCCCTATTAAGTGCATACCAATTACTAAAATTCTTATCTTTTGTTCAAGTTGGTTTTTTGACATGGGATTTTATCCCAATATCACTATGTCTTGTTACTATTGTTCTTAGAGGTTGTATGAGATTGACCATTTTGACGTTCTTCACACATGCAAGATATTTTCCTTCAATAGAAGAGGTTCAAGTTTAAAATTTTTTTATAGGAAAAACTACTGTTTTCATAATGGTGAACGAGGAATTAATAAATCCAAGTAGGAATAAGATATAGGTATCATTGTAATGTTGATGGTATAAGAGTAGGATAGAAAATTTAAAAAGTAAATGAGGATGGACTATTCTTTAGCAGTTTTGCATGTTTTTCGACATCTTGCAATTAAAAATATCTAAGAAACTAAAAATAATAATTAATGGTAAGAAAAAGGAAAAATCTGAAAAATTTGTCTTTGTTACGAAAGTGAGATATGATCATTTTCAAATGTCTTAACTTCTATCTCATGATGCATTATAGGAATTTATTTGTATAATTTGGAATCCCTTATAAATATCTTTCAAACACCACTGAGTTTGCGCGAGTTCCATATTGTGAGACTGAATTATGCCCTTTGAAAGTTGGGTGGTCGGATTGGGGAAAGTCCCTATCCGGATTTAGGGAAGAGAAAACTAGTCTTTTCACCAATTAATTTCCTATTTAGTTTTAGAGGTGTATAAGGGTAAAATAATGTCTTAGATTTCTTCGGAAAAGTCATAGTTACCCTTAGGGCTTATAGAAGAGAGAAAAGAAGAATTGAAAGGGAGATAAATCAAGAATTCGCAAAGAACGTGTAGCCTTATGAGTAAAATTCGTCGAGGGTGATCCCTATAAAGGTTTCTAAGGCTCTCATAACATTGGGATTCCCTACGTGCCAAATATATTATTTCAGTTTGGATTCATCATAAAAGCATTAAAATATTGATGATCTTATTGCCTACTTCTTGAATTTATTTGCTAATCTCGAATTGCCTGAGTTGTGATTTTTTTGAGTTCGTTAAATCGCATTATGGGGTCATTTTGGGTTAGGTGCTTATCTATATTTTTTGTTGACTGTATGTAAAAGTTATTTATCAAAAAGAACCGAGTTTGAGTAAATAAAAGAAGAAAAACGAAGTAGAAACATGGATAAGCAAAATTTTAACATGGGAACGCATCGGGCAACCTGTTCCCAAAAAAAAATTTAGCTGAGCGTCGCGGAGCTGACACAAAGTGTTCTGCCTCTAAAGACATTTTCACGACCATAATTTAAAAATACCTCTGCATCGCGAACCTACCTCTAAATATTGATTTGTAGATATTTTCATGTTTAGCTACCTAGAATTATTCTTAAATATCATGATCTCTTGATAAACAGAAATCCTAATCCATGAATCCATAATTCAATTCAAGGATCATTTAAGAGTCAAGTCAAGAGCAGTTAAGAACTAAAGTTAAGAGAAAACAAGAGTTAAATAAAAGAAGTCATTTCAAGTTTCATAAGTCTTTTACAACCGTTTTAGCTTTGTTTCAAGACTTATGTTTTGAGTTTAATAAAGAGTGAAGATTGAAGTTATTTCTTCAAACAAGTACATGGGGACTATTTATTACCAAAGAGGTTTAAAAGAATTGTTTTCACATTTAAAAAATCAAGTATCAGAATGTATGTACCACGACTATACTTCATTGTCAATCTCTGATATTAATGATTTTGAAAAAAATGAAGAATACACCCTATTTGAAATGAAATATGAATTAAATAGAAGAAACTGAATAAAATCTGAGTAACGAACTAAATTTAGGAGAGAATTTGATTTTCTTTTTGATATATTAACTTTATCTTTTGGATAATCCATATCCTCGAAAGAGTTTATTGTCGTATATTACTCTTTATTTTTTGTCATTAAATTATGCTCATTTTATTAACTGCCCCAAATACATATACTCTTAACATACATATATCAAAAAGACATACCTTTTCTCTGTTAGATACATATATTTTCAACAAAACATTGACAGAAATTGTAATTTGAAATTTTGTTTTATTCAATGTTTTAAGAACTATATTAGTGTGTGTTACATTGTTTTCATACGTACCCCAGATAAGTATCATATTTATTTGAGAAGCTTAATATAATACTAATACCAAAAATATTCAAAAAAATATTTAGATTTTATGTTTCTCATTAAAAGACATCAAATATAGGTAGAGTTGAGTTCAAAAATATTGCCTGAACCCTATCCAAATAACGAGTTGGGTTGGGCCAACATCATTAACCAAGCCCTTTTTGTGGCACTAAACCTTTTGTGATGCTTCTCTCTGAAGTTTGACCTAAAAATTTTCATTTCGTCTAACTTTTTACTATTCACTGCTAATTTTCCACATTGATTCCTTCTTCTTCTTCGCCGAGGAACATTATGCAGTTATAACTCATCTAGGTACGTCAATGTTCGTCTTTTATCTAGAAGATTATGATCTTAATTGTATTTTTATGAAGTACACTTGTAAGTTATATGAGGGAAAAAGCGAACTGCTCTTCATGATAGATTAGAGGATGAAACAACTTTATCATTAACTTCTCATCAGGATCATTTACCAAAAACCAAAGTAATGTTTTCCTTCATTTTCTTAAATCAAAATTTGATGGATTGAAACCCATAAATTTTACTAAGGACACCATCTAGATATGGATCTACGAAAAAGAAATTCGAATCAATTATTTTCTTAGGTTCTCTTGTCTCATTGTGTTGCTTCGATATTGATGTCAACAAAGTATCACTCTCTATAGGTCTGGTTATTGAGCAATCAGGTATCAATATCTACTTTTATGATCTTTTCAACATGTAAAACAAATCTAAGATGACAAAGAAAAATAGTTGTTCCACTTATATTTTTTATGACATGAGACATCTTAAACTGTTTGTCAATTTCAGAAAAATGAGAAATTGATTCCACTGGACGCTGCTCTTTCCTTTTTTCAATGCGTGCTCTATTACTGCTTTCTATGGTGCATGATACTTAACCAACCGAATATAATTATGGCAAATGAAAAGAAAATATAGCTAACATCAATTATTAACATCTATATGTCTATAAACTAGTAGAGACTTTTTTGAAATTTTTAAATGAAGAAAATCAAACACAAATCGCTAATAACCTAAATTCAAAAAATTTCTAGAAGGGGGAAAAAGAAAAAATTATGTTGTATCAAAATTCTGAATCAGTGGTTATTCAAGTCAACTTTATTCACACTTTTATCGCTAATTAGCTTAAATGGATGTCGAATCGGTGCAAGCGTTTTTCTATAGAATGCTGAAAAATTATATTAGTTCATCTATATTACTAATTAGACTTGGAATCATTTACTCTAGTGTGCAAACGATTTCTTGTTTTCACCAACTGCGTGTTTCTCAGTTTATCTTTGATCAACTCAACTGTGCTCATCAAGAGTAAAAAATCTTAACTCATTCTCCCATTTTTTATTAATTCCATTTATCTTAGTGAGTTTAGCGATGATTTGATTTGTTTTCTAGTTGATCTTTCCAAGTACGTTTCATATGCCTCTAATCTTGAACAACTTGATATCTTGAATCACAATACATTACCCTTTAAGTAGTTTTAGTTGGGGTGAAAATTAAAGGGATTTAGGTTAGGCCAGTATGAATCTCGTTCTTTTTTGTGTGATTCTAATTAGTTGAGTGACTTGTTCCTAACGTTACAGATCTTGGGAAAGCATTCCTTTTCAATTCTAGAAATGGAATTTTTATGTTATAACAAAGTTGTTTTGATTTTGGAAAGAACTACGTATTTTCTATCAAGGTATCGATTATGTTTTAGATTCTGTATGTATTTCATCAGAGGTTAGCAATTTGGTCGTGACTAATTATTGGGTTGAGGTTTTGTTAGTGAATTTGAGTAGCTTGTGTACGATCAACGTGATCGAGGTTTTGGGAATCAACAATTTACTGATAGGAAATCCTAAACCTCATTGATCATAAATATATGCTGGAGGAAGTAATTGAATATCCTCGTAAGTAAGTACATATATCGTCTTTCTTTTACAACTTCTTTATAATATTTTTTTTGGTTGAATGTCTGTTCGTCCATTGCTTTGAGTTGTAAATTTACCATACGATTGGTGATGTTATGGTCCTAATGGTAATTGGAAGCATTTAGGAGATTTCCTGTTCTTAATTCCATCATATAATAATGTCTATGTTGGTAACAGACTCTTAAGAAAATTATTAACAGTCTCTCTACATTTGTTAGGCTTTGAGATGGAAGATTTCCATTTTATTAGCCTAAAAGGATACACTATATATACGTAGAGTGTTTCTTTGGGTTGAATTTTAGTGTCTAAAAATCACATTGCTAAATGGATCTTAGGTTTTGAATGTTTCCGTACTTGTTGATTAACGTTACTTCTACTCAAGGTTCACAACTCGATTGTATCGAATGAATGAATCCTTCTTTAGGGTGGTCAATGTTTTTCTCCCAATGTACAAACTTTCACATATCTGGTATACATATTTCACATTAATGTTCTTATCTTTGGTTCAAATAAATTTCTTTTTCCTATTAAGTGCATGCCAATTACTTCTTAGAGGTTGTATGAGATTGACCATTTTGACGTTCTTCACACATGCAATATATTTTCCTTCAATAGAGGAGGTTCAAGTTAAAATTTTATGTTGTAGGACGAACTATTGTTTTCATAATGGTGAACGTGGAATTAATAAATACAAGTGGGAATTAGATATAGGTATCATTTTAATGTTGATGGTATAAGAGTAGCATAGCACATTAAAAAAATAAATGAGGATGGACTATTGTTTAGCAGTTTGGCATGTTGTTCGACATGTGGGCCTTAATTTGGAATGCAGGGACTTGATTCACTTACCAAGTTTATAAAAGTTGTCACTTGAGTTTCATCACAAGGTCTCATTACTCGAATATCAATTTTTTTTCAATTTGATTATAGGTTTGTTCCATCATTCCTAATATATATATATACATGCATATATATAGGAGTGGATTATGGAGGAATGGAAAAGGATTACTATATTAGCGCAATAGCATGAGCTAATAATGAGAGCTAGTTAATAAAGGTTGTTTGTCATTACTACTGCGAAGCTCTAATTATTAGCTCCTGCAATTGCGCTAATATAGTAATTCTTCTCCCATTTCTCCATAATTTATCCTACATATGTGTGTGTGTGTATATATATATTCACAGATAATAAATACATATATTAGGAATTATTGCACAAGCATAAAATCAAACTAAAAAAAATTATATTCAAGTTATAAGAGACCTTTAAAAAAAAACAGGTGACATAGGAAGTAGACCCGGACCTCGATCCATAATTAAAGCCCATAATTCCAAACAACATGCCACACTACTAATGAATAGTCCATCCTCAATTCGTTTCTCAATGTGATAAGCTATCCTCAAATCAGCAACATTACAATGATACCTATATATTATTCCCACTTCATTTTATCAATTCTATGAATAGTGTGGTGTTAACCTTTTTATCCCAAGTAGATTTATTCTCATCCATGTTTCTCTTCCATCTCCAATAGCTTGAGGGGAGATTAGTAGCTCCACCAATACCCATGTTTCTCTGTGGTCAATATTGATAAAGACTGAAATCGAAGTGCGATTGTTTGATATAATGTGTTGTACCTGTTCACAATTGTTTTACAGTTGCATGGTGCAATCAACCCACTTTAGCTAATAAGAAAAAGGAAAACAGACCAATGACACAAGAAAGGTTTTAACTTTTTGTAAAAACGTACATTCCAATTCTTTGTAAGCTCCACCTCTCTTCCTTTTTGTTAACCACTTCTCTTCCTCAAGTTTGTATAAATTCTCTAAATAGTTTCATGTGGTGGTATTCGTCACCAACGAGAGTTATTTTCAGCCATGTTTCTATGGTTTACAACCGATAGCTTGAGGATATTTTATTTATACCAAAAATTTCAAGTGTCCTAAGGCTAGTGTTTTCTTTGTACGTTATATATTGTGTCCCTTTGATTTATCATAACATATGTTTGATAATGTAATTGTCTTTGTTAAAATTTAGTGATGTTCTAATGTAAAAATTAAACATCACTTTTTATATTTTGGTACAAAATTTTTATTGTCTCCCTTAAAGTTTTTGATAATCATTATTAGTTATAAATAAGTTAAGACCAAAAATAAATGTGCACCACAATAAATAAATAATTTTTCAGAGACAGTCTACTTCTTAGAGGAGGAAATATTCACCTGTTTTTCGTTATTGTTACTTTTTTACTCTAACAAAATTTATAGAAGGAGAAAAATAAATTTGAAACAACAAAAAAATAATATTGTTGAGCCCTTTAGAAATATATTCTCCAATAAACTGATGCTCTTAAAGATCTTCTAGATGTTTCACCAATGGAACTTTATGACTTGTTAAAAAAATATGTATGTTATAATTGTTTCATTATGAAAGTACAAGTAGATAAAAATGGTGGATTCTACACTCAGGTAAAAGAAATATTCTTGAACAATAAAAAATTAAAAATGAGTCTAACCCAGATAACTCAAACACTCAGCAATCACTTGGAACATGAAGGATAACAAATCTATCTTTATAGACATACCTTTTGTAGTTTAAAATATTACCTTTATTTAGAGTAGGTTTTGCTTAATAATCTTCAAATTATGTTTGCTGAAAATATTTATAATTCATACGAAAAAATATTTTGAAGATCCGTATTAGTAGGAAAAAAAGAAAATCATTATAAGAATGGAAAGTTGTGTAATTGTAAGATAATATACATATCAAACGAAAAATAATCAATACAATTTTAAGAAAACAACAAAACGACAAGAAAAAACATACCTGAAAGGGAGTAAAATATGAAATATTCAGTGATGATGACAAATCATTCTAACCAGAAAAGTTCTAATTTTTTTAATAACATACCCAAGAAAATTAACTAACACTTCAATTAACTTTCAATCATAATGTACTCATAATATCCACTCTCAAAATATAGTAAAATAGATAACAACAACATAAAAATCAAAAGATATAGATATGCAAAGTTATTAACGGTAAGATAATTTTTCAAAAGAACACTAAATCGCATCCTTGTATATGAAGGAACGACATTGTTGATGAAAAAAATTACAGATTTGTACGGGGTTTTAGTGTACCTTCAATAATTTAAGTAGAGAAAACTTGCGTAAATACCCAATTAACGTTTGTTATTTAATATATATTAACAAATACATATAACTATAAGTTTTCATAAGCGTAAACAACAAAGTTCGAAGCATGTACGAAAAAACAACAATAAATAATATAAATATAACTAATGGCTGTAAAAAATATACCAGGAGCTTCAAAAATAGAATGAAACTGTATAGAAAAAACTGAGCCCATTTAATACACAATGTCTCATTAAGAAAATTACTCTCCTCTTGTAACATGTTTAAAGGAACAGATCATTTCCATATATAAAGATTCTATTCACATATGTATTTATAAAAAATATGGTGTCAGGGAGCAATTCAACCAAAGTAACATACACAACCCATTAATTTCCCATAAGAAGAGAGGAAGAGGTAGTTAAAATTTTTCGTTCTTTTAGAATAAAAGGGAAGTCCTCTGTTTATACACAACTAACGAAAGTGCGAACAAATGATTATTTTGACTTATGAAAAGGTTACAACTCTTTGAAAATGTTACAAAACTTCGGAAAGGTCACAACCTTTCACAAAAGTATCAATTTTTCATTAAAGTGACAACTCTTCATATAAGTCAGAACTTTACGAAAGGTTACTACCCTTAGGAAAAGTTATAACCCTTCGAAAAGGTTATAACCTTTCATAAAAGACACAACTTTTCATAATAGGCACAATTTTCATAAAAGGAGAAGAGTAACTGTTGGAATTAAAAAAATTAAAAGGGAATCTTGATTTTTGGTGGCGCCACGTAGGTGTTTAAGGGTTCTCCTTTATATATATACTAGGTAAATTATTCATGCTTCGCACGATATTGAAAGATTTTATGAAGACTATATATGATCATTTGATAATATTCATATTTTTGATACACACGTTACATGGTCAAAAATATTTTTTCTTAAGGAAAAGTGCTCTTTGAAATAATAAAGGGATATTATTTTTAAAAAAATTTTGTTTTTTTTATAGGGAAAATGCACAAGTACCCCCTCAACCAATGTCCGAAATCCCAGAGACACTTTTATAATATACTGAAGTCCTATTACCCCCCTGAACTTATTTTATAAGTAATTTTCTACCCCTTCAAATGGAGACCATCGACTCTTTTTCGTATTAACCTCCACAAATATCTTTTTTATTAAAGTATGTCATATCATGTATGTGTTAAAAATGATACTAAAATTGTTAATCTGTATCATAAATGGTTTTTCTCATTGTCTCATAATAGTCATTACTATTGCTTAACTTTTATATCATCGGCCCCAATTTATTTGGAATTGAACCATAGTTTTTGTTATGATTATAGTATTGTGACATCTCACAATTCGAAATATCTAAGAAACTTAAAATAATCATTTTTGGAAAGAAAAAGGAAAAATCTAAAAATTTTGTCTTGGTTAAGAAAGTGAGATTTGACCATTTTCAAATGGCATAACTTCTATCTCATGATGCAGTATAGGAATTTTTTCATATGGTTTGAAAGCCCTTATAAATATCTTTATAACGCCACCGAGTTTGGCGAGTTCCATATTGTATGACTAAGTTATTCCCTTTGAAAGTTGGGTTGTTGGATTGGGGAAAGTCTCAATCCAGATTTAGGGAAGGAAAAACTAGTCTTTTCACCAATTAATTTCCTATTTAATTTTAGAGGTTTATAAGGGTAAAATAAAGTCTTAGATCACTTTGGAAAAGTTATAGTTACTCTTAGGGCTTAGAGAAGAGAGAAAAGAAGAACAGAGATGGAGATAAATCATGAATTCGCAAAGAACGCGTAGCCTTATGAGTGAAATTCGTCAAGGGTAATCCCTATCAAGGTTTCTAAGGCTCTCATAACATTGGGATCCCCTACGTGCGAAATATATTATTTCAGTTTGGATTCATCATAAAAGCTTTAAAAAATTAATGATCTTGATGCCTACTTCTCGATATTATTTGCTAATCTCGAATTGCCTGAGTTGTGAAGTTTTTGAGTTCGTTAAATCGCATTTTTGGGTGGTTTTGCGTTAGGTACTTAGGTATATTTTTTGGCTGTCTGTATGTAAAAGTGATTTAGGAAAAAGAACCGACTTTAGGTGAATAAGACAAGAAAAACGAAATAGAAACATGCATGAGCGATATTTTTACATGGGAACGCATTTGACAACCTGTTCCAAAAAAAAAAATTTAGCTGAGCATCGCGGAGCTGACACAAAGTGTTCTTCCTCTATAGACATTTTTAGAACCATCATTTAAAAATACCTCCGCATCGCGAACCTACCTCCAAATATTGATTTCCATATTTTTTCATTTTTAGCTACCTTGAATTATTCTTAAACATCATGAGATCTTTATAAACAGAAATCCTAATCCTTGAATCCATAATTCAATTCAAGGATAATTTAAGAGTCAAGTCAAGAGTAGTTAAGAATTAAAATTAAGAGAAAAACAAGAGTTAAATAAGAGGAGTCATTTCAAGTTTCATAAGTCTTATACAACCGTTTTAGCTTTGTTTCAAAACTTATGTTTTGAGTTTAATAAAGAGTGAAGATTGAAGTTATTTCTTCAAACAAGTACATGGGGACTATATATTACCAAAGAGGTTTAAAATAATTGTTTTCACATATAAACAAGAATGGAAACTGAGATTTTCAAAGAACATTCGGGCTAGTTTTTAGAAAAGAGTAATAGCTTTCTAAATGTTGCTAGTAGGGAAACTGAGATTTCCAAGATAACCTTGAGCTATGATTTTGATCACTAATCTCAAATAACAAAAGTAAGTATGTTTTAGAAACATAAAAGCCAGTATATTTTGTGATTACTAGTGGGAATCGATATGCCGGAGCGTTCAGAAAACTCACAGACCCCATAAACCATGTAGTCATCATGGGTAGAAAAGGGTCATACTTTTTAGATGAACCATTTTCGCAATAGACTTGTGGATCCATTAGGAGGTTAAGGTATTGAACCTTTAGCCGGGTATAGGATTCACTTTTAATGTGAGATAGATCATTGAATCATCACTATTGCTCTTATGTGATGACTGTCAATTAGAAAAACTCCCGTATCAATTATTGTATACATCATTTTATTGTATTTTTATATACATTTTAGAGTTTCATGTATCATTGCATACACACAAATTTACTGTATGTTTTTAAACAGCTTTTATTTATGGAACTTGTTTAAAACCTTCATTATAGTGAAATGAGTTTAGTAAGTATTCATGAGTTGAGAAGATTCAAGTTAGGTGTTCGTTCAGATCTCTTTCTAGCCTATGTTGTATTAGCATTCCAACTCGCATGCTCATATATTCCCTGTACTGATGTCAGTTGGCCTGCATTGTATTATGATTCAAACGCAGGTAATGAGGATCTGCATCCAGAGCACCTTTTATCCAGTTCAGCACTCCAGAGTCAGTAGGTGATCCTCCTTGCACTCCAGAGGACATCTTCTAGTGTTTTCTAGTTAGCTCAATAGGACGTTGTGGGATTTGTCCCAACATCAATCTCAGTCAAATCATAGTTTCATAAACAAATAATAGTTCAGTAGTTTTTACATTTTCATTCTTATGTTAATGACTTGGGTTGCCATTTTGCCCATGGCGAATGTTTAAATCATTAAGACATTCCAGTTATTTTATTATTCATTTAAAATAAATTCTTTTATCATTATAAGTGTGATTGTTTTCTTACTATGATTTAAGTATGTCAGTCCAAGGGTCTGCTCGAGGCCAGCAATTGTCAACGAAAGTCAATCCCTCTCAAGATGTAGGTTTCAGGACCTTACAAGTATGCAGTTACAAAAAATTAATGTTATTATGAACCAAACAGTTGGTTGTAATCCAAATGAAATTGTTCATAACTGGATATTCTAAACCATGACACATAACATATTAATATATAACAATATAATTTTATGAGAACTTGAACTCGCAAAATATCCACCAATTATAGTAATGATGGCCTTTTCTTTCTTAACAATAAGGAAGAAAAATAAATGTTGCTTAATATATTTTCGAAAAGATAGTCGGTCAGGCTGTATCCAAGTTTGCAGTTCACTAGTTTAATTGAAAAAGTTTCAAAAAGTTACCAAAATAGCAAAAAAATTTGTTATATATACGTGAATCGCTATGAACAACAATAAAAGAGTTATCATTAAAAAGAGGAAGAAATCTTTGAGGAATGAAACACCCTTCATAAGAAGGTTATTTCATGTATTTAAATTAGACTCCTCTATAGTGAAAAAAACCTACAAATAATAGTGGTAGAAATAATTAATTCAATCATTTCGGCAATGTTATGAGTTGTGGACATGATAGGAGCAAGAGCAGTTATGTCGCATTGATGTTAAAATTAATTTTCTTTGTTTATATGAAAAAGTCTATAGAAATAGACAAAAGAGAAGATCAATTTTCAATCATTCTTGCTGAAATTCTATAAAAGTTTAAAAAATGTCACCAAAGGAAATATAAGGAAATAGCTAAAGAAATTTCTATAGCTACTTGAATCAATATGACTTATACTAAAGTTTAAGATTCATGAAATATAAGGAAAGAAAACTTCGAGGAAAGAAAAAAAATTCATAAGAAACTTAATTAATATATTTGAATTTGACTAGCCCATAGGTGAACAATACTACAAATAATAGTTAAACGAAACCCCTGTATTTTATGGACAACAAACCATTGTATGAATAAATTGTTATTGTCACAACTCCTTCGAAAAATTACAACCCTTCGGAAAGGTCAAAACCATTCATAAAATTCACAATTTTTCATAAAATTCATAAAGGTCCAAAAATGGGTGTCAACACTACACATATCGTTTCTTCATTGAGATCTAAATCTATTGTGATGGTTGATAGTTTTTTTTTATATACCAAATATTTAAGTTTTAGGTTAGATTGTACACATAACATTTCTTGTTTGACATCTGAATATATGGTGATGGTTAAGTGATTTATTTATTGATGTACAAATGTTTCTCTTAAAATAATATAAGTTATATATACGTGATGCATAGTCGAATTAAGAAAATTCAAAATACAATAATTCAAAACAACAAACCCTAAAATCAATATATCCAACAAGTTGAGAAAGTGTGGATACATATTAGTTGAGAAGAAGATAATGTATCCAATTTAATTTAATGAAATTAATGGCCAACTAACATAATTCGTCTGAAGCAAAGAATGGAGTATCACTAACTGAAAACTATCACTAAGAGTTTCATGATGATACAACATCTTAAACGTGCTGGCAGAACCAACCTATACCTTCCAACGATACACGAGGAAACTTAACTTTTAGATCCATCTAAGGGCCTTCTTGAGGCTGTTGAGGAGTCACCCTAATTACAGTACGATCCTATATACACTGGTGGTGCAAGTTATGGTGTTTAAGTTGTCTTAACTCTTACCGAAATCGGTGCTCAATACTATAACCAAAACATATGTATTAAATCTAATATAATAATACTCATTAGATTGAGTTATTACGAAAAAGTCCATATTTAAAGGATTACAAATCATTAGACTGATAATTCTTCTGAAAAACTAAATATTCTCTTCGTAATATAGGAATACTTTTCTCCATTCAAAAACACTACATTTGGAACCATAAGTGATCTTCTCAATTGACGCTTAAAATATACTTGGACATACATTAAATCTTGAAATCACCGTATAAAAATAATTGCATAGAGGCTTTCATTAGTTTCATCAACAAGGGTTCATGTGATGACAAAATTTACCACACAAGAATCAATATTTATAAAGTATTATAGTATATGTAATTAAGAAATCATAACTCAGAATAAGAAAAATAAGCCAAATTAAGAATTTCTAGAACTTTGGATAGAACCCTAGCTTTATATCTTTACTAAATGAAATTAGTTGTAGGTATGGGGACCGACTAAATACAAACACTATGAATAGCCCTACATACCTAGAAGAACAATGTTTTTGAAGAAACTTTAAAAAGATGCTTAAACCCTTTGCCAAACGCTAGGATCCTTAGGCCTACAAACTAAGATGGCCATGTATGGTCCATACATACTTTGATGGGACTTACTACCAAGTTGTAATCAAATTATTGGAAGATCAAATCATTTAACATCAACTACTAATAGAAATCTAAAATTTGCAGTTCCTTGTATGACCTGTACATGCCATGGGTAGAACTTAAAATGCCAAAATTTCATCATGTATGATATCTATTAAGTGAGCCTCGTCCGTGACCGATATACCCATACACGAGCTATACTCCTGACTCATGGAATCCAATCTAAGACATAACATTTTTACTTAACTCCGGAAAAGTAAAAACTACTTGCTCATACGGCCCGTAAAATCTTCTTTGGTCCGTGCAAGGTCTTGTAAAATTAGTGCACCACAAATTTTCTACATCTTTTCAACTTCAAGTTGACATTTACAGCCCGAAGTGTTACATTTATGTAACATAATCCGAAGGTTTTATAGTTAAAAGAAGTGAAGGCAAGGTGTATATGAGCAAAATTTTACTCGCATGAAGAAAGAATAATAGCTATTGAGTAAAATATAAATACAGGTTTAGTTCTATTAGTTCAAAAAGAGTAGTTCATCCAATATAAGCTAAAAAATTTCTCCTAAGGAACAAGAACAAATTAGATCTGAAAAGAAAAAGTTTTCAAAGTCTATTTTAGGCAGTGGCGGTAAACACACCGATGTACTTCCTAAATAGACAAACAGCAAAGGTTGTGGATGGAATGAGACCAGTTGACGCTAGGAATTGAATAAAAAAATAATAGGACATCTAAATTTGTTTTGTTCATTGTGTTATAATTTTAACACCTCGAAAAAGCACACCTAGAAACAAAAAGCACAAAACTACCTAAAGTAGTGAACCACGGTAGGGTTCACAGCTTGTGAGAGGGTCCACCATCCGTTGACCCACACGTGTCCTCAGTTGGACTCAACAAGGACCAGACGTCACACCACGGGCACCTTCATGGGCTGTGGTCCTTAAGACGAACAGTGGAGGCATCTATGAAGAGTGAGGCAGTAGCCTCCCCAAGCCTAGCCCTCAAAACCCCAATACTATGTGAGGACCAGGAGGACCTTACCGAGTCATAGTTCCATACTTAATGGTTGGAATAGTTAGTTCCATATCCATACACCTCCAGGCCACATCCCAAGTTAGGAGCACATACACTATCATGGTCAGTGGTCCTTCATATTTACTATGGTAGCGCCCGTGATCTTAGACCCTTTGAATCTCAGTCAAAGTTAAGAATACGTCCGACTTTATGATTTGTGGTCCCTATAACAGTCCGTGAAGGTGTCGTGGTCAACCGGTCAAGTTTTTATTTAAGGTTATTTAAAACTTTTCTATCTTCATTAGACATTTAAACCTCGTCATTTTAACCCTAAAATTCAAAACTTAGAAAATAAGAATCAAGAAAGGAGAAAGAGTTGACCAACCCTAGCTCTAAGAACACAACAAGCTTTCATGAGTTTCAGACCCGAAATTGAAATATTTCCCCATGGAATTTATAACCAGGCATGTGGAATTTCACTATTGGGACCCTTTTACCAATTGAGTCCCTAGTTTTCAATCATATTCTCGATTCCCTTAATACCGTATGAACCTAGGGTTACTAAATGTTAGAATTGTTGGGGTTTAAGCTTATAGAATGATGCAAATCAAACTTTAATGGTATTGTTTAGTGTATTGCATGAATTTCACAACCATAACTATATACTTTGTTAGTTCTAGAATGACACATCATAGTTTAGAAATTTTAGTTAATTCAGTTTTTTAAAATTTACATTCCTCAGTATAATAGCCATGGTCATTTAATCACCTAATGTACTGGGATTAGCATTATATTTGAGTTGGCCTAGGGTTCAACATACCCAAAACGGTTTCCAAAACTACTAGCCACGTAGGTTGTAAGTCCCCTTTGTAAGCAACAATTTAGTGATCACACCAGCATGTCTCTATACCTTTTTGGGTATATTGATTCCTCTCTATGGAGTGTATACATTAGATCGTGTTGTTTTATTATCTGTTATTATTAGCTCCCACATTTCACTTAGACTCTGTATCATTGTCCATTTAGGTATAGTGAGTAGTACAGTTTCCACATGTTAGGAAGTTGGTCTTTGCATTGAAATAGTCCAGTATTAAGTATCTCTATAATTAATGACTATTTCATTTTATATTTTATTTGTTCAGTTATTTGTTTATTTTAGCTTTACTTTATCCCTCATGCTTAATATCCTTCAAGTACTAACACATATATTGTTCTACATTTTCTCATGATGTCGGTTTAGGTCCTTAGCAATAAGATCACACATAGATCAATTCACGATCTTCAGTTCAACAACATTAGCGGTGATTCCTCATTCTTTGATGACTAGTGAAATGTTTAGCTTTATCACTCTAAGTATTTTAGTTTATGTTTTTCTAGATCTAGTTGGGGCACGTTCCAACATTTCTAGTATATTTGTAGTTAGATTCATCTTTGTATTTGAGTTTAATATTCTCTTGTATTAAACTCTCAGTTTCTCATATATTCAGTTTCGTATGTGGATATTCCCCATCATTTTCACTTTTTTGATATTTATAGCTTCCGCACAGTCTATTTAAGTTTATACATTAGTGTTTTTATCATAGTATGCTAATGTCCTGCCATCACAGTTAACTTGGGATGACTTATGGTAATATGTCCCTTGTCCGCATTGCCACATCCAGGGAGCACCCTTAGACGTAACCGACATTGTCTTCCTCTCTTAGAACTGAGACTAGCCGCTTAGCTTATATCATTACATTCATAGGTCAAAATTTGGAAAATTTAAAACTTTTCTATATCTATGTTGAGGTTTACATTGACCTCTAACATTCACATTATATATTTATATCAAGTATAAATAGACCCTTCGTATAAGAAGATTACATAGTCTTCTACTTTTATTGAGCATGGATATATAAGATACTTAACATAGTCTTAAATGGATGTTTCGTCTCATAACCATCTAAAACAAGAATATATCAATTGGAAATATCCCATACATCAATGTAATGAAACCACATATTTGCTATGCAATGTTTAGTAGTCAAATGAAAAGGAAAGAATTATCGGACTTATAGCTAGAACAACATTAAACGATTAGTAGTGGCATTGACCTCGGAAAGGGAGGACCCACAAAACATGGATGAGTAAGAATTTCAAGTCTTCCATCAAAGTCGTCTCAAAATCCCTTCAATGACCGGAACTTAAAATGTTGGAAAAATAGAGAAAATGGGGTTAGTACACCACTTGTACTAAGTATGAGACTATATGCACACACATCATAAAATTATTCTAGAAATGGATTTTTATTAAAGCATGCACTTTACTTTGAAAAGTCTTATACACATTCAAGAAAACCACACCAATCAATATGACATATACATTAAGTCAAGACCATGTACATCACCAGACAAACCATACTAAGTCTAGTTGAGCCAACATGCATATCAACATATTTGAGCACATAATCAAGACAACTCTATCATCAAGCTATAAAATCAACAAGAATGAATAAGAGTTCATTACAACATAACAAAAGCATGACCATTACTCATGAACCCTCATTGAGTGTACTAATGCAATGTCTAAGCAAAGACCCATAACCTTACTCATTCATGTAAACCGAACAAAAACCATTACCAATGTCCAACTTCTCATAGCATATAATTTAGAATACATACCATCATACTTTAGCAATAGAAATCAAACACATGTTCATAAGTAAAAACAATCCTCATAAAATATCACAAATATGCATGATCATCATATACATATCATATGCCATTATAATCATAAACATATATAAGAACATCCTCCTAAGATTTACCTCAAGTCTTACTAGTGCAATGTTTACGTAGAGTCTCATACCTCTACCTAAACTAAGCTTAACCCCTTAGGTAATCCTAGTTAGAGTTCATTCGTTTAGTTCATTTTAACTTTTTGGGAACATCTTGCTTAAATCAACATAGACCACATGAGCTAATGTGGAATCTAGTGTCATGGAACCCTACACCAAAGGAAGGCGGACTACTAGCCAAGGTAGTACCACAACATGAACACCACATGTAGGTGGATCCACTAGTTAGTATTCCTATAGGGGCAACATAGTTCAAGAAATAAGAGATATAGTTGGAACCCTCTTTATGCTATATGCATTATAGTCCCAATATCAAGAGTACATTAGTTATTCTACCTTACATATGTGGGAAGGGACAATCCTCACTCTAGTTCACTCGGTGCTAAGCTAGAGTCCATTTTGAAATGTCTTTAATGTCTCTATGAATCATTATAGCTAAATGTAGGTCATAGGGTCTATCTCTTGTATAATTATCATTATCATAGCTCAATAAGAATTGCATAAGTACTGCCCTTTCATAACGATTCATACAAGTGAGGTTAGCACATTTACATAGTCACGTCATAATAAGACACATTCTTAAGTTATCACCATCCTTATAATATACGAATCTTAGCCAAGAAATCATAATCCATAGTTCAAGACATTTCAATTAAACATTATACCTACCCTATCAATCTTAATATAAGGTATACTTCAGCAAAACATCATCATTTAATCACAAGTAATCACACATGAAGTATAGAATGGAGATCACAAGACTTACTCAATCTCCTTCACAATGCCATCATCAAGGTCTTACCATCAACCTCCAAATTAACCAAAAAAGGTATAATAGCATCACATCATAGTAACCAACATAATAACAAGGTTATTTAAATCATTATTCAACAATCCATCACTAATTAATATCCTAGAATTAGAAACTTAGGTTAAATCCATAACCTACTTCACAACCTAGGTCAATTACTCGATAAATAACTAGCATAACTAGATTAGAATATGTCACAATCTACTCATAATTAGCATAATAACAACATATTATAGTAATTCACACGCTAACCAAACCAATTAAGTCAATACTATACAATTTAATTAAAATCACCACATAGGTTTAAGGGGAATACATCATCTTCTACAATTGACAATAATACATCAAGAAGTAACATAATTGAGTTATAATAAATGTTAATATTCTCATAATATCCAAAATATATCATAAACAAAGCAATTCAAAAGATGAATTTTGTATTGAAAGAAAACCCACTTGAATTTAATGTTTTTGAAATCATCTTGAAGGAACCCTTTGGGGAAAGAGATCCCAAAGGTGAAAGATATCCCATACCTTATTTATTTATGAAGTTTGATGGAGAAAATTTACCTTTAGTAACCCTAGAACCCTCTTGACCTTGACTTCTATTGTGTTCTTCTACTTGGCAGAGAGAGAGAAGAGAGAAGGAGGAGCAATTTGGGTTTGGGAAATTAGAAAGGTTACGTTAGTTTAATTTAGGTTTTTTATATAGGTAACTAACCAATTTAATTACACCTTCATTAACCCCTAACTTATTAACTAACCACCAAATTAATTAATTTGACTTACCTTAAAACGTGCAGAATAACAGTGGACTCCAAAGACGAGAACATGTCTGCGGTACGTTTGTCAAACAACGGCCAAGGACAAACTGTCCTGTCGGTCCGTCATTTTGGTCAAAGACTTGTCAAAATAGGGCTCCCATTCTTTTGACTAAGTGACCATCAACGCCTTGCCGATTGACCCACGATCTGTCGTTTACACTTGTTTGTTGACATTACTTTTGGAAGCTTTTTGTCAAATTGCAAGGGTTCTCCTCAACGGCCCTTGGGTTTTTCCTTGGAGAGACGTACCATAAAAGTTCGACTATATTTAACTCTAATATGTCTTAGACACCCGTCCACTAAAATTCATCATTTTTCAACTCCTAAAATTTAGTCAAATAGGCTAAGGCACAGAAGCACCTCATTGAACTAGTTTCCTGACGTCATGAACGTTCCTTGACGTTTTGATTGATATACTTGCTAAATGAGTTATATTCACTATTTTTCAATTTAAATAGTGACACGAACTTTAGATACTTATGTTAGGCTCTAGATTAGGCTTTTGACTTTTGGAGTATCACACGCATCTCGAGGGTATCTCGAGGCATGACAAACTTTGTATCAGAGCATTAGGTTTAAGTTTCCTAGGATGTCTGAAGAGCCACACTAAGTAGGTTCTTTTTCATGTATGTAAAGTTAAGCAAATTTAATGAAAAGGAGGCTGCAAGGTGTTTTAGGAAAAATATATATTTTCTTGTTACTCTTATCGTGCTTTGTGTATGAACTAATTATATTGTAACTCCACATTTTACGTTTCAGCGATTTTGCCTCCTCGTAGAGCTATAGCCAGGAAAGCAAATGCCAGGAATGCAACTCAGGTCCTCCAGAACCTGACATGAACTTTCTGGTGTAGAGTTCAGGAACGTCGTTCAGATTTTTGCTTAAAGTGTTTCCTACCATAACAAATAGTGGGTTCCATTTCAAGCAAATCTGAATGTTGGGTCATCTGTAGCTAGAGTGCAGTACTTTAATTGTATTCATCTTTGCAAGTAAATTGATGTTCTCATCACCTTGACCCTAAAAGAATTTTGCAACATTTTTTGTCAGATCTCAATTGCTTCTCGTTCCTTGAAAGTAGGAGTTTTGACATATCTAGGATGAAATAGTGTTGGTGCGCTGTCAGAAGAAACACATGTACTTATATCTGGCTCAATAAATATCATGTATTCTTCTTCCGTGTCAAAATCTGCTCTTATTTCTTCGTAATTTAGAACTTCATAACATAAAATCTGCAAAACCATTATTTTCTATGATGATGTTCTAAATTTTTAAGATTTAAGAACCAAAATTACAAACATGAAGAATCGATTTTAGATATTGACTTTAAATAAGTGCAAGTATTGCTTTTTTTAGTGCACCAAGATTAGTTTATTCTAGATAAACTAAAATTTCTTACCGTAAGAAAAAGAAGCAACTAAGATCTCCAAATAAAAAATTGCCAAACTCTTTTTTTGGGAAAAGGCAATAAATAAATAAATTTAGTATCAAAATAAACTCTCAACAAGAGTCGTGGATTGACATCATTTGTATCGTGGAATTCCACAATACTATCAATAACACATCTTAAAGTGTTTATTTATAGGCATGTTAGTAGTCTTTTAGTAGTCCATGTTCTGTGTTAGTTGTATTGCCCCTCTACTTATTTAATTAACTTGAAGTTCAATAAAAGTTATTCTTCATATTTCAATTCATCTTGTTGTTCCTGTTTATTAATTACATTGGAAATGAACATAAGATTTATTCTGATAGGCTTCTTGGTATTGCCAATAAGGTAAGCATAGTTGGAAATAAACTTACTTATAATAGAATAGTTTAGAAGATACTTGTAACTTTACCAGAGAGATATGAGGCAATTATTTTTTCATCGGAAAATAATAAAGATATGTCAAAACTTAGCTTGCAAGAGTAATTGAGTGCACTGCAGGCACAAGAACAACAAAGAATGATGAGGCATGAGAGATCCGTTGAGGGAGCCTTGCAACACAAGTTTCAGCTTGGTTAAAGTGCCAAGGGAAACAAAGTAAAAGGAAAGAAAGACAATTATTGAAACTACGAAGAGACAACAACGATAAACGGTGTTTCTGCAACTAAGGACAACAGAGAAGGCAAATATCCTCCATACCAACACTGTGGGAGGAGAAATCATCCACGCTTCAAGTGTTGGAGGAAATCTGATATGAAATGCCGAAAGTTTCACATGATCGGTCATGTTGATTATACGCAAAGAGAAGGCTTTACAACAACTAAAAGATGCACATATTGCAGAACAAAACAAGTAGATTATCTATTTGTGGCCACCTCTTTCGCAAACAAAATTTCATGTGAAAGTTGACTTGTTGAAAATCGTTGTATGACTAACATGACCAGTGATGAAATCTTTTCAGGGAAGTTGACAGACATTTTAATGGTTATATTATGTCATTATGTTAATGCAATTATCAACAAAAAGAGTAAGGAAAATCTCGACGAAATTGTTCATAGTTGGATATTCTAAAAAAAAATTTGACACTTAAAATATTAAAATTTCACAGCATAATTTTGTGAGAACTTGAACTCATAAATATCCAATAATATTAATAATAAAGACAACCTTACTTTCGTAACAATCAAGAAGAAATAGACATGTTTGTTAACAGATTTTTCAAAAAGACAGTATATTGGGTTGTATCCAAGTTTACAGTTCTCAAATGTATTTGAAATAATCCAAAAGAAAGAGTTATCATTACTTCTATATTTAAAAAAAAAAGGGATAATGCACAAATACCCCTCAACCTATGCCCGAAATCTCAGAGATGCACTTATACTATTCTAAGGTCCTATTACCCCCTAAACTTATTTTATTAATAATTTTCTACCCCTTTTCGACCTATGTAGCACTAGATTGTGCGCCTAACGCTGGTTGACTATTTTTTTCAAGTTAGTGCCACGTATGCCGAAAAGGGGTAGAAAATTACTTATAAAATAAGTTTAGGGGAGTAATATGACCTTAGTATAGTATAAGTGTGTCTCTTGGATTTCAGGCATAGGTTAGGGGGGTACTTGTACATTTTACTAAAAAAATTAAAAAAACTTTATCAAAATAAAGAGCTATAACTATAAAAAAAATGATCTTTTACGATAATTAATATTATAATTCTCGCTAAATATTTATTTTCATAGGCAATTTATACTCTTTGTAAATGTCCCTAAAGTTTATAGCCACGTTGAATATAGATGACATTTAATTAATGTCGATAAAAGATCTAGCACTCTTTGTTAATGTGCATATTTATTGTCAATAAAAAATTTATTTTGTTAAAGTCTATTTTGGACATTGGTTAGTTTAAAAAAAAATTCAATCTCTTATTATGCCCAAAATGAAGAGTCGAAGAAATACGATAAATTGCTTAACTTTCGATAAAAGAAATGGACTAATTGTGTCTATACAAATATTCTAGCAAGATTGTAATGACATACAAATTATTTCTATCTAAAAAAATAATCAACATAATATTGTGGCAAGAAATAGAGCAATCTGCTTGATTCTTTTAACAAACTTCAGCATTTGTTTCATATTAGTCATAACATATTTGTTGTTATGTGCTATCTAATATAACAGAATGCACAAGCAATTTGCCCAAAAAATTATGTAGAAAGCGACAAAAGAAAAGATAATTTTTTAATCACCCTCACTAAAAATTTTAACGTAGTTAACTAAAAGTCATCAAAATTGCAAATAAAAATTGTCACACGTACATGAATCAATTTGGCTTACGGTAAAGGATTAAGCTTCATGAAATATGAGGAATGATACATATTCATAAGAGGTTTAATTAATATATTTCAATTCACTTCCCCTATAGAAAAAAAAAACAACAAATAATAGTGAAAAATAAAAGCTTTCTTTACTAAAGAACCAAATGTAATGAATTCAACCATTTCAACAAATTTAGGAGTTATGGAATTAAAGGTGCAACAGCAGTAACATGATATTGCAATCAAAACCAATTTTTGTTTTTTTTATTATTATAAAGAAACCTGTACAAATGGATAAAAGAGAAGATCAAATTTCAATCATCTTCCGTGAAACTTTTAATAAAGTTTAAAGAAAAGTCACCATGGTGTGCAAAAATAATTGTCATAATTACAGAGTAAAGTTTAAGCTCCATGAAATAGGAGGATGAAAACTTTAAGGAATGAAACTAACTTCATAGGAAGCTTAATCAATGTAATTGAATTAGACTACGAACAGAAAAAAAACTACAAATAATAGTAGAACCAAATCCCTCTATTTATAGATAACAAAGGGTAGTGTGAATAAATATTTATTGTGTCGTATCGGAAAGGTCACAACTCTTTGAAAAAGTTCAACCTTATTGGAAAGGTCACAAGCTTTCGTAAAAATCGCAACTCTTTATAAAAGTCACAACTTTTAAGAATAGTTACAACTTCTCATATAAAAGTTGCAACTCTTCATAATAGTTACAACGTTTCATAAAAGTCACAACTTATCATAAAAGCCACAACTTTTTATGAAAAGGGAAGACTAGCTTTTAAATAAATAAATTAATAGGAAATACTAGCTTCGAAAAGGTCACAACCTTTCATAAAAGTTGCAGCACTTCATGAAAATCACAACTTTTCATAAAAGTCGCATTTGTATATAAAATTTACAATTCTTCATAATAATCGCAACTATTCATAAGAGTAAGAATTTTTCATAAAAGTCACACGTCTTCATTAAAGTCGCAACTCTTCATAAAAGTCGCAACTTTTCATTAAAAGGAAGGCTAGTTTTGAAAAAAATTAATTTAATATGGAATTCTGGTTTTTGGTGGTGCCATATAGGAGGAACTAAGGTTCTATTATTTATATATATATATATATATATATATATATATATATATATATATATATATATATATATATATATATGATTACATAGAATTTGCAATTAACTTTTTTATTGATATATGTTTTTTAAAAATAATGGAAAATAGTTATTTAGAAAATCATTTGTAATATTCGAACATGAATATGATTACTTCTCATTATCATATAACCCAAGAACCTCCAAGTAATGAATTACTCAAGAAATAATAAATCATTGGTTCTTTAATCAATATTAAAAAGAAAATGAAGAAGAAAAATAAGAATATGTATAAAAATGCATTTCATATTATAAAGAACATTTAAGTTGCATTGATTATATAATTGTGATTTATGTCTTAGGAGAAAATTCAAAAACTTGTTGACATATTAAAAAAAGAAATTACGCTTGTGTATCAAAATAATTATAACTTTTTAACTTGCATAACGAATTTCTTCAAAAACTTTTTAACATTTCAATTGATAACTTGAATAATAATATATCTATGTTAAAATGGACAATATATAAGCTTCTATATAGTACTTTTAAATTATAAAATTTAATATATAATATCAAAACATAGATTTTTTTGAATTGACTATAATAATTATTTTCCGCACAATTTATATATCTAATATATGCATATATGTTCATTATAATCGGAGACAGTAACTTTACAGAAACATAAAAGCAGAGTTTAAAATATCTACTCAAAAATAACAATTTACATCATACACATAAATTAATGAGTGTGAAAAAACATGGAAGAGTATATAAAAATAGAATGACATAAAAAGGAAAAGATCGAGTCCAATGAATGCACATTGTTCTTTTTAGAAAACTAGTCTCTTCCAATACCAGAGGTTTTAAAAATTACATCCTCTAAGAATGGAAAAATTTTATTCACCAACTTATTGATACAAAAACATTGGTGTTAGTAAGTCACTCAATAGGAGCAAAGTACACAAATATTTATTTTGCAGAAGAAGAAGAAGATCATAATTTTTGTTGTTTTAAAATGAGAGGAAATCCCACTATTTATAGACAAAAAGGATATTGTGCACAACTATTTATTGTTCCTTATCATAATGGATACAACTATTTGGAAAAGTTGCGACCCTTCGGAAAGTTCACAACCTTTCATAGAAGTTACAACTTTTTATAAATTCGCAACTCTTCATTAAAGTCACAACATTTCATAAAACTTGCAACTCTTCATTAAAGTCAAAACTTTTGATCAAAAGTCATAACTTTTGATAATAGTCGCAACTCTTTATTAGAGTCACAATTTTTCATAAAAATCACATCTTTTCATGAAAGAGAAACGCTAATTTTCTAAATAATATCAGTTAAGAAAGAATCTAGCTTGTGGTGATGTTACATAGGCGAGCCTGAATTTCTATTTTATTTGATAATAGAAGTAAAGATCGCAATGAATATTTTCATCATCCAATTTCTTTAAAGCTATAGTAACAAAAAATGCAGATTCAATGAAAAAGCATCTGGTTCAATGCAAAGTACTAATTTTTTTTAATACTAACATTTTTTTGTATGAGTAATGTAGAGGCTAAAATTTTTTATCCTTGAACAATAACATCACAAAGCTTGACATAAGGCTAAGAATTTTCAAGGTCCAGATTGTGCAATAGCAACAAGAATAAAATTTAAAATAAATAATTTTTCTTTGAGAACAAGTTTCTATATGCTGCAAATGTTTATCAACGCTGAAGCTCTTAAATTATGGACACCAAATAAACTAATACAAAATACTACACATTCAATGTTTTCTATTACAAAATTCACTGCACCTTGGATATAAATATTACAAAGGATTTATTTAAATCCTGTAAAGGCACTACAATAGACTATATTAAATAATCCATGTTGGCTACTACAACGAAATCGCACCAAGTCCTTTGCATAGCATCAATTTATATTACTACGTCAGCAAGATACCAAGTTCTTCCACCCTAAAAAGGGATAAATTGGTTTAATCCACCATAAAATAAAAATATATCGGGTAAGTCCACCATAAATGAGGACATCGTGGGTAACTCAACGCTCAGATAGGATATATTCGGTTCATCCACCCTAAAATAGGATATGGTGTATTCATCTACCTAAAGTAGGACATATTTCATTTGTCTATCATAACATAGGAGATATTGGGTTCGTCCATCATGTAATAGGACATAATGTGTTGTCAACCCTAATATATGACATATTGGGTTCATCCTGTCTCATTTAATAGGATACATTAAATCTGTCTACCCTGAAATAGAATGTATTGGGTGTATCCTGATGAAAGTAATTGTGTATATCAGTAAAAGAAAGCAAGAAAGAGAATTGAAATTTTCCCACACTTTATTGATCAACATAAAGTCTCTCTTATAGACCTGTACACAAACTGAAATAGCTTAAAAATAGGCTAACAAATATCATGTTAACAGACCACAAAAAGCTGTAACTTCTAGCTAAATATCAGGATACATATTGACTCCATTGAAACTACTTTTATTTAAATAAATCAAACAAATATTGTAAAAGAAATATCTAACAATCACTCCCTTAAACTTAATGCTTTTAGTTTAATTGAAATAGTTACAAACACCAAGCAACTTCCGGAGTTATTGGAATGTGCATAATTTCAAAGAATTGTCATTATATCAGCAATTTGATTCTCACTCTTACAGTAGAGAACTTCAATGACTTAATCATTTGTGAGATCCCTTAAAAAATGAAACCTAACATCTATGTGTTTGTTGCTGTCATGAAACACGAGATCTTTGGAGAGTTTGATCGTTGATGTGTTGTCACAATAAATTGCAGTTGGTCCTCTTTGCTTGAACTGCAGCTCCTCAAGTATCCTTCCGAACCATATAGCTTGACAGGCACAAGCTGTAGCAGCTACAAATTCTGCCTCAGTGGTTGATAAAGTGACAATAGATTTCTTTTTAAAAGACCAAGCAGCAGATCCATAGCCCAACATGAACACATATCCCGAAGTACTTTTTCTGTCATCTTTTTCTCGGGTATAATCAGTATTAGTAAAACCGAAAAAATATGATTTGTTTCCTCTCATGTAAAACTCTCTGCAATATATTATTCCCTGCACGTCGGAGAATTCGTTTGGCAGCTGCAAGATGAATCTCCTGAGGGCTTTCCATATACCTACTAACAAGGTTGACATAATACATTATGTCAGGTCTAGTAGTAATCAAATACATCAGACTTCCCACGATTTGTTTGAACACTCTGCTGTCCACTTTCCTCCCTTCGTCTGGATATTTCACAAATTGAAGACCAGCTTCAGTTCGTGTTTCGGCAAGATTACAGTTTTTCATTCCAAACCTGTCAAGGATTTCTCAAGCATAACTTATTTGAGTAATACAAATACCACCAGCAGATTGCACCACTTCAATGCCAAGAAAATATTGCATCATTCTAAGATCACATATATCAAATTCAAGCATCATGGATTGCTTCAATTTTTCAAACATAGCAGCTTCATTTCCAGTATAAATCAAGTCGTCTACATATAAGGACATAACAAGCATCTTTCCTCCTTCAACTTTAACAAACAGAGTATGCTCATATGGGAATTTAGAAAAACCTTCCTTCAAAAAATAGGCTTCAATGTGACTATACCATGCTCGCGGGGCTTGTTTAAGTCTATATAAAGCCTTTTTTAGCTTATACACTTTGAATTCATCTCCAACTTTAACATAACCAGGAGGTTGTTCGACAAATACTTGTTTTTTAAAGTCTCTGTGCAAGAAAGCCGACTTGACATCCAACTAAAAAATGGGCAACAAATTTTGCGCTGCCAATGCAATCAATAATCTTATTGTATCATGTCTTGCTACTGGAGCAAACACCTCTTCATAATATACACTGAATTCTTGCTCGTAACCTTTTTCAACCAAGCGAGCTTTATACTTGTCAACCTCACCATTTTCTTTCGACTTGGTCTTAAAAATCCACTTCAGATTGATTGTTTTCTAACCTTTCAGAAGCTCAGTCAGCTTCCATGTGTTGTTTCTTTCAGTAGCTGCAAGCTCTTCATCCATAGCTTTTCTCCATTTTGATCACTTTACTGCTTCTTCAAAGGTTACAGGATCACAATATGCAAAAAGAGCAAAATGAACAGCTGGATACTCAGATTGACCAATTCTTGTTACTTCATAATAATCCATCCATATTGTTCTTTTTCTGCTTGTTTGTTCTCTTGCAACTGCTGCTGAGACTTGAGTCACTTCTTGTTCATCTTGAGCAGTGATTGGTTGCTGCACTACCATAATATTATGTTTATTTTCACCTTCATCTTGCCCATCAATGACTGCTACAATTTGTCGTTGAGAACCAGATTCACTCCATGTCCTGAAATTTTCTTCGTCCAATATTACATCTCGATTAATGACAATTTTCTTGGTGATAGGATTATCTAGTTTGTAAGCCTTAGAACAATTACTAACACCAAGGAAAATGCATTTCTCACCTTTGTCATCAAGCTTCGTACTTGTTTGATCTGGAATACGGGCATAACAAATGCACGCAAAAATTCTAAAATGATAAACATTAGGGTTTCTACCGATCGAAGCTTCCTCCGGTGTTATATTTTGAACAAATAATGTAGGACTTCTATTCAAAATATGAATGCTCCAATTAACAACTTCAGGCCAGAAAGATTTTGGTTGAGCCACCATTTGGATTCATGGGAAAAACAAATTCCCTTTTTGCTTGAGCCACACCTGAAAAACATCCCTAAAATTTGTATTCGTTACTTTTTCGGCCAAAGGATCAACCGGAGCTTCTGGAGGAACTTATTTTCGGCATTATTCCTCACATACCTTCTAGTATAAGCCCTTATTAGGTGATATACTTTATAAAGTTTAACTTTATCGCCTGACTTAAGAGTAATGATACAAGTGGAATTTCCTCAACATCTTGTAGCCTTTCATTCATAAATGTGGTGCACTTCACAGTCATGAACAAGAGTCTACTAGATGTGGCTTAGTAGAAATCCTAGGACCATTCTAAAGCTTTCTCTCTTATACATACTTTTTCGCAACCCATGTGTACATGGCCATGGTTTATGGGCCCTTAGACCATCTATAAAAAGAACGTGGGTGGCTGGTGTCGGTTACACTTGTAACATCTGGGAATCATTTCCCTTTTTTAGACACGGAGAGTTACATAATCGAACACCTAAACGTGCAAGTTGGTGCACTTCCTTAAATAACTTTTTCTTTCCTTCCATAGCATTATCAGAGCTCTCTATTGATAACTTGCTTAAGACAACAACAAAAATATTCGTTTTACTTGGATGGTAGTGGATACTTATATCATCATCCTTGAGCAGCCTACTAGCATCCTTCATTGATGTTTAGCTCTTTCATAGTGAAAAATATAACGTAGGCTCTTGTGGTCTGTGAACACATCCATATGTATTCCGTAGAGATAGTGATTTCATATTTTGGGAGAAAGAAACAATGCCTCAAACATAAGATTGTGATTTGTATAGTTCCATTAGTGAATCTTTTGATGTATGGAGGCTCTTGCTATATCCTTATCATTCTACATAAGTGCACAACAAAACCCTACTAGTGACGCAACACAATTCATAAAAAAAACCTTTGTACCCTCTAGTAGAGTCAAAATTAGAGTAGTAGTTAACAAAATTTTCAATCCTAGAAGCTTTGTTAAAAAGCTTCAGACCACTGAAACTTAGTTCTATCTTGAGTCGACTTAGTCAATAAGGAATAAATAGATGAAAAATCCTCAAAAGTTATATTGTATTAACGAGCCAACCCTAAGAAACTCCTTATATTGGTTGGGGATGTGGGAATGGGAAAATTTTGCATTACCTCAGTCTTTTGAGTTTTGACTTGAATACATTCACCAAACACAATGTGGATAAAGAACACCACGGGTTAAGGATAGAACTCACACTAAAAAACCCTACATATAACACTTGATCCTTGAGATTGTAGAGGACTATTCTAATCTGATTAGCATATTCCTCCTCGTTCCTTGAATAAATCATTATGTCGTCAATGAACATGATAGAAAACAGTTGCAAATACGACTTAGATACTAGGTACATCTGAACCATGAATGCACCAAAAGTGTTTGTCCAACAAAAGGACATAACAGATAACTCATTATGAACATAATGGGTCCTGAACGTAGTTTTTACGAGGTAACTTCAACTAATGATAGCTAGATATGAGGTCTATCATAGAGAAATGAGTGGAAATCTGAAATTTGTTGAAAAGGTCATCAATTCTCGTAAAGCGATACTTAATAGTTATGGTGACATTATTTAACTTGCTATAATTTATACACATCATAACTTAACCATGTTTCTTTCTCACAAATAAGACCGATGCAACCCAATGTGAGATGTTTGGTAAGATGAAACCGTTATAAAGAAGATCTCCCAATTGCTCTTTAACTCAACTGGAGCTATTATATATGGAAAAGTAAATATGTTTTGAGTATTTGGAAGAATATCTATTATGAAGTGAATCTCTCTTTTAGGAGGGACTTTTTGAAGATCGTATCGAAAGATCACTAGGAACTCACTTACGATTCAGACTGACATAATATATGTTGTCTCAACACTATTCATTAACTCTTACTACGTGATAGATCTACCCTTTAAAAACTAAATCTCTGCACTTATGATATGAAATAAAATATCCCTTGGGAACAGATAAACTATTCCTCCACTCTAAAAATAATCGCACTAGGAAACTGAAAGTTGAGTACTCGAGGCTACATTCGACTGAAGCATTACAAGTGTCAAAACTGTCCGTACATAGAATAACATTAATATCCACCATGTCTAAATTAACTAAGTTATCCACGGTGTCTTTGTGATAAACAGAGATGGTAAAATCATAACATTTTTATTATAAAATAGGCTTATCGACGGGTTGGAAACACTAATGGTCTCAAGAAGTTCTTTGGGAGAAATGTAAAACATCCTAGTTTAATAAGAAGTCATAAAAGACAAATTCGCACCTTAATCAAGAAGGGCATAAACATCATTTGAAATTTTTTTAAGTATACTAGTAACAACATTTGGAGAGTTCACCTGATCCTTAAAACTAGCAACAACATAAATATTGTTCGCTCCTCCGGTTCTAGCTTACGTAGCTCCTCTCAGATCAGGTCTGTCTATTTGAGCCAGTGATGGAGATTGGGCTCTATCACTGCCATTATCGCGCCTCCCCTTTAGGAAATCAATCTGAAAGTTACAAATTTCACAAAACTTAAATAATCCATTTGTGCTATCGCGACACTCATTGGATCGGACCTACCACACTTTAAACAAGGTTGGCTTCACAATCCTTATGTGATACTTCCATGAGGAAAAGAATTCTAAGATAGGAAATTTTGAGAATTCATGTTTCAGTGATTATTCTAGTTTTGTGGTGCATGCGCACAAGTTTATGATGGAATAGTTCAAGATAATCTCTTTTGAAAGGATGTTTGATTCCCATTTTTTGTCATCTACTTGC
Source organism: Solanum lycopersicum (assembly GCF_036512215.1). Taxonomy (NCBI): domain Eukaryota; kingdom Viridiplantae; phylum Streptophyta; class Magnoliopsida; order Solanales; family Solanaceae; genus Solanum; species Solanum lycopersicum. The sequence continues at coordinate 16,381,378 of NC_090800.1, forward strand.
TGGACATATTGTTTATTGTCCTAGACGTCTTACTTTGGTACTCTTCCGTGTCCTTCCGCTTATCCACTTCCACTTGTTGTACACGAATTATACGTCTATAGATATCAATTTACTCTATAAAAATAGTCTATCTCCCCTTCTTATACGTACATGGAGAAAGTCCAAACATGAATAAATGCATAATGCTCCTCATATATGCCATCATCTCCAGAGCATAGCGGCTTAATGAGTAAACTTAAGGTTTTACTCCTGCAGAAACTTCCTATTTTAGATTTAAGAACACCCTTACTTAGGTAATTTATGTCACACTTAGAGTATTTGGTAAGACTTCGTGCGACACTCGATAACTTACTCACGACTCTTTCACGATCTTGTAAGCTCAAGTAAGCTTTTAAGACTCGCAACGCTAAGCGAATGCAGAGAAAGTCATAGAATGACTTTGGAAGAGAGAACTTATATTAAGCTTTGGAACATTGCTTAAAACTTTGATTGGATTGTTCGATGGATTAAAAATGAGAGACCCTCCTATTTATACTACTCCGTAAGGGCCTAAGAGTAAATAAATATTATTCTAGAAGTCCCTATGTAATTACCTTCTAGTCCGTGTTCTAGAGAATTCTACACTCTCTAGAATATGCCAAGATCTTCAAAAAGGTTCTAATGTATTCTTGAGAATTCTAGGGAATTCTCTAGTCTTCTCCAAAGATCTAAAAAGGTCTAGAGTCATCTGCAAACCTCTTCAAGGATCTAGATCCTTCCACCCCATTCGGAAGCTAAAAATTGTCGGAATTGTGGCGGGACGTCACACTCTCCACCACCAAATGATGTGGTGACCGCAACGCATCGCTGCAAGAACTCCTGGACCTTGTCCTTGTATTGCCACAAGTCTTCGTATTTCTCCCATATTGCTTCTTCTAGAGTTTGTCCCTTCCAATGCACGAGGAACATGGCACTAGCTAGTTGACCTTGCTTCTGTTTGGTTTGGTAATCTATGATGGCTTTGATTTCTCGGTCGTGCGAGGCTGTGATAGTGATGTAGGCCCGTTGCAATTGCTTCCGAGTAGGATCCTCCTTATATTCATAATACGGCTTGAGGACGCTCGCATGAAAGACCGGGTAGACATTTCAGTGTGGAGGTAACTCCAACTTATATAAAAATTTTCCCACCTTGGAAATGATTTGGAATGGAACCTCGTATTTACGCACTAAGTTGTGATGGACGCCTCTTAGTGCCTTGAACTGCCTTAGATTGAATTTTACCAAGACCATGTCGCCTTCTTTGTAGTTTGTAGAACGATGCTTGCGGTCGGCAAACTTTTTCATCCTCTAAGTTGCCTTGTCTAAGTAAGACTTGGCAGTGTCAAGTTGTTCTTCCCATTCCTTGGCAAAATTTTAAGCACCCAAACTCTTCCCCTCAAACGTAGTTTGCAATGAATGCGGAGTTTGGGGTTGTTGACCTGTTTCCAAATCGAATGGTGTGTGCCCACTGGATTCACTCCTCTACAAATTATAAGAAAATTATGCCATATCTAGGAGTCTTGCCCAATCCTTTTGGTGCGCAATGACATAATGCCTCAGGTAGCACTATAACAGGGTGTTGGTACGTTTAGTCTGGCCGTCAATTTACTGGTTGAAACTTGTGAAAAAGTGAAGTCTCGTGTCAAGAATTTCAAAGAGTTCATTCCAAAAGTTCCCAGTGAAACGGGGATCTCGATCGCTGATGATATGTCTCAGCAGCCCCCAATATTTCACTACATTCTTGAAGAATAATTTAGCGGCTTCCTTGGCTGTGCAACTGGTTGTGGCAGGCATGAATGTAGTATATTTTATAAATCTGTCTACCACGACCATAATCGTGCCAAATCCGTTAGATTTTGGCAAAGAAGTGATGAAGTCCATAGTTATGCTCTTCCATGGACGATCCGCTACGGGTAGTGGTTGTAACTGTCCTCCTGGTTTCTTCTACTCCACATTGTCCTGTTGTCACAGAACACAAGTCTGCACATAATACTCAATATCATCCCGCATACGTGGCCAGAGGTATTTGTGTGAATCTCGATGGTCTTTCAGAAGTCGGGCAGCATCAAGACTAGTTCTTCTATTACCGCAACCTTGAGACCTTCGAATGATCCCTGGCACTCCATACTCCACACACACGACTTATTCTTCTTCAATAGCTCGGTCAGTGGGGATGCTTTAGCGGAGTAACCACTAATGAACATGCGGTAGTAGTTTGCAAGTCCAAGGAATGATCGTAGCTCCGTTACCTTCATGGGAGCCTCCTACTCTTGGATCGCCCCAATTTTTGCCTCGTTCATCCGGTGTTTTCCTTGGCTGATAATATGCCCTAAGAAGTCCACCTTGAACTGAGCGAACTAGCACTTTTCCCGCTTAACGTAGAGTTGCTTCTCTCGCATGATTTTGAAGACTTTCCTCAAGTGCTCCACGTGTTCCTCAAAGGTGTCACTGTAGATGACTATGTCATCAAACTACACCACCACGAACTGGTCAAAGTAAGGATGCAGGATCTCGTTCATCAGCATGCAAAAGGTGGAGGGTGCGTTGGTTAAGCCGAAGGGCATCACAAACCACTCATATGCTTCGTATCTAGCCACACACGCTGTCTTTTGCTCATCTCCATCAGCGATTTGCACCTGATAGTAGCCTTTCCGGATATCCATCTTGGTGAAGTACTTGTCCTGTCCAAGACGTTCAAATAAGTCTACAATCAGCGGGATCAGGTACATGTTCTTGATCGTGTTCTTATTGAGCGTCCGGTAGTGGATGCATAAGCGTAACGATCTGTCTTTCTTCTTCTAGAACAACACTGGCGCGCCATAAAAGGATGTTTACCACTTTTAAGATACTTAAATAAGTGTTAGAGGATCATGATTTAGGCTTAGAAGTTATTGGAAATGTCTGAAATACAATTTCCCAGACCCCTAGGTGTGTTTAACAGAGGTCATAACAACATGTCGCAAGTGTGACGGTCCACCACAATTAAGTCATCAACGAGATTTAAATCATTTGCCCAACTTCTTTTGGCGTAACACTACTATTGGTTACATGTGAAAGTGTTGACTCATCATTACATGTCAATATCTAAACACCGCAACCGCCAGAAATTTCTGCATGTGTAATGGGCCAGCTGATGGTCCTTCATAAGTATGACGTCCCATCAAGACTTACATGAACAACTTCTACAGTTAGATCCATTTGAATGTAACTTTTTTATTTGTATATTCCTATTGAGGAGGCTACCTTGGAGACCACATGAGATTAAAGAGCAGTTTCTTGATTTGTTTGAGCCTTCAGGTACTTTGTGACTCTTACTTTTATGGATAAAAATACTTTTAGTAGTATATGTTGTAATGAACCACCATGTAACTTCCACGTTAATACAATTTGTTAATTGTGTAGAAAATTCTTATAACACTTAGACTGACAAGTCATCTCGTCAATCATTTTGTTTTAATTCAAATTTTTTTTATGTTTTTGAGCTTTTTAACCATTAACGATTAATTTTGATCAATGGTTTAGAAAGAGAACCTCAGAATCTAACTTTTGAGGTTCCATCAACTATGAAAAGGTGATTTTAGTATTGTAGCATGGTCAGCAGGGCTCCAAATGTTTTTATTGCAAGTTTGTGTGGTTAGACTTCTAGATTTTATGTGTTGGCCGAAATTTAAACTCAATCTACATTCTTGGTAAATGTCCCTACTTGTGAATTTTATCAGCGAAGTTAGCTCTAAATTTTGTTTTATGTCTATAACAACCCTTCGTGCAGACCTCGAGGCTTCTAGAATAATTCAAAGCCCCCTTATGGATTTTGGATAGATTAAAGTTTGGGTGTGGGACCTAATTTAGTAGAGAGGACCTTAGAAAAAAGTTTAAACATGTCGGTTGAGTCCGGAATATAGAATTTAATTAGGTTACATATCTCATTTTCATGCACGGGTTCCAATTAAATTTTTTACACCCCAACAACATTTATTAAATTCCCAAAACCAGCATATATGCCTGATCTATAGTAGGCGAAAATAGGCCTTCGCGTTCGCGAGCAGTAGGTAACATTCGTTAACACTTAAGGATCTGGTGATGATGTTCGTGAGGCACATGTCATCTTCATAAAGCGTCTTTTCTAAATTCACGAAAGGAAATCTTGTCAAGCCTGTTAATTTTCAGGCCCCTCTGCCTACTTTTTGAAGGACTAAATATGTGTAGTCTTTATATAAAAGGCCACACCCGATCAACAAGAGGATCATAGCTTGAACTTACTATATCTCGTATGATAGAGCTCTAAATTCAATTATTCAAAGTCTACTGTGACCGTGAATCTTGAGGCTACATTATTCAGTGGTCGAGAGAGTGTGAGAGAATCACAATTGGAGGTTAATTATCTTGTTTTTGGGCTTTTTAAGCTTAACTGCTTTTCCATGATGATGAATTTTATCGCATGATCTGATTTTCATTGTTGTGATTCTCGGTTTGTGTTATATTTTGAAAAAAAAGTTTGTGGAGGAGGGGGGTTACTACAATTGGCCTTTTCATAGAGACAATTCCTAAAATTAAAGTGCAGATCCTACAATTCTTGTTTTGATTAAAAAATTTGTCTATTTTTATTTTAATTATTTTGGTGTAACTATCGTATTAACATTGTGATTATATTTTTATAGTGTTTCTGTAACACCCCGTAGCCAAAATAGACCAAAAAACATTTTTTTTCATAAAAATCTGCAGGTGCAACCAACGAGTGCATCGACGGGTTGTCCTACACAACCGTTGATGGGATCAGAAACTCCCAAAAACTCTATCGGAAATTTTTTGGCTAAGTCTTGATCGACGGATGGACCGATGATTCGTAGGTCAAATGACGGTCCGTAGTCCGTCAATGTTGATCGAGACCCCCATTCACCCACTTTTTAATAAGACCTACGAATGACCAGCACGGTCCGTAGGTGGACGTCTGACCGTAAATGGAAAATTTTCAGACTATCAAGGGGAAATGCAGTTGGGTTAAATTCAAATGGTCATAACTCTTAGCATAAAATTAATTAGGTCTCCCATAATCTACCCGCTGATTGCTAATTAAATTATCTTTCCATAGCCATCGACCTTGCAATAATAAGACCTCCGAGTAAAGAGTTATACCCATTTTAGTAAAGTTCTATCAAACTGGCCCTGATGATGGACCCAATGATGGGGCGTCTGGAAGACGATGGACCGTCAGTCCTGGCCGTCGTTTTGACTGATAGCAACTTTCCCATGGTTTTTTTTTACCTTTCTCACTCTGTTTTAACCCTAAGTTATGTTGTTTTGAACCTACATCATCATATTTTAGTAATTTTAAGCCTACAAACATAACAATAACATATCTAAGTCAAATCATAAGATAAGAAAACTAGAAGCAAGAAATTAGAAAAAGCTAAAGAACCCTAGGTCAAGAACGAAGCAAGTTTTCACCCGTTCCAGCCCAGAAATCTAAGTGTTTCTTCGTGAATTTCATCACCCAGTATATGATATTTCACTACTGGGTTCCTTTCACCCATTGTGTCCCTAGTTTTTTTGGAAGATTCTTGATTCCCAAATCATTATTAGATATAGGGTTTCTAGAACATCAACAAAACATTATGAATTAATTAGTTTGATGTTCCAAATAAGATTATCATGTTATTACTCATATTATCGCATGCATTTTAGAACCCTAGATTTGTATTTCTTTAGTTCTTGAATTACTCATATTAAGTCAGATGTTTCAGACTTCATATATACATGCCTTACTTATAAATGCATAATTACCTGATTAATTATTGAAATCTAAATTTGCATGTTAGGTATCGAGCGATCCAATATTTATAGTACTTCAGATAAATTACTTAATTTACAGAATCCATGAAAGTAGCATAATACCGAGTTGGACTAGGGTTAAGCATACCCAAAAGATCACAGAACTACTAGCCAATTAGATTGTAGGTCCCTTTTGTGGGCAATCAGTTTAGTGATCACGCTAGCATATCTTTATACCTCTAGTAAAGTATATTGGTTCCTCTTGATGTGGCGTATACATCAGACTCCACATTTAGCTCATGTGGATTTATTATGGGTTATTTGTATCTCCCACAGTTCAGTCAGACTCTCTACATTGACCATTTATCAGTATATTCAGTATTCAATTTCAACATGATATAAATTGGTCATTGCATCAAGTTAGCTCAGAATTCAGTTTATCATTTAAGATTATCATACTTGCTATTTTACTTTTTCAGTTATGTTTTATTTCAACTTTACTCTATCCTACATGCTCAGTACCTTTCAAGTATTGTTGCATACGTGTGATACATCTTCTAGTGATGTAGATTCTGGTTCTCAGCATCCGGATCTTGCATATATTGATTTTCGATCCCCAGTTCAGCAGAATCAGTGGTGAGTAACCATTTTCCGAGGACAAGAGTCATGAGTTCCATTTAGTCTTTAGTCATTTATTTTTAATTTTTGCTAGATTTAGCTGGGGCTCATACCATTATTTGTAGTCAAGTTTAGAGCCTATTTTCTGACATAGTTCGTTTCATCTTAGTAGTGAGTTAATATTTCTTTGTATTAAACTCATCAATTTTACATATATCTCAGTTTTAGCATATGGGTATTCCCCATATTTTCATTGTAAATATGATTTAACTTCTGCAACATTTTATTATCTTGCGTATGCTCATGATCATGCTAACAGGGATAGCTTGGGATCTCTTTTGGTCCTAGGTTCGGTGTCCATATCTCGAAGGGTAGCTGGGGGCGTGACAAAACTTTGTATCAGAGTACTACGTTCAAGAGTCCTAGGATGTCTGAAAAGTCTGTACTAAGTAAAGTCCTTTTCATTGGTGTGAAGTGGACCACAACTAATGAGACGGAGGCTATAAACTGCTTTAGGAAAAACAGCACTTTCTTGTTACTCTTATCGTGCATAAGGTATTATAAAGTTCCATTCTAACTTGACGTTGGGCGCTAAGATCATGCCTTCTTATAGAGCCTAGGCATTGAATGCTAATACACGCAATGCTTACACAATTCCACTAGTACCAGATAAGGAAGTTCAAATGCAAAATTTCAAAAAGTCAATTCATTTTTTGGCTTAGAGTATGACCAACCAGAACAATCAACAGGTTCTAGTTCCTACTAATAGATATGATCGATTAGTCGCATCCAGAGTTTGTGATTTTGTTATGATGAATCCGTCTATGTTTTTAGGGTCGAATGTTCTTAAGGACCCAGCGAAGTTCATTGATGAGGTTAAGAAAATGTTTGGTGTGATGTCACTAATTGGTAGTGATAGGTGAGATTGGCATCCTACGAACTCAAGGATCTGACTCACATATGGTTCACTCAGTGGAAAAACAACAGACATGACTTTGTCTTTTGTAACTCAGTATAGCAGTCCAATTCAGTGTTAGTAAAAAATCCCTCAGAATCTTTCTCAGTCTCTACTCCATTCGATGACCCAGTTATAGCTAGACGAGTATACAGAAATTAACCTGTCACTGTATCTCAGAAAGTCACCTCAGCAGATCTAGTATAGTTAGAAATCTTATAATGGAAGGGTAGTAGCTTAGCGCCTATGGGTCGATTTATTTCTTATCGTAAGGCCAGAAAGATGATATCTAAGGGTTATCTCTATCACCTAGTTTGGGTTAAGGATTCCAGACTTGAAACCCCAACTCTTGAATCAGTTCCACTTGTCTGTGAATTTCCATAAGTGTTTATAGAATATCTTCCCAGAGTCCCTCTCAAAAGGGAAATCGACTTTGGAACTGATCTCCCTCCAGATACTCAACCTATTTCTATTCCTCTTTACAAAATGGCTCCAACAGATCTTAATCAATTTAAAGAGCTATTGAAAGACTTTCTAGATAAGGGCTGCATCAGACCTAGTATTTCATCACGTGGTGCACCAGTGTTGTTCATAAGGAATAAAGATGGTTCTCTCAAAATGTGTACTGACTATAGATAGTTGAACAAGGTCACAAGCAAGAATTAGTATCCCATCCCCAAGATTGATGACTTGTTTGACCAACTTCAGGGTGCTAGTCATTTCTCAAATATAGACCTCAGATCGGGTTATCATCATCTTAGAGTCAAAGATAGTACCATTCAAAAAATAGCATTCAGAACTCGGTATAGTCATTATGAATTTGTAATTATGTCATTTGGACTAACTAATGCTCCTGCAACATTCATCGATTTGACTAACAGAGTTTTCAAACAGTATTTGGACTTGTTCGTTATCGTCTTTATTGATGATATCCTCATTTACTCTAGGAGTAAGGAAGAACACGCAACTCATTTGAGAGTTGTTCTGTAAAGTCTTAAGTATCGCCTATTATTCGCTAAGTTTAGTAAATGTGAATGGTGGTTGCAATCCGTTGATTTTAATGGTCACATTGTATCTAGTGAAGGGATTCGAGTGGATTCGCAGAAGATATAAGCAGTGAAACAGTGGTCCTGGCCTACCTCTGCTACATATATCAAAAGTTTCTTAGTTCTAGCGGGTTATTACAGAAGGTTTATGGAAGGATTTTCATCGTTAGCCTCACCATTGACTAGGTTGACTCACAAGATGGTAAAATTCCAATGGTCAGATAATTGTGAGAAAAGCTTTGCAGAATTAAGAACTAAATTGACTACAACTCGTGTCTTGACTCTATTAGAGGGTTAAGATGGTTATGTGATCTATTACGATGCATCTAGAGTTTTCCTAGGTTGTGTGTTGATGCAGCTAGGTAAGGTGATATCTTATGTCTCTAGAGAACTTAAGGTTCGTGAGAAGAACTATCTAACTCATGACCTCGATCTACGAGCAGTGGTGTTTGCATTCAAGATCTAGAGACACTACTTGTATTGTGTTCACGTAGATGTTCTCACTGACCATAAGATCCTTCATTATGTGTTCATCCAAAAAGAGTTGAATCTTCGCTAGAGGAGATGGCTAGTGTTCCTTAAGGATTAGGATATGAGTGTGCATTACCATCTTGGTAAGGCGAATGTAGTAGCAGTTGCTCTTAGGAGATTATCTATGGGTTGTGTAGCCTATGTTGAGGAATAAAGGAAAGAGCTAGAAAAGGATGTTCACAGGCTTGCTCGTTTGAGAGTTTCCCTTATGAGCATATCAGACGATGGAGTAACAGTTCAGAATGGGGCAGAATTTTCTTTGGTAGTGGTGGTTGAGGAAAACCAAGATAGTGACCCAATCTTGCTTGAATTTAAAGGTACAGTCCATAATTAGAGAGTGGAGGTTTTCTCCCAATTCGCTACCAGGGTAGATTGTGTGCTCCTGATGTGGGCGAGTTGAGACAACATATTCTTACAGAAGCCCATACTCTAGGTATTCTATTAATCCAGGTGCCACTAAGATGTACCGCGATCTGCGAGAAGTCTGTTGGTCGAATGGCATGAAGAGGGATATAGAAGATTTTGTGAGTAAGTTCCAAAATTAACAGCAAGTCAATGTAGAAAATAAGAAAACAAGAGGTATGATTCAAGAGATCGATATTCCTACATGGAAGTGGGATGTGATGAATATGGATTTCATCACAGGGTTACCTCCTACTCGCATACAACATGACTTCATTTGGGTGAGAGTTGATAGGATCACTAAGTCTTCTCACTTTTTAGCGGTCAAGACTACAGATTCGGCAGAGGAGTATGCCAAGATTTACATCAAATAATTTGTGAGATTGCATGGGATTCCATATTCTATCATCTCAGAGAGAGGTCATTAGTTTACCTCTCATTTCTTGATGTAATTTCAGAAAACTCTTTGTACTCAAGTTGGCCTTAGTACAACATTTCATTCACAGACAGATGGGCACACAGAGCGTGCCATTCAGACCTTAGAGGACATGTTGAGAGCTTCTGCGATCGACTTCAAAGGTAGTTGGGATGATCACCTTCCTCTTAGTTAGATTGCCTACATTAATAGCTACAACTCAAGCATTCAAATGGTCCCTTTTGAGGGTTAATATGGGTGCAGAGGAAGATCTCTAGTTGGTTGGTTTGAAGTTGGTGAAGCAACTTTAATAGGGCCAGATCAGTTGTTTATGCTATAGAGATAGTGCAACTTATTAGAGATAGACTTAAGAAAGACCAAAGTCGTCAGAAATCTTATCCAGATGTAAGAAGAAGGGAATTAGAGTTCCAAGTTGATGATTAGGGTTTTTTGGAAGTCTTACATATGAAAGGGTTGATGAGATTCGAAAGGAAAGGGAAGCTCAGTCCTAGATAGATAGGCCCTTACAAGAAAACAAAAAGGGTTTTAAAGGTGGCATATGAGTTAGAGTTGCCAGCAGAATTAGCAGTAGTGCATCCGGTCTGAATCCGGTCTTCCACATCTCCATATTGAAGAGGTGTATGGGTGCTCCAGCGTATATAGTGACATTGCAGAGTGTGGCGATGAAAGATAGTCTTTCTTATAAGGATGTACCAGTTGAGATTCTTGACCGTCAGGTCAGAGGGTTGAGAAAAAAAGAAGTTGCTTCAGTCAAGGTGTTTTGGAGGAGTCATTCTGTAGAGGGAGCTACTTCGAAAGTAGAAGCAGCAATGAGAACCAAGTATCCGCACCTCTTTCCTTCCGATTCCACTTATTCTTGAGGTAATAGTTCTTATTCAGTTTTCCAGTCATTCATGAATAAATTCAATCTTAGAATCATGTTCCCTCAGTGTGTACTTGCATTTTCAGCGTATTTGCATGTACTCGAAATTCAATTCAGTCTGAAACTCAATTCTTAGTGTTTAGTAGTTGGGTTTGTAACTCTTTCACTCTATTTCAGCTAGTTTAGTATTCATTCGAGGACAAATGGTCCCAAGGGGGAGATAATGTAACACCCCATAGCAAAAATAGACCAAAAATCAGCTTTTTTTAAAAAATCTGCAGGTGCTACTAACGGTGGCATCGACGAACAATAGGACAGACGACGGTCCTTCTTGCACAACTGTCGGTGAAATCAGAAACACTCAAAAACTCAGGTTGAAAAAAATTGCCTAACTCTTGATCGACAGACAGACCGACGGTCCATAGGTAAGACGACAGTCTATAGTCCGTGAACGTCAATCGAGAACCCCATTCACCTACTCCCTAAAAAGAGCTACGAATTACCAGCATGGTTCATAGGTGAAAAATTTGAAGACAGTTAAGGGGAAATGTAGTTGGGTAAAGTTCAAATGGTCATAACTCTTTGTACAAAATGAATTAGGTCTCCCATGACGTGCCCACAGATAAATTATTGAATTATCTTACCATATCCACCAACCTTGATAAATTCAGACCTACAACTAAAACGTTATGCCCATTTTAGTAAAGGTCTGTCGAACAGACCCTAACAACGAACCCAACGATGGGGCGTCGGGTAGACGACGGACCGTCAATCTTGGCCTTCGTTTGGCCCAACAACAACTTTCCTAGGGGTCTTTTTAACATTTCCCACTCTGTTTAAACAAGAACCCTAGTTTAAGAACAAAGCAAGTGTCTAGTAGTTCTAACCCAGAAATCTAAGTGTTTCTCCGTGAATTTCAACACCAGGTATGTGTGATTTCACTAGTGGGTTCCTTTCACCCATTGGGTCCCTAGTTTTTTAGTCAGGTTCTTTATTTCCAAATCATGATTAGACCTAGGGTTTCTAAAACTTCAACAAAACTTTATGAATTTATTAGTTTTATGTTTTCAAATAAGATTATCATGTTATTACTCTGATTATCGCATAAATTTCAGAACCTTCACTTTATATTTTTTTCAATTCTTGAATTACACAAGCTAGGTCAAATATTTCACACACTTCAGATATACGTGCCTCAGTTATAAATGCATAATTACCTAATTAATTATGGCATTCTAAGTTTGCATGTAAAGTCTCAAGCTATCCAGTATTTACAAAATCTCAGATATAACCAGTTAATTTACAGAATCCATGGGAGTAGCATAATACCGAGTTGGACTAGTTTTTAGTGTAATCAAATAGTTCCAGAACTACTAGCCAAGTACATTGTAAGTCCTCTCTGTAGGCAATCAGTTTAGTGATCATGCCAGCTTGCCTTTATAAATTTGGCAGGGTATATTGGATCCTCTCGATGGGGTGTATACGTCAGACTCCACATTTAGCTAATGTGGTTTTATTATTGGTTTTTAGTATCTCCCATAGTTTAGTCAGACTCTCTACATTGACCATTTATCAGTATATTCGGTATTCTGTTTCAATATGTTATAATTTAGTCATTGCATCCAGTTAGCTCAAAATTCAGTTTATCATGTCAGATTATTATAATTGTTATTTTGCTTGTTAAGTTATGTTTTATATCAGCTTTACTCCATCCTACATGCTAGGTAACTTTCAAGTACTTACACATACATGTGCTATATCTTCTCGTGATATAGGTTCAAGTTTTCAGCATCCAGATCACGCTTAGATCGGTTTCCGACCACTAGTTCAGTAGATTCAGTGGTGAGTCCTCATTTTCCTAGAAAAATAGTCAAGAGTGCCATTTCAGTATTTAATCATTTAGTTTCAGGTTTTGCTAGCTTTAGTTTCAGTTTAAGACATAGTTACTTTCAGCATAGTAGTGAGTTAATATTTCATTGTATTAAACATATCAGTTTTTGATATATCTCAGTTTTAGCATATGGGTATTCTCCGTCTTTTCATTTTAAGTATGATTTAGCTTCTGCAACAGTTTATTATCTTTAGTATGCGGATAATCATGCCACCAGGGTTAGCTTGGGATCATTTGTGGTCCTAGGTTCCGTGTCCGCGTCTCGGGGGTAGCTCGGGGCTTGATAGTTTCTATGTTATGAGGATGTTCGGAAAGTAAAAGCTCAAAAATGTTATTTGAAGTTCTTTCGGTCAGCCTTAATGTATGATACGACTTTCATTCCTCTAGATTGAGCTTGAGTCTGTAAGTATATGTTTATTTGAGTGAATTGGGGTGTCTACATTGTTTATCATTCTACAATACTAAGAAACCATGTTTTAGGCTTGATTAAGTAAATTCAGAGGTTTATAACAGGCTAGTTGATTTATGTGGTCATCTTCATATTATGGTTAGACTTCTTTCTTTTTGTTGTTGCATGTTATAGCATATTTTTCGTTATTCCAGGCTTAAACTAATGCTTGAAATAGACTGACAATATATGAATCCTTCAGGACTAGTTTTTGGTTCGACACCGATCTGGATTACTTAACTGATTTAAACTTGTGTAGCCTACCTGAGTGTGATGGAATGAGCCTTAGTTTAGGCGTTATCACGATTTGACTATCTTTTATACATCGTAACTTACTTTACGGCCTCTAGTGTAATCTTTGATGTTCAACGCTCTAATGGGGTACTTCAAAAGGAATTAGATCGAGCTTGGACTTTTGTATTGATCACTTCAGAATCGATAACATCAAATTGTTGTAGGGATGATTGATGATATGAGATCCTTTGATTGTTTGACACCCTCAAAAGTTTATTCTTTCTATTTTATTAGAGGTCTGGTCTTATTTTGTTCTAAATCTACCCGATTTTAGGAGTTCTCATGGTGAAAGATCCATGACATATACTATTTCGCTCAGCCCCATTTTCGTAAATTAAATGCCTGGTCTTATTCACTTATGATTTTACACGCCACTGGGATTACACTATTTCGTTTTGCAACACTTATTGGCTACTTATTGTTAGAGGCCTGGCTTTAGTGTTTTGTCCATCTATTGGGCTTATGGGGTCCATTCAAATCTAACTAAAACTTGCGCATGTGTATACATTTTTTATGAGGTCGAGTTAGGTTTAATTTAGCGGTAAAGTTATTTATATTCCTGTTCTCTCGGGTACTTTTATTTCATCGATCTCTGACACTCTTTGTATTTCTAGATTATATCTTATTATTTTGTTTTTACCTTTGTTGCTCCAGAATTCTATGATGCTTATTGAGTACGTATTGTTTCGATACTCATGCTACAATATGCATCCATTCCGTGATAAAGGTCCGAGCACTAGTTATTAGTCGTAACCATTCAAGCTTGTTACCACTATTGATCGGAAGTTATGATGAGCACATGGCTTTTGAGACATACGTGCTTAGAATTTTTATACAATCTTTGTATCTCAACGTGTTGGACTTGTACTATTTTGTTTAGATGACTTCGCATTTGTGACTTCCAGGTTCTAGGATGGATACATTGTATATATTTTTAGTTTGCTTCTGCCTATTGCTCTTGTTTTGATGTTCATTTACTTCTTCCGCAATGTTCTACCTTTATAATTATTACTTGTTGATATTCTTATTGATGGGTTACTGTAGGTGTCATCATGAATCAAGAAATGAGATCCTAACATCATATAATAAAAATATCAAATTTCCCTAAAACCAAGACTAGTACAGCTTTGCAGATGACCCTTAAATATATTTTTTCAATGTAGAAGTTAAGATCGCATAGAATATTTGCATCATCAAATTTCTTTAATGATATAGAAATAAAAATGCAGATTCAATGTTAAAGTCTCATGGTTCAATGCAATGTAACAATTTTCTTTCATACTAACATTTTTTTCTATGATTAATGTAGAGGATAACTCTTTTTTGTCCTTGATCAATAACACCACCAAGCTCAGCATCAAGCTAAGAATTTTGAAGGTTCATATTGTACAACAACAAGAAGAATGAAATTTGAAATACATAATTTTTCGTTGAGCGCAAGATTTTATTTGCTGCAAATGTTTATCGAAGTTGTAGCACCTACATTATGGACACCATAAGAACTAATACAATTCAAAAGGTGTTGAGTTGGAATCCCACTCTAATTAAGGATTCTTGTGGTTATGAAGGATCCAACTAATACTGCACAAATTCATGTTTTCTACTAAAAAAATGCACCGCACCTTGGATATAAATATATCAAAGGATTTTTAAAAATACTGCTAAGGCACTACAACGCACTCTCCTCATTATGTTATCCATGTTCGCTACTTCAATGAAGTCGCACCAAGTCCATCACATAGAATCAATTTTATATTTGTACGTCAGCAAGACAACAAATAATTCCACCCTAAAATAGGACATATTGGGTTAATCTAGTCTAAATTATATATTTCGGTTAAGTAAATAATAAATAAAAACATATTAGGTAGGTCAACACTCAAATAGGATATATTGGGTTGTCCACCCTAAAATAGGATACATTGGGTTCATCGATGCTTGTTTGAGCTCATGATCAACCACACTATCCTAGAGTCTGAGTGTCTATGAATAGAAGTGAGTATTGTACTCAATAAAGAGTAGGGGTTGTATCCCAGGTGAATGATATGAAAATTGTAGTTAAACTAGAATTTTGTTCTAGTTAATAAATGTTTGACATATTTTCGAATAAAACAAAGTCAATCGAATTTCTTACACCGAAGTGTCAAATATAAAAAAAAGAGGGTTTTGTCATAAATAGTAAAAATCATTAAAATAAAGGGAAAATCAACTATGGGGGGAAAGTTTTAGAGTTTGACAGCAATATGTGTTGACGCAAATCTATGGATATATACTTTCTATAGGAGTATTTGCAAAATAATAGTAACTAGGCTAAGTTTTACGTGAAAGTAAATTGCCTCTTGGATAACGTATACCATATATGGGTTCCTCTCGAACACCGACTCCTATAAAGAAGACCAACCTATGTCTTATCCACATTGGATCTTCCGATTAAGATTACTTGGATACGGAACTAGGGCACACCGTCTTGGGCTGAGCGTCATGTCATCTCACTAATTAGTAAATCAGTTAGTCGTCTTTGTTAGGTAACCTCTCTCTCGAGCAATCCGAAAACACATGGGTGATTTTGTATTTGAAACTATAAATACATTAACATAAATCACAACTTCTAGGTGAAATCACCATTAAAATGAATCTAATACTATCAGCAAGTAAGATTCAAATATAATATGAACACATATTTGCTAAATTGCACACTAAGATTGGGGTTTTTTAGCAACACATCAAGAAATAATAAAATACACCTAAAATTATAAGGAAATACTATAAGTATATGAAATTAAACCTTAATATGAGCAAGTAAAGAATGAAAAAGACCCACTTCCTATTTAAGAAAGAAGAACTTCTTTCGTCATATCTTACACAAAACCCTCACGAAGCTTGAGAAAAAAATACAAAAACTTAAATTGTAAAAAAATAAATTAATAATAATGTTTAAACTCTTAAAAACAATAACTAAGTCTAGTATTTATCGATTTCAAATTTAGTATTGGAAAATTCATTCGGCGAATGTAGTCGTGAATCACCGAGTGATTCGGCGATTCTCTTTCTTCTAATTGATTGTCGCTAGTGCTTTGCCTTTGTCGTCTTGTGTACTGTGACATTGGGAGGAATACCTTTGCTTCGCAGAGCTATTTGGTGAGGCACCAACTACTCTTTTTAATCCTCTTTTAAATGCACTTCCTTCGGGACTTCGCATGTCAGAATAACGGTGCAGCACTTCGGTGGATTGCCAAGTATGCTTTGCGATGCCCAGGCTTCACTTTCAACTCTTCCCATCCTTTATATTCTTGTTTTACGCCACGTTATCCATGCTTACAATAAAAATAAAATACTTGAAACTCAAGTGTTTTCATCATATACTGATACAGAATGAGCAATTGATGACAATATTTTAGATAAAATAAAGCCCTATATAAGTCGAACTTGAGGACTCATGAACACCCCCTACTTGAACTATTTCTTGTTGTTAAGAAAACCTCATGTTCAACAGTTCAAATAGGATGTCTTAAATCGTAGTACACAATACTTTATCACGAATATACACAACAAGACTCAAATTACTCATGCATAGATCAATTGTATACTTAATGATTGAAATTGTGACAAACAATCACCAAAGATTCTGGTGCTAATAATACGTGCTACTTAAGGCACTTCAAGCTCAACAAAAGTATCTAATTCGTTCACACATAGAATGATTCGAATTCACGCATAAATATTTATTAATTTAAGATCAGTAATCAGATGCAAGGATGACACTCACATAGATAAACAAAAGGAATATTTTCACCCATAGTTTTCCCTTATTTCCGATGGACCTTCTGTTTGTCTTGTAATGGGGCTGAGTGCAAAGGTATGATCATTTAGGCTCAGTGAATTTTTTCTCACTGAGATGTGATTTCCTAAATCCATCCCCTTCATTCCTCAATCCTTAGTCAAGTGCTTCGAAGCCATCTTTTTGTTCTTCTTCATGGATTGCTTGGAAACCCGATTTCTTTTTGTACTTTTATTCCAAAACTTCTCTTTTTCATTCTTTTCTTTCCTTTATTTTGTTTATATGTAGGCTTTCTATTTTTCTACAATACCACAGGTTTACAAGACTTCTCTTCCACTTCTTAACTTCTCTTTTCCCTTCTTGAAGATTAGGGTTAAATCTTGAAGTTAACAATCCAATTTCATGGGAAAGCTTCCACTAAAGTTATGAGAACCTTGATTCATAGAATATTTTCAACCATGAAACCCTTCTAATCTAAATTTTGAAAATGGGTTTACGATTATAAATTTGTATTTTCATTCTAGCTATGGGTTCTTTCTAAAAACATTTCACTTTGTTATTTGATGTATAGTATGAATGGTTTGACGTTTAATTGGTGATTTTATACGAAAACTCCCATGAACGCATGAACTACCGCATGACCCCAATTTCATGAATTTCAAGGAAGTTATTGAGGCAATGTGATTACTATTGTGTATTGTGGTCATTTGTTTATCAAACCTTGTTTATTCATGTTGATGATAGTATATCTAAAATTTGAGTTTGAGACTTTATTCATGACCTTTGAAGTGGTAAAGTGTGAAGGATTGTTCATGGTTGTTTATAGTTATTGATGAACTTGTGAACTCATTTAATAAGTGGGAAATCCAATGACTATTATGTGAATTAAGGTGTAGTTGAAAGACTAATTTCTCCTATACTTACTCATGTTTATGTATGAATTGTCTAGGATGATGTTGATGTTGTTTTGGTGATTGAATGGCTAGTTACCATGAAAACACTATGAATAATGAGGTGAAAGACACTCACCCTAAAATGATGATTCTAAGGTGAAGGTAGTTCTCACTTAAATAAATCTATGAGCTATTTAGTGTGGTGTATTGGATGAAAGGTAAAGTATGAATTCAAACATGTACATACAATTCTATACTATGTATACTTTGCAAGAAATGATTAGTAACGAGTGGTTATAGAAAATGAGGAAAAGGCCTTTCCACTAATGCACTAGGTTGGGTCATCTATAGTAAACTCATGAGATGGAAGCTCCTCCACTAAAGCAATTGGTTGGGTTTCTAGTGACAATATCCATATCCCCAAACTATGTGTAAAACATAGGACTTATCTAGTAGATCCAATTTGCAGCTAATATGATTAGTTCTACCTTCGGCAAGAAAGAACGCCTTCTTGCAGTGTGGGGTTATATGACACTAGATTCCATGTAAGCTCACATGGTCTATGTCGGTAATTGTTAACATTCCCTAACAAAAGTAATAATATAATGAATATGATAGAAATTATAATATGAATTCTTAATGGGTTTACATGGTGGGAGGGAGGGTATGAGACATTACTTTTACATTGCGTAACGAGGACTTATAAGGATGTCGTAGAAATTTTTCCATATGATATGATAAGATATGTATAGATGACTTTCGTGATGTTTATTTCATGTAATTTTATGATTCCTCAATCATGATTATGGAGTGAGGTAAGCTTTAAGATTATGGTAATAAATATGTGGCATCAAGGAATGCTTGGTAAGGTTTGTATTATAGGATGCCAATTATACATAGCAAATGTGTTCTTAGAGGTTGTTAATCTATTGATATTATTATGTTATGGTTGTATTGTGACTATAGCTTGCATTTTTATGTGTGCAAATGCTTACTGGCTTCCCAAACTTGATAAATGCATACTTCAACTAAAGATCTCATAGGTAGCATGTTTAAATGTTTTATTGCATGTTTCCGTACTTAGTACATATTTGTGCTAACACCTTCTTTTCTACATACTATGAGTGTAAGTTCATGAAGACATTGAATCATTGCTTCCTTTTTCAAAGTAAAGCTTGGGAAGAATATTCCCCATGTTTTGGTGAGTCCTCAATTTTGTGGACGGAATTGTTATTTCAGTTCTAGTTTTGGATGTACTTTATTTTATTATGACTTTCATTAATGTGAAAGGGTTTAGTCACTAATTCTGTAATCTAAAGTTTAGTATTATTTTAATGAGAGAAGTCTAGTAACTCACAACTCTTTAATGATGATATTTTATGCATAACTTTTGATTGGAATGTTTTAATTTTCAGCATTATTATGAGTAAGAGGCTATAAAATGTTTAGTAGTTTTTCACTTTATTCATCACTATCTCTTCATGCTTGGAAACTTAACCCTATGATCTCTTTTCTAACCTCTTTATTACGATTATAGGAAATGAATACGAGGAGTGGTACTGCAAGGAGAGGCCAAGAAGAGAATGCCAATGAGGTGAATCTTTCCCAAGCTCCTCGGAATCCTCAAGTTCCTGTTGGAGCAAGAGATATGAATAATATGGAGATTAGGACGACTGCTCAGGCCCTGAACCAGGCTTTGACGAATCAAGTCACTGGAGATGCAGGAGTTCAACCTAATAAAAATTCTAACACAACCGCTTCAAGGATTAGGGATTTCATCCAAATAAATCCCTTCTACCTTCTATGGCTCCAAAGTGGATGAGGATCCAAAAGGATTTATGGATGAAGTGTTGAAGGTGGTTGATTCTATGGGAGTGAGTAATCATAAGAAGACATCCTACAAGTTGCAGGATGTAGCTCAAGTTTTGGATGAACACTGGAAAGGGGAAAGAATTGTAGGACAACGCTAGATGATTGGGAATCATTCAAGTAGGCTTTCCTTGACACGTTTTTTGCACTAGAGTTGAAAGAGAGGAAGATGCAAAATCCATCAACCTTTGTTAAGGAGGATAGAGTGTGAAAGAGATGGGCTTAAGTTCACGCAATTGTCTAATCATGCCCCAACCATAGTGGTTGACTCATGGACTAGGATGAATATGTATGTCATGGGGGTATCTTCCTTGGTGGTAAACGAGTGTCATTTGGCAATGGTCATTCCAAGCAAGAACATATCACGCCTTATGGTTCATGCCCAACAAATTGAGGAAGAAAACCTCAGGCAGGCTGGTTGAGAACATAAGAGGACAATGCTAGAGGATAACAATTTGTCTTAAAGTAGATTTGACGTTCAAGGCATACGAAAGTTTAAGAAGAGGTTTCCTAATCAAGGTACAACTAACACTTCTAATACCAACAAAGAAAGGGTACCTACTCTTATGCCACAAGCTGTTAATGGATGTGGTTTTTATGTCGGGAGGCCTACATGCGCAAAATATGGTAAGAAGCATGAAGTTAAATGTCTTGTTGGTACCAGTGTGTGCTATGGATGTGGAAATGGTGGACATCAACTGAATGATTTTTCAACTCATTCGGCCAAAGGAAGCGAGGGTAATCAAGCCTCCCCAATTTGTTCTAATTCGGAAGCTCCGAAGAAGAGTCACTTTTATGCTCTCTAATCACGAAGTGATCAAGAGGGATCCTCGGATGTTGTTACTGGTATGTTAAAATTATTCTCCATTGATATTTACGAATTGCTAGACACTGGTGCTACTTTATCTTTCTTTACACCTTTGGTAGTTATGAAATTTGATGTACTCCTCAAAAATCTAATAGACCATTTTTAAAGTTGTCACAACCCGAAACAACACCCTTGATGTAAGGGCACAATCTTGGATTGTGGCACGGCGTCATTGAACTCTCGTAGTTCTTAGACAAGCCTCTTCCATATCATTCATTCCATATACATAGTGAAAAGGAGTGCGGAATTAGAACTTTTCACATATCGTAATATAGTCTTTGAAATCTCTTTCATATAAAAGTGATAGGAAATACTAAGTCTCAATCTCATCATCTTAAGACACAAGATTACTTGGGAAACGTCCCATATATCAAAATACGAATATTGAAATACTTAATCTATTACAATAGTTTGAATGAAAACATAAAGACATATATATACCCTCGAGTCAAGTGAAGACATACTTCAACTTCTCTTGACCTATCTTCTAAGTCCAATTCATCACTTCTCAAAAATCCTCACCTACCAAGAACTATATAGATAGATAAAAGAAGGATTTAGTACAACCACATGTATCAAGCGGCTATATGCATAAAAATCATGAAAACGGACTTTATTGGAAATATGCATCTTTTAATTTAAAAATCATAATATAATCATAATAACATCATAAATCAATTTATAAACACATAAGATACTTCAACACGTAATTTCCTCACTTAAAGTCATCCAAAGATTCACTTAATTCACACAAAGAGAGACCGCCTATACACCCTCTCTAGATGTGCCTAAACAAACCTCAAGATCACCTATAATGATTTGCTTACATACTTACAAAGCAATCATAAACATCAAGGTAAGATTCTTCTACCAAAGGTGAACTCTAAGTCTCACTTGAGAGAGTTGTGAAGCGACTTCCCGTATAATCCCTTACACGCACACTTAAGAGATCCAATAGACTCCCTAAGATACAATCATGCTCAGATAAATCACCAACACATAGATGATATGACATTCTCTTCCCAAAGGTTATCAAAAGACATACTTCAGTAAATCAAGAAGATAACGTCCATAGTGACCTCTTAAAGATTACCTAAATAGTCCTTAAGACTACCTAAGGCTTAGATCATGTCAACAAAATCAACCAACTTCCCTAACTAGAGTCATACTGAAGACTTTAAAAGATAAAACATGAAGAGACCATACCTTATACCCTCTTCACACTTTAGCTAAAAAATCCTTAAGTCAATTTTGATTAGGTACACATTTATTTACATACTCCTTAACATAAGTCATTAGTTCATTAGTTCATTAAGACTCATACATCATAAAATGGACATTCAAATGATGGTCTTTGACAGGACCTAGGAACTCCACACAACACCTTCAAAGTCTATTGTTCAATGTCTAGAAAGCGTCCCAAACCACCACCAAAACTCCATAAACTTCTCAAATGCTAATAGGTATTCCATATGATGAGAATAGGCAATAACCAACATAGAGCATGATATCAAGACATGGAATCCGTAGTTCTATCCTAGACCGATGAGGTTCTTCTACTTGCCAATTGTAGAACTTAGACACATCCCATGTAGGCATATGGTAAAGGATTATGAAGGGCTTCTTTGTATTCTAGTCTCATACTTAACTAGGACTACTTTCCCTTACTATACTCCCTCTCTTCTAGCCTTCGTTCTTATAGAGTAATTCATACATTAGGTTCACATAGAAGGGTTTCATAACAAGTTAATAACCAAATAACAATTTACCCTACCAAGGAAGGTCCACTAGGGCTACCTCACAATGGCGACAAGAAGCTGATGATGACTTTCCTAAGGATTAATATGATGTTGTTCCATCCAACAAATCTAAAGTCTATCATTCCTTTACTTTGAAGGATACCATTACGGCTTACACTTCAATCGTTCTTAACCTTACCCTTAAGTCAATGTTTTCACATAATAGACTCTCATATCATCATTTAAAGTCACATGTCATTCATATATTAAAGACTAAGAGTTCTAAAACCCTAAATCATGACATCGCATATTCATAACCATTTATACATCAAGCAAGTGATACAAGTCAATCAAGACAAGACATCACATACTGCACTTTTAACACATAATACAAGTCATTCTAGAAAAACATCTAAAACAACCAAACATCTTTAAGTAATCATATATATCATCTTAACATCATTAATATACTCTACATAAACTCATAAATTCAAATTAGAATAACCAAGACTTGACCTAACACTATAATCATAATGACGAAGTCATAGTCTAATATGGTCACTTAAGGCAACATAACTAAAAAAAATACATATATGACTATATAACTTCACATGTAGATAGATAATTTCATGCTACAAATAATCAAACAACACATAGCCATATAACTTCAAGTAGTTTCCAAGAAGTCCATTCTTATCATATTGCATAAAGTAACGCCGACAAGGCCACATCAATTGCAAGTACAACACATAACACAACCACCATAAGTGGACCATACCAATCACAATAGAATCTAAGTATAATTAATATCAAATTAAAGAAATCCAGGAAACATACCTTCACTCCCTTATTCATACTTCAATAAATGCTAAATCGTCCAATTCAACATCACAAGACCCTTACCCAAGGCCATAACCTACAATTCAAGCAATAATCATAAAATCCAATGAAATCTCTGTCAATTCAATCCAGGTTTAACAATATAGGATCAATTAGATAACAATTGAATATTATTCTTATATCATTAGAAAGCCCATAAGAAACTACATAACGATTTATCCATATTAGCTTAATATCAAGTAACCCACATTATTGTAAAAAACTAGGGTTCATCAATTTACATGGGTTCATAGGTAATTTAGATTGAAATCATCAATACAATATCAATTATGTCATAATTCAATGTTTAGAAATCATTTATTCAAGAACCCATGGTAGAATCATGAAATTGGACAATTCACTTTAGAAAACATTGAAAAACATGTTGAGAATTGGGATCTTTGATGAAATGACATTCAATTATCAAAAGACGTACCTCAACGATAATAATTCTTCACTTTGATGAAGAATTTACACACAAAACCCCTCACAAAGCTGCCTCTTCAAGTTGGACTTCGATGAAGGTTTTGGAATGTTTTCTAAGTGTTTTGGGTTTATGATTTTGAAGAATGAAATCTTACATGTGATTATCATTTATATACTTAATTAAAATACCCAAATAACCCTTAATAAACCTTCCATGACTTAATTTAGAAGTGGGGTGAATTGGACAGCAGCACGTGTGCAAGAAGGCAGGTTATGCGATGCGTTCCCTTGACGGGGTGTCACCACCTCGACGGGTCGTCACAGGCCTCCGTCGGTGGCAACAGTAGCCGTCCAAGCTTCCTATATTCACCCATAGCTTAGTCCCTCACTAGGGTATCCTTTGATGGGGCATCACAGCCACGACTTGCCGTTGACTGCTGCGTCGCCAGGGTCTGCCTGGGAAAGCCTTCACACTGATTTGGGTCCTTCCTCAAGGACCCTTAGATTGTCATTGTGGCTAATTTACCGGACTTTTCGAACCCAAATATTATCGTCTATACTTTTAACACTGATCACATGAATTTTATCGAAAATGAATACGTAAAACTTTACGAAACTCGCCTAGACGTACAAGGTTTATTCAAGGCATATCTTTCAAATGCCTTGGACGTTCTTGGTCGTTTGACCTCCAAACTTCACGAAACATCAAACACTGCCTATATATGCTGTATTAACTCAATTAATAACCTTAAAACAACATGAAACACACACAAACACATATAATCACATATTAGACATTTCGGTAACGTAGTCGTCGAACGTCTTGGTCGTTCCTTGGCGTTTGAGTTGAAACACCTCTAATACTTTTGCTACCGCCTATATACCATATATTATACATATTTAGGACCTCAGAAACTTAATACCAACATGTTACGATATAGTTATCCTAAGTTATTTTTCGAGTCTTACAATCTCCCCCACTTGGACAAAATTAGTCCTCGAATGTCACTTGCCACTCTCTGAACACTTTCGAGATTATACACTAATCTAGAAGCTAATAACCATTCCATACAATACATAATCACAAAAAATCATCAATTTTACATAGTTAAAAGATTTAAAACACAACAAGAAACTATAATACAATTCTATAACTCATCATGCTACAAAACTCACATTCTTCATTTTAAATAGTAAAAACTCATTTTATACTCAATACCCTACTCATATACATCAGTTTTAAACACATTACAATATTTTTAGGCAAACATATCTAGTAGTCATTTTCTCAGAAATATGGCAGCATGCAATTTCTAGAGAAACAGTTACTGTTAAGGAATATTTTTTTTCAAAAAATCCACATTCTAAGCAATTCATGATATATACATGCTAATATTCAAAGTAACATCATATAAATACATCTTACAACATAATCATGGCTTCATAAAACATACAATGCAAGAAGTTGATTAAATTCAATTTCAACCAAACTCCTAACCATCATGCACAAGCAACAATTTCAAGGACTTCTATCCAATCTACAAACCATACTTCCCCACTTAGAAGGAACTCATATCTTATTAAAAGAAATAGAACTTACTAACATCATCATCACTCTCCTTCTCATCCGGCTTCTCTACTCTAGAACGTAGTGCATAGAAACGCCTCTTTGTCGAAGCATCATCTTTTGGAACACTAGGAGCAACTTGCTTACCCTCTCTACCTCAAGAAGCAATCATAGGACAATCTCTCATTTTGTGCCCATCATTACCACAACTAAATAAACTCTCGGTACCCAATAGACACTAACTATAATGTTTCTTGCCACAATTTGATCAAGTAGGCTTGCCATCCTTGGAACCACCTCCTTTCTCAACCCTGAACTTAGTACTCCTAGATTCTAATGGGGATTGAACCTTCTCCTTAAGCCTAGTTTGCTCTTGATCACTAGAAACACTCATTTTCAAATTTTTATTCATCCTCCTTTGTTTAGAGTCTTTAATTTATTGTCCATACACCATGCGTTTAGATAGGGTCATATGATCCTACAACATAGTGATACGACATTCTTCCACCACTAAGTTGGCTACCCCCATCACAGAATGACTCATTTAATCTCCTGGATTAGGCACAAGAGAAGGGTCATACCTAGACAATGATGAGAATTGCAAAGAGTACTCCGCAACAATCATATTGCCTTTCTTGAGATTGATAAAATCCTCTACCTTAATTTCTCTCCCCTCTATCGAGGAAAGTACATACAAAAGAAAAGTTTATTTAAATTCTTTCCATTCAATAGAACCCGATCCTTCCACCCTATTATCGTTTCATTGAGTGTACAAAATTTGAGAAACATCCCTCAATTGGTACGAAGACAACTGCGTCTTCTCCCTAGATGTAACCACCATAGGATGATTCATCCTCACAAAATCTCTCAACCCAGATATCATAGTGCTCTCCATAACCCTAGGCATCATATTCAAATTTGGATGCATAGTCATGGCTGAGGCTATAGCAATCAAAGCCTCTATAATCTCCCTATTAGGCATCATCTCAACCTCAATACCTCCTTCCACATTAGTAATAGGATCACCTTGGGGAGGAATTTGGGCATCTTGAGCACTTTGAACTCCATCCCCACTTTGAGGAACTTGCTCAACTTGTTCAACTTGATGGGGAACCTCCTCATTCACCCTCTTCTCTCCTATCCTTCATGCGGTCATCCTTATAGTATTCATCTACTAAAAAACACAAGTAAACTCTAAGAAGGATAATTATAACATTTACTCTACCGCACGACATTGGAGTAGAAAAGAAGGGAAACTTTATTATCCTATAGACTCTCACCTATAGATGTGTCGCGACTCACACCGATGGCCAAGACTCTACTAGACGTGACTTGGTGAGACTTCTTGATTCCTAATACTACTTTCACAATCCTATGCTCTGATACAAAGCTTTGTTACAACCTGAAAACCACACCCTAGAAATTAGGGCACAATCTCGGATTGCGGCACGGCGCCCTCAAACTCTCTGAGTTGTTAAACAAACCTATTTCATATCATTCATTGCATATACATAGTGAAAATTAGTGCGGAAATAAATTTTTTCACAAAACATATTGTAGTCTTCAAAATCTCTTTCATATAAAAGTAATAGGAAATACTTAGTCTCAATCTCATCATCTTAAGACACAAGAATACTTGGTACACGACCCATACTTCAAAATACGAATATAGAAATACTTAATCTATTACAATACTTTGAATGAAAACATAAAGACATATATATGCCCTCGAGTCAAGTGAGGATATACTTAAACCTCTTGTGAATGATCTTCTAAGTCCAAGTCTTGACTTCTCAAAGCTCCTCTCCTACCAAGAACTATATAGATAGATAAAGTATGGAGTTTGTACAAACACATGTACTAAGTATAGCTATATGCATAAAAATCATGAAACAGACTTTATTGGAAATATATATCTTTTCATTTAAAAATCATATTATAATCATAATAACATCATAAATAAATTTAGAAACACATAATATACTTTTTGCATGTAATTTCCTCACTTAAAGTCATCCTAAGATTTACTTAATTAACACAAAGAAAGACCCCCATACACCCTCAATAGATGTTCGTAAATTACCCTTAAGATCACCTATAATGATTCACATACATACTTACAAAGCAATCATAAACATCAAGGTAAGATTCTTCTACCAAAGGTGAACTCTAAGTCTCACTTGAGTGACTTGAGAAGAGACCGCCCATACAATCCCTTACAGACACACTTAAGAGATCCAATAGACTCCCTAAGATACAATCATTCTCACATAAATCACCAACACATAGATGATATGATATTTTCTTCCCAAAAGGCTATTAAAAGACCTACTTAAGTAAATCAAGAAGATAACGTCCATATTGACCTCTCCAAGATTACCTAAATACTCCTTAAGACTACCTAAGGCTTAGATCATGTCCACAAAATCAACCAACTTCCCTAACTAGAGTCATACATAAGACTTCCAAAGATAAGACATGAAGAGATCATCCCTTATGCCCTCTTCACACTTTAGCTAAGAAATCCTTAAGTCACTTTAGATTATGTAGTCATTTATTTACTTACTCCTTAACATAAGTCATTATTTCATTAGTTCATGAAGACTCATACATCACATAAAGGACATTAAAATAATGGTCTTGAAAAAGACCTAGGATCTCCACATAACACCTTCAAAGTCTATTGTTCAATGTCTAGATAACGTCCCATACCACCACCAAAACTTCATAAAATCCTCAAATACTAATAGGTTCTATATGATTATAATAGGCAATAACCTACATAGACCATTATAGCAAGACCTGGAATCCGGAGTTCTATCTTACACAATTGAGGTTGTTCTTCTTGCCAATGGTAGAACTTAGGCATATCCCATGTAGGCACATGGTTAAGGAATATGAAGGGCTTATTTGTTTTCTAGTCACATACTTAACTAGAACTATTTTCCTTACCATAATCACTCGCTGCTAGCCTTTGTTCTCATAGAGTAATTCATACATTAGGTTCACATAAAAGGGTTCCATATCAAGTTCACAGCCCAATCACATTTACCCTACCAATGAAGGTCCACTGGGGCTACCTCACAATGGCGACAAAAAGCTCATGATTACTTTTCTAAGGATTAATATTATGCCATTTAAGCCAACTAACCTTAAGTCCATCATTTCTTTACTTTGAAGGATACCATTACGGCTTAAACTTCAATCACTCTTAACCTTACCCTTAAGTCAAGGTTTTCACATAATAGACTCTCATATTATCATTTAAAGTGACATGCCATTCATATATTCAAGACAAAGAGTTCTAACACCCTAAATAAAGACATCACATATTCATAGCCATATATACATCAAGCAAGCTATACAAGTCAATCAAGGCAAGACATCACATACTTAACTTTTAACAAATAAGACAAGTCATTCTAAAAGCCCCTTCTAAGACAACCTAACATCTTCAGTTCATCATATATATTATGTTAACATCATTAATATACTCCACGTATACTCATAAATTCAAAAGGAATAACCAAGACCTAACCTAACACTATAGTAATAATGTCAAAGTCATAGTCTAATATGATCACTTAAGGCAACATAACTAGAAAAATACATATATGACTATATAACTTCACATGTAGATAGATAATGTCATGAATTACATAATCAATTTACAAAAATAGCCACATACTTCAAGTAGTTTTCAATAAGGTCATGTTCATCATATTGCATAATGTAACGCCGACAAGGACACGTTAATTGCAAGTAAAACACATAACATAGACACCATAAGTGGACCATACATATCACAATAGAATCGGAGTATAAGCAATATCCAATTACCTTCATTCCCTTATTAACACTTCAATTAAATGCTAAATCATTCAATTCAACATCACAAGACCCTTACCCAAGGCCATAACTAACAATTCAAGCCATAATCATAAAATCCAATGAAATCTCTATCAATTCAATATTGGTTTAACAATCTTAACTCAATTAGATAATAGTTGCATATAATCATATATCATTAGAAAGCCCATAAGAAACTACATAACAATTTATCAATGTTAGCTTAATATCAAGTAACACAAACATTATAGTAAAAAAACTAGGGTTCATCAATTTACATGAGTTCATAGGTAATTTAGATTAAAATCATCATAAAAATATAAGTTATATCAATAATTCAATGTTTAGAAATCATTTATGCCAGAACCCAGGTAGAATCATGAAATTACACAATTCACTTTAGAAAACATTGAAAAACATGTTGAGAATTGGATTTTTTGATGAAAAGAGTTTGAAGGATCAAAATCCATACCTCAAGAAGGATAATTATTCACTTTAATGAATAATTTTGATACAAAACCCCTCATTAAACTACCTTTTCATGTTTGACTTCAATGGAGGTTTCAGAATATTTTCTAAGTGTTTTGCGTTTATGATTTTGAAGAATGAATTCTTCCATGTGATTACCCTTTATGTCAATGACTAAATTTACAAGTGGGGTGAATTTACCAATTCACCCCTAAGTGAACAGCAACACCTGTGGAGGAAGACAGGTTGTCCGACGTCTGCCCTTGATTGGGTCGCCACCTCGACGTGCCATCACAGGCCTCCTAGGTGGCAACAGTAGCTGGAAAAGCTTCCGCTATTAACCATTGGCTAAGTCACTCACGATGGGACCCTTTGACGGGGCATCACATCCACGACTTGATGGTAACTGCTCTGTCGCCAGGGTCTGCCTGGGACAGCCTTCACACTGATTTTGGGTCCTTCTTCAAGGACCCTTAGATTTTCCTTGGGGATAATTTCCCAGACCTTTTCAATCCAAATAAGATCGTCTAAAGTTTTAACACCTCTCACATGAATTTCATCCAAAACGAAGATGTAAAACATGATGAAACTCGCCTAGACATACAAGGTTGACTTAAGGCATATCTTTCGAACGCCTTGGACGTTCTGCGTCGTTTGACCTCTAAACTTCACTAAACTTTAACAACTGACTAAAAATTATATTTAAATCAATTAATAACTTTAAAAAACCATGAAATATACATAAACACATAGAACCATATTTTAGATATTAAGGTGACTTAGTCGTCAAACGTCTTGGTCGTTCCTTGACGTTTGACTTCCAATAACCTCTAATACTTTAGCTACTGCCTATATACCATATATTATACATATTTAGGAACTTATAAAATCAATAACAACTTGTTTTTATCTAGTTAGCCTAAGTCATTTCCGAGGTCTTACAAGTGTCCACCCTAATTGACGACTTAGTATTTGCAAAAAAGAGTTTATATAAATTGCCCTGTTTCTTTACTTCAAAATGTCACTCGAGATGATTTGGTTGTGTTATATATGATTTGGTTGCATGCTTGTTATTTTTCTATTAATTATAGGACTCGGGTAATAAAGATTCAGTTTCTTGATTAACTTATTTTCGAAAGGGAAAGGGGAAATTCTATTCCTAGAGGGAAATTCATTTTGTGTCTAGAGGCATATAAAATTATTTATAAGATTTGTATTTACCATATTATTAGGGTTAAGGACGTTCAGTCTAGTACTCCTCCTTTTGAGTCAGCCTCGATAGTGAGAGAGTTTCTAAGCTTTATGTTGATGACTTTCCCGGCGTTCCTCCAGAACAGGAAATAGACTTAGCATTAATCTTATACAAGATATAAAACTCATATCTATTCCTCCTTATCAAATAGCCCGACCAAATTGAAAGAGTTAAAATCTCAACTCAAGGATTTATTTTAGACAAGGGTTTTATTCAACCTAACATATTTCCATGAGGTGCACTGTTACTATTTCTGTAAAACAAGGATCGGTCCCATAGAATATGCATTAATCAGCGATAGTTAAACAAGGTCACTATAAATAATAAATACTCTACTCCTAAAATTGATGATTTATTTGACCAACTTCAAAGGGAGAGTTTATTTCTCATAGATATACTTGGGCTATCACTAAATTAGGGTGGGCTATCACTACCTTAGGGTGAGGAATGTTTGTATTCCTAAAAAAACTTTTCGAACCAGGTATGGTCACATTGAATTCTTAGTAATGTTTTTTGGTCGAACGAATACTCCAACGGCTTTTATGGATCTTATGAATGGGGTGTTAAGGCAATAGATTTATTCGTTTGTGGTAGTATGTAGTGATGATATTTTGATATATTCATAGAGTGAGAGTGATCATATGAAACATTTGAAAATAGTATTGCAATATCTTAAAGATAAGAAAATGTATGCTTAGTTTAGCAAGTGCGAAGGTCAATTGATTTCGTTGGTCATATAGTGTAAAGCCTAGGAATAGAGGTTGATCCTAAGAAGATTGATGCGGTAAAGAATTGGCCTAAACGTCTTAGTCCCACGGATATACAAAGCTTTTTTTGGGTTTGGACAGTTATTATTAATGATTTTTTGAAGAATTCACATCTCTTGCTTCTCCGTTAACAACTTTGACTCAAAAGAAATCTAAATTTGAGTGGTCAGAGGCTTGTGAGAAGAGTTTCCATGAGTTGAAAAATAGACACAACACGACTCCAGTGTTAACCATAGATGAGGGTAATGATGGGCACGTAGTTTATTGTGATGCTTCTCAAGTGAGTTTGGGATGTATCTTTATGAAAATTGGCAAATTAATTGCTTATGATTCAAGGAAACTAAAGCTTCATGAAAAGAACTATCCGACCCACGACCTATAGTTGGCAGCGGTAGATTTTCCTTGAAAATTTTGAGGCACTACTTATATGAGGTCCATGTTGATATGTTCAGTGATAACTAAACTCTACAATATGTGTTTGGACAGAGAGATTTGAATCTCCGACAAATAAGGTGGCTAGAACTTTTAAAAGATCATGATATAAGTGCCCTCTACCACCTCGACAAAGCTAACATAGTTGTTGATGCCTTGAGTTTAATGTTTATGGGTAGTATGAATCATGTAAAAGATAAAAAAAGGATCTATTTCGCGATGTGCATAGGTCGTCCCATTTAGGTGTCCAATTGGTAGATTTCTCAACGTGTGCATTCACCATTGTTTGGAATCATTCGTGGTAGTTGATGTGAAGTCAAAAAGAACATCTTTATCCTATTTTAATGGAGTTGAAAGAATCGGTTCTCACCAAGTCTTTTGAGGATTTCTCCCAAATGGGATATGGGGTACTTAGGTACCAAGGTAGGTTGTGTGTTCCAGATGTTGATGGCTTTAGAGGGAAAATTATAGAGGAGACTCATGGTTTGCGATATTCTATTCATTCGAGATCCACTAAGATGTACCGTGACCTATGAGATGTCTATTAATGGAATGGAATGAAGAATGATATAGTGGTCATTGTGTCTAAATGTCCAAACTGTAAGCAAGTCAAAGCCTAACACCGTAAACTAAGAGGTTTGTTACAATATGTAGATCTTCCCACTTGGAAGTAGGAGGAGGTTAATTTGGAAATCGTAGGGGGTTGCCTCACACTCAAACACGACATGATTCTATTTGGTTCATTGTTGAGAGTATGACAAAATCAGCTTATTTCCTTCCTGTCAAGATTACATTCTCGACAGAGGTGCTAAATTATGCACCGAGGAAATAGTGAATTTACATGGGTCTTTTGTCAATTATATCAGATCGGGGTACTCAATTTACTTCACATTTTTGGAAAGCATTTCAAAAAGTGATCGGTACCAATGTTATACTTAGAATCTCTTTCCACCCTCAGATGGATGGTTAAGCATAAATCACTATTACACCTTAAAATATATGTTGAGGGCGTGTGTGATTGATTTCAAGGTGAATTGGGACGATTATCTTACATTTATTGAATTGCCTAAAACAATAGTTATCACTCAAGCATTCTCATGGCTCTGTTTGAAACAATTTATGGTACGAGGTGTAAATCTCTGGTGGGTTGGTTTGAAATGGGTGAGTTTTCTCTTATTGGCCCGGATCTAGATTATGATACCATAGAGAAAGTTTGACACACTAGATAGAGGTTTAAAACGGATCAAATAAGACAAATTTTGTATGCCACCAATAGAAGAAAAGATCTTAAATTCGAGGTATGTGATTGGGTCTACTTAAAAAACTCACCTATTAAGGGTGTTTTGAGGTTTGGCAAGAAGGTGAAACTTAGTCCTTTATATATGGGGTCATACCAAATCTTGACACGTGTGGGAAGGTTGTGTATGAACTAAACTTACCCAATGAGTTGGCTCTTGTTCACCTAGTGTTTCATATTTCAATGCTCAACAAGTGTATTGGTGACTCGGTATCCATCCTTCCCTTAGAGGGTTTAGTAGTTGATTAAAATCTCTCTTATGAAGAAGTTCCAATTGAGATTTTAGACCAGCAAGTTAAGACATTATGGAACAAAGAGGTAGTTTTTGCTAAACTCATATAGAGGAATCAAATACATGAGGTTGCTACTTTGGAGGCCGAGGCAGATATGAAATCCCGTTATCCTCATCTTTTTCTATCTACTCCTATTCAAGCTTGAGGTAAGTAGTTCCTCTTGAGTTTTAGCATTTCGGGGGTCATGTTTATTGTACGAGTTTCTCCATAATTTTCTTTATGATATTTTCATGTTCTTGTGACGAATCATGTTTAGTATAAATTTAGATTTTCATGATTTATATGCTTTTGATGTTGTTGAGCATTTTTGTATGATATTGCCAATTAAACTTCATGAGAATAATTTGTGAACATGATTTACTATATTTTGTGAGATGGAATATTCAGTCCATATTGTTAATTTAAGTATGCTTTCTATAGGGAAGGTAGTCCCTCTTATCAACATGAGAAATGATGAATTTTCTGCATATGGGGTTGATAGATGTAGTTCGTTCCCCTTTTTTTGCATTAACTATGTTGAGATATAGTTAAAGTTTTATATTATTTTGATATTTCATGCTTGTTGGGCTACTACTCTTGAGTCTTTGAATTCCGTAAGGTGTGTAAACTGTCATTCAAGGATGAATGTTCCAAGGGGAAAATTTATAGGTGAAACTTGCATCTGACGTACGAACCTTACAAGTTTATTTATAAATTGGAG
This sequence comes from Solanum lycopersicum, assembly GCF_036512215.1. Classification (NCBI taxonomy): domain Eukaryota; kingdom Viridiplantae; phylum Streptophyta; class Magnoliopsida; order Solanales; family Solanaceae; genus Solanum; species Solanum lycopersicum. Next base: position 16,415,725 of record NC_090800.1, read on the forward strand.
ATTTAAAAAGGTCCAAAAATATGTCTTACTTTAAGTTTAACGGAGGGTTCAAGGAAGATATATTAATTCTAGAGACGTTTTCGTAAATAGTATTTTTAAGTTAATTTAACAAGTGAGTATGTTTTGTATTATTTCTTAATAATTATATAAATTATTTAATATTTAAATACCCCCAAATAAATGACTTTCACAAATACCCACTTCTAAAAATCAAATCTTCTCTTCTCCAATATTTCTCACTTTATAGTTCATCCATTGAAGAACGCTAAGAAATTTAAGATGCGGGTTCAAGCTTGAATTTTTCACTACAATTCGTAGAAAAGATTCAACTAAAGGTATGGAAACCTTTATTCATTGAATATTTTCCTTCATGAAGCCATTCTACTTTAATTTTTGAAGCCGGGTTTAAGATTCAAAATTTGGATTTTCATTCTGGTCATGGGTTCTTTTTAAAAACGAATTCACTTTGTTATTTCATGCATTGTATCAATGGCTTGACGTTTTAATTGTGATTTTATATTAAAACTCCACATGAACCCATGAACTACACCATAACCCCAATTATATTTATTTCAAGGTAGTTATTGAAGTAATGTGATTACTATTGTGCATTGTGGTTATGTCAAATTTGTTATGAAACCTTGTTTATTCATGTTGATGATAGCATATCTCAAATGTGATTGTGAGACTTGATTCATGACCTTGAAAGTGGTAAAGTGTGAGGGATTCTTTATGGTTGTTGATAGTTATTGATGAACATGTGAACTCATTTAAAAAGTGAGATATTCTATGACTATTATGTGAATTGAGGTGTTCTTGGAAGAGTAATTTCTTCTATCCTTACTCATATTTATGTATGAATTCTCTGGGATGATGTTGATGTTGTTGTGTTGATTGAACAGCTAGTTCCCTTGAAAACACTAAGAATAATGAGGTGAAAGTTAATTACCCTAAAATGATGATTCTAAGGTGAAAGGTAGGTTTCAATTACATGAAACTATTGAATGACAGGGAAGTATTCCTGCACACATGTAGATAAAATTCCATACTAACTATGTATAATTGGGCAGAAATGCATAGTACCGGGTGGATATGGACAATAGCGAACAGGCCACTCCGCTAATGCAATAGGTTGAGTCATGTTAAGTAAACTCATGAGAGGGAAGCTTCTCCATTAATGCAATAGGTTGGGTTTGTATTAGCAATATCCCTATCTCATAACTATGTGCCAAACAAAGGACTTAGCTATTGTATCCAATTAGAAGCTAAATATAATTAGTTCTACCTTCGGCAAGCAAGAATGCCTTCTTTTGGTATGGGGTTATATGACATAAGATTCCATGTAAGCTCACATGGTTTATGTCAGTTAGGGCTAACATTACCTAATAATAATAAGATAATGATAATGGTACAAATTATCATCTGACCTCTTAATGGGTTTACTTTTTAGGGGTGAGGGTATGGGACTTCACTCTTACATTTCACAAGGACTTATTTAGATGTTCTAGATTTCTTTTCTTATGGTATGATGAGGTATGAATAGATTATTTTTGTGATGTTATATTATGTACTTTTGCAATTCCTCAATCAGGATTATGGAGTGAGGCAATCTTGACAATTATGGTAATAAATATGTGGTTTCAAGGAATGCTTAGTAAGGTTGATATTATGGGATGCTAACCATACACTGCGAAAGTATTCATAGATGTTTTTAATGTATCGATATTATTATATTATTGGTGTATTTTTACTATAGCTTGTCTTTTATGTTTTCAAATGCGCACTGGTCCCAAACTTTATAAATGCATACTTCAACTAAAATGTCACATTTAGCATGTTTAAATGTTATATTATATGTTTCCATACACGGTACATATTTTTTCTAACCCTTCTTTTATAATTACTATGAGTGAGGTTCAGGACGCTGAATTATTACTTCCTTTTTCAAAGTAAAGCTAGGGTCGACTATTCCCTTTGTTTTGGCTATTCCTACACTTCGAGGACCAGATTGTTATTTCAGTTCTACTTTTAGATCTACTTTATTTTCTTACGACTTTAATCGATTTAAAAGGGTTGAGTCCGTAATTTTGTACTTTTATGTTTTGATTATTTTAATGAGAAAATTCTAGTAATTCAAAACTAATTATTGATGATATTTGAATTATGACTTTTGTTTTAAAATTTCTAATTTTCCGCATTATTTCTTATAACATTATGTGTCACGACCCAAGCGATCCCCGAGATGCGGACACGAGACCTAGGACCACAACTGATCCCAAGCTAACCTTGATGGAATGATCACGACCATGCTAGAGATAATATAGTCCAGAACCTAAATAATAATTAAAATAAAAAGAGGGGAAAATAACCATATGTTATATTTGAGATATATGAAAACTGATGAGTTTAATACAAAGAACATATTAACTCAATCTTAAGCAGAAACTAACTATATCAGAAAATAGTCTCTAAGTTACTAGAAATGTCGGGATAGGCCCTAGCTAAATATGGCAAAACTGAAGCTAAAGGACTAAAAATAGTGGAAAAGAAACACATGACAGTTGTCCGTGGAGAATGAGGACTCACCACTGATTCTGCTAAACTAGAGATCAAGAATATATCTAAGCGTGATCTCATGTTGAGAATCTCAATCTACATCACGAGAAGATGTAGCACACATATTCGTCAGTACTTACATGGTACTAAGCATGTATGATAGTGTAAAGCTAAATTAATACATAATTAAAGAAGCACAAAAGCAAGTACACTATTCTGGACATTATATACTGAACGTTGAGATAACTGAATGCATTGACCAATTTATAACATGCTGGAATTCAATGCTAGATATACTGATAAATGGTCAATGCAATGGAATCTGACTGAACTGTGAGAGCTACTAATAATCGATAATAAAACCACATGAGCTAAATGGGGAGTCTGATGTAAACGCCACATCGAGAGGACCTAATATAACCTTCCAGAGGTATAAAGGCATGCTGGAATGATCACTAAATTGATGCCCACAGACAGGACTTCCAACCTACTTGGCTAGTAGCTCTGGGACTATTTGAGTATGCTGAACCCTAGTCCAAATGGTATTATGCTACTCCCAAAGAAATAAGTAGTTAAGTGATTATGGCTAAGTTTCTGTAAATACTTGATAAGTCAAACTGAACATGTAAAGTCATAATGCAACAATTTATCAGGTAATGTTGTATTAATAACTAATATATGTATAACTGAATATCTGACCTAGCATTTGTAATTCAAGAACTAAAAAGATACATATCTAGGGTTCTGAAATTTATTCTTTAAAATGAATATTAACTTAATAATCTGATTTGTATTATTCTAATATCTAAGAACCCAATAATTTTAACATTTTAGAAACCCAAAGTCTAGTCATGACATGAGAACCAAAAACTTGCTGAAAACTAGGGATCTAATGGATGAAAGGAACCCGTTAGTGAAATTCCACATACTTGGTTATGAAATCCACTAAGATACCTTTAGAATTTTGGGCTGGAACTGATAGAACCTTGCTCCGTTCTTGAAGTAGGGTACTTAACCTTTTTCTCCTCAATTGCTTCTAGTTTTCTAAGTTTCGATTAATGATTTCACTTATGTAAGTTTTAGTAATGTTTCTAAGCTTAAATTGACTACAATCTCATGATTTAGGGACGTATCTTAAAGGTTAATGGAACTGTAAAAATACCAAAACACCCCTGAAATAATTGTTTTCAGAGAAATCGACAACCTAGAATGACGGGTCATCGTTCAACCGACAGGACATCATTTGAGTCTGCTCAACGGACCTTCACTTAAATGGGCATAACTTTTTACTCGGAGGTCGAATTTTAGCAAACTTGGTGGCCTTGGAAAGAAGATTAAATTGTATATCATATTATAGGTCATAGGACACATAATTCAGTTTTTGCTAACATTTATGACAATTTGAAGTTGACCAAGCAGAAATTTCCCCCTTACTTACAGCTAACCTTCACCTCCAGTCAGACCTACAGCCCGTAGATCGAACGACAGCCCGTAATGGTCATCCTTAGTTTATGTCAAAGGTTGGGTAACAGGAGTCTTGATCCACGGACCGTTGTCTGAATTATCGACCATAGGTCTGTCCGTGGGTCAAGACTTAGCCAATTTTTCTTAGATGTGTTTGGGAGGGGCTATAGTGGTGAACCACAGACCAACGGTACAAGCCATATATCTGGCTATGGTCCCTATATGGTAACCGTAGATTGCACCTGCAATTTTTGAAAAATTGAAGTCTGGTAATTTTTTGGGATATGGGGTGTTACATTGTCTTCCCCTTGGTAACATTCGGCCTCGAATGATGACTAATCTAGCTGAAATAAAGGGAGAGAGCTTCAATTTTCCACACTAAATACTGATAACCGTGTTTTTGGCTTAATTGAGTTCCAAGAATATCAAAATTATGCTGAAATTTTGAAGATGAACTATTACCTCAAGCTGGAGTGGAATTCGAAGAAAAGAGGTAAGGATATTTGGCTTTCATGGATTTTTCTATTGCCCAAGTAGCTCCCTCTACATACTGACTCCTCCATAAAACCTTGAGTGAAGCGACTTCTTTATTCCTCAACCCTTTAACTTGACGATAAAGGATCTCAACTAGTACATCATAAGAAAGAGATGTTTCATAGCCACACTCTCTAAAGGCACTACAAATGTTGGATCACCCACAAACTTCTTCAAAAGTGAGATGTGTAAAATAAGATGCACAGCTGTTAATTCTGCTAGGAACTCTAACTCACATTCCACCTTTATAACCCTTTTAAATATCTTGTAAGGTACTACATATCTAGGACTGATCTTCCCTTTCATTCCAAATCTTAGCATGCCCTTCATATGTGACAGTTTTATGAAGACTGACCGGGCAAATTCTACATTTGTTCATGCAAGGTTCAAGGTAATCTCATCACACAAGGCATTGACAGTTAAATCAAAAAATAATATACACTTGAGCTAGTGTGCAATGGTCATTAAATAAGAATTGATTCAATAAATGGCTAATCAAAGTGAAATGAAAAGAGTTCACGTAGTATTGTCTATGCAACTACATATGTCTTTGTTGTAGCAGCACATTCATGTTTGTTCGATTGAGAGCACTATTCAAGTCAATTATATTGATCGAAAACGAGACTCAAATTTTGTACAAGAACAATCCCTTCCAACACAAAAGGTGGTGAATTTTTTAAAAAAGTAAATTTTTGAAAGGTTCAAAATTATTGTGAAATTAGGACCCGAAAGAATGTCGTAAGCTCAAACAACCGCGAAAGGAGTATAAAATAAATTAAAAATAGACAACCCTAATGTACACAAAATATATATATATTCATCACAACTAAAAAAAAAGGAAAACGTAGGCTTCACCAAACCTTAAACAAAAGCATATGTGCTCAAATTCAAAAAGGCATAATTCATAATTTGAAGAAAGATAAGTAAAAGCGGTGAACGAAAAGAGGATCCTCTCTATTCAGCTTCTTTATTTGACATGGCATCAATACCCGAATCATAATCTTTGAAGAAAACAATGGCTCCTGAAATGCTCCAATACTGAGGTTCATTATTTACAGTTGCCTCGGCATCATCCGCGATGTTAGCTGCTACCATTCTGTCAGTCTCATGTGGTGCAAAAATTGTCTATTGCATGGTATAATCTGCGACAAAACAAAGGGATGGCTAGATAAAGAGGAATCCTTCTTTTTTATCTCACTTTGTTGGTATATTTACTTTTTCTAGCAAGCTCTGCTTTCTGTTCTTCTCCTTTAAACTCATATGTACTTAAGTCCATAGTGGGTCATTTTTTCCCGCAACTTTTGGTCTAGTCATTTCTACATGGGATTCTTAATACCCAATTTGACAGAAATTAAAACACAAGATGGGGAGTGTCTAGTGTAGGATTGTGTCACCAAACCAGTTGGTGAGGTGTTTACCCATGTTATCCATGCCTGCTTAGAATTTTGTACATATAGTATCAGGGCGCAGACAAAAAGGGCAATTAATGACTCTTTCAACCGAACACTTAGTGGATCTTGTAAGTAAAAACATATCGACAAAAGTGAGTGATAAATCTATGCTGAACATATTAAGTATTCAAGAAAAATTGGGATTTTAGGTAAACAGCCAAGCAGTGTCGCTAGTTTTAGTGCAATACGCGGAATCGCTCGACGTACCATTGTTCTACCTTTTTCTTATGACTTCCGCCCCACAGCCCAGATGACAGACTTTTAACACATAATTCAATAAAGATCCACCAGAATGTTTAATTTTCCACCATGTCAAAATTTTATTCAAAACATAAAAAAATTAGAGTGGAGCAAATAATGCAAAGTTTGTTGCACCAACATCCATTACCCCTTTGAACCCATCAACTCAACAGAGATTTTACACTACGGATTATTATTCCAAATAGTACAAAATTTTATATAATAACAGGGGAGCTTGATAACCAACCTTTAAGTTGAATTAGATTGGCGAGCAAGGTGGCAATGCATTCTGAATTCGAGCATAATTCGGCAATTAAAATACTTAAGCAATACAAGAAATATAACTATTAGAGTGCAATTGTGAGTTTGTGCAAAAGGGACAAAATAAAAGAAAGGACATAACACATATTATTAAACATGTTGTCTATGATCATCCAATTTCTTTCCGTTTGGCGATGTTAGTCGTTTCTCTCAATAACTCGAAATGCCCCAAGTATCTAATTCATCACCAAATGTAACAGAATTTCCATCCCTTATGGAGGTCGCATAAGTGGTCATTGTAGAGACTGCCAATTTGGTTGGCATTTTTCCAACAACACTTTCACTACATAGAATTTTATAGACACAGCCTTTTAGGTATATTCAGTCAAACGGCGTGAGCAGTCGAGTAGAGTGAACCTGTCAGCATTCCGCCAAAAGAACTTGTTGCCCATCACTTTCCATCTTTTAGTGCACTCTCTTTCCTAAACATGGACAAACAACACACACTTATTTTATTAAGGTAATACAAACCAAGTAAATGGTTTTGGTTTGTCTCCCAAACTACACGTTTGTTAACATCGTGTCACAACATAAATTGACCTGCAGACCTCACTCTTAGGGTGCAAACCCCTTTGATGTCTCGTATTGAGATTAAAAAGATATGACCCATTTGGTTCTCTAACTCCTTGATCTAAAATGAATGATAGATGATGGTATGGCTAAGGGTGGATATATCTTTTTTCATGCCTTTCAGCATCCTGTTCCACCCTTCAACTTTGTCTAGCATACGCGAGAGCATATCTTCAGACCTACCACCTTCAAACCTACCTCCTTCAGAATCTTTGGTCTTTTGTCGTTCATGGTGAGATACATATATACCCTTCTCCCCATCCTTAAAATTACAATTCGATACCTCCATTAATGATCTTGATATTTTCGTCCTTCTTCAACAGAACAACCTTGGTATACCCTACCTCAGGTAGTTTAAGTAATAACCATCGTCTTGGTTTGTTAGAAAGTTGACCAACTCACTATAAAGTTCTCAAACTTGATCTCATCAGGTTTTGTTTTCCCAATTACCATGACATTGACATCACGTGTCTGCCCCCATAAAATTCTTAGAAAGAATATCATGTTGTGTTATTATATTATCCACATTTTGTTCCCTCTTACTTTGCTTTTTGATTTCCTTCTTAGATAGTTTAAAGGGGATAGGGAAAAAATAGTCCTGGTGAGTGTACCATGCTCTATTGATGGCTCTCATTACATCTAAAAGTTGGGTTCCCACAACGTACAGCTGCCGCATGAAACCTTTGAGTGAGAATTGGTCAGCAACCCCTTTGTTGACTTAGTCTAAACTCATGCTAATGTATTGAAGGAGAATTTTATCAAGAAGACCATGTGTTGGGAATTATAGAACCAGGTAAACCAGAGCCACGTTTCACGCAGAGCATCTCCATTCAAGCATGTGAAGCTTTGGATGCAGTACTGGACGGTCATCATCTTTGAAGGAGGGAAGAAACACATATAAAGCAGTAACCAATTCTTCCCACAAGGTGATTAAAATGCATGGAAACATTGTAACACCTTTAGAATCCAAGACATGTTGTAAAGTCTAACATAGGTGTCATAAGGATTAAGTACTATTTTTAAGTCGAATTTAATGAATATAGGTCATTTACAAATTTTAAGAACCAAAACGTCCAAGAATCTACATGATGTTTGAGATGTTGGTTCAAAAGGTTGTTAGTGTGCCTTAGCCTATTTAACTAACTTTTAGGAGTCGACAATATACAAAAATTGGTGTATGGGTATCTAATAGGTTTTTGAGTTGTTTCATGGTTGAAACGTTTGGGTACGACTCCCCAAGGACAAATGAAGGGACCTTGAGGAGGACCCTTGTGTTTGAAATATACAACCTGGACAGTGGGCATCGACGTGAACACCTACGGTCTGTGTGTGCATTGACTGGGCATTGATGCCACCATTGTCCTAGACTTATGCAATTTGAGTAAGGCCTCAACCTGAACAATCTCTGAACTCATCGATGGAGTGCAGGGCGGAGGGGTGAGGGACCGTCGACTCAAAGACGGCCTGTAGTTCGGGGTCTAGTCTTTGAGAGTGAAATTTCCTGCACAACTTAAGTTAGTTTCATTTAATTTATTAGGGAGTTAGGTTATTAATTAATGGTTTAAGGGATTTTAATTAAGTTGATTAAGTCCAAATATAAATACCCAAAACTGTCATTAATCTAAAGACAACTGACAAATAAATTCTCTTCCTTCTCTCTTCTTAATCTCTCTACTTAAACTCACCATTGAACCATTTGGACGGATGTAAAGTTACTAATTCACCATCAAATTGTTTTCAAACATTAAGGTATGAGATCTAATTCACATTTGAGACTCTTTCCTCAAATTGTTCCTTCAAAATGGATTTCAAAAGTTGAGTTTCCTTATGGGTTTCATCCAATAACGAAATTGAAGTTATGAATTTTGTTATTGATGATTTCTTTAGGTTATATTGAATATATTAACATGTAATTTAACTTGTTTATTGTAATTTTTGATGGTATGGTCTAAATTGAAGAACACGATCCTCAATTCCTAACTCTAGGTTGTGATCTTGACCTATATTGTATTGTGATCATTCAATTGACTTGGTTATTTATTAGATCACTATCATATGGTTTTATTAGAATTAAATTAAGATGAAATATAGACCTATGATGCTGGTTCTTGATATGTGATTTAGGTTATGAATTATAATGTGAAACGTGTGTATCTTGTCTTAAGTTGTGATCTAGTGTTGAATTTTGTTATAGAGATGCAATTGTCCTTGTTATATTATTGGTTATCTTTATGTGATGATGTTACTCCCCAAGTTGGGTTGAGTTATGGGTAGATGGTAAGACGTTGACGATTGACGATGAGGAAGACTTGGTAAGTCTTAGAATCTCTATCTTTAATTCCAATTATCATTAATTGTTGTTAAGTCGTGATATCACATTGAAGTATGTCTTATATTAGGATTATAGGGTGGTATGATGTTGAATTTAAATGTCTTGACTCTGTTGTGAGGTTGATTAAGGTTTCTTTGATACAAGTATGGTGAAAATTATCAATGTGCCTTGATATGCTATGAAATGTGAATGTGTTAACCTCACTTATATGAATTGTGATTAAAGGACTATACTCATACAATTATTATTGAGCTATTTATGATGATGATTATACAAGGTGTAAGCCCTATGACCTAAACTAAGCTATGATTGATAATTAAAGGCTTAAAGACATTTCAAAAAGGACTCTAGCTTAGCACCAAGTGAACTAGATAGAGGAGTGTCCTTTCCCACATATGGAAGGTAGGAACAATAAATTATTCTTTAGATCGGAGACTATAATGCATGGTGCATAAAGAGGGTCTCAACTAATCTCCTATTTCTTGAACTATGTTTCCCTAATAGGGAATACTAGCTAGTGGATCCACGTAGTTGGTATGTTTCATGTTTTTGTACTACCTTGGCAAGTAGTCTGCCTTTTTTCGGTGTAGGATTTCATGATGCCGGATTCCACATGAGCTCATGTTATCTATGTCAGTTAGGGCAAGATGTTCCCAAAAGGTTAAACAAATTAAAGGACTTGAACTCTAACTTAGATAACCTAAGTGTAGGTAGGGGTATGGGACTCTACCTAAGCCTTGCACTAGTTAGCCTTGAGGGGTGTTTTAGGAGGAGGTTCTTATATATGTTTATGTTATGATAATATATGATGTATATATGATGACCATGGCACATTGTAGATACTATATATGATAATATTGGTCTGAAATTCATAGACAATAATATTTATAATCTTGAACCTTCTTTATCAATATGATGCCTTGAACAAAGAAGGTTTGCCAAAATAGTATCAATGATTTGAAAGTGGTGATAATAAATGATAATTTAATGGTATAATTAGATCAGAGCATCACGTTCTGACACAGTATAATTGAATCAGAGTGTCACGTGCTGACATGGTATTTTTGGATCGGAGTGTCACGTTACGACATAATATAATTGTATCAGAGTATCACGTTCCCACATAATAGTATTAAAATAAAAACATATTGAATTGACTGAATGAACTCAATATCAAAGAACTCAATTCCCCTAATGGTTTAGTTGGAGGCATGAGACCTCATGGATGATCTTGATATTTTTGACTTATTACATACTTACTTTAGTGTTGTTGACACTGGTTTATGTTGTTAGTTGCTTATCACATGTTAAGTGTTATAGTTGAGTTCATACTATTATTAATTGTATATTAGTTTCTATTTTGGGTTGGTCAATGATACCTACTTTGTACATGTTGCCTCGTACTAAGCCCTGCTTGTGTTTTTCATTGTTTTCCTTTTATAGAGTGTAGCGGTTTACTAGTGACTTTGACTTTCCCTCGACTCTAGTTACACTCCAACATAACAGGTTCTAGGGTGAGCTATTCATTCAAGAGCATGTTGGATTCTTTTGGTCATAGCATGATGTCCATAGTTTTCGGAAGTAACTATTTTATTCATTTAGTTTGGTGTCTTTAATAATCTTACACTTAGTATTTGAAGATTAGATGGCCTTGATGTTATGACTTTCAGATTTTGGGAAATGATATTTAATAAGATTTTAAGCTTCCACATTATGATTGTATTTTGGAAGTTGGGGTTTAACTTGTTGGTTCTCCCACCTATAATACTAAGTGTGGGTGCCACTCATGACTCAATTTAGGTCGTGACACCATCTTCCAAAAAAGTGAAAGTAGTAAGCAAAAGAAATATTTAGTCTCTGTCGTGACTTGTGAGTGTTGTCTGCTGCACTTTCTCCAAAACATAATGCCCCTTTCATCAAAAAAAAAATTTCACAATAATCTTTCACAGATTCTACAAAAAAAATATTGACAACAATGATCCAAGAAATACGTACCATTTTTCTACGTCGCCGAACAATGATGTTCTAAGCCTCTGAGGCGAGAAGATTGAACCCTTGAAGATAAGAAGACCAGAAGGTGGTCGACGCTTCTTAGTTGAAGTCTTGAAAACGAGAAAACTGAAGGAAGTTTTGAACGTTTGGGGCTTTAGGAGTTAGGGTTTACACTTTACTATTACATTAAGTGATTTTAATATTTAGTTGTTGCCTTAGTGCTGAATGTTGTCAATTTATTTTTAAAATGTAAATATTTTGAGTCAAATTCAAAATTTGTAAACATTATAAATTAAATAATATAATTTAAATATTTTTAAATTTATCAAATAAAACTTTGATTCTTCAGTGCACCATAGTTTGGGACCCTTGCACCGAACTCTGAACCAAAAAAATGATGTTCTAAAAAAATTATACCGAACCGAAACACTGAAGAACCGACACCGAAAAACTAATATTTTTTTGTTCTGTTCGGTTTTTTGATATTTATGCCCACCCCCAAGTGTGAGGATAAGTGCCCTGTTTTTTTTTTTGAGTTTAGTAAGGAGTACGATTGAAGTTTAGGGGAAAAATATTGTAAGATCGACAGATATGCGATCCATGATAAACGAGGATACATGAATTCATAAAGAACTTTGAGACAGAAGCTAATGTTGATAGATAAGGGATCGAGATATTCAGTTGAATATACTATTTAAATTTTTTTATCGTAAATCGACATTCCCGGTGATATATTTTTTCATGGTATGAATTTGAAAGGTGTGGAATGGTCACTTCTATCAAGTATTGAGAATTTGAAAGGACTTACACTTGGGTTGAGTCATAAATTTTAATACTCTTTATTGCTAAAGTACCTTAGAAAGGTTGTCATTTTAAAACAGCTAGTTTAAAAGTAAGGTCAATAGTAAGAGTGGTTGTGATGGTTGTTAGTATTAAGAGTGTTGGCTTCATTAGGAGGATGTGAAAAGTAGGTTGAGTCAAGTGAATTAAAATGGCTGGTATCGACTCTTCAAAGGGAAGATTTTTGTGTTATTCGATAAATTCTTACATGACCATCTATTTCATTTTTTTGTACATGGTTGTGAGTGTGATACACTAGCTATGCTTACGGGTGTTTTCATTTTATGGATGAATCTCTAGTTGTGGATCATATGTACGAATCTTGCGCTGTTCTCTTTGTTGAGTGCGATGAGTTGTGAAGATGTGGTTATTTTAGATGATTATATGGTGTTGTCTTGGTTTTTTAAATCATTTAAGTGGTTTGACATGTACCACTTTGCTTATGAGAATTTATAGAAGAGTTATGTTGCATAATTATAGTTGTCCGACAATCTTGTATGCATCTTGTTCTTGAGGTCATGTATCGATTATGTGTAGTTGAATGTAGGAATCATTTAATCCAATTCTAATATTCTTAAAGAGGTAATATAAAATTACTAAATCTAACTTTTTGATAGTGTTGTTTTATGGTTTGTCTGTTTGGACGGTTTGTATGTTTGGACATATCTCTCATGGAGTATATGATGTCTAAAGTTTAAAATCATTATAACTAAAGTTCATGAGATTTTATGTTGTGGGATGGAGATCTTGTTAAGAACTATGATTGTTTGAGTATTTGTTCAGGTTTACTTCTAATTATAGCGAGTATTGATTTAAAATTTAATCATGGTTATGTGAGAAAGGATTCATCTGATGTTGTGTCAAAGTCCTTGATAACATGTTGAAGACATGTGAGTGATCAAACTTGGGGGTTTTTGAGGATCACTTTTGTTGTTAATTAAGTTTACAGACAACTATAATTATATCTCGAGTGTTAAGATGACTTCATTGATGCTTTGCAAGGGAGTATGTGTAGGTATTCAAGTGGTTTGTTTGAAATTGGAGATGTGAAACCCTTAAGGGTAATGAGATTTGGTCAGAATGACATTCGAGACAAGTATCCCCAGTAATTAGATGATTCAAATACTACTATACCCTTACTTTAGCTAGTCTTCTCCTAGTTTATCACTCGGGGACGAGTAATGGGTAAATTAGTATCGATTGTAACGACCTGATTCTGTCATTAGGGAAAAAACAATGAAGAAAGAATTGGGGCCAGAAAACTCTTTTTTAGTAACATGAAACTTCCCAACCTAGTCTACATTTGGATAAAATCGGAGTCATTATCTGATAATGAATGAGAGATCTAACTATGAATTTGATTACATGAGTGGATAAATAATACGATAACGAACCCATACGACTTTACATAATTGAATTCAGGCATGTAGAACTCTCAAAATAATCTTAGCATGAATTGTAACATTCTGTCTTTGAGTAGGACCACAGCGGGATTAGGTCCGCTAAAGCAGGATGGGTACATCACCTTTTTAACACTTTTTTTTTTTTAGGGATAAGAAGATGACTTAGATGAGTTCTTTCATCATTTTGAGGCTAATGTAAGATTTTAACTCCCTGAACCCGTATTTCGATCCGTAGAACCTATTTTCTTAGGTTGTTGTCACTAGGGAAGAGTTTTGTCTTAAAATTATGGTGGAGTATCCCTAATTTAAGTATTATGATCTTTGGTTTCGTCTAAGGTTATTGGGTTTTCATAATTCAAATAATTAGACCTTTGATTGTTTATTTGTGCGTATATTAATTGTTGTAGACCTAGAACAAGCTGAAAAAAATATCAAATAGAAAGATTTAAGTGCCTTAGGGGATTCAATCTTTGATTCGCAGTAGGTGATGGTTGTGATTTCATGTTGGTGTGATATATGTTTGTAATTGCATCATTATAATGCATGTATGTATGCGAATGTTGCATTATTAATCACCCTAACTGTAAATGAGGATAATTGAATAAATGTATGTCATGAATCACATCTTATTGTATGATCTTGATGATGTACTTGTGTTTGTGATTGTGGTATGTGAATGCGATCCGATTTCCACGTTTCGACATAACTAACTTAGATCAGATTGCTACGTTCCAACCTAACTAACTTAGATCAAATTGCTACATTCCGACATAACATTGGATTGGATATCCACGTTTGACATAAGAATTGGATCGGATTGCCACATTCCAGCATAATATGATATCAAATTTTCACGTTTCGACATGCTAACTTTTAGGGTTTGGGTTCCATGAGAGAAACATTGACTTTTTATATATTGGCTTCTTGTTATGAACCTGGACTATAATTTATGACTTCTTAAATAGTTCTACTCAGTGTGAGTGGGGGAATGAGGACTCATTTATGCATTATACAAGTTGACTTAAAGACTGGTTGTGGTTTTATTCTCTTATAGGATGAAGATTGTCTTAATAAATATTTATTAAATATTCAGTATGTTACATGGTTATATTATTGTAATTACTTATATATGTTTCACTTAGTGGGATAGCTTCGTTATCCTACTAGTACACGGTGGTGTGTACTGATACTACACTTGCTCTTATTTTTGTTGAGTATAGGACATCTTCTAGCTGCTATTGACATACATCATTTAGAAGAACATTGATCGTTTGAATCCAAGGGTAATCTAGTTCTTACGGGCTGCGTTGAGTTCTCGTTTTTGTTAAGTCCACTCTTTTCGGGCATAGACTATTTGTTGGAGGTATTGTTAAGTTTCAAGGTTGTACCCCTTATTCTTAGACTAGTTGTTGAAAGAGTTTTGGTATAATGACTTTTAGGTTTTAAGTATTTAATTTTGCATTTGTTTAGTTAATTAACTTAATTCATGATATGCTCAAATTTACTTCTCGAAAAGAAGTATAAGCGTCGTCTCAATTAAAGAACTCAACTATGAGGTTGGGGTAGATCCCACGAGGAAAATGATTTAGACTTAACTTTAACATATTATTACTTCTATTCAGTCAAGTTCTTTCCGAAAATGTAACAAACAGGGGGGTTTTAAGCAATAAATGTAATTATCTATTTCTAAATAAGCAAGTGACATGTCTAAAGATTTTATTTTTATCAAGTAATGAGAGTAACTAGAGCTTAAGTTTTCCCCACAGGTTCATAACGCGGTATATCTAGCTATAACAATCCTTTCCTAGTATCTTACATGCACAGTGGTAAGTTATGTATCCCTCATTCCTTGGTCCAGCAACTACGGAATTTCACTCTGCACCTTGGTCCAGCTACGTGTGTGTCTTTACTAAACCTTACCTTTAACTCATATTAAGCATCATAATTGATGTATGACTTAGTTGTTACTTCGCACCAATCGATACTACACTATTAGATAGTGTTTACTAAATCTATGTTGATATTTCTTTTCTTATGATCTACCATCTTGGTCCGGCATGTAGCAACAAGGTGAGTTCTAACGCGTGAATTCGTTAGAAAGATTTCTAAACATAAAAATTATAAATACATGCAAGACACTATTCTAGAATTATTATTTTATCTAGTTTTGACCTTGTTAATTACCCATGGTTCCCACAACCCTAGTTATGGATTTAGTTACCCATGTTAATAATCACACAATTCATATTAGTTTGATAAGAATTTATGCACTTACTTTGATGAGATTGAAGAAAACTCAAAAAATTACTTGAATTGATCAATAAGCTTGCAATAAACGATTTATGGAAAATAGAATAATTTTCCAAAATCACAAGTTCGCAACTAGAACAATAAAATCTGAAAAATACTCTAACCCCAAAAATAAGGTTTTTACAAGTATTTATAATAATAGACTCCTAACAAAAGAGGGAAATCTATTTAAGGAAAATCTGCCCAAAAACAGCTTCTGAGTCGATGACCTGAATGACGGACCGTCGAGGCCACTACGGACCATCATGGTCCTCTGTCGTTCCACACTTAGCTTCTTTTCAAGATGGGTACTTGGGCTTCTTTTCAAGATGGGTACACACACATTCTGTAGCCCCCACACTTAAGCAGAATTCCCCAATCTTCATTCAACATTTTTTTCTTCATACGACGGTATCCACCTATGGACCGTCGAGGGGTCGATGGCTCCGTAGGTAGTCACTTCTCCAGTTTCAGCATAATTCTCCACGTTTTAATTCTGGATAGATTTTCTACAAACAAATTTAAAAATACATTAAAACTAATACAAAAAGGCTTTATACACACACTAAACATAAGGAAAAAGCATTGAAACTATCTTGAAACCACGGTAGATTAACACCCTCAACTTAAATTCATTGTTTCTCCTCAAGCGACGCACTATGACTCACCACAAAATCTTTGTACAAGAGTATCCTTATGTTAGCTTTCTGAATCATTTGTCTATCAATCCCGATTATTTTCATTATGTTTATTGCATGTTATCACTATTAGGTTAGCTAATGCGGATCAGGCCATGACACAGACTAACCACACACCAACACATATGCTTATTGATCTCTCACCAAGGTACCAATTTTCCGATATTGCAACTAGTGTCCTCTCTTCAAAACAAGATCCTCAGTTTTCACACAGTGTATTCAGTATTAGTATAAGGACTTTTTTTCAACACTCACTCTCAGAAAAACTTCACACCTCGTTTATAACAATTGACATAGGCTTGCCCTTATTTTCACTATTTTAAGTTCACCATAATAGACTCTTCCGATCACGATAGGACTTTCTTAGCTTATAGCTTAGGCTTGGGGTCAGGTAGAGTACATTTAGATGTATTTTAGTGACTCATTACCCTCCTCGACATAATGGTTAACTGTCATATCTTTTCATGATTTTATTCTGCCCTATTTCTTAATTTTCTTGTATTGTTTCACCTTGCTATTCCCACTTCTTTCTTCTTTTGTATAAGTGACTATTTTCTTTTATTGCTTGTATTTTAACATTTTCAAATATTTTTTTTCTTTCAACTTTTCTTGAGTCACTTTTTTTGTTCTTTCTCTCTTTTAGTTCTTTCAACCCACTTTCCGGAGCATTTCTCATAATATCCACCTTTAACGCATGGCTTTGGCATGAGTCAAGGTACACAATACCCAAAGTTGGGTCAGGGCCATGACAAGGTTGTTTTTTCAGTAGCCACCCTCAACTTATGCTTTTGGCATAAGTGGAGGTGCATATGTCCAAACAAGGACCATGGCCCACACATTATTCCCAAAAAAGATCAGTTGGTGTGAAAAAGAAATGTCTATTTTAAGCTCAAATTATTTGGATCAAGAAGGGATTAATTTCATTTGGTTTTCCATTAATTAGGATAAAGATTGGCTATATTGAATAAGGGTCTATGATCTTTTCCTAATTGTCTATTACGGCTTACATTTAGCAGGACTAACCTGGAAAGTTCTAGCTCAGTTCCAATGGTGGAATATTAAAATTTTCCTCACACTCACTTGACATCTCATTACTATACAAAATTATCAAAAACCTAGTTTGAGTTTTAGATTTAGGGTCATGCAGTGGTGTATCTATATGTCATGCTTAGAGCAAGACATTTATCAGTTACTGCGCCTAGTTATGCATTATTTTCATTAAATCAGGATATCATTTTGTTTAGCCATCATGCTTCAGAGTCCATTTGTATACTATGTACTAAATAACCAATATGACGATTCAACAATAAAGTAACCAGTCTCTTGGGAAAAAAGAACACAGGCAAGAAAACCACAAGAAAGGATCCTGAGTTGGGCTACTCAGACTTCACCCTAGCACTCACTTTCGATTTACCCCTCCCCCAAAAAAACATGCAATTGTCCCCAATGCATAAAAGTATATAAGACAGAGTGGTAGGTGAAGCAAACCTGAGGCACAAAATGTCGCTGATAAATAAGTTTGAGGGTCTGGTTTTTCGAAATGCACTCCCTCAAAAGTAGGGACACCATCAGTAGTGTCCTTATCAATGTCTGCACCATCAGTAGTGCTCCTTTCATCCTCCGCAAATATGGAACTAGAAGCCCCAGCAGCAATCTCGATAACCCTCAATTGGCGAGCCTCTTCATCAATAAGCGAGGCTCTCCTCACAGCCTCTAACTCACGGCACTCCTTATTATGAGCCCGGGACACATCCTCATCTCTATTTTGGTACCTCTTGGCACGCTCTCGTGGTAGAGGTGGTGGCACATCAGTAATGGAAAATGGGGCATCCATCACTGTGTCCTCAGCAGGCTCTGCAGAAGGGGCCTCAGACTTAAGCACATGAGCCTTTAGTATAGTGTCCAAATCGGCTCTCAGACTCTCCACAACAGCCTGGAGATTCATCACATCCGCTGTAAAGGTTGGCCGAGCGAGAAACCAGCATCTCAAATGCGTCCAAATGCTGGTGGACCTCCATGATCTTCCGCTAAGTGTGCTGGGATATCTTTCTCTCTATACGTTCTTCTACCTTAGCAATGAATCTCTGCATCCAAGGCTGGATGTGGTGCAGAAGTTTGGCCATCTGAGCCTCTAATTTCTGGACCCTATCAAGTGGGACTAGTTTAGCAGATGGGATAGAGCGGGAGGATATCGGAGCGGTGCTACCATCCGAGATATACTCGACCGAAGTGGTGTCAGTAGGCTCAGATGTAGCTGGATTAGTCCCTTGGGCCTACTCTACCGTGCCTGCTAGGTTCTCACCTAGCGGTGCAACTCTATATGGGGCCCTCTATTGGGAGCCAACTCATTGAACTCATCCCGAATGAGACCGATATCAACCTAGCCAAGAGGGGTCTTGATCACATCAATGTGCCACACGGGAACTCCTGTAGACCTACACAATGCAAAAATCATGCACAGGAATGGGTAAGTAGTGGTGCCCTTAAATTCCCTCTAGTGCATCACCGCCTGTAATAGCCTTGAGAAGTCCATCTCGAACCCCGCAATAGTAAAACCCATTAGCACAGCACAATCCCAGGTGAAAGGCAGTCTCGGACCAATAGCCATAGGAACTTGGCTGTGAAGGTGAGTTTGGACTTCTTGATACTCCCCTTTGGATGCCGTACCCAATCGGCAGCCACACCATCTACGGAGAGGTATTGTGCGATCCACCGCTTGGTGGTATCTCTCACCTCTATCTCACATTAGAACCGACCATCTTTGATCAATTTCCACCGATAGTCACACTCGGCGGTGAGAGGAGTCTGTGTGACATCAACATTTGCGCCATAAAAAAATCTGCGAATGGACTGCAAGAAAATGTCAACCTGCTTGCCGCAAACTCGAACGTACTCCAACGGTGAATTGTTTGTGGGGGCTACCCGCCTGTCCAGCTGAGATAGGAGAGTCACCGCATAAGAGGCGTAGAACTCTCAGACCATCTTATCGTTATAGCGGCCTACATCTCGAGTCGCCACTCCAGCCGATGTCGGGTGAATAACTCATGAATGGTTGGCATTGTGGGAAGACTCCCCGTGAGAACCCGCCACTCAAGTGTCAGGGTCTGAGTCATGACGCCCATGTCATTGGGAATCTTGGCATCAATGTAGATTTTTTATTTCCCCTCAATACACCACCGGTTGGGCTGATCAACAACCGGAGCAGGGACACATGTCTGGGTTGCTGGAGTAGAATCACCACTAGTAGCTTCATGAGACGAGGAAGAAGTAGAAGCCTCCTCCGATCCGAAAGCATCCAAAGATCCGGAAGCTTCCTCCAAACCGAATGCCACAAAAGAGTCAGAAGCTCATTCGGATTGTGAAGCCGAACCTGAACGTGTGTCGGTCAGTATGCGTTCCTCATCAAACTGGGAGGTAGTGACTATGTCGGGCACCACCCTTGTGAGTGTGTCTGTACTGGGGCAAGAAGCATGGGTGTGAGTGAGGGTGTCTGGTGGCAAGTACTGTAGGTCATGATCATCATCTGATCCTTTGATAAGCCAATTCGACGGGGCTACTGACTTAAAACTCCTTTATGAGTAGACACGGTCGAGTTTAGATAACATTTGTACCTACAGAGATAAGTATTTAGTACTAGTGGAAGCACCAAAACATAGAAAAGGAATGATAGTGCAGAAGTATAGAGTGCAGGACGGACTAATTGACAGTCCGTCGGATGCACGACGGTCCGTCATAGGGGTCAATCAAGAAACACTTGGAAACAATTTTTAAAAAATCAGAAACAAAGGCAATGACAGTGTCGACGACTGTGCGGGATGGACCGTCGAAGAAACGACGGTGCGTCATAAGGGTCCATCGAGTGACACATAGAAAAAATTATAAGGACGTCAAAAACAAAGGTTCAGACACCGTCGACAGTTGTGTATGACGGACTGTCAAAGGGACGACGATCCTTCATAAGGGTTCGGCAATGGATACTTACACTAACTTGGGATTTGGGGTTGACGGACCCAAACGACAGTCTGTCGCGGGACCGACGGTCCATCAACGCGATCTCGTACTAACCTTCAGGGAACACAGTTTTGCAGTCAAAATTTGATACCTGATCAAACTAATTTGAAATACTCTTAGAAGCCTAAGTTTACTAAACATTTACCCAGCATCCCATCATACGTAGGGCATGAATTTTCCTAGTTTAAGCATGCATTTTCGACTGCCTATCAAAACCTAGGTCAGGAACACAACCATGCAAACACACACTATTTTTTTAACAATACACCCCCATTCCTTTGAATTTCAGTGTTCTAAGGGACTTAGGACATTTTTCTGGAAGATTTAGCATGCAACATGGTCCAAAATTAAGTAACTAAACAGTTAGACATCGTAGTAATCAGAAATATTAATGAAAGTTAATCTTAGCGGATCAGAACAACATACCTGACAACTGTAGTAGAGGAATAACAGTTTAAACTTGAGTAGTTGAATAGTAGCAACACCAACCTTGAACACCGACGGGCAAGGAGACTGAAGAAGATGGAATATTTGGGGAGAGAATGGATTTTTTGGAAGTGGGGGAGCTGTGGGAATCTGAGGATTGAAAGGGAGTAAATAGGTGAGGAAGTGGGGGAAAATGAGAAGAAATAGGGAGGGAAACGGTTATGGGGTTATGTGAAGATGTGGGGTAAATGAAAAGCTTAAAAGCTTTTAATATGTAGCCGGACAAGTCGGGTTGGGTTGGTGGGTGAGGGATCGATGATTCCCTATCGACGTACTATAAGCCAATCAATGGTCCGTCATGGGGGCTTGTCGACAGTGCCCTAACTTAGAAAAATTTAAAGAACTTACCCGGGCACGACGGATCCTACCAACAGTCCATCGAAGGGACAACGGTCCGTCAATGGGTGCACTAGAGCAATTTTCTACAAATTTCTTATGATTTGGTCCCTGCACATGTAACACTCATTAAGCTATTTTTGTGTTTTCTGGATACTTTTTGGACAAGGACCCTACTCTACGCTCTAGCCAACACTTCTAAAGAAAAATAAAGGAACATCCAGACGTGACATAAGTAATAATAGCAAAAATAATACACCTATGCCTAGAAAATCATGAAAAACATATAGTTGGATAGAGGATACATATTGGGTTGCCTCTCAATCAGCATTTGATTTAACGTCGCGGCACGATGGAGGACTCTTGATTACTCAGACTTCATAAAGATGGTATGCCTCCATCACTTCCTTCGTTGTTTCAGCATGCCCTAGATAGTTTTCGATTTGCTTCTCCATCACTTCCTTTGCTGTTTCAGCATGCCCTAGATAGTTTTCGATTTGCTTCACCTTGAACCTCACACCCTCCTTGTTCTCCAACTCAACCGCACCATAAGGGAATAGTTGGGTGATCAAATAAAGACAATTCCATTTGGACTTGAGTTTGCCCGGAAACAAGCACAACCTAGAATTGAACAAAAGCACCAAATCTCCAACCAATAAATTGCTCTTTTCAATATTTTTGTCATGTTACTTCTTCATATTTTCTTTGTAGATGGCTGAACTTTCATATTTCTTCAAGCGAAATTCATCAAGCTCATTCAACCCGTTTAACCTCTGTTCCGCAGCCTCATGCCAATCCATTTTCAACTTTTTCATTGCTCCATAGCCTTATGATCTATTTCAACCGGTAAGTGACAAGTCTTCCCATATACAAGTTGGTATGTGGACATACCAATAAGAGTCTTGATGTTGTCTGTAGGCCCAAAGAGTATCATCAAGCCTCCTTGACAATCCGTTCTACTAGCATTCACCATTTTTTTCAAAATCTGCTTAATCTCCCTGTTTGACACCTCAACTTGCCCACTAGTTTTAGGATGGTAAGGAGTGGCCACATTATGGAGAACCCCATATTTTTCAATAATACCTTAAACAACTTGTTACAAAAGTGGGATCCCCCATCACTAATAATAGCCCTTGAGGTGCCAAATCTAGAAAATATGTTCTTTTTCAAGAATGTAGTGACACTCTTCCCTTCATTATTCGCACGTGCGGTAGGTTCTACCCATTTTGACACATAATCGACTGCCACAAGAATGTACTTTATCCCATGAGAACTCACAAAAGGGCCCATGAAGTCAATGCCCCACACATCAAATAATTCAATCACAAGAATGGGATTAAAAGGGAGATCCTGCTTTCTCTAAATTCTACCATCTCTTTGGCATCTATCACATGCCTTGGAGAACTCATGAGCATCTTGGTGGATGGTTGGACAATAGTAGCCACATTGCAAGATCTTGTGAGCAGTTCGAATACCACTATAATGCCAACCTACAGGCGAAGAATGGCATGCCTCCAAAACACTCAACATCTCAACTTCCGGCACACAACGCCAAATAAGACCATCGATACCCAACTCCTATATAAGTATTGCTCATCCAAAAAGAACTTTTTCACACCATGCTTGAACTTTTTCCTTTGATGAAAGGACAAGTCCGGTGGGACAATATCACTAGCCAGATAATTTGCAAAATCTGCGAACCATGGAATCAAGTCTTGGGAAGCAGCCAATACATGCTCATCAGAAAAAATATCATCGATTTAAGCCTTTTCACCTAACTCCCTCATTGCTTCATCTTCTAATCGGGAGAAGTGATTAGCAACTTGATTTTCGGTCTTTTTTCTATCTTTCTCCTCAAAGTCAAATTCTTGAAATAGTAATTCCCAACGAAGCAATCTCAGTTTCGCTTCCTTCTTTGCCATCAAATATCTTAAAGAAAAATTATCAGTATGCACTATAACCCTCGTGCCAAACAAATAGGAGCAAAATTTCTCCAAAGCAAAGACTACTATAAGGAGCTCTTATTCAGTCATGGTAGAGTTCTTTTGGGCTTTATTAAGGGCTTTACTAGAATAGTAAATGGGATGAAGGATTTTGTCTCTTCTTTGTCCCAATACAACACCAAGAGCAACCCCACTCGCATCGCGCATCACCTCAAATGGCATGCTCCAATCCGAAGAAATAATGATAGGTGCATACATAAACTTTTCCTTCAACTCACCAAATGCCTTAAGATAGAATTCATTAAATGAAACATACACTCTTTCTTAAGAAACTTGCACAAAGGATGTGCAATCTTTGAAAAATCTTTGATGAACCTCAGGTAAAAGACTGCATGCCCAAGAAAACTTCTCATACCTTTTACAGAGATAGGTGGAAGAAGTCACTCTATCACCTTAACTTCAGCTCGATCAACGTCTATACCCTTCTCTGAAATGCGATGACCCAATAGAATACCTTCTTTCACCATGAAGTGATATTTTTTCCAATTTAGCACAAGGTTGCAATATTCACACCTCTTAAGAACTTCGGACAAATAACTCAAACACCTCTCAAAGGAGTCACCAACCACTGAAAAATCATCCATAAAAACCTCAGTAGTGTCCTCCATCATATCGGAGAAAATCGACATCATACATCTCTGAAACGTGGCTGGTGCGTTACATAACCCAAACGGCATTCTCTTGAACGCGAAGGTTCCATAAGGAAAAGTAAAGGTATTTTTCTCTTGATCTTCCGGTGCAATAGAATTTGATTATAACCCCACTATTCATAAAGAAAACAGTACCACCCCCTTCCTGCAAGTCTATATAACATTTAATCCATGAAAGGGATAGGAAAATGGTCCTTCTCGGTCTATGCATTTAATATTCGGTAATCCATACATACCCTCCATCCACTCACTGGCCTCATCGGAAAAAGCTCATTTTGCTCATTGGGAACCACAGTCATTCCCCCTTTTTTAGGTACACACTACTATCGACGATTGGATATATCACTCTAACATCTTACCACTTAATGATTTCCTTTTTCACTATCTCTTGCATAGGTGGATTTAAACATCTCTGGTGCATAATCACATGTTCACAATTAGAACAATAAAATCTGAAAAATGTTCAAGAGTCTAACCCCAAAAACGAGGTTTTTATCAAGTATATATAATAATAGAGTCCTAACAAAAGAGGAAAATCTATTTAAGGAAAATCTATCCAAAAATCGTGTATGAGTCGAAGACATGGATGAAGGACCGTCGAGGCCACGATGGACCTCTTGGTCCTTCGTTGTTCCACACTAAGCTTCTTTTCAAGATGGGTATTGGGGCTACTTTTTGACGATGACAGATGTGCAGGATGGTCCGTCGTGGAGATGATGGTTTTGAGAGCCTTAGTAGCCTCACACTTAGTTAGAATTCTCCCATCTTCATTCAACATTTTTTTCTTCATACGACGGTGGCCACCTATGGACCGTCGATGGCTCCGTAGGTAGTCACTTCGACAGTTTCAGCACAATTCTTTCGTGTTTTCATTCTTGACAGATTTCCTACAAAAAAAAGAAAATACATTAAAACTAATACAAAAAGGCGTTAGACACACACTAAACTTAAGGTAACCGTGAAACCACGGTACATCACTTTCGTAACATAATGCCTTAGTTTTGATTTAGTTGCGTAGTTTGGATAGTAGTAGTGGTTCTCTCACCGGATGGTTAGTGTGGGTGTCAATCACGATGGTCTGGGTCGTGACAGAAAGAGAAAAAATTTAAGAAGTTCAAACAAATGATCAAAAAATTAATTTGTCCGCACCTTATTTAGTTTCTCCAAACTCTTTCCAAAACCAAGTCACACCATCAACACCACATAAGCCCCCAAACCAAAGTCACACTATTAACACTCCTCCCCCCACCCCCCCACCCCCCCACCCCCTCCCAAATTCAACTCACACCATTTGACACCTCATGTTTTGTTTGTTGTATTAAGTGTGTGTAGGTATGTTTGTTTTGCTTCTTTTTTTGGGGTTTGAGGTATAGTGTTTCAGAATAGATATTTTGGTGAAAAAAATAATATTTATCAAATTTAAAATAAACTAAAAATTAATGGTGAGGTTTGAAATTTATGCACGAAAATTAACCACAATATATAGTAGCAACACAATACTAAAGTACAAAATAATTCAGGGTGTTGTCTGAACACATGTTCACACATAAGTGACTTATCGTACTTGAATCATTTTAACTACACAAGGTACAATTTAATCACTTAAATTCTAATCACCTATCAAATGATTCTTAAATACTTAAACATAATGAAAATCTTGATTGAAACCATATTTTACATAAAATGTCTATTATTTACAATTTTCAAAATGCATTAGTTTTACATAATGACCTTCGAATATATATATATATATATATATATATATATATATATATATATATATATAAATTACTAATAAATCATTGCTTAAATTAAATATGATGATATTGAAGGAAAAACGTAATTTCCTCTGGTAATAGTTGTTGCTAAAATTCGTAAAAGATTTTAACTAATTTTCTTGCCTTTTATTTAGCAACAATTAAATTTATTGAGAAAAGAATAATTTCTTGAAACAATATTTTTGTTGTTAAATAATCGCATAAGTCATAACGTTGTGATTTTTTACCAATAAAATTTTATTTATGCCAATAGCTTTTTTTATGTAAATAATTAGCTGACAGTAACAATATTATTTAGGGAAAATTGAATGAAATAGCAATTATTAATTCAAATTAAATGTTATAAGCCATAGTTTATTTTAATTGTAATTCGCAGCAAACATTTTATTTTTTGCCATCTTATTCCGTATACAATTACTCATTTTTTGTATACAATTAGCCCTTTTATACATTTCACAATGTATAAAATGAATTTGTATTTGTATAAAGCAACATAATGTGTATATATAAATATATATACATATATTTATCCTATACACTTATAATTATATAAATACAGATTTTACTACACAAATTAAAATATATAAATAAATATATAGAAAACTGAACAATTTATACAAAATTGAATGCTTCTAGCGAATTATACAAATCATAAGCTCCTAGGAAACATAAAATTTCTAATGGAGCGCAATTATGAGAACTATAGTTATAGCATACAAATATGATTTTTATTTTTGCTATATGTGAAAATTGTTCTATTATTTATCACTGCATAATATTTTTCCAATGATATTTACATCTTTTTTTTCTCATTGCCAAAAGCACTTCTAGCAACAATATTGAAATATCAATACAAGAATACTGTTGCAAAATTCCTACATTCTTATAGCTCTATTCAGAATTTTATGTAATATTTTATCACTCATATTATATTTAAAAATAACATTCTCTATATTATAGTATTATTTATTACTATTTTTGATATTATTATTATCATCATCATTATACAAATTTCTTAAAGTTTAATCACATTTTTAATTTTTTTCAAAATTATATATGTATTTGTCCTTCTGTACTCAACTAATGATTATATTTATTATTATTTTATACCATTTATCAGTATCATCTTATATTCTCGTGGTAGTATTTTAATAATTAAATAATATACAAAAATAAAATTAGATAGCTCTTTCTATTAAAATTGGTTGAATTGACATCTACTTTTAACTCATTAATTGATCCAACTTATGACCCATCTAAAAGAAACATAAAATTCAACCCAATTGATCCTCGCAAATTTTTCCTTTCAATTTATTTAAAAAGGTGACCCACATTCCTCTATCGTAAGCCATAATTTATTTTACTTTCTTCAATCGCCCCCAACTATTTTATTTCTCTCCCTTTCAGTCAAAAGCCTTAACAACTCTTCAAGCACTATCTGTTCACCTGTAAAATTTTATGTTCCTGTCATTTCTAAATTTCTTGTTCATTTTTTTTCAGTTATCCATTTACTATGAAATGTAGTATGAATATACGTAAATCTGAGAGGATGTTTCCTCAACAATCGTCCGGAAAAGGAGTGAAGATGAAAATATCACAAAATATGATTGAAATTATTTAAACATTGGTCAAATGGGGTAACTTTATTTAATTGCTCATTGAATGTTGAATGATTTGATTTTTCTTTGTATGATTTATTTTAACAATATTTTTTAATTGTTATTTAAAAGGAAAATGAGGAAGGAGACTACAAGTTGGGAATCAAACTCTCATCAACAAATTTTTAGGTAGTCAATCAACTTAGCTACTAAACTATCCCTTAATACCGTATAAGTCTTTTCCCATTTTATATGTCTGCGTTTTCTTATTATATTTTAACAATCTTTGTATTTGATTTAAATTATAAAATTCTTAATTTAAAATTCGTACTCATACACATAAGCATAAATCACAAAGTTATTGAATTTATATTCCATCAGTTTTAGTGTGTTACATTTATATTAAAAAAGAAAGACTTTTTTCTCTTTTCTATCTACCTTTTTTCCTAATCATTTCTCTGTTTCTAGTACGAGAAAGAAACTAAACTCTAAAATCATGTTTCGATAAAACCAATCATCTCAATTTTATTCTCTTGAGCATCCCTCCTAAACTGATACAAACTAAAATTGTCATCATTCTTCTTAAAATTATCCATCTAATTATCATATGGGGAGGCACTATTTCGACATTGTAATCATCATATGTGTACTCGTCTTCAAAAAAGTTGTACTCCCTCTATTTCAAAAAGAATGTCACGATTTCCTTCTCTGACAATAATTTAAGTTTAACCTTCCACATGACATGTTTAAGGTCACAAGATTAAACGACATTTTGATACATTTGACATAACTTTATTTTAGAATCACAAGATTAAATGATCTATTTCTTTCGTAAACTCTGTTCCAAGTCAAATTAAATCATTCTTTTTTAAATAAACGAAATATTTATTTTCATTGAACAATTAACCTTTATTCATTGGTATGAAATTTTTGTCTTGCGTCATGATTACTTTCTGTATCATGGATACCTTGTTTTTCATAACAATGAATTTGGAAGTCATATTCATCTTCTACTTCTTCCTTGTTAGCTAAATTTTTGAACTCCATTTCATGCTTTTGAGGAAAATACACTTTACTTCCCTGAGATTCTTCAACCATAAAAAGAGAAGTATGAGGAAAAAAAAGAAATATTTTTTTTGAACAAAAATATTTGAAGTTGAATTAATAGGAAAAGGGGGTAAGATAAGGGATATATATATATATATATATATATATATATATATATATATATATATATATATATATATATATTGTTATAAATCCATTGAATAGTGGATGACCATTTGGTTTATTCATGAACTACTAAATTCATGTATGTATATTCCCTAGATGATATGAATCCCCTTTTTGGATAACAATGTAGATAACTATGTATCTACTAGTTAAATGACTTTTGGGAGTGATATCTCAACACTATAAATAGAGATATCACTCACTATTTGATTGACACCTGAATAAGAAGAAAGTCTTATCTTCCATCTTACTTTTCTTGTCTTCATCTCTTTATATTTATATTGTCATGAGCTTAATTTTATAACACGTTATCAGCATGAGTCTCTAGTCAATAAAGATTGATTTTTAGTTTTTCTTTAACTCATGTTTTGGTTGATCTCTTTACGAGAATCAAGGTATTATATGCATAAAATCAGGTATGTATTTTCTAGAATATTTTTATGATTTAGAATAAAAATAGTATTCAGTCACTAACAATTATCAGGAACCGAAGACATATACTGCTATTGGTTGAATATGACATGCTATACAAAATTTCTTAAATAGAAGAAGGTATAAAATTTTAATAGCATGAATTTGAATGTTATTTTGATTGTTTTAAAAGACTCAAAGGATGATTCATGTTGTACTTCGGTTTATTATACCGTTGGTTAAGGGTAAGACGATGGATTCAAGTTTCATCGCACCAAAAGGGTAAGACATCAGATTAAAGTCCTGATGCATCATAATAAAAATATTTGAGGATAAGACGATAGATTCAAGTTCTATCGCACCAAAAGGGTAAGACATCAATTTGAGTTTTGATGCACCGTGATTGGGTTTAAGTCCCATAGAATTATGGAATAACACGCCTTATATGGATAAGACATTGAGTTTGAGTCAATGCACCATAGTGATGATATAATGATGACTAAGGCTTTGATGAAAAGTCTTGAAATTCGTCCTATTGAATTTGCTCCATTCCTTGAAAAGAATGTGGTAGCAACATATGATAATTTTAAAATCGCATGTTCACTTGCTCCGTTCAATCATATGAATGTGGTAGCAGTAAATAATTAGTCTAAAAGATGACAAATGATTAACAATATGAAAAAGAGCATGAAGGGACGGAATTATAATAGTCATTATTGTGGTATTTATAAAAGGAAGAACAATATGGGTTTTCCAAATATTCCTTCGAAATGTGAAGGCAGTTTTCATTATCAAAATGGTATGAAAGGACATTGGACTTGTAAATGTTGTCGACCCAATAATTTGACAAGTTTATAAATCCTCTATCATGATACAAGAAGATAAAGTGATGGTACACCGTACACTTAATCTTTCAAAGTGATGTTGAGGTGTGTCATGGAAATATGATGAATTTTAAAGCCATGACAATGTTCTTATAATGCAAATTTGTGAAATACAAATAAATAATTAGTCCATTCCTTGAAGAGAATGTGATTTGTGATGAGTATGGTGAATGCTCGACCATTCTATAAGAGAATGGGTCCAGATATGATAAAATCATTATGGGTTGGATATATGTCACAACTCACCTCTATGAAAGGTTTGAGAAAAAATGATACATGTAACTTCTCATCTCTACGGGAGATTTGAGAGGAAATAAATTTTATTTGGCAGAAATGGCTAATTGTATTGTACGTTTTATACGTCACTATGGCATGAACTACCGAAAGGGCAAAAGAAAGAAATAGTTCTTGCCTATAAGGATTGTGGTCATTATTGTGTGGCAATACAAATTTGTCATTGGTTGTGTACCTATGGTACAACAAAAGTAAAGCAAGAAACATGTCTTGCTCGTAATGATTTTGACCATGACAATGATAATATAATTTCCTCCTTGAAGGAGATGCTCACCATAGGAATGGTGTCATGGAATATGTGATAGTACACAAAATTAAATTGCAAGCTCTAACGAGTTGTGCTATTATCAATGGAATAATATTGGGTTGTAGTAAGTCTCAAAGAAACTTTTTAAGTTTCGGATGAATTGAAAAGAAATATTGAGACTATAAATTATGAAAAGATTTAATATCTTTAAATTACTACAATTGAAGAGGGTTATAAATATTACCCAATTTTTCCTCGTGTTTGTTGCACACAAACATGTGCATGCTGATGGAATCACGTGCAAAAGTAAACTACAAATGTACTGAAATAAAAATCAGTTGGCATGATCAGTTGACCATTCTGATTTAAATATGATGCAAACTTAATTGAGAATTTATGTGGCTTATATGATGAAGAAATAAAAGATTCTTCAAGAATTCTCTTGTATTGCTTGTTTTCATTGTACCAACTAAGGTTGGGATTGTAATCCCCTGAAATTTTTGGAACATATAAAAGGGTGAATATGGGCCTGTTCACCTGTCATGTGGATCATTTGCAACTATATGATTAATGCATCTATGTAATGGTCACATGTATTTTGTTGTCAACTTACAAATTGATTTTTGTAAGGTTGTTTGCTCGAATTGTTAAAATTAAGAGCACAGTTCCAAACTATGAAATTATATTGATAATGCTGGTTGAGTTAGCAGAAATTGTATGCCTCAAATTATAGCTAAATCATGGTTATGAGAAAAAAACTCCCAAATAAGATTTGGTATGAGATAATTTTATTTAACATGTAGCAACACATGTATGCATCAAACCAACAAGGTTTCCCCATTAAAATTGGTTCAGGGTCAGGAACCATATAATTTTCATCTAAATTGTTGAATGTGCGGTTATGATTTTAATTGCTCCACCATGCACAAAGATGAACTTCCAAAAAAGGTTGGAATGAATGTTAGATTTTCTAACATTAGGGGGAGAGATGATTGACAGCTGAAAATTATGTGTGAGGTTAATTATGAATTATCTAGATCCTCGTTAAATAAATATGTGAACTTAAAGTTCAAGGGATAATTCAGTTGCATAATGTTGCAAATCAGTTGCCAGATGAATGCACTGAACCTATGATATAATTCAGCTGCAAATGCTCCAATGTGAAGTCCTTGAAGGACAGAGTTTATGATACGCCGGAAGCGTAATAGATCAATCGATTCCAAATATAAAATTCCTTGAAGAAGGAAGGAGCAAATGATCAATATGGTCATGATAATGAGGCAAGTGCTATAAAAGAGCACATTGACATAACACTTCATAAAATCTTGAAAAAGGTTCAGGTACCTGAAATAATGAAAAATGAAGAGATCTCAACAAGTTATGTCTTGTTGGAATCGATATCAAATAACCGTCGACGGTATCTTTTATATGAGGTAGCTCTCAATGATATAAATTGTGATGAGGATCTTGAATTCAAATCTGTCATATAGTGTGGACAGATTAATGGTTGACCAAGTAAAAGGCACAATTCAAGTATATTTTGTTTCACTTAGAAAAGTGACATTTTGGACTGATAGTCCATAAATCAAGGTATAATGTCAATGGGGTACAAATAAGTTATTATGTGATAGTACAACCGTAAGATGTCAAATACGGTTTGTGCCTTGGGGCATAAAGGTTTATCGCAAAAATCTTGACATTATTGGAGATGTTTTCTCCTTTGGTGGATGCAATAAGGTTTGTTTTGATCTGGCAACATATGAAAACTTGAATGCATGTAATGAACAATTGTAATGTCTAGCTAGACAATGAAGGTTATATGAAAATCCTTGAAACAATCGAGGTGTCTGAAGCATATAAGAGTTTGAAAGAAACTTTTTCAATAAAGCTTCAAGAATCCTTATATGGATTGATATAGTCAAGAAAGAAAAAGGGTACAAAAGAATGACCCTAATAGTCTTTGTATTTTTATGAGAAGGTTTTGGTAAGATAAAATTTTGTCTTGACCTACAGATTGATAATTTGACAAATGAAATATTTGTCTAACAGTGCACATACAGTGAAAAGTTTTGATGCAATTTTATGTGGATAAATCACATTCATTGAGTATCTCAATGATTATGAGATCACTTGACATAAATGATGATTCGGTTTGATCTCAAAAGAAGGATGAAGAGTTTCTTGGTGATTAAACTCTATCTTGGTGCAATCAGGGGGGCACTAGTGCATCTTACTAACAATATTTGACCAGATATTTGTTTTGCAGTAAATTTACTGGCAAGATTCAGTTTCTCCCCGATAAAAAGACATTGAAATGGTGTTGAGCACATGATTGAATATCCTCGAAGGACCATACTTATGGGTTTATTATATTTCGAGGAATCCAAGAAAAAATTGATAGGTTACGCAAATGCAGAATATTTATCTGATCCGCATAAAGTTCTATCTCAAGCACGCTATGTGTTTGCATGTGGAGGAACAATAATATCCTGACGATCAATGAAACAAATGTTGTCATGCAGAAATAAAAGTCCTCCATGAAGCAAGTCAAAAGTGCGTCTGGTTGAGATAAATGACACACCATATTCAGAAAATGTGTGGTTTTTCTTTGAAAAAGAATATACCAACCACAATGTACGAAGATTGGAGACATCATCACCCAGAAATTAAGTGATGTTTTAATCAGGGGGAGTACAATACGCGTTGCACTCTTTTTCCCTTGATCGAGGTTTTTTCCCACTGGGTTTTCCTGGCAAGGTTTTTAATGAGGCAAGAAATGGTGCGTATCAAAAGATATGTGTACTCTTTTTCCTTCACTAGAATTTTTTCCCACGGGGTTTTTCCTAGTGAGGTTTTAACAAGGCACATTATCTATGGACATCCAAGGGGGAGTGTTATAAATCCATTGAATAGTGGATGACCATTTGGTTTATTCATGAACTACTAAATTCATGTATGTGTATTCCCTAGATGATATGAATCCCCTTTTTGGAAAACAATGTAGATAACTATGTATCTACTAGTTAAATGACTTTTGGGAATGATATCTCAACACTATAAATAGAGATATCACTCACTATTTGATTGACACTTGAATAAGAAGAAAGTCTTATCTTCCATCTTACTTCTCTTGTCTTCATCTCTTTATATTTATATTGTCATGAGCTTAATTTTATAACACACACACACACACACACACACACACACACATATATATATATATATATATATATATCTTCTCATATCATTCATATATATTAAAAGTAGGGAAATTTTAAGGTCAGTGTTGAATTACGAAAATATGGTTCACCGAATTAAAATGTTATAACACATGAAATGAATTAAATATTAAATGCACATACAAAATTAATTTAACTATTTTTCCATCTTCAAAAATAAAACTGAAAAAGAAATTAATTGTGGAGCTAGAGAATTCATGTACTCATTTCATTTGTATTACAGTATCAAAAATAGTGAAACTTTAGATGAAACGTCATTTCTAAGTGATAAACAATGAAGAACTAGGAAAGTCATTACAAAATCATAAATTACATTTAACAAAATAACTTTTACAATAATAATAAGCAGTACAGGTCTTATGCATAATTTATTAATAAAGTGTTAAATATTGATTCATTCATGCAATTGTATCAACAATATATATATATATATATATATATATATATATATATATATATATTTTGTAGAACTTAAAAAGTTCTATAGTAATTAAATGTAGGCTGATAAAGTTAATCAATAAATATGTTAAAGGAATACCAAAAAAGTTTAAACATCCCTCTTGATTATTGAACAATTAAAAAAGCTCCGAAAAATCAGTTAAATAATTCAAGGGAAACTGTAGAACATAGCAGAAGAAAAATAAAATTGGGAAATTCTTCTGCTAGTCCAAGACCGTTAACTAAGATTCAAGATTCAACTAAATAAGATGAAACTAGAAAGAAGAACTTGTTGGGTTTTAAAAGGTGTGAATGAAAAATGTAGAGTTACGATTTTTATTAAGGTTGTCACTTTTTATGAAAAGTTGCGAGTTTCATGAAAAGTTGCGACTTTTATGAAAAGTTGTGACTTTTATGAAAGATGACGACCTTTCCAAAAGATTGTCACTTTTCCAAAGGCTTGTGACCTTTCCGGTAAGGCACAATAAGAGTCTTTTCGCACTACCATTTGTTTTCTATAAATTGAGGGATTTTCTCTCATTTTAAAAATAGAATTTCTGACTTCTTCTACTACTTCTAAATCCAGTATTCTAAGTGTACTTTAGTGTTGTTGAGTGACTCGCTGACACCAGCATTTTGGGTATCAATACACTGGTGATTGATATTATTCTATTCTGGGAGGACATATTCCAAATCAAACCTCGGATACTAGAGGTGAATAATTTCCTTACGAGGACACTATGCATTCAGTGGGCTTGATCATTTTTCAAAAAAAATTTAGATTCTAGTGTGTTTTACAAATTTTAGATTTTTGAATTAATTTCTTTTCTTCTGTTCTTCACTGGTTCATTAAAACTTTTGTACCTTCGTGTTTCTTCGAAGTTTATTGGAATCAGTAAAATTCTTTAAACACAAATTGACAATAATTCTTCTTTAAAAAAATTATTTTGTGTATTTTTTCTAATCTGTTTCTAATCTAGTTTCTCTACTACTTTTAATTTTATAGTTGTTAAAATATTCTTAAACTTTGTTGTGTATTATCAAGTTCTTCAAAATTTTGCTCTAAGTATCTTAGGTATAAAAAACGAACAATAATACTTTGTTTATGGAAGAACACTCTTAAATTGTCTTTGTTTTCGGGTTGTTCATGATTCTAGATACTAAGGATGTTAGAATATTCTGATCATTTTTACAAATGTATATTTTAAATATTTAATAAGCCTTGTAGATCCATGAATCTTGTGCCCTGTGTTTCAAGGCTTAGGCCTCGCCCTGTACTGTATAAATTGTCTCGCCTCACGGCCCTGCCTTTTAAAACACTGTATAATATTGTTAACAATTACATTGAAGTTGACAATAATAATGTGAAACAAGTATCATCAAGATAACTCTGAAGTTTTCAAATGCTTGGACTTCTACTAAATAACTTTTTATCTTCCAATATCTTTATTACATAATATAATGCACATTTGAATACCTTTTTAAAATGTTTCCATTAATATCTAGTTTTGTATTTATTTATTAGAATATATTTTTTATTTTGTAAATAAAATATAATATTTAAATGGACAAAATGTTAATCCAACTTTGAGTTAGGAGCTTTCCATAATATATAATATGATACGATGACTAGGTCAATCTACCACCAACCCAATCTTGTATAGAAGAAGACTCTTTTATGGTTGTTTGTTCTTTGGTTGTCTTGGGTTATTTACAAATGACTAGACACCCTTGTTTATATTTGTTTAGAGATGCTTCTCGAAATTGAGGATGTAAGACTATTCTAATCATTTTTACAAATATCTCTCATAAATATCTAATACTCTAGACTATCTAGATTTTTCTTAATTACAAATATCAAAGACATTTACTCTACAAAATTCTAGAATATTTTACCAAATATGTAGGATGTTTTTTGTACTTCAAAAAACTCAATTTTACTTTTTCACCAATCTCTGATGGACAATAGCTAACTTAACATCGGAGAGTTATATCTTGTTCTTCTTTTGCTGTCCCATTTTTGTCGTAGGAGGAAGATTACCTCGGCGTACGCAGTTTCACCACTAATATGTGACGAGAGGTTTTTGTGAAAGTTGATTTTTTGGAAGTGCAAAAAAAATCTTAGATATTTAGTAGAACTTTCTAGAATTGTGTAGCATAAGTTATTTGATGTTTGTACTTAACATCCTTAGTATCTAGAATCATCGCTGAATAATTATAAATAAAGGTGTCATAGTCATTTGTAAATAACCCAAGACAACCTAAGAACAAACAAAAATAAAAAAGTATTTTTCTATAAATCAGATCGGGTTGGTGGTAGATTCAACTAGTCTATAAAATCATATCATATCATATATTATTATAAGTGGAAAACTCCTAACACAAAGTTGGATTATCATTTCGTACTTCATTTAAACATTATTTTTTTGAAAAAAATAAAAATATATTCTAATAACTAAATAAAAAACAAGATATAAATGAAAACATTTTTAATATATTCAAATGTGTATCATATTATGTGAAAAAGATATTGAAAGACAGAAAGCTATTTAGCGAAAGTCCAAGTATTTAAAAACTGAAGAGTTATCTTGATGATACTTATTTCACATTATTATTGTCAACTTCAATGTAATTGTTAACAATTATATACAATATTTTAAAAGGAAGGGGCGTGAGGCAAGACAATTAATACCGTACAAGGCGAGGCGTAAGCCCCGAGACACGGGGCATAGGTCTCATGGATCTACAGAACGTAGTTTTATATATATATATATATATATATATATATATATATATATATAAATATATCTATATATATAATTTTTATATTTGTATTACTAATAAAATAAGCAAAAATAAATATTCCAATGGTTTATGATTTTTATTTGAGATAAGTATTAATAATCAATAATGAAGAATAAAACGTATTATAATTACTATTTGAAAAATATCGTTACACCAGACATAAAAAATATGATTTAAAGCAAAAAAGGTTTAATAAAATAAAATAAATAATGTTTGGGCCTACATTTTTATGCCTAGGACTTACCTTTTTATACTAGAGTCTTATGCCTCAAATTTTAGGAGTTACGCCTTATGGATCTACATCTTTAATTTACGTCCGCCCTAAAATTATCCCTGAAACTTGCCCCAAAAACGTTTTTGAAAATACTAATTATATATATGGGGATGTTCATGGATTATTTGATAAGCATTCCTTGAGAAACAGTGAATGCAAGTATGGGAGTCAAGCCACTCAAGAATTGTTTTTTCATGCTCTCTTTGACTAGTAAGTTTGATTAAACAAATAGTATGTTGTTTCTATTTCCTTAAATAAACATTACATATTTATTTTTGAATTTTTGACCAGAAAATATTTTCACATGTATTCACCATCTTGGAATGTGTATACATGTTTACTTATGAATTACGAAGGTTAAATTATTTAATTATTTTATATTATTTTATGAAATCAAATAGATTATTTAAAATCATTTTATATAAATTTTATATATTTATAATTATAATCAAATGTCAAAGGATATTCGCTTTTAATTATTCCGTGTTTGAAAATATCTTTTTATTTAGTTTCTTTTTATGAATGAAAATGTGGAAATAAGAAAGAAAACAATAAAAAATAGAGGGAACATAAACGAAAGGGGATGACAAGAGTTATGGCAAAGGATGCATAATAGTAATGTTAGCAAAACAATATTAAAAAAAGAAAATGAAGATTAAAAAAAAGAAAATATGATAAAAATTATGAAAAATAATCATAACCAAACTAATGTAATTTTTCGTTCATGCTACAAAGTAGAATAGACAAACTATGTCATGTGATTATAATACGGAGATAAACTAATATACTTGTTACAAGTAAATATACTAATTCAAATTTTGGTATAAATTAAGAAGGTAATATTATGTGTGTATTGTCTCTTTTTTAGAAAAGTAACAAAATAATATGTTATATCTTTCGACCTCATAACATAAAAAGGTAAATTATTTATCATATTAAATTTTGTTATCAAAATTTAATAGGTTACCAAAATATCTAATTATTTGACATTTACATTTCACAACAAAAAAGTCACAACAAAGAAGTCATATATATATATATATATATATATATATATATATATATATATATATTCCTATAAATTCAACTTCAAATTTTTTTCAGTCCAAAAAAAAAAATTCAGTGTTTTTTCTTCTCTTCTTATGGATGAAGAATTTCAGAAAGGGAAGTGCTTTTTCCTCAAGAGCATGAACCTGAGTTTCAAAATCCTGCTAATAAGAAACAAGTACAAGACGAATACAAGTTTCAAATTCATCGTTATAACAACAAGATATCTATGATACGAAAAGTTATCATGAAACAGGATAAATATCATACCAATGAACAAAGCTTCATTATTCAATGAAAAAAAATACTAACTTTTTTCCAAATAAGAGTACATAGACAATGATGATAAAATGATGCCACCCCATATGATCGTTAAATAGAGAATTGTCATAAGAATGTGGAGATTTTAAATTTGTTTTGGCTACGAGGCACTCAAGAGATGAAATTTGAGTCAAGTTATGCATTCACTTCTAAGAATGAGTAGTTTTTATCGAAACATGACTTTTAAAGTTTAGTCATTTCTTTGCATTAGAAGCAAATTAAATAGTTAGGGGAAAAAAGTAGATAACCTTCTTTTTTTTCATTGTAAAATTAAAGGCATAATATATATATATATATATATATATATATATATATATATATATATATCCTTTAACTTAACTTCATTTTACACTTGTATCCTTCAACTTTGAGTGTGCACTAATAGGCATTTAAACTTGTATAAAATTGAACAAATAGACACACGAATCCTACGTGTCACAATACACGTAGGACACAAATTTTCGTGTAGGATGTCATGTAGGACGTTTGTGTCTATTTGTTCAATTTTATACAAGTTTAAGTGTCTATTAGTGCACACCCAAAATTGAAGGGCATAAATATGAATTGAGACTAAGTTAAAGGATATATTTATGTATTATGCTAAAATTAAAATTAGCACCGTTGAAATATCAATTCAATTTGTCATAATATAAAGTTGAATTTTTTATGTTGATTTAGTTTATTTGATTCTAGATTTATTTTTACATATTTGGTGTAAGACAATTCAAGTTGTTATTTATGAGTATTATTTGTTGCTCATCTTGTGTTCCTAATATACTTAAAACAAAAAATTTTGGAGAACTTGGTAAGAAACAATAAAGTTTAAATAGTATTTTTAAAACTAGAAAATTAAAGCAGTACCAAAAAAATAGAATAAAAAACAAATTAGAAATAATAGACAAAATATTTTCTCAAATAAGAAAATCGAGCCCACTTAATGCACAGTGCCTCCTTAAGAAAAATATTCTCCTCAAGTACCCAAGGTTAATAGAATATATCTTGTTGACTTGTTGAGTGATTTATTGTGTGTGGGTATTCCTAAGATATTTAGAAAAAAAAACTTTGGAGAACTTGGTAAGAAACAACAAAGTTTAAAGAGTATTTACAAAACTAGAAAATTAGAGTAGTACAAAAAATAGAATCAAAAACAAATTAAAAATAATACACAAAATATTTTTCTCAAATAAGTAAATCGGCCTCACTGAATGCACAATATCTCCTTAAGAAAATTATTGTCCTCAAGTACCCGAGGTTAATAGAATATATCCTCCCATTATAGAATGTTCTTACACCAGTGTATCCGTACTTATATCAACGGTGTCAGTGAACCACTTGATGACAGTAAAGTTCACTTAGAATACTAGATTTGGTAGTAGAAGAACTCTAGAAAATTGGTTATTTTGTTGTTAAAAATGAGAGAAAATCCCTCTATTTATAGACAACAAAGAGTAATGCAAATAGATTATTATTGTGCTTTACCAGAAAGGTCACAACCCTTTGGAAAAGTCAAAATCATTCGATAAGGTCATAATCTTTCATAAAAGTTACAATTTTCATAGAAGTCAGAACTCTTCAGAAAAATCGCAACTTTTCATATAAGTGAAAACTTTTTATATAAGTCACAACACTTCATAAAAGACACAATAGTTTTATTGGTTTGGTTATTGACATAACATATTTAAGAATCAAAAATTGATAAATTGAATCGATAATACATAAAACCGAATTGAACAACAGATCGCACCCTATGCAGCATCCTCCTAGCCAGAGGCACTCTATGCATGGAAAAATGAGGCCTTTGCCTTAGACCCCCAAATTATAGAGGCCTCAAATTTTTGTAAAGGATAAATTATGTATTAATTTTTTATAGAAAAAATGATTACTCATGATAAAAAGTACAACTTTTTCAAAAATAAATTATTTTACCCATTTTGATATTTTTTGTATTTTATTAGAAATAAAAATTAATAGTGAAAAATGTTGAACACGGTGAATTACATAATTTTTTTTTAAAATTTTAGTTTCAAGCATTATTACAAACATATTAAAATAAGGTATATCAAGTCATCAACTTCTTGAGTTAAATTCTATGGTTTTAACTCTTATCTCTATTTAATATTTATCAATTTATCACTTATAGTATTATGTTAATAAAATTATTGCCTAACTTAAAGGATATTTTTCGATGTTGAATTAATAAAATCATACATAAAATTAGTAATTGAAAAAATATTATTAAATACTAATACTTTTCATCTAAATAGTGTAAGTAAAATTAATTTTGAATAAATATTTATATTTTAAGCCGCGAATTGAAATTTCGCTTTAGCCCCCATTATGTCGAACGATATGAGAGATTGGATAGGGTTCTATTCAATTATCAAATTGCAGTGTTTCTCGGAAATGATCATGCCCCACTCTTGTTGTCATGAAATCATAGCGAAAATAAAGCTAAAGAAATCTTTTAGGTTTCAAAACTTCTGGACAGAACATGAGTCTTTCAAGAAGGTGGTGAGAATGAATTGGAATTACAAAAGAAAGATCAAACTTTGACTTAATGGAGCAGGGCAACATATGGACATATTTTTTTTCAGCAGTTGATTATAAGGGAGGAAATAGCAAAAGTTAAAGAAAGTCTATCTGAGGAGGTTCATAGTTGTGAAAATAGAACAATCATGCAGATGAACACAAGCTGAATACACGAAGTATCTTCATCTGGAAGAAAGGTACTGGCAACAGAAGGCAGATTATGATTGGTTTAAGAGTGGGGATAAAAAGACAACTTTTCCAGAGTGTAGTTAAGGGCAGAAGACATAGACTGAAGATTAACAAAATGATAAACTGTAGTGGTGACTGGTTAGAAGAGCAATAACTCATTGTAGCAGAAGCTGTTAATTTTTATCCGTAACAATTTAAGTAAGAAAGGGACTGCACTAGCTCCCTTTTATTTCAACATGTTCATGCAGTAGTCACAGAAGATGATAATGAAGTTTCAGGGAAAATGTCAGAGTTGGAGGAAGTCAAATATGCCGTTTTTAATCTTAATTAGGTACACGATTGTTAGGTGGAATACTCCTGCCCCTTAATGGTGGAAGTGTAATACTGATGGAGCATCTAGAGGCAATCCTGGCCCCAGCTCTGCTGCATTTTGCATTAGAGATTCAGGAGGTGAAATAATAGTTGCTAAAAGATTTCTTCTACCTGACACAACTAATATGGCTGCTGAAGCAAGAGCCATAAGAGAGGTCTTATGTACTGCAGAGATAATAATCTGAAATATTTTGTTATACAGACAGATTCACTAGCACTGGTCCAAATTATAGAAGGAAAATGGGAAAATCCATGGAATGTGTCAATATAGATAAGTGTCATTAAGTGGCTAATGACCTTAGTATAAAGCACTCTTTAGAGAAGGAAATACACTAGCTGATTATTTTACCAACCTAGTTTTTTATTTTGCAGGTAACTTTCCATTTACAGTCTTCAGGAAGTCCTGAGTCAAAAAAGAAGGCTAAAAACATTGATAAACTCAGCATCCCAAATATCAGAAGGTCTTCAAAATAAATAAGCAAGCAACATTGGAATAAAGCAACTTGTTGAATGAAGTCAATATCAAATAAGGTCATGTAAGAAGCTATTTCATAGGATTTAATGTTAGCACCTGGTGAGAACTTGGAGGTTTTCAAGTGACATTAAATCACTATATGGTCGGTTGATATTGAACACAAGATCCACAAATTTACTGTTATTGCTAAGCTATATCAACATACAAAAACAACATAAGAGAGTAAGTGCTGTCAGTAACTAATAGCTTAGTCTACTTAGCTACTGGTATTTCGCTGGATATCAAGAAACGGATGTTGAACAGAAGAAATGTTAATAGCGTTTACCTTTCTCAAGTTATGATCTTGAAGGCATGGATGAAGCTTTCTCTGTCTGCGAGAAGATACATCCTTCGCTACCTGTATCAACAAGCGGAGAAGCTTTCAACAAATAATAGTCTGATTTACATGGAATTGATGGTTGTATCATCCTTAATCTATGGAAATAGGGATAGAGGTTGTTGAATTAGCTACTGCCAACTCGGTGGATATCAAGAAACAAAGATTGAGCTGCAGCTTGATAATGATGACTATCTTTATCGTCGAATCTCAAGTAGCAGGGACGAAGATGGAGAAATTTACAGTTATAAACTTTCAAAGTCCAGATAGTAAAGACAAAAACTAGGCATACCATGCATCCACTCCCTATGACCCTGAATTCCATGTGTATTCAGATTTCAGTAGCAAACTTCCACTCTCACTTATCCAACCCACTTCAACAATTTTGTATTTGATGTTGTATAACTCTTCATACCAAATTACTGTTAAAGCTCACGTGAATCTTTTTATACAATCAAGACATGTTAGCTTACCTCAATCAAATAGCTTCTACAATTATAATGCGAAGAAAACATGAATGATGAAGGACATTTTCGTAACTCAACTTTTTTTTACCATAATCACATACTAATGTTGAATGTAATGTTATAATTGATGTGCGTTTACATTTTTATCAAGTTAAGATACTGTTTGTGCACGAGGCACTTTAATGATGGATTTGAGTACTGTTTAAGATTTTGTCCTTCATTTAAATATTATTTTTTATTTACAAAATAAAAAATATATTATAATGAATAAATAAAAAACTAGATATCAATGGAAACATTTTTAAAAAGGTATTCAAATGTGCATTATATTATGTAATAAAGATATTGGAAGATAAAAAGTTATTTAGCAGAAGTCCAAGCATTTGAAAACTGAAGAGTTATCTTGATGATACTTATTTCACATTATTATTGTCAACTTCAATGTAATTGTTAACAATATTATACAGTGTTTTAAAAGGCAGGGCCGTGAGGCGAGACAATTTATACAGTACAGGGCGAGGCCTAAGCCTTGAAACACAGGGCACAAGATTCATGGATCTACAAGGCTTATTAAATATTTAAAATATACATTTGTAAAAATGATCAGAATATTCTAACATCCTTAGTATCTAGAATCATGAACAACCCGAAAACAAAGACAATTTAAGAGTGTTCTTCCATAAACAAAGTATTATTGTTCGTTTTTTATACCTAAGATACTTAGAGCAAAATTTTGAAGAACTTGATAATACACAACAAAGTTTAAGAATATTTTAACAACTATAAAATTAAAAGTAGTAGAGAAACTAGATTAGAAACAGATTAGAAAAAAATACACAAAATAATTTTTTTAAAGAAGAATTATTGTCAATTTGTGTTTAAAGAATTTTACTGATTCCAATAAACTTCGAAGAAACACGAAGGTACAAAAGTTTTAATGAACCAGTGAAGAACAGAAGAAAAGAAATTAATTCAAAAATCTAAAATTTGTAAAACATACTAGGATCTAAATTTTTTTTGAAAAAAGATCAAGCCCACTGAATGCATAGTGTCCTCGTAAGGAAATTATTCACTTCTAGTATCCGAGGTTTGATTTGGAATATGTCCTCCCAGAATAGAATAATATCAATCACCAGTGTATTGATACCCAAAACGCTGGTGTCAGCGAGTCACTCAACAACACTAAAGTACACTTAGAATACTGGATTTAGAAGTAGTAGAAGAAGTCAGAAATTCTATTTTTAAAATGAGAGAAAATCCCTCAATTTATAGAAAACAAATGGTAGTGCGAAAAGACTCTTATTGTGCCTTACCGGAAAGGTCACAAGCCTTTGGAAAAGTGACAATCTTTTGGAAAGGTCGTCATCTTTCATAAAAGTCATAACTTTTCATAAAAGTCGCAACTTTTCATGAAACTTGCAACTTTTCATAAAAAGTGACAACCTTAATAAAAGTCGTAACTCTACATTTTTCATTCACACCTTTTAAAACCCAACAAGTTCTTCTTTCTAGTTTAATCTTCTTTAGTTGAATCTTGAATCTTAGTTAAAAATCT
Organism: Solanum lycopersicum; assembly: GCF_036512215.1. Lineage (NCBI taxonomy): Eukaryota > Viridiplantae > Streptophyta > Magnoliopsida > Solanales > Solanaceae > Solanum > Solanum lycopersicum. Next base: position 16,460,433 of record NC_090800.1, read on the forward strand.
TGGTTACCAGAAGAATTTGCCAATTTTATTTTTCTTCTGCGATGTTCTACAGTTTCCCTTGAATTATTTAACTGCTATTTTGGAGCTTTTTCGATTGTTCAATAATCAAGAGGGATGTTTAAACTTTTTTGGTATTCCTTTAACAGATTTTTTGATTATCTTTATTAAAATAAATCAGCCTACATTTAATTACTATAGAACTTTTAAAATTCTACATATATATATATCCCTTATCTTATCCCTTTTTTCCTATGAATTCAACTTCAAATATTTTTGTTCCAAATAAAATATTCCTTTTTGTCCTCATACTTCTTTTTTTATGGTTGAAGAATTTCAGGGAAGTAAAGTGTATTTTCCTCAAAAGCATGAAATGGAGTTTCAAAATTTAGCTAACGAGGAAGAAGTAGAAGATGAATATGACTTTAAATTCATCTTTATGAAAACAAGGTATCCATGATACAGAAAGTAATCATGACGCAAGACAAAAATTTCATGCCAATGAATAAAGCTTCATTGTTCGATGAAAATAAATATTTTGTTCGTTTAAAAAAGAATGACCTAATTTGACTTGGAACAGAGTTTAAGAAAGAAAGAGACTTTTTAATCTTGTGATTCTAAAAGAAAGTTGTGTCAAATGTATCAGAATGTCCTTTAATCTTGTGGTCTTAAACATGTCATGTGGAATGTTAAAGTTAAATTATTGTCAGAGAAGGAAAGAGATCATTCCTTTTTAAACATACTGAAAAGGAAACAGGAACATTCTTTTTGAAATAGAGGGAGTAGAACTTTTCGAAGACGAGTACATATATGATGATGGCAATGTTGAAATAGTGCCTCCCCATATGATAATTAGACGGATAATTTTAAGAAGAATGATGACAATTTTAGTTTGTATCAATTTCAGAGGGATGCTCACCGAATGAAATTGAGTCAACTAAAGAACTCAATTTTAAAGATGATTGGTTTTATTGAAACATGACTTTAGATTTTAGCTTCTTTTTCGTATTAGAAGCAGAGAAATGATTAGGAAAAAAGGTAGATAGAAAAGAGAAAAAAGTCTTTCTTTCTTTTTAATATAAATGTAACACACTAACAGTGATGGAATATCAATTCAATAACTTTATGTATTTATGCTTTTGTGTTTGAGTATGAATTTCAAATTAAGAATTTTAGAATTGAAATCAAATACAAAGCTTGTGAAAAATTAATATATATATATATAAATGAGGACCATAGAGGAGGTAATGTGGCACCTCTATATGGCCTCCATTTGCATTTAGTTTTTTTCATTTTTTTAAAAAACAAAAAAAAATATTATATATCATAAAAAATTACTTAAATTTATTATAAATAAATATTTTATTAATGGTGGGTCATTTATAACAAAAACTCTTCATATTTTTTTATTTATTTATTTTGACTTTTTTTAATTTAAATTAATTATTCTATTGTAAAAAGATATTACTTCATTTATAAAAATATACAAATAAATACTTTATTAAGATATGAACATTTATATAAAAAAAACTCTCTATATTTTTTTTTATTTGTTTATCTCACTTCTAATCATGAAATCATAGTATTATTTTTCTTATATTTTAAGTATTTTTATTTTTATTTTTATTTTTGAATTTATTCACTAGGAGTTACAACCCATGACTTGCCGCTTTTTAATTTTTACTTTTAATAATATTCATGACTCTCATAATTTTTATATTCATAACCTCCAATTTAAATTTATAAGTTTACGTGTCTTATGAAATTCTTTTATTTTGCCTATAAATTTATATTAGTTTCATGAAGATTTACATTCACAATTATTCTTTATTTTTCATCATATAAGTTTGATTTGTAACAAAAAAAAGAAGTACATGAAGCTAAGACTACTTCATTGAAATTTTTATTTTTTATTTTCTATATTTTTGTCTATATAAATTCGTATTTGATTTGTGAATGAAACTAATAGATAAATTATTAATCCTAAAATGAATTTCAAAGTTAAGAAAATAAAATATTATATCTCATAAAGAATAAGGAAAAATTATATTTAATCATAAATTTTCCGACATAATCATTTTTGACAGATAATCAATATACATGTGTAGCTCAAAATCCAAAAATTATTATATATCATAAAAAATTACTTAAATTTATTACAAATAAATATTTTTTTAATGGTGGGTCATTTATAACAAAAACTCTTCATATTTTTTTATTTATTTACCTCACTTATAACAAAATAATCACTTATATTGTAAAAATATATTACTTCATTTATACAAATATACAAATAAATACTTTATTAATGTATGAACATTTATAAAAAAAAACTCTATATATTTTTTTCTATTTGTTTATCTCACTTCTAATCATGAAATCATAGTATTATTTTTCTTACATTTTAAGTATTTTTATTTTTATTATTGAATTTATTCACTATGAATTACTACCCATGACTTGCCCCTCTTTAATTTTTACTTTTAATAATATTCATGACTCTCATAATTTTTATATTCATAACCTCCAATTTAAATTTATAAGTTTATGTGTCTTATGAAATTCCTTTATTTTGCCTATAAATTTATATTAGTTTCATGAAGATTTACATTCACAATTATTCTTTATTTTTTCATCATATAAGTTTGATTTGTAACAAAAAAAGAAGTACATGAAGGTAAGAAATACTTCATTGAAATTTTTATTTTTTATTTTCTCTATTTTTGTCTATATAAATTAGTATTTGATTTGTGAAGGAAACTAACATGTAACCAAAAAAAAGTACATGAAGTTAATCAATATATCATTCTCAAGTCCTTATTTTTTCATTTCTTTATTTTGTCTATCTAGATTCATATTTATTTTCATGAAGATTCACATACAAAGTTATAATTTCTCTTCTTCATAATACTTGTTTGTGAATTAGCTAACATGTAACAAAAAAAAGTATATGAAGGTAAGAAATATTTCATTCTTAAGTCATTCTTTTTATTTTTATGTAATAGACATGCTTTCTTTATATATATTTTTATGTTTGTATTATAATTTATCAAGTAAGTATGATTAAAAAAATCTCTTTAATTCTTAACAATGTTTTGTCCTATGCAATTACTCTTTTTAATAGTTAGTTTTCCATATATAATATAGTTTGATTATAATATTTGTTAGATTTCAAGAAATAATTATTGTTTAGTATTGTTATTACTATTGAAAAAATAATATATAAATATATTAAATATGGTTTATATATCATTCTTTCTTTTGACATAATTATTTTTAATTCGTATATGCTTTTTTTTTTATTCAGTTGGTTGCATATATGAAGAGTTTGACATATGGATCAAAACATGATGACGGATCTCTTTGCAAAGGAAGATGGTACAAGGAAAAAAAATTAAGCATAATTAGAGATTATTTTTTCACTTTAAAATTTATTAGCAACTTAGTTACTTTTGCTAGAGTTTTTAAACTTTTTATTTATGTAAATAATTTAGCTAAATGTATTATATTATCAATACTAATCATTTGATCCTTTAGTATTCTATTTTCTCTTTGTTATGAAAAAATAAATAGAATTATTTCATTTTAACAACAACAAAATTTATGATGATTAGTTTCACTTTTATTATAAATTATAAAAAGTAATTGAAAAATATATTATTATTTTCATGATGTCATTTTTTGCGTATGTAATAATTTGTCGTCGTTCTTTTTGCTTTGAAATGTATTTATAATTTTTATGTAGTCACCAATTATTATATTTTCTCTCTTCATTTTTTTGTATTTTCACACCTTATTTTTATTTTTTATTTTACAAATAAAATCAATGCATAATTAGTAATACATTTAATGGCTAATAAAATTATACATTTGAATTATTTATAACTCATATCTCTTCATCTTACTTGTAAAGTTTAATACTAAATATGAATCATGACTTTCTATGTTTTATTTTTTGTAAATCTTATAAGTATTTAATTAATGTTTAAAAAATTATAATAAGCAAATGTAATAATAAAATAAAAGAAAACAATTTTGTTTTGACGAAATCAGAGTTTGGATTGAACATCACTACTCCTAGAAAAGATAGAGAAAATTAAAACATCTAAAATATTTTCAACCTAATACAATATATTGTTATTTCATCATATTATTCCTTATTCCATTTACTTCACCACGGTGAATATTTTGTTCTAATATATACATATACAAAACAATAAATATATTTTATATGTTTTTAAAAAGTGTATAATATCGCAGACGAGGAGAAATATAAATATTATCTATATATTTGATACTAACCTAAATATTATATATTTCATATTATTATCTTATAAATATTTCATATAATCGCGCGAAAGCGCGAATAGTTTCACTAGTATAATAAGAAAACGTAGACATATAAAATGGGAAAAGACTTATACAGTATTAAGGGATAGTTTAGTAGCTAAGTTGATTAAGTACCTGAAAATTTGTTGATGAGAGTTTGATTCTCAACTTGTAGTCTCCTACCTCATTTTCCTTTTCAATAATAATTAAAAATATTGTTAAAATAAATAATACAAAGAAAAATCAAATCACTCAACATTGAATGAGCAATTAAATAAAGTTACCCCATTTAACCAATGTTCAAATAATTTCAATCATATTTTGTGATATCTTCATCTTCACTCCTTTTCTGGACGATTGTTGAAGAAACATCCTCTAAGATTTACGTATATTTATACTAAATTTCATAGTAAATGGATAACTGAAAAAAATGAAAAAGTAATTTAGAAATGACAAGAACATAAAAATTTACAGGTGAACAGTCAGTGCTTGAAGAGTTGTTAGAGCTTTTGACCGAAAGGGAGAGAAATAAAATAGTTGGGGGCGATTGGAGAAAGTAAAATAAATTAGGTCTTACGATAGAGGAATGTGGGTCACTTGTTAAAATAAATGAAAGGCAAAATTTATGAGGATCAATTGGGTTGAATTTTATGTTTTTCTTAGATGGGTGATAAATTGGATCAATTTATGAGTTAAAAGTAGATGTGAATTTTGGCTAAAAGTTATCATAATTCAACCAATTTTAATAGAAAGACCTATATAATTTTATTTACGTATATTATTTAAATATTAAAATACTACCACGAGAATATAAGATGATATGATAAAATGGTATGAAATAATAATAAATATAATCATTAGTTGAGTACAGAAGGATAATACATATATAATTTTGAAAAAATTAAAAATGTGATTAAACATTAAGAAATTTGTATAATGACGATGATAATAATAATATCAAAAATAGTAATAAATAATACTATAATATAGAGAATGTTATTTTTAAAGATAATATGATTGATAAAATATTACATAAAATTCTGAATAGAGCTATAAGAATGTAGGAATTTTGCAACAATTTTCTTGTATTGATATTTCAATATTGTTGCTAGAAGTGCTGTTGGCAATGAGAAAAAAAAGTTGTAGCAAGTGTTGATGTAAATATCATTGGAAAAAGATTATGCAGTGATAAATAATAGAACAATTTTCACGTATAACAAACATAAAAATTATATTTGTATGATATAACTATAGTTCTCATAATTGCGCTCCATTATAAATTTTATGTTTACTAGGAGCTTATGATTTGTATAATTTGCTAGAAGCATTCAATTTTGTACAAATTGTTCAGTTTTCTATATATTCGTTTATACATTTTAATTTGTGTAGTAATATCTATATTTATATAATTATAAGTGTATATGACAAAAATATGTATATATATTTGTATATACACATTATCTGGCTTTATACAAATACAAAATTATTTTATACATTGCGAAATGTATAAAAGGGCTAATTGTATACCAAAAATGACTAATTGTATACCGAATAAGATGGCAAAAATAAAATGTTTGCTGCGAATTACAATTAAAATAAACTATGGCTATAACATTTAATTTGAATTAATAATTGCTATTTCATTCAATTTTCCCTAAATAATATTGTTACTGAAAGCTAATTATTTACATAACAAAAAAAGGTTTTGACATAAATAAAATTTTATTGGTAAAAAATCACAACCTTATGACTTAAGCGATTATTTAGCAACAAAAATATTGTTGCAAGAAATTATTCTTTTCTAAATAAATTTAATTGTTGCAAAAAAAAATAAAAATAGGCAAGAAAATTAGTTAAAATCTTTTACGAATTTTAGCAACAACTATTATCAGGGAAAATTATGTTTCTCCTACAATATCATATATATATATATATATATATATATATATATATATATATATATATATATATATATTCGAAGGTCATTATGTAAAACTAATGCACTTTAAAAATTGTAAATAATAGACATTTTATGTAAAATATGATTTCAATCAAGATTTTCATTATGTTTAAGTATTTAAGGGTCTTTTGATAGGTGATTAGAATTTAAGTGATTAAATTGTACCTTGTGTAGTTAAAATAATTCAACTACGATAAGTCACCTATGTGTGAACATGTGTTTAGACAACACCCTCAATTATTTTGCACTTTAGTATTACGTTGCTACTATATATTGTGGTTAATTTTAGTGCATAAATATCAAACCTCACCATTACTTTTTTAAGTATATTTTAAATTTGATAAATATTATTTTTCATCAAAATATCTATTATGACACACTATACCTCACACCAAAAAAAAAAGAAGCAAAACAAACATAACTGCACACACTTAACACAACAAATAAAACATGAGGTGTCAAATGGTACGAGTTGAATTTAGAGGGGGGGGGGGGACAGAGGGCGGGGGGTGTTAATAATCTGACTTGGGTTTGGGGGCTTATGTGGTGTTGATGGTGTGACTTGGTTTTGGAAAGAACTTGGAGAAACTAAATCAAGTGCGGACAAATTATTTTTTTGGCCATTTGTTTGAACTTCTTAAATTTTTTCTGTTTTTGTCACGACCTAGACCGTCGTGATTGACACCCACACTAACCATCCGGTGGGAGAACCACTACTATAATCCAAACTAAGCAACTAAATTAAAACTAAGACATTTAAGTTACGGAAGTGATGTACTGTGGTTTCACAGTACTTTCAATGCTTTTTCCTTAAGTTTAGTGTGTGTCTAAAGCCTTTTTGTATTAGTTTTAATGTATTTTCTTTTTTTTTTGCAGAAAATCTGTCCAGAATGAAAACACGAAAGAATTGTGCTGAAATTGCACAAGTGACTACAGATGGAGCCATCGACTGTCCGTAGGTGACCACCGTCGTATGAAGAAAAAAAATATTGAATAAAGATTGGGGAATTCTGACTAAGTGTAGGGCTACAGGGTCTCAACGGACCGTCATCTCCACGACGGACCGTACTGCACATCTGTCATTGTCAACAAAAAGTAGCCTCAGTACCCATCTTGAAAAGAAGCTAAGTGTGGAACGACGGAGGACCACGACGGTCCATCGTGGCCTCGTCGGTCGGTCATCCAGGTCGTCGACTCAGACACTTTTTTTGGGCAGATTTTCCTCAAATAAATTTTCCTCTTTTGTTAGGGCTCTATTATTATAAATACTTGTAAAAATCTCGTTTTTGGGGTTAGACTCTTGGGTATTTTTCAGATTTTATTATTCTAGTTGTGAACTTGTGATTAAGCATCAGAGATGTTTAAATCCACTTATGCAAGAGGTGGTGAAGAAGCAAATTATTAAGTGGTTGGATGCTAGAGTGATATATCCAATCGTTGATAGTTGTTGGGTATGCCCTTTTCACTGTGTAACTAAAAAAGGGGGAATGACTATGGTTCCCAATGAGAAAAATGAGTTTGTTCCGGTGAGGCTTGTGAATGGATGGAGGGTATGTATGGATTACCAGAAATTAAATGCATGGACCGAGAAGGACCATTTTCCTATGCCCTTCATGGATCAGATGTTATATAGACTAGCAAGAAAGAGGTGGTACTATTTTCATGATTGCTATTCGGGTTATAATCAGATTTCTATTGCACCAGAAGATCAAGAGAAAACCACCTTTACTTGTCCTTATGGAACCTTCGCGTTCAAGGGAATGATGTTTGGGTTATGTAATGCACCGGCCACGTTTCAGAGATGTATGATGTCGATATTCTCCAATATGGTGGAGACACTACTGAGGTACTTATGGATGATTTTTCAGTGGTTGGTGACTCCTTTGAGCGGTGTTTGAGTCATTTGTCCAAGGTTCTTAAGAGGTGTGAATATTGCAACCTTGTCTTAAATTTTGAAAAATGTCACTTCATGGTGAAAGAAGGTATTATATTGGGTCATCTCATTTTAGAGAATGATATTGAGGTTGATCGAGCCAAAGTTGAGGTGATAAAGCGACTTCGTCCACCTATCTCTTTAAAAGATGTGAGAAGTTTTCTTGGGCATGCAAGCTTTTACCGGAGGTTCATCAAAGATTGCACAGCCTTTGTGCAAGTTTCTTAAGAAAGAGTGTATGTTTCATTTGATGAATCCTGTCTAAAGGCATTTGGTGAGTTGAAGGAAAAGTTGGTGTCTGCACCTATCATTATTTCTCCGGATTAGAGCAAGCCATTTGAGGTGATGCGCGATGCGAGTGGGGTTGCCCTTGGTGTTGTATTGGGACAAAGAGGGGAAAAAATCCTTCATCCCATTTACCATGCTAGTAAAGCCCTTAATAAGGCCCAAAAGAACTACACCGTGATTAAACAAGAGCTCCTTGCAGTAGTTTTTGCTTTCGAGAAATTTCTCTCCTGTTTTCTTGGCATGAGGGTTATGGTGCATACTGATAATTTTGCTTTGAGATATTTGAAGGAAAAGAAGGATTTAAAACCGAGGTTTATTCGTTGGGTATTACTATTTCAAGAATTTGACTTTGAGGAGAAATATAAAAAAGGGATCAAAAATTAAGTTGCTGATCACTTGTCCCGATTAGGAGATGAAGCAATGAGGGAGTTAGGTGAAAAGACTGAAACTGATGATACTTTCTCTGATGAGCATGTATTGCTGCTTCCGAAGACTTGATTCCATGGTTTGCATATTTTGCAAATTATCTGGCTAGTGATATCGTCCCACCGGACTTGTCCTTTTATCAAAGGAAAAAGTTCACGCATGATGTGAAAAAGTTCTTTTGGGATGATCAATACTTCTATAGGAGTTGGGTGTCTATGGGCTTATTCGGCATTGTGTTCCGGAAGTTGAGATGTTGATTGTTTTGGAGGCATGCCATTCTTCGCCTGTTGTGGGCATTATAGTGGTATCCGGATTGCTCACAAGATCTTGCATATGTGGCTACTATTGTCCAACCATCCACCAAGATGCTCATGAGTTCTCCAAGGCATGTGATAGATGCCAAAGAGATGGTAGCATTTAGAGAAAGCAAGATCTCCTTTTTAATCCCGTTCTTGTGATTGAATTGTTTGATGTGTGGGGCGTTGACTTTATGGGACCTTTTGTGAGTTCTCATGGGATGAAGTACATTTTTGTGGCAGTCGATTATGTGTAAAAATGGGTAGAAGCTATTGCACTTGCAAATAATGAAGGGAAAAGTGTCACTGCATTCTTGAAAAAGAACATATTTTCTAGATTTGGCACCTCAAGGGCTATTATCAGTGATGGGGGATCCCTCTTTTGTAATAAGCTGTTGAATTAGAGCATAAGGCCATCAGGGCAATAAAGAAGTTGAAAATGGATTGGCATGAGACAATAGAACAGAAGTTTAATGGGTTGAATGAGCTTGATGAATTTAATTTGAAGGCATATGAAAGTTCAGCCTTCTACAAAGAAAAGATGAAGAAGTACCATGACCAAAAGATTGAGAAGCGCAATTTTTTTGTTGGAGATTTGGTGATTTTGTTTAATTCTAGGTTGCGCTTGTTTCCGAGCAAATTCAAGTCCAAATGGACTTGTCCCTATGTGATCATCCAACTATTCCCTCATGGTGCGGTTGAGTTGGAGAACAAGGAGGGTGTGAGGTTCAAGGTGAACGGATAGCAAATTAAAATCTATCTAGGGCATGCTGAAACAACGAAGGAATTGATCGAGGCATACCAGTTTGATGAATTCTGAGTAATCAAGAGTCCTCCGTCGTGCCGCGACGTTAAATCAAGCGCTGATTGCCAGGCAACCCAATATGTATCCTCTAGCAAACTATAGTTTTTTTTCATGATTTTCTAGGCATAGGTGTATTATTTTTGCTATTATTACTTATGTCACGTCTGAATGTTCCTTTATTTTTCTTTAGAAGTGTTGGCTAGATCGTAGGCAGGGTCTGTGTCCAAAAAGTATCCAGAAAACACAAAAATATTAGCTTAATGAGTGTTACATGTGCAGGGATCAAATCACTAGAAATTTGTAGAAAATTGATCTGGTGCACCCATTGACGGTCCGTCGTCCCTTTGATGGACTGTCGGTAGGATTTGTTGTGCCCATGTATGTTCTTTAAATTTTTCTAAGTTAGGGAACTGTGGACGGACCCCTATGACAGACCGTCGATTGGCTTACGGTCCGTCGACAGGGAATTATCAACCCTCACCCACCAACCCGTCCCGACCCATCAAGCTACATATGAGAAGTTTGTAAGCTTTTCCTTTACCCCACCTCTTCACATAATCCCTTAACCGTTTACCTCCCTATTTCCTCTCATTTCCCCCCACTTCCTCACCCATTCACTCCCATTCCATCCTTAGATTCCCCCACTTCCCCCACTTCCACAAAATTCATTCTCTCCCCAAATTTTTGATCTTCAGTCTGCTTGCCCGTCGGTGTTCGTGGTTGGTGTTGCTGCTGTTCAACTACTCGAGTTCATCCTTTTTTTCCTCTACTAAAGTTGTCAGGTATGATGTTCTGATCGGCGAAGATTAACTTTCATTAATAATCCTGTTTACTGTGATGTCTAACTGTTTGGTTACTTAATTTTGGACCTTATTGCTTGCTAAAACTTCCACAAAAATCTCCCGAGTCCCTCAGATCACTGAAATTCAAAGGAATGGGGGTGTATTGTTAAAAAAAAATAGCGTGTGTTTTCATGATTGTGTTCCTGACCTAGGTTTTGATAGGCTGTCGAAGATGCATGTTTAAACTAGGAAAATTCATTCCCTACGTATGATGGGATGTTGGGTAAATGTTTAGTAAACTTAGGCTTTAAGAATATTTCAAATTAGTATGATCGGGTATCAAATTTTGGCTGCAAAACTGTGTTCCCTGAAGGTTTGTACGAGACCCCATCGAAGGACCGCCATTCCCGCAACGGACCGACGTTGGGGTCCGTCAACCCCAACTTACCAAGTTTACTATATGTATCCATTACCGGACCCTTATGACGTACTGTCGTCCCTTCAACAGTCCGTCATACACAACCGTCGACGGTGTCAGAACTTTTGTTTCTGACGTCTGTATAATTTTTACTAAGTGTCACACGACGGACCCTTATGACGGACCGTCAAACCTTCGACGGTTTATCCTGCACTACTGTCGACGCTGTCATTACCTTTGTTTTTTATGTTTTAAAAATTGTTTCCAAGTGTCTCTCGATGGACCCCCATGACAAACCATCGCGCCTCCGATGGACCGTCAATGGGTCCGTCCTGTACTCTATACTTCTGCACTATCATTCCTTTTCTATGTTTTGCTGCTTCCACTAATACTAACTACTTCTCCCTGCAGGTACAAATGGCATCTAAACTCGACCGTGTCTACTCACGAGGGTGTTCCAAGTCAGTAGCCCCGTCGAACTGGCTTATCATAGGATCAGATAATGATCATGACCTAGAGTACGTGCCAACATGCACCCGCACTCTTACCCATGCTGCTCGCCCCACTAGAGCCACACTCACGAGAGTGGTGCCCGATGTAGTCACCATCCCCCAGTCTGACGAGGAGCGCATACTGACCGCCACAAGTTCAGGTTCGGCTTCAAATTCCGAAGGAGTGTCTGGCTCCGTGGAGGTATCCGGTTTGGAGGAAGCTTCTGGCTCTGTAGAGGCTTTCAGATCGGAGGAGGCTTCTACTTCTGCCTCGTATGATGAGTCTACTTGTGCTGATTCTACTCCAGCACCCCAGACATGCGTCCCCGCTCCGGTTGTTGATCAGCCCAACCGGTGGTGTATTAACGGAAATACCAAATATACATTGATGCCAAGATGCCCAATGACATGGGGGTGATGACCCGGACCCTGACACTTGAGTGGCGGGTTCTCACGAGGAGTCTTCCCACCATGCCGGCCATTTATGAGTTATTAACCTGACATCGTCTTGAGTGGATGACTCGAGATGTAGGCCGCTATAATGAGGAGATGGTCCAAGAGTTCTACGCCTCTTATGTGTAGACTATCCGATCTCAGCTGGACAGGCGAGCAGCCCCCGCCAAGCATGCATCGTTGGAGTACGTTCGAGTCCGCGGCAAGCGGGTTGACATTTCCTTGCAGGCCATTCATAGATTTTTCTATGGCGCGGATGTTGATGCCACACGGACTCCTCTCACCGCCGAGTTTGACTATCAGTGGAAATTGATCAAAGATGGCCGATTCTAGCGTAAGTCAGATGTGAGAGAGACCACCAAGCGGTGGATTGCACAATACCTCTCCGTAGCTAGCTAGGCTTCTGATTGGGTGCGGCATCCAAAGGGGAGTATCAAGAAGTCCAACTTCACCTTCACAACCAAGTTCCTATGGCTATTGGTCAGAGACCGCCTCTCCCCCCACAACTGTTGATAATATTGTCACCTGGATCGTGCAGTGCTGATGGGTTCCATTATTGCAGGGTTCGAGGTGGACTTGACATGGCTAATACAGGTGGTGATGCACAAGAGGGGCTTTAAGGGCACTACTACTTACCCATTCCTGTGCATGATTTTTGCATTGTGCAGGTCTGCAGTGCCGGTGTGTCATATTGATGTGATCAAGACCCCGCCTGACCATGTTCATATCGCTCTCATCGGGGATGAGGTCAATGAGTTGGCTCCCAATAAAAGGCCCCATATAGAGTTGCAGCCGCTAGGTGAGACACTGGAAGCCATGGTAGAGCAGGCCCAAGGGGATAATCCGGCTACATCTTAGCCTACCGATACCACTTCGGTCGAGTCTATCCAATGTGGTATCACCGCTCCGATATCCTCCCGCTGTATCCCATCTGCTACACTAGTCCCACTTGCTATGGTCCGAAAATTAGAGGCCCACATGGCCAAACTTCTGTACCACATCCAGCCTTGGATGCAGAGGTCCATTGCTGAGGCAGAAGAACGTATAGAGAGAAAGATGTCCCAACACACTTAGCAGAAGATCATGGAGGTCCACCAGCATTTGGATGCATTTGAGATGCGGGTTACTCACTCGGCCAACCCCTACAGTTGATGTGCTGACTCACGAGGCTGCTGTAGAGAGTGTGAGAGCCGATTTGGACACTATACTAAAGGCTCAGGTGCCTAAGTTTGAGGCCCCTTCTGCAGAGCCTACTGAGGACATAGTGATGGCTGCCCTGTTCGCCACTACTGATGTGCCACCACCTCCACCATGAGAGCAGGCCAAGAGGCACCAGAATAGAGATGAGGATGTGTCCCGGGCTCAGAAGAAGGAGCGCTATGAGTTGGAGGCTTTGGGGAGAGCCTTGCTGATTAATGAAGAGGCCCGCCAGTTGAGGGTTTTCGAGGTGGCTGCTGGGGCTTCTAGTTCCAGAGTTGCAGAGGCTGAAAGGAGCACTACTGATGGTGCAGACATTGCTGAGGACACTACTGATGGAGTCCCTACTTTAGCGGGAGTGAGTTTTGAAAAACCGGACCCGCTAGCTTGTTGATCACAGACATTTGCACCTCAGGTTTGCTTCACCTACCACTCTGTCTTATATACTTTTATGCATTGGGGACAATTGCATGTTTTTTTTGTTGAAGGTGGGGTAAATTTAAAGTAAGTGCTAGGTTGAAGTCTGAGTAGCCCAACTCACGATCCTCTCTTGTGGTTTTGTTGACTGTGTTCTTTTTGCCGATGAGACCGGTTACTTTATTGTTGAATCAGCATGTTGGTAATTTAGTACATAGTATACAAATGGACTCTGAACCATGATGGCTAAACAAAATGATATCTTGATTTAAAGAAAATGCCGCATAACTAGGCACGATAACTGATAAATGTGTGGTTCTAAGCATGACAGAGAGATACACCACTACATGACCCTAAATCTAAAACTCGAACTAGGTTTATGATAATTTGGTATAGTAATGAGATGTCAAGTGAGTGCGAGGAAAATTTGAATATTCCACCATTGGTACTGAGCTAGAACTTGCCTGGTTAGTCCCGCTAAAAGTAAGCCGTAATAGATAATTAGGATATGATCATAGACCCTTGTTCAATATAGCCAATCTTTAGCCTAAATAATGGAAAACCAAGTGAATTAATCCCTTCTCGATCCAAATGATTTTAGCTTAAAATAGACCTTTTTGTTTTACCCCAACTGATCTTTTATGGGAACATTGTGTTGGCCATGGTCCCTATTTGGATATATGCACCTCAGCTTATACCAAAAGCATAAGTTTAGGGTGGATAATTAAGAAAACAACCTTGTCGTGGCCCTGACCCAACTTTGGGTATTGTGTACCTTGACTCATGGCTAAGCCATGCATTAAGGGTGACTATTATGAGGAATTCTCCGGAAAGTGGGTTGAAAGAACAAAGAGAGAGAAAGAACAAAAAAAAAGTGACTCAAGAAAAGTTGAAAGGAATTAAAAATATTTGAAAATGTTAGAATACAATCAAGAAAATAAAAGAGTCACTTATACAAAATAAGAAAGAAGGGAGAATAACAAGGTGAAATAATACAAGAAAATTAAGAAATAGGGCAGAATAAAATGATGAAAAAAAGGACGCTTAACCATTATATCGAGGAGGGTAATGAGTCACTAAAATACATCTAAATGTACTCTACCTGACCCTGAGCCTAATTTAGAAGCTAAGAAAGTCTTATCCTAATCCCAAGAGTCTATTATGGTGAACTTTAAGTAGTGAAAATAAGGGCTAGCCTATGGCAATAAGTATAAACGAGCTGTGAAGTTTTTCTAAGAGTGAGTGTTGAAAAATAATCCTTATTCTCTAATTGAAATCACTGTGTGAAAACTGAGGATCTTGTTTTGAAGTGAGGACACTAGTTGTAATACTGGAAAATTGGTACCTTGGTGAGTGATCATAGAGCATAGGTGTCAGTGTGTGGTGAATCTGTGTCATGGCCTGATCCGCATTAGCTTGCCTAATAGTGATAACATGCAATAAACATAAAGAAAATAATCGGGATTGATAGCCAGATGATTGAGAAAGCTAAAATAAGGATACTCTTGTACAAAGGTTTTTTGGTGAGTGATAGTGCGTCGCTTGAGGAGAAACAACGAATTTAAGTTGAGGGTGTTGATGTACCGTGGTTTCACGGTTCTTTCAATGCTTTTTATTTAAGTTTAGTGTGTGTATAAAGCCTTTTTGAATTAGTTTTAATGTATTTTTCTATTTTTTTGTAGTAAATCTATCCAGAATGAAAACGCGGAAGAATTGTGCTGAAACTGCAGAAGTGACTACCTACAGAGCCATCGAACCCTCGAGGGTTCGTAGGCCGCCACTGTTGTACGAAGAAAAAAATGCTGAATGAAGATTGGGGAATTCTGACTAAGTGTGGGGCTACAGAAAGTGTGTGTACCCATCTTGAAAAGAATACCAAGTATCTATCTTGAAAAGAAGTTAAGTGTGGAACGACAGAGGATCACGATGGTCCATCGTGGCCTCGACAGTCCATAATCCAGGTCGTCGACTCAGACGCTGTTTTTGGGCAGATTTTCCTTAAAAAGATTTCCCTCTTTTGTTAGGACTCTATTATTATAAATACTTGTAAAAACCTCATTTTTGGGGTTAGACTCTCGGGAATTTTTCAGATTTTATTTTTCTAGTTGTGAACTTGTGATTTTGGGAAATTATTCTATTTTCCAAAAATCGTTTATTGCAAGCTTATTGATCAATTCAAGTAATTTTCTGGGTTTTCTTCAATCTCATCAAAGTAAGTGCATGATTTCTTATCAAACTAATATGAATTGTGTGATTATTAACATGGGTAACAAAATCCATAGCTAGGGTTGTGGGAACCATTGTAATAAACAAGGTAAAAACTAGCTGAAATAACAATTCTAGAATAGTGTCTTGCATGTATTTATAATTTTTTCATTTAGAAGTCTTTTTAACGAATGAACGCGTTAGAACTCGCCTTGTTGATACTTGTCGGACCAAGATGGTAGATCATTAGAAAAAATATCAACATAGATTTAGTATACACTATCTAATAGGCTAGTATCGATTGGTGCGAAATAACAACTAAGTCATACATCGATTATGATACTTAATATGAGTTAAAGGTAAGGTTTAGTAAAGCACACACACGTAGCTGAACCAAGGTGCGGAGTGAAGTTCCCTAGTTGCTAGACCAAGGAATTAGGGATACATAACTTACCACTTTGCATGCAAGATACTAGGAAATGATTGTTGTAGTTAGATTGACCGCGTTATGAACTTGTGGGGAACACTTAAACCCTAGTTACTCTTATTACTTGATAAAAATCAAATCTTTAAACCTTTCACTTGTTTATTTAGAAATAGCTATTTACATTATTGCTTAAAAATCAAATCCTTCTCACAACACTTATGAGCTCAACATACACTACATGATTCAATTAGCACAAAGTTAAACTTAAAAACATGATACATAACATTTCAATAAGACTCACCATATTAAAATTAACAACATAAATAAAAACAAGCAAAAAGTAAATTTCAAGTTTTCAAAAGAAATATTACAGTCTTTTCACTGTAAAGTTTTCAAAAATTCATAATGTGTAAAACTTCACCCAAAAATCAAGAAACTTCAATTTCTAGTCATATTAATATTATTAAAAAGAATGACTAACGTTAATTCTATAAAAGACGAGGGCAACAGGACTTCATGTCGGCCTTGGCCTCCCATGTTGCACCCTCAACTTGATGGTTCTTCTAAAACACCTTTACGGAAACAACTTCTTTATTCCTTAACCTCTTGACTTGCCTATCAAGAATTCAAACCGGAACTTTATCATAAGAGAGGTTATCCATGACACCAAGACGCTCAATAGGAAGAATGGACTCGAGATCAATGATACACTTCTTCAACCTGGAAACATGGACAACTAGATGAACCAAAGCCTATTTTCTAGGAAGTTTCAATTCATAGGCAACCTTACAAACCCTTTGCAAGATTTCATAGGGACCCATATAACGAGGACTCAATTTCCCTTTCTTGACAAATCTAACCACCCTTTTCATTGATAAATTTTTCAAATACACCTTATCACTTTCTTCAAACTCCAAATTCCTTCTCCTATGATTGGAATAAGACTTTTGCCGACTATAGGTCGTTTGCAACCAGTTCCTTATGATATGAACCTTTTAAAAAGTCTTACAAATAAACATGGGACCAAGAACTGATGGCTCACCCAATCTAAACAATCCAATAGGAGACCTAAACCTCCTACTATATAAGGCTTCATGGGGAGCCATGGAATGAATGAAAACTATTATCATAGGCAAACTCCACCAAAGGTAAATATTTATCCCAATTCCCTTTAAAATCAATAATGCACGCCCTAAGCACATTTTCAAGGGTTTGTATCGTACGCTCCGCTTGACCATCAATTTGGGGATGAAAAGCAATGCTCAACTTCACCGTAGTACCCCACCCTTTTTGGAACGACCTCTAAAATCTAGATGTGAATTTTATACCCTGATTCGATATGATGGAAAATGAAATGCCATGGTGGCACATAATCTAATCTAGGAAGATTCTTGCATAATCCTCCACCGAATATGAAGACTTGACGGGAATAAAGCGAGCGGACTTAGTCAATCAATCCACAACCACCCATATGGAATCATATAAATTTTGAGTCCGAGGTAAACCTACTACAAAGTCCATATTGATGTCTTTCGACTTCCAAGTAGGAATTTGGATCTCTTGTAGGAAGCCACCCGACTTTTTGTTTTTGGCCATTACTTGTTGGCAATTCGTACACTTAGCGACAAACTCTGTAATATCCCTTTTTAGACCTTCCCACCAATATATCTCCCTTAGGTCATGGTGTATTTTTGTCGAACCTGGGTGAATTGAGTAGCGGAACCCATGTGCTTCTTGTAGGATCTGATCCCTCAACCCATCTACATCGAAAACACACAATGTCTCCTAGTACCTTCCCCCCCAAGGAGAATGATTCATTCAACTTGCCGATAATTGATTCTTTCATCAAGATGTTGTTTGGACTTCACCTTAACCACTAGAGATGACTCAGAGTTATGATAAACTATAGCACCCCCACGGAGAACTCTCCAACCTCACCCCAACCTAGCCAACCTATGTACATCCCTAGCTAGGTCGTTCTTGTCTTCGTCAAGATGGGATACACTACCCATAGTCATACGACTTAGGGCATCTGCAAGTACATTAGCCTTGCCGGGGTGATAATGGGCGCTAATCATTCAACAACTCTAGCGACTTTCTTTGTTGCAGATTCAACTCCTTTTGGGTAAACACATATTGGATACTCTCATGATCGGTAAAGACATCAACATGAATCCCATACAAGTAATGCCTCCAATTTTTTAAATCAAACACCACGACCGCTAACTCAAGGTCATGAGTGGGATAGTTTCTCTCATGTACCTTAAGTTCCCTAGAGGCATATGCTATCAGTTTCCTGTGTTGCTTAAGAACAGACCCCAAACGCTCTTGGGATGCATTATAAGACATAACAAAACCCTTTGTACCCTCCGGTAAAGTCAACACAGGAGCGCAAGTGAGCCTATCTTTAAACAATTCAAAACTTTTCTCACATGTCTCGTACCATTCAAACTTCATACTCATTTGGGTTAAAGTAGGCCAATTTTTCACCACCTCCATTTTTCTTGGGTCTACCTCAACTCCCTCACTAGAGATGATGTGCCCAAGAAATGTCACCAACCTCAACCAAAACTCACAATTACTAGATTTGGAAGACAATTGATGTTCTTTAATGGTTTGCAATACCACCCTCAAATTACCCATATGATCAACCTCATTCTTTTAATATGCCAATATATCATTGAGGAAGACAATTGCAAATGAATCTAGGTAATTTTGAAACATTCTATTCATTAGGTCCATAAATGCCGCCGAAGCATTAGTGAGAGCAAAATACATGACCAAGAACTCATAGTGCCCACCCTAGTCCAAAAGTCCGTCTTTGGTATATCCTTACCTCTCACCCTAAGTTGGTGATACCCCGACTTCAAGTCTATATTTAAAAAGTAGATCACCCCTTGGAGTTGATCAAGCAAGTCATCGATTCGAGGGAGAGGATACTTATTCTTAATAGTGACCTTTTTGAGTTGGCGGTAATCAATACACATTCTCAAGAACCCATATTTCTTCTTCACAAAAAAAACCGGAGTGCCCCACGGAGAAATACTAGGTTTTATAAAACCCTTGTCTAGTAAATTCTTGAGTTGAGCTTCCAATTCCTTCAACTAAGCTGGATCTATCCGATAAGGAGGAATTGATATGGGATTTGTATCTGGTAGCAAATCAATGCGAAAGTTAGCCGACTCTCCCACAGGAGTAGACACTACTAAAGGTTCATGTAAAATATTGGGTAAACTGTCAAAATTTTTAGCTACTAGAGGTGTAACAAAATGATAAAGTAGCACCGGGATCAAGTAAGGCATATAAATCAATAGAGAAAACTTTGAACATACCGGTTACCACATTGGGATAAGTCTCTTTCTCACTTATAGAGCGGAGAGAATAGAAGTAGTTCTTCTTTGGAGCATCACTAGAGCCACTTTCTTGGGTTTGAGAATTACCCTTGTATTGACTCTCCAAATTTTGACAATCTCTCATCTTGTGAGCACTCTTGCCCCCTTAAGGCAATCACCATAGTTCTTTTTACCACACATTCCACAAGTTGGCTTCTCATTTGGTGAATTAGTACCGTTTTCCTTTTTGAATTTAGTGTTAGACACCCTATCACCATTAGCTTTTGGGAATTTAGAAGGGACTTGATTAGAAACCCGCTTCTTAAATCTAGGGTTGTCTTGTATTTCAAGCCTATTCTTTGAAGAACCTCCATCATATGACCTTCATCTCTTAGCATCTCTACTCTTTCGCTTGGCCCTTGGCTCCTCAAGCATTCTTGCATGCACCATAAGACGGGATATGTTTATGTTGTCATGTAGCATGGCGGAATGTCACTCTTCTTGTAAGTCCTCCGACACCCCCGTCACAAACCGTCCCATTTGGTCCCTAGGACAAAAGACCAAAGAATGAGCATATTTAGATCACTTAATGAATTTCAAAGAGTACTCATTAACACTCCATCCTCCTTGGCGAAGATTGATGAAGTGCACCACTTTTTCCTCCCTCATCACTCTATAGAAGAACCGATTTAGAAAAGACGCCTTAAAATTTTCCCAAGTCATCGGACCACCTCTCATTGACCTATTATCCCTCAATTTTACATATCATGCTTGCGCGACGTCCTTGAGTTGATAAGTGGCCTACTTGGCCTTCTCACTTGTGGACAACCCCATATCCAAAAGAGTTTAAGAGACTTCATCGATGAATTATTTGGGGTCTTCATCAACCTTAAACCCATAGAATGTAGGAGGGTTTATTTGAGTGAAGTCCCTCAGATGGGAATCCATTGTAGTGACTTGTTGATGAGGACGGGGCACAACCTCCCGGTTTGGTTGAGACCTCATAGCTTGGGCTTAAGTCGTGGCCGCTTGTGCTTGAGTGGTGATAGCATGGTCCATTTGAAGAAGAGCGATCCTTATATTCTCATCCGTCAAAGGAGGAGGATTGGCCGGTGCTTGCTCCATATTAGCATCTTCTTCAAGTGGAGGAACTTGCTCATCACGGGGAGGAGCTCCCCATTGGAAATTTCCTCTTCATGACTTCGAGTCGCATTCCTTCGAGTGTTCATTCTTCCTATAAGCAAAACAATAGAATTATATGCAAAAGCACACCATAAGTATGCGCTAATGGAATGATATATATTTTCCAGGAAAGATAGAAATTCCTAAGCATCATATAGGTTCCTACTCATATGTGTGGGGCGCTTCACAATTATGAATACAAACCTACATAGATGTGGTAGAGAGAGAGACATAACTCAACGATGTTCAACCTCATGCTCTGATATCAAGTTTTTCACATCCGGGTTTACCCCGAAGACGTAATTGTCATAGTCTTCTTTTTCAAGGACTAAGACTAGCCTCTTAGTCTAATGTCATTACATTCATAGGTTGAAAATTTGTGGAAAATATAAAATTTTCATTATCAGTACATGGAGATTTACTTAGGACTCTGCATACACATAATGTTTATTCATATCGAGTATACATAGACCATTCGTATAAGAAGGTTACATAGCCTTCTACTTTATTGCACATACATATTTATAAAATATAGAAATAGTCTCAACGATTGTTTCATCTCATACAATCTAAATGATTATCACAATATGGGCATAACCCTTACATCAATCCAACAAGACCACATATAGGTCATACAAAAGTATAGTACTCCGTTGAAAAGGAAAGAAATTAAAGAATCATTAATCTCATAATATTTCCGTAAGCTAGATGATGGAATTGACCTCGGAAGTTGAGGACCTATCCCACTTGGATGAAAGGAAGAATCCAAGCCTTCAACAATGTCACCTTTCTAACTCTTCAACGACCGGAACCTAAAATGTGTGGGCAAAGGGAAGAAAATGGGGTAAGTAGTCCACATGTACTAAGTAGGAGACCTTATGCAGATACACAAGGAAAACATGCTAAAAAGGGACTTTTGTCAAAACATGCCATTTTACCCATTTAGGGGCCTAGTGCAAAGTCAAGAAAATCATATCAACCCACCAAACATGCTTATCATCTCAACAAGTAATACTTATCTCAACATACATGAAACCATTATTTATTACAACCCTTTCATCAAGAAATAATATCAGAATAATGAATAAGAGTCAACCATATTATAATAAGCAAGACAACTACTCATTAGTCCTTATCAAGTCAACAAGTGCAATGACCAAGGAAAGCCCCATAATATTAATCAAGTATCCTCAACATGAAACCATGATCAATGTCCAACTTTACATAACATAACATTTAGGTTTACATTTAATCATATATTAACATTTTGATCCAAGGTATATTCATAAATGAACTAATCAACATATAGTATCAACAATATGCCGTGGTTATCATGTATACATCATATATTATCATAACATAAACCTATATAAGAACTTCCTCCTAAGACTCCCCTCAAGGCTAACTAGTCTATGGTTTAGGTAGAGTACCATACCCCTACCTAGACTAAGATAAGCCTCTTAGGTCATCTAAGTTAGATTTCAAGTCCTTTAATTCGTTTTACCTTTTGGGAACATCTTGTCCTAATCGACATAGATCACATGAGCTAGTGTGGAATCCGGTGTCATAAAATCCTACACCGAAAAAAGGCGGACTACTTGCCAGGTAGTACCAAAACATGACACATAGCAACTACGTGGATCTACTAGCTAGTATTCCTATGGGGGAAACATAGTTCAAGAGATAGGACATTAGTTGAGACCCTCTTTATGCTCCATGCATTATAGTCTCCGATCTCAAGAATAATGTAGTGTACCTACCTTCCGTATGTGGGAAAGGATACTCCTCTATCTAGTTCACGTGGTGCGAAGCTAGAGTCCCTTTTTGAAATGTCTTTAATCCTTTAATTATCAATCATAGTTTAGTTTAGGTCATAGGGTTTACACCTTGTATATTAATCATCATAAATATCTCAATAAGAATTATATGAGTATAAGTCCTTTAATCACAATCCATATAAGTGAGGTTAACACATTAGCATTTCATAGCAGATCAAGGCACCTTGATAATTTTCACAATACTTATATCACAAAAACCTTAATGAACCTAACAATAGGGACAAGACATTTAAATTCAACATCATACCACCTTATAATCCTAATATAAGGCATACTTCAATGTAATATCATGACTTAACAACAATTAATCACAATTGGAAATAAAGATATAGATTCTAAGACTTACCAAGTCTTCCTCATCGTCAATCATCAACGTCTTACCATCAACCCATAACTCAACCAAATTTGGGGAGTAACATCATCACATAAATATAACCAATAAGAAAACAAGGAAAATTGCATCTCTATAACAAAATTCAACACTAGATCACAACTTAAGACAAGATACACACGCTAATTTCACATTACAATTCATAACCTAAATCACATCTCAAGAACTAGCATAATAGGCCTGTAATTCATCTTAATTAAATCTAACACCATAGGATAGTAATCTAATAAATAACCAAGTCAATTGAATGATCATAATACAATATAGGTCAAGATCTGAACCTAGGGTTAGGGATTGAGGATCGTGTTCTTCAATTTAGACCAAAACATAGAAAATTACCATGAACAAGTTAAATTACATGTTAATCTATTCAATATAACCTAAATAAATCATCAAAAATAATATTCCTAACTTAATTTCATAATTGGATGAAACCCATAAGAAAACTGAACTTTTGAAATCTATTTTGAAGGAACCATTTGAGGAAAGAGTCTCAAACGTGAATTTGATCTCATAACTTAATGTTTGAAAACAATTTAATGGTGAATTCGTCCCTTTCCATCCCCCAAAACCATATATCCTTTCTAATCTTCAATGGTGAGTTTAAGTAGAGAGAGTAAGAAGAGAGAAAGAAGAGAATTTATTTGTGAGTTGTCTTTAGATTAATGACGGTTGTGGGTATTTATATTGTGACTTAATCAAATTAATTAAACTACCTTAAAACCTTAATTAATCACCTAACCCCCTTATTAATTAAATGAAACTAACTTAAGTTGTGCAGGAAATTTGACCCTCAAAGACGAGACCCGAACGACGGGCCGTCTATGAGTTGACTGTTCCTCACCCCTCCGTCCTGCACTCCATCGATGAGTTCAGAGACGTTTTAGGTGGAGGCCTTCCTCAAATCTCATATGTATGGTACAATGGTGGAATTAACGCCCCGTCAATCCACACACGGACCGTAGGTGTTCACATCGATGCCCACTGTCCAAGTTGTGTTTCTTCAAACACAAGGGTCCTTCTAAAGGTCCCTTCGTTGGTCCTTGGGGAATCGTACCCAAACTTTTAAACCATGAAACAACTCAAACACCTATTAGCTACTCTTCCACCATTTTTTGTATAATTTCGACTCCTAAATGTTAGTCAAATAGGCTAAGGCACACTAAAACCTTTTGAACCAACTTCTCGTACGTCATGGACATTCTAGGACGTTTTGGTTCTTAAACTTTGTAAATGACATATATTCATTAATGTCGACTTCAAATAGTACTTAATCCTTATTACACCTATGTTAGACATTAAAACATATCTTGGATTCTGAAAAAGTTACAATGTTTCCATGCATTTTAATCACCTTGTGGGAAGAATTGATTACTTCTTTAACTGTGTGTTTCTTCCCTCCTTTGAACATGATGACCATCCAGTACTGCATCCAAAGCTTCACATGCTTGATGGAGATCCTCTGCGTGAAACATGGCTCTAGTTTAAAAAAAATAGTTCTATAACTCCCAACACATGGCCTTCTTGATAAAATTCTCCTTCAATTTTTTAACATGAGTTTAGACTCAGTCAACAAAGGGGTTGCTGACCAAATCTCACACAAAGGTCTCATGCGGCAGTCGTATGTTGTTGGAACCCAACTTTTAGATGTAATGAGAGACATCAATAGAGCATGGTACACTTACCATGATTATTTTTCCCTATCCCCTTTAAACTATCTAAGTAGAAAATCGAAAAGCACAGTGAGAGGGAAAAAATATGGATAATATTATGACACAACTTGATATTCTTTCTAAGAATGTTATGGGGTTAAGGACCCGTGATGTCAATGTCGTGGTAGTTGGGAAAAGAAATCTAGATGAGATCAAGTTTGAGAACTTTATTGTGAGTTGGTCAACTTTCCAGAAAATCAAGACGATGGTTATCACTTAAACTACCCGAGGCAGGGTGGTAACCAAGGTTGTTCTAGAGAAGAAAGAAGGAATTATCAAGATCATGAATGGAGGGATCGAACTGTAATTTTAAGGACGGGGAGAAGGGTGTATATGTATCTCCCCATGAATGACAAAAGCCTAAAATTCTGAAGGGGGTAGGTTTGAAGGGGGTAGGTCTAAAGATATGCTCTCGCGTATGCCAAAAAAAGTTCAAGGGCTGAACAAGATGCTGAAAGGCATGAAAGAAGATATATCCACCCTTGTCCATACCATCATCTCTCATTCATTTTAGATCAAGGAGTTAGAGACCCAAATGGGTCATATCTTTTTTAATCTCAATACGAGACATCAAAGGGGTTTGAACCCTAAGAGTGAGGTCTGCAGGTCAACTTATGTTGTGACACGATGTTAACTAACGCGTAGTTTGGGAGACAACCCATAACCATTTACTTGGTTTGTATTACCTTGATAAATAAGTGTTTGTTGTTTGTGCAAGTTTAGGAAAGAGAGTGCACTAAAAAATGGAATTTGACGGGCAACAAGTCCTTTTGGAGGAACACTGAAGGGTCCATTGTACTCGAATGCTCACGCCTTCTGACTGAATACACCTAAAAGGTTGAGTCGATAAAATTCTACGTAGTGAAAGTGTTGTTGGCAAAGTACCAACCAAATTGGCGGTCTCTACAATGACCACTTATGCGACCTCCATAAGAGATGGAAATTATGTTACATTTGGTGATGAATTAGATACTTGGGGAATTGCTAGTTATTGAGTGAAACGACTAAAGTAGCAAAACGAACAGAAATTGGATGATCATAGGCAACATGTTTAATAGTATGTGTTATATCCTTTCTTCTATTTTGTCCCTTTTGCACAAACTCACAGTTGTACTCTAGTAGTTATATTTCTTGTATTGCTAAAGTATTTCAACAAGCGAATTATGCTCGAATTCAGAACGCATTGCCACGTTGCTCGCCAATCTAATTCAACTCAAAGGTTGGTTATCAATCTCCCCTGTTATTATATCAAATTTTGTACTATTTGAAATAATAATCCTTAGTGTAAAATCTCTGCTGAGTCTCGGAGTTGATGGGATTAAAGGGCTAATCGCTGTTGGTGCAACAAACTTTGCATTATTTGCTCCACTCTAACTTGTTTATGTTTTGAATAAAAATTTGATGTGGTGGAAAATGAAACATTCTGGTGGATCTTTATTGAATTATGTGTTAAAAGTCTGTAATCTGGGCTGTGGGGCAGAAGTCATAAGAAAGAGGTTGAACAATGGTATGTCGAGCAATTCGGCGAATTGCACTAATACTAGTGAAGCTGCTTCGCAGTTTAGCTAAAATCCCCATTTTTTCGAATACTTAATATGGTCTGCATAGATTTATCACTCACTTTTGTCGATATGTTTTCACTTACAAGATGCACCAAGTGTTCGGCCGAAAGAGTCATTAATTGCCCTTTTGTTTGCGCCCTGATACTATATGTAGAAAATTCTAAGTAGGCATGGATAACATGGGTAAACACCTCACCAACTGGTTTGGTGACACAGTCCTACACTAGACAGTCCCCATCTTGTGTTTTGTTTTCTGTCAAATTGGGTATTAAAAATCCCTTGTAGAAACAACTAGAGCAAAAGTTTCGGGAAAAAATGACTCCCATGGACGTAAGTACATATGAGTTTAAAGGAGAAGAACAGAAAGCAGAGCTTGCTAGAAAAAGGAAATATACCAACAAAGTGATATCAAAAAGAAGGATTCCTGTTGATCTAGCCATCCCTTTGTTATGTCGCAAATTATATAATGCAGTAAACAATTTTTTCAGCACGTGAGATTGACAGAAAGGTAGCAGCTAACATCGCGGATGAAGCCGAGGCAACTGAAAATAATGAACCTCAGGATGAGAGAATTTCGTGAGCCATTGTTTTTTTTCAAAGATTATGATTCGGGTATTGATGCCATGTCAAATAAAGAAGCCGCATAGAGAGGATCCTCTTTCCGTTCACCTCTTTTACTTATATTTCTTCAAATTATGAATTATGTTTATTTTCATTACAAGACATATGGTTTAATTTAAAGTTTGGTGATGCCTACCTTTTCCTTTTTTTTAGCTGTGATGAATATTTATATTTTGTGTACATTAGGGTTGTCTATTTTTATTTTATTTTCTACTCCTTTCACAATTGTTTGAGCTTATGGCATTCTTTTGGGTCCTAATTTCAAAATAACTTTGAACTTTTCAAAAATTTTCTTTTTTAAAAATTCACCAACTTTTGTGTTGGAAGGGATTGTTCTTGTACTAAGTTAGAGTCTCGGTTTCGATCAATATAAATGACTTGAATAGTGCTCTCAATCGAACAAACATGAATGTGCTGCTACGACGAAGACGTATGTAGTTGCATATATAATACTACGTGAACTCTTTTCATTTCACTTTGATTAGCCATTTATTGAATAAATTCTTATGTAATGACCATTGCACACTAGCTCAAGTGTATAGTCTTTTTTGACTTAAGTGTCAATGCCTTGTGTGATCAGATTACCTTGAACCTTGCTTGAAAAATATATAATTTGCCCGATAAGTCTGATTGGTTTAGAAAGGTGTGCGCCTGATATGATCTTAGGCAATTTTTAAGAGTGTTAGCCAATTTTGACATATAACTCTTTTGTGCCCTACCTATGACGGCGTGAATCTCTTTTAAACACCTTTGAGGCTTAACTTTTCATTGAAAGACACTTGATGAAACGTAGACAGTCAGAATCAGGAGTTACCCCCAAGAGTAACATGGCGTAGTTGACCCTGAAGAGGTCTCATGCAAGCCCTTAGCATAATCATACACATAATGTAACACTCCATATCAAAAATTGGACTAGAATTATTTTTTACCAAAATTGCAGGTGCAATCGATGGACTGTAGTCTGATTTACGGACATTATTGTGTGTTCGTGGTTCACCACTGTTGCCCCTCGAAAACACAGCTCAAAAAAAATCAGCTAAGTGTTGACCCACGGACAAACCTACAGTCCGTTGTCTATGTTCGAGGATCAAGAATC
This sequence comes from Solanum lycopersicum, assembly GCF_036512215.1. NCBI lineage: Eukaryota > Viridiplantae > Streptophyta > Magnoliopsida > Solanales > Solanaceae > Solanum > Solanum lycopersicum. The sequence goes on from NC_090800.1 coordinate 16,488,591, forward strand.
ATGTTACACAACCTCTGACATTTACTACGGACGACCAACAGAGACTGTCGTTTCATCTACGGTCTGTATGTCTGACCGTAGGTAGAGGTTAGCTATAAGTTAGGGGGAATTGTTAGTTCGGTCAACATAAAGTGGTCATACTTTTTATGAAAAAATGAATTAGGTGTCCTATGACCTATGATTTGATAGATAATTGAATACTCTTTTTAAGGCCACCAAGTTTTGTAAAATCTGACCTCTGAGTAAAAAGTTACGGCTATTTCAGTGAAGGCTTGTCAAGTAGACTCAAACGACAGACCGTTAATTGAATGACGACCCGTCAATCCAGGTCGTCGATAACTACGACAATATTTAGTATAGGGCTCTTGTGGTTTATCCTAGTTCGTTTAACCCTTAATTTACATTGTTTAAACCCTAAATCAAGAGATTTTACTTAGTTTAAGCCTATAAACATATCTAAAAATCATACCTACCTAAGTCAAATCATTCATCAAAACTTATAAAATTAGAAAAAAAGAAGGGAAAATGGTCAAGAACCCTAGTTCAAGAATGCAACAAGATTCCATTAGTTCTAGACCCAAACCTAAAGATTCTCCGTGGATTCCATCACCAGTTATGTGGGGTTTCACTAGTGGGTCCCTTTCACCCATTAGGTCCCTAGTTTTAAGTTAATTTCTTAATTCCCATATCATTACTAGAGTTAGGATTTCTTAAATGTTAGCATTATTGGGTTCTCAGATATTAGAGTAATCCAAATCAGATTATTACGTTAATATTTAGTTTATGCATGAATTTCAGAACTTAGCTAGGTATTTCTTTAGTTCATTTATTACACATGCTAGGTCAGATATTTCAGTTATTAAATTATACATGGCTCAGTTATTATTGAATCATTATCAAATTAGTTGTTGCATTCTCATTTTCATGTTCCGTTTGAGCTGTGCAGTATTTACAGAAACTCAATTATAATTAGTGAACTACTTAAACTATTTGGAGTAGCATAATACCAAGTCAAACTAAGGTTTACCGTACCCAAATAGTCCCTGAACTACTAGGCAAGTATGTTGTATGTCCTATATGTGGCATCGGTTTAGTGATCACGTCAGCATGCATTTATACCTCATGTAGGGCGTATACATCGGACTCCACATTTAACTTATGTCGTTTAATTATTGGTTAGTACTAGCTCCCACAATTCAGTTAGGTTCCATCGCGTTTACCATTTATCTCTATATCTAGTATTCAATTCCAATATGTTAAAATTGGTCACTGCATTCATCTTCTCAGCATTCAATTTATCATGTGCAAAATATTATGCTAGCTTTTGTGCTTATTCAGTTTTATATTATTTCAACTTTAGTCTATTCTACATACTCACTACCTTTCAGGTACATATGCATATGTGCTCTACATCTTCTCGTGATGTAGGTTCAGGTTCTGAACATCCAGATCACACTTAGATAGATTTTTGATCTAGTTTAGCGGAATTAGTGGTGAGTCCTCATTATCTGAGGACAACCGTCATAGTTTCTTTCCAGTATTTTTAGTGCTTTAGTTTTAGTTTTGCTAGACTTAATTATGGCCTTTCCCCTCATTTCTAGTCAGTTCGAGGCTATTTTAAGACAAAATTAGCTTTATCCTAATATTGAGTTAATATGTTCTTTGAATTAAACTCATCAGTTTTCATATATCTCATATATAGCATATGGGTATTTCCCCATCTTTTCATTTTAATTATGATTTATCTTACACAACAATTTATTATCTTTAGTTTTCTCATTACCATGCTAGAAGGGTTAATTTGGGATCACTTGTGGTCCTAGGTCCTAGGTCCCGTGTCCGCGTCTAGGTAGCTTAGGGCGTGACAAACATGGTATGAGAGAACTAGGTTTATGTGTCCTATGATGACTCAAAAGCCGCACAAAGTAGAGGCCTTTTAATTGGTTTGAATTGCACCACATCTAATGAGAGGGCGGTTATGAAGTGTTTTAGGAAAAATATTTTTTTCTTGTTACTCTCATTGTGCATAAGGTATGACCTAATTCCATTCTAAGTCAACGTTGTACGTGTCAGATCATGCCTCCTCGTAGAGATAACGACAGGAATGAGAATGCTAAGAATGCAAAGGCATCTCCTTCCGTCCAATATCATGAAGTCTATAATGCTGATTTTAGGAACACCATTAAGAAGTTGACTTGGCCAACCAGAATAATCGGGTTAAAGCTCATTTGAATGCAAATAATGTATTACTAGAAGCAACGCTTCACGAATTTGTTAGGATGAATTCACTTGGGTTTTTAGGATTGCAAACTTGTGATGATCCTCAAAATTTTGTGGATGAGATCAAGAAGATTTTTGATATAGTGCATGTTACCGAGAATGATTGGGTTTAGTTGGCATCTTACCATTTTAAAGATATGGATCAAAGCTGGAACACTCAGTGGAAGGAGAACAGGGGTATAGATTGAGTATTATTACTTCGGATTGTTTTAGTGTGACCTTTCTATATAGGTTTTTCCCAGTTGAGTTGAAAGAAGAAAAGGCTCATGAAATTTGTTAACTTAAGGCAAGGAAACATGACGGTCAAGAGTAAGGGCTCAACTTTAACCAACTGTCCAGGTATACTCCTCATATTGTTGTTCGATAAAGGAGTTACATAAATAAGTTCTTATATGTACTTTTAGATTTGGTGAAAATGGAGTTCAAAAATTCTATGTTACTAGGAGATATGAACATCGAAAACGAAGTTCAAAAAATCTATGTAACTAGGAGGTATGAACATCGAAATGGAGTTCAAAAATTCTATGTTACTAGGAGATATGAACATCTCTAGAATTATTGCTCATGCTCAGCAGGTTGAGGGTTATAAGATTAGGTAACAAGCAAAGGATAATAAAAAGTCTAGGACTAGGAACTATGGCTACTATCAGCAGCAGTCCAGCAGTGGAAATTGCTCACAATTTCAGAAGAAGTCTTGGACCCCAGCCTCTTTCGCCAATTATTTGTTAATTTTAGCAAATATGAGTTCTGGTTGCAATCCATTGCTTTCCTTGGTCACATTGTATCTAGTGAGGGGATCCGAGTGTATATGCAGAAATATCAGATTTTTCTTAGGTCTAACAGGTTATTACAGAAGGTTTGTGGAAGGATTTTCATCCATAGCCTCACCATTGACTAGGTTGACTCAAAAGATGGTCAAGTTCCAATGGTCACATGATTGTGAGAAAAGCTTTGCATAATTTAAAACTAGATTGACTACAATTCATATGATGACTCTACTAGAGGGTTCAAATGGTTATGTTATCTATTGTGATGCATCCAAAGTTTGGTCGAGGTTGTGTGTTGATGCATCGTGATAAGGTTATAGCTTATGCCTCTAGACAACTTAAGGTTCATGACAAGAACTATCCAAATTATGACCTCGAGCTTGCAGCAGTGGTTTTTGGACTCAGGATCTGAAGACACTACTGTATGGTGTTCATGTAGATGTGTTCACTAACCATAAGAGCCTTCGGTATGTGTTCACCCAGAAAAAGTTGAATATTCACTAGATGAGATGGATTGAGCTTCTTAAGGATTATGATATGAGTGTTCATTACCATTCTGGTAAGGCGAATGTAGTAGCAGATGCTCTTCGAATATTAACTATAGGTAGTGTATCCCATGCTGAGGAAGAAAGGAAGGAACTAGTGAAGGTTGTTCACAGGATTTCTTGCTTGGTAGTTCGCCTTATGAGCATATCAGACAGTGGTGGTGATAGTTCAGAATGGTGAAGAATCTTCTTTGATAGTGGAATTTAAGGAAAAACACGACAATGTTCCAATATTGCTTGATCATAAGGGTGCAATATAGAATCAGAGAGTAGAGGTTTTCTTCCATGGGAGAGATAGTGTACTTCAGTACCATGGTAGATTGTGTGTTCCTGATGTTTGTGAGTTGAGACTATATATTCTTGCAGAAGAAAATAACTCCAGATATTCCATTCACCCAAGTGACACTAAGATGAACCGCAATCTGCAACAAGTCTGTTGGTCAAATGGCACGAAGATGGATATAATATAAATTGATAAAAGTCATAAGAAAATAAAGTAGATCTAAAACTAGAACTGAAATAACAATCTGATCCTCGAAGTACAGGAATAACCAAAACAAAGGGAATAGTTGACCATAGCTTTACATCGAAGAAGGAAGTAATAATTCAGCCTCGTGAACCTCACTCATAGTAATTATAAAAGAAGGGTTAGCAAAAATATGTACCGTTTATGGAAACATGAAATAAAACATTTAAACATGCTAAATAGTACATTTTTAGTTGAAGTATGCATTTATCATGTTTGGGAAACTAGTAAGCGTTTGCAAACATAAAAGACAAGATATAGTAAAAATACACCAATACCATAATAATATCGATACATTAAAAACCTCTATGAACACTTGTCTAGTGTATGGTTAGCATCCCATAATATCAAACTTACTAAGCATTCCTTTAAACCACATATTTATTACTATAATCGCCAAGATTGCCTCACTCAATAATCATGATTGAGGAATTGCAAGAGTACATAAAATAACATCACAAAAATAATCTATTTATACTCATCGTACCATAAGGAAACAAATCTAAAACATCTAAATAAGTCCTTGTGAAATGTAAGAGTGAAGTTCCATACCCTCACTCCTAACAAGTAAACCTATTAAGAGGTCAGATTATAATTTGTACCATTTTCATTATCTTATTATTATAAGGGAATGTTAGCCATTACTAACATAAACAATGTGAGCTTACATAGAATCTTATGTCATATAACCCCATACCAAAAGAAGGCGTTCTTGCTTGCCGAAGGTAGAACTAATTATATTTAGCTTCTAATTGGATACAGTAGCTAAGTCCTTTGTTTGGCACATAGTTATGTGATAGGGATATTGCTACTACAAACCCAACCTACTGCATTAACGAAGAAGCTTCCCTCTCATGAGTTTACTATACATGACCCAACCTATTGCATTAGCGGAGGGGCCTTTTAGTTATTGTCCATATCCACTCTGGTACTAAGCATTTCTTCCCAATTATACATAGTTAGTATGGAATTTTATCTACATATGTGCTGGAATACTTACCCGTCATTCAATAGTTTCATGTAAGTGAGACCTACCTTTCACCTTAGAATCATCATTTTAGGGTGATTATCTTTCACCTCATTATTCTTTAGTGTTTTAAAGGAAACTAGCTGTTCAATCAACACAAAAACATCAACATCATCCCATAGTATTCATACATAAATATGAGTAAGGATACAAGAAATTAGTCTTCCAAGAACACCTCAATTCACATATAGTCATAGGATATCTCACTTTTTAAATGAGTTCACATATTCATCAATAACTATCAACAACCATAAGGAATCCCTCACACTTTACCACTTTCAAGGTCATGAATCAAGTCTTACAATCACATTTGAGATATACTATCATCAAAATCAATAAACAAGGTTTCATAACAATTTTTACATAACCACAATGCACAATAGTAATCACATTGCACAAATAACTTCCTTGAAATAAATATAATTGGGATCATGGTGTAGTTCATGGGTTCATGTGGAGTTTTAATATAAAATAACAATTAAAAAAAGTAGAAGGGCTTCATGGAGGAAAATATTCAATGAATAAAGGTTTTCATATCTTTAGTTGAAGCTTTTCTACGAATTTAGTGAAAAATTCAAGTTTGCACCCTCATGTTAAATTTCTTGGTGTTCTTTAGTGGAGGAACTATAAAGTGAGCAATATCGGAGAAGAGACGATTTGATTTTTAGAAGTGGGTGTTTGTGAAAGTCATTTATTTGGGGGTATTTAAATATTTAATACTTTATATAGTAATTTAGAAATAATACAAAATATACCCACTTATTAAATTAACTTAAAAGTACTATTTATGAAAACGTCTCTAGAATTAATATGTCTTTCTTGAACCCTCCCTTAAACTTATAGTAAGACATATTTTTGGACCTTTTTATATCTCAAATTCATACATAAACTTGTAAGGTTGGTACGTTAGATACAAGTTTAACCTAAAAATTTCCTTGTGTTACATTATCTTAGCCTTGGGAACATTCGTCCTCAAGTGACAGTTTACACACCTTACGGAATTTAAAGACTCAAGACTCGTATCCCAACAAGTGTGAAATATAAAAATAATATACAACATAAAGAGGAAACTTTAACTATATCTCAACACAGTTAATGCAAAAAAAAGGGGCACGAACTACATCTGTCAACCTTATATAAAGAAAATTAAACATTTCTCAAGTTCATAAGAGGGACTACCTTCCCTATTGAAAGCATACTCAAATTGACAATATGGAGTCAATATTAAATCTCACAAAATATAGTAAATCATGCTCACCAATTATTCTCATGAAGTTAAATTTGCAATATCATACTAAAATGCTCAACAACATCAAAAGCATATAAATCATGAAAATCTCAATTTATACTAAACATGATTTGTCACAAGAACATGAAAATATCATAAAGAAAATTATGGAGAAACTCGTACAATATGCATGACCCCCGAAATGCTAAAATTCAAGAGAAACTACTTACCTCAAGCTTGAAGAGGAGTAGAAGGAAAAATATGAGGATAATGGGATTTCATATCGGCCTCAGCCTCCAAAGTAGCACCCTCAAGTATGTGATTCCTCTATAAGAGTTTAGCAGAAACTACCTCTTTGTTCCATAATGTCTTAACTTGCCGGTCTAAAATCTCAATTGGAACTTCTTCATAAGAGAGATTTTCATCAACTACTAAACCCTATAAGGGAAGAATGGATATCCGGTCACCAATACACTTGTTGAGCATTGAAATATAAAACACTAGGTGAAAAAGATCAAACTCATTGGGTAAGTATAGTTCATACACAACCTTCACACACGTTCCAAGATTCAGTATGACCCCACATATAAAGGACTAAGTTTCCCTTTCTTGCCAAACCTCAAAACACCCTTCATAGGTGAGTTTTTTAAGCAGACCCAATCACCAACCTCGAATTTAAGATCTTTTCTTCTATTGTCGGCATACGAAGTTTGTCTTAATTGAGCCGATTTCAACCTCTGTCTAGTGAGTCAAACTTTCTATATGGCATCATAGTCTAGATCCGGGCCAATAAGAGAAAACTCACCTATTTCAAACCAACCCACCGGAGATCTACACCTCATACCATATATTGTTTCAAACGGAGCCATGGCAATGCTTGAGTGAGAACTATTCTTTTAGGCAATTTAATCAATGTAAGATAATCGTCCTAATTCCCTTTGCAATCAATCACACACGGCCTCAACATATATTCTAAGGTCTAAATGGTGCTTTATGCTTAACTATCTGTCTGAGGGTGGAAAGAGGTACTAAGTATAACATTGGTACCGATCCCTCTTTGAAATGCTTTCCAAATATGTGAAGTCAACTGAGTACCCCGATCTGATATAATTGACAAAGGACCCATGTAAATTCACTATTTCCTCGGTGTATAATTTAGCACCTCTTCTGAGAATGTAATCTTGACAAGAAGGAAATAAGTTGATTTTTTCATCCTCTCAACAATGAACCAAATAGAATCATGCCGCGTTCGAGTATGAGGCAACCCCCCTACGATGTCCAAATTCACCTCCTCCCACTTCCAAGTAGGAAGATCTATATATTGTAACAAACCTCTTAGTTTTCGATGTTCGGCTTTGACTTGCTTACAATTTGGACATTTAGCCATAATAACCACTATATCATTCTTCATTCCATTCCATTAATAGACATCTCATAGATCACGATACATCTTAGTGGATCTCGAATGAATAGAATATTGCAAACTACGAGTCTCCTCTAGAATCTTCGCTCTAAAGCCATCAACATCTAGAAGACACAACCTACCTTGGTACCTAAGTACCCCATCTACCCCTTGGGAGAAATCCTCAACAGTCTTGGTGAGAAGCGATTTTTTCAACTCCATCAAAATAGGATCAAGATGTTCTTGTTGACTTCCCATCAACTACCACGAATGATTCTAAACTATGGTGAATCCAAGTGTTGAGAAATCTACCATTTGTACACCTAAACGGGGCGACCTATGTACATCGCGAACTATATCTTTCTTTTTATCTTCTACATGAGTCATACTACCTATATTCATTAAACGTAAGGCATCAACAACTATATTAGCTTTGTCGAGGTTGTAGAGGTCACTTATATCATGATCTTTTAAAAGTTCTAGCCACCTTATTTGTCGGAGATTCAAATCTCACTGTGTAAACACATATTGGAGAGTTTAGTTGTTAGTGAACATATCAACATGTACCCCATATAAGTAGTGCCTCAAAATTTTGAAGGAAAAATTTACCGCTACCAACTATAGGTCGTGGGTCAGATAGTTCTTTTTCATGAAGTTTTAGTTTCCTCGAAGCATAAGCAATTAATTTGCGAAGTTTCATAAAGATACATCCGAAACTCACTTGAGAAGCATCACAATAAACTACGAACCCATCATTACCCTCATGTATGGTCAACACTGGAGTCGTGTTGAGTCTATTTTTCAACTCATGGAAACTGTTCTCACAAGCCTCTGACCATTCAAATTTGGATTTCTTTTGAGTCAAAGTTGTTAACAGCAAGAGATGTTAATACTTCCAAAAATCATTTATAATAACCGGCCAAACACCAAAAAAGATTTGTATATCCGTGGGACTAAGAGGTTTAGGCCAATTCTATACTGCATCGGTCTTCTTATGATCAACCTTTATTCCTAGGCTTTACACTGTATGACCAACGAAAGCAACTGACCTTCGCATTTGCTAAACTAAGCATACATTTTCTGATCTTTAAGATCTTGCAAAACTATCTTCATGTGTTCCATATGAACACTTTCACTCTAAGAATATATCAAAATATTATCACTAAATACTACCACAAATGAATCAATGTACTTCCTTAACACCCCATTCATAAGATCCATAAATTCCACTGGAGCATTTGTTAGGCCAAAAGAGATTACTAAGAATTCAATGTGACCATACCTGGTTCGAAAATTTTTTCAGGAATACGAACATTCCTCACCCTAATTTAGTGATAGCCCAAGTCAACCTGTAAGAAATAAACTCTCCATTTGAAGTTGGTCAAATAAATCATCAATTTTAGGAAGCGGGTATTTATTCTTTATAGTGACCTTGTTCAACTATCGGTGATCAATGCATATCCTAAGGGATCGATACTTGTTTTTCACAAATAGTACCAGTGCACCTCATGGAAATATGCTAGGTTTAATAAAACCATTGAGTTGAGGTTTTAACTCTTTCAATTTGGTCGGGCCATCTGGTAAGGAGGAATAGATATGGGTTTTATATCTAGCATAAGATTAATGTTAAGTCTATTTCCCGTTCTGGAGGAACGCCGGGAAAATCCTCATGATAAACCTCAGAAAATCCCTCACTATCGAGACTGACTCTAAAGGAGGAGTAAAAAACTAAACATACTTAACCCTAATAATATTGTAAATACAACCCTTATAAATAGTTTTATAGTCATTTAGACACAAAATGAATTTCCCTCTAGGAATAGAATTTCCCCTTTTCCATTCGAAAATGGGTTCAACAAGAAACTGAATCTTTACTACCGAGTACTATAATTAAGGGAAACAAAACAAGCATGCAACCAATCTATCACTAAAATTACATAAAAAACATATCTAACACTACCAAATCATCTCGAGTAATCTTTTGAAGTAAATAAACAGGGAAATTTATATAAACTCTTTTTTGCAACAACTAAGTCGTTAATTAGGGTGGACACTTGTAAGATCTAGAAAATGACTTAGGATATCTAGAGAAAAAACAAGTTTTTATTGATGTTATAAGGTACTAAATATTTATAATATATTGTATATAGGAAGTAGCTAAAGTATAAGAGGTGTTGGAAGTCAAACGTCAAGGAACAACCAAGACGTTCGACGACTACGTCACCTAAATGTCTAAAATGTGGTATCATGTTTTTATGTATGTTTAATGGTGTTTTAAGGTTCTTAATTGAGTTACTATATAATTTATTGTAAGTGATTAATGTTTCGTGAAGTTTGGAGGTCAAACGACCAATAACGTCCAAGGCGTTCGAAACATATGCCTTAAGTCAACCTTGAATGTCTAGGCGAGTTTTGTCAAGTTTCACATGTTCGTTTTTGATGAAATTCATGTGAGAGATGTTAAAATTTATAAGATCATATTTGGATTTAAAAGGTTTGGGAAATTATCTTCAAGGACAATCTAAGGGTCCTTGAGGAAGGACCCAAAATCAGCGTGCAGGCTGTCCGAGGAAAACCTTGGCGACAGATCAGTTACCATCAAGTCGTGGCTGTGAAGCCCCGTCAAAGGGTCTGTCATGAGTGACTCAGACAAGGGTTAACAAAGGAAGCTTTTCCAGCTACTGTTGCCACCATGGAGGCTGTGACAGCCCGTCGAGGTGGTGACCCCGTCAAGGGCAGGCGTCGCACAATTTGCCTTCTTGCGCATGTGCTGCTGTCCACTAACAATTCACCCCACTTCTAAATTTAGTCATGGAAGGTCTATTAAGGGTTATTTGGGTATTTTAATTAAGTATATAAAGGGTAATCACATGAAGAATTCATTCTTAAAAATCATAAACCCAAAAAACTTAGAAAATATTACAAAATCTCCATTGAATTCCAACATGAAGAGGCAGTTTGATGAGGTGTTTTGTGTCGAAATTCTTCATTAAAGTGAATAATTATCCTCCTTGAGGTATGGATTTTTATTTTTTCAAACTCGTTTCATAATAAAATCTATTTCTCAACATGTTTTTCAAAGTTTTCTAAAGTGAATTATCCAATTTCATGATTCTACCACGGGTTCTTGCATAAATAATTTCCAAACATTGAATTATGATATAACTGATATTTTTATGATTATTTCAATCAAAATTATCTATGAACTCATGTAAATTGATGAACCCTATTTTTTTTACTATAATATGTGTTACTTGACATTAAGCTAATATTGATAAATTGTTATGTAATTTTTTATGGGATTTCTAATGATATATGAATTATATTCAATTGTAATCTAATTGATTCAAGATTGTTACACCAATATTTAATTGATAGAGATTTCATTGGATTTTATGATTATTGATTTAATTGTTAGTTATGGCCTTGGGTATGTGTATTGTGATGTTGAATTGGACGATTTAGCATTTAATTGAAGTGTTAATTAGGGAATAAAGGTATGCTTCCCATATTTCATTAATATGATATTGATCATACTTCGATTCTATTGTTATATGTATGGTCCACTTATGGTTGCTATGTTATGTGTTTTACTTGCAACTAACGTGTCCTTGTCGGCATTACATTATGCTATATGATGAGCATGGCCTTATTGAAAACTACTTGAAGTATGTTGATATTTTTGTAGTTTTATTAGGTGAATCATGACATTATCTATCTACATGTTAAGTTATATAGTCTTATGTATTTTTCTAGTTATGTTGCCTTAAGTGATCATATTAGACTATGACTTTTACATTATGATTATAGTGTTAGGTTAAGTCTTTGCTATTCGTTTTGACATTATAAGTATATGTGGAGTATATTAATGATGATAACATGATATATATGATGACTTGAAGATGTTATATTGTTTTAAAAGTTTTCTAGAATGACTTGTATTATGTGTTAAAAGTGAAGTATGTGATGTCTTGTCTGCATTGACTTGTATCTCTTGCTTGATGTATATATGGTTATGAATATTTGATGTCTTGATTTAGGGTTTTAGAACTCTTAGTCTAGAATATATGAATGACATGTGATTAAATGATGATATGAAAGTCTATTATGTGAAAACATTGACTTAAGGGTAAGGTTAAGAATGATTGAAGTTTAATCCGTAATGGTATCCTTTAAAGTAAAGAAATGATGGACTTAAGGTTAGTTGGATGGAAAGACATCATATTAGTCCTTAGAGAAGTCATCATGAGCTTCTTGTCTCCATTGTGAGGTAGCCATAGTTGACCTTCCTTGGTAGGAAAAATGTGATTGGGTTGTGAACTTGATAGGGAACCCTTTTATGTGAACCTAATGTATGAATTACTCTATGAGAACGAAGTCTAGAATCGAGCGAGTATGGTAAGGGAAAATAGTTCTAGTTATGTATGTCACTAGAAAACAAATAAGCACTTCATATTCCTTCACCATGTGCCTACATGAGATATGTCTAAGTTCTACTATTGGCAAGTAGAACAACCTCATCGGAGTAGGATACAACTACGGATTCCATGTGTTTATATCATGGTCTATGTAGGTTATTGCCTATTCTCATCATATAGAATACCTATTAGTATTTGAGAAGTTTATGGAGTTTAGGTGATGGTATGGGATGCTATCTAGACATTGCACAATAGACTTTGAAGGTGTTATGTGGAGATCCTAGGTCTTTTTCAAGACCATTATTTTAATATACTTTATATGATGTAACAACCTGTTTAGTCGTTTTGAACAACAGATTTTATTTCTGGAAAAACTGGCTGAGACGACGGATCCCACGACGGAACGTCATGGGCACGACGAACCGTCGAGGGGGTCTCGTTCCAAAACACTTAGCATTCTAAAATTAGGGTACTGAAATCGACTCTCTGAAATTCGTGACGAAGTGGCAGGATGGACCGTCACAGGCATGACGGGCCGTCACAGACTCTATAATAAATCGAGTCTCTGAACCTTGTGACGGAAGCAGCAGGACAGACCGTTGCAGGCACGACGGGCCGTCATAGTCTGCGTATTCCTGACTAGGTCGGATTTCTGTTTAATATTTTAAGGGGTGTTTTGGACTATTCCTGATTATAATTATAAAGTTAGTGGTTGAATATTAATAATCCAATTTCTCGAGGGTTACAGGAGATAACCTTAAATTAATTAGTGGGTTACTTTTGTCACGTTTTATACATAATTATAGGCTAATTAGTGTAAAAGAAAAAGAGTTTGAATAAGAAAAAAAATATAAAGAATAGAGAGAAGAGGGAGAAACGATCGAGAGAGAAAGGAACGAAGAAGAAAGAAAAGATTTTGAGGATTAGCTTGCTTAATCAAAATTCTTCGGTAGAGGTAGGTTATGGTTTTTATGCTATTCGTAGTAAACTCTTAATAGCGAATGATATGTATTGGGTAGTGTTGTAAACCCTTCTATATGCTTAATTGTATGCTTGCATGGATGTGATGATATAATTGTGATGAAATAAGCATAATGAAGCTATTAAATCCTAAATCTTGAAAACCTCTTGTTAATGATGATGCCTTGGTATAAAAGAAGGCTAGATGAATTAAAAGAATGAGGTTAGGGGATCGGGTGTCACGAATCGACACGTAGTAATAGGGGGATCGGGTGTCACGAACCGACACAGAGTAATAGGGGGATCGGGTGTCACGAACCGACACGTACTAATAGGGGGATTGGGTGTCATAAACCGACAATAGTAATAGGGGGATCGGGTGTCACGAACCGAAACGTAGTAATAGGGGGATCGGGTGTCACGAACCGACACGTAGTATTAGGGGATCAGAGTGTCACGTTCCGACACAAGAGGAATAAAGAGATAGAATCTTGAATTATGGTAATATACTCAGATTTAATGAACTTAGTTCCCAACTGAGTATGGTATGGAGGCTTGCCTCCTCATGGGTGTACTTGGCTTACTTATTTATGATTATAGTACTTGTTGTTGCTACCTGTTGAGTATTGTAGTTGCTTTTATGATATTTTCTAATATATATTGTTTTCTATTTTGCGTTGGCCGATGATATCTATTCAGTACTCGTGCTTTGTACTGACCCCTACTTGTATGTTTTCTTCTTGTTCATTGTGGAGTGCAGCAAACGTACCGTGGTCTTCAACCCAACCGCAACTCTAGCCAGTCTTCATCAAGCCAGATTTCAGGGTGAGCTAAAGTTTCTAGCTTGGACTGGATCTTCTTGTTCATGTCTTGATGCCTTGAAGTTCTGGCATAGACTAGCTATTATTTATGTTTAGTTTCTTAGATACTCTTAGCTCTAGTAATTTGAGGATAGATGTTCTTGTGATGATGACTTCCATATTTTGGGGATAATGATAAGTTTTGAGTTTTAGAAGTTGATTATTGATTTTGTTAATGAGTTTTAAGTCTTCCGCATTATTTTCTACTTATTAAATTTGAAATGTTGGGGTTAGATTGGTTTGTTCTCTCACATAGGAGGATAAATGTGGGTGCCACTCACGACACGTTTTGGGTCGTGACAAACTTGGTATCAGATCATGAGGTTCATTGGTCTCATCACACAAGAACGAGTCTAGTAGAGTCTTGAGGAACGGTAGCGGGACGACTTTTTTTATCTTTGAGAGGCTATAAGACTTTAGGAAAATTCCATTCTTTCTTTCTTTCGTGCTATTACTTGGATCCAATTGGTATCTAGGTGATACAAATTGGTATCTGACCAACTTCACTCTATTTTGCTGATGGTTAGAACTAGAGAAACAACCGCGCCAACACCAGCACCGACAAGACAAGAGGCGTCTGAGCCAGCCACTAAGACTGTAGCTCGAAGAGGAGCAGTGGCAAGAGGCCGTGGTAGAGGTAGCAGGAGGACATCCTCTAGAGGAAGAGGACAAACACCTGGCCCATCGAGTACTAGGGTGGTGACTCCTCCACCGACTGAGGAAGTAGTAAGAGAGGGTGAGAAAGGGAAAAATGAGCAAGCGCAGAATGAGGAATTGCCACCCCAACCTACCCCAGAAATGATTAATCAGGTTCTTGCTTATCTTAGCGGGTTATCTGATCAAGGCTAGACACCTCCAGTGTTTTCTGCACTAGCACCTCAGGTTCCGGAGGTACAACATGCAACTACTGAGGCTCCCCGCATGGATGCCTCATTGGAAATAGGCACGTTTCCACGATTGACTACAGGGACTATAATGACAAGTGATCAGCATGAATTTTTCAGTAAGTTCTTGAAATTGAAACCTCCAGTCTTCAAGGGTGCTGAATCTAAGGATGCCTATAATTTTCTGGTTGACTGTCATGAGTTACTACATAAGATGGGTATAGTAGAATGATTTGGCGTCGATTTTGTGACCTATCAATTCCAAGGAAATGCCAAAATATGGTGGCGGTCATATGTTTAATGTTAACCCGCACGAGCACCACCAATGACTTAGGCGTCGTTCTCTAACATATTCATGGAGAAGTATATCCCCCGGACCTTGAGGTATAGGAGGAGAGATGAGTTCTTGAGCCTAGAGCAAGGTAGGATGTCGGTTACTACGTATGAGGCTAAGTTTCACGCATTATCCAGGTATGCCACCCAGATCTATTTCAGTCCACAAGAGCGGATTCGCCATTTTGTGAAGAGGTTGAGGTCAGATTTGCGGATTTCAGCGTTACAGGTAGTGGCTACAGTGAAATCCTTTCAGGAAGTGGTAGACTTCGTGATAGAGGTGGAGGGAGTGAAGCCAGATGACTTCACCATGGCATCGACATCTAAAAGGTTTCGTAAGGGAGGTGAGTTTAATGGTTCTTACCCAAGAGGACAGGGTTCAGGAGGTTACCCTGTCCGACCTATCCAGTCTTCACTACAGACTGTAGTTGGGGGTCCACCGCAGACCGGCCAACATTTCTCTGAGTTTGGTGGTTATCCCCAAACTTCGTGATTTTCACAGGGACCTATGCTTGAATCCAGAGAATGTTATGGATGTGGAGAGACTGGACATATTAGGAGGAATTGTCCAAAACCGAGTTACAGACCCCCAAAAATCAGAGGTAGAGGTGGTCATGGAAGAGGTCGTTATTCGGGAAGACGTGGTGGCTGAGGTGATGGTGGTCACCAAAATGACCGGGGTAACGGGCAAACTGGAACTACTGCAGCGCATCATGGTAGAGGCAACGAGCAGACAGCTGATAGGGCCCATTGTTATGCTTTCCCTGGGAGATCCGAAGCGGAGTCATTTGATGCTGTCATCACAGGTAATCTTTTGGTTTGTGTTTGCATGGATACTGTATTGTTTGATCCTGGATCCACATTTTCTTATGTATCTTCTTCATTTGCTAATGGTCTTAATTTACATTGTGAATTGCTTGACATGCCTATTCGTGTTTCTACTCCGGTGGGTGAGTCTGTGATAGTTGAAAAGGTGTATAGGTCTTGTCTTGTGACTTTTGTGGGGAGCAATACTCATGTAGACTTGGTTATCTTAGAAATGGTTGACTTCGATGTAATTCTGGGTATGACTTGGCTTTCTCCAAATTTTGCAATCTTGGATTGTAATGCTAAAACTGTGACATTAGCCAAGCCTGGGACAGATCCGTTAGTGTGGGAGGGTGACTACACTTCGAATCTGGTTCGTATCGTCTCCTTTCTTTGTGCTAAGAGAATGGTTAGTAAGGGTTGTTTAGCTTTCTTGGCACACCTCAGGGATGATACTAACCAGTACCTTCAATTGAGTCGGTTTCGGTAGTCCGCGAGTTTTTAGATGTGTTTCCTGCAGACCTTCCTAGTATGCCACTGGATAGAGATATTGACTTCTGCATCGATCTTGAACCGGGTACTCGCCCCATTTCTATACCCCCTTATAGAATGGCTCCCGCTGAGTTAAGGGAGTTAAAGGCCCAACTTGAAGAGTTGTTGAGCAAGGGCTTCATTAGACCAAGTGCATCCCCTTGGGGTGCTCCTGTTTTGTTTGTAAAGAAGAAGGATGGAAGCTTTCGGATGTGCATAGACTACAGACAACTTAATAAGCTAACAGTTAAGAACAAGTATCCTCTTCCTCGCATCGATGATTTGTTCGATCAGTTACAAGGTGCTTGTACCTTCTCAAAAATCGACTTGAGATCTGGTTATCATCAATTGAAAATACGGGCAGCAGATGTGCCCAAGACTGGTTTTCGAACTAGGTATGGGCATTATGAGTTCTTAGTAATGTCTTTTGGGCATACTAATGCCCCTGCTGCCTTTATGAGCTTGATGAATGAGATTTTTAAGAAATATCTGGATCTCTTTGTCATTGTATTCATTGGTGATATACTGGTATACTCAAAGAGCAAGAAAGAACATGAGGAGCACTTGAGAATTGTGTTGCAAATGTTGAGGGAGAGAAATCTTTATGCCAAATTCTCTAAGTGTGAGTTTTGGCTAGATTTAGTGTCCTTCTTAGGGCACGTAGTTTCTAAGGATGGAGTGATGGTGGATCCATCTAAGATTGAAACAGTGAGGAATTGGGTAAGACCTACTAATGTGTCAGAAGTAAGGAGCTTTGTTGGTTTAGATAGCTACTACCGTCCATTTGTCAAGGGGTTCTCTTCTATTGCTTCCCAATTGACAAGCTTGAGTAAACAGAATGTTCCATTTGTATGGTCGGACGAGTGTGAAGAAAGCTTTCAGAAGCTGAAGACTTTGTTGACTACCGCACCAATCCTTACCCTGCCAGGGGAAGGTAAGAATTTCATTGTCTATTGTGATGCATCCTATTTGGGTTTGGGTGCAGTACTAATGCAAGAGAAGAATGTAATTGCTTATCCTTCGAGGCATTTAAAGGTGCACAAACGTAATTATCCGACCCATGATTTGGAGTTGGCTGCGGTAGTGTTTGCCTTAAAGCAGTGGAGGCACTATCTATATGGAGTTAAGTATGAAGTCTACATGGATCATCGTAGCCTACAGTATGTCTTTACTCAGAAAGATTTGAATTTAAGACAGAGAAGGTGGATGGAACTACTGAAGGATTATGACATCGCTATCTTGTATCATCCGGGAAAAGCTAATGTTGTGGCAGATGCTTTAAGTAGAAAGGCAGGGAGCATGGGAAGTCTAGCCCACTTGCAAGTTTCAAGACGCCCATTGGCTAGAGAGGTACAGATTCTGGCTAATGACTTAATGAAGCTAGAAATAAATGAGAAGGGAGGATTTTTGTCCTGTGTGGAGGCGAGATCTTCATTTCTTGACAAGATTAAGGGAAAACAGTTTAATAATGAGAAGCTGATTGGGATTCGAGATAAGGTGTTGCGAGGAGAGGCTAAAGAAACAAAAAACAACGAGGAAGGTGTTTTGAGAATTAAGGGAAGGGTATGTGTACCCCGCATCGATGATTTGATTCACACTATCCTTACAGAGGCTCATATCTCAAGGTATTCTATACATCCTGGTGCAACAAAGATGTACCGCGACCTAAAGAAACACTTTTGGTGGAGTAGAATGAAGCGTGACATTGTTGATTTTATTGCCAAATGTTCAAATTGTGAGAAAGTAAAATATGAACACCAGAGGCCCGGAGGAACACTTCAGAGAATGCCCATTCCGGAATGGAAGTGGGAGATAATTGCAATGGACTTCGTGGTTGGTCTTCCAAAGACAATGGGTAAGTATGACTCTATTTGTGTAATCGTTGATAGGTTAACTAAGTCTGCTCACTTCATTCCGGTTAAGGTGACTTACAATGCAGAGAAGTTAGACAAACTTTACATCTCAGAAATTGTTCGATTGCATGGGGTTCCTCTCTCCATCATATCGGATAGAGGTACGCAGTTTACTTCTAAGTTTTGGAAAACATTGCATGCGGAATTGGGTACTAGGTTGGACCTTAGTATTGCATTTCACCCTTAGACCGATGGTCAGTCTGAGCGAACGATCCAAGTGTTGGAGGATATGCTTCGTGTATGTGTGATAGAATTTGGAGGTCATTGGGATAACTTCTTACCCTTAGCAGAGTTCTCATACAACAATAGTTATCACTCAAGTATTGATATGGCCCCATTTGAGACACTGTATGGGAGAAGATGTAGGTCTCCCATTGGGTGGTTTGATGCATTTGATGTTAGACCGTGGGGTACTGATCTTCTGAGAGAATCGTTAGATAAAGTGAAATGCATTCAAGAAAAGCTTTTAGCGGCTCAAAGTAGACAAAAAGAATATGAAGATCGAAAGGTTAGGGACTTGGAGTTTATGGAGGGTGAGCAAGTCTTGCTGAAGGTTTCGCCCATGAAAGGGGTGATGCGGTTTGGTAAGCGAGGTAAGATAAGCCCAAGGTATATTGGTCCATTTGAAGTTCTGAAGCGCGTGGGGGATGTAGCTTATGAATTAGCCTGCCCCCAGGACTGTCCGGAGTGCACCCAGTATTTAATGTGTCTATGTTGAAAAGATACCATGGGGATGGAAACTACATCATTCGTTGGGATTGAGTTCTGCTTGATGAGAATTTATCTTATGAGGAGGAGCCTGTTGCTATTTTAGATAGAGAAGTCCGCAAGTTGAGGTCAAGAGAGATTGCATCCATCAACGTTCAATGAAAGAATCGACCAGTTGAAGAATCCACTTAAGAGAAGGATGCTGATATGCAAGAAAGATACCCACACCTGTTTACAGATTCAAGTACTCCTTTTCGCCCTTATTCCTTTTCTTGTGATCGTTCGAGGACGAACGATGGGTAAATTGGTATCTATTGTAATGACCTGTTTAGTCATTTTGAACAGCAGGTTTTATTTCTGGAAAAATTGGCTGAGACGACGGATCCCACGACGGACCGTCATGGGCACGACGGACCGTTGAGGGGGTCTCGTTCCAAAACAATTAGAATTCTAAAATTTGGGTACTAAAATCGAGTCTCTGAACTTCAAGACGAAGTGGCAGGACGGACCGTCACATGCATGACGGGCCGTCACAGACTCTCTAATAAATCGAGTCTCTGAACCTTGTGACGGAAGCAGCAGGACGGACCGTCGCAGGCACGATGGGCCGTCACATTCTGCGTAACCCTGACTGGGTTGGATTTCTGTTTAATATTTTAAGGGGCGTTTTGGACTATTCCTGATTATAATTATAAACTTAGTGGTTGAATATTAATAATCCAATTTCTTGAGGGTTAAAGGAGATAACCTTAAATTAATTAGTGGGTTACTTTTGTCACCTTTAATACTTAATTATAGGCTAATTAGGGTAAAAGAAAAAGGGTTTGAATAAGAAAAAAAATAGAAAGAATGGAGAGAAGAGGGAGAAATGATCGAGAGAGAAAGGAACGAAGAAGAAAGCAAAGATTTTGAGGATTAGCTTGCTTGATCACAATTCTTCGGTGGAGGTAGGTTATGGTTTTTATGCTATTCGTAGTAAACTCTTAATAGCGAATGATATGTATTGGGTAGTGTTGTAAACCCTTCTATATGCTTAATTGTATGCTTGCATGGATGTGATGATATACTTGTGATGAAATAAGTATGATGAAGCTATTGAATCCTAAATCTTGAAAACCTCTTGTTAATGATGATGCCTTGGTATAAAAGAAGGCTTGATGAACTAAAAGAATGAGGTTAGGGAATCGGGTGTCACGAACCGACACGTAGTAATAAGGGGATCAGGTGTCACGAACCGACACGTAATAATAGGGGGATCGGGTGTCATAAACCAACACGTAGTAATAGGGGGATCGGGTGTCACGAACCAACACGCAGTAATAGGGGGATCGGGTGTCATGAATGGACACGTAGTAATAGGGGGATCGGGTGTCACGAACTGACACGTAGTGTTAGGGAATCGGAGTGTCACGTTCCGACACAAGAGGAATAAAGAGAGAGAATCTTGAATTATGGTAATATACTAAGATTTAATGAACTTAGTTCCCAAATGAGTACGGTATGGAGGCTTGCGTCCTCGTGGGTGTACTTGGAGTACTTATTAATGATTATAGTACTTGTTGTTGCTACCTGTTGAGTATTGTAGTTGATTTTATGGTATAATCTGATATATACTATTTTCTATTTTGAGTTGGCCGATGATATTTACTCAGCACTCGTGCTTTATACTGACCCCTACTTGTATGTTTTCTTGTTGTTCATTGTGGAGTGCAGCAAATGTACCATCGTCTTCAACCCAACCGCAACTTTAGCCAGTCTTCATCACACCATATTTCAGGGTGAGCTAAAGCTTCTAGCTTGACTGGATCTTCTTCTTCATGTCTTGATGCCTTGAAGTTCTGGCATAGACTAGCTATTATTTATGTTTAGTTTCTTAGATACTCTTAGCTCTAGTAATTTGAGGATAGATGTTCTTGTGATGATGACTTCCAGATTTTGGGGATAATGATAAGTTTTGAGTTTTAGAAGTTGATTATTGATTTTGTTAATGAGTTTTAAGTCTTCCGCATTGTTTTCTATTTATTATGTTTGAAATGTTGGGGTTTAGATTGGTTGGTTCGCTGATATAGGAGGATAAATATGGGTGCCACTCATGACACATTTTTGGTCGTGACATATGATGTGTGAGTCTTCATGAACTAATGAACTAATGACTTATGTTAAGGAGTATATAAATAAATGAGTACATAATCTAAAGTGACTTAAGGATTTTTAGCTAAAGTGTGAAGAGGGCATAAGGGATGATCTCTTCATGCCTTATCTTTGGAAGTCTTGAGTATGACTCTTGTTAGGGAAGTTGATTGATTTTATGGACATGATCTAAGCCTTAGGTAGTTTTAAGGACTATTTAGGTAATCTTGAAGAGGTCACTATGGACGTTATCTTCTTGATTTACTTAACTAAGTCTTTTGATAGCCTTTGGGAAGAGAATGTCATATTATCTTTGTGTTGGTGATTTATGTTAGCATGATTGTATCTTAGGGAGTCTATTGGATCTCTTAAGTGTACATGTACGGGATTGTATGGGCGGTCGCTTCACAACTCACTCAAGTGAGACTTAGAGTTCACCTTTGGTAGAAGAATCTTACCTTGATGTTTATAATTGCTTTGTAAGTACGTATGTGAATCATTAGAGGTGATGTTAAGGGTCATTTAGGAACATCTAGTGAGGGTGTATGAGCGGTCTCTCTTTGTGTGACTTAAGTAAATCATAGGATGACTTTAAGTGAGGAAATTACATTCTAGATGTATCCTATGTGTTTCTAAATTGATTTATGATGTTATTATGATTATAATATGATATTTAAATGAAAAGATACATATTTACCATAAAGTCCATTTTTATGATTTTGATGAATATAGCCATACATAGTACATGTGGTTGTACAAACTCCATATTTTTATCTATCTATACAGTTCTTGGTAGGTGAGGATCTTTGAGAAATGAAGACTTGGACTTAGAAGATCATTCACGAGATGTTTAAGTAAGTCCTCACTTGACTCGAGGGCATATATATGTCTTTATGTTTTCATTCAAAGTATTGTAATACATTAAGTATTTCTATATTCGTATTTTGAAGTATGGGTCGTGTACACCAAGTATTCTTGTGTCTTAAGATGATGAGATTGAGACTTAGTATTTCCTATTACTTTTATATGAAAGAGATTTTGAATACTACATTATGTTTAGTGAAAATTTTAATTCCGCACTACTTTTCACAATGTATATGCAATGAACTATATGAAAGAGGCTTGTCTAATAACTCCGAGAGTTTGATGATGTCGTGCCGTAATCCGAGATTGTGCTCGAACATCTAGGGTGTGATTTTGGGTTGTGACAAAGCTTTGTATCAGAGCATAGGATTGTGAAAGTAGTATTAGAAATCAAGAAGTCTCACCAACTCACGTCTAGTAGAGTCTTGACCATCGGTGTAAGTCGTAACACATCTATGGGCGATAGGCTATAGGACAATAGAGTTTCCCTTCTTTTCTATTCCAATGTCGTGAGGTAGAGTAAATGTTATAATTATCCTTCTTATGAGTTCCCTTGTGTTTTGTAGTAGATGAATACTATAAGGATGACCGTTTGATGGATGGGAGAGGAGAGGGTGAATAAGGAGGTTCCCCATCAAGTTTAACAAGTTGAGCAAGTTTCTCGAGGTGGGGAAGGAGTTCAAGGTACTCAAGATGCCCAAATGACTCCCAAAGGTGATCCTATTTCTAATGTGGAAGGAGGTATTGAGGTTGTGATGATGACTAATAGGTAGATTAGAGAGGCTTTAATTGCTGTAGCCTGAGCCGTGACTATGCATCCTAATTCGAATATGATACCTAGGGTAATGGAGAGCACTATGACGTCTGGGTTGAGGGTTTATTTGAGGATGAATCCTTCTATCTTTCTTGTTTCTAATGTAAATGAGGAGTCCCAAGAGTTTCTTGATTGAGTGTAAAAAGTTTTGAGTTCTATGTGGGTTTCATCTAGGGAGAAGACGGAGTTGGCTTCGTACCAATTGAGGGATGTTTCTCAAATTTGGCACACTCAATGGAAGGATAATAGGACGGAACGATAGGGTTCTATTTAATGTAAAGAATTTAAAGAAAATTTTCTTTTTATGTACTTTCCTCGATAGAGGGGAGAGAAATTAAGGAAGAGGATTTTATCAATCTCAAGCAAGGAAATATGAGTGTTGCGGAGTACTCTTTGCAATTCTCAACTTTGTCTATGTATGCCCCCCCTTCTCTTATGCCTAATCAAAGATATGAAATGAGTCATTTGTGATGGGGGTAGCCGAGTTAGTGGTGGAAGAATGTCATACCGCAATGTTGTAAAATCATATGACCCTATCTAGACTCATGGTGTATGCACAATCAATTGAATAGTCTAAACTTAGGAGGATGGATAGAAGTTTGAAAAGGAGTGGAGCTAGTGATCAAGAGCAAACAAGGATTAAGAAGAAGGTTCAATCCCACAGAGAATCTAGGAGTGCTAAGTTAAAGGTTGAGAAAGGATGTGGTTCCAAGTATGACAAGCCTACTTGTGCAAATTGTGGCAAGAAACATTATGGTGAGTTTTTATTGGGTACCGAGAGTTTATTTAGTTGTGGTAATGATGGGCACAAAATGAGAGATTTTCCTATGATTGCTTGTAGAGGTAGAGAGGGTAAGCAAGTTGCTCCTAGTGTTCCAAAAGATGATGCTTCAACAAAGAGGCGTTTCTATGCACTACGTTCTAGAGTAGAGAAGCTGGATGAGAAGGAGAGTGATGATGATTTTAGTAAGTTCTCTTTCTTTTATTTCAGATATGAGTTCCTTCTAAGTGGGGGAGTATGGTTTGTAGATGGGATAGAAGTCCTTGAAATTGTTGCTTGTGCATGATGTTTAGGAGTTTGGCTGAAATTGAATTTCATTAACTTCATGCACTGTGTGTTTTATGAAGCCATGATTATGTTGTAAGATATATTTATATGATGTTACTTTCGATATTATCATATTTATATCATGAATTTCTAAGAATGTGGATTTTTGAAAAAAAAAATTGCTTAAAATTCACTGTTTCTCTAGAAATTGCATGCTGCCATATTTTTGAAAAAATGACTACTAGATTCGTTTTCCTAAAAATATTTTAATGTGGTTAAAACTGATGTATCTGTGTTGGGTATTGAGTATAAAATGAATTTTTACTATTTGGAATGTAGAATGTGAGTTTTGTAGCATAATGAGTTATAGAATTGTTTTCTAGTTTCTTGTTGTGTTGTAAATCTTTTGACTATGCAAAATTGATGTTTTCTTGTGATTAAGTGTTGTATGGAATGATTATTATCTTATAGTTTAGTCTATAATCTTGAAAGTGTTCGGAGAGTGGCAAGTGACATTCGACGACGAATGTTGTCCAAGTGGGGGAGATTGTAAGACCCCGAAAATGACTTAGGCTAACTAGAGCCTAATATGTTGTTATTGATTTCTAAGATCCTAAATATGTAAAATATATGGTATATAGGCAGTAGCTAAAGTATTAGAGGTGTTGGAAGTCAAACGTCAAGGAACGACCAAGACGTTCGACGACTAAGTTACCTAAATGTCTAAAATGTGTTTCTATGTGTTTGTTCCTGTTTAATGGTGTTTTAAGTTTATTAATTGATTTAATATATCATGTATAGTCCGTGGTAAATTTTCGTGAAGTTTGGAGGTCAAACGACCAAGAACGTCCAAGGCGTTTGAAAGATATGCCTTGAATCGACCTTGTACGTCTAGGCGAGTTTCGTTAAGTTTTGCGCGTTCATTTTCGATTAAATTTATGTGAGAGGTGTGAAACTTATAGACGATCATATTTGGATTCGAAAAGTCCGGTAAATTATCCCCAAGGACAATCTAAGGGTCCTTGAGGAAGGACCTAAATCATTGTGCAGGCTGTCACAGGCAAACCTTGCCGACGAAGCAGTCAATGGCCAGTCGTTGCTGTGAAGCCCCATCAAAGGATACCGTCGTGAGGGACATAGATAAGAGTGAATAGAGGAAGCTTTTCCATCTACTGTTTCCACCGACGGAGGCCTGTGACGGCCCGTCGAGGTGGTGACGCCCCGTCAAGGGCATGCGTCGCACGACCTGCGTTCTTGCCCACGTGCTGCTGTCCACTTAGGGGTGCATTGGTAAATTGACCCCACTTCTAAATTAAGTCATGGACGGTTTATTAAGGGTTATTTGGTTATTTTATTTGAGTATATAAAGGGTAATAACATGTGAGACTTCATTCTTCAAAATCGTAAACCCAAAACACTTAGAAAATATTCCAAAACCTCCATCGATGTCCAACTTGAGGAGGCATCTTGGTGAGGGGTTTTGTGTCTAAATTCTTCATAAAAGCGAAGAATTATTATCGTTGAGGTATGTATTTTAAACCTTTAAAGTCGTTTCATCAAAGGTCCCAATTCTCAACGTGTTTTTCAAAGTTTTCTAAAGTGAATTGTCCAATTTCATGATTCTACCATGGGTTCTTGCATAAATGATTTCTAAATATTGAATTATGACATAATTTATAATTTATTGATGCTTTCAATCTAAATTATAGGTTAACCCATGTAAATTGATTAATCTAGTTTTTTACAATACTCAGGGTTACTTGATATTAATTTAATATTAATAAATTATTATGTAGTTTCTTATGGGATTTCTAATGATATAAGAATAATATTCAATTGTTATCTAATTGATCCTATATTGTTAAACCTAGATTGAATTGATAGAGATTTCATTGGATTATATGATTATGTTTGAATTGTTGGTTATGGCCTTGGGTAAGGGTCTTGTGATGTTGAATTGGACGATTTAGCATTTATTGAAGTGTGAATACAAGAATGAAGGTATGCTTCCCGGATTTCTTTAATTTGATATTAATTATACTTCGATTGTACTTGCAATTGATGTGGCCTTGTAAGTGTTACTTTATGCAATATGATGAGAATGACCTTATTGGCAACTACTTGAAGTTATGTGGCTATTTGTGTAATTTGATTGTGTGAAGCATGACATTTTCTATCTTCATGTGAAGTTATATAGTTATATATGTATTTTTTTAGTTATGTTGTCTTAAGTGATAATATTAGACTATGACTTTGACATTATGATTATAGTGTTAGGTCAAGTCTTTGTTATTCGTATTTGACTTTATGAGTCTATGCAGAGTATATTAATGATGTTAAGATGATATATATGATGACTTGAAGACGTTAGGTTGTTTTAGATGTTTTTCTAGAATGACTTGTATTATGTTTTAAAGGTGAAGTATGTGATGTCTTGTCTTGATTGACTTGTATGTCTTGCTTGATATATATATGGTTATGAATATGTGATGTCTTGATTTAGGGTGTTAGAACTCTTAGTATTGAATATATGAATGACATGGGACTTTAAATGATGATATGAGAGTGTATTATGTGTAAACCTTGACTTAATGGTAAGGTAAGAATGATTGACGTGTAAGTCGTAATGGTATCCTTCAAAGTAAAGGAATAATGGACTTTAGGTTTGTTGTATGGAACGACATCATATTAATCCTTAGCAAAGTCATCATCAGCTTCTTGTCGCCATTGTGAGGTTGCACTAGTGGACCTTCTTTGGTAGGGTAAATGTGATTTTGTTATGAACTTGTTATGGAAACCTTCTATGTAAACCTAGTGTATGAATTAGTCTATGAGAACGAAGGCTAGCAGCGAGGGAGTATGGTAAGGGAAAGTAGTTCTAGTTAAGTATGAGACTAGAATACAAAGAAGCCCTTTATAATCCTTTACCATGTGCCTACATGGGATGTGTCTAAGTTCTACCATTGGCAAGTAGAATAACCTAATAGGACTAGGATAGAACTCCGGATTCCATGTATTGCTATGATGGTCTATGTTGGTTATTGCCTATTCTCATCATATGGAATACTTATTAGCATTTGAGGAGTTTATGGAGTTTCAGTGGTGGTATGGGACACTATCTAGACATTGAACAATAGACTTTGAAGGTGTTATATGGAGTTCCTAGGTCTTGTCCAAGACTATTATTTGAATGTCCTTTTTTTGATATATGAGTCTTAATGAACTAATGACTTATGTTAAGTAGTATGTAAAGTAAATGAGTACCTAATCTTAATTGACTTACAGATTTTTTAGCTAAAGTGTAAAGAGGGCATAAGGGATGGTCTCTTCATGTTTTATATTTTGATGTCTTGAGTATGACTCTAATTGGGGAAGTTAGTTTATTTTGTGGACATGATCTAAGCCTTAAGTAGTCTTAAGGACTATTTAGGTAATCTTGAAGAGGTCATTATGGACGTTATCTTCTTGATTTACATAAGTATGTCTTTTCATAGGTTTTGGGAAGAGAATGTTAAATCATCTATGTGTTAGTGATTTATGTGAGCATGATTCTATCATAGGGACTCTATTTGATCTCTTAAGTGTAAGTGTAAGGGATTGTTTGGGCGGTGTCTTCACAACTCACTCAAGTGAGGCTTAGAGTTCAGCTTTGGTAGAAGAATCTTATCTTGATATTTATGATTGCTTTGTAAGTATGTATGTAAATAATTATAGGTGATCTTAAGGGTCGTCTAGGCACATCTAGAGAGGGTGTATAGGTGGTCTCTCTTTGTGTTACTTAAGTGAATCTTAGGATTACTTTAAGTGAGGAAATTATGTGCTAGAAGTATCTTATGTGTTTCTAAATTGATTTATGATGTTATTATGATTATATTATGATTTTTAAATGGAAAGATGCATATTTATAATAAAGTCCGTTTTCATGATTTTTATGCATATAGCCGTACTTGGTACATGTGGTTGTACTAACTCCATGCTTTTATCTATCTATATAGATCTTGGTAGGTGAGGAGCTTTGAGAAATGAAGACTTGGACTTAGAAGATTGGTCAAGAGAAGTTGAAGTATGTCTTCACTTGACTTGAGGGCATATATATGTCTTTATGTTTTCATTCAAAGTATTGTAATAGATTAAGTATTTCTATATTCGTATTTTGAAGTATGGGACGTTTCCCAAGTAATCTTGTGTCTTAAGATGATGATATTGAGACTTAGTTTTTCCTATTATTTTTATATGAAAGATATTTCGAAGACTCTATTATGATTTGTGAAAAGTTTTAATTCCGCACTACTTTTCACTATGTATATGCAATGAATGGTATGAAAGAGGCTTGTCTAAGAACTACGAGAGCTCGACGACGCCATGCCACAATCCAAGATTGTGCCCTAACTTCAAGGGTGTTTTTTCGGGTTGTGAAAACTCTAAAAAAGGTTCTATTAGATTTTTGGGAGTACATCAAATTGCATAACTACCAAAGGTTAAAAGAAAGATAAAGTAGCACCAGATTCTAGCAATGCATAAATATCGATGGAGAATAATTGTAACATACCAGTTAAAACATCCGAGGATCCCTCTTGATCACTTCGTGATTAGAGAGCATAAAAGTGACTCTTATTCGGAGAATCCGAATTAGAACAACTTGGGGAGGCTTGATTACCATCGCTTCCTTTGGACGAATGTGTTGGGAAATCATTCAATTTATGCCAACCCTTTGCACATCCATAGAATACAACCATACCGACAAGACATTTAACTTCATGCTTCTTACCATATTTTGCACATGTAGGCCTCCCGACATAAGAACCACCTCCACTAACACCTTGTGGCTTAAGAGTAGGTACCCTTTGTTTGTTGGTATTAGCAGTGTTAGTTGTACCTTGATTAGAAAACCTCTTATTAAACTTT
This sequence comes from Solanum lycopersicum, assembly GCF_036512215.1. Classification (NCBI taxonomy): domain Eukaryota; kingdom Viridiplantae; phylum Streptophyta; class Magnoliopsida; order Solanales; family Solanaceae; genus Solanum; species Solanum lycopersicum. Next base: position 16,517,541 of record NC_090800.1, read on the forward strand.
TCGTATGCCTTGATCGTCAAATCTTCTTTTAGACAAATTGTTATCCTCTAGTCTTGTCCTCTTATGTTCTCAACCAGCCTGCCTGAGGTTTTCTTCCTCAATTTGTTTGGCAAGAACAATAAGGCGTGATATGTTCATGCTTGGAATGACCATTGCCAAATGAAACTCCTTTACCACCAAGGAAGATACCCCCATGACATACATATTCATGCTAGACCGTGCGTCTACCACTAATGTTGGGGCATGCTTAGAGAATTGCGTGAACTTAAGCCCATACCCTTTCACACTTTTCCTTCTTAGAGAAGGTTGATGAATTTTTGCATCTTCCTATCTTTCAACTCTAGTGGAAAAAACCTGTCAAGGAAAGCCTACTTGATTGATTCCTAATCATCTATACTTGTCCTACAATTCTTTCCCCTTTCCACTGTTCATCACAAACCTGAGCTACGTGCTTCGAGATGTAGGATGTCTTCTTATAATTACTAACTCCCATATAATCAACCACCCTCAAAACTTCATCTATAAAGCCTTTTGGATCCTCATCCACTTTGGAGCCATAGAAGGTAGGGGGATTCTTTTTGATGAAATCCTTAATCCTTGAAGCGGTTGTGTTAGAATTTTTATTAGGTTGAACTCCTTCATCTCCAGTGACTTGATTCATCAAAGCCTGATACAGGTCCTGAAGATTCGTCCTAGTCTCCATATTATTCATATTTCTTGCTGCAACAAAACTTGAGGATTTAGAGAAGCTTGGGAAAGATTGACCTCATTGGCATTCTCTTCTTGGCCTCTACTTGCATTACCTCTCCGCGTATTCATTTCCTATAATCGTAATAAAGAGGTTAGAAAGGAGATCATAGGTTTATGTTTCGAAGCATGAAGAGATAGTGATGAAAGAAGTGTAAAACTACTAAACATTTTATAGACTCTTACTCATAATAATGCTGAAAATTAAAACTTTCCAAACAAAAGTTATACATAAAATATCATCATTAAAGGGTTGTGAATTACTAGACTTGTCTCTTTAAATAATACTAAACTTAAGATTACATAATTAGGGACTAAACCCTTTTACATCAATGAAAGTCTTAACAAAATAAAGTACATCTAAAACTAGAACTGAAATAACAATCGTGTCCATAAAGTGGAGGACGTACCAAAACATGGGGAATATTCTACCCAAGATTTACTTTGGAAAAAGGTTGTAATTATTCAATGTCTGGAACTTACACTCATAGTATGTATAAAATAAAGGGTTAGCACAAATGTGTATTAAGTACGGAAACATGCAGTAAAACATTTAAACATGCTAACTATGACATCTTTAGTTGAAGTATGTATTTATCAAGTTTTGGAAACGAGTAGGCATTTGAACACATAAAAGACAAGCTATAGTCAAAATACAACCATAACATAATAATATCAATACATTAACAACCTCTGAGAACACATTTGCAATGTATAAATCTTACCAAGCATTCCTTGATGCCACATATTTATTACCATAATCTTCAAGCTTACCTCATTTCATAATCATGATTGAGGAATCATAAAATTACATGAAATAAATATCACGAAAGTCATCTATACATATCTTATCATATCATATGCAAAATGTTCTACAACATCCAAATAAGTCCACCTTGTGCAATGTAAAAGTGACATCTCATACCCTCACTCCCACCAAGTAAAACCATTAAGAAGTCATATTATAATTTCTATTATATTCATTATCTTATTATTGTTATTAGGGAATTTTAACAATGACCATGTGAGCTTACATGGAATCTGGTGTCATATAACCCCACAATGCAAGAAAGCGTTCTTACTTGTCGAAGGTAGAACTAATCATATTTAGCTTCTAATTGGATCTACTAGATAAGTCCTATGTTTGACACACAGTTATGGGATATGGATATTGTTACTAGAAACCCAACCTATCGCATTATCGGAGGACCATTCATCTCATGAGTTCACTATAGATGACCCAACCTAGTGCATGAACGGAGGGACCTTTTATTCATTTTCCATAACCACTCGTTACTAATCATTTCTTGGGAAGTATACATAATTAGTATAGAATTGTATCTTCATGTTTTAATTCATACTTTACCCTTCATTCAATACAACCCACTAAATAGCTCATAGATTCATTAAAGTAAGAACTACCTTTCACCTTAGAATCGTCATTTTAGGGTGAGTGTCTTTCACCTTATTATTCATAGTGTTTTCATGGTACCTATCCATTCAATCAATACAACAACATAGACATCATCCTAGACAATTCATACATAAACATGAGTAAGGATAGGATAAATTAGTCTTTCAACTACACCTCAATTCACATAATAGTCGTTGGATTTGTCACCTTCTAAATGAGGTCACAAGTTCATCAATAACTATCAACAACCATGAACAATCCTTCACACTTTACCACTTACAAGGTCATGAATCAAGTCTTAAACTCAAATTTTAGATCTACTATCATCAACATGAATAAACAAGGTTTGATAAAAAAAATTACCACAATACACAATAGTTATCACATTGCATCAATAACTTCGTTGAAATTCATGAAATTGGGGTCATGCGGTTGTTCATGCATTCATGGGAGTTTTTGTATAAAATCACCATTAAAACGTCAAACCATTCATACCATACATCCAAAAACAAAGAGAAAACGGTTTTAGAAAGAACCCATGTCTAAAATGAAACTACAAATTTATAATCTTAAACTCATTCTCAAAAATTAGATTAGAAGGGTTTCATGGATGAAAATATTCTATGAATCAAGGTTCTCATACCTTTAGTGTAAGCTTTCCCACGAAATTGGAGTGAAAACTTCAAGATTAAACCCTAATATGAAAGAAGGGAAACGAGAAGTTAAGAAGTGCAAGAAAAGTCTTGTAAACCTGTGGTATTGTAGAAAAATACAAACCCTCCATATAAAAAAAGAAAGGAAAGAAAAGAATGAAAAAGCGAAGTTGTGGAATAAAATTATAAAAAGGAATCAGGTTTCCAAGAAATCCATGAAGAAGAACAAAAAGATGGCTTTGAAGCACTTTCCTAAGGATTGACAAATGAAGGGGATGGATTAAGGAAATCACATCTCATTAAGAAAAAATTCACTGAACCTAAATGATCATACCTCTGCACTCGGTACCATTACAAGACAGATCGAAGATCCATTGGAAAATAAAGGCAAACTATGGGTTAAAATATTCCTTTTGTTCATCTAAGTGAGTGTCATCCTTGCACTGATTAATGATCTTAAAATAATAAATATTGGTGTGTGAATTGGAATCATTGTATGTGTGAGGGCATTTAGATACTTTTGTTGAGCTTGAAGTGCCATATGTAGCAAGTATTATGAGCACGAGAATCTTTGGTGATTGTCTGTCACAATTTCAAACATTGAGTATACAATTGAGCAATGCATGAGCAATTTAAGTCTTGTTGTATATATTTATGATTGAGTCTTGTGTTGTACTATTTTAGACATCCTATTTGAACTGTTGAACGTGAATTTTACTTTAGATAAAGCAATATTTCAAGTAGGGGGTGTTCATGAGTCCTCAAGTTGGACTTATTTAGGGCTTTATTTTATCTAAAATATTGTAATCAATTGCTCATTCTGTCTCAGTATCTGATGAAAACTCTTGAGTTTTAAGTATTTGATGTTTTATCATAAGCATGGATACCCAGGCGGAAAACAAGAATATAAAGTATGAGAAGAGTTAAAGTTGAAGCCTAAGCATAGCAAAGCATACTTGGCGATCCACCGAAGTGCTGCACCGTTGTTCCGACATGCGAAGCCCCGAAGGAAGTTCATTTAAAAGAGGATTAAAAAGAGTAGTTGGTGCTTCACCAAATAGATCTGCAAAGAAAACGTATTCCTCCCAATGTCACAGTACACAAGACGACGAATGCAAAGCACTAGCGGTGATTAATTAGAAGAAAGAGAATCGAATCACTCGGTGATTCACGACTAAATTCGCTGAATGGATTTACCATCACAAAATTTGAAATCTATAAATACTAGCCTTAGTTATTGTTTTTAAGAGTCTAAACATTATTATTAATTTTCACTTTTTAGAATTTTAGTTTTTGTATTTTTTTCTCAAGCTTCAAGGGTTTTGTGTGAGATATGATGAAAGAAGTCCTTATTTCTTAAATCGGAAGTGGGTCTTCTCCATTCTTTACTTGCTCATATTAAGGTTTAATTTCATATACTTATTTGATTTCCTTATCATATAAGGTGTCTTTTATTATTTCTTGATGTTTTGCTAAAAAATCCCATCTTAGGGTGCGATTTAGCAAATATGTGTTCATATTATATTTGCATCTTACTTCCTGATAGTATTATATGCATTTTAATGGTGATTTAACGTAGTAGTTGTGATTTATGTTAATGTATTTATTTTTTCAAATACAAAACCACCCATGTGAAAAAAAAGACGACTAACTGATTTCCTAATGAGTGAGGTGACATGAGGCTTAGCCCAAGACGGTGAGCCCTAGTTCCATTCCAAAGCATTCTTAATCAAAAGATCCGATGTGGATAATACGTAAGTTGGTCTTCTTTATAGGAGTAGGTGTTCGACAGGAACCCATATATGGGAAAACTTATCCTAGAGGCAATTTACTTTCACGTAAAACTTAGCCTAGTTACTATTATTTTGCAAATAATCCTATCGAAAGTATATAACCATAGATTTGCGTCAAGATATAGTGCTGTCAAACACCAAGACTCCCCCCCCCCCATAGTTTATTTTCCCTTTTTTTTAATGCTTTTTACTATTTATGACAAAACCCTCTTTTTTATATTTGACACTTCGGTGTAAGAAATTTAATTTACTCTGTTTTATTCGAAAATATCTCGAACATCTATTAACTAGAACAAAATTCTAGTTTAACTACAATTTTCAGATCACTCCCCTGGGACATGACCCTTACCCTTTATTGAGTTACAATTTTCACTTCAATTCATAGACAATAAGACTCTAGGATAGTGTCCTTGATCATGAACTCAAAGAAGTATCGATGAACCCAATGTATGCTAATTTTGGGTGAACGAACCCAATATATCCTATTTTAGTGTTGACCTACCCGATATGTCCTTATTTATTATTGACTTACCCTAAATATATAATTTAGAGTAGATTCACCCAATATATTCTTTTTTAGGGTGGAATTATTTGTTGTCTTGCTGAAGTAGAAATATAAAATTGATGCTATGTGATGGACTTGGTTCGACTTCATTAAAGTAGAGAACATACATAATCTAATGAGGAGAGTCTGTTTTAGTGTCTTAGTAGTATTTTTAAAAATCTTTGCAATATTTATATCGAAAGTGCAGTTCATTTTTTTAGTAGAAAACATTAATTTGTGCAGTATTTGTATTAGTTTATAAGGTGTCCATAATTTAGGAGCTACAACTTCGATAAACATTTGCTGCAAATAAAATCTTGCGCTCAACGAAAAATTATATATTTCAAATTTCATTCTTCTTGTTGTTGTACAATCTGAACCTTCAAAATTCTTAGCTTGATGCTGAGCTTTGTGGTATTATTGATCAAGGACAAAAAAGAGTTATCATGTACATTAATCAATGAAAAAAATGTTAGTATGAAAGAAAATTGTTACTTTGCATTGAACCATAAAACTTTAGCATTGAATCTGCATTTTTTATTGCTATATCATTAAAGCGATTTGATGATTCAAATATTCATTGCGAGCTTAACTTCTATTTTGAAAATATATATAATAAAAGGTCATCTGCAAAGCTGTAATAGTCTTGGTTTTGGGGAAAATTGATTTTTTTATTATATGATGTCAGAATATCATTTCTTAAATCATGATGACACCTACAGTAATCCATCAATAAGTATATCAACAAGTAATAATTATAATGGTAGAACATTGCGGAAGTAGTAAATGAACATCAAAACAAGAGAAATAGGCGGAAGCAAACTAAAAATATATACAATAGATTCATCCTAGAACCTGGAAGTCACAAATACGAAACCATCTAAGTAAAATAGTACAAGTCCAAAAAGTTTAGATACAAAGATTGTATAAAAATGCTAAGCAAGTAAGTCTCAAAAGCCATGTGCTCATCATAACTTCTGATCAATAGTTGTAGCAAACTTAAGTACCACTAATAATTAGTGCTCCGACCTTAATCACGGAATGGATGCATATTGTAGCATGAGTATCGAAACAACACGTACTCAATAAGAATCATAGAATTATGGAGCAAGAAAGGTAAAAACAAAATAATAAGATATAATCTAGAAATAAACAGAGTGTTAGAGAGGGATGAAATAAAAGCACCCGAGGGGACAAGAATATAAATAACTTTACCGCTAAACTAAGCCTAACTCGACCGCATAAAAAATGTACAAACATGCGCAAGTTTAATTAGATTTGGATGGACCCCATAAGCCAGGCCGCTAACAATAAGTAGCTAATGAGTGTTGCAAAACGAAATAGTATAATCCCAGGGGCGTGTGAAGTCATAAGTGGATAAGACCAGGCATTTAATTTACGAAAATGGGGCTGAGCGAAATAGTATATGTCATGGACCTTTCACCAAGGATAGAACTCCTAATAACGGGTAGACTTAGAAAAAAATAAGATCAAACCTCTGATAAAAAAGAAAGAGTAAACTTTTGAGGGTGTTTGAAAATGAAAGGATCTCATATTAACAATCATCCCAACAACAATTTGATGATGTCGATTCTGAAGTGATCAATACAAAAGTCCAAGCTCGACATTATTCCTTTTGAAGTACCCCTTTAGAGCGTTTAACATCAAAGATTACACGAGGAACCGTAAAGTGAGGGACAATGTATAAAAGATAGTCAAATCGCGGTAACGCCTAAACTAAGGCTCATTCTATCACACTCAAGTATGCTACAAAAGTTTATATCGAGTTAAGCAATCCAGATCGGTGTCGAAGCAAAAACTAGTCCTGAAGGATTCAAATATTGCGAGTCTATTTCAAGCACTAGTTTAAGCCTGGACTAAGGAAAAATATGCTCAATCATGCAAGAAAAAAAATAGTCTAACCATAAAATGAAGATGACCACATAAATCAACTAGCTTGTTATTAACCTCTGAATTTACTCAATCAAGCCTAAAACATGGTTTCTTAGTATTGTTGAATGATCAACAATGTAGACACTCCAATTCACTCAAATAAAGATAACTTATACACTTAAGCTCAATCTAGAGAAATGAAAGTCATAGCATACATTAAGGCCGACCGAAAGCACTTCAAATCACTTTTTTGAGACTTTACTTTCTGAACATCCTCAAAACATAGAAACTGTCACGAGCCGAGCTACCCCCGAGATGCGGACACAAAACCTAGGATCAAAAGTGATCCCAAGCAAACACTGCTGGCATGATCATAAGCAAACTAAAAATAGTAAATTGTGGCGGAAACTAAATTATACTTAAAATGAAAAGATGGGGAATACCCTTTTGCTAAAACTGAGATATATGAAAAACTGATAAGTTTAATACAATGAAATATTAACTCACTACTATGCTGAAACTAACTATATCTGAAACTTAAACTAAATCTAGCAAAAGATGAAACTAAATGAATAAATAGTGAAATGGCAATCATGACTGTTGTCCTCTTAAAATGAGGACTCACCATTGAATCTACTGAACTGGTGATCGAAAATTGATCTATGTGTGATCAGGATGCTGAGAACTTGAACCTATATCATGAGAAGATGTAGCGCATGTATGTGTAAGTACTCGAAAGTAACTGAGCATGTAGGATAGAGTAAAGCTGATATAAAACATGACTGAACAATCAAATTAGAAAGTATAATAATCTGACATGATTAACTGAATTCTGAGCTAACTGGATGCAATGACCAACTTATAACATATTGAAACTGAATACTGAAAATACTGATAAATGGTCAATGCAGAGAGTCTGACTTAACTGTGGGAGCTACTAAAAACCGATAATAAAACCACATGAGCTAAATGTAGAGTCCATGCATACGACCCATGGAGAAGATCCAATGTACCCTGCCAAAGATATAAAGGCACACTGGCATGATCACTAAACTGATTGCCCACAGAGGGGACTTACAACCTACTTGGCTAGTAGTTCTGGAACTATTTGGGTATGCTAAAAACTAGTCCAAATTAGTATTATGGTACTCCCATGGATTCAGTAAATTAACAGATTATATCTTAGTTTTTGTAAATACTGGATAGCTCGAGACTGAATATGCAAACTGAGAATGCAATAATTAATCAGGTAATTATGCATTTATAACTGAGGCATGTATATCTCAAGTGTCTGAAATATCTGACCTAGCTTGTGTAATTCAAGAACTAAAGAAATACAAAGATAGGGTTCTGATGTTGATGCGCCAATCTTAGTAATAACATGATAATTTTATTTGGAACATAATACTAATAAATTCATAAAGTTCTGTTGATGTTCTAGAAACCCTAGATCTAATCATGATTTGGAAATCAAGATTCTGACTGAAAAACTAGGGACCCAATGGGTGAAAGGAACCCACTAGTAAAATCACACACACCTAGTGTTCAAATTAAAGGAGAAACACATAGATTTCTGGGCTGGAACTACTAGAAACATTCTTCGTTCTTAAACTAGGATTCTTGAGATTTTTCTCTTTTCTTGCTTCTAGTTTTCTAAGTTTTGATTTAATGATTTGACTTAGATATGTTTTAGTGATATTTCTAGGCTTAAATTGACTAAAAAATATGATGATTTAGGTCAAAACGATGTAACATAGGGTTTGAACGGAGTGGGAAAGTTTAAAAAGACCCCTGGGAATGTTGTTGTTAGTCCAAACGAAGGCCAGGACTTACGGTCCATCGTCTTCCCGACGCCCAATCGATGGGTTTGTCGCCAGGGCCTGTTCGACATACCTTTACTAAAATGGGAATAACTTTTTACTTGAAGGTCTGATTTTATCAAGATGGGTGGATATGGGAATATAATTCAATTATCTATCAGTTGGCAGGTCATGGGAGACCTAATTCATTTTGTTCTAAGAGTTATGACCATTTGAACTTGACCCAACTAATTTCCCCTTAACAGTCTGTAAATTTTCCACCTACGGAGAATGTTGGTCATCCGTAGCTCATGTCAGAGAGTGGGTGAATGGGTTCTCTATTAACTGTCACGGACTATAGACCATCGTTTGACCTACGGACCGTCGGTCCGTCTGTCAATCAAGAGTTAGGCTATTTTTTTCCACCTGAGTTTTTGGGAGTTTCTGATCCCATCGACGGTTGTGCAGGATGGATCGTCGTCTTTTCTATGGTCCGTCGATGCCACCGTTAGTAGAACCTGCAGATTTTTCTTAAAAAAATATTTTTTTCTCTATTTTTTCCATGGGGTGTTACATTATCTCCCTCTACGGAATGACTCCTCCACAAAACCTTGAATGAAGCAACTACTTTGTTGCTCAACCTTCTAACCTGATGGTCAAGAATCTCAACTGGTTCATCCTCACAAGAAAGACTATCTTTCATCGCCACACTCTCCAATGGAACTATATAGGCTGGAGCACCCACACACTTCTTCAAGAGGGAGATGTGGAAGACCGGATGCACTACTGCTAATTCTGTTGGCAACTCTAGCTATTATGCCACCTTGTAAACACTTTCATTATCTTGTAAGGGTCTACTTATCTGGGACTGAGCTTCCCTTTCTTTTCGAATCTCATCACCCCTTTCATAGGCGAGACTTTTAGAAAACCACAATCATCATCTTGGAACTCTAAATCTTTTCTCCTTACATCTTCTTAAGATTTCTGATTACTTTGGGCTGTCTTAAGTCTATCTCTAATGAGTTGCACTTTCTCCATAGCGTAAAGGACTGATTTCTCCTACTTCCAACCAACCAACAGGAGATCTACATCTACACCCATATAAAGCCTCAAAAGGGACCATTTGAATATTGGAGTGGTAGATATTATTGTAGGAAAACTCAATATGAGGAAGGTGATAATCCCAACTACCTTTTAAATCGATCGCACAAGCTCTCAACATGTCCTCTAAGGTCTTAATGGTACGCTCTGCCCACCCATCCATCTGTGCATGAAATGTTGTACTAAGGTTAACTTGAGTACCAAGAGTTTTCTTAAATGACTTCTACAAATGAGAGGTAAATGATGACCTCTATCTGAGATGATAGACAAAGGAATCCCATGCAACCTCACAAATTCATTGATGTATATCTTGGCATAGTCCTCCGCCGAATCTGTAGTCTTAACCGCTAAAAAGCGAGAAGACTTAGTGATCCTATCAACTCTCACCCAAATGGAGTCATGCTCTCTGCGAGTATGAGGTAACCTTGTGATGAAATCCATATTGATCACATCCCACTACCAAGTTGGAATATTAGTCTTTTGAATCATACCTCCTGGTTTCTGATTTTCTACATTGGCTTGCTATTAATTTTGAACTTACTCACAAAATCTTCTATATCCCTCTTCATGCCATTCCACCAATAGACTTCTCGCATACCGTTGTACATCTTAGTGGCACCTGGATGAATAGAATGCCTAGAGTATGGGCTTCTACAAGAATATGTTGTCTCAACTCGTCCACATCTGGAGCACACAATCTACCCTAATAGCGAAGTACACCATCTCCCCGTCGGGAGAAAACCTCCACTCTCTGTTTATGGACTGCACCTTTATGTTCAAGCAAGATTGGGTCACTGTCTTGCTTTTCCTTAACCACCACTACCAAAGACGATTCTGCACCATTCTCAACTGTTACTCCATCGTTTGATATGTTCATAAGGCGAACTTCTAAACGAGTAAGCCTGTGAACATCCTTTACTATATCTCTTCTTTCTTCATCAACATGGGCTACACTACCCATAGATAATCTCATAAGAGCGTATGCTACTAAAATTCGCCTTACCAGGATGGTAATGCACAATTATATCATTATCCTTAAGGAAATCTATCCATCTCCTCTGGAGAAGATTCAACTCTTTTTGAGTGAACACATACTGAAGGATCTTATGGTCAATGAACACATCTATGTGAACACCATACAAGTAGTGTCTTTAGATCTTGAGTGCAAACACCACTGCTGCAAGATCGAGATCATGAGTTAGATAGCTCTTCTCATGAACCTTAAGTTCTCTAGAGACATAACATATCACCTTACCTCGTTGCATCAAAACACAACCTACGACAACTCTGGATGCATCATAATAGATCATATAACCATCTGAACCCTCTAGTAGAGTCAAGACAAGAGTTGTAGTCAATCTAGTTCTCAATTCTGCAAAGCTTTTCTCAAAATTATTTGACCATCTTCTGAGTAAAACAATTCAATGGTGAGGCTATGGACAAAAATCCTTCCACAAACCTTCTGGAATAACCCGCTAGACCTAAGAAACTTCTGATATATGTAGCAGAGGTAGGTATGGACCACTGTTTCACTGCTTATATCTTCTGCGAATCCACTCGAATCCCTTTGCTAGATACAATGTGACTAAGAAAATCAACGGATTGTAACCAGAACTTACATTTACTAAACTTAGCGAATAATAGGAGATCCTTGAGACTTTACAGAACAACTCTCATATTAGTTGCATGTTCTTCCTTACTCCTAGAGTAAATGAGGATATCATCAATAAAGACGATAAAATACAAGTCCAAATACTATTTGAAAACTCTATTCGTCAAATACATGAAAGTTGCAGGAGCATTAGTTAGTCCAAATGACATAATTACAAATTCATAATGACCATACCAAGTTCTGAATGCTATTTTTGAATGTGACTATCTTTGACTCTAAGATGATGATAACCCGATTTGAGGTTTATCTTTGAGAAATGACTAGCACCCTGAAGTTGGTCAAACAAGTTATCAATCCTGGGATGGGATGCTTATTCTTTATCGTAACCTTCTTAACCTGTCTATAGTCAATGCATATTCTGAGAGAACCATCTTTCTTTCTTACGAACAACATTGGTGTACTACATGATGAAATACTAGGTCTGACGAAGCCCTTATCTAGAAGGTCTTTCAAATGCTCTTTAAATTCCTTAAGATCTGCTAAAGCCATTCTCTAAGGAGGAAAAGAAATAGGTTGGGTATCGGGAAGGAGGTCAATTCCAAAGTCGATTTCCCTTCCAAAAAGGGACTCCGGGAAGATATTTTAGAATCACTTTTGGAAATTCACAAACTACTGGAACTGACTCAAGAGTTGGGGTTTAAAGGCTAGAATCCTAACCCAAACTAGGTGATAGAGATAACCCTTTGATATCATCTTTATGGCCTTAATATTAGAAATAAATCGACCCATAGGCGCTAAGCTACTACCCTTTAATTCTAAGATTTCTAACCCTACTAGCTCTGCTGAGGTGACTTTCAGAGATACTGTGACAGGGTAATTTCAGTATACTCGTCTAGCTATAACTAGGTCACTGACCATAGTAGAGACTAAGAAAGATTCTGAGGGAGTTTTTGTACTAACACTGAATTGGACTGCTATACTCAGTTACAAAAGACAAATTCATATTTGTTGTGTTTCCACTGAGTGAACCATATGTGAGTCACATCCTTGAGTTTGTAGGATGCCAATCTTGCCTATCACAACCAGTTAGTGACATTATACCAAAAATATTCTTGACCTCATCAATGAACTTTTGTGGGTCCTTACCAACATGCGATCCTAAAAACTTTGACGGATTCATCCTAACAAAATCACAAACTCTTGCTGCCACTATCGATCATTTCTATTAGTAGGAACTAAAACTTGTTGATTGTTCTGGTTGATCATACTCTAAGCCAAAAGTTGAATTGGCTTTTTGAAATTCGGCATTTGAACTTCCTTATCTAGTACTAGAGGAATTGCATAAGCATTGCATGCATTATCATTCGATGCCTAAGTTCCACAACAAGGCATGATCATAAGTGCACAACATCAAGTTAGAATGAAACTTGATAATACCATACGCACGATAAGAGTATTAAGAAAGTGATGTTTTTGCTAAAACAGTTCATAGCCTCTCCCTCATTAGATGTGGTCCACTTCACACCCATGAAAAGGATTCTACTTAGTGCAACTTTTTCAGATATCCTAGGACTCTTAAACCAAGTGATCTGATATCAAGTTTTGTCACGCCTCGAGCTACCCCGAGATGCAATAGTGGAACCTAGGACCACAAGTGATCCCAAGCTAACCCTGTTAGCATGATCATGACCATACGCAAGATAATAAACTTTTGCGGAAGTTAAATAATATTTAAAATGAAAAGATGGGGAATACCCATATGCTAAAATTGAGATATATGAAAAATTGATGAGTTTAATACAAAGAAATATTAACTCACTATTAACAGGAAACTAACTATGTCAAAAAATAGGCTCTAAACTGGACTTAAGATACTAGTACAAGCCCCAGCTAAATCTAGCAAAAAATGAAACTAAATGACTAAAGACTGAAATGGAACTCATGACTGTTGTCCTCAAAGAATGAGGACTCACTACTAAATCTGCTGAACTGGGGTTCAAAAATAGATATTTGCGTGATCTGGATGCTGAGAACCAGAACCTACATCACGAGAAGATGTAACGCACGTTTGCGACATTACTTGAAAGGTATTGAGCATGTAGGATAGAGTAAATTTGAAATAAAACATAACTGAAAAAGCAAAATAGCAAGTATAATAATCTTACATGATAAACTGAATTCTGAGAAAACTGGATGCAATGACAAATTTATAACATGCTGAAACTGAATACTGAATATACTAATAAATGGTCAATGCAAAGAGTCTGACTGGACTGTGGGAGCTACAAATAACCCATAATAATACCAGATGAGGTAAATATGGAGATTGATGTATACGCCACTTCAAGAGGAACCAATATACCCTGCCAAAGGTATAAACACATGCTGGCGTGATCAATAACTGATTGCCCACAGAGGGGACTTACAACCTACTTGGCTAGTAGTTCTGTGATTATTTGGGTACCGTAAACCCTAGTCCAACTCAGTATTATTCTACTCTCATGGATTCTGTCAATTAACTAATTATATCTGAAGTTCTGCAAATACTGGATAGCACGATACTAAACATGCAAACTGAGAATGCAATAACTAATCAGGTAATTATGCATTTATAACTGAGGCATGTATATCTAAAGTGTGAAATATCTGACCTAGCATGTGTAATTCAAGAACTAAAGAAATACAAAGCTAGGGTTCTGAAATTCATGCGATAATATGAGTAATACATGATAATCTTATTTGGAACATCAAACTAATAAATTCATAAAGTTCTGTTGAAGTTCTAGAAACCCTAAATCTAACATTGATTTGGGAATAAAGAATCTGACTGAAAAACTTGGGAACCAATGGGTGAAAGGAACCACAAGTGAAATCCCATATACGTAGTGATGAAATTCGCAGAGAAACACTTAGATTTCTTGGCTGGAACTGGTGGACAAACTTGCTTCGTTCTTGAACTATGGTTCTTTAGCTTTTTCTTTTTTCTTGCTTCTAGTTTGCTAAGTTTGACTTAGATATGTTATATTTATGTTTCTAAGCTTAAACTAACTAAAATATGATGATGTAGGTTAAAAATGACGTAACTTAGGGTTTAAATGGAGTGGGAAAGGTAAATAAACCAGGGAAAGTTGTTGTCGGGCCAAACGACGGCCACGACTGATGGTCCATCATCTGCCAGACGCCCCGTCGTTGGGTATGTCATCACGGCTAGTTCGACAGACCTTTACTAAAATGGGCATAACTGTTTACTCGGAGGTCTTATTTTAGCAAGTTCGATGGCTATGGAAAAATAATTCAATTAGCAATCTGCGGGTAGGCTATCGGAGACCTAATTCATTTTGTGCTAAGATTTAAGACCATTTGAAGTTGATCTAACTGCATTTCCCCGTAGCTGTCTAAAAATTTTCCATTTACGGTCAGTTGACCACCTACGGACCGTGTTGGTCATCTGTAGCTCTTGTTAGAGAGTGGGTGAATGGGGGTCTCGATCGACAGTCACGGACTACGTACCGTCGTCTGACCTACGAATCGTCCGTCAGTCCATCAATCAAGACTTAGCCTAATTTTTTCTAGATGAGTTTTTTGGAGTTTTTGATCCCATCACTATTGTGCAGGACGGACAGTCGATACCACCGTTTGTTGCACCTGCTGATATTTCTTTAAAAAAATGATTTTCGGTATATTTTGGCTACAAGGTGTTACAGAAACACTATAAAAATATAATCACAATGTTAATACGGTTTTTACACCAAAATAATTAAAATAAAAATAGACAATTTTTTTAGTCAAAACGGGAATTGTAGGATCTGCACTTCAAAAACATGAATTGTTTGTATGAAAAGGTCAATTGTAGTACACCCCCCTACCTCCCCAAAATTTTGTTCCAAAATATAACACAATCCGAGAATCAGAACAATGAAAATCAGATCATGCGATAAAATTCATCATCAAGGAAAACCAGTTAAGCTAAAGCAGCCCAAAAATAAGATAATTCACCTCCAACGATGATTCCCTCACACTCCCTCGACCACTGAATAATGTAGCCTCAAGATTCACGAATACAATAGACTATGAATCATTGAATTTAGAGATCTATCATACGAGATATCGTAAGTTCAAGCTACGAACCTCTTATTGGTCGGGTGTGGCCTTTTATATAAAGACTACACAAATTTAGTCGTTCCAAACGTAGGTAGAGGAACCTGAAAATTAAAATGCTCGACAAGATTTCCTTTCGTGAATTTATAAAAGACCCTTTATGAACATGACATGTGCGTCACGAACATCATCACCAGAGCCTTTAGTCTCAACGAAAGTGACCTACTGCTCGCGAACGCGAAGGACAATTTTTTCCTACCATAGATGAGGAATATATATTGGTTTTGGGAACTTAAAAAATGTTGTTGGGGTGTTTAAAATTCAATTGGAACCCATGCTTGCAAATGAGATATGTAACCTAATTGAATTCTATATTTCGGTCTCAACCGATATGTTTAAACTTTTATATAAGGTCCTCTCTACAAAAGTAGGTCCCACACCCAAACTTTATTTTATCCAATATCCATAAGGTGGCTTTGAATTATTCTATAAGTCTCGAGGTCTGCACGAAGGGTTTTTATAAACATAAATTTTTTTTAGAGCTAACTGCCCTGATAGAATCACTAGTAGATACATGTACCAAGAACGTAGATTAAGTTCAAATTTTAGCCAACACATAAATTCTAAATGTTTAACAACAAAAACTTGCAAAACAAACTTTTGGAGCCCTATTGACCATGGTACAATACTAAAATCACCCTTTAATAGTTAATGGAACCTCTAAAGTTAGATTTTGAGGTTCTCTTCCTAAACCATTCATCAAAATTAATTGTTTAAGGTTAAAAAGCTCAGAAACATAAAAAAAGTGCATAAAAACAAAATAAATGACGAGGTGACTTGTCAGTCTAAGTGCTATAAGAACTTTCTACACAATTAAAAGATGGTATTAACATGGAAGTTACATGGAGGTTCATTACAACATATACTACTAAAAGTACTTTTATACACAAAAGTGAGACTCACAAACTACCTGAAAGCTCAAACAAGTCAAAAAACTACTCTTGCACCTCATGTTGTCTCCTAGGTAGCCTCCTCAATAGGAATATACAAAGAAAACGGTTCCTTTAAAATGGAGCTAACTGTAAAAATTGTTCATGGAAGTCTTGAAGGGACGTCATACCTATGAAGGACAATTAGCTGGCCATCACACATGCAGAAATTTATCGCGTATGCGGTGTTTAGATGATGACATGAGATGATCATTCAACCTTTTGACATGTAGCCAATAGTAGTGTCACGCCAAAAGAAGCTGAGCAAATTATTTAGATCCCGATGACATCTTAATTGTGGTGGACGGTCACACTTGCGACATGTTTTTATGACCTCTGTTAAACACACCGAGGGGTCTGGGAAATGGTATTTCAAACAATTCCAATAACTTCTAAGCCTAAATCATGATCCTTTTTACACTTATTTAAGGATCTTAGAAGTGTTAAACATCCTTTTATTTTCTTTAACAATTCAAATAATTAGAGCAATGTTACCGGATGAGGAAAAAAGAAGCTAGGGTTTCAAGAATTCTTCAAGTTTCCATCATTTTTGCCATGATTTTTATTATTCCCTAGTATGTAAGACTATAATAGTGTTGTACTAGTTCGTTCTTATACCCTACATCTACTTTCAAATCAGTATAAGTGAAATATATGGTTTTACCCTTGACCTCGAGCATTCTTGATTGATTAATATCCATTAATTTTGAAATCCTATACGTAATTGTTAAGTTGTTGTACACCATGTATTAGATTCCATATTTGATTGTTCATGTCTATTTTCCATGACAAACCTTATTATTGACTTATTTAAGAAATCCTTTTAACCAATCAATGTATTGAATTGATTTCCATGAAAACTAAAAAAGACTTTGGAGTAGATTTTGAAGAGATATTCTGAGTGAAAGTATAAGGGAACTAAGTATTTCCCAAAGATATAATTTTAAAAGAAAGATAAGAAAAACTTTGATTTCCAAATGAGTTTATGAGATTTACACCTCGGAAATATAATGACTTAAGCTAGAACTCTAAATGAAGTTAAATGACTAAAAAGGGGTTTAAATGATGTTTCAAGACCTAGTCTAATATAAGTAGCTTTGCTTGGATGTTTTAGTTCATAAGCGTCCAAAAACTTTCATGACGTCCGGAAACTAGTAAAAGTGATCTAGTGTGTTATGAGGTCTTATATGGGGTTTGAAGAGTCGCGTGAGGAAACATCTTGTAAAAATTGTTTAATTATGTTAAATAAATTTTTAGGGTCCAAAAGTGTGGGTAGAACTCCTCAAGGACCATCATAAGGATCCTTGAGGAGGAATCTCAAAGCTGTAAAAAAAATAGTATGATCCATGAGACTCCAACCGCGAGCCATGAATTTACTCACGCACCATCAATGGGAGTTCGAGACTAGACTTAGCCTCACTCAGCAACTCCCCAAAAATGCTACCTCAGTAACAAACTAGGAACGTGGAGTACAGTACGTCAAGAACAGGTACTTTTTTTACAAAGTTTGCATATTGTAGAAGGCTCTATACGGACTAATACAAGAACCTAGAGCTTTGTATAGTCGTATCAATGCTTATTTTCAAAATGAAGGTTTTCAAAAATTTCCATATGAATATACTCTTTTTACAAAGTGTGGAGATGGAGCGAAAATATTGATGGTATGCTTATATGTAGATGATCTAATTTATATGGGAAATGATAGATTCATGTTTGAAAAGTTCAAAAGTTTAATGATGCTTGAGTTTGATATGTCTGATCTTTGAATGTTGCATTACTTTCTTGGCATAGAAATAGCGCAATTGGTTGAAGTTATGTTTATTTCTCAAACGACATATGTGCAATAAATTTTAAACAGGTTTCAAATGAGCAATTGCAACCCTGTCACTTCACCGTAAGATGTTGGCTTGAAGCTTACAAAGGATCTTCGAGGGAAGAGTATCAACGACACTTTTTTCAAACAAATTGTAGGAAGTCTGATGTATTTGACAGCAACAAGGTCGGACATCAGACATTCTGCAAGTCTTATTAGTAGATTTATGGAGAATCTAAAGGAATTTCTTCTTTTGTCTGCAAAAAGGATCCTTCGATACTTAAAAGGTACTGTCAACTTTGGGTTGTTGTACAAGAAGGATGAAGATACCGAACTGATTGTCTTTTCTAATAGTGATTATGCTGGAGATTTCGATGAACAAAAGAGTACTTCATGTTATATGTTGATGCTGAGTCCAGTCTCATGGTCATCAATTAAACAACCAATTGTCACTTTGTCAACAACTGAAGTTGACTTTGTTGCTGCTAGTGCATGTCCCTCGCAGGCCATTTGGCTAAGAAATATTCTTACTGAGCTGCATTTCAATCAACAAGAAGCAACACAAATTTATTGCGACAACAGATATAATATAAAGCTGTCTATATATTATGTATTTCACGGGAGAAGCAAGCATATTGATGTAAGATGTCATTATTTAAGAGATCTCACTAATGATAAAGTAATTGATCTTATGTATTACAGAAGTGAAGATCAGGTCACTGAAATTTTTTAAAAAAAACCTCAAGGATGCATCATTTGTGAAGCTTAGGAAATTACTCGTTTATAGGACTTTGTTGGTGTAGGTATCTATTTAATAGGTGTAGTTCTGATTCTAGAGTTTGATTTGCAGTAGGTAACTTAGTAGGATATTTTCACTTTGCCTGTTTAACAATGGTTCAGCTTCCAGTTACGTTGGTTCCGTTTTTTTCTGCAATTAGTCATTGTAACTCACTTGTATAAAGAGAGATTGCAGCAGTACAATAAAGTAGCACTTGCTCGATTCCATTTTGGATATCCTATGTCTTTCTACTGAATATATTGTAGTATCAAAATGTGATACTTGAAAGAAGGTAATTTCTACATCCTGTTGTCTAGAAAATGATTACTCTTAGGGATCCAACTTACATGCCTCTTAACAGATTTGTTAGAGTACTATGCCACCAAAGAAATATATGAAATTTCCAGGTGAGATTGTATTAAATAGGAAGAAAGGCACAAACCGGGAAAACAAGAGTGTACCTTCAGTAAAAAGACATAGAATATCCAAAAAGGAATCGAGTGCACCTTCTTGGATTATGGGGCCAAGTTAGGTTTAGTTTAATTTTACAATTATTTATATTCTTGTTCTTTCAGGTGCTTTTATTTTATTCCGCTCCGACCTCTGTTTATTTCTATATCTTCTACTATTGTTTTTACCTTTCTTGCTCAATGATTCTATGATTCCTACTACGTATGTGTTGTTCTGATATCATGCTACACCATGCATCTGTCTCGTGATGCAAGTCCGAGCACTAGTTAGGATTTATAGGTGAAATTAGGGTTCATGAATTGTTGAGTAGGAATTTGAATTTCATTCTTTGAAATTTGTCAAAGATAACCATTAAAGCTCGAATGTTAGGATTTTTTAATTGAATTTACTGGAGAGTCATCACGTGACATAGCACTAACACGAAAATTGAGTGACAACTTTTGTCCATAGCTAACGACCATTGGAGTTTTGTTGAAAATGGAAGGGAAGGAGTGAGAGAGGGAGGCTCCTACAGCTTGTGAATTATGAGGGACTCTGGAGGTGGGGAGGGGGACCCTAAACAATATTAAACGAAAATGGTCTTTTAGTTATTTAAATAAAGATAAAATGTATAGTAGGGATTTTTAAGAGGGATGATGGGTTGATGGTTTGATTGCTCCATCTGGGCCCTTCCTTTTTAGGGTTGATTTGTAGATCTGATTTGTTATTCGTTAACCCTATTATTGAAGTATTTCTTGGCTATTTTTGTTCTTTCAATCAATTCACTTGAGATTCTAATTAAATAACTATTGTTGTATACAATTATTATGTAGAAGTGCCAATGTTAAAACTCTTTTCTAATTATTTATATTTATTTATTAAGTATTAAATTTTGAATAATTTGTCGACAATCAGTTAAAATTAAATACAAAGTGATAGAAGTCACTTTTTGATTAAAAATGTATTTCATTAGTAATTCCAAAAAATTTGATAACCATTGTATAATAATTATGTTAATGACTAACGTAATATTTTGTTACCAGCTCAAAATCTCAACCTGATGTAATTTAAAGTAAGAAGCGTAAAAACTGGGGTTCAAGACTTGTTCCTCTTTTAGCAGAGACGATAGAAAAAGAAGTTGAAAATGTGGCTAATTTTTTCCCATTCATTAGAATTGAAATGAAGTGAAAGATTAATGTTAAAAGTCCTACATATCCCAAACAGCAGGACGTAAGTTTACTAGAATTCAAAAGTAGATCATTGACCATTGGGACTCAGTTTGACTCTCAAATAAAATGTCCTAATTAACTGCTTTGAGAAAGTTCTATGTTGCATTATGTCTCTTGCTTTTGCATGTACATTATGTTTCCTGTAAAATCTAACATACAAATTAGAAATGTTTCGTAAAAGACACATTTAAATAAATCAATTTCAAGAAATTTAAAAAATAACATGAAGTTCTCATATATATATTTTAAAAATAAATAAATGATAAGGCATTGCGAGATGTCTCATTAATGACAAATGTGCTTTTCAAGCAATTTTTAACATATCATGCAACTGATATTTTGATTTTAAAATAAAGAAATAATTAAGAAATTGTGAGATGTCTCATTAAAGACAGATGGTTAGAATGTCTTATTAGAGTGACTAAACCAATATGTCCTTTTTGTGGGCTGACGAACCTAATATGGTCTCTTTTAGGGTTAATAAACCCATTAAATTCTACTATAGGGTGGATACACCCAATGCATTCTATTTTAGGGTAGAAAGACTTAATGTATAATATTAATTAAGATAGGATGAACCAAATATGTCATATATTAGGGTTGACAAATGCATTATATCCTATTTCAGGATGGACGAATCCAATATATCCTATATTATGATAGACAAACCTAATATGTCCTACTTTAGGTGGATGAGTACAACATATCCTTTTAGAGGGTGGATGAATCCAATGTATCCTATTTTAGGGTGGACAAACCCAATATATCTTATTTGAGTGTTTAGTTACCCTAGATTTCCTCATTTATGATGGACTTACCCGATATATCTTATTTTATAGTGTATTAAACCAATATATCCCTTTTTAGGGTGGAAGAACTTCTTATCTTGTAGACTTAGTACAATAAATTGATGCTAGGACTTGGTGAGATTTCTTTGGAGTAGCCAACACGGATAATTTAATATGGAGAGTCTGTTGTAGTGCCTTTACAGGATTTAAATAAATTCTATGCAATATTGATATCCAAGGTGGGGTGAATTTTGTAGTAGAAAACATTAAATGTGTATTATTTTGTCTTAGTTCATATGGTGTTTATAATTTAAGAGTTTCAACGTCGATAAACATTTGCGGCATATAGAATCTTGTTCTCAAAGAAAAATTATGTATTTTAAATTTGGTTCTTGTTGCTATTGCATAATCTGGACCTTGCAAATTTTTAGCTTGACGTCGAGCATTGTGGTGTTATTGTTCAACGATAAAAAATTTTAGCCTCTACATTACATATAAGAAAAAATGTTAGTGTAAAAAAAAATAGTACTTTGCATTGAACCATGATGCTTTTGCATTGAATCTTCACTTTTTGTTGTTGTAGCTTTAAATAAATTTAATAAAGAGTATATTCATTGTGATCTTACCATCTATATATATATATATATATATATATATATACACTACATAAAATAGAACTTTAGGCTCGCGTACGTAACGCCACTACACACTTGATTATGTTGAAATTTATATTATTTCCAAAATTAGCTTTTCTATTTCATGAAATAATGTGATTTTTATGAAAAGTTGTGACTCTAATAAAGAGTTGCGACTTTTATCAAAAGTTATGACTTTTTATCAAAAGTTTTGACTGTAATGAAGAGTTGCGACTTTAATGAAAAGTTGTCACTTCTATGAAAAGTTGCGACTTTAATGAAGAGCAGTGACTTTATGAAAATCTGTAACTTTTATGAAAGGTTGTGAACATTATGAAGGTTTGCAACTTTTTGAAATAGTTGTATCCCTTCTGATAAGGCACAATAAATAGTTGTCCACAATACCCTTTATGTCTATAAATAGTGGGATTTCCTCTCATTTTAAAACAACAAAAATTATGATCTTCTTTTTCTTCTTTTGCAAAATAAATATTTGTGTACTTTGCTCCTTTTGAATGACTTACTAAAACCATGAATTACTAAAACCATTCTGAGAGGATGTAATTCTTTAAACCTATTGTATTGGAGGAGAATAGTTTTCTTAAGGGGACAATGTGCATTCATTGGACTCAATTTTTTCCTTTCTATTACATTCTATTTTTACATATTCTGGTATGTTTTTTTACACTCATTAATTTATGTGTATGATATGAATTTTTTTTTTTGAGTAGATATTTTAAACTCTGCTTTTATGTTTCTTTAAAGTTATTGTGTCCGATTATAATGAACATACATGCATATGATACATATAATAATTGTGCTGAAAAGAATTATTTTACAAAATTCAAAGAATCTATGTTTTTATATTCTTTATTAAATTTTATAATTTAAAAGTACTATAGATAAGCTTATATATTGTCCACTTTAACATAGATATATAGTTTCTTACTTATCAATTGAAGAAATTTATTATGCAAGTTCAAAAGTTATAATTGTTTTGATGTTCAAGCGTAATTTCTTTTTTTAATATGTTAACAAGTTTTTGAATTTTCTCCTATGACATAAATCACAATAATATAATCTATGCAACTTAAATGTTTCTTTATAATATGAAATGCATTTTTATACATATTCTTATTTTTCTTCTTTATTTTTCTTTTAATGTTGATTAAAGAACCAATGATTTATTATTTCTTGAATAATTCATTAATTGGAGGTTCTTGGGTTATATGATAATAAAAAATCATCATATTCATGTTGGAATATTGCAAATGATTTTTTAAGAAACTATTTTTCCATTATTTTTAAAGAACATATATCAATAAAAAAAATTAATTGCAAATTCAACGCAATCATATATATATATATATATATATATATATATATATATATATATATATATTAACCTTAGGTCCGACTACATGGCACCACCACAAGTAAGGCACAATAAATATTTATTCACACTACCCTTTGTTATCTATAAATAGAGGGATTTGCTGCTACTATTATTTGTAGGTTTTTTCCCGTTGGTACTCGAATTCAATTACATTGATTAAACTTCCTATAAAGTTTGTTTCATTCCTCAAAGTTTTCATCCTCCTATTTCATGGAGCTTAATCTTTACTGTGAGTCGAACTTATTCATCTAATTACGACAATTCTTTTTGCTATTTTGGTGACTTTTTTTCAACTTTGTTAAAGTTTCACAGAAGATAATTGAAAATTGATCTTCTCTTTTATCCGTTTGTACAGGTTTCATTATAATAAACAAAGAAAATTGATTTTGATTGCAATATCATGTTACTTCTCTTGCACCTTTCATTCCATAACTCCTAAATTTGATGAAATGGTTGAATTCATTACATGTGGTTCTCTAGTAAAGAAAGATTTTATTTTTTTCACTACTATTTGGTTCTCTAGTAAAGAAAGATTTTATTTTTCACTATTATTTGTGTTGTTGTTTTTTTTGCTATAGGGGAAGTGAATTGAAATACATTAAATAAACCTCGTATGACTATGTTTCATTTCTCATATTTCATGATGCTTAATCATTTACCGTAAGCCAAACTGATTCATGTACGTATAGCAATTTCTATTTGTTATTTTGATGACTTTTAGTTAACTCCGTTAAAATTTTTAGTGAGGGTGATTGCAAAACTATCTTTTCTTTTGTCCCTTTCTACAGATTTTTTCAGGCAAATTACTTATGCATTCTGTTACATTTGATAGCACATAACAACAAATATGTTATAACTAATACGAAACAAATCCTGAAGTTTGTTAAAATAATCAAGTAGATTGCTTTCTTTTTTGCCACCGTTAGTATATTATGTTGATTATTTTTTTAGATAGAAATAATTTGTATGTCATTGCACTCTTGATAGAATATAAGTATAGAAAGAATTAGTCCATTTCTTTTATCGCAAGTTAAGTTATTTATCATATTTCTTCGCCACTTATTTTTGGGTATAATAAAAGATCAATTTTTTTTAAACTAACCAATGTCCAAAATAGACTTTAACAAAAATAAATTTTTTATTGACAATAAATATGCAGATTAACAAAGAGTGCTAAAGCTTTTATCGACATTAATTAAATGTCATTAGATTCAACGTTGCTGTAAACTTTAGGAACATTTACAAAAAAGTATCAATTGCCTCTGAAAATAAATATTTAGCGAGAATTATAATATTAATTATCGTTAAAGATCATTTTTACTATAGTGATAGCTCTTTATTTTGACAAAAGTTTTTTTTTTTAAAAAAAGCACAAGTACCACTCAACCTATGCCTGAAATTTCAGAGACACACTTCTACTATACTAAGGTCCTATTACCCCCCAAAACTTATTTTATAAGTAATTTTCTACCCCCTTTTGGCCTACGAGAACTAGCTTGAAAAAAACAGTAAACCAGCATTTGGGCCTACAATCTAGTGCCACGTAGGCCGAAAAGGGGTAGAAAATTATTAATAAAATAAGTTCAGTGGGGTAATAGGACCTTAGAATAGTATAGATGTGTCTCTTAGATTTCGGGCATCGGTTGAGGGGGTACTTGTGCTCTATCCTTTTTTTTTTATAATGAAGTATAATAACTCTTTCTTTTGGATTTGGGTACAACCCAATATACTGTCTTTTTGAAAAATATGTTAAGCAACATGTGTTTTTCTTCTTGATTGCTACAAAAGTAAGGTTGTCTTCTTTATTATTATTATTGGATATTTATGAGTTCAAGTTATCACAAATCTATGCTATGAAATAAATATGTTAGGTTTCAAATTTTTGTTTAGAATATCCAACTATGAACAGTTTCATCCAGATTTCACTTACTTCTTTCTTGATAATTGCATTAATGTAACAACATAATATAACCATAAAAATAACTATGGTTCAATTACAAATAAGTTGTGGCCGTAAGCGACAATAATGACTGTTCTGATACAATCAAGCAAAATATTTATGACACTAACTATTTTAGGGTCATTTTTAAAATATACATTATACATCATACTATAACAAAATAGATTGATGGAGGTTCACAATAGAGGAGTTGAAGGTCTTCCATTTGAGTGTAGTTAAATATGTTCTTGTATGAACGTGATGTTCCACTTAAATTGAGAGAAGTATTGTTCGAGGATATTGGTTTCTTCTTTAATGTCTATTGTTGTCCTTTATAGATTTTTGGAATTTAGAAAACTTAATTACTTCAGACAAACTATTTCTGTGGAGATTTTCTTAGACTTAACGCTTTGCCTTAAGATAAAATATTTTTTTGAAAATATAGTGTATGCATTGAAAATATGAATATTACCAAATAATTATATGTATGTTTAATAAAATAGTCCAATTCCGTGCGAAGCACGGGTAATTTACCTAGTATATATATAAAAGAAAATCTTAGTACGTGTGTGGCTCCACCAAAAATGATACTTTTCTTTTAAATTTATTTACTTCCAAAACTAGCATTCCCCTTTCATGAAAAATTGTGACTTTTATGAAGAGTTGTGACTTCAATGAAGTGTTGTGACTTTTACAAAAAGTTGTGACGTTTATGAAGAGTTACGACTTCAATGAAGAGTTGTGACTTTCATGAAAAATTGGGGCTTTTATAAAAAGTTGCGACTATAATGAAGACTTGAAACTTTTATGAAAAATTATAATCTTTCCGAAGGGTTTCGACTTTTCCAAATTACTGTAAGATTTCTTATAAGGCACGATATGTTACAGATCTTGGTATATTTTTTTTAGAGTCATTAATTTATACTTATTTTATTAAGGTTAAATGATAAGATGTAATAAACTTGATTTTCATTTACGTTATTAATGTTTGTTACTATGCAATCTTGTATGTGAGATAATAAAGTGTTTAGTTTTAATAAATGATAGATTTAAAATATTAGTTTATAAATTCTCCGATTAAATTCCCGTGTGAAGCACGGTTAATTTTACTAGTTTTATAAATAATTAAGGGTCAATGCAAATTGTACTATTCTTGCATTTGGGAAAATTGATTTTTGATTATATTTTGTCAAGACCCCATTTCTTAAATCATGATGAAACCAATAATAACCACCAGTAGTTAAGGCAACCAATAACCCAGACAGCAGCTAATAATTATAACCGTAGAACATTGCAAAAGTAGTAATGAACCTCAAAAAAACAATAGGCAGAAGCAAACTAAAAATATATATGATAGATCAATCCTAGAACTTGGAAGTTACACGTACGAAGCTATCTTAAAAAGATCGTAGAAGTCAACAATGTTGAAAGACAAAGCTTGTCTCAAAATACAAAAGACTAGCTACACAAAATACATAAGGAGACAGGTATGTCCCATACACCATGTGCCCACCGTAGTTTCCAATCAATAGATGCAAGAAGATCGAATGATTACCACTGATAACTAGTGCTCAGACTTGTATTACGAAATGGATGCATTGTGTAGCATGAGTATCAGAACAACACGTACTTAGTAGGCATCATAGGATGATGGAGCAAGAAAAGTAAAAACAATAATAAAAGTGTCACGACCCAAATCCGGGCCGCGACTGGCACCCACACTTACCCTCCTATGTGAGCGAACCAACCAATCTAACCTTAACATTTCAATATAATATCAACATAAAGTAATGCGGAAGACTTATACTCATTAATAAAATCAATAACTATTATTATTCAACATCTATTATTCCCAAAATCTGGAAGTCATCATCACAAGAACATCTACTTTAAACTACTAATTCTAAGAGTTTCTAAGAAGCTAAAAAATACATAAGAAGCTAGTCCATGCCGGAAGTTCAAGGCATCAAGACATGAAGAAGAAGATCCAGTCCAAGCTAGAAGCGTTAGCTCACCCTGAAGATCCGGTGTGACAAAGACTAGCTTGAGTTACTGTTGAGTCGAAAATGACGGCACGTTTGCTGCACTCCACAAATAACAAGAAGAAAAACATAAAAGTAGGGGTCAGTACAAAAGACGGGTACTGAGTAGATATCATCGGCCAACTCAAAATAGGGAACAATATATATCAAATATTATCGTAAATCAACTATAAAACTCAACATGTAGCAACAACAAGTACTATAATCATCAATAAGTACCATCAAGTTCATCCATGAGGACTCAAGCCTCAACACCATACTCATTTGGGAATTAAGTTTATTAAGTTGAGTATATTATCATCTTTCAAGATTCATTATCTTTCTTCCTCTTGTGTTGGTACGTGACACTCCGATCCCCTACTACTATGTGTTGGTACGTGACACTCCGATCCCCTAATTCTATGTGTCGGAACGTGACACTCCGATCCCCTACATGTGTCGGAACGTGACACTCCGATCCCCTACATGTGTCGGTATGTGACACTCTGATCCCCTACATATGTCAGTACGTGACACTCCGATCCCCTACATGTGTCGGTACATGACACTCCGATCCCCTAATTCTATGTGTCGGAAGGTGACACTCCGATCCACTAATACTATGTGTCGGAACGTGACACTCCGATCCACTAATACTATGTGCCGGAACGTGACACTTCGATCCACTAATACTATGTGTCGGAACGTGACACTCCGATCCACTAATACTATATGTCGGAACGTGACACTCCGATCCACTGATATCATTCTGTAATTCATCAAGCCTTCTCTATTCCAAGGCATCATCAATCCCATTTCTTTAATTCATCAAGCCTTCTTCTATACCAAGGCATCATCATTAATAATGTATATTAAAGTTTCTTTTCAAGATTTGGGATTCAATATTTTCATCATGCTTATCTTATCACAATAACATAATCATATTCATGCAAACATACCATTAAGCATATAGTAGGGTTTACAATACTACCAATACATATCATTCACTATTAAGAGTTTACTTATGAAAGCATGAAAACCATAACCTACCTCCACCAAAGAATTGAAATCAAGCAAGTTAATCCTCAAAGCTTGGTGTTTTCCTCTTCTTCTCGATCGTTTCTCTCTCTCCCTTCTTGTTCTTTCTATTTTCTTATTCAAACGCTCTTTCTTTTACCCTAATTAGTATATAATTAAGAATAAAAGATGGCAATAATAACCCACTAATTAACTTAGGGTTACCTCTTTTAACCCCTCAAGAATTTTAGTTATTAATATAACCCCACGAAATCTATAATTAAGGAAAGAATAGTCCAAAAACGTCCCTTAAAACGTGTAAGGAAATCCGATTCTGCTTGGGATTTGCGCAACCTGTGACGGGCCGTCGTGCCTGCGACGGTCCGTCCTGCAAGTCGTCGCAAAGGTCAGAGAGTTAACTTCCACTGAACAATCTATGACGGTCCGTCACGCCTGTGACGGTCCGTCCTGCCATTCCGTCACGATGTTCAGAGAGTCGATTTTCAGTACCCAATTTCAGATTTTCTAAGTGCTTTGAAATGAGACCCTGCGACGGTCTGTCGTGCCCATGACGGATCGTTGTTTGGTCCGTCGCCTCAGCCTGTTTTTCCAGAATTGAAGTTTGTTGCTCAAAACGACTAAACAGGTCGTTACAATAGATACCAATTTACCCATCATTCGTCCCCGAACGATCAAAAGAAGGAAAACAAGGGCGAAAAGGAGTACCTGAATCTGTAAACAGATGTGGGTATTTTTCTCGCATATCCGCCTCCTTCTCCCAAGTGGCTTCTTCAACGGGTCGATTCTTCCATTGCACCTTGATGGATGCAATCTCTCTTGACCTCAACTTGCGAACTTCTCTATCTAAAATAGCAACAGGCTCCTTCTCATAAGACAAGTTCTCATCAAGCCAAACTGAATCCCAACGGATAATGTAGTTCCCATCCCCATAGTATCTTTTCAACATCGACACATTGAATACCGGATGTACTCCGGACAGCCCTGGAGGCAAGGCTAACTCATAAGCCACCTCCCCTACTCGCTTAAGTACTTCAAATGGTCCAATGTACCTTGGACTTAGTTTACCCCTTTTACCAAACCGCATCACCCCTTTCGTTGGCGAAACTTTCAACAAGACTTGTTCACCCTCCATGAACTCTAAGTCTCTAACCTTTCGATCTGCATATTCTTTTTGTCTACTTTGCGCCGCTAGAAGCTTTTCTTGAACAGACTTCACTTTTTCCATCGAATCCCTCAAGAGATCAGTACCCCAAGATCTAACCTCGAACGCATCAAACCAACCAATGGGAGACCTACATCTCCTCCCATACAATGCTTCAAATGGGGCCATATCAATGCTCGAGTGATAGCTATTATTGTATGAAAATTCCGCTAAGGGTAAGAAGCTATCCCAATGGCCACCAAATTCTATCACACACGCACGAAGCATATCCTCCAACACTTGAATCGTTCGCTCAGACTGACCATCGGTCTGGGGATGGAACGCAGTACTAAGGTCCAATCTAGTACCCAATTCCACATGCAATGTTTTCCAAAACTTAGAAGTAAACTGCGTACCTCTATCTGATATGATGGATAGTGGAACCCCATGCAATCGCACCACTTCCGAGATGTAAAGTTTGGCTAACTTTTCTGCATTGTAAGTCACCTTGACCGGAATGAAATGAGCAGATTTAGTTAACCTATCAACAATCACCCAAATGGAATCATACTTACCCATTGTCTTCGGAAGACCAACCACAAAATCCATTGCAATTCTTTCCCACTTCCATTCCGGAATGGGCATTCTCTGAAGTGTTCCTCCGGGCCTTTGGTGTTCATACTTTACTTTTTGACAGTTTGGACATTTGGCAATAAAATCCACAATGTCACGCTTCATTCTACTCCACCAAAAGTGTTGCTTTAGGTCACGGTACATCTTGGTTGCACCCGGATGTATCGAATACTTTGAACTATGAGCCTCTGTCTGAATAGTGTTGATCAAATCATCAACTCGGGGTACACATACCCTTCCCTTCATTCTCAAAACACCTTCCTCATTGATTTGTGCTTCCTTAGCCTCTCCTCGCAATACCTTATCTTGGATTCTGCACAGTTTGTCATCATCGAACTGTCTTCCCTTAATCTTGTCAAGAAAGGAAGATCTTGCCTCCACAGAAGCCAACAATCCTCCCCTCTCATTTACTTCTAATCTCATCAAGTCATTAGCTAGAGTTTGAACCTCTCTAGCCAATGGGCGTCTAGAAGCTTGCAAGTGAGCTAGACTTCCCATGCTTCCCGCCTTCCTGCTTAAAGCATCCGCTACAACATTCGCCTTCCCCGGATGATACAAGATAGTGATATCGTAGTCCTTTAGTAGTTCCATCCATCTCCTCTGCCTCAAGTTCAAATCTTTCTGAGTAAAGACATACTGAAGGCTACGATGATCCGTGTAGACCTCACACTTAACCCCATATAAATAGTGTCTCCATTGCTTTAATGCAAATACCAGCGCAGCCAATTCCAAATCGTGGGTCGGATAGTTACGTTCATGCACCTTTAATTGCCTTGAAGCATAAGCAATCACATTCTTCTCTTGCATTAGTACTGCACCCAAACCAGAATAGGATGCATCACAATAAACAATGAAGTTCTTACCCTCTACTGGCAAGGTAAGGATAGGTGTGGTAGTCAACAAAGTCTTGAGCTTCTGAAAGCTTTCCTCACACTCATCCGACCATACAAATGGAACATTTTGCTTAGTCAAGTTCGTCAGTTGGAAAGCAATAGAAGAGAATCCCTTGACGAATCGGCGGTAGTAGCTAGCTAACCCAACAAAGCTCCTTATTTCTGACACATTAGTAGGTCTTACCCAACTCTTCACTGTCTCAATCTTAGAAGGATCCACCATCAGTCCATCCTTAGAAACCACGTGCCCCAAGAAGGACACTGCATCAAGCCAAAACTCACACTTAGAGAACTTCGCATAAAACTTTTTCTCCCTCAGCATTTCCAATACCATTCTCAAATGCTCTTCATGTTCCTTCTTGCTCTTTGAGTATACCAATATATCATCAATAAATACGATCACGAAGAGGTCCAAATATGGCTTAAAAATCCCGTTCATCAAGCTCATGAACGCAGTAGGGGCATTCGTAAGACCAAAAGACATCACTACAAATTCGTAATGCCCATTACCTCCTTCGAAAAGCAGTCTTTGGCACATCCGTTGCCCGTATTTTCAATTGATGATAACCGGATCTCAAGTCAATCTTAGAGAAGACACAAGCACCTTGTAACTGATCGAACAAGTCATCAATGCGAGGAAGAGGATACTTGTTCTTTATCGTTACCTTATTCAGTTGTCTGTAGTCTATGCACATTCGAAAACTCCCATCCTTTTTCTTCACAAACAAAACCGGAGCACCCCAAGGAGATGCACTTGGTCTAATAAGGCCTTTGTTTAACAACTCTTGAAGTTGGGCTTTTAAATCTCTTAACTCTGCGGGAGCCATTCTATAAGGGTGTATAGAAATCGGGTGTGTGCCCAGTTCAAGATCGATACAGAAGTCAATATCCCTATCTGGTGGCATACCAGGAAGATCTGCAGGGAACACATCAAAAAACTCGCGGACTACCGAAACCGACTCAATCGAAGGTACTTGGGTAGTGTCATCCTTGAGATGTGCGAAGAAAGCTAAACACCCTTTACTAACCATTTTCTTAGCACGAAGAAAGGAGATGATACGCACCGGATTGGAAGTGTAGTCACCCTCCCAAACTAACGGATCTGTCCCAGGCTTGGCTAACGTCACCGTTTTAGCATTACAATCCAAAATTGAAAATTGCGGAGAAAGCGAAGTCATATCCAGAATTACATCAAAATCATCCATTTCTAAGATAACCAAATCTACATAAGTGTTGCTCCCCACAAAAGTTACAAGACAAGACCTATACACCTTTTCAACTATCACAAACTCACCCACCGGAGTAGAAACACGAATAGGTATGTCAAGCAATTCACAATGTAAATTAAGACCATTAGCAAATGCGGAAGATACATAAGAAAATGTGGATCCGGGATCAAATAATACAGAAGCCATGCAATCACAAACCAAAAGATTACCTGTGATGACAGCATCAGATGCCTCCGCTTCAGACCGCCCGGGGAAAGCGTAACAATGGGCCCTATCGTTCGTCTGTCCGTTGCCCCTACCATGTTGTGATGTAGTGGCCCCAGTTTGCCCATTACCTCTGCCGTTTTGGTGACCACCATTACCTCGGCCACCACGTCCTCCAGAATAACGGCCTCTACCATGACCACCTCTACCTATAGCTATTGGGGGTCTATAACTTTGTCTGGGACAATTTTTCCTAATATGTCCAATCTCCCCACATCCATAACATTCTCTGGAGTAAAGCATAGGCCCCTCGGAGAAGTGTTGACCGGTCTGAGGTGGTCCCCCAACTACAGTCTGTAGTGAAGACTGAATTGGTCGGACTGAGTAACTTCCCGAACCCTGTCCTCTAGTGTAAGAACCATTAAACTCACCTCCCTTACAAAACCTTTTTGATGTCGATGTTGTGGTGAAGTCGTCTGGCTTCACTCCTTCCACTTCTATCACAAAGTCTACCACTTCATGGAAGGATTTTGCCGTTGCCGCTATCTGTAAGGCCGAAATCCGCAATTCTGACCTCAACCCCTTCACAAACCGGCGAATCCGCTCTTGAGGACTGAAACAGAGTTGAGTGGCATATCTGGATAGTGCACGAAACTTAGCCTCATAAGCATTAACCGACATCCTACCTTGCTCTAGGCTCAAGAACTCATCCCTTTTCCTATCCCTCAAAGTCCGGGGGATATACTTCTCCATAAACAAGCTAGAGAATGAGGCCCAAGTCATAGGCAGTGCCTCTGTTGGTTGACACTCAATATGTGACCGCCACCACATTTTGGCGTTCCCTTGAAACCGATAACTCACGAACTCAACACCAAACGGTTCTACTATACCCATCTTGTGTAGTAGCTCATGACTGTCAACCAGAAAATCGTAAGCATCCTCAGATTCCGCACCCTTGAAGACTAGAGGTTTCAATTTCAAGAACTTACTGAAAAGTTCATGCTGATCATTTGTCATTATAGGCCCAGTAGTCAGACATGGAAACGTGCCTATTTCCAATGGAACATCCATGCGGGGAGCCATAGTAGCCGCATGTTGTACCTCCGGAGCCTGAGGTGCTGGTGCAGAAAACACTGGGGGTGTCTGGCCCTGATCAGATAACCCGCTAAGATAAGCCAGAACCTGATTGATCATCTCTAGGGTAGGTTGGGGTGGCATTTCCTCATTCTGTACTTGCTCATTCACCCCATCCTCCCCCTCTCTTACTACTTCCTTAGTTGGTGGAGGAGTCACCGCCCTAGGACCAGATGGGCTCGGTGCTCGTCCCCTTCCTCTAGAGGTCGTCCTCCCATGACCTCTACCACGGCCCCTTGCCGCTGTTCTTCCTCGAGCCACAGCCCCAGTGGCTGGCTCAGTTGTTTCTTGTCTGGCCGGTGTTGGTGTTGACGTAGTCGTTGCTCTAGTTCTAACCATCTACGAAAGAGAGTGAAGATGGTCAGATACCAATTCGTATCGCCTAGATACCAATTGGACTCAAGTAGTAGCACGAAAGAAAGAATGAAAGAGTGAAATTTTCCTAAAGTCTTATAGCCTCTCAAGGAAAAGTAAAGGCATCCCCCTACCGTTCCTTAAGACTCTACTAGACCAGTTCTTGTGTGATGAGACCAACGAACCTAATGCTTTGATACCAAGTTTGTCATGACCCAAATCCGGGCCTCGACTGGCACCCACACTTACCCTCCTATGTGAGCGAACCAACCAATCTAACCTTAACATTTCAATATAATATCAACATAAAGTAATGCGGAAGACTTAAACTCATTAATAAAATCAATAACTATTATTATTCAACATCTATTATTCCCAAAATCTGGAAGTCATCATCACAAGAACATCTACTTTAAACTACTAATTCTAAGAGTTTCTAAGAAGCTAAAAATACATAAGAAGCTAGTCCATGCCGGAAGTTCAAGGCATCAAGACATGAAGAAGAAGATCCAGTCCAAGCTAGAAGCGTTAGCTCACCCTGAAGATCCGATGTGACGAAGACTGGCTTGAGTAACTGTTGAGTCGAAGATGACGGCACGTTTGCTGCACTCCACAAATAACAAGAAGAAAAACATAAAAGTAGGGGTCAGTACAAAACACGAGTACTGAGTAGATATCATCGGCCAACTAAAAATAGGGAACAATATATATCAAATATTATCGTAAATCAACTATAAAACTCAACATGTAGCAACAACAAGTACTATAATCATCAATAAGTACCATCAAGTTCATCCATGAGGACTCAAGCCTCAACACCATACTCATTTGGAAATTAAGTTTATTAAGTTGAGTATATTATCATCTTTCAAGATTCATTATCTTTCTTTCTCTTGTGTCGGTACGTGACACTCCGATCCCCTACTACTATGTGTCGGTACGTGACACTCCGATCCCCTAATTCTATGTGTCGGAACGTGACACTCCGATCCCCTACATGTGTCGGAACGTGACACTCCGATCCCCTACATATGTCGGTACGTGACACTCCGATCCCCTACATGTGTCGGTACGTGACACTCCGATCCCCTACATGTGTCGGTACGTGACACTCCGATCCCCTAATTCTATGTGTCGGAACGTGACACTCCGATCCACTAATACTATGTGTCGGAACGTGACACTCCGATCCACTAATACTATGTGCCGGAACGTGACACTCCGATCCACTAATACTATGTGTCGGAACGTGACACTCCGATCCACTAATACTATGTGTCGGAACGTGACACTCCGATCCACTAATATCATTCTGTAACTCATCAAGCCTTCTCTATTCCAAGGCATCATCAATCCCATTACTTTAATTTATCAAGCCTTCTTCTATACCAAGGCATCATCATTAATAATGTATATTAAAGTTTCTTTTCAAGATTTGGGATTCAATATTTTCATCATGCTTATCTTATCACAATCCGATAATCATATTCATGCAAACATACCATTAAGCATATAGTAGGGTTTACAATACTACCAATACATATCATTCACTATTAAGAGTTTAGTTATGAAATCATGAAAACCATAACCTACCTCCACCGAAGAATTGAAATCAAGCAAGTTAATCCTCAAAGCTTGGTGTTTTCCTCTTCTTCTCGATCGTTTCTCTCTCTCCCTTCTTGTTCTTTCTATTTTCTTATTCAAACCCTCTTTCTTTTACCCTAATTAGTATATAATTAAGAATAAAAGATGGCAATAATAACCCACTAATTAACTTAGGGTTACCTCTTTTAACCCCTCAAGAATTTTAGTTATTAATATAACCCCACGAAATCTATAATTAAGGAAAGAATAGTCCAAAAACGTCCCTTAAAACGTGTAAGGAAATCCGATTCTGCCTGGGATTTGCGCAACCTGTGACGGGCCGTCGTGTCTGCGATGGTCCGTCCTGCAGGTCGTCGCAAGGGTCAGAGAGTTAACTTCTACTGAACAATCTATGACGGTTCGTCACGCCTGTGACGGTCCGTCCTGCCATTCCGTCACGAAGTTCAGAGAGTCGATTTTCAGTACCCAATTTCAGATTTTCTAAGTGTTTTGAAACGAGACCCTGCGACGGTCCGTCGTGCCCATGACAGATCGTCGTTTGGTCCGTCGCCTCAGCCTGTTTTTCCAGAATTGAAGTTTGTTGCTCAAAATGACTAAACAGGTCGTTACAAAAGATATATAAATAAAAAGAGGTCAAAGAGGAATAAAATAAAAGCACCCAAAGTAACAAGAATATAAATAATTGTACAACTAATTTAACCATAACTCGACCCCATAATCCATGAATGTAACTTAATTCCTTTTTGGATATTCTATGTGTTTCTACTGAATATATCATTGTAACAAAATATGATATTGGAAAAAAGGTAATTTCTTCATCCTGTTGTCTAGAATATGAGTACTCTTAGGGATCCAACTTACATGCCTCTTCAAAGAGTTGTTAGAGCACTGCTATTAAAGAAATGTATGAAATTTCTAGGTGGGCATTATATTAACTAGGAAGAAAGGTACGAACCGGGGAAAACAAGAGACCTACATGTTGAAGAAGTGTTTGTTGTATCGTTAACCGAATAAAAATATGGATGTCCACTAAAAGATTGTCTCTTCAAGAGTTGTGTCAACCAAATTCATGTTGATCGTGATTAAAGGAAAACCAAGCAAGCCTAGAACGCAAATTTTAAATAATTTTCCTAAGAAGAGTACAATATAATATTTTTTACAATAATTAGAATATATGAAACCTCGCTATGAAGGCCCCCATTAGTATAATATTCTTAGCAAGTTTATTATGTCGATCCTAAATATATTACAGTTTGCTCTTGTCAGTAAAATGATTTGAAATTTGAGCTCTAGACTAGCTAAAAATTTCACAGAGTCACGATTGTCATGGATTTGATTGACACCACACTTGAGGAGACAATATGTATTAGTGTATATCTATATTTTTTAATGTGCGATGATAGATCAAGGACTTGTTTAATAGGTAGATATTTCGTTAGCCTAATGTGTACCTCCTTTTCCTAATTAAGACAATTCCTACCTGGAAACTTACCACGTTTGTTTGGTTGCACAATACACTGAATAATCTTTGCAGAGACATGTAACTTAGATCTCTCATATGCTCATTTTCTTTTCCAGGTGATGAAGAAATTACCATCTTTCCATTCACATTTTTCACTACAGCAATACACATGTTCTTCTTCACAACAACCGAACAATCAATATAAAAGAAAATGAATTTCAAAGAAGATTTTTTAAAACATAAAGCAAACTATCTATGCACAAGAGAAACATGTAGTAATAAAGATAATTAAATGTAATAACATGATAATGAAAGAATCAATGTATCCTTTTGTTGGAGCCACACCATAAGGATCATGTAGTGAAGAACACTAGAAAGATTAGAAAACTCGAAGAGATCTTTATTGTCCATAAGAGGAAATATAACTTCCATTTATTCTTTAGGTTTGATTCGATTATATATTCCATCCTTGTTATGATTCCAAAAAAGGGAAGTAAAGTTTATAATCTACCTATCAGTTTTCTTCAAGAGGAGAAACCTCTTGTGTAAAATCGAAGGTAAATAAAAAAATTGAGGGGGTTTGGGACTGGGACAACGTTTCAGGTTTTAAAGAACATGTACATATAACACAATGCTATGAAGCAAGTATAGATCAACTAATCATGGCTTTCAGCTCGCCTGACTGCCCTTTATTGCTAATATTTGCTTCTTAGAAATCTATTTCACCGCAAATTTAACATTTGTTGTTCTGCAAACTCATAAGATCAGAAATTCAAAAGTTAACCAACTGTTGATCAAGCTTAAGTGAAGCTCATACTATATTCTGGTTTGGCAATCAACAAGGATCTAAATTATATCAAAGTGCTTCACTTATCCTATTTTGTCACATATAATCCATATTAAGATATAATAATAATGGGGAACGAGGAAACACAAAGTAAAAAGTTACATAAAGGTAAATCATAATCAACAAAATCATGTTTTCATTATCATTCTTCTCACATGCAAATATCAGTAATAAATCACCTTTTTTGCAGAAAACGCATATCACGTACATTCCAAGTATTATCATAGCAAAATATTTTCCTAGAACATTATTTGGTTATATATTATCCAAATAGAAACACCTCCAGTACTCCTCCTTAAGAAGCACTTTATGGAGGTAAATGACATGAAAATCTAATTATATAATACTAGTTTTTTTCTTGCCATTGTAAATAAAATAAGTTTTGCTAATAGTGTTGTGGGACAGTGATGTACATCATATATCACTATAGCTAATATATTGTTTGACTATCAAATCTGGAACATAGAACCTCACTTTTTATGAAGGACAAGAAAATATTTTGAGTAAATTAGGGAAGGATTCTCTTAATTTAGAACTTTAATGATATATCCCTTGTACTAAATTCATGCTTCTTATATAAGGAAATCATACTAGGGTTTGTTGATGACCGCACATATAATTAGTAAGCCACACAATCATTTAAGAAGTTACTTGTCGATTATACTCTTAATCATGGAACAAGATTAAAGCAATAAGTTTCAATTCGTATTGAAAAACATATGTTTGTAATGAGTAAGTGATGAGAAAGGATTGCAAGGATCCATTGATGACACCACTCTTTGGTAAGGAATGAGACTCAAGGATTAAATTGGAAGTCTACTTAGGGGAATGTTGTTAGGTAGGAGTCAATTTTAGAATGGCTTGTTATAAGACCAAATTCAGGACAACGCGATGTATCTGGACTTCCCACATCTTGTATGGGTCCATTTTTCTATGAGAACTATTGTACGAAGAGATGGAGCTACGTGGGTCCTACCTCACCCTTACAATAGAGGGTAGGTGTGTACACTTTTATTGATGATTCTGATTGTTCTATCAAACATTCTAAATTAATATGCTTAGACTATCACCCAGAAAGGTGTTACTTATTTACCCCTTTCTGTTTTAAGGGGTCTTGGTTGGGTTATGTTTATTGTTTATACCTTGCGGGCTTATGAGTTTTGATTAGATTATTGTTTTACTATATTTTGTATTCTTGTGATATCGATCTGCTAGTTAATAGGTTGTTGAGTAGATAGGTTCATATCAACTCTCCTGACCCTAGGTAGTTTACTATTGTATCATAGTCTCTTTGTGAGTACGATTTTTGCTTGCATTTTGAAGTACATTCTTGACTCGATTCCTTATCCTTTTCTTGATTCTTCTCCTAATTACTTTTCTATCATACTATACCTCCTGTTTAGTTTCTTGAGTTCTACTTAACATATTATCTATTGACTATACTTGCTTTATCTTTGAAGCTCAGTCTGTCGATGTCTGTTGAGAAACACTTGTTGGTACGAGTTCTTGTTGTTGGTTTTTATCTTGTGCGGAGCAGGTTTAGACTTCAAATAGCATTCAGAGTTCCCGGTTTGCATCTTCATTGTCTAGTCTAGTATTTATTTTTCTTTCAAAGAAAATTTAATAATATGCTCTACTATTGACTGATGATAGGTCTTGGAAGTGGTTCCGTGTATTATATTCATGTTCAGTTATCTTTCTCTTTTCTCTTAGCTTCTTTCTTATATTTTTTTATCTTATGCGTGTTGCCCAATTGTTATGGTTAAGGACAAAGTGTTAGAATTATCTAATTGTGGGATGTAGTAGATGTTATCATGATCTGAGAATTAGGCAGTGACATTTCAAATCATAGCTTGTTTTAATTTTCCAAACAATGGTAACAAATGGGTTTTGTGTAAGAAGTGGATTTTTCTCTAAGGAGGGCCTATTGTTTCAATGATCAAGTCCTCAGAGATGAATGGTTTCATATGTTTTTCCTTAACTTTGGATTGAGTTTCTTTCTTTTAGTTAGTACACTTCAATGGTTTTGGATTCTATTAGGTCTCCAGATTGGTTTAGGGTACCATCTACAGTCCCGGGATTATATCTAGAACAAACTTCATTCTTTGGTGATTCCTCAGAGGTAATATTTCATTTTGTTTTTCATTGATAACAATTGATTTTTTCCAGATGTACTGTTTTTGATGGAAACAAATCAACGGATGAACATATAGCTTCCGTACATAAGCAAAGTATATATATTTAATTAAATCTGTTAGTTCAAAGAAAAAGAAGTTAGGAATATATTATTGGAAAATATGATTCTGCATATTCCAAGGAAGACTCTTTAGAAATTATTACATTTCTATTGGTTTTGTGATTGAGGTAATTCGTCATGTTTACTACTCCCTCCATTTATTTTAGTCACCCCTTTACCAAATATATATGTTTCATTTGACTCTCTCATAAAGTTTTTTTCTCTCATACTACCCTTAATATTAAAAAAAATTAAATAGTCAAATTTAGACTTGTCTTTTAATTTGAACTATAAAGCTGGCTGAGATTTAATTATTTAATATTAAGGATAGTATGATAAAAAAGTAATTAAATTTTTATGATTTACTAAATGGATAAGCAAAATGAACCACATATTTTTGGTATAGAGGCCAAGTAAATATAAAATGGAGTGAGCGGCAAACATGATTAATCACCCAAATTAAAAGATCAACTGAAATATTAGTTTCTTCCATAGAACCTTCATTGAAATATATGGAATTATACTTCCCAACAATCACTATTCTCAACTAATTTTTCTTTGAACTAATCTTTCTAATTAAATTTATATGCTTTTTTTTATATATCTACCTACGCTATATGATCATCCTTGCTTTGTTTCCATCCATAACAGACATTTGGAAAATAATAGATTGTGGTGAATGATTTCATAGAAGGATAATTAAAATAATATATGTACCTCTAGACAATTCTCAAAGAATGAAGCCTCTTTTTAATTTTATAACTATTATTTGGTGACTTTTGATGATACCCAACGTCCATCTAGTGACCTAAATGAATCGGAATCCATTGGCGAGTATGACTATAAGAGAAAAAACTAAGTCGAAAATGATTGGCAAGAGAGACGAAACCATTAATCTTTGATGACAGAATTTAAACAATAGGGCCTCCTTAGAGAAAATCCCACTTTTCATACAAATCCTACCCAACTATTTTTTAAAAAAAATTGAAATGTGTCACGACCGAATATTTCTGGTCATGCTGACATCTACTAACACCCTTATGTAGGTAAATCAGCCCCATAAACCCGAACCAAAAGCAATAATGTATCATGGAGAAGAAAAACATAAGGGAGGCAGGGAATAAAAACCAAAAAAAAAGAGGAGATACACAGAGGAAAAAAAGGAAAGAGATAGACAACAATAAAAATATACAAAACATCCCCATGATGTGGCATTAGTTGTTAGTCGAGCTTCTAATCAAAATAGAAGTACATGCATATTGCAAATATATAGAACCGTCTTCGAATGTAAAATAAAGACTAATCCTAGGAATATAGAGGGAGATTGGAAACTGTGAACTTTAAGGGATCAACCTAGTCTACAAATCCAAAAGCTGCTCACCTCAATGGAGAGAACCATACTATGATGGGTGGGGTGTACAAGCATAGTAAGAGTTAAAACAAATGGTACATCGTCGGCATACTCAGACTAAGCTCCAATGATGAATCAACCATAAATTACAAGTAAACAAAGTAGCTAAAAAAGAGTTATAACATAATTTAAGTAAAAAGAGACAATGGAGTAGGATAAAATAAGCAAGAGACCGAGACAAAGGAACTTATGTGGAAGTGCTAGACCAAAAACCTAACCTCTACAAGAGTCCACAACAGAAGCCAATAAATTTGTGATAAAACATCGGTAACCACTCTACACCTTACAACAACCAAAAGGCCAATCCCTCTTCCCAAGACCATAAGCACCAATATAGAGACAAGTCCCACAAATTTTGTAGATAACTATCCAATCGACATAAGATACATAATTATATACTAAATAAATAACCTAAACAAACCCCCATAATCTTGAAATGTACAAAAAACACAAAATTAATCTAGACAACCCTTCATACGACAAATGGGTGCAAAGAACAATCAATTATACGTTCGACCGACTTATGAGTGTGTGAAATGCAATAGAAACCAACGACGCCATACAACCAAGTATACACATATATTTGAGCTCACCTTAAATTCCTAGCATACTTATCCAAAATAATCATTGTTGGAAAATAACCTCTTCAATCTCTCTAGACTCGTTAATCTAGAAGTCAGGGTATACATGAATGCATGCATATCTTCTATATAAATCAGCTGCCACAAGATTCTCTTTGTCTTGATTATAATTTATCGCTAAATGAAATTACTCCATAATTATATCCACTTTCATGCTTTCGAATTATATTTTTGTAATTTAAATATGTTTCATAGCCTACTGATAGGTCCTTATCACAAATTCATTATACAATAAATAACGTTGTCCATTTCCTAAAACTCTCAATGGGTAGAAAGTTCCTTAGTAGAATATTGCAATTTATCTCCGCTTAACTCTTCATTAAAGTAACTTAGGGGGTTTCTTTCTTCCAGCACGACTGTACAAATTCCAACTCCACTAACATCAAACTCAATTTCAAACATCTTCGCAAAATTGGGAAGTTCAAGTAAAGATATGGAAGTAGGTTCTTTTTTTAAGATCCTAAAGGCTTCGTCTTGTTTTATATTCAAAATAAAAGGTTATCACTATTGATGACCTCAAGTAGGGGATCGTCTAGAGAACTAAAGCCCATCACAAACTTTTTGATAGAACAGGCCAACACATTAAAGCTTTTAACATCACTAATGGACTTAGGGGTTGGACTCGAATTCGTGCTTTTCCCCTTTGATATGTAAGAAGTATAAAATGACTTTGAAACATATTTATTTTTATCCAATAATGAACAAAAATAAGATTTCACTCCTAGTTAATTTTCCCTTTTAAATTACTCAACCTTGAGTGTCATTTCACAAGATTCTATAAAATAGGAAGATGATGCAAATCTCATGGTGGCATTGTATTTTTTATTTAAGCCCAAGATAGATATTCACAAGACTCACCTCTCCATCATTGACATTATCTCAAAGCTTATCATGCCCTATCTCCTCACTTTACT
The DNA here is from genome assembly GCF_036512215.1 of Solanum lycopersicum. Classification (NCBI taxonomy): domain Eukaryota; kingdom Viridiplantae; phylum Streptophyta; class Magnoliopsida; order Solanales; family Solanaceae; genus Solanum; species Solanum lycopersicum. The sequence continues at coordinate 16,560,975 of NC_090800.1, forward strand.
CTTCCACGGGCTTCGTTTCTTGTTGAATATTGTAATACTTCTTGAGTGTATTTTGTTCATAGTATTTACCCATAAATCTTTTATCTTTTGATGTCATTTAAACTTGTTGTAAAATTTCAATTCACTAAAGCATCTCTTTCAATTTTCTTACACCATGTAGAAGCGAAACCCTTGAGATGACTTATAGCATAATTCTATATTCTTGAATGCTATTAATTCTTTTCCTCTTGCCATCGCTTACTGGATGTTTTTGTGTGCTGAGATTGGGTGTGATGCTTATCGAGGTAGTCGAGAGAGTTTTTAGCAAGTTTTTCCCTTTTAAGAGCTTTTGTAGTGAGAATTGACTTTAGTCAACATCCAGAGAATCGAATGTCATATAAGATTTATGACAACTCCATCAACTCTGAATGGTCCATATTGGTCTAGAATAATTCATCTGACTGTCCATCTAGTAGATAAAGTAAAAAATAGGTGGACCTAATCATTATCGCTGGAAGTATTTTGTTGAAAGGTACAAAATTTCATTTTCAAAATTATTGAATTGATTTGGAATAGAATTTAAATATTTTCTAACGCTTCATTATTTTGATTATAGATTGTTAGGTCTTGTTAAGTCTCTCATACTAAAGAAATCTTAATCAGAAGGCTCAATAGTTGAGGGGCATAAGGTTGAAGAAGTTCTTACTCTTTACTCTCATTATTTAGACAAAATTGAGTCAAGGTTAAATCGACCTAAACGTGTAAACGATGAACCTACTAATAATGAAGCTTCTGGAAAGTCATCTATGTTTCCACGACAAGGTAAACCTATTGGAGGCTCCACAACAAAATCATTGACTACTTTAGAGAAATCTCAAGATCATCATATGTGTTTCTTAATTGCGCAGCAGTGAAGCCATTCATTGAGTATGAAATTTTAAGTGATTTTGATTTTTAAGAAATGTGTAGAATAATCAGGTAAAAATTTAATATACATATATAAAAAAAATTTAGTGAATTCAGACAACACATTAAAAGAAGTACAAAAGGTCAAAGAGTTAAGAGAGTTAGTAAAGATTTTCCTGATTGGTTCCCTAAGCGAGTGAGTAAATAATTGTAGAATGTTTGTTTAGAACATATTTTGTCAATGTAGTATCTCTGAAAGATATATTATGTTTTTTTAGATAATGAACCCAGATAATACAGAAACTATCTCTGATGATATGATGTTTTAGCACAAGGTCCTGCACAAGATGCAAGAATATTTAGTGCTTACAACATTAATGGATTGAAATTTCAAAAATTATATAGAGAATAAGGATAAAAAACTCAAAATAGTGGAGCTTTTCTCCTCTTTGATACTTCGTGTATTGCATCTATTGTAGATAGGAGTGCAAGACAAGCAGACCTACTATATTAAGGAAAGTTAGAAGATATTATTGAGCTTAATTATTATGGCAGGTTCAATGTTATTTTTTTCAAGTGTCTGTGGACCAATACTACTCGAAATTGAGGGTGCAAAATAGATGCTTGAAAGTTTAACTATGTTAATTTTTTTAAATTGATTTACACTGGTGATCCCGAGGATCATGATCCATATATTGAAGAATCACAAGCAAATATGGTCTACTATGTTGATGATAAGACTGATAAAGAATGGAGTGTCGCTTTACATCTAAAACCATGATATTTGTTTGTAATGGGAGAGGTTAGTGAAGAGGATCTGTATAAGAATGAATCATACCAACAACTAAAATTTGGACAATTTTTTGATGATGACTATGAGCCAAATTGCAGTAGAGAAGAAAACGAATTAATGAATGAAATAACAAAGATTTGGACAATATTTTGCATTTTGAGTTGTTTTTTAGAAGTTTTAAGTTGTTGACTCTTCTCTTTTAAGTTTCTTGTATTTTGTGTTTGACGCTGCAATTTCTATAGTATTTTGGTAGTAGTTATTTTTACTTTTAGCTGATGTTGTTTTCTGTTTGGAACTGTAGTGTTTACAATTTTTGGTTACTCTTTTGTTGCTTTTAGGTGCCCAATTTTTGTGTTTTAAGATAGGGAAAAAGGTTTGATATACCCCTCAACTTTGTCATTTAGAGCTGATATACCCTTGTTATGAAAGTGGCTCATATATATCCCTACTTGTAAACAAATAACTCACATCTATCCTTTTTCCTCTAATGGAAATGAAAAAAATAATAATGTTAATCTAAATTTTTATTCTTTTTTTCTAAAAAATATAATCCCGTATGAGTAAATTTAATCCTCGTCAAACATATTTTTTTTGACTTTTTTTTGTTTCAATGACTAATTTATAATTATTATTTTGATAATCAAATTTATTTATGTTTCACTAATATTCTTGTAAAACTTATTGTAGATGACCAAATTTTTTCTTCGAACGAAATTAAATTACAATTCATACAAAAAAATAGTTTAATTTTTTATTTTGTAAACTAAGGAATGAAAGAAAAAAAACAAAATAAGAATAAGAAATTCAAATAATTATAATAAAAGATGTCAGAAAATAATTTTAATATATGAAAAAAAATAAAATATACCTTGAACATTGATAGAAGAATCATATATATCCCTAAATAATTTTTTTAAACAAATTGGAAGTAATAAATATAAATTTAAAACTAATTTTTTAGCTTCCGTTAAATGAAGGGTATATGTGAGTCATTTTATAACAGCAGGGGTATATGTGAGTCGTTTGTAATGGTAAGGGCATATATGTGTCACTTTTATAACGAGGGGTATATCAGCTCCAAATAACAAAGTTGAGGGGCATATCAAACCGTTTCCCCTTTAAGTTATTCTACTGTGATTTATCTACTATTTTTCAATTTTTAGTTGCTGATTTTGTGAGTTTTAAGCTGATGGTTCTGCAGATTTTGTTGCTCTTTTTTTAGTTTCAGGTGCTTATTTTTATTGTTAGTTGCTGTGTCTGCATATTAGTTGCTGTTTTTTGGTGTTTAAAGTTGTTATTTTTGCAGTTTTTGGCCACTATTTTTCTGCTTTTTGGTGCTGAATTTTTTTGTTTTAAGTTGTTTCTACTTAATTTTATCTACTGTTTTTTTAATTTTTATTGCTGATTTTGTGCGTTTTGAGCTGCTTTTTCTGCAGATTTGTTGTTGTTGTTTTTTTAGTTTGAGGTGCTTACTATTTGTTATGGTTAAAATGTACTATCTACAAGTTATCAGTTGTTATTTTTGACATCAATTAATATTAAATACAATTTGATAGAAGTGACATTTTTTATTTAAAATGTATTTTAGTAGTAATTCTAAAAAATTTGGCAATGATTGTATAATAATGATGTTAATAAAGATTGTATGAATAATGTAATATTTTGTTAATAGCTTAGAAGCTCAACCTAATGTAATTTAAAGAAAGAAGGGTAAAACATGGGGTTCAAGACTTGTCCCTCTTTGAATATAGACGATGAAAGAATTTTTTGGGCAAAGAAGTTGACATTGTGGCTAATTTTGTCCCGACCATAAGCATTGAAATGAAGTGAACGATTAATGTGTGAACTCCAACATATCCCAAACAACAAAAATAAGTTTAGTAGAATTCAAGAGTAGATCATTGACCATTGGTAGTGAGTTTGACTCTCAAACAAAATGTCCCAATGAATTCCTTCGAAAAAGTTCTACATTGCATTATGTCCCTTGTGTTTTCATGTAGATTATGCTTCCTGTAAAGTCTAACCTACGTACCAATTAGAAATGATTAGTAAAAGATGCACATTTACATAACTCAATATTCAAGAAATTTAAAAATAACATGCAGTTCTCCTACATATATTTTAAAACTAAATAAAGTATAAGGCATTGCGAGATATCTCATTAATAACAAATGTGCTATGCAAGTAATTTTTAACTTATCATGCGACAGATATGTAGATTTTAAAATAATGCAATAATTAAGAAATTGTGAGATGTCTTATTAAAGATAGATTGTTAAACTGTCTTATTAGAGTGCAGACTAAACCAATATGTCCTATTTCTGGGCTGACGAACCAAATGTGTTCTCTTTTAGGGTTAACAAATCCAATGCATTCTACTTTAGGGTGTATACGCCCAATGCATTCTATTTTAGAGTAGACAGACTTAATGTATCCTATTTATTACAACTTTATGAACTCAATATGTCATATATTATAGTTGACAAACCCATTATGTCGTATTTCATGATGGACAAATCCAATATCTCCTATATTATGATAGACAAACCCAATATGTCCTACTTTATGTGGATGAATCCAACATATTCTATTTTATGGTGGACGAATCCAATGTATCCTATTTTGGGAAGAAGGTACTTTCTTAATCCTGTTGCCTAGGAAATGAGTACTCTTAGGCATCCAACATACATGCCTCTTCAAAGATTTGTTGCGTTACTATGCCACCAAAGTAATGTATGAAATTTCCAGGTGGGCATTGTATTAACTAAGAAGAAAGGTACAAACTTGGAAAAAAAGAGACCTACATGTTTAAGAAGCCCTTGTCGTATCATTAGGTGAATAAAAAAATTGATGTCCACTAAAAAGGACCATCTCTTCAAGAGTTGTGTAAATAAAATTTACGGTGACCGTGACTCAAGGAAATCCAAGCAAGCCTAGAATGCAAATTTAAATAATTTTCCTCAGAAGAGTACAATATATTATTATTTAGAATAAGTAGTATATACGAAACCTCGCAATGAAGGCTCCCATAGGTATACCTTATAGGCTTAACAATTTTATTATGTCGATCCTAAATACCATTACGGTTTGCTCTTCTCAGGAAAATAATTAGAAATTTGAGCTCTAGACTTGCTAAAATTTCATAGGGTCACGATTGTCATGGATTTGGTTGACCCTACACTTCAGGAGACAATATGTATTAGTAAATATCCATATTTCTCAATGTGAGATGATAGATCAAAACTTCTTTAATAGGTAGATATCTCGTTTTCCTAGTGTGTACATCTTTTTTCTAATTAAGACAATGCCCTCATGGAAACTTACCATGTTACTTTGGTTGCACAATACACTGACTAATCTTTGCAGAGGCATGTAACTTGGATCTCTCATATGCTCATTTTCTTTTCCAAGTGATGAAGAAATTACCCTCTTTCCATTTCACATTTTTTCACTACATCAATCCACATGTGCTTCTTCACGACAAACACAACACACAATATAAAAAAAATGAATTTCAAATAAGATTTCTGAAAAAATGAAGAGGACTATGTATGAACAAGATATACATGTAGTAACAAAGATAATTAAATGTAATAACATGCTAATGAAAGAATCAATATATCCTTTAGTTAGATCCAACATCCAATACCATAAGGATCATGTAGTGAAGAACGCTAGAAAGATTAGACAACTCGAGGAAATCTTTATTGTCCTTAAGAGGTAATATGTCTTCCATTTATGCATTTAGTTTGATACGACTATATATCTTCCTAGTTATGATTAAAAAAAAAGGAAGTAAAGTTTATAACCTACCTAGTAATTTGCTTCAAGAGGAGAAACCTCTCATGTGAAATACAAGGTAAATAAAAAACTGAGGGGGTTTGGGACTAGGACAACGTTTCAGCTTTACAAAAAAAATGTAGATATAACACAATGTTATGAAGCAGATCAACTAATCATGGCTTTCTGCTCGCCTGACTGCCCGTTGATGATAAAAATCAAGAGGGACATAGAGAACTAATCTGCACTAGAACATTCTTATATTGATAGCAGGTAATATTTGCTTCTTAAAAACCTATTTAACCGCAAATTTAATAATTTTTGTTCTGCAAACTCATTAGAACAGAAATTCAAAAGTTAACCAGCTGTTGATCAAACTTAAGTAAAGTTCATATTGTATTCTGGTTTGGCAATGAACAAGGATCCAAATGATATCAAAGTGCTTCAGTTATCCTGTTTTGGCACATATAATCCAGTTACCATATGATAATGATGGGGAACGAGGAAACAAAAAGTAAAAGTTACATAAGGTAAATCATAATCAACAAAATAATATTTTCATTATCATGTCGCTCACATGAAAATATCAGTAATAAATCACCTTTTTTGTAGAAAGCGCATATCGAGTACATTCCGAGTATTATCCTAGCAAATTATTTTTTTAGAATATTGTTTGATCATATATTATTCAAACAGAAACACCTCCAGTACTCCTCCTAAAGCACTTATGAAGGTAAATGACATAAAAATCCAATGGTACAATTCTAGTTTTTTTCCTGCCATTGTAAATAAAATAAGATTTGCTAATATAGTTGTGGGGCCATTGTAAATAAAATAAGTTTTGCTAATATAGTTGTGGGACGCTTATATACATCATAGATTACTATAGCTGATATATTGTTTGACTATAAAATGTGGAACTTAGAACCTCACATTTTATAGAGGGAAAGGATATATTTTGCGTAAATTAGGAAAAGATTCTGTTAATTTAGAACTTTAATGATATATCCCTTGTACTACACTTTAATGATATAACCCTTGTACTAAATTCTTGCTTCTTATATAAGGAAATCATACTAGGTTTGTTGATGAACGTGCATATAATTGGTAGGCCACACAATCAGTTAAGAAGTTACTTGTTGATTTTACTCTGAATCGTGCAACTGAGATTAAAGCAATAAGTTTCAATTCCTATTGAAATACATTTGTGTAGAATGAGTAGGTGATGAGCAAGGATTGCAAGGATTGATTGATGACACCACTCCTTTGATAAGGAATGAGATTCAAAGATTAAATCGGAAGTGTAGCGAGGGAATGTTGTTAGGAAAGAGTCAATTTTAGAATGACTTGTTATAAGACCTGATTCAGTCCCAAGTGGTATGGGTCCGTCTGTCCATGAAAATAATTCTACCAAGAGATGGAGATATATGCGTCCTACCTCACCCTTACAATAGAGGGTAGGTGTATACACTTTTATTGATGATTACTGATGGTTCTATCACAAGTTCTGCATTTATATGCTTAGACTATCACCCATAGAGGTGTTTATTATTTTCACTTACGATTTTTAAGGGGTCTTGGTTGCGTTATGTTTATTGTTTGTACCTTTCGGACTTATGAGTTTTGATTAGATTATTGTTTAACTATATTTTCCATTCTTGTGATATAGATCTACAGTTAATAGGTTGTGGTGTATATTAGTTGATATTAACTCTCCTATCCCTAGGTAGTTTACTCTTGTATCATATTTTCTTTGTGAGTAGGTTGTTGGCTTGCGTATTGATGTTCTTTGTTGACATGATTCTATATCCTTGATATCTTGTTTCTTCTTCTAATTTCTTTCCTATCATACTATACGTCCTGTTTAGTTTCTTGAGTTCTACTTTCCTTTTTATCTATGGAATATACTCTTTTTATCTTTGGATCTCAGCCAGTCGATCTCTATTGGGAAACACTTGTTGGTATGAGCTCTTATTGTTTTGTTTGGATCTCATGTGAGTAGGTTTTGGACTTCAAAGACTGGGTGAGCTCCTAGCGTTAAATGTTGCGGTTTCCATATGCTTTGTCAAATCTGGTATTTATTGTTCCTTGAAAGATAATTTATACTTTCATATTGTATTTGTAAAGTCCGTGCACTCTCATTTTAATTATGCTCTACTACAGACTGATGCAAGGTTTTGGAAGTTGTTCCTTCTATTATATTCATGTTGAATTTTCTTTCTCTTTTCTGTTAGCTTTTCGCTTCTATTTTTTTCTAACGCATGTTGCACAATAGTTATGGTTAAGGATGAAGGGTTAGAATTATCCACTTGTGGAATGTAGTAGGTGTTATCATGGTCTGAGAATTAGGTCTTAACATTTCAAGTCATAACATGATTTAATTTTCCAAACAATAGTAACAAATGTGTTGTGTCAGAAGTTGATTTTTCTCTATGGAGGGCCCATTGTTTAAATGAAGACCTCAGAGATTGGTTTCATATGTGTTTTCCTTAACTTTGGATTGATTTTCTCTCTTTCAATTAGTATACATCAATGCATTCGGAATCTATAAGGGCTCCAGATGGGTTTAGGGTACCATCAGCAGTCCCCGGATTATATCTAGAGCAAGATTCATTCTTTAGGGATTCCTCGGAGGTAATATTTGATTTTTCTTTTCATTGATAACAATTGATTTTTTCCAGATGTACTGCTTTGGATGGAAACAAAGCAACAGATGAACATATAGTTTCCGCACATAAGCAAAGCATATAGATTTAATTAGACCTTTTAGTTCAAAGAAAAAGAAGTTAAAGTATATTGTTGGAAAATATGATTCAGCATATTCCAAGGAAGGCTCTTTAGAAAATATTATATTTTTGTTGGTTGTGTGATTGAGGAAATTCATCATGTTTACTACCCTCCATTTATTTTACTTACCCCTTGTACCAAATATATATGTTTCATTTGACTTGTCAATATAGCATATCAGAAGAATACTTTTTTTCTTATACTACCCTTAGTATTAAAAAACTAAATGTCAGTCAAATTTAGAGTTGTGTGATAAGTTTGACTGACTTTTAATTTTAACTATAAAGCATGCTGATATTTAATTTTTTAATATTAAGGGTAGTATAATAAAAAAATGAGTAAATTTTCTTGATTTACTAAATGGACAAGCAAAATGAAACATATTTTTTTTGGTTTAGAGGCAAAGTAAAATGAAATGGAGTGAGTGGTAATCATGATTAATCACCCCAATTACATAATCTACTGAAATATAAGTTTATTCAGCAGAACCATCATTGAAATATATGGAATTATACTACCCAACAATCACTATTCTCAACTAATTCTTCTTTGAAATTATCTTTCTTATTGATCTATATTCTTTTTATATATCTACCAATTCTATATGATCATCCTTGATTTGTTTCCATTCATAACAGTACATCTAGAAAAATAATCGATTGTGGTGGATGTTTTTTATAGAAGGATAACTAAAATAAAATATGTACCTTTAGACAATACTCAATGAATGAAGCCTACTTTATAATGGTATAAATATTATTTGGGGACTTCTGATGATACCCAACAGTGAACTCAACGAGTCGGAATCCATTGATGAGTATGACTATAAGAGAAAAAAATGAACCCAATGTTATTGGAAACAGAGACGAAAACATTTATCTTTCACGGCAGAATTTAAACAATAGGACCTCCTTAGAGGAAAACGTAATTTTCATACAAATCCCACCCCCACTATTTTTTTATCAGATTGAAATGTGCCATGACCCAATATCCCTGGTCATGTTGACACCTATTAACACCCTTATGTAGGTAAGGGAGCCCCATAAACCCGAACCGAAAACAATAGTGTATCATGGAGAAAAAAAATAATGGAGGCATGGAAAAAGAAAAATAAAAGGTAGGAGATACACCGAGGAAATAAAGGAAAGAGATAGACAAAAATATAAATATACAATACATCCCAAGATGTGGCATTAGTTGTTAGTCGAGCTTCTAATAAAAATAGGAGTACAAGAAAAATGCAAATATATATAGAATTGTCTTTTCATGTAAAATAAAGACTAATCCTAGGAAAACAGAGGGAGATTGATAACTGTAAACTTTAAGAGCTCATTCTAGTCTACCAATCGAAAAGCTGCTCCACACAACGTAGACCTCAATGGAGAGAACCCATACGATGATGGGTGGGGTGTACAAGCATAGTATGAGTACCAACAAGTGGTACTGAGTGGGCATAATAATATTATAACCCAAAGATGAATCAACCATAAATTACAAGTAAAGAAATTACATTACTAGTAGCTAAAGAAGAAATATAACATTATTCAATTAAAAAGAGACAAGGGAGTGGAAGAAAAAGCAAGAGACCAAGACAGGGGAAATTATGTGGAAATGCTAGACCAACTACCTAACCTCTCAAAGGTCCACTACAGCAGCTAATAAATTGTGATACAACATCGATAACCACTGCTAGATCTCAGAACAGCCTAAAGGCCAATCCATCTTGCAAGACTAGAAGAACCAATATAGAGACAAGTTCAACAAATTTTGTAGATAACTATCAAATCGAAATAAAATACACAATTATATATTCAAACAATAACCTAATTGAACCCTCATAATTTTTAATGGTACAAAAACTTAACTTAACATAGAAAAGCTGTCATACGACAAGTGGGTGCAAATAACAATCAATTATACGTGTTATGACTTGTGAGTGTGTGAAATGCAATAAAAACCGACAGTGTGATATAACCAAGTAAACACATCTATTTAAGCTCACTTTAAACTCCCACCATATATTTCCAAAATAATCATCATTGAAATATAACTTCTTCAAACTCAAAACTCATCAATCTAGAAGTCAGGGTATACATGAATGCATGCATATCTTCTATATAAATCAGCTGCAACAATATCCACTTTGTCTTGATTATAATTAAACTCAAAATGAAATTACTCAATAAATTATATCCATTTTACATTATTTTTGTTGATATTTTTATAATTCAAATATGCTTCATAGCCTCCTGATTGGTCCTCATCCCGAATTCCTTATACCATAAATTATGTTGTCCATTTGCTAAAACTCTCAATGGGCAGAAAGTTATTTATTATAAGTAGAATATTGCAATTGAGCTCCGCTTATATTTTTATTATACTAAGCTAGGGGGTTTATTTCTTCCATTATGACCGCCAAAAGTCCCACTCCACTAACATCAAACTAAATTTCAAACATCTTCTCAAAATTTGGAAGTTGAAGTAAAAATATGGAAGTAGGTTTTTCCTTTAGGATCCTAAAGGCTTTCTCTTGTTTTATATTCAAAATGAAAGGTTATCACTATTGATGACTTTAGTAGTAGATCCTCTAGAGAACTAAAATCCCTCACAAACTTTTTAATAGAACATGCCAACACATGAAAGCTTCGAAGATCACTAATAGACTTAGGGGTTGGACTCGAATTCGTGATTTGCCCCTTCGATTTGTATGAAGTAGAAAATTATTTTCAAACTTATTTATTTTTATCAAATGGTGAAGAAAAAGAAGATTTCACTCGTAATTACTTTCCCTTTTATTTTCCTCAGCCTTGAGTGCCATTTGATAAGATTTTATAAAAATAGGACGATGATGCAGGTTAGATTATACTTTTATTTAAGTCCGAGATAGATTTTCCACAAGAATCGATTCTCCATAATTGACATTATCTCAAAAGTTATTATGTCCTAGCTCCTCATAATACTCTTCCACGGTCTTACTTTCTTGTTGAATATTTTAATATTTCTTGAGCATATTTTGTTCATAGTATTTACCCATAAATCTTTCATCTTTTTCTGTTATTCAAACTTGTAGTAAAATTGATATTCACTAAAGCAGTTATTTCAATTTTCTTCCACCATGTAGAAGCAAAACCCTTAAGATGACGTATAGCGTAATTCTATATTCTTGTGTGTTTTTAATTCTTTTCCTCTTGTCATCGCTTAATTGGAGATTTTCTGTACTGAGATTGGGTGGGATGTGTATCGAGGTAGTCGGGAGAGTTTTGAGCAAGTCTTTCCCATTTAAGACCTTTTCAAGTGAGAATTGACTTTAGTCAACATCCAGAGAATAGAATGTCATATAATATTTATGAAAGCTCCATCAACTCTGAATGGTCCATATTGGTCTAGTAGAATGATTGGTTCTAGTTCCGAGGACCTCAATTTGAGTTCGTGCCGTTAGGCGTTCCCATTGTGTGACTTCAGTCAACATTCATGGTAAACATCCAATAGCGTATAACATATTGATCTTGAGGTGTTTGGGATGATTTTATTGTTAAACCCCATCTTAAGTCACATCCAATAACGTATAACATATTGATGATTCCTAAATTATTTAACTTAAGGAGCACCACCTATATATATTTAAGGTAAATTAGGACACCTATATTTTTAACTTAGTAATGCTAATACTAACTTCAATTAATAGTCCAGTTAACTTATGTGATTATAAATAAGGGTGCAAGTTATCCTAAATGGAAGAGATTAAACATCGTGGTTGTTTTTTATTAAAGGGCATTAATGCTAGTTCAAACATATATCTTGATTTCATAAAAAAAATTCAACAAATCATGCTTGATTATAAATTTAAAGAAATGAAAGTTTCTACTTAATTTAAAATTCTTATTGAGAGGGTAATCTAAACTAAAACCTATAACAATTCAAGTTAGATACATGTATGGTTAACATCCTTCCTTATGACAACAAACCAATGAAATACATGATTTTATATACATTACTTATTAGCTTTTGATAAAATGTAACTTCTGGTAAACAAAGAATTTATGATTCGATAATTTTAAATTCACAAATCATCAGCTTCCATTTCATGGGTATATTTAACAAATAACACAAATACTCTAAGAAGACTACACATTGGCGAAAGAACAAAATGTTTACAGTACCTTTTACCAAGCAGTGAACCATGGTGGGGTTTCAAATCTACTAAGATCCGACTTCACTCACAAACAAAACAACACGAGCAATAAAAAGAAAAGCCCTGACAAAGTTTTTGAGATTCGATAGGAGATGCGATTCAAAAATTCTATGTGAACAAATGATGAGGGCTGGCCAAATGTTTTAAGGTGAAGTAGTGGTTCAAAAACATCAGAAAAAACAAACTTTAGAGTAAGAACTTTTAGGTGAAATTAGGATTGATGAATTGTTGAGTTGGAATTTTAATTTCATGCTTTGAAATTGGTCAAAGATAACCAATAAAGCTCAAAAATTAGGATTTTTGGATTGAATTTACTTGACAGTCTTCACGTTAAGTAAAAATAAGACAAAAATTGAGTGACAACCTTTGTCCATAGCTAACGAACATTGGTGTTTTGTTTAAAATGGAAGGGAAGGAGTGAGAGAGAGGCTCCTGCGGCTTATGAATTATGAGGGACTTTAGGGGGGGGGGAGACAAAACCCTAAATAGTATTAAACTAAACGGGTATTTTAGGTAGTTAAATAGGATAAAATGGATATTAGAGATTGTGAAGAGGGCTGATGGTTGATGTTTTGACTGCTCCGTCTAGGCCCTTACGTTTTACGGTTGATGTGTATCTCTGATTTGCTATTTGGTAACCATATTGTTGAAGTATTTCCTGGGTCTTTTCATTCTTTAAATCAATTCATTTGAGATTCAAATTAAATAACTAGTGGTACATACAATTATTATTCAGAAGTACCAATTTAATACTTTTTTTCTAATGTTTTTAGTTATTTATTAAGTATGAAATTTGAAATAATATGCTGAGAATCAATTAAATTAAATACAAAGTGATAGTAGTGACTTGCTTTTATTAAAAAAATGTATTTTATATTTCGTTCTATGAAATTTGACAATGATTGTATGATAATGATGTTTATGAAGATCGATGAAAGAGTTTTTTGACAAAGAAGTTGACACTGTGGTTAATTTTGTCACGACCATCAACATTGAAATAAAGTGAAAGATTAATGTGAAATCTCCTACACATCCCAAACAACACGACGTAAGTTTAGTAGAATTAAAGAGTAGATCAATGATCATTTGTATTGAGTTTGACTCTAAAATAGAATATCTCAATTAACTGCTTCGAAAAACTTCTACATTGAACTATGTCTCTTACTTTTGCCTGTAGATTACGCTTTCAGTAAAGTCTAACATACTAATTAGCAATGTTTATTAAAAGATATATATTTACATAACTCGATTTTCAAGAAATTTAAAAACTTACATGCATTTCTCCAATAAATATTTTAAAAATAAATAAATGATAAGGCATTTCAAGATGTCTCATTAATGAGAAATGTGGTTTTCAAGAAATTTTTAACATATCATGCAACTAATCCGTAGATTTTAAAATAATGAAATAATTTCAAAATTGTGTGACATATCATTAAAGACATATGGATAAAATGTCTTATTAGATTGTGGACTAAACCAACATGTCCTATTTATGGGCGGACGAACCAACTCTTTTTGGGTTAACAAACCCAATGCATTTTACTTTAGGGTGTATACACCCAATGCATTCTATTTTAGGTAAGACTGACTTAATGTATCATATTGATTAAGACAGATTGAACCCAATATGTCATATATTAGGGTTGACAAACCCATTATGTCCTATTTCAAGATGGACGAACCCAATATCTCCTATATTGTGATAGACAAATCCAATATGTCGTACTTTAGGTGGATAAATCCAACATATCCTTTTTACAGTAGACGAATCCAATGTATCTTATTTTAGGTGGGCGAACCCCATTAATTCTATTAGAGCGTTGAGTTACCCGAGATGTCCTCATTTATGGTGGACTTACCTGATATATCTTATTTTATGGTGGATTAAACCAACCTATCCTTTTTTTAGGGTGGAAGAACTTGTTATCTTGTTGACTTAGTAATATAAATTGATGCTATGCAAAGGACTTGGTGCGATTTCTTTGAAGTAGCAAACATGGATAATCTAATATGGAGAGTCTTTTGTAGTGCATTTGTTGTTTTTTAAAAAATCCTTTGCAATATTTATATCCAAGGTGCGGTAAATTTTGTAGTAGAAAACATTTATCGTGAAGTATTTTTTATTAGTTCATATGATGTCCATAAATAAGGATAAAATGGATATTAGAGATTGTGAGGAGGGCTGATGGTTGATGTTTGGACTTCTCCGTCTGGGACCTTGCGTTTTAGGGTTGATTTGTAGATCTGATTTGCTATTTGGTAACCATATTATTGAATTATTTCTTGGGTCTTTGCATTCTTCAAATCAATTCATTTGAGATTCAAATTAAATAACTAGTGGTACATACAATTATTATGCAGAAGTACCAATGTTAAAACTTTTTTTCTAATGTTTATAGTTATTTATTAAGTATTTAATTTGAAATAATATGTCGAGAATCAATTAAATTAAATGCAAAGTAATAGAAGTGACTTGTTTTTATTAAAAAATGTTTTTTATTTTTCGTTCTAAGAAATTTGACAATGATTGTTTGATAATGATGTTATTGAAGATCGATGAAAGAGTATTTTGACAAAGAAGTTGACATTGTGGTTAATTTTGTCCCGACCATCAACATTGAAATGAAGTAAAAGATTAATGTAAAATTTCCTACACATCCCAAACAACAACACGTAAGTTTAGTAGAATTCAAGAGTAGATCATTGACCATTGATAGTAAGTTTGACTCTAAAACAGAATATCTCAATTATCTGCTTTGAAAAAGTTCTACATTGCATTATGTCTTTTACTTTTGCATGTAGATTACACTTTCTGTAAAGTCTAATATACCAATTAGAAATTGTTTATAAAAAGATACACATTCACATAACTCAATTTTCAAGAAATTTTAAAACTTGCATACATTTCTCCAATAAATATTTTAAAAATATATAAATGATAAGCCATATGGATAAAATTGTGTGACGTATCATTTAAGACATATGGATAAAATGTCTTATTAGAGTGTGGACTAAATCAATATGTCCTATTTCTGGGCGGACGAACCAAATGTGTTCTCTTTTAGGGTTAACAAACCCAATGCATTCTACTTTAGGGTGTATACTGTTGACACCAAAATTTGACCCTCTCTGATAGAAATTAATTCATGAGCTTCTTAAATTTTCCAAGCAATTTAAAATACTTAGTTTTATAAATTTTAAGATATATGCATATATATATATATATATATATATATATATATATATATATATATAAAGTTTGCATTGTTTTTAATAATTTTGTCATTTATTATAACTTTTGGATAATATATATATTTTACATAATTATGTATATAATTAGTATATTTTATGATTAGCCAGAAAAAAGAAAAAAAACATCTCAAAAATATTTTAATTATGTAATTATCTTATTAAACTAATTTAGTTTAAATTATATTTTCTATATCAATAGTTTACAATTAAATTATAATTTTTTAATTAGGAAGCTTGTTAATTAATTAATATTAATTTGTCTTATTTAAGATTTAACAAAATTTGCAAATTAAATATGATTTGGCTAAATTATTAATTCACTTAGCTATATCTCACTTTAAATCCACCAACACATTTTAGCTTTGGGCCTTTTCTATAATCTGCACCAGCCCATATCCAATTGATTATCTTATAATAAAAGAGGCCCAACAATATTGCTACAACAACAATTTTCAGCCCATACTAATTCTTCATTTATTTCAGGCCCACTTTTATTTTCAGACGCCCCAGGCCCAATAACATGCCCATTCCTGCCTACATTATTATTATTCCCAGACCATGTAAATTAATTCCCACTCTTCTTACTTTCAGTGATCCAGCCCAATTCTCTTCATGTTTTTTTTAAAGTTAATTTCCTATCTTTGTTATCTCATCCCAACAGCCCAACTCCTCCCAGGCCAAATTCTTTTCCAAACAATTTCAGTAGCCCACTTATCATTCCATTTTTCCCCTTAGTACTCGACCCGATTACACCTGGTTTCTTCTTCACGTTAAAATTTCAGAAATTAGGGAAGAAATCCAGTACACCAACGTCTTCTTCCCCATAAATCAAGAAACAAATCATGGTTGACCAAACCCGAAAATCGTGCCAGCAACACCATCCCATCACCATCGTCGTAATTGCCAGCGAGAAGTGGCATCCAACAGTACCCTTTGTACGTCTTCTTCTTCATTTCCTCAAACTCAGATGGTTCTATCTCCAAACGGCGCTACAGTAACATCGTCTTCATTCTCATATACTTTTCCCCCTTTGGCGGATTTTTAGAGTAAAGATACAACTCCCCTACACCTCTTAGCTATTGCCTCGGAAAAGAGCATTTTGAAATTTGAATTCATCCTTAATCTACCGGATTTCTCCTCTAACTGGTTTTAGTTCTTTTGTTATAAATACCAGTCGTATATAACTCTCAAAGGGGGGAAAACGATTTTTGAACATTAATTTACTGCCCTAAAATAGAGGGAATTTCATATATAAAAAAAAGAGTTGTTTTGCTTCCTAGAGCTCATCGGGTTCATACTGGTGGATTTCTTCACGATCAAGCTCGTCATCCTAGTCTCGCTGCTCCAAAGAAGATAATATTCCCTTTCTTTTTGATAAATTTTCATTCATCTCGTGTTATTGTTGTTTCGTGATTTTCAATTCTTATGATCATGTCGATGCTATTTTTATATCTGATTTCCTTTAAGATACAAAGTTATGAGCGTAACATATGAATATGATCGAGTGGATGTTGTTATATTATTGATATTGTGATGTAATTATCAAAGTTTGTCTTGGCCTACTGTTGATATCTAGTAATTGTTCGTTCCGGTTTGATTCGACACTTTTCGGTTATTGAGGTATAAAATATGTCCTTTGGATATGATTTAATCGTAGAACATTTTGATCAAGAGCTTTGGTCCCCTTTTCATTTTCATGTTTGATGTGATAGCGTAATAGTATCTCTGTTTCAATCGCTAAAAATCTGAAACTTGTGTAACTCTAATTTTGTTATAATACTTTATTTTACTTTTCCTCCAGAGGCTCATGCTTCACAGTATCTAGCTCTCCCTATAAGTTTGTCAGTCACTAATTACTATAATTGGCCTAAGAAGCTAATAAGAGGATAATTTTAATTATCATTGGAAGTGTTTAGAATTGATATTCATTTCCACAATTGTCTACATTCCGTCATGGTCTCTCCTATTTTTGATCCATCTGTCTTCTAATTGTGGCTGTCGAAAAGTTGTAAGGCATTGTTTCGCATTACTTTGTTTAATTTCAATTCATAGTAATTCTCCCTCGCTTGAGGAACAATTATCATTGAATGGTTACCATTGTATTCATAGATGTCTTTTGAGTACTCAAGTTGGTGGGTATTTCCCATAACTATGTGAATTAAAACATGATATTTAACTTAGTGACCTCATGTTGACTTCTTTTTGTTTGGGTTGTCTCCTTAAAACTTGTAGAATGCAAGAATATGATAATGTTATTTGGATGTAGACTGTTCTATGCTCGATGCATTTGATTGTTGAAGTACTCCCTAAGTTCATTGTTTTGTTGTATACCTTGTGCTTCCCTTTGGCAATAGGTTACTTACTAGTTATGCGATTTATCGTTTGTAGTTATTTCGGTTTGATGATAGTTTATGAGTGGATTTCTTATGATGTTTCCTCAAAGTGGCTTTGAATAAAAAATTTAAGATTTTTAATCTACCATCCTAATCCTTATTATTTATTTTCGCATGTAATACCAATCCGAGTTCACTTTGTACTCCACTCTTCCATATCTTTGCATCCTTCATTTGAGCCACGAAAGCTCAAAACATCTTTTCGAGTCATAGACCTCTCATAACCGGCATACAGGTCGGAAGAACCAGCAGATGTGTTGCTGAAAAATCAATTCTGCACATTTGAATAGCAGTATACAATATTGTATACATTCGTTCTCTTCTATTGCTTCCCAATTGATGAACTTGACTAAGAAGAATGTTCCATTTGTATGGTCGGACGAATGTGAGGAAAGCTTTCAGAAGCTCAAGACTTTGTTAACTACCGCACCTATCCTTACCTTGCCAGTAGAGGGTAAGAACTTCATTGTTTATTGTGATGCATCCTATTTTGGTTTGGGTGCAGTACTAATGCAAGAGAAGAGTGTGATTGCTTATGCTTCAAGGCAACTAAAGGTGCATGAACGTAACTATCCGACCCATGATTTGGAATTGGCTGCGGTGGTGTTTGCATTAAAGCAATGGAGACACTATTTATATGGGGTTAAGTGTGAGATCTATACGGATCATCGTAACCTACAGTATGTCTTTACTCAGAAAGATTTGAACTTGAGGCAGAGGAGATGGATGGAACTACTGAAGGACTACGACATCACTATTTTGTATCATCCGGGGAAGGCGAATGTTGTAGCGGATGCTTTAAGTAGAAAGGTGGGAAGCATGGGAAGTCTAGCTCACTTGCAAGCTTCTAGACGCCCATTGGCTAGAGAGGTTCAGACTCTAGCTAATGACTTGATGAGATTAGAAGTAAATGAGAAGGGAGGATTGTTGGCTAGTGTGGAGTCAAGATCTTCTTTTCTTGACAAATTTAAGGGAAAACAGTTTGATGATGAGAAAATGAGGCGAATCCAAGAGAAAGTATTGCGAGGGGAGGCTAAGGAAGAACAAATCGATGAGGAAGGTGTGTAGAGAATCAAGAGAAGGGTATGTGTACCCCGCGTCGATGATTTGATCAACACTATTCTGACAGAGGCTCATAGTTCAAGGTATTCTATACATCCAGGTGCAACCAAGATGTATCGTGACCTAAAACAACACTTTTGGTGGAGTAGAATGAAGCGTGATATTGTTGACTTTATTGCCAAGTGTCGAAACTGTCAACAAGTAAAGTATGAACACCAAAGGCCCGGAGGAACACTTCAGAGAATGCCCATTCCGGAATGGAAGTGGGAAAGAATTGCAATGGACTTTGTGGTTGGTGTTCAAAGGACAATGGGTAAGTATGACTCCATTTGGGTGATTGTTGATAGGTTAACTAAATCTGCTCATTTCATTCCGGTAAAGGTGATTTACAATGCAGAGAAGTTAGCCAAGATTTATATCTCAGAAATCGTTCGATTACATGGGGTTCCACTATCCATCATATCAGATAGAGATACGCAGTTTACTTCGAAGTTTTGGAAAACATTGCATGCGAAGTAGGGTACTAGGTTGGACCTTAGTATTGCGTTCCATCCTCAGACCGATGGTCAGTCTGAAAGGACGATTCAAGTGTTGGAGGATATGCTTCGTGCATGTGTGATAGAGTTTGGTGGCCATTGGGATAGCTTCCTACCCTTAGCGGAGTTTTCATACAATAATAGCTATCACTCAAGTATTGATATGGCCCCATTTGAAGCATTGTATGGGAGGAGATGTAGGTCTCCCATTGGTTGGTTTGATGCATTCGAGGTTAGACCTTGGGGTACTGACCTTTTGAGGGATTCGATAAAGAAAGTGAAGTCTATTCAAGAAAAGCTTCTAGCGGTGCAAAGTAGACAAAAAGAATATGTAGATCGAAAGGTTAGAGACTTAGAGTTCATGGAAGGTGAACAAGTCTTGTTGAAGGTTTCACCAATGAAAGGGGTAATGCAATTTGGTAAGCGAGGTAAACTTAGCCCAAGGTATATTGGACCATTTGAAGTACTTAAGCGAGTAGGAGAGGTGGCTTATGAGTTAGCCTTTCCTCCAGGGCTGTCCGGAGTACATCCGGTATTCCATGTGTCGATGTTGAAAAGATACCATGGGGATGGAAATTACATTATCCGTTGGGATTCAGTTTTGCTGGATGAGAACTTGTCTTATGAGGAGGAGCCTGTTGCTATTTTAGATAGAGAAGTTCGCAAGTTGAGGTCAAGAGAGATTGCATCAATCAAGGTGCAATGGAAGAATCGACCCGTTGAAGAAGCCACTTGGGAGAAGGAGGCGGATATGCGAGAAAAATACCCATATCTGTTTACAGATTCAGGTACTCCTTTTCGCCCTTATTTTCCTTCTTGTGATCGTTCGGGGTCGAACGATGGGTAAATTGGTATCTATTTTAACGACCTGTTTAGTCGTTTTGAGCAGCAGATTATATTTCTGGAAAAACAGGCTGAGGCGACGAACCCAACAACGGACCGTCATGGGCACGACGGACCGTCGCAAGGTCTCGTTTCCAAACACTTAGAAAATCTGAAATTGGGTACTGAAAATCGACTCTCTGAACTTCGTAACAGAGTGGCAGGACGGACTGTCACAGGTGTGACGGACTGTCACAGGCCATTCACCCAAAATCAAGTTTCTGAACTATGCGACGGACAGCAGGACGGACCGTCACAAGTTGCGCAATCCCAGTCCGGGTTGGATTTCTTGATACGTTTTAAGGGACGTTTTTGACTATTCTTGCCTTAATTATAAAGTTAGTGGGTTAATGTTAATAAGTCTAATTACTTGGGGGTTAAAAGAGGTAACCTTAAGTTAATTAGTGGGGCATTATTGCCATCTTTTATTCTTATTTATATACTAATTAGGGTAAAAGAAAGAGGGTTGGAATAAGAAAAATAAGAATGGACAAAGAGAGACAGAAAAAGAAAGAGAACGAGTAGAGAGAGAGAGAGAAACAAAGGGGATAGCAAGGATTTTGAGAAGATAGCTTGTTGATCGCAATTCTTCAGTGGAGGTAGGTTATGGTTTTCATGCTTTTCGTAGTAAACTCTTAATAGCGAATGATATGTGTTAGTAGTATTGTAAACCTTCTATATGCTTAATTGTATGCTTGCATGAATGATGTGATTATGTAATTATGAATAAGTAAGCATCATGAAGCTATTGAATCTCAAATCTTGAAAAGAAACCCTAATTTACTTTGTTAATGATGTTGCCTTGGTATAAAAGAAGGCTTGATGAATGAAAGTAGTGAGATTAGGGGATCGGGTGCAACGTTCCAGTATCAGGATAGTATATAAGGATCGGAGTGTCACGTTCCGACACCAGGATAGAATATGGATCGGGTGTCACGTTCCGACACCAGGATAGTATATGTATCGGGTGTCACGTTCTGACTCCAGGATAGAATATGGATCGGGTGCCACGTTCCGGTACCAGGATAGTATATGAGGATCGGAGTGTCACTTTCCGACACAAGGATAAAATATGGATCGGGTGCCACGTTCTGGTACCAGGATAGAATGAGGATCGGAGTGTCACGTTCCGACACCAGGATAGTATATTGAGGAGCGGAGTGTCACGTACCGACACGAGGGGAATAAAGATAATGAATCTTGAAATATGTTAATATATTCAATCTAATGAACTGAATTCCCAAATGAGTATGATGAGGAGGTGTGAGTCCTCATTGATGTGCTTGGTGTTGTAACCAAGGGTTATGGTAACTGTAAATGCTGCAGGCTAAGGATATTAGTTGATTTTATGATATTGCTTAATACATACTGTTTTCTATTTTGAGTTGGCCGATGATATCTACTCAGTACCCGTGTTTTGTATTGACCCCTACTTTTATTGTTTTCTTCTTGTTTATTTGTGGAGTGCAGCAAACGTGCCGTCATCTTCGACTCAACAGTAATTCAAGCCAGTCTTACTACATCGGAAATTCAGGGTGAGCTAATGCTTCTAGCTTGGACTGGATCTTCTTCTTCAAGTCTTGATGCCTTGAACTTCCGGCATGGACTAGCTTCTTATGTATTTTTAGCTTCTTAGAATACTCTTAGTTTAGTAATTTGATTATAGATGTTATTGTGATGATGACTTCAAGATTTTGGGAATGGTAATAGTTATTGATTTTATTAATGAGTTTAAGTCTTCCGCATTACTTTATGTTGATATTACATTGAAATGTTAAGGTTTAGATTGGTTGGTTCGCTCACATAGGAGGGTAAGTGTGGGTGCCAGTCGCGGCCCGGATTTGGGTCGTGACATCATCGGTGGTGGAAAGAAAAATAGGAGAGTTTAAAGTCAAAGACAAAAGTCAAACAAGAAAAATAAACTAATAAGAAATAAAAAGGAAGTGGGAGAGATACTTGATGTTATTGTAGGTGCAAGAACAATAAAGGAAACAAAATATACTATTAAGAAATAGAAAGAAAGATAGGGAAATTTAGAAGAAAGGATGATCTATCAACTAAAACGTAGTTAAGTACTAGAGCAAAATCTAAAGGTGAAAGAAATTTGATTCATAAAAGTGAAGACTTACCCAAATAATCAAGAGGGTTAAACTGAATAGATGTAAGGGTTTCCCAAATTCACAAAGTAGCCTAAATATTAAATATGCATTCAAAAACCAACCCCTAAGACAAATCCTAGTTTCTGCTATTTATAATCATATTATACTAAAAGCACGAAGCTCCATAGTTGAAACTTGAATTACAAAAAAATCCCTAATCATATTAAAAATAACCACTTTGTCATGATCGTTTAACTATTGTATCAAACTTTTCATATTACAACATTTATATCTTTTGTCTTTTAAAATTAAATCAGTTAAATATTCTATACCCTTTTCATATTCTTTGCACTTTATTAAGTTACCACCCTTGCAAATTTCTTTATAATTTTATTCTTACTCCTCTTCTATTAGACTACAGAAAAACTACTATTACTACCGCCCTCTTATTTGTTGAATTTTGTTAAGAATAAGGTAATACTATTTTTTCCCCATTTATCATTTTATTTTTACTCCTCTTCTACTAGACTACAGAAAAACTACTATTACTATCGCCCTCTAATTTGTTGAAATTTGTCTAGCATAAGGTAATACAATTTAGTTTCCCATCAAATAAGTTTAGTTTCTGCTTACTGCTTTAATATGGCTTGTATTTACAAAATATTGTATAAAGAAAATATTTTTTATTTTATTTATTTCACACATTACATCTTTAGTTTGCTACAAAAATATCACATTGGGAGTATCTACTGAACCAAATTCATAAGTATTTATATATTTCATGAGTTTGATTTTAAATTCAACTTTATTGGTTTCATTTAATGTCACTTTTGAATGCTTTGTGGCCTCTCAATTCTAATTCAGTATATGTATTTATTTTTAAAACATTATTAGTATCATACTTAAAAGTTGTGTCTTCGTGAAAAAATAGAAAAACTTCCAAGCATGTATCTCATTCTATTATGACAGATGAATAATATTACGTTACAAATATATGTTGCATTTGAATCTACTTTTCAGCTGAATTACTGTTCAATTGCTCCATACATACATATTTAAGTAGAGTATTATATACTTCATTTTAGGAAGTTTATTAATTAGCATGAGACACGTGTCTAGAAATTAGATCAACTAAAACAAAGAAAACTCTAAGTCTAAATAAAAATATCCCTTTAACTATTCATTTATTATTTACAAGTTATTTAAAATAGGTTATTTATTAAATATTTATTGTCGTATTCATGAATTTTGACTCTTCTTATTATGATAATTAACACTCCTATATATAGTTAGACTTACAATTAAATTCTCATTATTAAATAGTAAGTTATTATTAGCAAGAAAACAAAATTAAAAAAAAATCTTAAAACCTTACATCTTTCACGTACTAATATTAATGATTTTTCATAATGATAGTTGCTATGAATTTCTTGATAATTAGTTATAATGACATTCCATTACACATTTAATAGTTTAAATTTATTTTAAACATATTTTGTCCTTAGGTTTTTACTCTATCACATTTAAATGTTATACATAACTAAATTAATTAATTATTCAATAATAAATAGCAAAAATCATCATATCATATTAATACACATAACTTTTATTATCACTTATTTTTCATTATGTAAATATATGTAACTATCTGATTATATTTACTATGATTTCACTCCTATCTCTCCCCATAATCTAAAATAGACTAATCTCATATAAATAGTATCATATAAATACTGATATGTACTTAAATCAATTACAAATAAATAAAAATAAAATATCTATGCACTCTTCTCTCGTCTCATTTTGTCTGCTTACTTTAATTTTTATGTTAATTTCTTATTTGTTGTTATTGTACAAATTTTATAATGTTGTGCTATTATTATTATTGAAAATTTACCACGGTTTGTTGTTTCATATACATTAGCCTAGCATGTTGTATTTTAGTATCCTCATTTGAATATTCAATATATGCAATAGATTGTTAATTTTTACTTCATACACTTTTAGTCAATTTAATATATATACATAGAGAGAGAGAGAGAGAGAGAGAGAGAGAGAGAGAGAGAGAGAGAGAGATTATGTTAAAAGTGATGAATTCTTTTAGTAAATACCATAGATTCAAAGGGGATAAAAAAATGTCATTTGCAATACAGAATTTATATGAAATATTTTTAAATAAACGTGCGACGCAAGTTCCCTAGACAGTATAGAGTTAAAGATAGGAAGAGGGGACTTAAATAACTAATATGTAGATGTAACTCTGCAGTTTAACCTCATGATCATTTCCTTGAACCCCGCTTTGGTTATCACATTATTTTGTTGTTGTTACGGTTCTTTTTTTTAATGGTTTGTAATGCTTCATCTTGGGAAGCTCCTAACTTAAAAATTGAATTACCAGTTTGCCCTTATTTATTTTAAACTAAATTAAGTATTAATATATAATTAATTTAAAATTAAATAATCATATTTAAATACATGTATCTAGACACAACAGTTCAAATTCTAATTATTTAAATACTAAGTAATAATCAGTGGCGGAGCCACATGTAGTGAAGCGGTGTAGACGACACCCCTTTGTCAGAAAATTACATTATGTAGATAGAATTAATATATTTCTTATGTGTATATATATATATATATATATTACATATTGACACTCCTTGGCTTTAACACGATTTAATTTCTTTAGATTATGACACCCGTTAGACAAAATTATATTATATTATACTAAATACTAAACTAAGATGGTGTAAAGTCAAACTTTGAAAAACATAAATATTTCATAGAAAATTATTAGAAATTATTTCATAGAAAATTGTTAGGAATTACTTTTTAAAAAAATAAAAATATCTCTATTCTTTCTCGATAATTAGTGTGGTTAAATGGATTAAACTTGTTTTCTTTTGTCTATAACTAGTATAATTAAATGTATGGAATTATCAGTAAAAACAATTAACCTTTCCTCTACCCCATTTCTGAGATCACTAACTTCTAAAAATTATCTTAAATAACTCTTCACTTTTTCATCTTATCATATAAATTTTTAGCTATATATATGTATCATGAAAAAGTAGTTTTTCTTTATCACTTACCTCTTGTTGATGTGAATCATTAGGTATTCTCATGTACTTTTTTTTAAAAAAATAATAATATTTGTTTGATCCTAATTAGAATGATATTTTGTATCATAGTTTTATCTTTATCATTTTAGATGGTTTTTTTTGTTACGGGAGAGGTATCATCAAGAACTTTACTACTTATGTATTTCGTTTTACTATATATATGGTTATAATTAATGTTTTAAGAAGTGTATGAATCTTGTATTTGTTCTTATTTGTTTATTTTTGTTGTATTCTTTACCGATTTATACTTCTTTAATTTAATCTACTATGAAATTATGAATGTTATGTATATTTTTATTAGTTGTGAAATTACTAATTTATGACTTTAATATTCATTTTTAAATGTACTTTTATAAAAAATATTCTTTTATCCTTTCCTTACTAATATAGTTTCTTTAAGTAGATACATATTTGTGTACTTAGTATATAGAGCGTAATGAGAGATTATTAAGGATAAATAATATAAATATATTCATATTATTAGATGCTATAGTAATATTATTATTTTTCATATTTCATGCTTGATAGTCAATGTAATATTCGATTATTATAAATTTTATTTAATGAATAAAATATAAATTGGTAAACTAATATTTTTAAATTCAATATTTTCTATATAATAACTGTATGGAATAAACATGAAACGCATGTTCCAAGAACTAGTATTATTATAAGTGGGAAGCTCCTAACTTAAAAGTTGAATTACAATTTTTTCCCTTATTTTATCCCCAAATTAAATTAAATATTAATATAAAATTAATTAAATATTAAAGAATCATATTTAAATACATGCATCTAGACACCATGGTTAAAATTCTATTTATTTTCATTCTAAGTAATAATTATATTATATTATACTAAATACTTTAAATAAGAAGGTGTAAGGTCAAACTTTGAAAGAAAAAAATATTTTATAGAAAATTGTTAGAAATTATTTCATAGGAAATTGTTAGGATTATTTTTTTAAAAAAATAAATATTATCTATTCTTTCTCAATAATTAATGTGATTAAATTTGTTATCCTCTCTCTTTAGTTAGTATAATTAAATGTATTGAATTATTAGTAAAAACAATCATCTTTCCTCTACCCCATGTCTAAGATCACATAACTTCTTAAAACTACCTTAAACAACTCTTCACCTTTTCATCTTATCCAATGAATCTTTAGCTATATATATGTATCACTAAAAAATAATTTTTCTTTACCACTTGCCTCGTGTTGACGTGAATCATTATGCAATTTTCAGGTACTTTTTTTGTTTTGAAATACTAATATTTGTTGATCCTCATTAGAATGATATTTTGTATCATAAATTTTATCTTTACTATTTTAGATTGTTTTTTTTTTGTTACGGGAGAAAAAAACTCTACTTCTTGTGTATTTCTTTTTACTATATATTGTGTTATAATAAAAATCTTAAGAAAGATATGAATGTTGTATTTATTCTTATCTGTTTAATTTTTTGTATTTTTTATCGATTTATACTTCTTTAATATAATCTTCTCTTAAATTATAAATGTTATAAGTCTATTTTTATTAGTGTTGACATTACTAATTTATGATATTTAGATTCATTTTTAAATGTACTTTTATAATATTTATTTACTTTTATCTTTCCTTACTAATATAGTTTCTTTAAGTAGCTACATATTTCTGTATTTACTAATAGAATGTACTGAGAGATTATTAAGGATAAGTCATAGAGGTATATTCATATTATTAAATACTATAGTAATATAATTATTTTTCCATATTTCTTGCTTGATAGTCAATGTACTATTCGATTATTATAAATTTTATTTAATGAATAAAATATAAATTGGTAAAATTAATATTCCTAATTTCAACATTCTATATAATAATTCAACTTTATAATAATTGTAGGGGACAAACGTGAAACACACGTTTCAGAAACTAGTAATAGATAAACAAAGTTAAGCTAGTTACAATAATAACCTTGAGCTAAAACGAAGAAAAGGCTAGCCTATTAATTATTTAAAATGTAGTCACCTCTTGCTTAATTTTAATTTTAGTTTATTTTAAACCTTCCATGCTTGTTTTATTAATCTTTTAAGATATCTAAATTACTTCGAATTGACTTCATCAGTAATGAATAAAGGAAGGGAAAAGATAGGAGTTGTTACCTTGGTTGACTGACACATCTTGTATGAGAAGAACAGATAAGAGAACGTTGGAATAGAGAGCTTGTACAACCCACAAGAATCGAGAAGAGTAATATTCAGCCGTGAGCAAGGAGGTAACACAGTACGAATAGATTTTATAGTTAGGGTTAATAAAAGTGGGCTTTACCCTAATTAGATTAGGCTGGGATTGGACCAAAACTTTATTTTCATTTTTTGATGATTAATTAAATGGTGTATATGGTCCCAAAAAACTCTTTAAAAAAGGGTGTTCGAGGTTATTTTGGAAGTATAAAAATATCAAATATGGTAAAGAAATGTCAATAACGTAATATTTTCAAAATAGTTAAAATATGAAATTGCCAAGATTTTAGTGAGTTTCTCATATAGAAAATACCTTCATCCCCCTTAACAACCACTAACATGCAGATGGTCTAGGAACATAAGAAATTAAAATTTATTCTATAGTATATAATGATAAGAAATTTATTGATCACCAAAGATGAAGTAATTCCTGAAGAGTTTTCTAGCTTCTCTAAAAATTTGAGAACAATATGAATCGAATTTGTTGATTCTCTCAATGAACTCCCAGTATGCACAATGACCAACAATGATTTACTCTTTAGATATAAAACTCTAATACACCGTAAGCAAGAAAATCTAAAGAAATTATGTCCCCCTAACAATTAGACTTATATAGGAGAGGAATATGGTAATTATTGAAACCCTACTCATGTTCAAGTACTTATGTCACAAACATAAGAATGTGAAAAAAGTGAAAGTAGATGTGGACGACAGTTCGATGCCAGGTCTTCAACTTATCGACTATACCTTCAACCTTCTTTTAGCTACAAAAAGGATATACGCGCATCAAATAAGGAGGATACAAAATTATCATCTCGAGAAAATGGTCCACATTCACTTGCATCATTAGCTAAAGTTATATATGAAGAATTCTTACCTTAACTATATTTCCATCTTCAGTATTGGCGTATCTTACTTTCTATAAGCAAGACTATTAAAGTAAGACAATTGTATTGCAAGTTAAGGACAATGAGTCTTTAATGGAGATGAAGTAAATTTCAAAGAATTTACTATTTTGTATAGTCATAGTAATTTGACAATATCTTTATAACAATAAATATTGAAAAGGGCAAAGAAATATAGTTGAGATCTTCGTCATAAATATACGAACAACGTACTGGGATAACTCAAAAGATAAAAATATTTTGAATCAATTGATGACAAAGAATGGGAGCAAAAAGGAAGAATTCCTAGATTAGCATAATGGAATATAAGAATGTTAATTAAGAGTTCTTTAAGTTACAACCTTACTGAAAATATCAAGAAAAACAAATGTTAACTAACCTTTAAAATGAATTTAAGAAAATATTAATAGATAAACTAGCATTCCAAATTGCTATCCTAGTGTCCTTCACGATTTCTTTCTTGTAGCTACCACTTTTACAAGTTCATCACTCGTTATTCCATAACTGGTTAATTCATCACAAAGCTGCTTAGCTAAAATGCCAAACTTCACCGTGTTCGACCCTTTTGAAAAGAGAGATTTCAACCCATAGAACCAAGCTACTCATGATTAATAAAGAAAAACATTCCATTGAAATGGGCTGGAGTGTATAAATTCAACTTCCTTCAGAAATATGTCACTATATCGATAGACAAATCAATAAATATGATATTTTTGATGATGCTTAAAATATTGTTGCGAACTGGCGATACATCCATATTTTTGTGGACAAATTTTTGACGATCACCCTAACTTTTTGTAAGGCAATTTATGAAGATTTATGATCAATTTTTTGAACATCACCATCACTTATGCTAATGAAGTGTTGCTCAATATTATATTTTAGTAGTAAAAATATATTAATGTACAGTTGAGTCTAAGAGGGTCTAAAGAGGATTGTGTGTACGTTACGTTACCCCTAACAAGGTGTTTCCAATAGACCCTCATCTCAGAACACAACACTCGATTCCTACCACAAAATCGAACTTCACCCATTTCTTAAAATTTCCCAATTTCTTCTTCCTTACTAGCAGATTAATCAAAGGGGGCATGCTCATTGGTAAATAAATCACTCCCATCAACAAAAAACTCAATTTCAATCACATAATCAAACACCCATTACGAATTTCCAGCTCATTTTCTGCAAAGATCTGTACTCCAAACAATCATTATACCATTAAAAGAGAGGAGGAGAGTACTACCTGATGAAAAGGGTTCTTGAAAAAGTCCATTTTTTAGCACGACCCACAATGGAAAATGGCAACCAATGAGTTGGAATGAAGGAATGAAGCAGTGATACGGTAGCAATACCTTCGATCTTCGACAAATCTTCTTTAGTAAACCCATCTTCCATCCTTAAATTTTGCTTATTTATTCAGAAAATAATCAACTTTTTCAGAACCTTTTTACTGGGGGCATTTGAATCCTAAGAGAAAAATGGCTTCAGAATGGCAAATGGCAATACAAAGGTTGTCAATCAGGTCTTGTGGACTCGCATTAATCACGAATTTGAGCTATGAAGATAATTTGCGATATAATTATTGAGTAAAATTACGACTTACAATAGACTCTTGCTTTTGACTTTATTGAATCCGAATAGTGAACCGAATTGTCATATTATAAAAATAGTTTAGTAATTAGTGAAATATTAAATCTTTTTACAACTTTGAATGGATTTTGACAAATTCTTCAACTCGGATTTAACTTATTAAACCCCAAAATAAAATATATATTTTATTTAGGGTTCTAGGAGACAATTGATTTACAATAAATTTTATGTATAAAGAAACAATAATATTTTATTAATTAACAGTTTTTTTAAGTTTAATTTTGTCCCTTTATTGATTCTTATGTTGGATAATATGCATCTAAAATGAATTTTATTTCATCTCCTTGCAAAGAGGATTTTGTGGACTTTCATGAAGTATTTTGTTGTAACGAATAGTCCGCCCACATCTTGATCACTTTGTAAATGTTTCATGAATTTATGAAATTTTTGAGATTCCTCTCTAAGGAATATAATACCCTTTATATAGTGTGAGCTAGGATTAATCTTCAAGAATTCTAACTGAAGTTGGACTCATCTGGTAGAGTCCCACACAATTTGAATGTCTAGAAATGTCGAGTCTTTGTTTCATGAAGAAACTAATTTCTTTTTTTAATAACCTTTCTGGGCACATAGTTCACTTAACTCTCTTATTGGTCGGAGTTTTACTATTTGAGGTGTAACCAACGGTTCTACAAGAGGTCTTATGTTAAGAAATGTATTAAGTATCTTTGTCAAAGCTATAATCAACAAAGGTCGCACAAACAACATCTCCAAGCACCTTTGAAAATTAGTTTTATCTTCCTATTCGAACGTGGACAGAAGATCCAAGTTCTG
Source organism: Solanum lycopersicum (assembly GCF_036512215.1). Lineage (NCBI taxonomy): Eukaryota > Viridiplantae > Streptophyta > Magnoliopsida > Solanales > Solanaceae > Solanum > Solanum lycopersicum. The sequence continues at coordinate 16,592,313 of NC_090800.1, forward strand.
AAATTCTCAACAGTACATCTGTCTTTGAAGATTTAGAGGTGCATTAAAAAAGTGTTTGTGCATGCCAGTCTTAACTACAGATTGAGCATATCTGTCATTGTTTATAAAGCAAACCTCAAATCAATAATTAGTCATGTAGTCAGTTCAAATATTTGAAATAAAAATGTGTTGTATTAACGTAATCTAGAACTGTATCTTCAAGAATTCCTACTGTTTATATCATCGTGAAATCTTAGGTAGCATGTATAATCCTTTCGTTAGAGCTTCAACAAGTAGTGAAGGATCATGGAACTTGTAAGTACCAGGAATTCAAAGTACAAGATATTAACTATCTTATTACTATTCACAGGACATATGTGCATCAACAAAATCAATGTGCAATCCAATACATTTCATAAATGATAAAGTTGCTACTTCCACATAGGAGTCTAGGCACTAATAGGTGTCTACTTCAACTCGGGCGGACAATGTAGAAGGTTAATCATTAATGAGATGGATTGGGATGGACAATAATTATATTGATGCACCTATGCAAAGGCACTTCATCGTGAATGCTAAGAAGCTAGTCAATGTAAGGTATTGAGAAATCACTGCTTTAATACAAGTTTCACAACCCTTCGGTGTTTGTTAAAACGCTAACTAACGGATCTTAAATTCTACCTGATATTCCACGATGCTATTAGCACTTGGAATGTCTTGCAGATGTAGTGCTAGATTATGTCGTCACAACACATCTCTAATTAAAATATTCAAGATTGATTCCAAGACTAATTACTTATTTGCGGTCTACTTTTGTAAACAATGAATGCTCTGCTCAATCTGAAGTTAATGCTAGTATGTTTGAGCACATTGTTCATGCCTCACGGTAGATCTGCAAAGGTAGATATGTTGTACTGTCGAGGAATTTGAGAAATTGAATGTCGTGTCCATATTTGGATGAGACAGTGAAACTTGTTTCCCAAATGTGCTTGGAGGTGTTATTTTGTACCTTGCTAGAGTTAGATCTTTGTTTATATTGTCTTCTATTAGATACTATATTTATAAGTATAAGACCTCTTCTGCAATAGTCAATCAAATAATAGAACTCTCTCCAACAAGACATTTAAGTGAACTACCAAAAAAATTTCACGGGACAAAATGAGTCCAATTTATTTAAGAATTCGAAATTTGAGATATCAAAATTATGTGGGACTCTACAAGATGAGTCCCATTTTATTTAAGGTTCTTAGATACTACCTATATATAGTGTAATATATTTCCTAGAATAGGCATTTCTAAAATTTCATATATTCATGAAATATTTGTAAAGTGATGATGATGATGTGGGTGCACTCTTCTTGGCAACCAATCTTTTTAACAAGATCCATAAAATCATTTAATGGAGTTCAAAAAAATCCTAAGGAGGTCCACATAATCCTTAGTTTGAGTGACACTAACAACTCTTGAATTACGGAGAAATCTTAAGAGAGTGGAAACAAGTATTAAACATATTTGTACTCATAATCTTTATGAATAAAATTATTCATTTTATTACTATTTGATTGAAATGTAGTTTTTGTATTTGGGACAAAAAAATTGCAAATAAATTGGCACACCCAGTGTGACCCAATTTACCCTTCATCTTCTCTCTCACAAATCAAATGCAAATCTGAATCCACTAACCGCAAAGACTGAAACTCTATTTTTATGGGTACTTCAAGTCTCATATTCGAGTTTATCGAGTCTACACGCTGATAAGCCTTGAAGTAGGGGGCATTTATAGATAAAAAAACTTGGTGGAACTCTATGAGATGAATCACATCCACAAGAAAAGTTTGACAATTTGGAAAGGCACATATAGTCGGAACATCCTCCCGAACGAGCTCAACACACTTGGTAGCTTAGGAAAATTTTAGATTGGGTTTCAATATCATTGGGGTCAATGTACGCAAATCATACTCATTCAAAATACCAAAATTCTAGTATTAAATGTCTCAACATTTAATAAATCGCCCAAATACTTTAGTATAGAAAAAAAGATTAGTAAGTTTCTTTTATATCCTAAATTTTACATAAGTTATGAATCATTGAGGTGCAAGCCAAGTGACTCTTTGCACTAGATATTTGGACAATAATAACTCCTGCACACCCACTAAATAACCAATGCTAAGTAATCCAATACCAAATTAAGGAAAATTTAGGTGAATATCAAAGCTTGCCGTATATTGATCATACTAGTATAAAATTACATTATGAGGCATGATGTGGAAGTTGTGACAAAGGTATTTGTCAAAAAAATATTGATATAAACAACAAATACATGTCAATTCTAAGCTAGTTGGGGTCAATTATCTTGAATTTTTGGATCAGGGCGAGGAGGAATGGAGGTATAGATGACATGTATGCATCCATTACTTTGCCTAATAATTGGATTATGAAGACATAAAGAACTTCAGATATTAGAGGTGCACCAAATTCACTTAATACCTACCTAGAGTAGTAGGTTCATGAAACATAATAAAAATACAATATAATATATTGTTCACTAGAGGAAAATTCCTATTGCATCAGAAATATTATTTTTTTAGCATATAATCAAAACATTACCTGGTCGTCAAGGATATAAGTTGAGAACCATGATGCATCAAGTACAATTACAAGTGGTGACAAAAATATCTTGGTGATTTAATTTGTTTATGACTTGAAGGATAGACTTTCCCAGTACCACAATCAAGCAAGCAAGAATTATGGTTTAGAAATAGAAAGGCAAAGGGAGAGATACCAATTGATGTAATCCTATATGCAAAAACAATAAAGCGAACTACAATCAATCAAACAATAGATACTATCAAGAAGTAGAAAGAATGACAAAGAGATTCAGAAGAAGAAAAAGGAATGATCTATTAACTAAAAGATATTTGATTACTAGAATAAACTCTAAGGTTAAAAAGAAATTGAACTCATACAAGTGAAGAATTATCAAGAAGGTTCAATTGAACAGAAATGAGGGTTTCCCCAAACTCACAAAGAACTATAAACATCAAATTTTCATTCAAAAATCAACTCCTAAAATAAACCCTAGTTTCTACTATTTATAATAGTAGATAAACTAACCCAAGCTAGCTACAACAACACCCTTGATATAAAACCAAGAAAAGTCTAATATATTACTTATTTATAATGAAGTAATCTCTTGTTTAAATTTCCATTTTAATCTCAAATAAGTAAATATATATTAGTAATGTGTAATGAGTACATGTGTTATTTGGAATAGAGTAACATCTTCTAGGTAAAAAATTGAAGAGTTCCTTTGATTCTCTTATAGACGAATTTGAACTCGAAAGAAAATTTCAAAATTCTAGATAAGTTTTTCAGTGAATAAAGCTCTTTCACCTGAAGAAACAACAGAGAGTTAGAACGGTGATGAAAAATAGAAGGAAAAGATAGGAGTTACATTACCTTGGTTGATTGACACTTCTTGTTTGAGAAGAAGAGAGACAAGAAGGTTGGATTAGAGAGCTGGAACAGCCCACAAGAGAAAAATTAGTTGAGTAACATTCAGCCATGAACAAGGAGGCAACACAGTGAGAAGAAAGAAAATGAGCTCAAGTGTAAGCTGCAATTAGCTTTTATTGGAAGGGTTAATGAAATTGGGTTTTACCCTAATCATATTCGAAATAAATTATTTTGATTGTTTTATTTTGGGATTGGGCCAAAATTTTATTTTTATTTTTTGTTAATTAATAAAATGGCCTATATGACCAAAGAATTAAAAAAAAGGTTTTTAAAGGTAAAATAGCAAATATCTGAATATGGTAAACAAATGTAAACATTGTAATATTATAAAAATGGCTAAAATATATATGGAATTTTCATGAGTTTCGTTAGTTCCTCATTTTGTAAATATCTTCATCCACCTTTCACAACTACAAACATTCGGATTGTGCGAGAATATAAATAATAAAATTTCTATCTACTGTAGATAATGATACTATTGGAAATGTACAGATCACCAAGGATGAAGTAATCCTAAAAAGTTTTTTAGCTCCTCCAAAAATTTGAGAACAATATGAATTGAATTTGTTGATAGTCTCAATGAACTTCATGCACAATGACCAAGGACTATTTACTCTATAGAGGAATTTGGTAAACATTGAAGCCCATCTGATGTTCAAGTACTTATGCCACAGACTTAAAGGTAGAAATACTTTTATTTAATTTGAATCGCCTTGCATGAAGGATGCGCGAACAAGTAAAAGTACATGAGGATGATAGATCGATGTCAGATCTCCTACTTATCCATTATACTTTTCACCTATTTTGTAGCTATGAAAATAAATTATGTGCATCAAATACGCAGGACACAATATTATCATCTCGAGAAAAATAATCCACATATTCTTTCCTCATTAGCTAAAGGGAATATGGTGAATTCTAACCTTACCTACACTTTCATCTTCAATATTGACGTATCTTACTTTCTATAGGCAAGACTACTTATGTAAGAAAATTGTATTTCCAGTAAAGAGGAGTGAGTTTGTAAAGGAGATGAAGTAAATTTTAAATATTTTACTATTTTGTATGGTCAAAGTGATTTCACAATATCATTTTAAATTATAAATATTGAAAAGTACATAGAAATATAGGTGAGATGCTTCCTCGTAAATTTACGGATAACAAATTGGGATAACTAGAGAAATAAAAACATTCAATTGATTGAGGATAAAGAATGAGAATTCCTAGATTAGCACTGTTGAATATAGAAATGATGGTTAAGAGTTCTTTTAAGTTTTAATCGATAGACAAGAGTTTCACTCAAAAGTTCAAGAAAAAGCATTTAAGAAAATAAATTTAAGAAAATTTTAATAAATAAATTACATTCCAGATTACTATTATAGAGTTCTTCACAACTTTCCTTGCCCATAGCTACCATTTCTACAAGTTCATCACTGATTATCCCATAATTGGTTAATTCATCACAAAGTTGCTTAGCTAAAATGTCAAATGTATCGTGAGACAAATCAATCAATATGATATTATCGTTTTTGCAGAAAATATTGTGGCGAACTGGCGATACATCCATATTTTTGTGGATAAATTTTTGACGATCCCCTTAATTGTAAGGCAATTTGTCAAGATTTATGATCAATTTTTCAAACATCACCATCACTTATGCGAATGAAGTCTTTCTCAATATCATATTTTAGAAGTAAAAACATATTATTTTACAGTTGAGTCTAAGAGGTAGGATGTACACAAATCTTACCCCTTTGCGGAATAAAAAGATGCACAATTCAAAAGATGCGTTTATCTAAACCCCTTTTGATCTTTCTAATATTAATCATTTAATATAATCCCACAAGTGAATTTGAGGAGGGTAAGACTAAGATGTACACATATTTTATTCCTATCTTTGTGTGATAATAATATTTTTTCTAATAGACCCACAATTCAAAAGAAAATTTCAGAACATGGTTGTACGAAAAAAATTGACCAAAAAATAGCAATATAGAAAACAAATTTAGGGGTACACGTAGATATTCTTTAAGTGATTAGATAATATATTCTTTATTAAAAAATAAAATAAAAAATTGTAGGATGATATACATTTTTATGGGAAAGTCAACTAGTTTTTGTTGGTGAAATTTTAAAATTACTATTTAAAATAAATTATCTTCAGGTAGAGACATTGATATATATATTTCTTTCTTTAAGGAGATTTATGCTCATGACAAGAACTCTTTTCCCAAATCTAGCAATAATCTTCTTAATTTGTCCTCTCCAGACAACATACCTGAATCTCAAAGTACAACTAAATAAATACTGAACAAGAGTTGAATCCAGAACTATATACTAAGAGCATTTTTTAACTCACTTTCATGCACTCTATATTTTATAATACAACAAAAAAAAGTAAGTTCATCACTATTTGTAGTAGAGAAATTCTTCGTTTCAATCAATAGGAAGATAATGAGGTAGTAAATTGGGTAGACAAATGAAGTAGATGTTACATGAGTGACAAGACATAAAAAGATAGAATAATGAGTGAAATAATAGAGTTTCAATCATAAGTTATGGCCAATATTACTGTTCATGTTCAACCACTAAATAAAATGCAATAACTCTCAACATTGTGCTATCAAAGTAAGACCATCACCATTTATAGGGGAGAAATTTTTTGTTGAAATGAATAAGAAGATTACGAAATAGTCAATTGGGTAGATAAATGACCTAGAGGTTAATTACATGAGTTTGAAGACATAAAAAGATAGAATAATGATTGAAATAATGGAGTTTCAATGGGATGTTATGGCTAATATGGTTGACCGCGTTCAGTCACTAAACAAACGACAAGTACTCCCAACGTTCTCCTAACAAAGGACGACCGTCCTGAATAGGAAGCACAGGGGATAGTTAATTGGGTAGATAAATGGATTAAATGCTACATGAATTACAAAACATAAAGTATAAGATAATAAAGTTTCAATGAGAAGTTATGGTCATGCTTGACCACATTCATTTTCTAAACAAAAGATAATTATTCTTAACGTTCTGCTAAAAAAGGAAGACCATCACTATTTATAAGGGAGAAGTTCTTCCTTACAATGATGAAAACGAAGATTACATGGGTAGTAAATGTTGGATTTTAGCAAAGTGTGAACAGGAAATGAGAAGACAAAAATTAAATGAGAAACCAATTTTGGAGGGAAAATGAAAAGTTATTTGCAAAGTGCAAATGAAAAGTTATTTATCTCATATCGGTAGAAGAAAGGAAATTGTTGTCCTTATATTAGAAAACACTTCCTTTACTTCTTAAAGGTCTGAGAAGAAGGTGCCCCCTCGCGCCGTCGGTGCTCGGTCAACCTCCGTTTTGGCTTCGAATTTGAATTTGGATTTGACAAATCATGTTACCTGTTAAACAATTTTTTTCTATTATAAATTAATTCAGAATGAGTTATATATTAAAATTAATTTTGACGCAACAGAATTTATTTGGAATTCGCGTGCAATGGTCATAGCAATTTGATTTCCAAAAATTCCTTAATTTTTTCAAAAGACACATCATTCCTAAAAGTTATTATTTTTTCCAAAAGACACAATTTTTTGGGAAAAAATGATCTGAACATAATTGTCTGAATAAACACGTTTTTTGCTGAACATGGCTATAAAAGGAAGTCAATTCGTTTTTTCAAAAATTGGAAATTTTTCATCTTTGCATATATTTTCTCTCATAAACAAAGTGTCTATGAACTGAGTCTATGTGGCTTGTTACTGTTCTTACGTTCGTTGAAGTTATGGAAGTTTGAGGTACGACTACTTCTTTAAGAAGATAAATCTATTTTATCTTGGGAGTAATTATATGTATCCTCGGGTACAGTGAGGGGATTAAATTTCTTAAGGAGACACAGTAGTTTCAATGGACTCAGATTATAAGTACATTCTGTCAATTTCATCTTCTTTCTGTTTGTGCAATTTTGACTAACACATGTGATATTAGTAAGTTGGGTAGATAAATTTCCTAGATATTACATAAATTACAAATCATAAAAAGATAAAACAATGAGTTAAATAATGGTGTTTTAGTGAGAAGCTATGGTCTTGACTGATCATTTCAGTCACTAAATTAAAGACAATTACTTCCAACGTTCTACTAGAAAGAGTGGGCAATAGAGAATGATATGGTAGGAGACAATTAAATAATAACTATTATTAAAATGATCAAATGTACTAAAAAAATTGAACATTAGTTTTTCCTAGAAAAAAGGAGGTTGATGCAGGACTATTAAAAATATAGCATGCATACAAGACTGCTTCTCCCCACATATTGTTAGATACACTAGAGCTCAAAAGCATAGAGTTCATCATTTCTTTAAGGGTTCTATTTTTCCGTGCAACTAAACCATTTTGTTGGGGAGAATATGGAGTACTAACTTCATCTATAATACCATTTTTCTCACAAAAATCTTCTAGAGTTTTAGTAATATATTCACCACCCCTATCATATCTAAACATCTTGATTTTCCTGTCTAATTGATTTTCCACTTCAGATTCAAATTTCAAAACATGCATTCAGCTTCATCTTTAGACTTAAGAAGATATACCTTAGTGTATCTAGAAAAGTAATCAAAAAAAGTAATGTAATACCTTTTTCCACCTCTGCTAAATCTGAATGTATTAGTTCAAGTTATTCAGTCTTTCTACTAATAACAAGTTTGAAAGGTTTCTTGGCATGCTTTGCTTTTACACATATATGACATTTAGAAAAATCATCAGTTTTTATCATAGGAATTAATTCCCTTTTTCTGATCATTTTAATAGAAGCAATATTAACATGACCTAGTCTACCCTGCCATAAATTAATAGTCAACAATATAAGCAGAATTTGAAATGCTTGTATTATTGACAATATCTTGAACAATGTTTAATACAAATAATCCTCCACTAAGATATCCCTTCCCAACAAAGTCTCATCCGCGAGAAATAATTATATTATCAGCTTCAAACACAAGATTAAGGCCTACTTTGTTGAAAAGTGCTCCGGAAACTAAGTTTCTACGGAGGGAGGGAACATACAAAACATTGTTCAAGGATAATGTCTTTCCAGAAGTTAATTTAAGCAAAACTTTTCCTTTACCCATTACTACAGCAGTAGTGGAGTCAGCCATATATACACACTCTCTATCAGTAGACTCCTCAAAGTCATGTAATATCTCTTTAGTGGCTCAGAAATGTCTTGAAGTGCCTGTGTCTGGCAACCAGCCAATTTTATTTGCCAGCAGATTTGCCTCAACGACTACAACAACAACCACTTCATTACCTTCAGCAAGATTGGCTTGGACATCACTTTGTCTTTCCTTCTTTGAGTCTTTCCCCTTTCTTTGATAGCATCAAGCAGCTCTTTGACAAACTTTTCCACAAATAAAATAGCCCTTAAATTTTTGAATTTGACTCTCCATCTTGTTGAATTGATTTTTCTTCTTCATATGTTTTTTTTTGAGACTTTCTTCGGTTTTCCTTTTAAACTGTCTTTCACAAAGGTACCAAAAGATTCAACAAGATTAGCTTCAGAAGAATTAAGAGAAATTTCCTCCATCTTATCTTTGAGATTGTTCGCCTTTTATGTCCTCATGTGACTGATAAGTTCTCGAAGGGTTTAATTCTTTTTCTTATATTTTTATTGATTTCTATAATCACTCCAAGATGGTAGAAATTTTTCAAGAAGAATATTAGCCTGAAATATCTCACATATCTTCATGTCCTCATTGAGAGCATCACCATTCAAGTTATCATATTTGTGAACTTGTTCCATTATTGGGTTATTATCAACCATTTAATCCAGTGACAGACAACATATTTTTTCTTTCCTGCATCATCAACATCATATTTTTTTTTCAAACTATCACATATTTCTTTGGCATATTTATAGTTCAAAAATAAATCAAACAAAGCATTAGCCATATGATTTAGAAAATGTCCTCTACCAATTTTGTTATCCTTTTCTAACTTTTTTTAACAACATCGTCAATAGTTATAACATTTCTAGGATCAGTATTAGTTTTAGAACCATTCATAAAAGGTTGTTTAAATAAAACATAATCAACTTCTAATTGGTTATGGAATGTGAGAATTTTGCAGCCATCATTACAAAATTTCTAATCCATGACGTCGCGCTGAACATGCCAACACCATATCTTCTTCAACTATCTCCATTTTTAAAGAAATGTTTTGAGTTTTATTTTAGAGGATCTATATCACTTGGTAAATTATGATCCAATTTGTTTCTTACCTTTCATTAATGAATAGTTGTTAGATTTATAAAAAAAATTAATTTGATCAAATATGAAATGAATGAATCAAGACCATTTATGGCGAATAAGATAAATAGAAATATGTGTTTTCTTGTTCATTGTTGTTTTCTCATAAAAGTCATGGTATATAAATTATATTCACTTTCTTTAAAAAAACATTTATTTTTATAATATTAGTGTTTTGCTATGAAATTATTCATTTTTTCCAAGTCGAATTTGAATATTTTACTCAGTTTTAAAGAAAGAACTTTCCAAACTTTATTTTATAAAAACAGAAATGAATCCACAACGTTACAAAAGATTATTGATACATTATTGATGTCGGCCTCCTACTCCAAGTATGGAGGAATATCTATTGATTTTTCCTGACTCCCCACACTCATAGTAGGACTAGGAACCACCACGTACTAACAAAAATCCAAATACATTGAATGGTCACCGTAACCTGAAAACCTGTAAGAGCAACCCTGATAAGTCTTTGACCCAAGTTGTAGAAACTTTATTTAATATTACCTCCCTCAGACACTTACATAACTGCATGAATATTTATACTGAACTGAGGATGAATACCCCTCCTTAAGGACCCCCCTCTAGATGAGGTAATACTAAAATAACAACAAGGGCAAGACTTCTTGTATGCTAAATCCCTAAATTCCATGCGGCTCATAAGCTCCATGACAACCTTAACTTCTCTTTTAAAAGAAGATCCAGACAAGGTTGTTTGATAAGCTGCTTCAACGGATATAATAAGTCAAACTTCTCATGAATTGAAAAATTCTTAGTCTCAACTAGAAAAATTACCAAAGCATGGTGAGACAAGGCATGAAATCTTTCAAAAAATTGATCTGAAATACCATGCTAAGTTTAGTTCTCAAAAAGAAGTTACCGGGAATGAACATGTTGTTATAGTATCGACATCAGACTGCCACAACTTCCTAGATAGGCCCCGCATGTGAAAAGTAGTGTAATCTACTCTGTCAGACTCCACCAACTCCTCAATATGTAACATCTCATGACAGCTCACAAGAAACAATTTAAAGTAAATCTTATGTGTGTATATCTATCTACATGGCGATAAATAGTAATTAGAAGGTATGAGATGACCCTAAAGACACTTGATCTATCTTTACACTCTTCTGATTAATTAATTTCGTCAAATGATCTATTTGACTATTCAGTGAAGGATTTTATCATTGAACATTAAGTTTTTTCTACAATGCTGAATGGATTCTGACCAATTCTTCAACTCAGATCAAATTAATAAAACCCCATATAAATTATAAATTTTAGTTAGGGTTCAAGGAGACAATTTCTTTGAAACAAATTTTATTTATTGAAATTAAACTCCAACTAAGAAATAAATATGAAGAAAGAAGAATATTTTACTAAATAACGGTTTGAGTACAATTTGTCCATTTCTTAATTATACTGTAGGATAATTTTCACCTAAAATGGATGTTGTTTGATCTTATGTTAAGAGGATTTGTGGACTTTCATGAAGTATTTATGGTCACAAAGAGTCCGTCCACATCAGGATCTCTTTGTAAATGTTCCATGAATTTATGAAATTTTCGAGATCCCTCTCAAAGGGATAAAGTACCCTTTATCTAGTGTGAGTTAGGATTAGTCTTCAAGAATTAAGATTAGTGTTCAAGAATTCTAAATGAAGTTAGACTCATCTGGTAGGGTCCCACACAATTTTGATGTCAACAAATGTCGAGTCTCTGCCTCGTGAAGAAACTGATTACTTTTTGAATAGCCTTTCTGGGCACATAGTTCACTTAACTCATTTAACGTTTGGAGTTTATTGTTTAAGGTGTAATCAACGGTTCCAGGAATGGTCTTAAGGGATTACACCAACAGAGGACCCAACAACATCTTCAAGCACGTTTTAGATTCCCATTCGAATGTGGACACATGAACCAATTTCTCAAAAATCATCAATAGTACAACATCTCTATCTTTGCAAATTTCGTGAGGCATGAAGAAAGGTGATTGTGCATGCCAGCCTTAAGTGCAGATTGAGCATATTATTATTTGTTTACTAAACCTTACCTCAAATCATTAATTAATCATGGAGTCAGTTTGAATATTTGAAATAGATATGTGTTGCACCAACATAATCTAGCATTGTATCTCCTAGAATTCCTATCGTTGATATCATTGTGGAATATGATCTGTTAGTAAGAGTTTCAACAAGCGATGAAGAATAATGGAACTTATATGTAGAAAGGTTTCAAAGTACCAGACATTAACTAGCTCCTCAGAATCAACAAAATCTATGTGCAACCCAATCCAATTCAGAAATGGTAAAGTCGCTACTTCCCTACACGAGCTGAGGTAGGCACCTATTAGTTCCTCAACCACATTAACTACTTCTTACTATTTCTAATCGTTTGCCTTAGCCTACTATACATTTTTATCGAAGGCAAAGGGAACTCTTATTCGAAGAACATGGGAATTACCATCAGGAATGATTCACATTAGAAGATTAAATGGTTCATTATGCATAAATTTCATATTTTACGAGCGCATCCAAAGTTTCAAAGTGTAACATTGGAAATGATTTTATTTTCTTAATTCTGAGTAAACCCTCATGATGACTTTCATAATTCTTAAATAGTTGTATACTAACATCACATTTGAGAAAAGAGTCTTAAAGTTTGTCAAGTGATTCCGAATGAAACTTCTGGAGGCATTTCATTGTTTTCATTCCTTCAAAAATCTTATTAGTTGGGATACGAAGTTTTAGTTTGGAATGATTCGGAAGCATTCTTTTGATGTTTATTAAGCATGAATGCTTCCCCAATAAAGTCTAAAGGTTCAAGCACGGCACATAGTTAATGGCAAAATATTGTTGACCTCGAGAATCTTATGAATTCTAAGGTATATACATATAGCAGTGAAGCTGTTCGGCGAAGTTTGGGGATTCACTACCATATGTGTATACCTAGAATTCATAAGATTCTTGAGGTCAACGATAACTATCTACCGTGCTAGAACCTGTAGACCTTATAGGGAAAGAATCCATGCTGAATAAACTTTAAAAGAATGCTTTTGAATCACCACAAAGTAAAACATTGTATCCCAACCGCTATGATTTTGAAACTAATGACAACAAAGAAATGTCTACAGAATTTTCATTAGGAATCACTTGAGAAGCTTGGCAAATCTTTTCTCAGATATGCTATTAGTATACAATCATTTAAGACTTATGAAAATTATCATGAGGGTCTTCTCAACATCAAGAAAAATAAAATAATTTTTAATGTTGCATTGTTCAAACTTGGATGTGCTCGTAAAATTCTGAGATTTATCCGTAATGAACCATTCTATCTCAAAGTGTGGACAATTCCTAGTGAAAATCCTCAAGTTTATAACTTGAAAAAAATTTCTTGATGCCTTCAGTAGAAATGTGTTGTAGGGTAAAGTATAGGAGATTAGAAACAAGATAGTAGCTGATGTGGTTGAGGCACTAACAGGTGTCTACCTCATCTCGGACGGGCAACGTAGCAGCTTTATCATTTATGAAATGGAACGGGATGGACATTGATTTTATTTATGCACCTATCTTAAGGCACCTCATCATGAATGCTAAGAATCTAGTAAATGTACGGTACTTAGAAATCACTGCTACACTACAAGTTTCACGACCCTTCGCTTCTTGTTAAAAACGATAATTCATGGATCTTACGTTCTACATAAGATTCCACGATGCTATTAGCACTAGAAATTTCTTGGAGATGTAATTCTAGATTATGTTGTTACAACATATCCCTATTTAAAATATTCGAGGCTTGTTACAACACTAATTACTTATTTGTGGTCTACTTTTGTAAATAATGAATGATATACTTAATATCCTGTTAAGGCTAGCCTGAATGAGCACATTCTTCATGCTTCGCCAGATCTGCAAAGGAAGATATGTTATATAGTAGAGAATTTTGAGAAATTTGATATTGTGTCTACGTTTGGATGGGAGAGTGCAACTACTTACCCAATTGTGGTTGGGGATGTTGTAGGTCCTTTATTTGTGCGATCTTTGTTGATTCTAGCTTTGAAAAAGATACTAAATACATTTTTAAACATAAGGCCTCTTCTTGTGTGTGCATCTCCAAGCTTTGGGGAGATAAATACTACATAGAAGGTAAGAGATGACCCCAAATGCTCTTGATCTATATTTATTCTCATCTTATAATATAATTTCTATAAAAGATCTATCAGACTACGGACTGAATGATTTGATCAATGAATATTCATTTTTTTCTTCAATTTCTAACGAATTTTACTAATTAATCAACTCCGATCGAACTAATCAAACCCCAAAAGAAATTATAAATATTTGTTAGGTTCAAGGAGACAAAATTTGTTTGCACTAAATCTTATTTAGGGAAAATAAACTCCGGCCACAAAATAAATATGATGAACAAGAATATTTTATTAATTAATAATAGTTTGGGTACAATTATATCAATCTCTTTATTCTTCGAACTGATAATTTGCACCTTAAATGAATTTTATTTGATATCCATGTAAATAGGTGTCTATGGATCTTTTTTTTGAGTATTTAGTTATCAAGAAGAGTCCACCCACATCTTGATATCTTTGCAAATATTTCATGAATTTATGAAATTTTCAAGATCCCTACGTAAGGGATATAATACTATTTATATAGTGTAAGCTAGGAGTAGTTTTCAAGAAGGCCTGATTGAAATTTGACTCATCTAGTAGAGTCCCACAAAAAATTGATGTCTATGAATGTTGAGTTTTTTGAATCTAGAATCAACAAAGATCGCACAAACAACGAACCCAATAACATCTCCAAACACATTTTGGAAGTAGTTTTTGTTGGGTATGTAGCCAGAAGATGGGAAATAGCGGGAAATAGAGGAATTTGAAAAGCTGAGAACTTTAAGAGTTGAGAATTTGAAAAGCCCTCTTATGCTTTAATGAAACGGAATTTGTCCCTAATCGGTGGTGGAAAGAAAAATAGGAGAGTTTAAAGGCAAAGGCAAAAGTCAAGCAAACATCACAGAGAAAATGGAAGATGCAGATGACTTGTGTGCAATGACCTCGGAGTGAACTTAGTTGGAAATCCCAAGGAGTGGTGTCTCGACTAAGGTGCCACTAGACATATTTGCTCTGCGAAAGAAGTCTTTGCAATGTACTCTCCTGCTGAATACGATGAAGATTTGTTTATGGGAAACACAGTAACAACAAGGATTGTAGGAACTGAGAAAGTAATGTTGAAAATGACATCCGGCAAGGTGTTGACTGTGAACAATATTCTACATGTCCCTACTATTAGGAAGACTTTAGTTTATGTTGCACTACTCGTTAAGAATGGGTTTAAGTGTGTCCTAGTTAGTGATAAAGCTGTAATAAGTAAGAATGAAATGTTCATAGGAAAGGGCTACCTCAATGAGGGTCTTTTCAGATTGAATCTAATGGTTGCTGACAGTATTAATAAAATTTTTGCTTCTGTTTACTTATTGGAGTTAAATGATTTATGGCATGCCCGTTTAGAGATGTAAATTACAAAGCCATTCGAAAATTGGTTACCTAGAAGTATTGAATGATTTTAAATGTGATAAATCGAAATGCGAAATTTTTGTAGAAAGTAGGTTTGTTAAACATCCTTGTAGTCTTGTTGAAAGAAATTCTAAAACTTTAGACTTAATTTACATATATATATGTGATATGAAGTCAACACCATCTCGTGGTGGGAAAAAGTATTTTCTAACTTTTATTGATGACACCACTTGATTTTGTTATGTATATTTGCTTAATAGTAAGGATTAAGCAATTGATGCATTTAAGCAATACAAAATGAAGTGGAGAACCGATTGAATCTAAAGATATAAATTACTCGGAGTGATAGGGTTGGAGAATATGAATATCCTTTTGCAGAGATATATTTGAAATATGGTATTATTCATAAAACTACTGCACCTTATACACCACAGTCAAAAGGTTTGGCAAAATGGAAGAACTAAAGAAAATGATGAATGCCTTAACGATCTATTTTTGTTCGCCGCGAAACCTTTGGGGCGGAAGCCATCCTTACAGGTAATAAAATACTCAATAGAGTACCCCATCGAAAAACAAAATCAATTCCATATGAGTTGTGGAAAGGAAGGAAACCCAACTTAAAATATTTCAAAGTGTGGGGGTGTTTAGCAAAGGTAGAGGTTCCTTTACACAAGAGGGTTAAAATTGAACCCAAAATGGTAGATTGTGTCTTTATTGGGTATGCTGTGACCTGTAAAGCCTGTCGGTTTTTAGTTCACAAATCTGATTATCCTAAGATTCATATTATTATATGATAATTAAATCAGATAATATAGAGTTTTTTGAAAACATTTATCTGTATAAAATAGAATGTGAGTCAACCAGTGAAAGACCTAAATGACCACGAGAAGCATCAATGGAAAATATTCTACCAAGTAAGGAACCTAGGCGTAGTACTCGCCAACAAAAATCTGCTTATTCCAGACCAGATTTTGTAGCACTATTGCTTGAAAATGAGTCTCAAACATTTAAAGCAGTTATTTCTTCGTCTGAGTCAACTTATTGAAAAGAAGCAGTTAATAGTGAGATCGAATCTATTTTAAGCAATAACAGTTGGGAATTTGTTGATCTTCCTCCAAGAAAAAAACCTTTAGGGTCAAAGTGGATCTTTGAACAGAAATGAAACGTGATGGGACGATTGACAAATATCAGGCTAGACTGATAGTCAAAGGGTACAAACAAAAGGAAGGTCTGGACTACTTTGACACATACTCTCCAGTAACAAGGATAACATCAATAAGGATTTTAATGGCACTAGAAGTAGTGCATGATATTAAAATCGACCAAATGGATGTAAAGACAACCTTCTTATATGAAGAGTTGGAGGAAGAAATTTACAATGAACAACCTAAAGGGTTTATAGTTCCAGGTAAAGAAAAGAAAGTGTGCAGACTTGTGAAATCACTTTATGGACTCAAGCAAGCCACCCAAACAATGAAATACTAAATTTGACCAAATAATGTTGGCAAATGAATTCAAGATTAACGAATGTGATAACTGTGTTTACATTAAAATGTTATGAATCATGAAGTCATTGTTTGTTTTTATGTTGTATGACATGTTAATAATGAGTAAACACATTGACTATATAAATGATACTAAGCGCATGTTGTCTAGCAAGTTCTATATGAAAGACTTAGGAGTTACTGATTTGATCTTAGAGGTTAGGATTATCAAAACTCCCCAGGGACTATCATATCTCAATCTCATTTTATTGAAAAAGTGTTGGATACGTTCAAGAACTTGAATTTCAATGTTGTCAAAACTAGAATTGAAATATGCCAGAGTGTTGGGAAGTTTGATGTCTATTATGAATTGTATTGTTGGGTATGTAGCAAGAATTAATGGGAAATAGAGGGAAAGAGAGGAATATGAAATGTTGAGACCTTGAAGAGTTGGGAATTTGAAAGGTCCTATTATGCTTTAATGAGAAGGAGTTTGTCCCTCATCGGTGGTGAAAAGAAAAATAGGAGAGTTCAAATACAGAAACACTCCTCTTAATTGTTAAAAGGGTCAGAACTAGGGACCCCCTCGCTCCGTCGTCGTCGTCGTCGCTCGTCTCAGCTTAGGCTTCAACTTTTGCTTTGGCAAATGATCGAGAGATTATTCTTTGGACAAGGTTTATTTTAATTAATTATTTAATTAATTGAATGGACAAAAATGTTTTCAACTAATTAGTTGATAACAAAATTTGAAAATAAGCCGAAATGATTCAACTTTTTAGTTGACTAACCCAACCTAACTCAGATTCGCGCGCGACCCATTTTATTTGAACTTTCCTATTTTATTTAAATTTTCCGCCATGACTGTTCTAAATGGTTGCAACTTTCAGGAACATTCATTACCATTTGAAAGGTTTCAAACTTTCATTAATGGTCGTGCGAATTCTGAAAGGGTTGCAACCTTTCGAAAACTATTCTTCTTGACAATAAATACAACTCATTCTTCAGAATATTTCCTTACGTATTTTATGATCTTCTTCTTCTTCTTCTGCACATATTTTTCTTTGTGTACTTTCCTATTGTGGATTGATTCACTGACAATATTGTTTTTGGTATCTTTCTCTTGATTAAGATCATTTCTAGGAGGTTATATTCCAAATCAAACCTCGTATACCAGAGGGAATAATTTCCTTAAGGGAACACTGTGAGTTTAGTAGACTTGATCTTTTTCCAATTTAAATGTTTTTTAAGATTTTGGCACATTTTTTTAAAAACTTTACTTTTTGTGAATTAAATTTTTGTTCATCTCTCTTATTGGTTCTATAAATTTCAGTTACTTCGTATTTTTGAACAATTTATTAGAATCAGTAATTTCTTATTTATAACACAGATTGGCAATATTTCAGCCTCCCATACGAACGTAGAACAAGATCCAATTTTCAATAATCCTCAACAATACAGACTTTACAAATTTGGCGAGGCATGAAGAAGAAGGTGCTTGTGCATGCCAGCCTTTTTCTGTGGATTGAGCATATCATTGATTGTTAATAGAAGCATACATCAAATCAATAATTTGTCATGGAGTCAGTTTGAGTAATTGAAATAGATATATGTTGTAACGACATAATCTAGCATTATATCTCCAAGAAATCCTAGTGTTGATATCATCATGGAATCTCAGGTATCTTGTATGATCCTTGAGTTAGATCTTAAACAAGCAATGAAGGATCATGCAACTTGTAATGTAGCAGGGAGTCAAAGTACCAGACATATTAACTTGTTTCTTAGAAGTCACATGTAAGTGTCTTGTCAAAGGTGTATCGACAAAATTACTGTTCAACAAAGTCATTTCATAAATGGTTAAACCGCTTCTTCCCCACACGAATTGAGGTAGGAATCTATTAGTGCCTCAACCACATCAACCACTTCTTACTATTTCTAATCATTTGTCTAAGCGTACTATACATTTTTATTGAAGGCAATAGGAACTCTAAACGAAAGTAGTGTTATCATCAGTAATGATTCACATTTTAAGATTGAATGGTTCATTATATATGAATTTTGATATTATACGAGCACATCCAAACTTTCACAGGTAACATTGATAATGATTTTATTTTTTATTAATTTTGAGAAAAGCCTAGTAATGACTTTCATAAGTCTTAAATAACTGTATACTAACATCACATTTGAGAATAGAGTCTCCAAGTTTCCCTAGTTAATCCAAATGTAGCTTCTAGAGGCATTTTTTTGTTTTCATTACTTCCAAAACCTCAGCAATTGGCATACAAAGTTTTTATTTGCAGTTCAAGTTTATTCTGCATTCCTGCTTCCCATATAAAATCTTAAGGTTGTAGCACGACAAATAGGTGTTAGGAGAGATTCCAAACCTTTAGAATATTATAAATTCTAAAGTATACACGTATGGCAGTGAATCTGTTATATTCCATCCAAACAGATTAACTCTCATACGTGTATACCTTAGATTCATAAGATTCTCTAGGTCAAGAATCTTTCTCCAATTACTACTATCTGTCTGCTAGAAACCTTTGGACTTTATAGGGAAACTAAAACATTTTATCCCAACGTCTAAGGTTTTGAAAGTGTTAAAAACAAACAAATGCATGCAGAAGTTTCCTTGATAAACACTTAGGTAATTTGGAGATTCTTTTCTCAAATATTCTATCAATATATAGTTGTTTAAGACTTATGAAAATCGTCATGAGGTTCTTTCAATATTAAGAAAAAAAATAATTATTAGTGTTGCATTGTTCAAGCTTGGATGTGCTCGTAAAATTCTGAGATTTTTCCGTAATGAACCATTAAATCTTAAAATGGCGTTCATTCCTAGGGATAATTCTCAAGTTCAAAACTTTTTCAAAGAGTTTGCCTTCTGTAGAAATGTATAATCGGGTAAAGTAGGAGATTATAAATAAGATAGTAGCTAATGTGGTGAGGCACTAATAGGTACCTACCTCAACTCAGGCGCGGAAGTAGCAACTTTATCGTTTATGGAAATGGATCTTGATGGATATTGATTTTATTGATGCACCTATGCTAAGGAATTTCCTGGTGAATGTTTAGAAGCTAGTCAATATACGGTACTTGGAAATCATTGCTACTTTACAAGTTTTGTGACTCTTCGTTGTTTGTAAAAGCTCTAACTCACGGATCTTACATGCTACCTGAGATACCAAGATGCTATTAGCACTTGGAATTTCTTGGAGATGTAGTGCTATATTATGTTGTTACAACACATCTCTATTTCAAATATTCGAGACTGATTTCAAGAATAATTACTTATTTTGCGGTCTACTTTTGTAAATAATGAATGTTATGCTCAATCTGCAGTTAAGGCAAGCCTGCATGAGCACATTCTTCATACCTCGCTAGATCTACAAAATCTATGTTGTACTTTTAAGGATTTTGAGAAATTAGATCTTGTGTCCACGTTTAGATGGAGAGTGTAAGTACTTTCCCAGAGGTTCTTGGAGATGATTTTGAGTCCCTTGCTAGAGAGAGATCTTTGTTAAAGTGGCTTCGACAAAGATACAATATTTCTAAGCATAAGACCTCTTATGGAATAATTAATTAGACCTCAACCAATAAAACTCAATCCAGCGAAACTATTAAGTGAATTATGCGTCCCAAAAAAATTCATAGGACAAAAACTTGACATTTGAGACATCAAATTTTTGTGGGACACTACAAGATGAATCCTATTTTATTTAGGGTTTTTGGAGACTACTTACCCTAAACTCTAGCTCACACTTATATAACACTTATATAAAGTGCATATATTTCTTTGAATATGCATCTCTAAAATTTCATATATTCACGAAGTGCTCAAGATATGGGCGCACTCTTCTTGACAACAAAATACTTTAACATGATTGGTAAAATCTTTTCACAAAGACCAAATAAATCCTAAAATGTTCCACATCATCCTAGTTTGGGTGCCATTACTAGCCTTTGAATCGTCTAGTAATCTTATGAGAGGGGAATCAAGGGATAAACATACATGTACTCACAATTTTTATGAATAAACTCATTGTTTTTTATTTATTCAATGATTGCAATTATATTTTTCTATTTGAAAAAAAATTGTGCAAATAACTTACATGCCTAGTGTGACTAAATTTACTCAGCATCTCCTCTCTTGCAAATAAAATGAAAATATCAAGCCACAAACTTTAAAAATTGAAACTTAAAACTATGGGTACTTCAAGTATCATCTTTGAGTTTATAAGGTTTACACTGTGACAAGCTTAAAGATACACACGTTAATGTTGCTCTTGTTTTTGTCACTCTTTACCTGACTACACTTGAAGTAATTCTCCATGTGCCATAAGAAGTTCTCTACTTCTTGGGCATCACGGATGCCTTTAAACATATGTGAATTTGGAGCCTCGACCTTGGTTTCCCTATCTCGGCCGAATGTTGTTGATCCTTTAGCTTACACGCCCTTATTAAGTGCTTTATTGTCGACTCTCATAGCTGCAATCATATTTAGCGCAACAATGAGCCGACACTTGAAGAAACTGCTGGCCTCCATCATCTCGAACTCGACATGGTTGTGTCCCTCCCAACTCCTTGCGGATGTTGTTGTTTTCTAAGGTTGAAGTCCTCTAGAGTATTGAAGTCTTCATCAACCTCATCCAAATGCCGGCCTAATATCTCTACGGTCTACCTCTCCATTTGAACCCTTGTGACCCATTCCTCTCTGATTATGGCGTCAATCGAATCACCACCATACTCATCGCCACTTGCTTCAATGGTCAAATGTGGGTGACATGTTAGTGACTTTCTTGGTGTAGGGTCGAACAACATTTACTTACTAGTCTTGTGGTGCTTATTTGCCTTGCAGATCTTACTTCCACCATCCATCCTGATTGTAGTGGTTCTAGAAATGTTTTCATCTCCTTCATGGGTCATTCCATTATTGCAAACCTTTGTATGATACCACATTGTAGGAGAATTAGAGTCTAACTAATGTTTCATGCAACACTTGAAAACTTACTCACAATATTTCACGGTCTTGTAAGCTCAGGTAGGACTTTTGAATCTAAGACCACTAAGAGAATGGAAGAAAGACTGAGAGAAACTTCAAAAGCTTTCAAAAAAGGCTTTATATTACTTTGTCGAACGTGTTACACTTGGTTGGAACATTTTTTCAATGAAAGGACTTTTATTTATATTACCTCCTAAAGGCCTAAGTGTAAATATTATGTTCAAACATAATTGGCTTTACTTGAAAAACGTGAAGTTTTTAGACAATAGTCCGAACACCCGAAGGTGTCAAGCTAGGGGGCATAAATGGGTTTTTGTGTGAAAATGCAATGAAAGTGGTAAAGTCGTAACCTATACAACATGACTTGTGCCACAAAGATTTTCACAAAGATCTGGCATTGAATATAAGGAGAAGTATTCTCTTGTGGTAGATGAAATTACCTTTAGGACCATCATTTTGTTCATACCCTCTTGGATTAGGCTTCCAATTGAAAAACATGGACTTGCCGTATTTGATAAATATGTCAGTTCATGAAGAGCTTGCAATGCATCTAATAGACGTTGTCACATCTTATTTATATGTCTCACTAGACGACAATATTTTTATGAAAACTCCAAAATCACTCAAAGTGTCTAAAGCATATAAAAAATCAAAAGAATGTTGTTTAATAAAGCTTCAGAAATTCTTATATGGATTAAAACAGTCAGGACGAATATCGTATAATCGTCTTAGCAAATATTTGCTAAAAGAAGGGTAAAATAATGACCCTATTTGTCCTTATATTTTTACACAAAGGTCTAATCTATATTTGTAATATTATATGTTTATGTTGATGAATTGAACATTATTGGAACTCCTAAAGAGATTTCAAAAGTCGTTGAGTGTTTGAAGAAAGAATTTTAAATGAAAGATCATGGTAAGACAAAATTTTGTCTTGGCCTTCACATTGAACGTTTGACAAATGGAATATTCATCCATCAATCTACATGTATTGAAAAGATTTTACATGGATTAATCACACACATTTAGTACTCCGATAGTTATGATCTCTTTTTTTTTATAAATATAGATCCATTCCAACCTCAAGAAACTGATGAAGAGGTTCTTGGTGATGAAATACAATATCTTAGTATTATTGGGGCACTAATGTATCTTATCAACTAGCCCGACCAGATATTTTTTTCGCAGTAAGTTTATTAGAAAGATTTAGCTCATGTCCAAGAAGAAGACATTGGAAAACTGTTAAGCATATATTCAAATATCTTCAAGGAACAATTGATATGGGATTGTTGTATTCTAATGCATCCAAGTCAGAATTGATCAATTATGCATATGAGGGTATTTGTCTGATCCGCATAAATCCTGATCTCCGACAGGCTATTTATTAACCTATGGAGGCACAACTGTATCGTTGCGTTCGATGAAAAAAACAATAGTTTCTCCCCTTAAAATCACGCTGAGAAAATAGTCATTCATGAAGCCAGTCGAGAGTGTATATGGTTGAGATCAATGACTTAACAGATTTTGAAGTTATGCAGTCTTCTTGTGCAAACAAAGTCTCCAATTATATTGTATGAAGATAATGATGCTTGCATAGCAAAATTAAAGGGAGGATATATCAAATGAGATCGAACAAAACATATTTCACCCAAGTTCTTTTTCACACATGATCTTCAACAAAATGGTGAGATAAATGTTCAACAGATTCGTTCGAGTGATACTCTTGAAGATTTATTCACTAACTTATTGCCAACGTCAACATTTGAGAATCTAAGATATAAGATTGGGATGTGTCATCTCCAAGATATCAAATAAGTTTTTCATCAAGGGAGCAAATACACGTTGTATTCTTGTTCCCTTAGCCATGATTTTTTCACATTAGGTTTCCTAGGTAAGATTTTTAATGAGGCAGCACTCAAAGCGTATTACAAGATGTGTGTACTCTTTTTCCTTGTCTAGTGTTTTTTCGAAAAAGGTTTTAACGAGACCCATTTTCTATAAAAATCCAAGGGGGAGTGTTAGAAATTCACTTAATTGTGTGAATGTTTCTTTAACCTATCCTAACATAATGTGTAAATTTCATTATATTAGTTAAATATTATAGTAACGTATTATCAAATATTGTAAAAGGATGATTTAAATATCCTATAAAAGGATGATATTTACCCTTAGAAACTACACAACAAAATAGATAAAAGAATATTGTCTTCTCTATATTTCTCATTAGTATTTGACTTGCATTTCTTGTTTAGTATTACTATATTTTGCTCTCATTTTATAACAGTTTTAAATTGTATTATAGCAACAAGAATTAGTTTTATTTTTATTCTTTACGCTAAGGAATGAAAGAAAAAATTAAATAAGAATAAGAAATTCAAATAATGATAATCAAAGACGTCAAAAAACAATATATGTATGTAAAAGATTAAAATATACCTTGAACTTTGCTACCAGGATCATATATACCCCTACATGAACTTTTTTAAAAAGGCACAATACATAAACATGGCCCTTAATTTGATGTCAGTTGGAAACTATGACCTTTAACTTTGGGTGTGCACAATTAGACACTTAAACTTATATAAAATTCAATAAATAGACACATTCATCCTACATTGCACCCGACATTGCAATTCTGTGTCCTATGTGGTATCCTATGTGTATTATATCATGTAGGACACATGTGTTTACTTGTTTAATTTCATACATGTTTTAGTGTATACCTTGCAGTTGGAGGGCATAGTTGTCTGCTAAACAAGTTAAGTGTCATATTTATGTATTATGTCTTTTAAAAAATAAAAGTCAAAAATATAATCAAGGCATAATACATAAATATGCCCATTAAATTGGCTTCAAATCACATTTATACCCTTCAACTTTAGGTGTGCACAAGTAAACACATAAACTTGTATAAAGTTGAACTAATAGACACACATGTCCTACATGTCATATTTTGTCTTACGTGTGTTGTGCCACAAAGGACTTATGTGTCTACTTCTTCAAGTTTATGTGTCGACTTGTGCATAGATAGAATTTCGATAGTAAAATTAAATTGACTTTAAATATTTTAAGTTTTTAATTTTTTTAATTTATTGTATTTGTAAGTATTTCTTAAATAATCTATATTGCTTCTATTGTCTCACAAATAGAATTAAGGAGTCAATTAAATGTTATTAATTATTGAGATTTACAATATTTTCTACGTAGTTTTCAAATTAAATATTAGGAGTACATATTACTTGTTTGATTATTATAATTTATAGTACTTTTTATGTAAAACTTTTATAATGTATGTTACTTCACTTATCTCAATGTATGTAGCACGAATAAAATTCAAGAGTCATTCAAATGTTTTTAATTATTGATAATTTCAATATTTTCTACGTAGTTTTAAAATTATATAATACGATGTTACTTCTTTTATCACATTTTATTTTACATAGATATATTAATTGTATAAATTACTCAAATTTTTAAATGTTTTTTTACAAGTACTTTAAGTTAGTGATTTTCATGATTTATAGTATAGATTTTAAATATTTAAGAAATTTAAAAACAAGACAAACAAATTAAAATGAAATAATCATCAAAAAAGGAAAAATAGTGCAGCTGACAGCCTGGTTATTTTCACTTATTTATATACTAGATTTATGCCGCCCGTGCATACAAATTGCTTACTGAAAATTTTGATAAATTTCAATTATTATTAGGTATTTGAGGTCAATTATTTTTGTATGACAAAGTAGTGATAAATGCAAATTTATAATTACAAAAAAACATTAAAGGTGCCTCACATATAGAAGAACGTCAATAGACCTTTCATGTTTCTCAAAAGTTTAACTAAAATAAAAAACTTACGCTTTTTGATCGATAAGAAAAAATCAAACAATCAATATAGATTGCTGTCAAAATACAACTCCAACTTTATTTTAACTGTTGCGTCTCATTCAAACTGCACAATAGAAATAAGCATTAATGTGACCTAGTTAAGCTACCATTGAAACTTTGTTTCGAATCGTCAATAAATAATAGCATAAAAAATATTTATTATTCAAATTTATGGGTTTGAAACATATAGTATCTTTTAAGAAACTATCATATATGCCTATTCAAAAAATTACAATTCATAATAATTTGCAACATTTCAACTTAATTGATGTCCTGTAGATGATCTCCGAAACAACCATCATAATTTATCGCAACATGTAGTAGTATAACATAAAGCAAGACTGGTGGATCAATTGAATTAGAACTCTAGATCAACCAAGTTCCTTTCCTAGTTTTGAAATATCAAAATGCAAGATATGCATTTCAGTAAGTTTAGCTACAATATCAGAAATGAAGATAATAAAAATCATAAAATTCATTCGATAGAGATAAACTTGCTTCAGAATGCCATTGGTCTCTATTGTGCAACCTTTTATTGCTAGAAAATTTTCTTTAAAAAACAAACAAATATAAAATCTAAGTAAAATAGCAAAATATCAAAATTAAAAAAAAAGACGATATATGTTTAAATGTTAACCCTTTTCTTTGTTGGGTTCAACATTGTTCAGTCGATTCTTAGAACCATCAGAAATGGTTTTTTTCATTAACTTATACAAATTATCATTTGACATACAAAAAGTGCAAAGCGAAATTTGTGACACGAGAGTCAAGAGAAAATGCATAATAGTATTATTGATGACTCGTACATGAGAGAACCTCCTTAATGTTTGTGCTTTAAGTTCGAAGTGTATCAGCATACTCTAATGGTCCAATGTTTTATACTTCTAGGAGCTCACTTATAGATGCTCCGACTGTATAGTTTCCAAAAATTTAAAGAAGTCTAATAAGTAGGGAATGAAATAATTGAACATTTCATTTAATTGTGATGCAGAGGAGAAACATGTTCTAAGCACAGACCCGGGCATATTAAATGCGACATCACAAGGAGTAGTAAGACATTCCAACTCTAATCTTAAAATAAAAATGTAAGTTCTATATATAAAGCTTATCCATTGACCAACAATATATGTTAACTATCTTATCCATCCAAAAATACATTTGTTGACATCTAGCATGTCATCTTATTAATAGTTACTTTCGAATAAGTCTCTTTTTCCTTCTTCTCCCTCCTCCTTCTATTCTTTATTCTCTTTCATGGTCTTTCGCTCGAAATAGAAACACTTCATTTTTCAGCTCTCTTTTTTTTAACGCTGAAAGTTGCAGCATGTCTGCCTAAGGGTTTTAGACCAATCCTTTTTTTTGTGGTGTAAAGCAAATAGCTTATGTAATTCATTTTTTCATAAACTAATGACATATATAACCTTATTTAATTATACGATATTAAGATTTGGAGAATCTAATACACATCCAATGATATTTTCTTTGAAGAATTCGAGCAACATAGATAAGTAACGTAAACTTTCGCCATGTTTGTGGAATTTAAAGTTCAAACATTTTACAACTACAAAGTGATTAAGTGACATAGACGTAGCAAAAATACTTTATTATAGGAAAAATATTATTAACAAACAATAAGTTTTCTTTTATGTGTTGTATTTTACATAAGCTTTGGATCCATGCGGTCCAAGCCAAGTTGCTTTGTACATGAAGGATCTTGGACTATAATAGTGCCTCCACACCCCGAACGGCGATGCTAGTCATGCAATACTAAGTAATCCAATATAAAGTTAAGGAAAATTTCAATTGATATTGAAGACGTCATAATGTTGATCATACTGAGGTTTACACAATTGAGAAGAATGTGTAAGTTCTGATAAAGGTATATGTGTGATAAAATGTGAATATAA
This sequence comes from Solanum lycopersicum, assembly GCF_036512215.1. Classification (NCBI taxonomy): domain Eukaryota; kingdom Viridiplantae; phylum Streptophyta; class Magnoliopsida; order Solanales; family Solanaceae; genus Solanum; species Solanum lycopersicum. The sequence continues at coordinate 16,619,920 of NC_090800.1, forward strand.
ACAACACTTATGCGTCAATTCCAAGAAAATTGGTCAATTTTTGTTAGAAACAATGCATTAATGTTTAGTCTTTCGAAATTGTCTCTTAGTTTTTCAAGAAGTCTCTTTATAATTTCGTAGTATATGTATCTAGTAAATTTTAATACATGTATTTAGTTATTTGTGCAAGACGTTTTGCTTTCTATTTTGAGTAGTATAAATAGTGATGTAATTAATGATTGTAATCATCTCAAGTGGTCTTAAGTAGCCTATAACAAACTTGATCATTCTCTAGAGATATATTATTTTTCCATTCATATTTCCTACAAATTGGTATCAAAGAAGATTTTTGTTCTTAATCTGGAGTTAGATGAAGAAAAAAATATGGCATGTAGAATAAATAAAGGGGTTGATTCTTCAATTGTTCTAACTCCATTTTTTGATGGAATTGATTTTGAATATTGGAAGATAAGAATGAAAACACATTTGAAAGCTGATGGTTTGTGGACTATTGTTGTAAATGGCTTTGAAGAGCCAGGCAATGATGGTGATCTTACAGAATCTGAGATGAAAAATATTGAGGCTAAGTATTTCAAGATTTAGAAGCCTTAAGAAAAATCCAAATGGGAGTCTCAAGAGCATATTTTGCAAAAATTTCTACTTGTGAGAATGCAAAAGGAGCTTGGGATTTTCAGGAAACTGAGGTGTATAGTGACAATAAGGCACACAGTATAAATCTTCAAACTCTTAGAAGAGAGTTTAAAATTTCAAGATGATAGAATCTGAAAAAATTTATGAATATTGCACAAAAGTCATGAATATTGTTAATGAAATGAGATAATATAGTGATACAATTTCTGACCAACAAGTTGTGGAAAATATTCTAATTTGTGTCAGAGAAAAGTATGATTACATCTTTGCTATCAATAAGGAGAAGAAAGATCTTTCTATGCTTTCCATCAAAGAGCTAGTTGGATCATTTCATGCACACGAAAGCGATGATTTTTTTCGTGAAGATGAACCCAAAGAGATGACTTTCAATTCTAAAACAAATGAGATTCTCAAAATATCTTCAGAAGAACAATCACAAGCCAAAAAATAAGCAGGATCATGATGGTTCTTCAAAAAAGGTTGAAGAAAAGTTGAGAAAAACTCTATTCTTTTTTGTTAAGTTCACAAAAAGACTAATCACAATGCAGAATAATATTGGCACAAAGGCAACCCCCAATGTAAATTTTGTAAAAAGTTTGGCCACGTTGAATGGGATTGCACAAGAAATGGTAGCAAGAAAATTTCAGTGAAAAATAGGAGAAAGAAAGGGAAGAAAACTTTTTCTTTTCTTCTAAATTTGATTCTTCAACAAAAAACAATGATTGGTATGTCGATAGTGGTCGTAGTAATCACATGACCGGAGATGAAAATACACTACTAAAGTGATGATGTGGAATGAAGTCTATTTGATGCGAAAGGTAAAGGTACTATTTCGATCAACATGAAAGGAAGCGGTAAGCAAATTCATCATGTTCTTGACTTGGAAGAAAATTTTCTTAATGTTGGTAAACTCATGGAAAATGGTTATTCTCTTTTCTTCAGAGATAATTTTTAAAGGATTTATCATAAAATTGAGACAAATGAAGTCATTGTTGAAGTGAAGATGATAAAAAGAAACTTCCCTTTGCAATCTCATTACAATGCATTAAAAATGAAATTGTAGATGATTCATGGCTTTTACAATAAATATTTTATCACTTGAATTTTCATGGTTTAAAGCTTCTCAAGCAAAAGTACATTGTGCAAGGCCTTCTTGAGATGCATACTGAGGTGGATACATGTGAAAGTTGTATTATGGGGAAGCAACACAAGAAGTATTTTCCAAAAGAGGTGTCTTAGAGAGGAGGTGTACTTATGGAACTAATTCATACCGACATTTGTGGACCAATAAAAACTTCATCTCTTGGAAGTCAAAGGTATTTTATAATCTTTATTGATGATTTCTAATGAATGACATGGGTTTATTTCTTGAAAGAGAAGTCTTGTTGAAAGAAATTTAAAGCCCTTGCTGAGGAGCAAAAATGTTGCAGCATCAAAATCATTTGCAGTGATCAATGACGTGAGTACACATGTCGAGAATTAGAAGAATATTGCTAAAATGAATGCACTCAAAAACAACATACAAAAGGGTATACTCCTCAACAAAACAATGTATCTGAAAGAATAAATAGGACATTTGTTGAAATGTCCAGAACTATGATGAATGAGAAAGGGCTGGTATAATATTTTTGGGCAGAAGCAGTGCATATAGTTGTTAACATCCTTATCAGGTGTCCATCAAACGCAGTAAAGGACAAGACACCAGTTGAAGGAAAAACGATTCTAGCATGTAAATGACTAGACACATATAAGAATAAGCTAACAATGAGTATACAGGTCGAGCCAAAATTAGTTTATGACGAGTTATGAACATGATAATAGCAACTGAAAAATAAGAGAAACATGACCAACATTTAGGTTGGCTATAAAATGATTGAATACTACGAGATTTGGCTGACAGATGGGCATTTAAAAACTAGGGAGAGGAAGACTCAGAACACAAGAAGGCAAAGAGGAAACTGAACTACATAGTTAATAATCTTTGAATGGAAACTAAATAAACTTCAAATCAATTTTTAGACACAACAAATCATAGATTTAACTAAATTATAAATACAAATTTAATTAATGAATATAGAGACAAGATATAATCAATGTCAAACTCATTGATATAGGATTCAAACTCTCTGCCCAAAACTCACAAGAAAACAAGATTATGGACAAGCTAACCACATAATCAACATACTCTCGTAGACAATCCTTGTATAGAGTATCGAATACAAAAAATAAGTTACATTGAAATGAAGTATAAAAGGAAGCGAGGATACCTTTCTTGGAACAACGTTCCGGAATGATGAGCTCAAACTTGAAGAACTTCCACCACCTGAATCGATTCCAATGAGCTCCGGTAAGCAAAATAGCTCTGAGTTAGGGGAGAAAAAATAGAAAATTCTTCTCTGTTTTGGAAAGAATAGTCCACCTAAAGTGCTCTTGTTTTTTAGTAACAATGATCAATACTTCAAAATCCCCCTGTTTTCTGTCTCTACCTTTTCCCACAACGAATTTGTTTTTGCTCCCGATTTTCTCCCCTCAACACTAAAGAAGATGGATGTTTATATGGAAGAATTTCAGGTTGGTTTAGAGGGAAAACTCGTTTGATTTGTGAATTTATTCGTTCTTATTCTAGGCAACAATAAAGAGGGATGGAGAGTTGTATTTTTCCTTGTAACTCAGCGAAAAAGGGAATGGGATGATTATGGGGCGTTGCAGCAAGAGGAGGCGTGGCTTTTTTCCATGTTTTCCGAACTGATGCAGCGTTTCTGAATGATTGACGATGGAGATTAAGAACAGGGTCGGTCGGGTCAGGTCGACTACTGGGATCTTTTGGTATTGTTAATGGACTGATAGGAATAATTAGATTGTAGAGAAAATGAATTGGGTTCGACTGGGTAAAGGTATAACTTACATAAATTTTATAGTGTAAATTTAAATTATTTTTTATTTCTAATTTTTTTCTAAGTACGCAAATTTCATATTTTTTTAGGTATTTCAGATACATAATTAAAGATCTAGATACATTATTATTGATAAATTACGTATCAATTTGTTGCACTTATTAGGACACAAATTGAAAAGTTTAAGGTCTCTAGTATTTGCACTAATTAAGGAGAAAAAACTGTAAAATAAATTAAAATCCCATAAATTACTCTATTTCATTCCAAATTATTGTCTAGAATTTCATATTGTAACAAATCAAAACAATCCCAAATTAAATTCTTATTCTTATTCATTGTTCTCTCCATTCCATTCATTAGCTAAAAAAATCATATGATATGTAATGAATATATTCATTTCCTTACTTATATTCTTACTATCAATCATACACAGATAAATATATGAGAATGCACACATGATATTGTTTGTAACAGATTGTATTGCTTGATAAAATCTTTCTTGTTTAATGCAGGAAACAATCTCAAGTTTCATGCTCCTAACCAGTTATTGAAAAACAATTTTTCTTCATTTTCAATTCTGGTGGCAGAATTCTTCATCCATGGGATTAACCTAAAGCATGCACATGAGATAGTGCGCTTAGTTTAGATCCTCAGAAAGTACATTTCTTATATTTGCCAACGAAAAGTTACATGAAACCTGCTTAATATGTACAATATCAATTCGTAATCCCTAATTATCCAGCCAAAAAACCTTTCAGATTTGATTTAAAAAAAAATTGTTGTAATTTTTGATAAACAAGGTAAGTTGTGAAGGATAAAAAAAGTGATGAAATTGTTGGTTGCCAAATGATTTCTTCTGTGGATCTTCAAGTTTATTAAACATCCTTTCAATTTTTATTCAAGATTGTTCAAAATTTTGAGATTTCTCCCAGTTTATTGAAGATCCTTTTAATTTGATTCAAATAATTTGAAATATTTTGAGCTTCAAAATTATTTCTCCTAATTCATCGAAGATCCTTTTATTTTGATTCAAAATTATAAAAATTTAGATAAGATACATCGTGATGATTCTTTTAATTTAAATTGATAAGTGTTGTATATCGAGTTATACATTAAATAAGAAATTGTTGTCCATAAGATTTTAGGTTCAAAATTGATACGTTATTGTTTGATAATAGTAATATGTATGTATCAGATAAATTTAGTATGTATTTAAATTTACATATCATGCCTAAGAGATTAGTGCATGATACATTATTATTTATGTACAGTATTTTGTATGAAAAATACTATATCTCTTATTAGAAAGACATTATATCTGTAATTGCTCAAAGTAGTATGTTTTTTTGTGTGTGATACATAATACAAAGTCTATGTATCAAGTACAATTTATATAAAACATGATAAACACTAATTAAAGATTCAACAACATTATAGTTATGTATTAATACCTTTAAAATCAACATGGCACACAAAATAAAATAAAGTTTATTGTCGCAGTGATGTACTTAATAAGTGATAAAGACTAATTTAATAATCAAAAGAGGCGAGATACATTGAAAGTCAGTCCAAAAAATTGAAAGATCGAACCAGCAGAATAAAGTGTATCAAAACCGCCATTAGAAATTCCTGAAACCATTCCAAATACACTCCAAGATGAACTCTATGTATTAGCAATCTTTTTTCACCTCTATTCCATAAAGACGCCGGGAGTAAAAGATTCAGTAATTTTTTAAATGATTTTTTTTAAAAAAAAATTAATTGAAAACTGAAGGATTGAAGTAAAAACAACTTCTTGTATAACTTGAAATCATTAATTGGAAAGAGAAACATTTTAAAATTAAAAAATTTATTAATGAAAGTAACTATGAAGAGATTTGTTTAGTGAAAAAAGGAAGCGAAATCATGAGTAGGAGATTTTAAATTAATGTGTTTAGAAAGTATCTTAATATTTAGTTGATACATAATGATAAAAAAAAAGAGTAGCCATGCTCAATATAAATTGATCATCTATAAAATCATACATATATTTATATTTTATATTAAATGCCCACTAGTTGAATATAATATAAAAATTGTCCAATACTTAAACATCATATAAAAGTTTTCCAACACTTAAACATAATTCAAATAATGGATTACAGTTAAATTAGTAACTTCCAATGTATAATTTGTGTGTATTTGATATATTTTAGTAAATTTTGTATATCTGATACACACTCTAATAGTGTAAATAAGTACAACAATAAATATTATTTTTGTATCAATAACTTCACATATAATTACAAAAACTCCACAGATGATACAAAATGCTCGCTACTATTGAACATTTTTTTATAATTTATCATAATGTTGAAATGTAACATTACATATTAATTTAATAAAAACAAAAATAACTAGATACATTAAAAATTCGAATCCATATATATATAAAGAGATGAATAAAAAAAATAAAAAAGGAAACAATATTATCTGCTTCTCTTTAACCTTCTCAACATATCGATAATGTATCAAATTGTTGTTGCATTTGTGGTTGTCCATCGGTTTCAATAAAAAGTTTATCAATACATTGTCATAGTAAGTCTATCATCACCGACATTTCGGAGGAGGACCGATGGACCGCAAGATCTCATATAAATATTCAAAGAATTTAGTAGATTAACCCCAACACTAAATGAAGGGGACTGTCCCATTTGTATTAGGAAAAAAATCTTTAAAAAAATGGATCAACGCATTAAAATGTTCTAATTGATTGACTTGAGAGAGAGAATTATTTTGAAAATCAAATCAATTTGAAAATTGTAACGGCTATGAATGTGGAGTGAATTTAGGGTGACAAAAGACGAGTGAAAAGGGGATAACAAACGTGGGTTTTGGCTTGTGAATCTTATGTATTTGAAAGTTTAATGAATTATAAGAAATAAGGGATTTATGAAATATTTTAAAATGGTAGAGAAAAATGGAGAATAACATAAGTAAAATTGTGTATATAAATAATTTATCTATTAAAAAGTGGTAACTCGGCAGAGAATAATAAATTGGGCTGGAACTTGGCCCAACTTTGGTCAAGTAGAGCAAAATATTGGTTAAAATTATTTCAAAAAATAACCAAATAAATTTTAAATCAGTCAAGTTGGATAAGACGAATTAATATCAATTACTTAACGATCTTCTTAATCATAACAGAATAAAATAATTAACTTAATTATACAGGAATAACTAAAAAATATATGTCAACATAAAATAAACTGATTTAATAAAATATTCAACTCAAAAGTAATATCTTTTGAGATGGATTACAGATGTTCATAAAATAAATAAATAATAAATAATTATATAGAACATATAAATTATTTAAAATTATGAAAAAGTGACGAAACTATTTAATATAACTTGCAAACTATATTTATTATATTATTTTTATTTTAAAATTCTAATAATATTATTATTTTAAATCGTTTAAAATTTAAGAAGCTCTACGATAAATTTATATATTTGAGGTCCAAAATTGGGTGTCAACAATTAGGAATTTTTCTTCAATCGCTACTCCCTTTGCAAATCTGACAAAAAAGCTGGTACCGTTTAAATGGACTGAAAAATATGAATGGAGCTTCCAAAATCATAAGACTTTTTTTACCACCGCGACCATTCTAGCATTACCGATTGAGGGTAAGGACTTCATTGTTTATTGTTATGCTTGACATTCTGGATTGGGTTCTATGTTGATGCAGGATAAGAATGTCATATCTTATGTCTCGCGTCATTGAAGGTGCACGAGAGGAATTATCCCACTCATGATTTGGAGTTAAGTGTGACGTATTTACTAATGATCGTAGTTTACAACATGTATTCATCCAAAGGGATCTAAATTTGAGGCAGCGAAGATGGATGGAATTACTCAAGGATTAGATGTGACTATCAAATACTATCCGCGTAAGGCAAATGTTGTGGTAGACGCTTTGATTCAAAAAAATAATAAGTATGGGTAGTTTAGCTCACTTGAATGGAACAAAGAGATTGTTGTCCAAGGGTATTAGAGTGTATGTTCATGCAGTTTGGCATTTCTGAAAGTGGTGGGTTGTTAGCTAACGTTGAAGCTAAGTCCATGTTCATAGAGGAAATCAAGGCCAAACAATTTGAAGACGGAGATTTAGATGAGATTAGAACAAAGATTGCAATAGTTAAGTCTCAATGAACAACTCTAGATGATAATGGTGTGCTAAACTATAAGGGTAGAATGTGTGTTCCAAGAGTTGAGAATTCTATTCTCTGGTTATTGGCGGAGGCTTATGGCTCGCACTATTCTATTCATTCGCGCATGACGAAGATGTATAGAGATCTGAAACGAGTGTGTTAGTTGTTGGGTAAGATATAAAACATTGAGAATTGATGGAGAAGGGTAAGAATTTTCAACAAATGAAATATGAACATCAAAGACCGGCATGACTACTTCAAATGATGCAAATCCCCGGAATGGAAGTGAGAAATTATATCAGTGGATTTTGTGGTTGGTCTTCCCAAGGCTTAATGGAAATTTGATATTATTTGGATTGTAGTTGATAGGTTTACCATGTCGGCCCATTTCGCTACAGTAAGGGTTGATTATAATGTTGAACATTTAGCTAGGATTTATGTAAAGGAAATAGTGAGGCTTCATAGTGTGCCCCTTTGTATCCGCTCATATAGTGGAACGGTTTTAACTTCCAAGTTTTAGCGGAAGTTGAATGATGAATTGGGAACACAACTCAGTTTTAGTACAAGTTTCCTTCCCTAGACGGATGGATAATCAGATATGAGTATACAAGTGTTGGAGAACATAATGAGAGCTTGTGTAATTCCCTTTTAGGGGCATTGGGATAAGTTCCTAACCGTCTGTGAGTTCTCATATAATAATAGTTATAACTCGAGCATTGATATGACACCATTTAAGGCGTTATATGGAGGGGATATACGTCAGCCATAGGTGTTTGAATCCGGAAATGTAAAACCTTTGGGGGTTGACTTAATGAAGGACGTTCAAGATTTGTTGAGGATTATTCAAGCAAAATGTTACTACCGGAATCTAGACCCCAGGTGAGACCGGCGTCGTTGACCTCTCAAAGGTCGCAGACAAGCCTACTTACGTCATTCTTACTTTACATAGGTTAATTTTTGCGGAAAAATTTGAAACATTTCTTTCTTATCGTACTTATAAAAAATTCTCATTAATACGTAATTGTTCAGCATCAACCATCTAACATTATGAGCTAAGCAACTGAAAGAAACAGTCCAATTCTTATTAAGTGTATAATTGCCAAAATGGCACCAATACATAGTCTGAATAAAAATAGGAAAGAAACGCTAGTGGAACATTGTCCACTAGCTAAACTCTAAAAATAATTTAGAATATAAAACACCAGCTCCCTCGAAAACATGAGGACAAACCAAAGCCGGATGAATGATGAATGTCCGGATAACTGCAGCGATGATCATGTAGTTCTATCGTCCACCTGTGCATGCACCTAAAATAGTAAAGTTTGTATAGGGTTAGTACACACTTATACTAAGTATGGGTATATTCAAGCACACACCGCGGACATGCATGAGAAAAAACATAGCTTTCCTAACAACATTATTTTTGGAAGTCATGTTAGTAGACTTGAAAAATCGAGATTAGGGAAGTTAGTGAATTTTCCAAATTCGGTTAGGAAGGTCATGCCATGAGAGTAACATGCATCATCATAAGTATCATATTGCACACAACACGTAACATCTTCATATAGTACATACCATTGCACATAACATATAACACATAGTTTCGTTCATATCATTAATTCATATGCCATGATACCTTGGAAGTAATGGACTTGATATTAAGACTTTTCAAAATGAAGGCTCAACATATGGGACCTCAACTAGGGAGTCTTCATTAGCAAACACAAAGTCTGTTTCATCCATGCATACGTACTTCATTTCATTTGATTCATAGGCCAGTGTGAACACCATCTATACCTAGGATCTAGTTTAAGACGTTCATCGCGTTTGCTGTGTAATGATCAGGAACAACCTAATGTCATTACCTGAGTGTAGATCACCTCTTGATTATCCTATCCTAACACATTCGGTATCATTCATTTCTTTAAATGCTTCATTTGAGTCTGACTTCATTCATTCATTGGGAACTTTAACTTTAACCAACATAGATCAGGTGAGCATCATGAAAACCATTGTCTCCCTTACACTGAAAAGAGGTGGAATCACTGGCCAAAGTGACTCAATAACATGCTAGTGTATATGGGAATTTAACCACACCAGATCCCTATATTGGAAGTATATGTTCAAAGTCTACGAGATGTATGGATACCCATACCTAGCAAGCCGGACAGTCTCATCTCATGAGAGTTATGTGAACCTTCCCTTATCCTGAAAGAAGGCATTACCGCTCATAGCTAGCCTATCCGTGGTCATTGTAAAGTTCAATTACATTAAACTCATACTTAATGGAAGTTGGCTTCTAGTATGAGGACAACATAGCTCATTCGATTATTCTCATATCATCATTACTATTAAGTGTGTTAAACTCAACACTTTCATTAGAGTGTTCGTAGATATTGGTCTCTTCATTATCTTACACTCCCCAACAACCCCTTTGATTTTTAGAGTTAAATTCGCTACAATATGGAGGTTGTGGGCTCAAACCCCCACAACCCCCCTTATATTTTTTTTTAAATTTCGCTTAGGAGGCTATAAGATGGTGGGTTCAAACCCCACAACCCCTCTATCATTATTTTATTTTAATGGGTGAGTGACAATGAGGTTTGTGGTATCGAATCCCCACAGCCTCACTTTATTTCCTTGTTATTTTGCCTTTTCCTTCAGCGCTGAGGTCGTGGGTTCTATCCTCACGCCTCATATTTTCTTTTTTCATTATTTCCTCTCTCTTTGCGCGTACTAGGAGGTCGTGGGTTTGAATCCTACGCCTCCCATTTACTTGTTTACTTATATTTTTTCTCCTTCTCCTCCTGATAGGTCGCGATTTTGATTCCCCACCAGCCCCATTTCATTTTTACCGCAAAACAGGAGCTAGGATAAAAACCCGCAGCCCCCATTTTCTTTTTTCTTTGCCTATGCAAACCACTAACTAAGGGGTTTGATTCCCCTTAGCTCCTTCACATTTTCTCTTATTTTTTAAGCCTGCTCAACATATGAGGTCCTTGTTTCAATTCCCATCGAACTCACTTATTTATTTCTCTTTTTAAAAAGCCCAAAATTTAACCTTATGGGAGAGTATGCAATCTAGACTTTTTTTCTTATCATTCTTCACTCATTTTTAGTCACCTCTTTCATGAGTTTGCATAGCTAAAAGAGTTTTATTCAACCCAAAATTTTTCATTATAATGAACACTACATTTCACACACATTACACACATAAAATACACCAAAAAAATGAATATTCAACCCCAAAAGTGTGGCTAAAGCCAGTGCCCACAATGCACACACAACACCAATTTTTGGTTACACTTCGAATATCGTTTTCATAATTTCCCTCACATTAAATGTGTTCACACATAATATAAATACATCAATCAAGCCTAAGTCTAGCAACACAACATACCTATCCTATGAATTCGTTTGGATCTAGGACAAGGACATACAAAGGGGGACAACCTTATTTCTCAAGAGCATGAGAAACCTTCGAAAGAAAGTACTCTTGGAGAAAGAATTCCAGCAGAGAAAACCCATACCTTTTGTTGTTGTTCAACTGTGAAGCTGCTCCCGGAAACTCCTCCAAACCATGCCCAATTCACTTCAACGTACACCCCACTCGACGAGCCTCTCTTAGACTTGACGTTTTGATTACATTGTCTTTTACTTAAAAATTCTTGTGAGTTCCTCAAGTGTGAAGAACTCTTGATGTATTTTTTTGTTGTGTTTGGAAGAATAACGTGATAGAGAGAGGTTGAGAACATGAGAGGGAGTTGAGAAACGTGAGGGAGGGAGAGTTATTCGGTTAAGGGGACTAAATTCAAGACTTAGTAAAAATAGGATTTAATTAAATTAATAAAAATCAGAATTATTTTAATTAAAATGTGAAAGGACCATTTTACCCTTAATGAATAGATTTTAATTGATGATTAAATCATCAAATCCTTGCTCCTAGTGGGGCTCGAACCCGAGTGGCTACCCATTTGTGAAATGAGTCACTATGGGTCACCCCAAATTTGAAAAGCTCTTTTAATTTAATTAATTATTTAATTTATTAATTTCTCGGGGTGATTACAATATTATCCTTGTCCTGGAAATGACCATTTTACCAATGGACCCTCAAAACATAACATTTCTTTTTTTATGTTCGGCAAAGACTCCTTCGATTAAATCTTCATTTTTGCGAGCCTTACTTTGTTGGTTCCAACCTTTCAAAGCCCAACTAACACCCCAAGTTAGTTCAGTTGATCGTAGTAAGATTTCTAAGGTCTGGTTCTACGTGTATAAATACTTGTGAACCTAGTTCTAATCGCAAGTATTCGTGACATCCTAAGACTTGATCCTATTCATTTTTAAGGTTGTTACACAAAACTTTAAGCTGCACAGAGTAGAAAAAGAAGTACACGGATCACAAGGTGAGAGACATGGAATTCCAGATGGCCGAGAATGTTCTCCTTAAATTATCACACATGAAGGGGGTGATGAGATTTTGCAGGATGGGTAAGTTGAATCCTCTCTATATTGGTCCCTTTTAAATCCTTGAACGTGCACCATCGGTGGCGTATAGATTTGTGTTACCTACAAATTTATCCGGTGTACATACCGTATTTCATGTGTGTGGGACTCAATAGTGCTAAACAAAGACCTTGAATATGAGGAGGAACTGATTGTTATTCTTGATCATGATGTTCAAAATTTGAGTACCAAGGATATTAAGTCCGTGTAAGATTAATGGAATCATCGCCAATTGAGGAAGCTTCTTAGGAGAGTGAGAAGGATATGCGAGACAAGTATCCGCAAATTGCTTATCGAATCAGGTACTACCTTGTTCCTTTTCTAGCCTACCTTTCCTTAGTTGATCACTTAGGGACGATTGATGGGTAAATTAGTGTCTATTGTAACGACCAGATTTCATTGTTATAGAAATGCTTACAGGGAAAATCGAGGTAGAAATAACTATATCATAGCACTAGGATTTTTATTCACTAATTGAACCTTGCCTTTAGATATTTAACTTGCTTCTATAACTTAAATACCTTAGTAGCTTTAGATTTATTGCTTTAGTTGGTTGTTAGTTGTGGTTTTCCCACAGAGTTGTAGTCTAGGTGCCAGTAACGAAGGTCTGGGTTGTAACATCCAGAATGGTAGGGGAAAAATTGAGATTTGAACCAACTGCTTTGTTATTAATAGAAGATCTGATAAGCAGAGATTACCTAGACATAGACAAATATAACCACAATTTTTGTCAACTACTTAGCATGATTTGTGCAGATCATAGTGAATGAGTGATATTTGTATGAATTTATTGGGTTATTTCCTTTTTAAAATCAAATCATTTTGAGTCTGTAATTTAATAACTAATGTAGCATAAAATTAGTATGTAGAAGGTCCTTCAATTACTTTTCAATTTGATTCTGAATGGCCATTGAAAGACTCATTTCATGGTTACAATGAATGGAGGTATCAACATATAAAATTATAAGAATGAGTTCAAATGATGGAGTCTATCCATCACCTGGTATGGAAAGCAGCTTGTATTTATAGAGCTATCAAGAGTTCTGTTTATAGAGACAAATCGACAATTGATATTTTTTGTTAATAGAAAGATCTGTGCGACTAACATTTTTTTGTTTCCGTGGGCTGAAGCTATTGTTACTCTTTAAGTTATGATTATTTGGGAGGCTTCTCTATTTTGGGTTATCTATTTTGTACCCCTACAATCCCCTTAGTTTGTAGAGATTGACAAAAATCTTTAAAATACGCAAAAGGAACTTATTGGACTGAAGACTAATAATCAAAGTACATTGTTGGTTATCAAGTTTTTTGTTCCAAGAAACATAGGTGCTCATGTTTTCTCAATAGCATTAAGCAAGCTAGAGGGATGCGACTAGCACTAGTCACAGACCTTTTGGCAGAGTAAAAGCTATTTAGAAAACAAAATAATGTATTTCACTTGAAAGCACATATCTTAATAACCAAATAGAAAGAAAAACTTCAAGCTCAAAATTCGAGATACTGTTCAGGAAAAAATTAAACAATTTAGTTTGATTATTGGTCTTCAATCTGATAAACTTGATTTCCTTACTTTCAAGATTTTGTTCAATCTCTGCCAACTCAAGGGATTGTAGAAGGGCACAAAATAGAGCTACTCAAAATAGAGAAGTCTCTAAAAATAAATATCTCTTCAAGAGTAATAGTACGTAGTTCACCCAACGAAAACACAACATTGTTAGTCTAAAAAATTTCACCTTTGTAGCAACCCAAAAATTAAATCTTGATCCTTATAGCGTCTATAAATACAACTCTTTATAGCTCCATAAATACATGTAGCTTTTCATATATTGTGATGGATAGACTCCATCCTTTGAACCTATTCTTTCCATTTTATTTGTTGATCCCTCAATCCATTGCAACCATAAACGGAGAGTTTCAATGGTCACTCAGATTCAAATGAAAAATGAACTGAAGGATTTTTACAAACATCATTCATTTACTATGATATGCACAAATCATGTTTATGATGGGAGAGAATTGCAAGGCCCGATTGATGACACCAACCATTAAATAAGATTATAAAGTGTGTTAGTAAGGAATGAGACTCAATGATGAAATTTGAAGTGTCGTGAGGGTCATGTTGTTAGGTAGGAGATAACTTTAGAATTCGTTACAGAAAAACATAGAAACTGTCTTATGTAGTTTTACCCAACATTTCTATAAGAGTTTGTTTCCACCACTAAAATTTCCAACCTCCTTGTCACGTGGACTAAAATTTACTAATCATTTCAAGTATTCCATAACATTAATGAAGCATGTAACTAGATAATTAACACAATAATTTGTTTTTTATTTATAGTTTTGTAGAGCCTTCCTGGTACACTAGTTATATTTAATAATATCAGTATCTTCTACAAATTCAAAGAATCTATATTTAGAGAGAAAAGAGGCAATTGATATGAAGGTTGGTAAATTTAAAGCATATTAAAGTTCACTAAAGAGTATTTATCATGATAACTACTAATCAACGCAAATGAAACTTTCAAACACTATACACACTAAGATTTCCAATATTATCCTTCATCTTGTGTTGAACATTTCTTTATTATCTTTGTGATTAGCATATTAATATCCTTACGAAATCAAACAGTAGAGAAATACCATAAAGACTGTACAAGCAAAGTAGAAAGAAGAGATTAGATATGGGAGAAGTATGAGACCACCTTCCTTCCTTAAAGCTCGACATCATTTTGTATCTTAAGTTTCATATTTCATAGAGAAGAATGAATTGGACTTTTAATTTACTCAAGGGTTCTACCAGAACATATTTTAAGTACATTTTTTATGCTTGACATCCCAATCACCACTAGGAATTTTCTTAATCAGATCCATACTTGGTTGTATGACACCATATGCTTCTATGTATAACTTACATTACTATGCATTTCCTGTCATGTGTATAATTTATTGTTATTTTCACCAGCCAACCATATGGGGTTTTATTGGGGTATGTTTGTTGTTGTGTACCTTTCGAACTTATGGGGTCTGATTAGGTTATTATTTACTTATATAATTATTTATCAATTGTTGATTAAATATTTAGATATATATAAATGGTTTGGATTCTGTATATTGGTTCGTTTGATAATAGCTAGGTAAGATTAGCCTCTTTTCCTAAGTAAGGAGTTGTCGTGGTTATCAATGTTGTTTCTTCAGATAGTTTGCTTCCATAATGATCCTTTATAGGGGATACATTTATTTGGATAGCACCTTCAATAATGTTCCTAGGTCTATGTCTCTTGCTTATTCTATACTTCTCCTTTATCTATATTTACGTTAATTGTGCAATATCTCTTCTTTTGATTCTTATACTATACTTGCTTTACTTTCTCCTAATGTATGTTTGCTTTAATTTATATTTTGTTCTTTGTCGTCTTGTGCCTACTGAGTATCTCTTATTGATATTTATAGTATACTTCTACACCCTGCATATCATAGTAAAACTTTTATCCACTAAGGTATGCCTTGTGTGAAGCAACTTTTGAATTTTGAGACTACATTGAACCCCAGAAATTTGGATTTGCTAATATCCCTCTATTTTTACTAGTACTAATCTTTATTTTGCTTTCACATTTGGTTTGATATGTATTTTTATTTGTCCTTGTTCTTCTATTTTGATTAGAGGCTCGACTACCGAATGAAACCATAACTTTTATATTATATATATTCTTCATCATTCTTTGTATTCCCTCCATCTATTATATTCTTGTTTTGACCCTTATGGCAAAAATCCATTTTCTTGCAGGTTTTTACTTATTTTTCCCTAGCCATAGATTCTATGAAGCTTTTGTATATTGCTGATTGAGTCGGATGCTTCGTAAGGTGGTCGGGAAATTTTTGAGAAAATTTTTCCTTTTGAATGTCTTTAAAAGTGAAAGAGTTGAATTTAGTCAAAATCCGGTGAAGCTGTTGTCGTATGAGAATTTTGAAAGCACCGTAAGGTCCATATTGGTCTAGCAGAATGGTTTGTTATTGTTGTGAGGCCTTCTGATTGAGTTTGTGTCATTAGAAATTTTATTTTTGACATTTTGGTCATACAATATTGTCTTACTTCGGTCAATATTGTTGGTAAAAGCGCACGGATGAGAAATTCATTAGTGTGATTACCACTGAAAATCCGAGTTTGTTCTCTAGTGGCCATTGGTTTGGATCTCGAGGTGTTTGGGATAAGTTTGTTGTCATACAACATTTTAACTCATTTCAAATAGTGTACAACCAAAGATTCATAAATTATTTAACTTAGAGAGTCACCACCTAATTGTTTTTAGGTAAATTAGAACATTTAATATTTAGTTAAGTAATGCTAAAATTAACATCAATTAATGGTCTACTTAACTTATGTGATTCTAAGTATGGGTTCAAGTAATCCCAAAAGGATGAGATTAAGCATCATATAAGATCTATTAAAAATTCTAACCAACAAAACATAGGTTGACAAAAATATATGAATTGAATAAAAATATGACTTGAGTGAAAATGAAAATATAACTTAAGAAGACATTGCTAGTATGTTATGAGAAGTACCAGATAAAGAAAATTTTTAGGCTTCGAAAATTCACTAAGTAGATAAATAGTATATATATGAATATTTCTAATATAAGTTATTAAAAACTCTCATTTTGACAATTATTGCAGAAATTATTTTTCACCAGTTAAGTTTTTAAAAATTAAAATAATAAGTCAAACCATCCTGTAATTATTACTACCAAAACATTTACTGATACGGTGAATTGCTTACATGCATCGATACACATTTAGCCTTAGAAAGATAAGAAAACAGTAATAGCGTACTCAAGATTTGAAAATGTTGTACACTTGAAGATGGAACCCCAAGCATAATAAATTAATAATCTTTCCAAATTTTAAGAATGGGCCAAATAATTTTTAAAACTTATAGTTTAAAAGAAATATTTAATAAATAGTTGCACCCATTTGTTTTCAATTGAAAGAATATAGAAAACTGTTTAAAAAAATTATTCTAAAGGTTTGAAGGCTTTTTGAAGGTAAGCATGTAAAAGGTTGTTTCTAAAATAGAATGTTTATTCCTTTTATATTAAAAAAATAGTTATTAAAAGCTCTATCTTATGTAAGAGAGATTGTGAATACAAGAACGAGAAGCTTTCAAAACACACAGGCTTCTTTAACATGTAATATAAATACTAAAAAATATAAGTAGCCATGAGGGACTTCAAGTGAGTACCATTTCTTTTGCTTGCTATTTCGGATTGTGTAAAAATGTCGTACTGACACCATGTGCTGGTTTATTTAATTTCGAATCTATGAGACTTGAATTTTTTGAAAGATTCTTGAATCAAGACTCCATCTTGTCCTTAGGTGTACATGTAGAAATATAATAGAGAAAACAATTTAGACAAAATCTGTTTTGTAAAAGTTAATGCCAACCAACGCAAAATATAAAAATATGATATACGCAAATCCAACAATATGAATTAACTTTTAGCTACAACACAAACCATATCAAAATGAAGTAAAGTATATTTTTGATATAAAAAAATAAATAAATGGGCATTAGTTTTGAGCAATAGATAAATGACATCGTACATGACATTATAAATTAAAGGACATTGAACAAGGTGAGTCATGTTTATTTTTTTGATTAAAGGATCATTCATGCTAGTTCAAACATACATCTTGATTATAAAAAAGATTCAAAAAAATCATTTTTTATTATATTTAAAGAAATATATGTTTTTAGTTAGTATAAAAATTCTTATCGAGAGAGTAATCATAAGTTATCCCTAAACTCATTCAAGTTACATACACATATGACATAAAAACAAAGAAATACATGATTCTTATATACAAAAAAGATTAGTTGCAGATCGAATGTAACTTCCTGATAAATAAAAAGACTCATAATATGTTACAACTTTAAATGCTTAATTCATCAACATGCATTACATGAGTATATTTAATAAACCACATAATAACTTAAAAATGACTACATTGAAGAAATATCTGAATATTGACACTGACCTTTTGTATGACACTGAACCATGGCGAGGTTTAAGATCTATTGAAATCTCACTTATCTCACTACCAAAACACCACGATTAATAAAAAGAAAAGCTCTGCGAATGTTTTGATTTGGATAGGAGATGCCAAATTTGTAAGTGTAAAGAGTAGCTCAAAACCCTCTGAAAACGAACTTGATCAAGTAAGCATTTAAAGTTTAAATTAGAGTTCTTGATTTGTTGAGCAAAATTTTAATGTCCTTCATTGAAATCGGTCAAAGATAACCATTAAAGCTCAAACGTTGAGATTTGTTGATGGAATCGATTGTTTTCACATGATTGACATAGACATAGCACAAATAAAGAGTAAAAACCTCAATCTATGGGGGACTTTGGGGGAGGGGGGGGGGGATAAAACCCTAAACAATCAAATTGGACTTTTAGGTGAGGGGATGCATTTGGCAGTAGGGATTGTGAAGAGGGCTGTTAGGTTGATGTATGGGCTGCAGTATTTGGGCCCTTGTTTTTAGGGTTTCATTCTTTATCAGGTTTGGGTTATTATTTTGTAGAGGAATACTTGAAGTATTTATTGGGTCTTTTTGTTTTTTATATTAACTCATTTGAGCTTCTAATTTAATAACTAGTTTATTATGTAATTTGTATGTAGAAGTACGAATATTTAAAATTTTCCTTGATGATTCATATTAATTTAATAATTATGAAATCAGAAATAAAAATAAAGATAATCTATTAAAATGAAACACAGAGTAATAGAAGGGGTTTTTTATAAAAAAAATGTATTTTATTTGTAATTCTATAAATGTTACAACGATAGTATCATATGATATTTATAGTGATGGATAACATAATATTTTATTAATATCTTAGAAGATCAATCAAATGTAATTTAATCAAAGCAAGATCAAAATTGTGAGTCAAGAGTTTTCCCTCTTTGGCCATAGAGTGCTTTTGACAAAAAAATTGACATAGTGGCTAATCTTGTCCCGAACATCTGTCACGACCAGACTATCCAATTCATGGTGGCACCTACTAAAACCCAAAAGTAGGTAAGAAGAACCATTATCCAAAATGAGAAGTAGTGGGTATTAAATTATTTGGTGGTGATACTCAAACATTCTCTTTAAAACATATTTAAAACGACAACTGTCTTGGCCAATAAAACCCCAACGACGAAATAGGATCAAATCCCATAGAAAATGACAGGTCGTATAGAATTCTTATCAGGAAATCTAGATTGTGAAATTGCTCATATGTAATAGTAAGAAAAGTTGGATGGATGATTCAACCAGTCTAATAGAAATATTTGGTCATCAATTGTCACAGTTAATCTAAAACTTTGAATTATTCAAGACAAGAAATTTAGAGGTGCGGAGATGAGAAATAGATTTTACATATGGGTAGTTGTGCTACTCTATAGTGATTAACAATTATGAACAAGCTAGGTCATCTTCATTGACTATAATCATCTTTCCATCTCAAAGCATCTATACGTAGAATTTAATGTTGGTCTTATAAAAATAACAATCTAAACAATCTGATATCTTACTCTATTCTCTCTATTGATCCATAAATAGGAAAAATAGATCTGATCCACAACCTCTATTTTCAAGAAAGTTACAGATATTGAACCAAAATTTCTAGTATTAGACTAATTACTCACTCTAATAAAACTCTTCCAAGTATAGACTAGTTATTGGAAGTAGGAATTATGTTAGATACCTTACCCTAAATATTAACCGATGATAATTAGTTGATATTTTTGTATGAACATCAATAATACAAAGAATAACACAATATGAACCCATAAAATCAACAATCAATCCCCTAAATCGCACCCCTAGATCTTAGAGATGATTAGCCTAAATTTATGTATAAATATCAACAATATGAAGCATGAAACAATACATTTTACATTAAATAAACAGCCAACCCCATAATTCCACCCCTAGATCATGGAGTTTTAGCCACCTATCACAAAAAGCGAAGAAAATATATCTTCCATGAAAGAAGCGACGGGTAAAATAAAATTTAAAAAGTACAAGAAAACCCACTTTGGATTTAACTTCAATTTATAAAATCAAGATCAAAGTTGAAAAAGTGCAAAAGCTAAAAAGTGTTCTTCACAAAGGTCAAGTGTTCTCTCAAAACTAAAAATATATTTCTTGCTTTTTCTTATTTTGAGTATTATATTATTTATCTCTACTTTAGTTTTCCAAACTTTAACTCAAATATCAATGCACATTTCATTTGGTGACATTAGTCGGGCTACTCGAGCTTGCTCGGTGAATCTCCTCTTGTTTTCCACTAACTTTTTCTGTCACGGGCCGAGGCTACCCCTAGAAGTTAACATGGGACTTAAAATCCCGATAGACTTGAGGCAAACCGTCCTAGCATATCATAAGCACACTTAAAGTTTTTTTTTTCAAAAATAGACATACTGTGCGGAAGCTTATAACATAGCATAGAATGAAATGATGGGGAATATCTGTTCAAAGGCTGAATATATAATAATTGAGTTTAGTGAAAACTAAAGGATCAAACTCACTTAAAAACTAATTTGACTATGTCTGAATTAAATGATTAGACATGCTAGGACATTCCTCAACTAAGTCTTAAAAAATTGAAATTGAAAGACTCAAAATATAAAGATTATATGTCAATCTTTTTTGAAGAATGAGGACATACCACTGGTACTGCTGAAATGGAGATCGGGAACCGATCTATGCGTGATCTGGATGTTGAGGGCATGAACCTACAATACAAAAAGATGTAGCACAAAGTATGGGTTCATACTTAAAAGGTACAGAGAAGGCAAGACAGGACAAAGTTTAATAATGTATATATTACTAAACAAAGCAATAAAATCAATTGCATAATATTATCATGATGGAAATAATAAAACATACCGAATATGTAGCTAATTAAATGCAATGACCAAGTTTAAACATGTTCAGAATGAAGAGTGAACTATAATTGATTACATGGTCAATAAATACACTAGAATCTGGCTGTCAAAGCTGCTATTAACTGACATAAAACCGCGAGAGCTATATGTGATGTTCGATGTATCATTCAATTGAGAGGATCCAATAAACCTTGATGGGGTAATAAAGTCTTGACTAATGCGATACAAAATATTTTCATCATAAAGGGGACTATCCTACGGGGGCACGTATGTTTAGGACTATGAGGGTGACTAACCCTTAGTCCACTATGTGGTAAGCCTACTCCCAGTTGTAATACTGAATAGCCTAAAATATAGGCATATTAACCAAAAATGCAACATTAATTTTCTGATAATGAAACATTCTTAACATAAGCATGTTAAACTGAATAAACTAACCTAGCAAGTGTAATTCATAAACTAAATGAATTAACATACCTAGGGTTCTGATTTGCATGCAAAGAATTAAGAAACAATTGTACGAAAAAATGATAATATGATTTGGATTATTCTAACAACTGAATCACAACAATAGTTTGATGTTCTAGAAACCCTAGGTCTAAACATTATATAGAGAATAAAATTTTGACTAATATTCTAGGGACCCAATTGGTGAAAGGAACCCACTAGTGAAATCCCACATACATGGCGAAATTCACGAAAAAATATTTTGATATTGGGGATAATTTAAAGATAACTTGTTGTGTTCTTAGAGAGTTGACTCTTTCTCTTTATTTTTGTTAAACTTGATGAATTTTTTGAGAATAAGTTGACTAGGGTAAGTTCTAATTAAGTTACTAGGCTAAACTGACCAAAATGACATTGTGTAGGAGTTGAGCAAGGTATTTTAGGGTCCAACACATAAGTACTAAAATGATCCTCACTTTGGAGTTTTCGGGGCCAAATGAAGGACTTAGAACGGACCATCGACTCACCTACGGTCCGTCCTATTAACCGCCATTGTCTTTCAGACAATGGGGTTTTATGGTCACAATCTTTGAACCAGAACTACGACCTTTCGTCTGACCTATGGTACATGGTCCTTCCATGGGTCGTTCCTTAGAAATATTTTCTCCTTGTTTCTGGGAGGGACCTGCAGGTGGCCATGCACACAACCCACCTATGGTCCGTGGGTGGTACCCGTCAGTGGCCCTTACAACTAATGAAGTATGTATTTTGCTCTCTCTGGGATACGGGGTGTTACATTATTATAATGTACGTGTTACGTAATTTAGACTTAATCGGCAAACACGTTTGAATCTGCTTTTCACATTTATTGATTTACTCATTGCCGTATTGGTTATCCTCTCAAGCATTAATTTTTTTTCTTGCATTCTCATTTTTGGAGACATTTATCAAGGTCACCTTTCTTCTTTGGCACTTTTTTTCATTATTGGACTTAGACATTATGTTTCGATAGACACAAGTGTTGTGCACTGTCAATTTGAAAGAGGCCATGCTCACTAGTCGTTCTCCTTTCTCGTTGGACGATCAACAATGTATATTTTGAAATTCTTTTTGCATTTTGACCAATCTTTGAAACATTGATACTTGCCTCGTCCATTTTTTTTATAGATGAAAATAATCAATATATCATTAGAATAAGAAAAATTAGAAATTGAGTACACCCATTAGTAAGCTACATAAAACCTTAATAGGGCAAATCTACAACTCGTCAATACCCTCAAAAATTTAAACTTTGTTTGTCCTCGAGTAAATCAAGAATACAGGTATTTCAATAAGGGTGTTTAAAACACTATTCAATGAGAGATATCATGATAGTGTTATAACAACATTACTCTCAACATCATTCTTCACTTAATCATGATAAAAAAGATTCAATGATGCTTAAAACATCTAAAAACAAGCTCAAGCTCACTTTATGTTCTTATCTAATGTATAAACATATTTCGATATATACATTCGAGTTCTCTCAAATTAAGGATAATTTCATGCTCTTACTGAAAAATCAATTAAGATATGATGAATCAATACAACTCTCAAACTCTCTTAAGAGGAAAACATGGAAGAATTATCCTATAGTTGCCCATATTTTAAATAATCATACAACGTAGTTCATGTAAGATATGAGGGATCATTTAGGCTTGTAAAGGGGCTGAGGGTAAAGTTCATGACCTTTTCGAGAAATCACCACTCATTGAAAAAGTCACAACTTATTTAAAAAATCACAGTTCATTGGAAAAGTAATAATTAATCAAAAAATTAAAAACCTTTGAGAAAAGTCAGAACTTGTATGAACAAATATTTTTGAGGTCTTCTCTTAAAAATCATGACCTTTCCGATAAATCATAACCCTTTGGAAAAGGCATAACATATTGAAAAAGTCACAATTCTTTGGAACCACAACTCACCAAAAAATCATAACCTTTGAGAAAATTCACAACTCATATGAACAAATGTTTTTGTATCTTATCTGAAAATTCATGACCTTTTCGAGAAATAACAACCCTGTGGAAAAGAAATAACTTATTTGGTTTGGGTTGTTTTTATAAATAGTTCGTAGAAGAATTTTCATTCCTGCCTTCTCTATTGAGTAAGTTGACTTATAAAATGGTTAAGTTTCAGTGGTCAAATCCTAGTGGAAAGAGGTTCTCAGTACTGAAAACTACGTTTATGACAACTAATGTTTTGAGTCTACTAGATGGTTCTGATGATTGTATGATGTATTGTGATGCCTCCAGAATCGGCCTAGGATGTGTGTTCATGCGGCGAGGTAAGCTTATAGCTTATTCTTCTAAACATATTAAGGTTCATGAGAATAACTATCCGGCTCATGACCTCGATCTTGAAGAAGTAGTTTTACACTTGAGATGTAGAGACATTAGTCGTATCGAGTTAAATAGATGTTCTTACGAACCATAAGATCCTTTAGTATGTGTTCACCCAGAACAATTAAATATTATCCAAGGGAGATGGTTTGAGTTACTCATGGACAATGATATTAATGTTTTTTACCATCCTAGTATTGTCAATGTAGTAGAATATGCTCTTAATAGACTATCTATGGATAATGTAGCATATGTTGAGAAAGAAAGAAAAAAACTAGCAAAGGATGTTCATAGGCTTGCTTGCTTTTGAGATCGCCTTATATGTATGTCAGATGGTGGTGTAATAGTTTATAATGGACCATCATGTTCATTAGTAGTGAAGGTTAAGGAAAATCAAGACCGTGATTCTATATTTCTTCAACTGAAGGGTGCAAATTCAGTAGTAAGTTAACATTTTCTCCTGCGAGGGACATGTTCTTTTTTGCTATCAGGGTCGTTTATGTGTTCATAAGGTGGGTAAGTTTAGATAGAAGATTCTTGTAATAGATAAGAACTAAGAGTATTCAATTTACCCAGGCGTAGTAAGATTTAGCGTTATTTGCGAGAAGTTTTTTGGTGGAATGGTATGAATAGGGATATAAAAGATTTTGTGTCTTCGTGCCCTAATTGTCAGAATATGAAGGTATAACATAAGAAACCCCCAATAAAACTCAAGAGATTGACATTACTACATTGAAATAGGAAGTGATCAACATGGAATTCATTACAGGTTTACCGCTTACTTGTCACACCCAAGATACGACCGGCGTCGTCGTCTTCTTAGATGACTCAGACAAGCCTCTTAGCATTCATCATAACATGTCATCAGTTAAAATTTGCAGAATATTAAAAACTTTTATAGAATTATGTGAAGTATACTTAGAATTCATACTTAAGATTCATAATAGCATACAATATTCTAAAACATTTTCTCACATGTATAAAACCATCTAAAGAGTGCAAATCTAGACATAGCCAATAAGTTGTCAATATTCCATATAGGCCTTAATACAAAAAAAATCCAAAGAAACATAATCGAAGATAGAATAGTCATAAAACTACTAAAAATCTGTGTAAGCTAGAATGTTGAAATGATAGCATCCTCGAACACTAGGGACCTATAAAGTCTTGGAGAAAGAATTCCAAGCTTCTTCAAATCAACCTCATTATTCTTCAATGCACGGAACCTAGAGTAGTAGTAATACAAAGTAATGGGGTTAGTACAACACATGTACTATGTATGGGTATATGCACATAACACTTAACGATATGCATAAAAAGGATTATTTATCATCTCTTTAGAAAACATTCTATGTCATGTTAAGCCACATAACAAGTTCCATGGTCATGTTAAGCCCCATAACCCCACACAACTATGTAGATAAGACAGGATACCATAAGTAAAGCTTTTCTTCATATAACTTGCGGCATAAGTAGGCATCACTTCATCTAATAATATAACCCAATAACATATTCATCATAATGACCAACATCATATAAAAGTAATATCATTTACCATAAACACGTATCTTTCATGTTATCAAATTACATAAGAACAATCTCCTAGGACTTCTTTTAGAGTTAACTTGTGCAATGTCTAGGTAGAGTCCCATACACCTACCTCTACTAAATCGACTACTCAAGTGACCTAGTCAACGTTCATTTACTTGTCTTTCTTCTTACAAGAGGGAGAATACGCCTTAACCTACATATACCATGTGAGATAAACATGGAATCCCATGTCATAAAACCCCTTACCGAAAGAATGTGGTCTACCTTCCAAAGTAGAACCAAACATGACATAGCTTTATAGGTGGATCCACTAGCTAGTATCCTATGGTTGCAACATAGGAGATGTATTAGAGACCCATAGTTCTACACTACATGGAAAACCCTGTCTTATGAGAGTCATTGTGAACCTACCTTCCAACTAGGGAAGGGACACCTCTCATATCTAGTTCATCGGTTCTTAGCATAAGTCCCTTTCTTGATTAATTTTTTAAGTTGTCTTTTATCATAAACTTATCGTAGGTCATAGGAGATTAACTCCTTGTATAAACATGATAAAGAGCTTTTTATGATAAGAAGAGAATTTCCATTCATCATAGCCCTTTGTTTGTGAGATTAACATACCATAATTATTTGTGTCAAGCATACAAGAAATTTCGTAACTTACATTTATCGTATTCTTTTCATGATCTCACAAATAACATGTTCATACCCCAACATATCCATATAGAAACATCATACGTACTTCCATAACATAAAATAATGATTTATAGGCTATTATAGACATGGTAGAGTAATCACAACTTTAGAAGTCTTACCTATTGCTTCCAAGAACCTTATTCAAGAACTCAGTTCAACTTACAACATTCATAATCATTACATATTTAAATGATCAATAGGATAACCAAGAAAAACTCTTCAAATCATACACAAGATCAATGCATAATGTAGCGTAAAGGAAAGGGTAATTTAAGAGTTCATTTTAGTCTTAGTTCCAATCCCTACGTTTTCATATTATCAATTGGTAGAAACCATTCTTACGAAACAATCATCTAGATAAGAACATTCTTCACATGAAATTCAATCATAACTAACCAAATACTCATAAATTTATGTTAAATACACCATAGAAAATACTTATTTTTCATTAAAAACCGTAAAAATAGAGTTAGGAAGAAAATTCATTTTGTAAAGTAAAAACCCTAGAATTGAAGATCTTGAAAACTTATCTTTGAGAGGACCTCTTCGGCATGGTATACCAAGTGTGAAAAACCCATACCGTATATATGAAGAATCCTTGAAAATTGGATGAACAACTTGAAGTCGTCGTTTTCTTCCTTAAGTTTTTTTTGTTCTTCAATGGAGTTTGAAAAAGAAAGCCTTCTTGAGAAAGATGAGAGAATTTTTGTTTGAATCTGACTTGGACATGTAAAAGTGATCTAAAGCTGACCTAATATCCATATATAGTAGTGTTATGAATTACCCAATAGACCCTCTACATATGTGGGTCTTTTTATGAAGTTAAATTACTAAAAATACGACTTTTCCGATTCTGGGAAATAGATGCGCGTCATGCGGCCAAATCCCATCATTTTTATTAAATTTTTGACTAGGTAGTGAGGTGTGTGTCAGCCTCGCGTCGCGAGCCTGCCTCTAAAATCTTGAAGCAGTCACCTGCGTGTCAGGATCGCATCGCACACTTTGCCTCAACTTCTGCCTGCTCGCAGGCTGCAAGGCTTCCTGCCCACCCATGTTTTGGTACTCCTCAAGGACCCTTCGAGTTTGTCTTGGGGTGTTGTTAGCGGAATTTTGACCCTTTGTACTAAAAACTACCTCTGCGAGGTCTCTTTACAAGTTTTGGACTTCATTTGACACTTCAAAACCTTCACTAAACATAGGGACGCCAACTAGTTCGAATTATCTAGTTTTCGAACATCAAGATCTTTCTTTGTAGTTTTGGACAAATGAACTTCTTACATTAATATAAGTTTTGAAACATCATTTTATACATTATTTAATATATTAAGTTTTAGTCTTAGTCATGAAATTTCCGGAGTGTTACATTATCCTCCCCTTAGGAACATTCGTGCCTGAATGACACTAAAATCATTTGGAAGGTAAGAATTGACTCAATACTAGAAGACCAACCAACACATAACATAACATCATAGTGAGTCATAAATCATAGGAGTACTTCACAACTCCTTTGAACACATACCATAACATACATAGCACACAATTCATGATACACAAAATATAAGAGCTCCTTATTCATAACACACATTGAGGAATTTCCTTCTCAACCTTAACATAAGATGAAATGCATCGAACAGTTATCATGGTATTATCCCTATCAAGAGAACAACAAGACAACAAAATCTTAAGAAGAAACATGCATGCATATTTCACATACGTGCAAGAATAGAATATGAAGGCATTTTCTTAAAACCTAGTTGGTACTATCTTTTACCAAAACATGCACCTATCTAACAAAACTCAATTTCATGATTATACATTACTTTCTATATTAATAATAATGTGTAATATCAAGGAATAAAAAGTTGAGGGTAGCGGGACATCATGTCGGCTTCAACCTCCCATGTTTAACCATCGACTACATGGTTACTCCATATAACTTTTACAGAGGCAACCTCCTTGTTCCTCAACTTCTTTACTTGGCGATCTAGGATCTCAACCGAAACCTCTTCATATAAGAGTTTCTCATCCACCCCTAAACCTTCTATATGTAGACTAGACATCGGGTCACATATGAATTTTTGAGCATAGACACATAAAACACCAGATGAACCGAACCTAGTTCACTAGGTAGTTTCAACTCATAGGCAACCTTATAAATTCATTGTAAAACCTCATAAGGGCCAACATATCCTGGATGTAACTTCCCCTTCTTACCAAACCTCATCAACCCCTTTCATAGGTAAAATCTTCAAGTAGACATGATCACTAATTTCATACTCAAGGTCTCTTCTTCTATTATCGGCATAAGAGTTTTGCTGACTATAGGCTTTCTTCAATCTATATCTTACTGCTCGAACTTTATCGATAGCCTCATTGATAATCTCTTGACCAAGGAGTGAAGGCTCCCAAACCTTAACCCATCCAACTGGATATTTTCACATTCTACCATAAAGAGCTTCATTAGATGCCATGAAGATACTTGAATGATAGCTATTTTTGTAAGAGAACTCAATCAGAGGTAGATGATCATCCCAATTTCCTTTGAAGTCACTAAAACAGTATCTTAACATATCTTTAAGGGTATGAATGGTACATTCCGGCTTCATCACCCGTTTGATGATGAAAAGCGGTACTAAGTTTCACTTGAGTTCTCAAACTCGTTTGAATAACCTTCCAAAAATTAGAAGTGAATTAGGAACGCCTATCCAAAATGATGGACAATGGAATCCCTTGAAGACTCACAATCTCATTCATGTAGATCTTTCCATAGTTTTCAGCTGTGTGAGTAGACTTAACAGGAATAAAATGGGTATATTTTGTCAAACTATCCACAATAATCCATATTGAATAATTTTTTCTTCGAATTCGAGGGAAACCAATAACAAAATCTATATTGATGGCTTCCAATTTCCAAGTAGGAACATCCATGTTTAAGGATAAACCACCAGGGTTTAGATGCTCATTTTTAACCTGTTGGCAGTTTGCACACTTAGCGACAAACTCTGCTATGTCCCTTTTTAAACCATCTCACCAACATATTTCTATAAGATTATGATACATTTTGGTAGCCGCCAGATGTATAAAATAGAGAGAACCATGAGATTCTTCTAGAATTCGAATTCTCAAATCCTCAACATCAGGTACACATAATCTCCCTTGGTACCTAAGAAAACCATCCCCCTTCTGGAGAATTACTCATTGAGCTTACCAAGTATTGATTCCCTAAACTACATCAATAGAGGATCAAATGATTCTTAGATTTAACCTCCACCACTAATGACAAGTCGGAGTTATGATGGACCATAAAATCACAATTCAGAGAATCTTCCAACCGCACACCTAAGTGAGCGAACCTATGAACATCTTTTACAAGTTCTTTAATCTCTCCATTTACATGAGACACACTACCCATAGTCATAGGACTGAAAGCATCCTGAACCACGTTGGCCTTTCAAGGGTTGTAAAGGACACTCATGTCATAATTCTTCAACAATTCTAATCATCGTCTTTGTCTAAGATTCAACTCATTTTGTGAAAACACATATTGAAGACTTTTATGGTAAGTAAATACATCAACATGCACACCATAAAAGTAATTTCTCCATATTTTCAAACCAAAAATTATAAGAGCTAACTCAAGATCATGAGTTGGGTAATTCTTCTCATGAACTTTGAGTTGCCTGGGAGCATAAACTCTCACCTTAACATGATGCATAAGGACACATCCCAAGACAACTCAAGATGAATCACAATACACTACAAAGACTTCATTACCCTTCGGTAAGGTCTACACTAGAGCGAAGGTAACCTTATCTTTCAACTCTTAAAAACCTTTCTTAGAAGTTTCTGACCACTCAAATTTCACCTTATTTTGGGTCAAATCTATCAAAGGAGAAACAATGGACGAAAATCCATGAATAAACCTTCTATAATACCTGGCTAAACACAAGAAACTCCTTATGTTTGTGGGAGTCAAAGGTCAATTCCAATTTCTGACAGCATCCGTCTTCTTTTGATAAACCTCTACACCATCACCACATATAATATGTCCAAGACAATGTACTAACCTTAACCAAAATTCGCACTTGTTAAATTTGGAATGAAGTTGGTGTTCATTGAGGTCTTGCAAGGCCAACCTCAAGTGACTCTCATGCTCATCTTCATTCTTGGAGTATATCAAAATAACATCAATGAATACAATCACAAATGAGTCAAGGTGATCTCACAAAAATCTATTCATTAGGTCCATAAATGTCGTTGGGATATTCGGTAACCCAAAAGACATGAGTAGGAATTCATAGTGACCATATCTAGGTCGGAAAGCTGTTTTAGGAACATATTCACCTCTCACCCTTACTTTGTGATATCTCAACCTTAAGACAATCTATGAAAAATAACTAGCACCTTGGAGTTGATCAAATAGATCATCAATTCTTAGGAGAGGATATGTGTTCTTTATGGTGACCTTACTGAGATTGAGATAATCAATGCACATTCTAAATTACCCATCCTTCTTTTTAACAAACAAGACCGAGGACCCCATGGAGAAATACTAGGTTGAATGAAACCCTGTTCTAGTAAACCTTTGAGTTGAAGCTTAAACTATTTAAATTCAATCGGAGACATCCTATATGGAGTAAATAAAATGGGGTCCGTATTCGGTAATAAAGTAATGCCAAAGTCAATTTCACATTTGGGAGGTACTCCTGGAAGGTCATTAGGGAAAACATTTGGGAATTCTCTCACTATAGAGACTAACTCAATAGAAGGTGTTTCACATTCTAGGTCCTTAACTCTCACCACATTGTATAAACAACCCTTGGCTATTATCTTACGAGCCTTAAAAAAAGAGATGATTTGTACCGTTGGCATATAATTTCCCCCCTTCCACTCTAAAGTTGGTTCATTAGGGAATTGAAACTTCACTACCCTTGTTCTACAATCTATGGAAGCAAAACAATCATGAAGTCAATCCATACCCAAGTAGATATCAAAATCAAACATGTCCAATTCTACTAAATTAAAAAGAGTAACTCTATTGGGAAGCATCACATGAAATTTCCAATAGAATCTTTTCGCAACTACAGAGTCTCCCATTAGGGTACAAACAAAAATGGTTCAATCAAAAGATCGAGAAGTACATCAAACTTCCTAGGTACCAAAGGTGTAACAAAAGAAAGGGTAGCACCTTGGTCATGTACATCATAACCATTAACAGAGAAAACATGTAACATTTCCGTCACAATGTGGGGAGAGCTTTCTTTTTCACCCATAGCCTTGAGTGCATTGAAACGGTTCCTTTAGTTCTTAGGAACTAGTTACACTTGGTTGATCTTGGTTATTACCCTTACATTGGCTTCTCACATTAGGACAATCTTTCACCATATGGACACCTGTGCTACAACCACAACAAGTATTTGTTCCAAAAGTGTTTCACCCACATGTTTCTTACCACACTTACTACAAGTTTTTCTCTATTTTGGTGGATCAACATTTATTCCCTTCTAAGATTTATGATTTGAACCTCTATTATTTCGTTTCATGGAGAAATTTGAAAGATGCTGGTTTGAAAACCTCTTCTGAAAATTAGTCTTGTCTTGAACATCAAGCCTACTCTTAGAAGAACCACTTTAAAATGACTTTTCCTTTTTAGATTCCCTATTCCTCTTCCTTAGACGAAATATTTCAACCTGTTGAGCATGGATCATCAACCTCAAAAGATCCATATTGTCATGAAGCATGGATGCACGACATTCTTCTTCAAGCTCTTCGAACACGCCCGTTACAAAACGACTTATCTCTTCCCTAGCATTAGAAACCAAATAAGAAGCATACATTGATAACTTAATGAACTTTGAGGAGTATTCCTTAACACTCATACTTCCTTGACAAAGGTTGATGAACTTCTCTACCTTATCTTCTCTTGTTCCATTGGGAAGAATCTGTCAAGAAAGGCCTTTTTGAAGATCTCCCAACACATTGGACCACCTCCTTATACCCTACTATTCATCCACTTATTGTACCATGTCTTAGCCACGTTCTTGAGTTGATAGGCAATAAACCCATCCTTCTCAGTAGTACTCACCCCCATAGACAAAATCTTGTAGACCTTACCAAGGAAATCTTGGGGGTCTTCATCAACTTTTGATCCAAAGTAAATTGGAGGATTCATCCTCCTAAAATCCCTCAAAAGGATAACCATAGCACTAGCATGTTGATTCTCTTGAGGAACAACCTCTGTGTTAGCTTGCGACGTAATACGATGAGCATAGGTGGTGATGTCTAGGTCCATATAGAACAAGTCTTCCCTCATCTCACAATTAGTCATAGCCGGAGGATTTCGCTGGAACTTGATCCTTTCCGGCAGGTTGCACTTGAGGAGGAACTTGATTGCATTGGAGAGTAGCTCCCACATTCACAATCTCTTCTCCTACTCTTCTAACGACTGTTCTTCTTATATTCATCTCCTAAAACAACAAGAAAAGGATTAGATTCTAAACGACACATAGTGTCACAACTCTAAACGCACGACATAGAAGTATCAAGAAAAAAAGAAGTTTCCTTGTTATCAGATAGCCTCTCATCCATAGTTGTGATGCGCTTCAAAACAATGAACAAGAAACTAGGTAATTTGGTTTAGTGAGACATTGATCCTAAAGAATTCTAACCTCATTCTCTAATATCAAATTTGTCACACCCGGTGAGTACACCCCAGATGTGACCGTCATCGTCGTCCTCTTTGAGGACTTAGACAATCCACTTAGCGTTCGTCATAAAATGTCGTCAGTTAAAAATTGCGGCAAATTAAAAACTTTAACAAACATATGTGAAGGGTAGTTAGAATTCATATTTAAGATTCATAAAAGCATACAATATTATAAAACTTTGTCTCACATGTATAAAAACACCTAAAGAGTGCAAATCTATACTTGGACAATAAATAGTCAATATGCCATATAGGCCTTTATACAAAAGAATTCAAGGAAACATAATCCGAAGTAGAATAGTCTTAAAACTACTAAAATTATGCGTACGCTAGAATGTTGAAAAGATAGAATCCCCGAACATTGAGGACCTACCAAGACTTGGAGAAAGAGTTCCAAGCTTTTACAAATCGACCTCCATAAACTTCAATGGTAGGAATCTACAATTATAGTCATATAAAGTAATGGGGTTAGTACGCCATATGTACTAAGTCTGGGTATATGCAAATAACACTTAAGGACATTCATGAAAAGGATCATTTATCATATCGTTAGAAACATTCTAAGTCATATGAAAGTCTTCAAGGCACATACCATATAACATATACAAGTAAAGGATTCCATCAGCTTAAAGTATAATCATAATAAGATACATATTATCAGCGATCATATTAACATATCATGTTCAAAATATCGGATAAATATAACATACAAAACACTTACCAATGATTCAATCCGCAACCTACAAGTACAATGGTCATTTGAAGCCCCATAACCCCACACAACCAAGTAGATAACATAGGAGACCATAATTAAAGCTTTGCTTCATATAACTTGTAAAATAAATAGTCATCACATCATTTAAAAATATAACCCAATAACATATTAATCATAATGACCAACGTCATATAAGAGTAACATCATGTATGATAAACATATATCTTTCATGTTATCATATTAAATAAGAACAATCTCCTAGTACTTCCTACGTTTTCATATTATCAAGTAGAGAAACAATCATATGAAACCATCATCTAAATAACAACATGCTTCAGACGAAATTCAAATATAACTATCCACATACTCATAAATTTGTGTGAAATAGACTATAGAAAAGACTTACTTTTCATTGAAAATGATAAATCTAGAGATAGGAATAAAATCCATTTTGGATAGTAAAAGCTCTAGAATTGAAGTTCTTGAAAGCTTATGTTTGAAAGAACCTCTTGGGGAAAGGAATCAAAAGAGTGAAAAAGTCATACCTTATAGATGAAGAATCCACGAAAATTGGATGAACAACTTGAAGTTTTCGTCTTCTTCCTTAAGTTTTTATCGTTCTTCAATGGAGTTTGGAAAAGAACGCGTTCTTGAGAGATATGAGAGAATTTTCATTTGAATCTGATTTTGACGTGTAAAAGTTGTCTAAAATGACCTAATATCCATATATAGTATTCCTATGAATTACCCAAAAGACCCTCCATTTAATTGGGTCTTTTTATGAAGTTACATTATTAAAAAAACAAAGTTAATGATTCTGTAAAGTAGCTGCGCGTCGCGGGGCACACATTACCTCCACTTCTGCCTGCTCGCAGGCTGCCAGGCAGCCTGCCCACCCATGTTTGGGTCCTCCTAAAGGAACCTTCGGGTGGTCCTTGGGGTGTTGTTACCAGACGTTTGAACCCTTTGTACTACATACTACCTATCCAAGGTCTTTTTACAAGTCTTGAACTTCATTCGACACATCAAAACCTTCACCAAACGGAGGGACATCAACTAGATCGAATTAGGTAGTTTTCGGACGTCAAGATCTTTCTTTGTCGTTTTGGATCTAGCCTTTTCCAAATGGACTTATTACATTATATAAGTCTAGAAATATCATTTTAAAATTATGTTCTATTCTAAGTCATGACATTTTCGGTGAGAATGTCTAGGAAGAGTGTACCATTCGAACCTTAGAATATATGTTGAGAACTTGCGTGATCGATTCAAGGGTAGTCGGGATGATCATCTTCCTCTAATATAGTTATCCTACAACACTATTTACTATTCTAAAATTTAATTTGCCTCTTTATAAGGAAATATATTGGCGTAAATGAAAATCTACAACTTATTGGTTTGAAGTTATTGAAGCGGCATTGATAAGAACAGATTCGGTTCATGGTGCCATGAAAAAAGTTCATCTCATTAGAGATAGAGTTAACCTACTGTCGTAGAAAGTCATATGTAAATGTGAGGAGAAGAGACTTGGAGTTCCAAATTGATGATTGGGTTTACCGTGTCAGCTGTGAAGGAGGTGATGAGATTTTGCAACAAAGGGAAGATTAGTCTTGGATATGTTGGCCTTTAAAATATCATGAAAAGATTTGGTAAAGTTTCTTAATAGTTAGAATTGTCAGAAGAAATAGTGCATCCGATCTTTTACATCTCGTTGTTTAAAAAGTGTATATTTGATCCAACATCTATAGCACCATTGGAAAGTGCGGTTGTGAAGGAAAATCTTACTTAATAGGATGTGAAAATTAGGATTCTTCATCTTTAGTTTCGAAGGTTGAGAAACAAACAAGCCGCTTTGAGGTTTTGTGGAGGAGTCGGCCAATAAAGAGAGCTACTTGTGAAGCAGAAGCACCCATGAAGGCCAAGTATCCTCATCTCTCTCCTTCCAACTCCATTCCAGCCTGAAGTTATAGTTCCTCTCTATTTTTTCAATCATTCATTCAAACATTTAGTCTTAGTATCATGTTACGTCAAGAGTACATGTATTTTAAGCGTGTTCGCATCTTCATAGAACTTAGTTCAGTCATATTTCTTTTTGTAGTCTTTTGTGGTAGGGTTGCAGCTCTTCCCCTCCAAATTCAACTATTTTAGTCTTTATTCGAGGGTGAATGTTCCCAAAGGGGGGGGGATAATATAACACCTTGTATCCTAGATAAAACACAGATAGTAGAAATAAGAAGTTCCAGGGTGCCTTTGACGGGCACCACCACTGTATGATGGGTGACCCACAATCTGTAAGTGGGGTCCTAGGTGGCCACGTGTATCCCACCCAAAAAAACCCAAAAAAGTATCTACGGGCCAATTAACGGTCGGACATACATATCGTAGGTAAGGCCATGGGCCATGGTCCTTGTCCATGGATCAGACCCCTCAACATCCCCCCTCTGAAGTCAATCGGTGGTTGACAGGTTTGTCAATCCGTCAGTTAACCCAAACAACTTTTAAGTCAACGGTTGTTTGGTTTTTTCTTATGTGTTAGACCCTATAACTATGTCGTTTAACCCTGAAACTACATTGTTTTATCCTGTTTTAGCCTAGTAACTTCATTAGAACATACCCTAGTCAACTCATCCTCCAAAAATTCATCAAGTTGAACAAAAAGAAGGACAAAAAGTTGACCAACCCTCTCCAAAAATCTGTAATACCCCAAAAAAAATTGAGCTAAGACTCGAACCGTCCTTCATAGTGAGTGAGATTTTTGCACAAATTTAAATTTTTTAGTGTTAAGGTCACTAGATGTAACACCTTTAGTTCTAACAAAACTAAATTGGAAATTTAAAAAAACGGAAATTTAAACAGTTAATCTAAGTATGAATTTTTCTAATGACCATAACTCCAACCAGAAGATGAGTTTGGTGTGCTAAAAATATCTTATGAAATATATTTGAATTATCATTCAAACACCATTGATTTTGGTAAGCTTAGGGTTCAGATGAGTTAGATATGACCTTCTGAAGTTACGTATTTCAGTTACGGAAAGATAGCAAAATATAGTGATGGTTACTTTTGTCTTTTCCTTACCCAATAAGATTTAATTCATTTTTAGTAATATTTTAGTGGTATAATCCTATTACCTTCAGTTTTATAAGTCTTATATATTCGTAGGGTTTTATTAAGAGCTAAAGAACTATAAAAAAGAAGAGAAAACACGATAAAGGAGGAAATGATCAAAGCGTTCGTTCATGAAATTCAAGATTTTGCCAAAACCTAATTCTTTGAGTTATGTAAGCTTTCATAGTGTTGGGTTTGTTCACACACACGCCAATCATGTTATTTTCATTGCAATTTCATTCTTAAAGTTAAAGGATTAGAGTTCTTGATAAGTATTCTTGATGTAAAGATTCTGCTTGTGTCAACTTTAAACGAATATATCTCTTAGAATATATAGAGTTAAGTAAGTAATAACCTATTAAATTAAAGTTAATTGAGTTCCAATGCCACAAATTTTGCGTGAATCCAATATCTAAGTAAAAATTTATGACTAGTTTAGTAACCTATACAGTTCTATTACGAATTAGCCGATGGAAAAATATGAAAAATAGTCTCTTTTTACCACCAAGAAAACCATAAAAAAATTTCTTGACAAATAAAAGACTAAAAACAATCAGATTTTCATGTTCACTAATGAAAATCTTAATCCTTGGTTATAGAGATTTCAAGAAACAATTCAAGAATCTCTAGAATGGTTTTCTTGATTTTTTACCTTCAAGCTAGGTTTAAAGGCTTCTAATCAATTTCTTATTCAACATTCTTCAACATTATTAAAGATTCTTTATAAATCTTGTTCTTATAGGTATATAAGTATATCATAGTGTTGGACTATTTAGTCTTGATGCCCTACATATACTTTTTGATAATTAAAAGAATAATCTAGAATTCCACCCCTAAATTTGAGCATTGTTGAGAAATGTTGATTTTGAGTTCTTGAGTTCATGTTTCTTTTAAAAATTCTTTCCTAGTTATCGAATTTCTATATTGTTATTGAGATCCTTCATATTATGAACCATAAATCTTAAATTCATAATTCACATTCAAGAGAGAGTTATGGGTAGAATTGAAGAAAATATTTGAGTTCAATTGTGAATCCTTGAGATCAACTATCAGTTTGAACTATGTTTTAAGGAAGTAAGTAAGGGAATGAGAAATGTCATATGGTTGAGTTCCACGTAGTATGTATACCTTCGATTCAACTTGTTCATGCCTATGAATTTTGCATGAACTCTACAAATTGAGTATCTTTGAATTTATATTTCTCATCATGAGACTATAACATGTTACCCATGGAGTCCTTGAGTTGAATTTTTCATGCAAATAATTCCTCATTAACCCTATAAGTCAAAAAATCTTGAGATGATAAGAATCTTTGTGTCCTTGAGTTTAGTAGTCCATGCTCATAATTCATCATGACTTCTCCAAGTTGAAAATCATGAAATCTTCCTTAAACTTGATTTAATGAACCTTGAACCACACTTCAATTAAACTACAGTTAAGAGTCAAATTTAGAAGTTAAGAAGCAAGTCAAAGAAATGTTATAAAGTTCTCAAATTTTTTTTAAAACGTCTTAACTTTGTCTTAAGACTAAAAGTTTCCAGTTATGTTAACAGTAAAGAGCTGAGTTCAATTACCAAAAAGTTATACTAAGTATTCCCAAAGAATTTACAAATGTTTTCACATTTAAGATAAGAGGAATAAGATTTCCAAAAGAGTTTTAAGCAAGAAAAGGAAACATCGATTCCAAGAGAGCTTTTAAAGCTAAGTGTAATATCTCAACCTAAAGAAAAAGTTATTTTAAAAACACATGATGTAAGTATATTTCTTGGAGTACTACTGAGAACGAATATGGGGATGCAAGTTCATAATAAATCAAGTCTCCATAAACTAGGTAGCCATCAAGGGATTAATGAGTCATACTTTTTAGATTATCACGTAAGTCAAGCTAGAGGATCTACTAAGTTAAGTTAGATTACTATACTGATGGTAAGGTATAGGCTGGTCCTTGGTAGCGTTGAGGTTAAGTGATGTATCATCACTATACTTCTTATGTGATGGTTGTCAGTCAGAGAAACCCCTACAATAGTATTTGCATGGTTTCTCCAGGGGTTATGCTTAATATGAATGGGATTATGAGACTTCATTCATGCATTGAACAATTAGACTTTAAGAGGGATCATGTATGTCTTTTATGGTATTATATTTATGAGTTGATATCATGTTATTAAATAAATATTTATTATATTGCACTTGTTTTAAGATGCTTTATATCAAAATAAGTTTAGTTAAGTATCAACAATTGAGTATTTTGATTTAAATATCTTGAGCTGATCTGAGTTTTATTGAGTCGAGTATCATATCATTGAAGTTGAGCATCTAATCTTTGAGTTGAATATCTAATCTTTGAGTTGAGTATCTAATTCTTGATTTGAGTTGAGTTTAAAAGAGGCAAGTGTTTCATTTTTATCAAGTTCAAGCCTATGCTTTATGATTTAGATATCCCCTTACACGCTCCTACATTCCACGTACGGAGTCATTTGGATTGCATCTTTTGATGATGCAGACACATGTATTCAAGATCATCAACAGGAGCTTTGGTTAATACATCTGAGAGTTCAGGTTAGTTATGGCGAGCAAGATTTCGTCTAGATGATTTCATTTACTTTTAAGTTTGGTCAGAAGGTCATGGGTGTTGTCCCGACTTCCATCATTATCGTTTAGAGGCTTCATAGATAGTTAATATAGTTGAGAAGTTTTTTTTATTCATTTATTTTTGTAAATGTTTTAAAGACTAAAGTTGCCTATTTATAGCAAGTTAAATATTTTGATTATTTCAAAGATTTCTTTTGACTTAAAGTTTGTATTTATGTTTTGTTAACTTTTATTTATGTTTTTAAGCTTTTGCATGATTATGTTAGTCTTCTGCTTGTTGTCAGCCAGGATTAGGGTTTTCTAAGGAGAAACAATGGTTCTTGAGTTCGTCCACGTCCATGGTGTAGACTCGGGTAATGCAAGAATGCAACAAGGTTATCTTCAGTTCCAACCCTAATATCAAAAAATCTTTGCGAATTTTGTCACCATGTATGTGGGATTTCACTATTGGGTTCCTTTCACCCATTGGATCATTAGAATTCTGTCAGATTCGTTATTCCCTCCAAACTATTTAGACCGAAGGCTTCTAGAATTTTAGAATATTAATATGATTTAGTTATTGTAAAGTTTTAAATCAT
Organism: Solanum lycopersicum; assembly: GCF_036512215.1. Classification (NCBI taxonomy): domain Eukaryota; kingdom Viridiplantae; phylum Streptophyta; class Magnoliopsida; order Solanales; family Solanaceae; genus Solanum; species Solanum lycopersicum. The sequence continues at coordinate 16,659,858 of NC_090800.1, forward strand.
ATTACCATGTCTTAGTATTGCTTTTGCATAGATTCTACAATAAATTCAGAACCCTAGTCATTTAGTTATTTTAGTTCATGAATTACACTAGCTACGATTGATAAACATCGATATATGCCTCGGTTTTCAAATGTTTCTTTATTAGGAATAAATATTGCATTTTCAAATTTGGATGCCAGATTATTGAGTTATTCATTTTACTTCAGTTATTCGATAATTTACACATATTATGTTAGGAATAGGCTTTATACCAAATAAAACTAGGGTCAGTCACTATAAACTCCCTAAACAGCGTGCCTCCATTGGTTTATGTTTCCCTTTTGTGGCCATAGTTTGATGATTACGCCAAACAAGCCTATATTACTCTGTCTGGGTCCTCTCAATGGGGAGCATATATCAGACTCCACGGTTAGCTTACGTGGTTTTATGTTTGTTATAAGTAGCTCCCATAATCAGTCTATAATGCATTGTCCAGGTTATTAGTTACAACTTAACATTCCGTTTCAGTATGTTATAAACTTTGCCATTGCATTCAATTTAGTTCATATTCAATATTTTCAGTATAGTTATCATGCTTATCTTATATAATTTTTAAGTATTCTTTTTTTAATTATGTATAGTTTTTTTTATTCTATCGTGCATTCTCACTACCTTTCAGGTATTGGTATATACTCTGTGCTACATCTTCTTGTAATGTAGGTTCAGGCCCTAAATATTGATATCACATATAGATCAATTCTTGATCTTCAACTCAACACTATCAGTGGTGAGTCCTCCTACTCCAATGAAGAGAGACATATTTCTTTTACGTTCGGTGTTCAAGTTTCAGTTTTCCTAGAATTAGTCGTAGAATGTCCCATGGTCTCTAGTCACTTAGATAGTTCGATTCAGTTTTATCTTGGAGTTTGATCTTTTACTTGTCATTTACCACATAGTTTATTTATGTGGATAGTAATGGGTATTCCCCATAATTTTATATGATATTTTAAAGTTTCGCATAGTATTTTCTTACTTCACATTACAGAGTTTACTTATGATATGCCATTTCAGGGTTATCTTGGGATCATTCGTGATCCTAGTTCCACTGCAAATGTCCGGGTAGCAAAGGAGACACGTTGGTGCAATAGGTGAAGTGCTCACCCTTGTCTCTAATATCCAAAAGTTTCAAAAGAAAACATAAAGGATCACTATTGATAGCTTGTACTAGGACATGCATCACTAAAAGGTGCAGAGTGTAGCATAAGTATTCAAAAAAGTACTCCTTTTTAAAACACTTTTTCCGCCAAGACTGCAATAATCAATTGATTTAATCAATCAAAAATGATTGATAAAAAAAAATACAAATCAATTGATACTAACAAACCTATACAAATACAGAAGAAAATGAATCAACTATACAAATATATGTGAACTGAATAAATGAGGTATGAATTATAAAATCAAGGTCGCTCATTGCAGCTTAAACTATAGCTGCAACCCGTAAAAATGCAAAGTATGTTGAGGAGCCTAATTATGTTATTATAATGGCTATCTGCCAATTTTTTTAACTTTCATCTTTTATAAGTGACCCGATAGAGAGTATTAGGGACTAGTTTTTTTATTCAGTTTAAGGAACAGATTTCCTTCCTTGAGTTATTCAAAAATCAAATAATTCATAACCATAATAAAAAAAAAATTTTAAAAGGGTAAATTTATGGTAAAATTTTCAAATCATCGCTAAATGTTTGAAGTTATTAACTCTTTTTCTTGTAGTGTTGTTAATCATAAAAAAGTATAGCAAAAATAACTTTATTTTTAGCTATGATTTCTTTCATAGAAAATAGTTGATTTTTCATATACAAGTCGTCACTATTTTAATATTGCATATTTTGTGACAAAACAATGGTTGTCACGTAATCCCATGTTGATTAGGAACGATAATATAATCTTCACTAATTGCTTATTTATCAATGACAAAAACTAACGTCACAAATAAGTATAAAATATTTTTGCTAAAGCTTACAACCTTTAACTACTAACTTTTACTTTTTGCTGCTGTAACATCCTTTTTTTTTATGACAAATTTTTTTTTGTATAAAAATTATATCTATCTTAAGATAAATAAGTTTGTCACAAATTGAATTCATTATTAGTGCAATATACTATGTCACTAATAACTAAAAGTTTGTCACTGATGACACTTTATAAATGGCACCAAATTATATATGGTTGAAAATTTGAGTGGACAAAAATTTGCTACGATATAAAATGTTTCATTACAAACAATATATTGCTCGTGGGCTTAAATAAGAAATAAGTTTCTGTCACAATATATGAATAATTAGTAATGAATTTTGTGTGGGACCGAATAATTTTGAAAATAAATATCAAATTGTTGTAGTTCTCCCATGAGGCCAGCCGCTCGGGAAAGCGACAGAAAACACATGAATGTGCATACCAAAGATGCCAATTATTCGCGCTTAAGAGATTTTTGTCTTCAAAAGTGTTTGTGGCAACGTACACATTATCTCAACTATATTATAATTGGTGGAAAACATGTCCGTACTATTTTTAAAAATGCATAATATTGATTAAAATTTCATAAAGGGAAAATAAAACTAATATTATGTTACTAATTAGATTTCAATGGAAAATTTCTGTCGCATAAGAAAAAACTCATAGAATTTTCACTCTAACTAACCATATGGAAACTCATACAATTTTTCATCCTATATACCTTAACTATTGAAGCCCATAGACATTTAACCTTAAAACTCCAACTTCTGAAGAATCCAGTGTAATGGTCGATGGGGAAAATCTGAGGCCGAATTGTTTTTCCAGAGTATTAGGATTTATCCAAGCTTTCCAGATTTGAAGGAATTTAGAGTAATCAAGGTGTAAGAAAATCTTGTAGCAATTGGGTGGTGTAAATGTGGATTTGATTACATAGTATGTTAGATAACTCGTTAAGAATCCGTACGACTTTACGAAATTGAATTTTGGAAAGTAGATCATCTGAAATCGATCTTAGCATTAAGGCAATTTCTGATTGTAGTGGGGTAAGAGGATGTTTTTTAAAGGGAGAAGTGAAATGCATTAAAAAACTCATTGCCTCGTTTCGTGCCATTGCACTGGGATTCTTGCGTTGCAACAGTGCATATAAAACGACAAGGGTGTGGATGTAGCGGACGAGGCAAGGGTGGAATTAAGGATTTTAGGAATTTTTTAAAGGCAAGCTCACTGGTTTATTTTGTGCAATTGCAATGAGATTAGTGCCGCTACAGCGAGATGAAAGCCACTATAGTAGGAAGACGACTTTGAAATTCGGGAATAAAGAGATGACTCCTGGTCCAACACGTTTCCCACAATTTTTAAAGCTAGAGGTATGTTTTTTCCTTCACGGATCTCATTTTCTTATCCGTAGAACGTTTTAGAATGAGTTAATATTGATGGGGAAAGATTTTTTGAAGAGTCCTATGGTGGAATTAACCCTCATTGACTAGTTAGGGGCATGGGTTTTGAACTAGGGTTCATAAATTGTGAGTTTCCCCAGAATTAGTGTTTTTTTTATTGATTTCCATATAAAAATTGTTGATGTCTAGGGTTTCAAGCTTTTTTCTATGTAGGTGATGGTTGTGATTCTATAATTGTGTGATATACAATTGATTTGCTTCATTCTAATAATTTTATATGTATGCATGTTACAATATTAATCATGGATGTTGAAATGGGATATATGAATATTGATGCAATGAAATCATGACTTCAATATATGATCTTGATGTGTGATTGGGATCGCCTGCAACATTCTAGCACTCTAACTTTGATCATATTGCCACATTCTGACATGCTAACAAGATTGATTGTCAAATTCCATCATGTGAATTGTGAAATTGATTTTTATTATAATATCGAATATGTTAATATCTATGTATGTGTTATAATGTTATAGTTGTTTTTTTGTATTACACTTGTGGGTTAGTCGCCTGATCCTACCTGTACATTGTGGTTGAGTACTAAATAAGCACTTGCTTTTATTTTTGTTGAGTACATAGAATCTTTGTGTTACTGTGGAAGGACCTTGTGTAGGAAATTGGTAATTGCTTCGAGTTTAAGGGTGATCCACATTATTCGAGTTGCCATAGAATTGTCTTTAGTCTATGTCCACTATGTCAGACATAGACTTTGGTTAAGTTTATTAATAGTTTGTTAGTAATATATTGTTAGATATAGATATCGTTATAGTTTTGGTACAATAACATTCATATTCTAGGTTTATCTTCCGCATTGTTTGTTAAATACTAGATATTTATTCAATAATGGTACCTTGCCTTTAATTATTTAACTTGCTTCCATAACTTAAATGCCAAACTTTTGGAGTTCTTGCTTAAGTTGGTTGTTTGTACTGGTTCTCCCACTAAGTTGTAATGTGGGTGCCAATAATGATAATTCTTATCGTCACAAGTTGGTATCAGAGCCTAGGTTTGTTAATCTCGATATATCATAATGAGTCTAATAACGTCTCCTAAATAAGTAGGGGGACACCTTTACTTTTTTTCGAGATGTTATAGGAATTTAGGTCCATTTCTTTCTTGTCTCCATTGTTCTATGACTTGATTCCAATTGGTATCGGGCAATTCAATTGGTATCTAACTTATTTCACTCTTCTACCGCATATGGTTAATTCTAGGTATAATCGCATAAGGACCATAGGTCCTGGTAATGCTCCAACTGAGGAACCTGTAGTGAGAGGTTGTGGTCGAGGCAGATGTACAGTAAAATATACGCGTAGAGTTCTTGGGAGAGTGGCGCCAATCGTGGATGATGTACCAAATGATTATGTTTCGGTTAATGAGAACCATTTGGAAAATGAGATAGTGATAGGAGAAGATAAGGACGTTGAGAATGTTGAAGAGGTTGAGAAAGTGGAAGGAGGGAAAGCTGAAGCCATAGGAATCCCTCCCATTGATCCAGTGTTAGCTTAATAGATCATGTCTTTTTTTGAAAGTGTTGGCTAGTCCGGGGATGATTTAACCTACTCAAACTCCTGTAAACCTCCCTGTTGCTAACAATATGCCTAAGCCGGTTGGGTAGGGAGGTAACTCTGTCCTCTTCTATCCTTTACTGGGTGTTAAGACTATCGATAATAAGCATGATATATTGACCAAGTTCTTGAAGCTCAACCCCCCGATAATTCTTGGTTTGGAGACAAAGGATAATTATGAGTTCATAGTGGATTGTTATGGAGGTTTCATAGGTTGGGTATCATTCACCAACATGGAGTTGAGTTCGTGTCGTTTGAATTTCATGATGAGGACAAGCAATGGTGGAGAGTTTACATGGAATGCAGAGTCTCTTCAGTACCTGCAGTTACTTGGATCTAAGTTCATGCTTTATTCTCACTGAAAGAAAGGATGAGTTCATGGAACTACACAAGGTTAGTATTTATATGGCATCTTATGAAGCCAAGTTTTACCCTTTATCCATATATCCTAAACAGTTGGTTACCATGAAATAGGAAAAGATATGGTTGTTTCGTAGAAGTTTGGATTTTAAGCTACAAATGTTATCTGTTCACATAACATCTGTAGGAAGGAGTTTTAATGAAGTGACTAATTATGTCGTGAAAGTGGACGGGGTGAAGCAAGACGGTCAATCTAAGGGTTGTCTAAGATGGCCAAGAATACTGGAACATTTTAGGCCTCCTATGCTAGAGGATCGGTTGACCTACACTCGGGGCCACGCCAATTCAGTCTACTGGTTGACCTACTGGAACTCTTTCGAATAATTTTTTAGCTGATCAGAGTGTTGGGCACGTGGTGAGCAGTATACCATCTCGAGGTCGCACATGCTTTAGTAATGGGGAACTTGGACACGTGATGAGGAACTGCCCACAGCCGTGTCCGCTTGAGTCTGGACAGCAACCTTCTCGAGCAATTGTACCTGAGCAAAATGGTAATAATAGTACGGGACGTCCACAAGTAGGACGATGAGGAAATCAGAGAGGTCATAGAGGTAGAGAAAATGGTAACTAAGGTAGAGGTAACGCGCAACCAGACAAAGAGGTATCTCAAGTGGATAATTAAGCTCAATGTTATGCCTTAGCGAGCAACAATGAGGTAAAGGCGTCTGATGCATTGATCATAGGAAGTATTCTTGTCTGCGAACGAATGGATAATGTATTATTAGATTCGGTTTCAACCCATTCTTATGTGTCTCTGAGATTCACCTCTGATTTTGAGATGTTGTGTGCTATTCTTGATGTTTCTATACATGTTTCTGACCAAGTTGGTGAGTTCGTCATAGTCACCCATGTTTATCGTGCTTGCTCTATTTCATTTATGGGATTTAAGACTTAGGCCAATTTGGTGATATTGGATATGGCTGACTTGAACATGATCTTAGGCATGACTTTGTTGTCTTAACAGTATGTTATTCTTTATTGTAATACTAAGTTTGTGATTGTAGAAATTTCGAGAAGAAAAATATTAGATTGGGAAGGGGTGTACAAGCCTAAGAAAGTTAAGATTAAATCCTTCATACGGGCAGTAAAATTAGTAGAGCAAGATTTTTTGGCTTATTTGTCTCATATTAGTGATGTTGAGATAGAAGTTCCATCCATTGGTCTCTTTCGGTGGTGTCTGAATTTACTGAACTGTTTCCAAATGATTTGCCTAGCATGCCTCTGATAGAGACATAGATTTTTGTAATGACTTAGAGCCTGGTATGCGCCCCATATTTATCCCCATCGCATGGCTCTGGAGGAGTTGATGGAGCTTAAGTCTCAAATCCAAGAGCTTCTTGATAACGCTTTTATTCGACCCAGTGCTTCGCATGGGGTTCTCCGGTTTTATTTGTTAAGAAGATGGATGATAGAATGAGGATGTTCATAGATATGCGGCAATTGTATAAGGTAACAATTTGAAATATGTACCTCTTGCCTAGGATAGATGATATTTTACCAATTATAAGGTGCAATAGTCTTCTCTAATAGTTATTTAAGATCCAGGTACAATCAATTGATGATTAGGCCCAAATATATACCTCAGACGGCTTTTATGACCCTTTATGGGCATTATGAATTTTTGGTTATGTCGTTTTGATAGACTAATGCACTTGCAGCTTTCATTAGCTTGATGAATGGAGTATTCAATCATTTTTTTGACTCTTTTGTGATAGTTTGTATTAACTAAATTTTTTGTGTATTTGAAAAGTAAGTGAAGAGCATGCTAACGATCTTCCTACTGTTTTGGGTATCCTTGGAAAACAAAAGTTATATGAAAAATTTTCCAAGTGTGAATTTTGGTTGAAGTCAGTTGCATTTTTGGAGTTTTTGGGACTTACTAGTTACTATCATCATTTCATTAGGTACGACCTAGTTCGGTGTTGGAAGTTAGGAGTTTTTGGGACTTACTAGTTACTATCATCATTTCGTTAGGAATTTTTGTTCAATTGCTACTCACTTGACCGATGTGTCAAAAAATAAGGTACCGTTTGAATGGACCGGAAAATGTGAAGGGAGCTTCCAAAAGCTTAAGACTCTTTTTTTTACCACTGTGCCCATTTTATTATTACGATTAGTAGGGAAGGACTTTATTGTTTATTGTGATGCTTCACATTCTAGATTAGGTGTTGTGTTAATATCGGATAAGAATGTCATAGCTTATCTCTCGTGTCAATTAGAGGTGCATGATAGGACTTAGCCCACTCATTATTTACAGTTGGATGCGGTGGTATTTTCTCTTAATATCTGTTGATGTTATTTTTTATGGAGTTAAGTATGAGGTATTTAGTGATGATCGTAGTTTGCATCATGTATTCACCAAAAATGATTTGAATTTGAGGCAGCGAAGATGGATGGAATTACTCAAGGATTATGATGTGACTATCCAATGCCATCTGGGTAAGGCAAATGTTGTGGTTGACGCTTTGAGTATAAAAGCGATAAGTATGGGTAGTTTAGATTACTTGAGTGGAACCAAGAGACTGTTTGTGAAAGAGACTCAGACCTTAGAGTCTGAGTTCATGCAGTTGGGAAATTCTGAAAGATGTGGGTTGTTAGCTAGCATTGAATCTAAGTCCATGTTCATCGATGAAATCAAGGCCAAACAATTAGAAGCTGTGATTTAGATGAGCTTAGAACAAAAAATGCAATAGGTAAGTCTCAAGGAACCACTGTAGATGTTAATGGAGTGCTTAACTATAAGGGTAGAATGTGTGTTCAAAGAGTTGTTGATTTTATTCTAAGGTTACTGGAGGAGGATCCTAACTCGCGCTATTCTATTAATTCAGGTGTGACAAAGATGTATAGAGATCTGAAACGAGTGTATTGGTAGTCGGGTATGAGACATGATATTGACAAGTTTGTGGTGAAGTGTAAGAATTGTCAACAAATAAAGTATGAACATTAAAGGCCGGCGGGGATACATAAAAAGGATTCCTATTCCGAAATGGAAGTGGGAAAAGATAGAAATGGATTTTATGGTTGTTCTTTGCTAGAATTTAGGAAATTCGATTCTACTTGGGTTGTAATAGGTTGACCAAGTCAGCCCATTTCATTATAATAAGAGTGGATTACAACGCCAAACATTTTGGTAGCATATATGTAAAAGAAATAGTGAGGTTGCATGGTATGCCCCTTTCAATCATCTCAGATAGTGGAACCCTTTTCACTTCAAAATTTTTGAGGAATTTGCATTTTTTAATTGGGCACACAACTTACTTCTAGTACAGCCTTCCATTCCCAGATGGATGAACAATAGCAGAGGACTATAAAACTGTTGGAGGACATGTTGATAGCTTGTGTAATTGACTTTAGAGGGCATTGGGATAAGTTTCTACCCCTATGTGAGTTCTCATATTATAATAGTTATCACTCAAGCATTGATATGACACCATTTGAGGAGTTATATAGAAAAGGATGTAGATTGTCCATGAGTTGGTTTGAATCCAGAGATGTAAAATCGTTGGGGATTGACTTAGTGAAGAATGGTCAAGATAAGGTGAGGATCATTCAAGCTTAACTTCTCACCAAGAAGAGTACACAAAAGAAGTATGTGGATAACAAGGGGAGAGATATGGAATACAAGACCGGTGAGACTATTCTCCTCAAGGTATCACCCATGAATGGGTGATGAGATTCGTGAAGAGGGTTAAGTTGAGTCCTCGCTATATTGGTCCCTTTTAGATCCTTAAACCTGTAGGTTTGGTTGCGTAATGATTGGCGTTACCACAAATTTTGTCCAGTCTACATCCTATATTTCATGTGTCTATGTTAAAGAGATATCGCAGGAATGGTTGCTATATCACTAACTAGGACTCAAAAATGATATTTAATAACCTCTAATATCAGGAGGAACCGATTCTTATTGTTGATCATGATGTTCGGAAGTTGAGGATCGAAGATATTAAGTCCGTGAAAGATAATGGAAGCGTCGTCAAGTTGTGAAAGCTATTTGAGAGACTTAGAAGGAAATGCAAGACATCATGTACTACCTTGGTCCTTTTCAAGCCTACCTTTCCTTAGTTGATCTCTCAGGGAGAAGTGATGGGTAAATTTGTATATGTTGTAATGAGCACATCTCATCGTTATAGAAATATCAAGGGGGGGGGGGGGAAATCGGGGCCGAAAAACTTTTTCACATAACTAGGATTTATATTCAGTAATGGAACCTTGCCTTTAGTTATTTAACTTATTTCCGTAACTTAAATATCTTAGTTTTAGATTTCCTACTTTAGTTGGTTGTTAGTAGTGATTGTCCCCCGAGTTGTAGTGTGGGTGCCACTCACGACGGTCTGGGTTGTGACATCCAAAATGGGAGAGGGAAAATTGAGATCTTCACCTACTGCTTTGTTATCAATCAAATATTTGATATGTAGAGATTACCTAGATGGAGACAAACATAACTCAATCTTTTTCAAGTACTTGGCATTATTTGTTCAGATCATAGTGAATGAGTGATATTTGTATGAAATTATTGGGTCTTTCTCTTTTTAAAATAAATTCATTTGAGCATGTAATTTAATAACTAATGTAAATATGTAGGAGGTCTGTCAATTCCTTTTCCATTTGAATCTGAGTGGCCATTGAAGGACTCATTCATGGTTGCAATGAATGGAGGTATCAAAAAATAAAATTATAAGAACAAGTTCAAATGATGGAGTCTATCCATCACCTTGTTAGGAAAGCAACACGGATTTATAGAGCTATCAAGAGTTAAGTTTATAGAGTCAGATCAACGCTTGATTTTTTTTGTTGGTAAAAAGGTGGTGTTGTGAGACTAACGTTTTTGTCTTTCCATGGGCTGAAGCTAATGTTACTCTTGAAGCTATGATGATTTTTTGACGCTTCTCTATTTTGGGTGACCCTGTTTTGTACCCCCTATAATCACCATAGTTGGTAGAGATTGACGAAAATTTTGAAAATGCGCAAAGGGGGTTTATTGCACCGAAGACTAAAAATCAAAGTATATTGTTTTTTATTAAGTTTGCTTCAAAGTAAAATAGGTTTTCATGTTTTCCCAATAGATACTAACCTGGCTAGAGGTATGCGACAATCGCTAATCACATACCTTTAGCCAAAGTAAAGCTATTGAGAAAGCAAAAAAACTAATTTCACTTGAAAACACAAATCTTAATAACCAAACAAAAAGAAAAGCTTCATGCTCAAAATCCCAACAACTATTCTTGAAAAAATTCAACCATCTATTTTATTATTGGTCTTCAATCTGATAAGCTTGATTTGCCCACTTTCAAGATTTTCTTTGATCTCTGTCAACTCAAGGGATTGATGGGGGAACAAAAAGAGCTACTCAAAATATAGAATCCTCCAAAAATAAACATCTCTTCAAGAGTACGTAGCTTCACTCCACGAAAAGATAAAATTGTTAGTCTCACAACTTCACCTTTCTACTAACTCAAAAATCAAATCTTGATCCATTTGAAGTATATAAATTGAAGTATTGGCAGCTCCATAAATACATGTAGCATTTCATATATGGTGATGGATAGACTCCATCGTATGAACCTATTCTTTCCATTTTTTTGTTAATCCCTCAAACCATTGCAACAATAAAAGGGAACTTTCAATGGTTACTCAAACTTTGTTGAAAAATGAATTGAAGATTTTTACAAACATCACTCATTTACTATGCACAAATCAAGACAAGTACTTGAAAAAATTAGGTTATCTATTTCCTCTAAAGATGATCTCTAGTTATCAAATATTCGATTGATAATGAAGTAGAGGGTGTGGACTTCATAGATAACTATAACTTATATATTGTTTGACTATCAAATCCAAAACATGGGACCACACTATGTACGAAGGGAAAGAACTCATGCTTTTTAGGAAAGGAAAACATACTATGGTTTGTTAACGACCAAGTATATAATTGATAGGCCACATAGACATTTAAGAAGTTAGATGTTCATTCTACTGTTAATCCTAGAATTGATCTTAAAGAAATAAGTTCCAATTCCTATTAAATTCCATATGTACGGAATGTCTAATGATGAGAAAGAATTGTGAGGCTCAATTGATGACACCAGCTAGTAGATAAGATTACAAGGTGTTAGATACTAAGGAATGAATCACAATGGTGAAATTGGAAGTGTACTGACGGGCATGTTGTTAGGCAGGAGATATCTTTAAAATTGCATACACAAAGATATACACATTGTGTTACGCATTCTTACCCTACATGTCTATAGGAGGTTGTTTCCACCACTCAAACCCCAACCTCCTTTTCTCATGGAAGAAACATTAATAATCATGCCATGTATTTCATTATATTAATGGAGCAAGTAATTTGATAATTTACACAATAATTTTTTATTTATTTATAGTTATGTTGAGTCGTTCTTGTACTATGATCATATTTCATAATATCAGTATCTTCTACAAATTCAAAGAATCATATTAAGATAGAAAAAAGGTAATAGATATGAAGGTTGGTAATTTAAAACATATTAAAGATCACACTCAAGAGTATTTATCATGACAACTACTAATCAATGCAAATGAAACTTTCAAAAACTATACTCACTTAGATGTCCCATATTATCCTTTATTTTGTGTTGAACACTCCATTATTATTTTTCTGATCAACATATTAATATCCTTAAGAAATCAAACAAGAGAGATACACCACAAAGATTGTAGAAACACTACCAAAAAATCCTCAAATTGATAACATATTTTACTAACAACTTAAGTTGGTTAGTATTCTACTAACACATTACCAACATATTTCTAAACCAATAATGTTTTAAAACTTAACAACGAAATTCTAACAGATTACCAACATTAATCTTACTAACTAAGTATTTTAGTTGGTACGTACAGTGGGAAAAAAGGCTCCACATTTAGCAACCTTCTATCAACGGATTACTAAAAGAAATATTACTAAAACACATCTTTAATTGGTAATATTACCAAAGAAGTATATATCGGTTCGTAAATATGACAAAAAAATATTTATATAATTTATTGCCATATTACAAATAAATTATTAACAAAAATTACCAAGGACAAGATTTTGTTGCTAAATTTACCAACAAAATATAAATGTGTTTGTAAATTAGTAACGAAATGTAATTTGTTGGTAAACTTTCCAACCAATATCAAATTAGTTGGAAGTTTTGCAGACTAATAAAGATTCTAGTCATTAAATTACTAAAATCATTAAAATAGTTGGTAATGTACCAACCGATCACTAATCCATTGGTAAAATTTACCAGCATATTAATTATTAGTTAATAATATTATATATGAATGTTTGGTCGAATAGTAACTTGATATAGTTAATAGTATGTTATGAGTTTTTGACCTTGATGTTTATGCATTGTTAGATCCAGTGGCTAATCTTTCCTTTGTTACTCTTTACATAGCAGCCCAATTCTGTGTTAGTCCAAAAACTCTCTTAGAACCTTTCTCTATCTCTACTTTAGTTTGTTACCAAGTTATAACTAGACGGGTATATAGAAATTGCGCTGTCATAGTCTCAAACAAAGTCACCTCACCAGATCCGGTAAACATAGAAATGGTAGAATTCGATGTCATTCTAGGCATATATTGGATACATACCTATTATGCCTTAGTTAATTGTAGTCTATAAGTTACAAGATGTTTTTCCAGAAGATGTTTTGGAGTCCCTCCCGAAAGAGAAATCAAATTTAAAATTGATCTCCTCAATGATATCCAGCCTATTTCTATTCCTCCTGACAAAATGTCTCCATCAGAGCTTAAGGAATTCAAAGAGCAGGTGAAAGACCTTCTAGATAAGAGCTTCATTAGACCTAGTATTTCACCATGGGGTGCACCAATGTTGTTTATAAAGAATAAAGATGGTTCTCTGAGAATGTGCATTGATTATAGATAGATGTTCAAGGTCACAATTAAGAATATGTATCCCATCCCCAGGATTGATAACTTGTTTGACCAACTTCAGGGTGCTAGTCACTTCTAAAAGATAGACCTCAAATGGGGTTATCATCAGGTTTGAGTTTGACATAGTGACATTCTAAAAACAACCTTCAGAACATGGTATGGTCATTATGAATTTGTAGATATGTCGTTTGGACTAACAAATGCTCCTTCAGCTTTTAAGGATTTGCTGAACAGAGTGTTCCAGTAGTACTTGGACTTGTTTGTTATCATCTTTATTGATGATATCCTCATTTACTCTAGGAAGGAGGAAGAAGATGCGAGTAATCTGAGTTGTTCAGCAGACTCTAAAAGATATTTATTTTCTGAGTTTAGAAAATATGAGTTCTAGTTGTAATCCATTGCTTTCCTTTGTCATATCATATATAGCGAAGGGATTCGAGTGGATTTCACAGATGATAGAAGTAGAATTACCTCTGCTACAGATATAAGAAGTTTCTTAGGTTTAGCAGGTTATTACAGAAGGTCCCTGGAGGGATTCTCATCCATATCCTCACGATTGACTAGGTTAACTCAGAAGATGGTCAGGTTTCAATGGTAAAATAATTGTGAGAAAAGAGTTGCAGAATTGGAAACTAGATTGACTACAACTCTTGTCTTGACTCTACCAGAGGTTTCATATGGTTATGTAATCTATTGTGATGCATCTAGAGCTGGCCTATGTTTTGTGTTGATGCAGCGAGATAAGGTTATAACTTATGTTTCTACACAACTTAACGTGCATGAGAACAACTATCAAACTCAGGACATCGAACATAAGAGCCTTCAGTATCTGATCACCTAGAATGAGTTAAGTCTTCGCTAGAGGAGGTTAATTGAGTTCCTTAAGGATTATGAAATAAGTATGCATTGGCATCCTTGTAGGGCAAAGTAATAGAATATGCTCTTAGTAGATTATCTATGGGTAGTGTAGCCCATGTTGAGGAAGAAAGGAACAAGCCAGTGAAGGATGTTCACAGGTTTTCTCTCTTGGGAGTTCGCTTTATAAGCATATCGACAATGGTGTAACAGTTCAAAATGAGGCAGAATCTTCTTTGTTAGTGTAGGTTAAGGAAAGTAAGACAGTAATCCAATGTTGCTTAAACTTAAGGGTGCAATCCACAATCAAGGAATATAGGTTTTCTCCATGGGGGAGATGATATACTTCGCTACCTAGGTAGATTGTGTGTTCCTGATGTGGGTGAATTTAGAAAGCATATCCTTGCAGAATCCCGTAACTCTAGATATTCTATTCATCTAGGTGGCACTACGATGTACCGCGATCTGCGGGAAGTCTATTGGTGGAATTACAAGAAGAGGGACATAGAAGATTTTGTTAGTAGGTTCCTTAATCGCAAGCAAGTAAAGGTAGAACATTGACTTATAATGAAATGTTGTTATGTTTTTTTTAAGCTTGACAGATGGTAAACACACACGTGTCTATAAACTAGTAAATAAATAAATGTGATGATAAAGAATAATAAATACAAATTAGTCACTAAGTGAATGAAGGCAGAAAAATTTCATACGTCAAGTATTAGATATAGCCCTGGACTTTGCTAATAGGATCATATATAATTTTATGGGTTTTTTGTTAAATAAAACAAGTAAAGAATAGATCAAAATCTTTCTATCCACTTGTATTTGCTAAAAAGGGTTTATTTGGGTCATCCGTGTAGTAAAAAAAGTGTATCTTAGTAACTTTATTAACTATACATATATCATTTTTTAATCGCAAAAATTGAAGGACGTATCAAAATTTTTTCCCCATTTCTAGATATATAAATATATAGGGACAATATCCAAGTACCCCCTCAACCTATGCCCGAAATCCCAAAGACACACATATACTATACTAAGGTCCTATTACCCCCATGAACTTATTTTATATGTAATTTTGTACCCCTTTTTATCCTACGTGGCATTAGTTTGAAAAAAAAGTCAACCATCATTGGACCCACAAGATAGTTCCACGTAAGCTAAAAAGGGGTAAAAAATTATTAATAAAATAAGTTCAGGGAGGTAATAGGACCTTAGTATAGTATAAGTGTGTCTCTGAATAGGAACAATACCGGTGAGGCTATATGTTCAGCTTAGAGGAGTTACACGATATGAGTGTGTCACATAGAGGGGATGACTACGTTCAAGTTGTGTGTGCATGCACCAGTCGTAGACAAGGTGATGCTCGTGCTAGAGTTAGAATTTTCAATTCTGGTGAACTCGAAAATACTTGTGAATGTTATCATGGCTGCTCTGTAGGTGTTTTTACCATATATGTGTGTGTTGTGTGTGTGTGTGTGTAAAAAATACATAAGGAGTAGAGTTCTTGATGATACCTTCTCTCATAACCAATCAAAATCTAAAAATCTAAATAATGATCCAAGTGTGTCACTCCTTATGAAAATTAAAATTAGCAAGAAAAAGTTAAATGTTTTTCTTGACTACAGAGATATGCCCGTCACTTGGACTTCATGTACAGTATTAATTTAAAGTTTATATTTAATGTCGAAAATTTTACAAATCTAAAATATTAAAAAGAAATTCTAAAGGTAGAATAATTGTGGAATATGAAAGCAATTCCACGTATTGAATTGATTGAACTAACGAGTGAGAACGTTTTTATTTTATATTGTTTCATTTTAATGAATATTCTAAATATATACGTAAATTTACATTTTAATATTATTAATTAAATGATTCATGTTTAATTAAATATTTAAATGACCCTTAAATTTGATAATTCAACTTTTAACTTTTTTTGTTCACAATTTTAGTGTGTGCATATAATTTGTACGAATTGTTTTATCATTATCATAAGTGTGTGATGTTATTTGTCTCATATTATTCATGTGACTTTATTTTAAGTGTGTTAAATAGTAAACAAAGTTTAAAAATTACTAATAATAGCTTCATCAGAATTGTTTTACCAATGGTAGTTCAAAAGAATTGATTTTAAACATTACCATGTGCCCTTTATTTGGTGTTTCTTGACGCATATTAAAAAATATTGCTCATTTTATACAATTTAAATAAAATTTTAATTGTTTTAACTCATGAATAAAAATTCACATGAAACACATATGCAACGCACATATCGAGTGACTAATAAACAAATAATAAATACAAATTAGTCAATAAATGAAGGAAGAAATTATTCATATGTGAGAATGATCAAATATACCCCTGGACTTTGCTTAAATGATCATATTTAATTTTTATGAATTTAGTTTAATAAAACTATCCAAGAATAGATCATAATTATTTTTTTAATTTCTATTCGCCGAAAAAAGTATATATGGGTCACCCGTGTAATAAAGCGATATATGTTAGTCACTTTATTTAACTAGATATATATCATTTCTTAATCGCAATAATTGAAGGATGTATCAGACTTTTTTTCCATTTCTAGATATCTAAATATATGTTCAATGGATTCATTAATGTACTAAATTGAAACAAAGATTTCCCCCTTACATATATGCTTTGTGTAATCCCCCCCCCCCCGGTCCCGAAGACCAAATCTCTTAAATCTGCATTCTTCCACAGGTGATTTTTCTATTTAAATTGTCATTTGTGTATCTTTCTCTTAGTTTACTCATATATTCTCTCTATGCCAATGAATTTTCCTTATAGTCCCTATTGATTCTTATCACTCTAATGTACTTGTAAGCATCTTGAAATCATTCATAACTTGAATCATAACATTGAATTCATAATTCAAATTGAAGGTAGAGCTAAGTATCATGTCTTTTACAATCATTTTAGTTTTTTTTATGTATTGAGCACTTGAGTCTTATCAAGATTAGAATTGAGTTCATTCTATATAAAATGATACATTAAAATTAAGTATTTTCAAGAGTAAATGTTTTCACAATTAGGATGAGAGAAAACACCGATTTCCAAAAGAATTTTTGAGAAGCTTTGTGTCACGCCCCAAGCTACCCCCGAGACGCGGACACGGAACCTAGGACAACAAGTGATCCCAAGCTAATTCTACTAGGATGATCTTGAGCATACTAAAGATAATAAAATGTTGTGGAAGCTAAATCAGTCTTTAAATGAAAAGATGTGGAATACCCATATTCTATAACTGTGATATTTGAAAACAATGAGTTTAATACAACAACAATATTAACTCAATACTAAGCTGAATCTATCTAAGTCTTAAAATTTCCTCGAAACTACACTAGAAAATGTGGGACAAGCCCCCGCTAAATCTAGCAAAGACTTAAATTAAATGACTAAAGACTAAAATGAAACTCATTATTGTTGTCCACGGGGAATGAGGACTCACCACTGAATATGCTGAACAAGAGATCGGAAAATTTGTCTATGCGTAATATGAATGTTGAGAACTTGAACCTATATCACGAGAAGATGTAGCGCACGTATAATTCAGTACTTGAGAGGTACTGAGCATGTAGGATAGAGTAAAGCTGAAATAAAATATCACTTAACAAGTACAAAAACAAGTATAATAATCTGAACGTGATGTGTTGGTTTCTGAGCTAACATGATGTAAAGACCACTTTATAACACGCTGAAACTGAATACTGAATATAGTGATAAATGTTTAATCCAGAGAGTTTGACTTAACTTAGGGAGCTACTAATAAACGATAGTAAAACCATATGAGATAAATGTGTAGTCTGATGTATACGCCCCATCGAGAAGACCCAATATACCCTGCCAAAGGTATAAATTCATGCAGGTGTGATCACTAAATTGATTTCCCACAGAGGGGACTTACAACCTACTTGGCTAGTAGTTCTGAGACTATTGGGTACGCTAAACCCTACTCCAACTCGGTATTATGCTACTCCCAATGAATTCTGTAAATTAACTGATTATGTCTATGTTTCTGTGAATATTGGATAGCTTAAAACTGAACCTGCAAACTGAGAATGCAACCTTTAATTTGATAATGATTCTTTAAAATTAAGGCATGGATAACTGAATAACTGAAATATCTTACCTAACATGTGTATTTCAAGTACTAAAAAATACAAAGCTAGGGTTCTCAAAATTCATGCGATAATCTAAGTAATAACATAATTATCTAATTTGGAACATGGATTTAATAGTTTTATGATTTTCTATCAACGTTTCAGAAACCTGTGGTTTAATCATGATCAGAGAATCAAGAATCTGACTGAAAGCTAGGGACCCAATGGGTGAAAGGAACCCACTAGTAAAATCCCACATACATGTTGATGAAATCCATAGAAAAATACTTATGTTTCGGGGCTGAAACTACTGAAGCTTGTGGCGTTCTTGAACTAGGGTTCTTGAGCTTTTTTCTACTCTCTTGCTTTTAATTTTTTATGTTTAAATTTAATTATTTGACTTGGATATAATTTATATATGTTTCTAGGCTTAAACTGATTAAAATATAATGATTTAGGGTCAAAACTAAGTAACTTAGGGTTTAAACAGAGCGGGAAAGGTCAAACGACACCTGGGAAGGTTGCTGTCTGGCCTCACGATGGCATGGACTGACGGTCCGTCGTACGCCTGACTCCCCATTTTTGGGTCCGTCGTGAGGGCCTGTTCGACAGGCCTTTACCAAAATAGGCATAACATTTTACTCAGACGTCGGATTTTAGCCAGGTCGGTGTCTATGGAAAGATAATTCAATTATCTATCTGTGGGTAGGTCATGGGTGGACTAATGCATTTTGTTCTAAGAGTTACTTTCATTTTAAGTTTAACAACTACATTTCCGTTTAATTGGCTGCAAAGTTTCCATCTATAGTCAGACCTACGGACTGTTGGTCCACCTACGAACCATGATGGTCTTCCATAGATCATGTAAGAGATTGGTTGAAGGGAGTCTTTATCGACGGTCAAGGACTATGGACCGTTGTTTGACCTACGGACCGTAAGTCCGTCCGTCATCCATGTCATAACCAATTTTCTAGGCTGAAACTTTTGGGGGTTTCTAATCTCATCTACGTCTGTGCAGGACATACTGTGGTTTAGGCTATGGTCCGTTGATGCCACCGTTGATAGCACCCGCAGATTTTTCTGAAAAACTAATTTTTGGTCTGTTTTGTCTACGTGGTGTTACACTTTGAGTACCATATCTTTTAAAAGAAATATTTTTGTGAATGATGTTAAAACAGAGGGAGAGTTATGTATTGAAACATATGAGCTAGTTATATTTTGGGAGTAATATTAAGCATCGATATAGGGACTAGTTGAGTTAACTCAAAGTCCTCATAACCCAAGTAGTCAACATAGGTAGAAAGATTAATATATTTTAGATGATTCTTTATTGCTTTTAAGGATATACTAGTTGATCTACTTAGTAGTACATTTTATACCCTGACAAAGTATAGGATAGTTCTAATAGAGTGAGCTAGATGTTGTATGATCAGATGATGTCGGTTAGAGAATCTCCCATAAAGTTTATTTTCTATTTTCAAATATATATATTTTATTTTGTATTATTGCATTCAAATAGAGTTCATTGTAATTTTAAATATATGAAGTTTCTACGAACTATTTCAAGGCTTTTCTTTATAATGCATCTTTACTACTGCTTTATTTTGAAATGAGTTTAGTATCCCTCAGTTGAGTTACAACGAGGTAAGTTGCTTCTTTACTTTCGGTTCAATCTTAGATCTTGTGTTTAGATTTGGCCTTATATAGTCGTACATTCTATGTACTTAGGGCATTTGGCCTTTATCTTTTATGATGCAGATAAAGGTGACCAAGACCAGCATCAAGCACTTCGTTGATCCGGTTAAGTTCTAGAGTTGTTTGGTGGGCCACATTTCTTCTGGAGTATCCTCTCTTTTTTATATATTTTTTTCATTCACGTTTATTAGGATGATCGGGGGTCTTGTCCCGACATCCCTCATAGTATTAGAGGCTTCATAGATAGATATACAATTGTTCATGAGTCTTTTCTTTTTGAGTTGTTTATGTTTAGACTTGACTTGCCTCTTTTGCTAGTTGAATGTCTATTTTTAAAACATTTTGGGTATATCTTTTGAGATAGTTAAGTAAATGCCATATTATAAATTCATCTTAGATATGAGTAATTGTTCCTCTTAGAGTTAAGTCATGTTAAGGACTCGCTTGTTGCCAACATGATTCTCGAGTGCGAGTCATGTCCAAGGTGTGGGCTAAGGGCGTGACATTTACTCCTTAAAATCCCACTTTAAATTTTATGCAACTCATTTCATGAATGCACATAAAATACAAAATATCATAAAAAAGAGTCTAGAAAAATACACATAGGAGACGCATGCAACGAACGTGCCAACGAGTACTTGTTCAAAAAAAGAGAAATATTTTTTCTTATAAAAAATAACCTTTATCTCTTTTGAATCAAAATCTATTCTGCTTTAAAATTACTTTTGTCTTTGTCTTTTTTATATGCTTGGTTACAAACTCCAATAAACAAACATCTTATTTATTCTTAAAAAATATAATACAAACCATTTAATTGAAGTAAAGCATTCATCATTTGCTTATTGATTTTAAACTGGCTAATTGACTTTTATTTTTTATTTTTAATGATATTAATTTTTTGGATGATCTTCTAAATTATAAAAACATCTTGATAAAACAATACTTCCTGTAGTATTTCAATTGGTACATACTCGTATAGGAGACTTACGAGATTCTTCTTTGAAGAAGCATATTTTTAGCTATCATGATTTGTATTGTTGGTCTTTCGAATTCTTCACCAAATGGATGAATTCCCTTTTTCCAGAGTCAAATATTCACCAACGATTCAGATGATTTTCTTACCTTACATGGAAAACCCTACCCAAAAAAAATCTATTTGTTTCTACGTCTATTATCGTGTACATCGAGGGTTAGAGTTAAGGATGTTACCAGTCTAATGGGCTACATTACCTACTGGTGGAACTCACACAAATATTATTAGAAAATTTGCTCAACTAAAAAATAATACAACTTGTATGTACTAATTAAAATCGTACTTTTCGACTATTGTATTATTTAAGGGATGATTCAACAGTATCAAATTGTCATGACCCAAAATCACAAGTTGTGATGAAATGCAGAATATTACTATATGAGGTAGTGCAACCTCCTCTCATTTCACCAGTAAATCCAAACCCCTATATTTGTTTTGAAAAATTAGCTTATTTTTAGCGATTACGTATTATATTACTCATTACATGAATGTGTTTCTTAGAATATAAAATATCATCACAATTAGTCAACACAAATAACCATGGTACACACGTGTAAGCTATTGTTGTTAAGCCTTATATTTACTACTTCACATCCTACTTTGATGCTATTGGATTATTTCAAAAGAAGGTGATGGTAATAAAGGGTACCTAAATCGACAAAGCATGTGCATATCATTCTTGCATATTGTCCTCACTCTCCCAAGAGGACTCTTCAACATTTGATTCTTCCACTAAATCTTGATAGATGCAATCTCCTTTGACCTCAACTTACGGATGTCCCTACCAAGAATTGCTACTTGCTCCTCCTCATAAGGCAGATTCTCATTAAGTAGCACAGAATCCCACTGAATAATGTAGTTTCCATCACCATGCTATTTTTTCACCATAGACACATGAAATATTGGGTACACTCCTGATAACCCTAGAGGCAAGGCTATTTAATTGGCCACCTCCCCAGCACACTTAAGAACTTCATCGCCCAATATATATATTGGACTAAGCTTGCCTCTCTTACCCAACCAGATCACACCCTTAATGGGTGAAACATTTAGCAGGAATTGCTCACCCTCCATAATCTCCAATCCCTACCTATTGATTTGCATGCTCTGAGATGTTAGAAGCTTCTCCTCAATGAATTTCACTTTCTCTAAGATTCCCTCGAATGATCGGTACCTCAGGGTATTACTTAAAATGCTTCAAACAAAACAATGAGAGACATACATCTCCTCCCATATAATCAAAAGGTACATACCAATACTTGAGTGATAGTTATTGTTGTATAAAAAATCTTCCAAATGTACGAACTGATCATTATGTACGCTAAAATCTATCATGTATGCGCGAAACATATCCTATAGCACTTGAGGGTGAAATTCAGTACTAAGATAAATCGGTTACCTAATTCAGTCTTCAAGGTTATCCAAAATATAGAATTAAATCATGTAGCTCTATCTGATATTATATAGATCGGAATTCCATGAAATCGAACTAACTCATAGCTATAGAGTTTGGCTAACTTCTCTCGGTATAAGTCAGCTTGACTGGAATGAAGTAATAGAGTTAGTTAATCCGTCAACAAGTACCCAAATAGATTAAAACTTACCAAATGTCTTTGGCATACCAACCACTAAATACATTGCAAATCTTTCCCACTAAGATTCAGGAATGGACATTCTCTGAAGTGTATCCCTAGGCGTCCGATGATCGTATTTTACATGGTGAAAAATTAGGCATTCGGCAACAAAATCAACAATGTAAACTTCAATCTACTCCACCAATAATAGTTTTCCAGATCATAATACATCTTGGTTAGATCACGATGCATAGAATAACTAGAACTACGAGCGTCGTATGAGTCTAATCATTAACACGAGGCACACATACCTGTTCCTTAAATTTCAAGATGTCTTTCTTATCAATCACAACCTCCTTAGACTCTCCTAGCAATACCATGTCTCTAATTCAACTTTGCTTCTCATCATCAAACTGCTTTCTTTTAAACTTGTCAAGAAAATGTCTTGCCTCCACACAAGCCAAGAATCCTCATTTCCCAATTACTTCCTATCTCATAAAGTTATTAAGAAGAGTTTGAACCTCTCAAGCTTATGGGCATCTAGAAACCTGTAAGGGGGCTAAATTCCTCGTGGTCCTTGCTTTTCTACAAATGCATCAACCACAATATTAGCTTTTCTTGGGTTATACAAAATAGTAATATCACATTTTTTGAGTAACTCCATTCACCTCATTTTCCTCAAATTCAATTCTTTCTGAGTGAACATGTAATGTAAAAACGGATGATCTGTATAAACTTCACACTTGACCCAAGGTAGATAATGCCTCCACTACTTCACTACAAATACAACTATTGCAAACTCCGAATCATGGATCAGATAGTTACGTTCATGCACTTTAAGTTGTCTTGAAGTATTGTCAATTATATTGCTATCCTGCATCAGCAGTGCACCTACACCAAATAAGATGCATTACAATAAACAATGAAGTTCATACCATCCATATGCAAGGCAAGAATTCTTGTAGTAGTAAGCAAGAACTTGAGTTTGGGAAGCTCTTTTCATACTCATCTTACCATGCAAAGGGAACATTCTGTTTGGTCAATTTAATCAATTGGGAAGCAATGGAAGAAAATCCCTTAACGAACTGATTGTAGTAGGTAGCTAAACTAACAATGTTCCTTAACTCTGAAACATTAGTAGGCCTTACCCTAAATCATCATTTCTTCGATTTTAGTGGAATTCACTGTTACTGCATCCTTAGAAACCACGTGCACCGAGAAGGACACTAAATCGATCCAACAGTCACACTTGGAACATTTGGCATAAAGGTTTTTCTCCTTTAACAACCCTAATACAATTATCAAATGCTATTCATTTTCTTTCATGGTCTTTTAGTAGATCAATAGATCATCAATAAATACAATAACCAAGAGATCTAGATATGGCTTAAAAATTCAAGTTACCAGGCTCATCAAAGCAATAGGGGCATTCGTAAGCCTTAAAGACATTATTAAGAACTCATAATGTTCATACCTTGTTTGAACAAAAAGTGTTGGCACATTGGTTGCTCATACTTTAAGTTGTCTTATCTCAAATCAATTTTTTAGAACAAACAAGCACTCAATAACTAATTAAACAAGTGATTAATGTGTGGAATGGAGTAGTTGTTCTTAATAGTCACCTTATTCAACTAGCCTTAGTCTATGCACATTTGAAAACTACCATACTTCTTCTTCACAAATAAAAGAGGAGTACCCAACGTTAGGCACTCTGTCTAATAAAACCTTTACCTAACAAGTCCTAAAGTAGGTACCTGAACTCTCTCAACTTAGGTGAGGCCATTCTATATAAGTAATGGAAATGGGGGGTGTCCCTAACTTTAGGTGAATACAACATCCATATATCTAAAAATTGCCATACCAGGAAGGTCTGCAAGAAAAATATCCACAAACTCACGAACTACCAAAACAGATACGATCAAACGAACTTTGAAAGTATCATCCTTGAGATGTGACAAGAAATTTGTACAAACCTTAATCACTAACCTCTTAGAACAAAGTAAAACGATATTACAAACTGGGGCGAGAATGTAGTCACCCTTTCATACCAGCGGATCTATCCCACGGTTGGCTAAAGCTACTATCTTAGCGTTACAATTTAAGATAGCAAAATTTAGAGAAAGCCATGTCATACCAACAATTACATCAAAATAAACCATCTCCAAAGTAATCAAATCTACTTAAGTGTTGCTCCCCACAAAAGTGAATAGGAAAGATCTATAAACTTTCTAAACTAACACAGACAGACTGCATAACTAGAGACACGAATAGGCATATTAAGTAAGTCATAATGCAAATTAAGTCCATTAGTTAATAAGAAAGATACATAAGAAAACGTGGATCCTTTATTAAACAATACAGAAGTCATGGGATCACAGACTAGAAGAGTACGTATGATAACATCATTGGATGCCTCTACCTCTAGCCTCCCAGGAAACATAAAAATGGGCTTTATGGCCTGTCTTTCCATTGTGTAGTTCATGCTACATCTATTAGTTCCAACTTGCACGCCACCCCGGCTGAACTGGTGTCCACCATTACCTTCGCTACCACTTACTAAAGATTGACGACCTCTACCATGGCCACCTTTACCTCTAACTAATGGCGATATGTAACTCTGATCATACCGAGCTTGACTCTGTGGTATTTCCTAATACTCCTAGCCTCACCACATCCATAGAAATTCCTTGCGTTGAGAGTAGGTCTCTTTGAAGATGAAGAAGACTAAAGATAACCCCCAAACGCAGAAAAGGAAAACTAGTTAGTGACGGACCCTTAGCTAGAACCTGCAATTAAGACTGAAAAAGAAGACGTTGATATTTCCCAGAACTCTTCCTTTAAAGTAAGAACTACTAATGTCACCTCTTTTATGGAACTTCGTAACAATTGACACCTTGGTGAAGTCATCTGGCTTCATCTTCTCTACCTCTA
This sequence comes from Solanum lycopersicum, assembly GCF_036512215.1. Lineage (NCBI taxonomy): Eukaryota > Viridiplantae > Streptophyta > Magnoliopsida > Solanales > Solanaceae > Solanum > Solanum lycopersicum. The sequence continues at coordinate 16,685,442 of NC_090800.1, forward strand.
TCACAATCAACCACTTCATGAAAAGATTTTGTAGAAGCAACTACCTATAAACCTGGAATCGGCAATTCTTACCTCAGTTCCTTCAGAAAGCGGTGAATCTATTCTTGCGGACTAATGCAAAGCTGAGTGTCATATCTGAATAATGCACGAAATTTAGCCTCATAGGCTATAGCCGACATCTTTCCATACTCCATGTTCAGGAACTTATCTCATCTCATGTCCCTCTATGTCCGAGTATAAACTTCTCCTTGAAGAAGCTAGAAAATGTTGCCTAAGTAAAGGTTTTGCCTTTTAGGGTCAACACACAACATGAAACCGCCACCACATTTTGGCATCCCCTTGAAATTCATAGCTCACAAATTCAAAACTGAATTGCTCTACTATGTCCATTTTATGATCATCTTATAACAATCCACAAGGAAGTCATAAGCATCTGCAGATTCAATTGCCTTGAATACAAAAGGTTTTAGCTTTATGAAATTATTAAAGAGATCATGGTGGTCAGTAATCATATAGGCTCTGTAGTCAATGGAGGAAACATGCATCTTTCCAATGACGCATCCTTGTTGGGAGACACAATAGTTGTATATCGTACTCCTAGAACTTGAGTTACTGGTGCACAAAAATGCTTGGATGGATGGCCTAAATTGGATAACCCGCTTAGATAAGTGAGAACCTGGTTGATCATCTCTGGAGTACGGTGGGGTGGTTCTTCTTTCTCTTGAATTTGCTCATCTTCCCTCTCATTATCCTCTCTCTCTACCTCGTCAGCCGGTGGGAGGAACACTACTATATCTCTTATTGGACGAGTTTCTTATCTTCTTCCTCAAGTGGACCTTCTCCTGCGACCTCTACCACGACCTCTCACTATTGCTCCCCCTTGGGGTGTATCCCCAATAGTTGGCTCAAACACACCTTGTTGGTGTTTGTCTTGCCACAATTGTCGCTCTATTTCTAGCCATCTATGAAATAGTGTGTAGAAGGTTATATTCCAACTTATATCATCTAGTTACTAATTAAATTAAGGTAATTGTATGATACAAAAAAAATGACATTTCCAAAAGTCTTATACCTTCTCGAACAAAAGTAAAACTGTTCTCGTAGAGTTCACAAGACTCCACTAGACTTGTCCTTGTATTATGAGATCACTGAACCTAAAAATCTTATACCATGTTTGTCAAAATCCAAAAAAAAGATTCATGAGTAACACCCACACTTAATCTCCTAGGTGGGCGAACCAACGAATTAAGCCTCAACTTATATCAATTGTTCAACTTACGGAAAACAACCTTATTGTGGAAGATCAAAACTTATTAAAGTAAAAATAAGAAAAACCTCTAGAGTCTATAACATATTATCCGAAAAGCTAACAATCATCATATCTATTACATATTATCCGAAAAGCTAAAATTTATCATACCAAGGACATCTGTTCTCTATTCTCCAAGTCTAAATTTATAAAGAAATCAAATTAAATAAGTAGAATAGTTTATGCCCGAAATAAGGACATCATTCCATGATCATGTAAATTCAACACGAGCTGGAAAGAAAAGCTCGCCCTGAAATCTAATGTATCATCAACTTCGACTCGCCCTCTTATCTAGCAAGTCTCCCGTACATCAGATATCATGGTAGGCTATTCGCTAAAGCCATTAAAGAAGGTAAAGCATATAATTTAAAGTGAAGCACATAAATTCCTTTTGAGAGTTTATATTAGCAGTGGTCAAGAATTAGTATACAGATTTTTGTAGGACACCATGACTTTTCTGTAATCTTTATACAGATTTGTTTAGTATATACAATATAAATTATATTGATGTTGTAAATTTGTAATAAAAATTTGTTTAAAATTACAAGCTAAAATTGATGAAGACACATTCAATTTTATTATTTCTTCGGATAACAAATGTTTATATCTTGTATGATCCTGCTGAAGGTTTGATTTATATATATATATATATATATATATATGAAGGAAAATGCAAATGCATGTTTTGCGATTTCCTCTTCATTATAACTGTTTTCTTTTTTCTGGTTTATTTTTTACTACCTCTTAGTTTTAGTTATTGAAATTTTTGAGTTTTGTTCCAACTTTTAGTATTGTGTATGTTATGATATGATAAGATGATTTTGTTCTATAAGAGTGTATCCCATTCTCAATTTGAGAATAATATGGAATTGAATTTGTTGATGCAGCCAATGAACTCTTATACACAATGAGTAAGGATGATTTGCTCTTTAGATATCAAACTCTAATTAGACATTCCCTAACCATTAGACTTCTATAGAAAAGGAATCTACTAAATATTTAAATCCTTCTCATGTTCAACTACTTGTGTCACAGACATAAGAGTAGACAATCCTCCCTATGGTTTGAATCGCCTTGCGTGAATAATGAGCAAACAAGTAGAAGTACATCAAGATGATAGATAAATATGAGATATCCTACTTATCGATTATAACTTCGACCATATTTTGTTGCAGCTGTGAAAAGAAATTAAACGTATCAAATCAGGAGAACACTATTATCTTCTCCAGAAAAATGGTCCGCATTCTCTTTCATGATTAATTAAAGGAAATATGGAGAATTCTTACCTTAACTACAATTCAATCATCAATATTGGTGTACTTACTTCTATAGACAAGACTATTTAAGTAAGATAATTGTAATTCAAGTTAAAAGGAGTGAGTTTATAATGAAAATGAAGTAATGTATGAAGAATTTATTAATTTGTATGGTAAAACTAATTTCATAATATGGCTTTACCGATAGAAATATTGAAATTTTCAAAGAAATATATGTGAGATGATTCACATATGGACAATATATCGGGATAACTCGAGAAATACGAAATTTAATTTAATTGAGGACAATGAATGAGAGAAAACAAGAAGAATTATTAGGTTTGATAAAACTCTTATTGTGATCAAATATGAATTGAATGAATCAAGACCTGCTAATGCAAATGTGGCAAAAACAAATGAGTTGTATTCATTTTTCAAAAAGTAACAAATATATATTTTTACGATTTTAATGTTTGTTATTAATTTTTTTCCCAAGTTGAATTTGAAAATTTTACTCCTTTTTCTTCTAAAGGTAGAGATGAAGTGACCGCTTTACAAAACACTATTGTTGTCGGCCTACCACTCTAAACTTGGAGAAATCTCTATTGATTGGTCCAGACTCAGTCTAGGAACTAATAAGTAGAATTTTAAAATCCTAAATGGTTACCATGACCTTAAAACCTCTAACAACAACCCTGAAAAGTCTGCCCCAAGCTTTAGGTCCTTGATCAAAATAACTTTCCCGGAACGCTTGAATAGCTGTATGAACATTCTGCTAAACCAAGGATGAAAACTCCTCCTTGAAGATCCTCTACTTTTTTAAATGAGGTACACTAAAATTACAAGAAGTTCAAGCTACCTCTTGTCCATCAAATCCCTTAACAACTTGTGGGGCATATCTCTCAACCCAAACTCTCGAGCCATGATGACACCTATGATAACCCAATACTATGTAATCCAACCGATAACCCATAATAAAAAGTAATGAGATAAGCGTAAAATAAAGAAGAAGAAGCAACAATTTAGCAAAAAGACAAGACAATAAGCAGATGCAAGACAAAAATATATACATAAGATTCATCTAGAACCTGGAAATCACAAGTACACAGTTGTTTTACCAAAATATTACAACTCTCAAAAGTGGACCAAACTACAAGCTTGTCTTAAAAAACAAAAGGATTAGCTATACAAAATACAGAAGGATACAAGAAAATCAAGGACACTAAGTGCTCACCCTCACCTCTAATAAACGGTTTCAAAAGGTCAAATAATCTCCACTATTAGATGCAGAGTGTAGTATGAGTGCAAAATGAATAGGTACTCAATAAGAATTATAGGCTGACTGAGCAAGAAAGGTAACGACAATATGAAAAGATGGAATCTAGAAACAAATAGAGATGAAAGAGGAATTTAAAGCAAAGTACACAAGCGTACTAAAATATAAAGAACTGAGTACATCTAAACGAAACCTACTGACCCATAATCTAAGAAGGTACATAAAATATCCCGACATACCTCATAAGTCCAACATGTACATAAAATAGCTAATACTAAGAAAGAATTATGCTGATTCCAGATCCAAGAAGCATAATATGGGCCTCTAAACGTTATAAAATAATGATAAGGCTTCTCCATCAAGCCACTGGAATGCAAGGGGCACCTTCCGAGCTAGCAAGAGTAAACACATGGGCAGCCCAACCAAACAGTTAACTCCTAGAGGCACCCATCTAGCTAGCAAAAGTAAGACAAGGGGCATCAGCAAGATCATTGAAGAAACTCTTAACAACCATGAGCAATGCCAATTTTGAATGACGTCCACTCCCAAGTAATCTAAAAAATGCTCCAAGATCAAACAAACTCAAATAAAGAATCATCCAATAATGCATGAAACCTGAAATATTGCAACGAGTCTATAGAATGAGAGAAGAAGGATAAAAGGTCATCAAATATGGTCAAACACCTAAACTAAAACTCATCAGGTGAGACTAATGTCTTCCACACAAATCGAAAATTAGCTAAGTCATCTAAATCGACTCGGAGATGAAACAACGCCAGAAAAGCTACACCTTTCACAAGTCTATGGCAAGCCCTTGTCTAATCTTAGATTAATTACAAAGCATTATAAATATATAAAAACAACAACAACAACAACAACAACACAAACTAGACAAACCACAAGATAAGGATTATAACATCTCTCTAACTAGAATGCTCCAAATCATGAGAAATACCGAATGACTAGTTACATGCCCCTAATTCACTAAAATCAACATGAATTAATACATTCAAGATCAATATAGGATAAGGAATGTGGTAGCAGCATACATTTAGGGTGACCTTTCGTGTTCCAGATAACATATTTTGAGCTTTTCCTTTTTCAATGGCCTCAAAATGATGTCACACTACAAAAAATAGTATCACATTGATAAAACGGTCGTGAAGACACTAAAAACATAAAAAACCAAGCCGAACAAATTTTAGAATCCAGATGGGAAGCGTTAGACTTCATAAACCGATCAAACATGACTCTTAGGAACTATTGAAAGGGGTAAAATTGTAATTTTCAAACAATTTCCCAAAATGACATTCAAAGTCATTACATCTAGTGACCTCTAGCCATGGTAGCACATATCCTCAACATATAAGAGAGAGTAGAAAAAGGAATCTTAGTAACCAATGGAATCAAGTACGCACAATAAGAAAGAAAGAATGGAATTCTCCTAACGTCCAATAAACTATTAATGATAGATAAAAGACATCTCGGCAACGATTTGTAGGACTTTAAAAGTCACTTCTTGTAATTGTGACAGTAATGAACTTTTTGTTTTGACACCAAATTTAATGACCCAAAATAAGGAAACTGATGAAGCCTCGCTCAACCACGCAAAAAGGTAAACCAGCCCAAAAACGAAACAAAAATATATGAAAGGAAAAAAAATTGAGGCAATAAGCAACTCCTTTTAAAATATATTCAAAAAAATGTGGAAAGTCCATACAAAACTATCCTAAACTAGTAAACGCCTATTCAAATTTGAGTACAGATCAATAAGTCTCAAAATCATCCAAAGGAGGGAAATCCACCTAAAGTAAGAGGAGAGAAGACATCCAAGAGGTATGCCGACCAACCAAGCAACAATATCAGAATGTTGAGAGGAATCATCTTAACACCACTATCGATCACAGGTCAAAGTACTTGGATCCGAATCTGCATAAAAAGGTATAGAAATAAATATGTGTGAGTATGAATCTATGTGTGCTCAACAACATTGTAGACTAAACCTTATCCTAAGTTATGGCGAGGATCTATCCTAAAATTCCCTAACCTTCTCAAACTCAAACATTAAAACATCTATAGAATACACAGACTAGTAGCTACAACTGATCTTTATAATTGCAGCCGAATCCTCTTGATCGAAACCAACCGACCCAAACTATCATCACGAATGCTAAAATCCACACATGAGCGTAAAGGCCAAAACTCTATCAGCCCCGGCCTATCTAGGCTTTTATTCATATGTGTGTTTTACTACGTCCATTAACTTTTACATGTTATATTTGGAATTTACACTCCCAATTAAAAAACAATGATAATATAAATAAATATTTCTCGTTGTCATTTGTGCCTAATGAAATTTCAGATATTCGTTGTTTTATTTTTTAATTTTGATGAGTTTGCTTCTATTAATTGTGACATTAATAATGTTGATGAATAAGTTTTGCTTCCTCAAAATTTTTCATCATCCCAAGAATAGTATATCAAAATATTGAGGTTTTAAAAAATATTCAAGGTCATTGAAAATAAAGGTTATGTTTTATTTTTTCACAGGTCTTTAAATTCAATCTAACTCACCCATTTAATACTGGTCGACTTCGAATAATGTTTTCAAATTGCACATGAATCATTTTGACGCTTAGATGTGCAAGCTATATGTAACAACTCGCAACTCGTAATAGCCAAGAATAAGCAAAGAAAGTAAATGTAACACCCCAAAAAATATGTCAAACTAACACTCGAATGCTTCAACGTAATGAGTGAGATCTTACTAAGGAATTTAAAATTTCTTAAGTATTAAGGTCATTACACTAGAATTAGTACCAAGATTCCAACCATAATAAATTGGAATTAGCAAAAATCTGAAATTTTGAGAGTTAAGTATGAGCATTGGATAAACTTCAAACGATCATAAAACCTAGCACAAAATTAGTTAAGTGTGATACAAGATACCATAGGAAAGACCTTTGAACTATTTTTGAAAATCCTCCAAGATTGCTAGGTGTCTAGTTCGGATGAGCGAGATATGACCTTTGAAGTTAGGTTGTCCAGTAAAGGAAAGTTAGCCTAAAATATGAGGTGTATTTTTGTCCTTTCCTTACCCAATAAGATTTAATTCATTTTTAGAAATATTTTAGGTTCTAATCCTTTTAGGTTCAGTTTTAAAATCCTAATATACACCTAGGGTTTTAGTTGATAGTTCAAGAAGAGGCAAGAAGAGAAAAGAAGTAAAAAGATGAATGGATGAAGGCATTCATCGATGTTATTGAGTGTAATTATGGATTTTCGCCATGAGTCTAATCCCTGAGAGGTATGTAAGATTCCATAAGTTTTGGGTTAGTTCACCCACACGCCAATCATGTTATATTTCAGCGAAATTTCATTCTAAAAGTTTAAAGATTAGAGTTCTTGATATGTGTCCTTGAGGTTCATTCTAAATCTTGTTAGGTTGGGTTTTTGATGAATTCTTGAGATGAAAATGAGTAATTGCAGTGTTGTTTCAGTATATTAGAGTGTAATTGACTTAAGTTATCGAATCTAAGTGATTGGGGAAGAAACCGTTTGATTTTAGACGAGTTAGGTGAGAAAACGAGCAAGGACATTCGGCAGAATTTCTGGATTGGGACCAGGCACATTGCGCCTGACAGAGCGCCCTAAACCCTTCTCTGTACTTGAGGGGTTGGATCCCCAAGCCACCCATAGACCCAAGGTCATCTGCCCCCTCCAGTTTGCCCTCAGTCACTCCGTTTGAGCTTATTTAAAATGTATCTTCATTCCTTTTTTATTCTAAACACTTTAAGATACTTCTAAACACTTGGAAATCATTAACAACATAAATCATAACCTTTAATAAATAATTCAAATTCAAGGTAAAGTTAATATCAATTTTTGAGAGCTCTTCTTAACCTTTTGAGAGAGTCCTTCTGAGAAGTCTTCTACAACTTCTATTATCTTGTTTCAAGACTCAAGTAAGTTAGCATGAAAGTGAGGAGAATGTATTTAAAATTCTATAATATCAACTAGATCCTCCATTTCATGAACCATAAATTCATAATTCACATTCAAGACAAAGAGTTAAGAGTAGAGTTCAAGAAACATTAAGTTAAATTGTGAATGCTTTGAGATCAATCATTGATTTGAACTATATTTTGAGGAAGTAAATAAGAGAATTAGAGATTAATATACATGAGTTCCATATAGTTACTTAGACCTTCAAGTCGAATTGTTCATGACCATAATTCTGCATGAACCTTATAAGCCGAATAGTCTAGTGTTCAAGAATGGTTTTGAGTTCAATAGTTAATCTATTAGGGTAAACCAATGATTTGCACTATGTTTTGAGGAAGTAAGTATGAAGATGATTAGATTCGTATCCATGAGTTACTTATTGATATATTGACCCTTTAGTCAAGTCATTCATGCCCATAACATCCGCATGAACTCAAATTAGTTTAGTACCTTCGAGATGAGGAACATATTCAAGTGCTAAGTCTTGAGTAATAACTTTCTTAACCATTTGAGTTTATATTTCAAATAATTGGACAATTACATGTTATCCACGAATTCTTTGAGTTGATTTGTTTATGCTCATAATTCCTCATGAACCCTCCAAGTTGAACATCATGAAATCGTCGATAAATATGATATCATAAACCTTGAATCCGTAATCTAATTCAAAAAACAGTTACGGCCAAAGTCAAAGGAGTCTAGAAGTTAAGAAGCAATGTTTTCAAGAGTCTTTAAAAACGTTTTAAACTTTTTTTTAGAATCAAGTTTCAAGTTAAGTAAAGAGTAAAGAGTTGAAATCCTTCCTTCAAAGAATTATAAGAGAAATAAGTATTCTCTAAGAGTTGATTTACGATTCAAATTTCAAGTTAAGCAAAGAGCAATAAGTTGAGTTCATTTCTCAAAAGTTACAAGGGAACTAAGTATTCCATAAGATATTATAAATGTTTTCACATTTAAATGAAATGGAAACTAAGATTTCCGAAAGACTTATGACATGGAAGAGGGAACATTGATTCCAAGAGAGCTTTTTAAAATCTAAGTGTTGAGCAATTAACTTAACCCAAAGAAATAAAGTTATTTAAGGAGCACGAGATAAACTACATTTTGGGAGTAATATTGAGCACTGATGTGGGATGAGAATTCTCCAATTAACTCAAGTCTCCATGAAAACCATGTAGCGATCATGGGTATTAACGGGTAACACTTTTTAGATGATCACGTATTTTAAACTAGTGGATCGATAAAGTTAAGTAAGGTTCTATAGAGATAGAAAGGTATATGATGGTCCTTCACAGCGTGAGGTAAAACTTTGTATCCTCACTTAGGCTTAGAGTGATGGTCGTCGGTTAGTAAATCACCCACATAAACTATATTACTTTCTTATATAAGTAAAGTTAAGTTTGTTATTGCATTTTTTTTTATGAACTAAGTTGTTTTTATTATTTTATAAAACCTTCTATATATTGAATGCCTATACCTATAGGTGGTACCAAGTAACTATCTAGTTATTGGCAGGATAGAATAGTTAAAAGAGTGAAAATTATTCTTGCTATATATTGATTTGAGTATCCAAAGTCGAATTTCCTATCATTGAGTTGAGTTTTCGATCTCTAGTTGAGTATATTATTCTTGATTTTACTTGAGTTTAAAAGAGCTAAGTATATTTCCTTTTTATTAAGTTCAAGCGTATATATTATGATTTAGATTTCCCCTTACATACTCGTACATTTCACGTACTAAGCCAATTGGCCTGCATCTTCTCATGATGTAGATACATGTATTTAGGATCATAAATAAGAACTTCGTTGATACATTCGAGATTCGAGTTAGCCATGGTGAGTCTCTTTGCTTCTGAAGGATTTCATTTAATTTTTTGAATTTAGTCAGGATGTCGTGGTTGTTGTACCGACTTCTATCTTGATAGATAGGCAATATAATTGAGGAGACTGTATTGATCATTTATTTTATTAAATGTTTAAAAGACTAAAGTTTTTTATTTTATGGCTACTTGAATATATTGCTTTTATTGAAAGATATTCATTTCAATTTTAAGCTTTCTATCCTTAAGTTAGTCTCCGCTTGTAGTGAGTTAGGATGAGGGTTCACTTGGGGACCAATAATGGTCTTCGAGTGTCGGCTACGTCCAGAGTATACACTGGGGTCGTGACACTATAAATAATCATTTTTGAAACAAAGGGGAAAAACAGGACAACTTAAGCAAGTTTAGAAAATGTGAATTTCGGTCATTTTCAAATGGTCATAACTTCTAGCTCACAAGGAGTTAGACTCAGTTCTTTATATGGTTGAAAATTTCAAACGACACCCAATTTCTCAAGATTTAAATATCTTATGAGGGACATACGTCCTTTAGAAGTTGGGTTGTTGAAGTAAGAAAAGTCCAATTACGAACTTTTGTAAGGGAAAACTTATCTTTTCACCCAACTATTTTCTAATTCAATTTAACGGTTTATTTAAGACTAAAATAAGTTGGAATTTAGAATAGAATGGTTATTTATTCTTAGGGATTGGAGAAGAGAAAAGATAATAAGGAAAAATGGAGAAAAGGATCGAGAATTCGTCAAGAACGCCAACATCTTCGAAGTGGAATTCCTCACTGGTGATCCTAAATAAGGTATGTGAAATATTTTGTGTTGAGTTAGTTCACTCACACACCAATTTGTTTGAATTTGGCAAAATGAGTAGATTTCATATTAACGGTTGAAGTTCTTGAATAAAAATATAGAATCTTGTTGATTGAATTAATTCTGACTATCGTGGGTTTATTCTTGTTTCTTTGGAATGTTTTTGATTTGATTTCAGTAGGTATTTAGGGTATTAATAGTCCTATGTGTTTGGTGAAATAATTAGGGAGGATTGAATGATTTAGAGATTGAAAAATGAGTTGAAAAGTCCGTAAGACGCACCTGGGGAGGCCACACACGTCGTTCTATAGTGCGCCAACATCTGGCCTCTGACAATGAGGCCTGGTGCGGATCACCACCAGTACGCCAAGAAATGGCCTCAATTAGTTGAGGCAGGTGCAGCGCGCCCGGATCTGCTTTTTAAGCCCTATTCGTAGTTTAGGCATTTTATGTCCTTTTATGGTATGTGAACACCTTACAATGATTCTAATTACCACAAATAATTTCTAAACACCTAGAAATCATCCAAGAACTCCAATCGTAACCTTGAATTCATAATCCAATTCAAGTAAATTTAAGATGGCGGGCAAAAAAGTGAATAGTTAAGTTTAAAAAGTTAAGAAGTATGTCAAAGTTAAGTTTCATCAAGTTTTTAAGTGTCTTATTTAAAAACTGTAGTTTCTACATTTAGGTTAAGAGGAAACAAAGATTTTCGAAAAGATCTTGAAGCATGAAAAAGGAAAAATTGATTCCAAGAGATTATTAAAGGTAAAATGTTGAGCAATTATTGTTTGTCACTCTTTGTTATCAAATTCAGAAATTACTGATAGTATTAAATTATTCAGACTCATGAAGTAACTGAAATTTATCTAGCCAGTAATCAAGATGAACAAATATTTTATTTCAGAAAATACTTCAAACAAACGTACAAGAAATTGAAACAATGTTTTAGTTTGGAAGAAGATCAAGTCCATTGAACTCCCAGTGTCCTCTTAAGGAAATTATTTTACTCTAGTAATCGATGTTTGCTTTGGAACATAACCTCCCAGGGTAAAATGATCTTAATCAGTAGAGTGTAGATACCAAAGAACTCTACTGTCAGCGAATCAATCCACAACAGGAAAGTACACGAAGAAAAACGTATTTAGAAGAAGAACGAAGATCAGAAAAATTGTTGGAAAATATTTTGAAGAGTACGTGGTATTTCTAGGCAAGAAGAATATGTTCTGAAAGGTTGCAACCCTTTCCGAATTAACACGACCATTGATGAAAGGTTGCAAACTTTAAAATGGTGTTGACTGTTCCTGAAAGTTGCAACCTTTCAGAACAGTCCTGGCGGGAATTTTAAATAAAACGGAAAAAAATAAAACGGTCACGTGCACAGATTCGAGTCGGGTCGGGTTAACTAAAAAGTTGAAAGCATTTCGGTTAACTTCTATTATCAACTAATTAATGAAAATATTATTTGGTGATTTAATTAATTAAATAAATAATTAAAATCTCGATCGATCATTTGTCAAAGCCAAAGCCAAAGCCGAAGCTGAAGCCGAAGCGAGTGAGCAACGACGACGATGGGGACGAGGCGCCAGGGGGGTCCCACTTTCAAACCCTTTTAACAATTAATAGGAATGTTTATGTATTTAAACTCTCCTATTTTAATATTCTTCTCCTTCTCTCTATTACCCATCAATTCTTGATACATACCCAACAATTATCTCAACCCAAAGAAAGATATTTCTTTTAAAAGCATGAACTAAAGTATATTTTGGGAGTAGTATTGAGTACGGATGTGGGGATGAGAGTTTACAGTAACTCAAGTCTCCATGTAAATCATGTATGCATCATGGGCATTAACGGGTCATACTTTTTAGATGATCACGTAAGTTAAGCTAGTTTATCCACTATGTTAAGGAGTTCTATGCGATGCCAAATCATATTTGTGGATGTCGGTTAGAGAATCTCACAAAGAAACTATATTACTTTCATTATAACAAAATTTGAGTTTGTTACTGTATTATCTTTACTGCTTTATATTGAGTTACTATTTCATGAGTTGAAAAGAGCCAAGGTAAGTTCTTTTTGAAATCCTCTCAAGCCTTAAGTTATTGTTAACATTCCAACTCGCATACTCGTACAATCAACGTACAGATGTCAGTTTGTCTGCATCATCTTATGATACAGACGCAGATAACTAGGATAAGCATCCAGCACTTTGTTGATCGAATTTGAGCATCTAGAGTGTATGGTGACCCTCCTTGCATTTTGGAGGATTATTTTAAATGTTTTCAGTTTTTTTCCTTATTAGAATGTTGTTGGCCTGTCTCAACATTCATCTTAGTATTATAGAGGCTTCATAGACAGATAGTCAGACATATTTGAGTCTCTCGTTATCTTACATTCAGGTATTCTGTTTGGAGAAGTAAGTGTCATTTTTACAAGATATTACTCTAAGTTATTTATTATAAAGATTACTTTTTTGACTATCAAGTTATGTCTTCCTCTGAGTTAAGTCAGGCAAAGGGTTTGCTAAACGTCAACAATGGACATTGGGTACCGGTCACGTCCATGGTGTAGGCTTGGAGCATAACACTATAGAAGATAGCTAAATATTACTTTGTCATAATTAATATCTTAAAATTATACGACCGTTCTTATACTCATTTTGGATGTTATACATTTATAAGATGTGTCAATCCACATGTGATCATTTGAAGAAAAAGAAAAATATTTTTGAAACCCGTGATGTTGATACGATTTTGTTTGGGTTGTGTCAATGATTCCTTTTCAAACAAATAAATTTTATGTTTCACAAAAAAATTATATCTCAATTTTTATTTTTAACTAAACGAGCATCTCAGAGCATCCATCCTTTCACTACAACATCCCCACTACCGGAGACACAAGGCTACTACTCCTTCACAGTGGATATTTCTCAAATAATTCTTGACCACAAAATAAGGACATAATGGTTATAATTTCTTTAGAATTCAATGTTTAGAGTTTAATTGGCCAACCTGTGAAGACATGAGACATGTTGCAAAACTAGGTAATTTTTACTTTGTTGTTTTAGAAATTCAACAGTGAAAAAAAAGAGATAGATATATTCATTGTTTCGTGTTTTAATTTTCATGAAAAAGATTTGCTTCATTGGTATTCGTGCCTCTATTACTGTCTAAATTTCCTTATATAACACATGATGACATTCTTGAGTAAAATTTTGAATATTTACACTCCACAAATTTGAGAACCCTTGTTAAAAAGTTTCAATAATAGGATCATATAGTGGCTGGTGGGTGCTATTTCTTAAAGATTTTCCTTGATTTACAAAGTTTTCTTCTGCATCAATGTATGAAGTAAATAAAAATTGAGGTTTTGAATAGAAAATGAGTTGAAGCTCTAGTTGTCTTTTTCATACTGAGTTTCTTTTAAGTGTGCCAAAATTTTATTTTTTTGGGATGTGTTTCTTTAACCAACAGTTAATCTAAAGAGGTATAAGTGGTTCCTTAAAAGGTAAAAACAAGAACTTTTATCGTGCCAGCTAATGATGTCTACGCAAGAAACAATCTTCACATTCAATGTTACTATAGATTGAGGTGTCTAAAATTGTGTTAGAAGGTTTGCTCTTTCCTCATATGTGTTTAGTTTATTATACTCAAAAAATGTTGCATAAGATAAATTTTAATTGAGAAACATGGTTTGAAAGGATTCATATAAAATAAGATGTAATACTTGAAGTTTTTGTACTATTGTACTTAAACTGACTATCTCTATATATTTTCATATGTAATGTAGTATTGAAGACATAATATACTTGGAATGACAAACTAACAATGCATTGATTTAACTCTTAGTTTTTCTTGAATAGTTCTTAAGGCTGTGGAGATGCATTGTTGAGATTAGTGTACTATTAAACTTTCTAGTTTCAGAAAAATCTAATGGATTTTCTTGCTAACGAGCTAAAACTATGCTCACGGCAAATCAATGGTTAATATGTGTGGAACTTTCCCACCTTGTTTTAAAGTATTAAGGTTTCTTTAATAATCATGAATAGATTGTTGTCAGGGCTGCAAATCTTTCTCTTAGAAAGAAGGATCAAACACAGTGAATTCGACCTTAACTACACAATTTTGTGATGAATTAATTAATGGTGAGAGAACGAGTGACGATCATGTAGAAGTTGTGTCTATGGGAAAGAGGAGTCATGAAGAACGATATATACACTTTTTGGAAAGTTAGTTTAGCCATCCAAATTGATTTTTCTGCTTTCTATTTATAGTTTATTAGAGTCTCTCTCAAGACTCCACTAATGCTAATTAGTGTCTCTCACTATGAGCTTTTTTAATGGAATTATAACTTGAATAAAAAAAATTTCCCCCTTATTTACTCATTATTTGTCCTCGATAAATTGAAATTCTTTGTTTGATGAGATTTCCTAATCTTTTGTCCATTATTTACAAGAAACCATCTCATGTGTATTTTGTCATTTTTGAATATTCTATTGCTAACACGATATTGTCACACTATCACAATATCTGTATTACTTATAATTAAGTTTTAGGAATCTGTTGTCCAATAAGATATTTAAATGGCTAAAACATTTACCCTAATTTGCACAGTATTTAGGTGTAAGTGTTGTTTATATTGATCTTTATTTTTACATATATACATTTATTAGAACTTACACGTTATGCCAAATGGTATAGACCTTTTATACGAGTATGATCAATATACAAATAACATCAATAGTCAATTAAAAATTTCCTTAACTTGGTATTCTATTACTTAACATCGCGTTCAAGATCCTATTAGAGTTTCCCCTTATTTTATTACCTTATTTGAAGTTTATTTTTCTTATGAAGTGAAATCAAATTATTACCTTAAATGTTTTAATTTTTGTTTAATGGAATAACTAATTTCTTTTATATTTGGAATATTCCTTCATTGGAGTAAAAGTTTGGGACTCTATAAATTGAACACTACTCTTCTCACGTAAATATGACAGCATCCACAATGTAGTGTTAGAAACTTTTGTTAATAGAGAGATTTTGTTCCTTACATACTCATATGTTAAATTTGTAGCTTTCTTCTCTTTATGGTGCTAGCTTAGATATTTATCACATTTTCCCTTCACGGTGTCTCAACGAGAATGTAATATTTTGTTGTGCCTAGGCTCGGACTGAATTTAGCCACATGGATATCAAACCTTGGAATGTGAAATTTATTTCTTGAGAAGTGAAATTATTTTGTTGTTATAATATTTGTTTAGCTTGAGCAAAATTTATCATTTTCTTAGGGACCTTCTTTGTTAGTAAGTTTGTTCCTTCTTATTGAAAAAAAGTAGAGTCCTTAAATAAGTTAATCATTTATTCTTCTAGTTAATCATTTGAAAAACTTGTTGCTTCTTGGGGACATGCTTAATTTTAACTTTTAAGGATAGTTTCTTAATATTCCTCAAGGTAATTTATGTTCTTTATAAAGTACTATTTTTCTATGACTTATAGATTTCTAATGGTTATTATTCTATCAAATTGTTGACCCTTAAAATTTACCTCTATTATAAAATTCATCTTTTGACCAAGGCTTCTTGAATCCCCTAAGTTTAAAAGGAGCTATTGAATATCTAAATCGGACTATCAATGAAGAGTGGATGCTTGACAAGATTCTGACCAGAGGTACTTCAAAACCTTCTTATCCCTCTTATTTGTAATTCATCACTACACTTGTGGTTTAATTATTTTCAGGTCAATTAACTCTTACATTCTGAAATTTTCTTGTGTTCCTGTAATTTCCATATTCAACTTGACATCTAACAATGTTTTATATGCTTGATCTATTTCGGTGTGAAATTTGTTAATTTTAATCTTATTTCATTATTTTTTGTTTGCTAATTTAAATATCGGAGATAACAAAACTTAGCTATTTTTTTATTTGTACCTCATTATTACTACATATGACCTACATTGTTACAAATCTTTGAAATGTAGCTACTGAAAATGTAAATGCTATTCTGCTTAAAAATCAAAATATATTAACATTTTTATACTTAATAGCATTTATGTCTTCATACAGTTCTTCATAGAAACTTTGTATACCAAAACTCGGTTTTATTTTAATGAGTGAACTATATTGTACCTTATCAAACTTGTGAGCATAAGGTTACTTGTGTTAACATTGTTGTTCATATAATGTGGCTAAGGCTTTAGACTGATTTTTTAAAATTACCAAAATATATATATATATATATATATATATATATATATATATATATATATATTATCTATTTATAGTGTGTCAAACATTTATCAATGCATATATTTAGAAAGTTTATAGAGAGGTGAAAAAGAGTCAAAAAAGGAAAAATAAAAAACTTCAATTTTAGAGCAAAATAACTACTAATGTCTTTTATTAAAGAAAAAAACAATACAATTTTAATTTACATTGAACTTAAAGTTTGTAGTGAATCTGATTGTTCAATGATATACTCCATGAAATTTGATTAACTTTGAGAAAATAATTTAAATAAATTTGATTAAAGTCTAAGAATAACCAACATTTATTGACTTAAGTAGTGGATTGGATTGTTCAAATACATAATTGGTTAACTCTTTTAGATCTATAAGAGGTAATTTTATATAGTCAAAAATACACCTGTGCACTAGATTAATAATGTTGTTGAATTCATTCCATGTAAGTATTGAGAGAATAGCACACTAACAAAGAGGAGACAAATAAACCCAACTTAAATAATATCAATTTGATTTTTTATTTTGTCCAGTCCATTATTGATTGTTTAATAGTCTAACAATAAAGGACTTAGATTATGCAATAGTGAGTTTGATTCTATGTGAATCTCATTTTGACATTTAATTAAAAAATCTTGTTTGCTCTTAAGTTCACCAATATTCTGGTGGTTTGATAAACATGTTGCAATCTCTTTATTATTTAATTATTTTTTTGTTTCTTTTCCCTTTATCTGTTTTTCTAGTTCTAACAAATTTTGGAAGTCTACTAACAAAATTGACAGAAGATTGTTTTTTCTTTTCTCTATTTTATTGTATTTCATCTTTATCTCTCAATTATATACATCTAAAAATGGTAAGTTATTGAAAATGTTCACATCTCACAGAAACTAACATAAAAGAATACACAAAAAAATATTTGATTTCTCTTGGCATAGAAAATGTTTGTTCTAACTTTTTGACTACTTGACTTTGTGGTAAATTTGATTTTTTTTCATTTGTTCTATGTAACATTTTGATTTGTTGGGCACTTGTATAAGCGCTTTAGTATCTGTGTTTCATTGTTGTGTATGGATACATATTCAAAGTAATTAAATTTGATTTAAACAAAGCAAATCAGGATAGGAGAAAATGTGTCCCCTTTTTTTGTTTGTATTAATTCATAGATGAATTATGAATAAAAAAAGGAAATCTTTTGTTCAATCATTGTTATGCTATTCTTAAATCAAATTTAATTAGATCGAGTATATTTTCATACAAAACTATGAAAACCTAGGCTATAATTCTGATATATATGGCCAACAAATAAAAAGTTAAGATCGAACATATGAAAAAAATATAATTTTACCACAAAATCAAGAGAACAAAAAAGTGTGAACAAACATTTTCTGCCCAGAGAAACCAAATATTAAGACTTTGCAATAATATATTGCATTTATACTAAGACAACTGAGAGATAACTAAAGATATAAAAGAAAATGAAGAATTGGAAAAAACTAAGCTTTTTTATATCTTGTTACTAGTTGTCCAAAATTTATTAGAACTAGAAAGAGAAAAGGAAAAACAAACCTAAAATGAGTTGCAGATCTCAGTTAACAACATTAATAAAGTAGTGACGATATGATAATTGAACCATCTATATACAAATGAACACAAGGACAAAGAAGAAAATAATCATTAAATTTCAAAATGGGATTTGGATGGAATCAAAGTCACCGTCACATAATTTAAGTCATTTATTGTAACAGAACTAATTCAATAATAAGTTGAATAAAATCAAGAAACACACTCTTATTCTCTTAATTGAATTAGTATAAGAGAATTCATTCAATAATAAGTTGAATAAAATAATGAAACAGATCGTTATTCTCTTAGTTGAATTAGTACGTCTCCTCTTGAGTGCTAATATATATATATATATATATATATTTATACACACACACACATACCTCATAATCATGACGGTCCTTAGAAATTTCGTAATAACTATTCGATCATGTGCTCGGTAAGGCAACTTATAGACCAACAGAGGGACGGATGTCACAAAAGCAAAGTTTACTCTTAAAAAAATAAAACATAAAACCATGAACATCCATCTCAGTTCTATTAGTATCAAAATTTTGAAACAACAAAGTTAAAACTACTTTTATTTCTAAAATTTTTTATGTTGTGTCGAATAAAAGCTTCTAGGTTTCTAGAAGAAGATGTTCATGAAAACTGCAAAAATTATTTTTGAGGGGTTGGGTTTTCTTCTAATCATTACCTCAGAAGGGATCCACAACTTCTTTGAGTTGGGAAAATGTTTGACCAGGTCCAATCTATGTCTCCTAAAGCACCAAAATTTCTTCTTGTTCTGCTTCATGAGCGGAAAAATTGTGGCATATATGGTTAGTATAATGTACTTGATTTATTGTTTAGTAGCTAACTCGATATTGAAGTAAGGCAGATTGAACAAGTTTAGCTACAAATCAAGAGAAAAAGTACATTAAATTAACCATATATACCCCAATAGTTTTGTTCAAACATTTTTTCAACTCTAAAAGTGGTGGATCCCTTCTGAGGTGATCAACTAAAACAAACCCAAACGCCCCAAAAAATATTCAGTTTCCATGAACATTTTAAAGAAAAAATCCAAAAATTTTCATTAGACACACCATACGACATGTGTGAAAAAGAGGTAGCGTTTACTTTGTTGTTTCAAAATTTTGATAATAAAAAAATGAGATTGATATTCATTGTTTCATACTTTAGTTTTGATTATCAAACCAAGCTCACCTTCAACATTAAGTTGGTAGCACAAGAGTGTTCACACTGGGATAAAAAGCGGTCAAATAGAGTTACTAACTGCAACGTGATATTGTGTTCAATGCCGGAATGAGTCATTTTCTAGGCTCATCTCTTATCTCCTAACCATATCAGATCATATATTTATATTAAAGAAAATCTTAGGTCCGCCTCCATGGCATCACCACAAACCAGGATTTCCTTTTAACTCATTTAATTCAAAATTAGCCATCCCTTCCATGGAAAGTTGTAACTTTTATTAAAAAAAATTCACTTTTATGAAAAGTTGTGACTTTAATGAATAGTTGCGACTTTTATGTAAAGTAGCAACTTGAATAAAGAATTAAAACTTTTATAAAAAATTGCGCTTTTTTTATGAGTAATTGTGACTTGTGACTTTTCCAAAGAGTTGTGACCTTTAATATAAGACACAATAACAATTTATACACACTATGCTTTGTTGTCTATAAATAGAAGGATTTCCTCTCATTTTAAAACAACGGAAATTCTGAACTTCCTCTTCATCTGCACAATAAAATATTCGTGTAGTTTGCTCTTGTTGACTGGCTCACTCAACCATTGTTTTTGAATCAACACACTTGTAAATAGAATCATTCTGTCATGAGAAGATCTATTCTTTTAAACCTCGGGTACTAGAAAGGAATAATTTCCTTAAGAGAAAAATGTGCATTCAGTGGGATCAATTTTTTCCTCTATGTTTCATTTTATTATTACATATCATGATATGTTTTATTATAGTCATTAATTTATGCTTATGTTGCTCATTTATATTTTTGAGTAGATGTTTTAAATTTTGTTGATTATTTTTATGTTTTTGATCATTATGTTGAAGTAAATATATGTTAATCAAGGATTTTATGTAATTATTAAACTATTGGTGTCATGTAGATTCTTAAACTTGTTAAATAAATGGCTTTGGTCTTTATACAGATTTCAATGGCTAAAAGATTAATGCGATGTAAAAGAATGGACTTTGAGTGTTCAAATGTTATGGTGGTCCAACCCTATCTTGGACTTTTATTTATTAAACTTTCTATATTATCGAGGCATCAATCGATAAGTGACATTCAAAATAATATAGGATTTAGTGGGATGACAAGTATTGTGCTCAACCTTAATCAAACATTTGAGGTTCAAATATTTTGTTGGAGTCATTAAATAACCCCTGAAAGTATGGTGCATTGTTATTAATCAAATATTAAAGAAATAAATATGTCCTTATAATCAAATGATTAAAACTCCCAAAAAAATAAAGTTTTAACCATATTGATTTATTATAAACAACAAAAAATATCTTTTGACTATCAAAATGGTGTCATTAAATGCGAACGATTATGAATAAGGGACTTGCCAATACATTATTTTATCCAAATTATTTGAGCGACATACATTATTTCATATAACTCCAAGAGATGGATTTTTTAATCTTTAATTAACTTATCAAGTACATCGCTAATTATATTTTATTTTGGTTATGCATATAGAGAACTTGAATAGGAGAAAAACTCTCGCAGTTGATGAATAAAATGTTTGTATCACTTTCTAAAAATACAAATATAGATAATGAAACAATTAAATATCTTTTCTAAAGATTTGGTAATGAACAACTATACTAAACAGATTAATTATAAAGAAATTTCATGAACACTTAGGATGAAAAATTTTTGGTTTTCATTTCTTCTTTGGATAAAATATTCTTTACAATTTTTCGTACGATTGTATCCTCTAGAACATACTTATATTGTCACATATTCGGAAATAGATTATTGATGTAATTCAATACCGCGCGAAGCTCGGACAATTTACTTAGTTATCCAAAAAAGCAAACTATTGTTATCCTTTCAATAGCTAACTATTGTTATCCTTTCAATAGCTGAGGCAAAGAATGTAACAATAGAAGCTTGTTGTTTACAACTCTTATGGGCAGAAACTTGGAGACTTTGGAATGGTTACTCACAATATTCCTCTTCTGTGGGAAAATACAAGTCGTCTCAATATGACTATAAATTAAGTCTTCATAAAAGGACAAGCATATTTAAGTTAGGCATCACTTTCTGAGGGAATACTTTTAAAAGGGAAACATTAGTACGCAATTTTGCAAAGACTAGAGATGAAATTGTTGATATTCTCATGAAAGCACTGAGTAAGAACCAGTTCAAGAATAGAAATAGATTAAAGTTGGAGATGTTGAAACTTGACTGAGTAAATCAATGTCTGATGAAATCCATTGAAGAAACTTGAAGGTGATTATGCTGTGTAAAAGGGAGGTCAGGGCAGATCTCGACAGTAACATCCAAACCATATGAAGGGACCTTGTCCTTTCTCTAAGGTTTACACTCATAACACAATACTTAAATTATTTAAGTGAACAATTGCAAATTCCATGTGGCAGTCATCCATGTATCTCATTACTAGAGTCTCTAATTTGAATCTTTGCTCATTTTGATAATAATGGAGTTGTGTTTAAGTCCTATGTGACATGTCCTGGTTTTATCCTTCCTTGTGCAAGAGGGTTTCCATGTAATCTCATGTGTTGTCTTTTACTTTGAGTTATTTACTTACGCACTAATACACTATCAAGGACCTGGCTCATTGACTAATAGTGCACACATATTTTCTATCAAGGCCTCAGCAATGTCTGTGGTGATTTCTAAAGTGTGACGTACTTAGTCAAATTGAGGGACTTGCTGTGGATTGAATAATTGACAAAGAGTCATAAGCTAGGGTTTTTAGTTTCACTCATTATAAGTCCAACTACAATTTGTGATATTCACTTGGGTAATTAAATGTTCTGTGGTGATGAAGATGCTGCTACGCTGGACATAGTCTTTGATAAGGTGGCCAAGAATGGGGATCTTTCACCTAGGCAACAAAGGTGAGGAAGCTTCAAAACCAAAAGGAGGACACATGGAATGTGACATAGTTGGGATTGTAAGGTTATGGAGGAATTTGTTCAAACATCACTTACCAATGTGACTAGAAGAAAGAATCATACAACAGTGTAAAGAACATCCAATAAATTCAAGAAGAAGTGATGAACTATCAAGAGTTGTTGGACAGATTTTATGAAGAGGACGAGATAAAAGAAGTGTTAAGTTAGACGGGCAAGACATCTTTTTAAGTTCATACATATATAAAATGAACTGAGTGGTTGATAACTCAACCTTATTCAAAAGTTTTCTATTTTTGAATTACTTAATTATCCTCATTTATAACATTATCATAGAGTTTATTATAAACGATATAATATTCACAGAGCACCTACTTTTTTCTAATTCTTATATTCGTCTTGCTTGTTAATTAATTAGTAGAGGCATGTTACCTCGTTAGGATTAGTAAATAAGTCTAGATCTCGTTACTTGTAATATTCTCTTTGAGGTCCACTTCTATTATTAATTGATAAAACTAGCCCTAAGAATCTTGCCTAATAGATGCCATTAAAAAAATACAAACAAGAGAGAAATTTTGGACAATTTTATATGAATTTTTATCAGGTATAACAGAAGAAGAAATACATGGAAAGTTAAGATCTACTTAAATGAGTTCAACTTTCAGATAAGAGATGATCGTACATTTGGTGAATTCCATGGCAACAAACCTGCTAGTTGTAGCATTGAAAGTATTGGGATCTACGTGATGGCAATCACATCCTCCATGATCAAACCATGATAATATTGTAACGACCCGAGTCTACACCATGGACGTGGCTGGCACTCAACAACCGTTGTTGGTCCCCAAGCGAACTCTCATCCTGGCTGACTACAAGTGGAAGACTAACTTAAGCATGTAAAAGCTTAAAACTAAATAAAATCTATTAGTCAAATACAAAGTTTTATATTTAAAAATTACCTCCAAATTAAATAAACTAACAAGAATCCAAATATATTGAATTTTCACATTAACCTTACAACCTCTTATAGCAACCCTAATAAGTTTTGACCCAAGTTGTAGAAACTTTGTCCAATATAACCTACCTCAAATACTTGAATAACTGCATGAACATGTATACCGAACCGAGGATGAAAATCCCTCCTTAAGGATCCCCCTCTAGATGAAATACCACTAAAATAACAACAAGTGCAAGACCTTTTGTCCACCAAAACCCTAAATTCCATCCAACGTATATGCTTCGTGACAACTTTGACTGCTCTTTGAAAGATCCATACAAAGGTTGTTTGATAAAAACTACACGTATATAATAAGTCAAACTTCTCATGAATTGAAAAACTCTTAGTCTCATTAGGTAAAATCACCAAAGCATGGTGACACAAGGCGTGGAATTATGTCAAAAAATAGATATGAAGTACCATCTTAAGTTAAGTTCTCAAACTGGCCCCACTTCTGTTCTTGCATGTTACATGGAATGAACATGTTGGTCAAGTATCGACATCAGACTCCTACCAAGTCCTTCATAGGCCACACATGTGAAAATAGTGTAATCCACTCTGTCGGACTCCACAACCTCCACATGTTGTAACATCTCATGACAACTTATAAGAAACTTATAATTTTAACTTAAACTTCAGAAAATCTTGTGTGTGCATTTTCATACTTTTTGGAGATAAATACTACTTAGAAGGTATGATATGACCCCAAAGACACTTGATCTATTTTTACTCTCATTTGGTTGAATAATTTCATGAATTGATCTATTCGACAATTGACTGAAGGATTTTATTAATGAATATTCAATTCTTTCTACAATATTGAATGGACTCTTACCAATTCTTCAACTGGAATCAAACTAATGAAACCCCATAACAAATTATAAAATTTAGTTAGGGTTCTAGGACATAATTTCTTTGCAACAAATTTTATGTATGGAAAATAAACTCCAACCACAAAATAAATACAATTAAAAAAGAATATTTTATCAAATTAATAGTTTAAGTAAAATTTTGTCACTTTCTTGATTCATTTGTAGGATAATTTCTACCTAAAATGGATTTTATTTGATCTCCATGTAAAGAGGATTTTGTCGATTTTCATGAGGAATGTGTGGTCACTAAAATCTGCCCACATCTTGATCTCTTTGTAAATGTTCCAATAATTTATGGAATTTTCAAGATCCCTCTATAAGGGATATAGTACCCTTTATATAGTGTGAGTTAGAATTAGTCTTCAATAATTATAACTGAAGCTAGACTCATCTGCTAGAGTCCCACACAGTTTTGATGTCTACAATTGTAAATTCTCTGTTTCATGAAAAAAAATATTATTTTTTATATAACCTTGGTGAGCATATAGTTCACTTAACTCTCTTATTGGTTGGAATTTTATTATTTGAGGTGTAATCTACATTTCTAGAAGAGGTCGTAATGGATTGCACAAATGAAGGACCCAAGAACATCTCTAAGCACGTTTCAGCCTCCAATCCAAACGTGGACACATGATCCAATTTCTCAAAA
The DNA here is from genome assembly GCF_036512215.1 of Solanum lycopersicum. Lineage (NCBI taxonomy): Eukaryota > Viridiplantae > Streptophyta > Magnoliopsida > Solanales > Solanaceae > Solanum > Solanum lycopersicum. The sequence goes on from NC_090800.1 coordinate 16,710,382, forward strand.
ATCCTCAATAGTACAACATATATGGCTTTGCAGATTTGTCAAGACATGTAGTAGGTGCTTATGCATGCCAACCTTAAGTGCATATTTAGCATATCATTCATTGTTTACAGAAGCATACCTCAAATCAATAAGTATTCATGGAGTCATTACGGATATTTGAAATAGATATTTGTTGTAAAACATTATCTAGCATTGCATCTCGGAGTATTCCTAGCATTCATCGCATCGTGAAAAATGATTCGTGAGTTAGAGTTTCAACAAGCCATGAAGAATCAAGGAACTTCTAAGTAGCAAGGTTTCAAAGTACAAGCCAATAACTAGCTTCTCAGAATTAACAATATCAATGTAACCCTATGCAATTAATAAATGGTGAAGCCGCTACTTCCCCACACGATATGAGGTAGGCACCTTTTAGTTCGTCAACCACATTAACTACTTCTTATTATTTCGAATCGTTTGCTATAACCTAATATATATTTTTATTGAAGGCAAAGGGATATCTTAATCAAAGAACTACAGAATTATCATCAAGAATGATTCACGTTAGAAGATCGAATGGTTCATTACAAATAAATTTCATATTTTACATTTATCTGTAATGAACTATTCTATCTTAAAGTGGGGAACATTCTAGTGATAATTCTGAAGTTAGCATCTTTGGCAAAGAGTTCTTGATGCCCTAAGTAGAGGTGTGTTTTAGGGTAAGGAAGGAGATAAAAATCAAGAGAGTAGTTGTTGTGGTTGAGGCACTAATATGTTCTTACCTCACCCCGGGCTGACAAAGTAGCACCTATATCATTTATGAAATGATTGGGATGGACATTGATTTGATAAATTCACCTATGCCAAGGAACTTCATCGTGAGTACTGAGAAGCTAGTCAATGTACAGTACTTGGAAATCAGTGCTACAACACAAGTTTCAAGACTCTACGCTGCTTGCTAAAGCTCTAACTCACGGATCTTACATTCTACCTAAGATTCCACGATGCTATTAGCGCTTGGAATTTCTTGGAGGTGTAGCGCTAGATTATGTTCTTACAACACATCTCTATTGCAATAATCGAGAATGATTTCAAGACTAATAACTTATTTCTAGTCTATTTTTGTAAATAATTAATGCTATGCTCAATCTGAAGTAAAGGCTAGTATGCATAAGCACATTTTTCATGCCTTGCTAGATCTGCAAAGGTAGATATTTTGTACTGTTGAGGGTTTTGAGAAATTGGATCTCGTATCCACGTATGGATGGGAGACTGAAACTATATTCCCAAATGTGTTTGGAAATGTTATTGAGTAGTTTGCTAGAGTGTGATCTTTGTTGATATTGGATTCTATAAAGATACTACATTTCTAAACATAAGACCTCTTATAGAATAGGCAATCAAACAATATAACTCTATCCAACAGGACACTAAAGTGAACTATCTGACTCAAAAAAATTCATGGGAGAAGATGACTCCAATTTCATTTAAAAATTCGACATTTGAGATATCAAAATTGTGTGGGACTCTACAAGATAAGTCTCATTTCATTTAAGGTTCTTGGAGACTACTTACCCTAAACTCAAGCTCACACTAATATTAAATTTAGTATATTTTCTTGAATAGACATTTTCAAAATTTCATATATTCATGAAATATTCATAAAGTGATGGAAACATGGGTGCACTCTTCTTGACAACCAAATATTATAAAAACATCCATAAAATCCTTTCACAAAGATCAAATAAATCATAAGGAGGTCCACATCATCCTTAGTTTAACTGACACTAACAACCCTTGAGTCACGGAGAAATCTTAAGAGACGAATCAAGTGATAAACATATTTCCACTCATAATCTTTATGAATAAAATTATTCTTTTCATTTATTATTTGATTGCAATATATTTTTTTGTATTTGAGAAAATATATTGAAAATATATTGGCACTCCCATTGTGAGACAATTTAGCCTTCATCTCGTCTCTCACAAATCAAATGAAAATCTAAAGCCACACACCAGAGAGATTGAAAATCCATTTATGTGAGTGTATTTCAAATCTTGTCTTTGAGTTTATAAAGTTTACACTCCGACAAGTCTTGAAGTAGAGGACATTTATAGACACCAAAATTTTGTGGAACTCTATGAGATGAGACACTTCCTCATGAAAAGTATGACAATTTGGAAAGTGCCCATTATCGGGAACATCCTCCCGAACGAGCTCAACACACTTTGTAGCTTAGGACAAGTTTAAATTGGGTTTCAATATCATTGTTGTCAATGTTTGCAAAAATCATATTCATTGAAATTACCAAAATTCTAGCATTAGATGCCTCATAATTTAATAGGGACCCAAAATAATTTAATATTGAAAAAAGATTACAGTATTAGTTTTCTTTTATGTACTATATTTTCTCATAGGCTATGGATCATTGCAACCCAAGCCAAGTGAAACTTTTTATTAGGTATCTAGACAGTAATAACCTATGTGCACCCTATGCCCGATGCAATGCTAACAAGGTTTCTTTTATGATCTATTTTTTACATAAGATATGGTTGGTCCAAGCCAAGTAAAACTTAGCATTAGGTATATGGAAAACAATAACTCATGCACACTCACTGCATTACCCAATGCTGAGTAATTAAATACCAAATTAAGTTAAATTTTAGTGTACATGAGAGCTAGCAATATATTGATCATACTAATATAAAAAATTTACATTATAGAATTATGTGGAAGTTATGATAAAGGCATTTGTCAAAAAAAATATTGATATAAAAAATAATTGCATGTCAATTCTAAGCTTGTTGGGGTCAATTCTGTTGATATTTTGTATCGAGCGAGGAGAAATGGATGAAAGGCGAAATGCATAAGTTATACATCTAATCCCAACACAATCTTAATCTAATAATAAAATTATGAAGGCATAAGATCTTCACAGACGGGTGGTGCACCAAAATTCATTTAATAATACCTACCTAGAATAGTAGGATTCACAGAACATAATAAAAAGGCAAATCAATACATTCTTCACTAGAGGAAAAAAAAATTTGCATCAGAAATATAATTTTTAGGCATTCAATAAAAATTACCTGATCGTCAAGGAAGTGAGTTGACAACCATGAGATATCACGTACAATACCCAGCGGTGGAAAAAAATCATGATGATTGTTTTGTTTATTCCTTTACGGATAAACTTACCTAGTACCGAAATCAATCAAGCAAGATATTAGGGTTAGAAATAAAAAGGCAGAGGGAGAGATACCATTGATGTAATCCTAGATGCAAGAACAAAAAAATGAACTACAGTCAATCAAACGAAATTTACTATCAAGAAAAGAAAGAAAAAAAGAGAGATTCAGAAGAAAAAAAAAGAATGACCTAGAAACTAAAAGACATTTGATTACTAGGATAAACTCTAAGGGTGAAAAGAAAATGAACTCATACAAGTGGAGACTTATCAAGAGGGTTCAATCAAATAGATATGAGGGTTTCCCAAAAATCACAAAGAAGTCTAAACATCAAATGTTCATTAAAATATCAACCCCTAAATACACCCTAGTTTCTACTATTTATAATAGTAGATAGACTAACCTAAGATATTTACAATAATACCCTTGAGATAAAACCAAGGAAAGTTTAATCTATTATTTATTTAAAATGTAGTCATTTCATAGTTAAATTCCCACTTTAGTATATTGTAGACCGTCCATGCTTCTTTTATTAATTTTCTAAGGTATCCAAATTGCTTCGAATCGAATTGATGGTCTTCATATCCATGATGACTAATCCATATCGCATTACGATATGTATAGGACACCACAACATGAATATAATGTTAAATGTTTTATGTGATAATATGAAATCACAAAATATATATTTGTAATGTGTAATGACTACATGTGTGATTTGGAATAGAGTAATTAACATTTTATTGGTAAGAAATTGAAGAGTTTCCTTTGATTCTCTAATAGTAGACTTTTAAACTCAAAAGAAAATTTCAAAATTCAAGATAATATTTTCTGAGAAAAAACTCTTTCACCTCACGGAACAACAAAGAGTTATAGCGGAGATGAAAAAGAGAAGGAAACAGGAGTTACATTACCTTGGTTGAGTGATATATCCTATGTGAGAAGAAGATAGATGAGAACGTTTGATTAGACAGTTGGTACAACCCAGAAGAGAAGTGTTAGGGTAACATTCAGTTGTACAAGGAGGCAAAATAGTGAGAAGAAAAACAAAATGAGCTTTATAGGAAGCTGAAGTTAGTATTTATAGGTACGGTTAATGAAAGTGGGCTTTACCCTAATAATATGAGAAATAAATTGTTTTGATAGTTTTATTTTGTGCTTGGTCTAAAACTTTATTTTCTTTTTTGGTCAATTAATAAAATGGTCAATACAACCAAAGAAAATCTTTTTTTAAAAAAAGGTTTTACAGGGTAATGTAGCAAGTACTAGAATATTGTAAAGAAATGTCAATCATGTAAATTTTCAAAACTTATAAAATATGAAATTATCAAGATTTGCGTGAGTTTCTCATATTGTAAGTACCTTCATCCCCCTTTCACAACTACTTACATTCGGATTGTGTGGGAACATAATCAATCAAATTTCAATCTGTTGTAAATGATGATTGCATGGGAGATGTATTGATCATCCAAAACAATGTGATCCTAAAGAGTTTTCTAGCTCCTCCAAAAATTTTAGAAAAATATGAATCGAATTTGTTTATTCTTTCAATGAACTTCATGCACAATGACCAAGGATTATTTACTCCATAGAGGAATTTGGTAAACATTGAAATTTGTCTCAAGTTCAAGTACTTACGTCACAGACTAAAAGGTTGAAGTTCCTACCTTTAATTTTAATCTCCTTGCATGAAGAATGCGCGAAAAACTAAAGGTATATGATGATAATAGATCGATGTCATGTATCCTACGTATCAATTATACTTTTGACCTATTTTGTAAGTACGAAAAAATTATGTGCATCAAATCAGGAGGGCACAATATTATCATCTACAGAAAAATGGTCCTCGTTTTCTCTTTCATCATTAGCTAAAGGGAATATGGAGAACTCTTACATTACCTACACTTTCATCTTCAATATTGATGTATCTTACTTTCTATGGGAAATACTATTTAAGTAAGAACATTGTATTGAAAGTTAAGAGGAGTGAGTCTTTATTGTAGATAATGTAAATTTGAACAAATTTTACTATTTTGTATGGTCAAAGTGATTTCACGATATCCTTTTAACAATAAATATTAAAAAGAGCATACAAATATAGGTGAGGTGGTTGCTCATAAATATACGGACAACATATTGGGTTAACTCGAGAAATAAAAACATACAATTGATTGAGGAAAGAGAATGGGAGCAGAAAGGAAGAATTCCTAGATTAGCACAATAGAATATATGAATGGTAATTAAGAGTTCTTTTAAGTTATAATTTTACTCAAAAGGAAAAGAAATAGAAATATTTATTAACCTTAAAAATAAAATTTAAAAATATTAATGGATAAACAACATTCTAGATTATTATCACAACGTTCCTCGCAACTTTCCTTTCCCATAGCTATAATTTCTACAAGTTCATCACTCATTATCAAATATTTGGTTAATTCATCAAAAGTTGCTTAGATAAAATGTCAAACATCAACATGTTCAACCCTTTTGAGAAGAGAAATTTCCACTATGCGAACTGTTAGATTTTATTTGCCCTGATTTCTTACAATAAATAAGTTTTCCTCTAAGCAAAAGGTTTTTGATTGACTTATCCTTTTTCTAGTAGGAAAAGGTTTAGGACTCTATAAATAGAGATATGTTCCCTATAACTTTATAAGCATTTAGAATGTAGACTTAAGGTCTTTGAGAGTTTTGGTTAGGGGGAGAATTTATGGGTCAAAAGCTTCTTACGCTATCACTTCTGTGAACCTCCCACGTATTCTGAGTGAATTGGTTGAGGTTATTTGTCTCTGTATTTTGTACTCTCATATTTATAGTGAATTTCTCATCTCGTTGATGTACGTAGGTCGATTGACCAAACCCCAGCAAATGTTTGTATTTTGATCTATTTTTCGTTGTCTTCTTACTCGTGGTCTTTCGAGGTTTACTTTGCTTCCGCATTACTCCTGCTTATTTTCGATCCTAACAAGTTCTATCAGATCCAAATTCAATGACGGAGTCAGGTTTAGTGTTTTTATAGTCGATGATTGAACCAGGTTAGAAAGAGGTGTTCATCTTGACGGGTGTAGTTCTAGCCGCAACCTTTTTTGTCAGTAATGAATAATTTTATTGGAGAAATTGTTTAAGAGAGATTCTCTGTGTTGAAGCATAAATATTGCAAAGGAGATTATGATGAGGAGAAGCATGTTGTTAAAGATTAAGTGAAGAAGGTGGAAAAATTTATTTTGATAGAAATTCATGTCAAGGGGGAGATTTGGTGGGTTTTATTTACCCTGATTTCTTACTATAAATAAATTTTTTTTATAGGAAAAGGTTTTGGATTGACTAATATTTTTTCTAGTAGGAAATGGTTTAGGACTCTATAAATAGATACATGTTCCTTCTAACTTAATAAGCATTCACAATGTAGTTTTAAGGGCTTTTAAAGTTTTGATTAGAGGGAGTATTTATGGGTCACAAGCTTGATATGCTATCACTTGTGTGAACCTCCCATGTATTCTGAGTGGATTAGTTGAGGTTGTTTCTCTCTGTATTTTGTACTCTCATATTTATAATGGACTGCTCATCTACATTGCGGACGTAGGTCGATTGACAGAATCACGTTAAATCTTTGTATTTTGATATATTTCTCGTTGTCGTTTTACTCATGGTCTTTCGAGGTTTGCTTTGCTTTCTTCTGCATTACTCCTGCTTATTTTCGGTTCTATCAAGAACCAAGTAATTTATAATTAGTAAATAAAAGTATTTCATTGAAATGGGTTGGAAAAGTTCTACAAACGTTAATACATCATTGTGTTGTCAAGAGCATAGTTTTAGTTTAATAGCAAAAGAATGATTTGATTTTTCTAAAACTACAAAGTATAACTCGACAAATCTGAACAATACTAGTAGCGAGTGTATGAATTCCACTTCCTTCAGAAATATGTCAAATATATCAAGAGACAAATCAATCAATATGATATTTTTGTTAATGCGGAAAATATTGTGGTGAACTGGCGATACATCCATATATTTGTGGACAAATTTTGACGATCACTCTTTGTAAGGAAATTTGTCAAGATTTATTATAAATTTTTTAAACATCGCCATCACTTATTTTAATGAAGTCTTGACAATATCATATTTTAATAGCAAAAACATACTAATGTACGGTTGTCTCTAGGATGTAGGATGTACATAAATCTTACCCCTTTGCATAATAAAAAGATTTTTATCTAATTGATCCACAATTCAAAAGATGGATTTATCAAGACCTGTATTGAAGTTAGTTTTCTAGTAGTGAGCAATTAGTATAATTTCACAAGTGAATTTGAGGAGGGTAAGAACTAAGATGTATACATATTTTATTCCTATCTTTGTGTTATAACGATATTTTTCTAATAGACCCACGGTTCAAAAGAAAAATTCGAAACATAGAAAATAAATTTAGATTTACACGTAGATGTTCTTCAAGTGATTAGATGATAAAGTCTTTGTTAAAAAAAATATTGCAAGATGATATATATTTATATGGGAATGTCAAGTAGTTTTTGATGGTGAACTTTTAAAATTACAATTGAAAATAAAATATCTTCACGTTGAGGCATAAATATATATATATTTTCTCTTTAAGGAGATTTAAGCTCATAACAAAAACTCTTTTTAAAAACTAGCAATAATCTTCTTAATTTGTCCCCTCCAAACAACATACCTGAATTTTAAAGTACAGCTAAATAAATATTGGACAAGAGTTGTATCCAGAATTTCATAAAAAGAACATCTCCTTTCAAGTACTAAGAAGTTTCTTTTTAACTCACTTTTATGCACTCTATATTTTCTAATACAACAAAAAAAAAAAGCAAGATCATCACTATTTGTAATAGAGAAATTATTCCTTGTAAAGAATAAGATTATGGGATAGTAAATTGGGTAGAAAATGATGTGGATGTTACATGAGTGACAACGCATAAAAAGATAGAATAATAAGTGAAATAATAGAGTGTCAATGAGAAGTTATGGCCAATATGACTGTCCATATTTAATCACTAAATAAAATGTAATTACTCTCAACGTTGTGCTAAAAAAGTAAGACCATCACTATTTATAGTGGAGAAATTTATTCTTGCAATGAATAAGAAGACTATGAGATAGTAAATTGGGTAGATAATGACCTAAAGATAAATAACATGAGTTTGAAAACATATAAAAATAGAATAATGATTGAAATAATGGAGTTTCAATGGGATGTTATCCCCAATATGGTTGACTGTGTTCAGTCCTAAACAAATGACAATTACTCCCAACGTTCTCCTAACAAAGTTAGACCGTCTATATTCACAGGGAAGAAATTTTTCCTTGCAATGAATAGGAAGAATATGAGATCGTAAGTTGGGTAGATAAATGACTTAAGTGTTAGATGAATTACAAAACATAAAGTATAAAATAATGAAGTTTCAATGTTATGGTCATGGTTGACCACATTCATTTTCTAAACAAAATATAATTATTCTCAATATTTTGCGAACAAATAATACCATCACTATTTAAAAGGGAGAAATTCTTCCTTCCAATGATGAAAACAAAAATTACAGGGGCAGAAAATTGGGTACATAAATGTCCTAGATATTACATAAATTACAAACATAAATGATAAAACAATGAGTGAAATAATGAAGTTTTAGTGAGAAGCTATGTCCCTAACTCATCGTGTTTAGTCACTAAAATAAAGATAACTACTTCCAACGTTCTACTTGAAAGAGTGGGCGACAGACTAGGATAGGATAGGATACAGTTAAATAATAACTATTATTAAAATGATCAAATGTACTAAAAAATTGAATATTATTAGTTCCCAAAAAAAGAAGGTTGATGTAGATTATGTATAAAACAATTATTCACATTATCAACTGAATTATGTGACTTTTTTTGTTCAAAATTAAACATCAAAACTTGATATAAAAAAATCACATGACAAGGGTTAGGAGATTAATTAAAGTCTCCAATGTACATTGATAATAAATTATGAAATATTACTTGAACTACAAAACAAAAGAAATTTAGTGCACCAAAAAATCTTCTATAAATTCGATCACCTTCTAGTAAGGTTCACTCATTATTTTCAAAATATTTTTTTGTCATTCTTCTATGTTTCCCTTCGCAATCATTATTTTGATCATTCTTTAATCTACAAGACTTATTTCTCACTCTCGTACTCCTCTTCATTAATTACTCAACTTCTTGAGCTTTGTTATGTGCGTTATTTTCCCTTTTTCTCTATTTTTGTTTGGCCAATATTCAATGGCCCGCTGCATCTAATCCACACATAATTTTGCTATAAATAAGGGGTTCTTACCCATTCCCCTCAAAACAATGGTTCTGTGTTCAAGCGCAATAGAATTTTGAAGAGCTTCATATGAGTCATAAAATTACATTGTCGAAAATCAATAAGAGATCTTGTGCTAATTTGTTTTGAATAATCTGTAATACATATATATATATATATATATATATATATATATATATATATATATATATATATATATATATATATAAATAGTTTCACTAATATCATATATTTAACCCATATTTTACAATCCCTACACTGTAAATTAGTTATCACAATGAGTTTAAAAAGAAATAATAAATAACTTGTGGTATTTTACATGTCATATACTCCTTTTTTATTTACTCTGACACAATTTTATCATCAATCTGTTTAAAAATATATGACAAATGTCTGCATTTGAAAATAATCCAACCATAATTTTTTTTGTTTTACTATAATTGAGAAGTTCTATAGTCACACATATATTATAATGTATTTATGACCATAAGTTTTAGCGTATTTTTTGTTTCATGTAGAGTCAAAGTAAGCATGCCTTCAAAGATAAAAAGATATGAAGTTCAAAGTTCATCATGTTTCAATTAAGAAAATACTAATTTTTTTATAATAGATTAAAGAAGAAAAAATGTGTCACACAAAATAGAAGAAATGAAATATTATTTTTAAATGTAAAAGTTTTAGTTTATAATTGAAGTGAAAAAATAAGTATAAGAAACAATAACATATAGATTAGCAATGTATTTACCTGTCTTGGAAAGTTGAGATTCTAAAAGACAACAATGCTTGTGAGATCTCATCACATTAAACATTTTTATCAAATCTTGATTAATATTCTCCATTTTGTCATTAAAATTTATCATCACTTTTTTCGTTATTTAACTTCATTCTTTCTTCAACTTATTTTTTGAAAAAATTTGAAAATCTTTTCCTACATAAACATAGCATAAATAAAGATATCAATAATCATATTACCTTTTCGTTGTCTAACTATAAATAAAAACACATAAATATAATTTCACCCTCATATTGCTATTAGTGAAAAATATAAACGCTCGGTCGAAATGAAGAATAAAATATACATTTTGAAGAGATATTATAAATAATCTTACAAATTCTTTGAGAAGTAATGATTGTAACATACATAGAATTGCTAGTTGGAGAATCTTAGTAACCATGTTAATTGACTAGCTTAACTTTAAATTTTTTGGTGAGGATTCGACTCCTACATAGTAATCCCCTCGTACATTTTCTTTTTCTCTAACCATAATTTTTTTTTTATAAAGAAGAATTACTAATTTGGAAAGACACTAATAATAATATGAAGTTTTTTTCTCTTGGATGATTTAAGCAATTTTACTAGTCAATTTGTTTTTTCATTTTTAGATTTAGTTTAGTGTACCAAAAAAATAGATATACAACATAGATGTTGCCATTGAAAGTAGAAAAAAATAATGAAGAATGATTTGGATCCAATTATCAAATCTAACAATCAATTAGTAATTCTTATAAGAAAAACATGAATTAGCTAGGAAATTTGTTATTAAAACGTATATAGCTAATAATATTTGTGACAATTATTCCATAAATATTTTTACAATGGAGTTCTGATGTTTTCAAATCATGGTGGTTTTTTTGTTAATGATAAAATTTAATCAAGAACGTTTTATTTGAAAATAAAATAAATTTTTTTGCAAATTGTACGAATTTGTGATATTTTATTTGTTCTCCAGCACTTAAGCTTTAGAAAAGATAATATATCGTTGAATACACTTTTTATCTCGTATATAATTTTGATTTTGTAAAAACTATTACAAATGTGGTTCAAACAAAACATTAGTGAAAACTCACAATTTGTTTTTGAATTCACAAGCCTTATTTCTAACTCTCGTATTCCTCCTTCCTGTGACTCGCCTTCTTGAGCTTTGTTATATGCATGCCCCATTTCTCCAATTTTTGTCTGGCCAAAATTGGATTTCTTGTTGCATCTAATCCACACACAATTTTGTGATAAGATAAGGGCTTCTTACCGATTCCCCTTACAATAGTGGCTCCGAGTTCAAGCGCAATAGCAATTTGAACAATTTCATATGGCTAATAAACAATGAAGTTTTTGAACATCAATAAGAGATCTTTAAAGAAATTGATAATTTCCAAATTCGAAAAAACATCTTGTGCTAACTTGTTTTGAATAATCTGTAAATTCATATGTTGCTTAATATATTTAGTATAATATAGATCTATCTAAAAATATATAAATATTAGAATTAATAACGAACATATAATCCATTTTTATGATCCTTACACTGTAAATTTGATGTCAAAAGAAGTTTCAAAAGAATAAACTAACTTTTGGTATAAAACATGTCATATGCTCCTTTTCGATTTTATGTAGCACCATTTTACCAACAATCTGTTAAAAAATATATAACATATTTCTATATTTGAAAATAATCCAGCTAAATTTTTTTATTATATTATTATTCAGAACTTTTGTAGTCACACAATATATTAAAGTGCATTTAAGACCATAAGTTTTAGAATATATTTGTTTCATGTTAAGTCAAAGTAAGCATGTCTTTAAAGATAAAAAAATATGGAGTTCAATGTTCATCTTGTTTCAATTAAGAAATACTATTTTTTTCATAATATGTCAAAGAGGAAAGAGTGTTACATGAAATTGAAGAAATGAGGTAGTCTTTTTAATTGTCAATGTTTTAGTTTATAATTAAAGTACAAATATAAGTATAGAAACTATAACACTTAGATTAACAATGTATTTACTTGTCTTGGGAAGTCCAGATTCTAAAAGACAACAATGCTTGTGATATCTCATCACATCAAAGATTTTTATCAAATCTTAATAAATATTCTCCATTTTGTCATTATATTTATAATCTCTTTTTCTTCATTTAACTTTATTCTTTGTTCAACTTATTGTTTGAAAAAAATACAGAAATCTTTTCCTACATAAACATAGTTGTCAACAATATTACTGTTTTGTTGTCAGCTTTTAAATAAAAAATGCATATATATATATTTACACTCTCATATTTCTATTAGCAAAAAATAATAAACTAGCAATAGAAATGAAGAATAAAATATTCATTTGAATAGAGATTGTAAATAATCTTACACACTCTTCAAGAAATAATGATCATAACATACAAAGAATTGCTAGTTGGAAAATCTTAGTAGGTATGTTGATTGACTAGCTGAACTTTCAGTTTATTGGTGAGGGTTCGACTCTTACTCTGTAATCCCCTCCTACATTTTCTCTTTCGCTAATCCTATTTTATTTATATTTATTTTTTCAAAATAAAGGAGAATTTCAAATTTGGAAAAACCAACAATAATATGATGTTTTTTTGTCTTGGAATATTTAAGCAATTTAAATTATAAGAATTTCCTTTTTCCTTTTTAGATTTATTAAAGTGTACCAAAAAATAAATATGCAATATAGATTTGGACAATGAAAGTAAAACTAATGAAGAATTATTTTGTGCCGATATCAAATCTAAAAATAAATTAGCGATTTTTATAAGAAAACATGAATTAGCTAGGAAATTCGTTCTTAAAAAGTATATAGATAATAGTATTGTTTGAGATATTTTCCCTAGATATTTTAACACTGGAGTTTGATTGTACCAGTTTAAGATACTTTATTTGTTCTCCAACTCTTAAGGTTTAGAAAAGATAATAGATCTTTGAGTATATTTTGTATCTCGTAGATAATTTTGATTTTTTAAAAACCATCATAGATGTGTATCAAACAACAAGTAGTGAAAACTCGTAAATCTTCAAATATCATAAGTAAAATATATTCAAAAACAAATAAAGAGAGATTTATGAAAAAAGATTGAGTATCCCTTAGTTTGTCCAATAATCTCTATAAGTCTTTGTAAGTTTATATGTCATAGCTTTAAGAATGCACTCTCATCATCTTCTTCATCATCAATATTTGTCTGATATAGACACTTACAACACCCTTTTAAATTTTCATACTTAAACCTAATGGAATATGAAAATTTCGCAGCCATCATTTTCCGATTTTCTAATCCATGACATCGCGCTGAACATTCCAACACCATATCTTCTTCAAATTTCTCCAGTTTTAAAGAAAAGTTTTGAGTGTTATTTTAGAGGATTTAAATCACTTGGTAAATTATTATCAAATGTTTTCTTTTTCAAATAGACATACCTTGCATAATAAGTAGTTGATAGATTGATAAAAAATTATTTTGACCAAATATGAATTGAATAAATCCAGATAATTTAATGCGAATGAGGTAAAAAGAAATAAGTCTTTTCTTGTTTAATGTCATTTTCTCATAAAAATCATGGTATATAAATTGTATTCACTTTCTTAATATAATATTTTTTATACAATATTAGTGTTTTTTCATGACATTATTAATTTTTTTACAAGTTGAATTTGAAAATTTTACTCACTTTTAAAGAAATTTCCAAACTGTATTTTATAAAATAAAAAATATAGCAACAACGTTACAAAACATTATTGTTGTCGGCCTCCTGCTCAATGTCTGGAGGAATATCTATTGATTTTTCCTGATTCACCACACTCACAGTAGGACCAGTAACCACCATATACTAACAAAAATCTGAATATATTTTGTGGTCATCGTAACCTGAAAACCTTTAATATCAACCCTGATAAGTATTGACCCAAGTTGTAGAAACTTTTTCTAATATAACCTCCCTCAGACCACTTGAGTAATTGCATGAACATGTATACTGAAGCGGGGATGAAACCCCTCCAAAAGGATCCCCTTCCGGATGAGGTAAAACTAAAATAACAACAAGTGCAAGACCTTTTAACGAACAATCTCACCTTGTTGGCAAAGTCGAGTAGTTGCTCTACATAGTCTTTTATAGTCTCTGATTCTCTCATTCTCTTTATTTCAAATTCACGAATCAAATTCATCACTTGCATTCTGCACTCTTTCATTTCCTTGATATTCTTTATTAAGATACTCCTAAATTTATGCAGAAGATTTTATTTGCGTAATTTTTGTAAGAATCGAAAGGGATACTGCAGACAAAAGGCAAGCTTTAGATTTGGCTTTCCTTGTCTTATTATCCTTGTGATGTTTCATCTGATTCACTATTGGATTATCATCGAAAGGAGTTACTTCATAATCCTCTTCTACTGCTTCTCAGAGATCCAACACTTCAATATGAACCGTCATTTTAATTGTCGAAGCTTGATAAGTCACACCATTAAAGACTGGTGGAGTTAAGAAGCTTGTTTCAGAATTCACTTTTTCACAAGATATTTAGGATTGTAGTTCAAAGAAGAATTTATATGGGTCACTATCTTCTTACAGGTCACTGAAGATTGAAATTCTCTGATACCAGTCTATCATGATTACTAAGAAAGAAAAGATAAGAAACAAGGTTTTGTTTCATGGTTTATTTAAATAATGCATGAATTCATAACATAAAAAACTAAAGAAAAGGAGTAAAATGAGCTAAAATTATCTCCAATAATTAAAGCCTAAAATATAGCAACTAATAAATCAAATTTAGTTATTTACTACAACCTAATCTATCATAAATTAATTTTACTTTTAAGTTGTATATTGATACATCAAAAAATGGAGCTGATCTTCTAGTTTTGAGGCACAACTTTAAACATTAGGCCATCACATTCTCCATGGTCGCACCAAGGTGATATACTTGGAAAGGGTGAAAAGGTAACATTGTTGAATCAAATTATCTAGTTTTAAACTTAATGAAATAAAATGTAATTGAGACTAGTTACTAGTTGGGAATGAATTGAGTGAAATACAATGTTTTTAGTGATGGAACTTATTGTTCGATTGAATAATCAAAAGATTCAAGTTTGTGTCCGATTTATGTTTATCATACGAATGTATTTCTACATATGGTCAAGTCTAAAAGAAATAAAAGTCATGTATTATTATTTATAGAATAACAAACGCTTTATGCAAAGATCACAAACTATGAATGATAAAGAATTAAACTTAAGAGGCTTAAGGATGATGGATTTCTAAAATACATCATTCATAAAAAGTGATCTTCTCAAAGATAAAGTTCAGTTGAATTCCTGGAGTTGACACATTAATATATTTTCTTGTGCATTTTCATTATCTTAATTATTTTATGTTCCAATTTTATAAGTACAATTAAAAACCACACTTGACATTGAGTTGACAACATTATGTATATTACAGACAATCCAATAACTAGACCACAATTGTAACCCATGAGAATAGTCTTCTAACCGTCTTCTAACTGATAATTGTGAGTATTCTTCTTCTTTTTCTTTTTCTTCTTCTTCTTCTTCTTTGTAACGATCCTGAATTTTTTGATCAAAAAATAGATACTTAAGGTGATTTATTTATTAATTAAAAATCTGAAATTTTAAAGGCATAATTAACCTTACACGTATTAATTAAAATAAATCATATTTGTATTAATCTAATTTAAATCCTATTTGAATAAGTCTTAAATTTAGTCTCCTAATCCTAATAGCACTCTCTCTCTCTCTTACACGTTCTCCATATCTCTCTCTTTCACGTTAGTTTCTGCCAAAAACAATTTCAAGAACTGAAAATACATCAAGTGTTATTCACACATTAAGAACTCACAAGAATTTTTAAGTAAAAGACAAAGAAATAAAAATGTCAAGGCTAAGAGAGGTTGGTCGAGTGAGGTGTACGTTGAAGTAAATTGGGAGTGGTTTGGAGGAGTTTTCGGGCAGTAACATCAACGTTTGGACATAGATAAAGGTTTGAGTTCTCTTCTCTCTTGGTCCCTTTTCCAAGAGACCCCTTAAGGTTAAAAATATTCACTCCTAAAACTAGGATTGTTCCCCGTTGAATGTCCCTGTCACTAGCTCCCATTAAATCATATGTTGGTTATGTTTGCTGATAGAAAACGAGGGATGAAACGTGTTTTAATGATTATTATGTTTTTATATGTATGTTTGGAATTATGTGACTTATGTTGATATTTTCAAAATTGTAAGTACGTGTGAATGTGTCTATTTCCGTGGCTATTGTTCATGGTTTATGACTTGAAATGGCATGATAGTTCATTCTATTTCACGTAAACATGTTGATGTAAATGTGATGTTCATATGAGTTGAAATGTGACTGATTTTAGGGATAATGTCTTGTCTAAACGAATACATGAATATACACCTAAAACATTCTAAATAAACTACGAAATTCCCCTAAGAACTAAGGTGTAACTTGATGAAAGGATGCTGAAAAAAAATTAAAATAAAATTTGCACCTTCTATTGATGAATTTCGGTCAGCAAAGAGGGTTCAAAATGTTGAAAAAAATAAATTAAAACAAGTGAGGTCATGGAGGATTGAACCCGTGACCTCACCATGTTAAAAACCATAAAAATAATGAAGTAGAAATAAAATGTGGAGAGTGGAGATTGAACCTACAACCTCTTGAATTGATGAGAGAGTTATGAGGAAAATAAAGGAGAAAATAAAATGTGGTGAGTGGGGATTGAACCCACAACCTCTTGAATGGATGAGAGAGTTAGAAAAAAAAAGTGTAAATAAAATGTGGAGAGTGGGGATTGAACCCACAACCTCTCGAATGGATGAGAGAGTGAGGAGAAAAATAAAGGAGAAAATAAATGTTGAGAGTGGGGATTGAACCCATAACCTCTTGGATAGGTGAGAAACTTAAGAAATAAAGTAAAAGAAAAAAATAATGAGCTTGTGGGGGATTAAACCCACAACATCCTTGCCTTGATACGAAAAAGGGGAGGAGAACAAGAAAGAAATGTTATCGGGTTGATGGGAATCGAACTAGGGTCTCCCAAATCTGAAAAATGCACTTATAAAATTTTAAAATAGGATTTAGTGTTGTTCAAGGGATTCAAAATTGGGTTCGCTTGGCCGATTCCGTATTGACACATAAGTCATACGTAAACAGACATTTAATGAATGCTGCCTTTAAATATAAAAATCACTATCTTGGCATATCTACAAGATGCATAAGTCTTGTACTCAATAATCTTAGGAAGATATGAACCACTTCAACGAACTATGAATGAAGCCCCATGGTTTGTACGTATAGACACATAAGTCTAACATACATTCAAGAATAAGTGAACCTAAGATGTACGTCATGAAATGATTAACCTTAGGAGGGTTAAATACGAGTGTAAGATACATTAAATGTCCAAGTGAATTGGCATATGATGAGATAAACAATGAAATGAAGAAATGAACATTCACGTAATAAGAAGTGAGTAAGTATGAAAGCCAAAGATGGTAATAATGAAGAATGTAATGACAATCATGATGTGAGGTTAATGTATATGATGAGAGCAATCTCAAATGAGCCTAAGTAAATGTTACCAATACGTACTCACCAATGAGAGTGTAAGATAATGAAGAGACGAGTCTCTATGAACACTCTAATGAAAATATTGAGTTTAAAACACTCAATACTAATGATGAGATGAGAAATCATCTATTGAGCTGTGATATCCTCATACTAGAAGCCAACTTCCATGATGTATGAGTTATATGTAATGGAACTTTATAATAAGCACCGATAGGTTACCTATGAGCGTTGATGCCTTCTTTCGGGAAGGGCGAAGGTTCACGTAACTCTCATGAGATGAGACTGTTCGGCTTGCCAGGAATGGATCTCCATACATCTCCTAGTCTTTTAACCTACAGTGCCATTATAGTTATCTAGCAGGGTTAAATTTCCATATACTCTAGCATGTTATTGAGTCACTTTGGCCGGTGATTCCACCTCTTTTAGGTGTGGGGGAATCACTGGATTTCATGATGCTCACATGATCTATGTCCATTAAAGTTAAAGTTACCAATAAATGAATAAGGCCAGCCTCAAATGAATCATATAAAGAAATAAATAATGCCGAAGGTGTTAGGATAGGATAATCAAGAGGTAAGCTAGATTCAGGTAATGACATTAGGTTATTCGTTATCATTGCACAGCAAACCCGATGAAAGTCTTAAACTACATCCTAGGTATAGCTGATGTTAACACTAACCTATTAATGAACTGAAATGAGGTACGTATGAATGAATGAAGAAGACTGTGTTTGCTAAATAAGGCTCCCTAGTTGAGGTCTTATATGTTGAGCCCTCATTTTGGAATGTCTTAAGGTCAAGTCCGTGATAACAAGGTCTCATGGCATATGAATAAATAATGTGAAAGAAACTATGTGTTATATGTTATGTGCTATATGAAGATGTTATGTGTTGTGTGTTGTACGATAATTATAATGATGCATGTCACTCTCATGGCATAACATTCCAAATCTCAAATTGGCAACGTCCACCGACTTGACTTCCAAAAATCATGTCGCTAGGAAAGAGCTAATCTTTCTCATGCATGTACCTTGTGTGTGCTTCCATATACCCATACTTAGGACAAGCGTGTACTAATTCCGTACAAACATCTAGTTTTAGGTGCAGGAACATAGGTGGATGGTATAGCAACAGGTTCGTTGTTGAAGCTATCTGGACGTCAACATTCATCTGGAGTTTTGTAGGTCCTCACGCTTTAGAGGATGCTATTGTGTTACATTCTAGCGTAGTTTATGAGTTGAGCAAGTGGAGCATGTTCCACTAGCGTTTCTTTCCTGTTTTGGTTCAGACTCTGTATTAGTGCTATTTTGGCCGATATACAATTAATAATTAATGAATTATTTCTTTCAGTTGCTTATTTCTTAAATGTTAGATGGTTGATGATGAACGACTGTGAAATATAAAACATGTTTAGCAAGTATATTTAAAGCATCAAAAATTTCAAATTTTCTGCTAAAACTAACCTATTTAAAGTAAGAGTGACGTAAGTAGGCTTTCTTGCGACCTCGGAGAGGACAATGATGCCGGCCTGATCTGGGGTCTACATTCCAGTCGTGACATTCTTCTTCTTCTTCTTCTTCTTCTTCTTCTTCTTCTTCTTCTTCTTAGTTTGAGTTATCACTTATTATATCCTATCATCACTGCCACAATGTTTGGAGAGTGGCAACCCTCATAGCCCATAATTTCTTTGATATGAACTTTTATCAAATGTATTATAAAAAAATCTCATGGGAATGCATCAGACAAGATGACTGTGAGACAGATCTAAGAATCAAAGAGTCTTAGGGATTCAAGATGATGTGGAATTTCTCAGCTGACTTTTTAATATAAGGATTCAATGATTCTAGAACAGATAAATTTGTAATGTCATTGGTCTATGAGCTTCCAAGACATTATGAGATAAGTTCAACCCACGAAGTCCAATGACATCTCCAATAATTGGATGGAAATGGACCAGTCAGGTAATTGGATGAAAAATCTTTCGAAATCAAGTTGGCCAACTGATAACTGCTTGAGTTTTCCAAATCTAAGGAAATCGGAAACTGGTCATTAAAGATGGTTATTACCAAGGTCTGAAGCCTCTATGCTGGTGAGATTCCATAGAGGTTTAAGAATAGGAACCGAGAGATTACGATCACGATGTCGAAGTCATGAAGTGAAGGGATTAGACATGAAGAATATGAATGCGACAAATCATGATGCATCAAGACAGAATACTCACCAAATTAAGGCTAAATAAACGATCAAGAGAATGTGTGGTTCATTTAAAAATTTATATCTTAGCAATAGGACAATCAAGAATGTATGTATCATCCAAGGCACATTAGGATAGAGTACTCCTCGTGTTTGTACCGAGGTGAGATACCCACATCCTTCTAAATAGAATAGATGTGGCAATTTTTGTGGGGATTAGCCACCCAAATATTATTTTTGTTGAGATGGATCTGGTAAATACTAAACAATGGGTACCCAAATTTGAAATTTCACCATATGAATAAAGATTTTTTCTTTTTGAAAATTTTCTATACAAGCTTTTGACACAAATCCATCAACATTAAAACATGAAACAATCAATATATATAAATCTTATGTTTTTTAATATCAAAATTCTCAAAAAAAAATCTTAAAAACTACCTCTTTTTGCAAAATTTAGCCCCGTTGTTTTTTAGATGTTCGAGTTACTAGGAGGGAAACTCATTCCCCCATCTCCCCTCCCATGCTCATACAATGTTTTGGTATGTCAATTAGTTACACAATTTAAACGGAAGTTGGGGGAGGGTGTGTGTGCAAAAATCACTATGGTTAATGACTAAAAATTGAACAAAAAGTTTTCTTTGGCTTTTTGGATTTTTATTTTGATTCTTTAAATATTTGATTTCGCGAGGTCAATTTTTCCAAACTACTTTTGAAGTCAGATTTTTTATACCAGATTGAGGACTTTTTAGCAACGAACAACATATTCATTAAAAGGAGATAGAGTGTACATAGATTCCCTTATCTTTTCGAGATAAGAGGTAATTTCTTATTGATCCTCAATTCAGAACATGAGTTTGTTCAGAACTCTTTTGAAGTCACGTGTTTTTGGTAGTGAACAATATATTCAGCTTAATCTTATAAGTGAGTTTGAGGAGACTAAGGTGTACACAAATTTTACACATATCCTTGTGTGATAAAAAATGTTGTTTGTAATATACACACGATTCAAAACTAAAGTTCTAAACTTGGTTGTAAAAAAAAATATGACCACAAAATAGAAATGGATAAAACAAATTTATATTGACTCGTAGATGTACTTTGATTGATCAAATATAACAAACTTTTTAAAAATGAAATAAAAAATTGAAGGATGATATATATTTATTTAGAAAATCAAGTTGTGTTTTTTAGGTGAAATTCGAATTATATATATATAAATCTATCTATCTATCTATCTATCTATCTATCTATCTATCTATCTATATATATATATATAGAGAGAGAGAGAGAGAGAGAGAGAGACAGACAGACAGACAGAGAGAGAGAGATAGAGAGTGAGAGAGAGAGAGAGTGGATCATAGAGAGAGAGATATTGATTAAAAAAATTCAAGCATATGTATTATTGTGATTGTATCTAATGAGTTACAAAAAATCCTCCATATATTTATATTCTCAACTTAAATAACATGTCTTTTCAATTGTCTTTTAACTATTTTTATGGTTTATCTGATCTATAAATACCAATCATATGTATAGATATTGAATGTTAATTTCCTTTTTTTCTTTTTTTTAGTAGTATAGGTTTTTTATTTTTCTTTTCTTCGTCTTTTTATTCATCAATCATGTACTTAATAAAAAATTAGAAGACATAGAAAAGATGATGTCACAATATGACCTTTAATTTGATGAACATTATATATATATTCTTCAAAGATTCATCACATTATTAGGTACAAGTTCAACAAAATGAAGAAGGAAGCTTGATTATCTTGGATATTCCGGAAGATAGAGTCATAGTATATAAAAGTTTGAATGATTTTCAAACATTTTGAAGATTCATTGTTGTATTGTTTTGATTGCAAATAATATTATTCTATTATATTTTATTTTATTTCTTTGTTTTGAACAAAAATATAATATTATATTTATTGTTGTTGTCGTTGAAGATGAAAAGACGCACTAATATATATATATATATATATATATATATATTGTCATGATTGAATTAAAGATATATTACCTATGATACATTTTTATATCTATTGAATATTGTTTCCCCTTAAAATATATGATATGATCTATCATATTAGTAATCAATCAAAAAATAAATGTATAAATTTTATTTTAGTATTAAATTATTTATAATAATATTTTCTAAATTATCACACCCGATATGACTTTGTAAATTATTTTAATTAAAGATATAAAGTTGATATATTTTTAATGTGAATGAATAACACATGAGAATATATATAAAATTGTGAATGATACAACTAATTTAGAGTAGTACACTCGTACGAGAATATATATAAAATTGTGAATAGTACAACTAATTTTGAGTAATACACTTTATTATTGTAATTTGTTGTTCATCACATTTTATGTTTCTTCATTTGGTAAAACCTTTACCTCTTCATTTTATCCAATTAATAAATAATGGGAGAAACTAATCTTACAAAAATAATTATAACTTTAAATTTATCATTCACACTGAAATTAATCTAATTAATTATGTCTTCTTAAACTAAGAAATATGCATCTGTTTATCTTCATAGCTTATATTTCATAATTTGTATAACTCCTCACAACCCCAAATCAAAATGTTTAAACTTATGATGGTTTATTGTGTTTATATATATAAATTACTTAGAGAAACTTGAACTATAATGGAGATTAAAGGATAGAAAATTTAAAAAACATTAAAACAAAACTTTAAAAGAACATGATTAATTCCAAACAATATAATGTCAAAAGTTCTCAACTTGTGTCGCAACTTATTACTTAAGAAAAAAGCAGTATGATAGAAAGTATTTTTTGCCAAAATAAAAAATTACATTTTTTGTTAAAAAAATGTATAATTTAATGAACCAATACTATAACTTTTTTTTTATTTATTGTTTTTTATCCCACTTCTAGTTTTTTTGTTTTTTTATTTCACGTTTCATATTATATAAATTGAAACAAGTAACAAATAGTAATATATTATGACTTAAAAATATTGATCCCATATTTGATGAAGTTGCAAATCTTTGAGTCAAAACTGTTCTTTTTTTTACCCTGATTTACTTATACATAAATTGCACTCCACACATATATATTAATATTAAATACTTATATTCTTTATACTATCAAACTCATAATTTTATAACTCCTTAGAAGTTTATTAAAATATAATTATTAAAATAAATAGAATTGTGAATATAAATATTTAATATATTTATTTTATGAAATTGAAAACTAGGACAAATATTTATTCATGCATTTCGTAAATAAATTTGTTTTGTTAAATATGTATATTTTTAAATTTTGTTTTAAAAATATTGAATACAAATGTTTAAATAAATGATTAGATTTTTGATATATTTAAAAAATAAATCACTAAATTTAGCATAAAAAATTTATGTTACATTTAAAAATTATATTTTAATATACTTAGTTATGAATATATATCTCACGTGGGAATCCATAGATTAATTTTACGGAGAAAAAGGTTCAATCGTTAATTTGAAAATGCAAGGACTATATTTGAAACTAAAACGTATTATCAAAGTATTTGATTCAATTAACCTTCAATTATATTAATCACTATATAATATGTGAAGAACTTCATTATCTATCAAATATTTTTGTATTGTTAAAATGAATCTATTTATCTCTCTCTCTCTCTTTATATATATATATATATATATATATATGCATACACAGACATAAAAATATAGATAAAAAAATATATTAAGCGACTTAATACAAAAATCATGTTCTCATTTGAACTTGAATATATGAATACTTAATAATCAGTAGTGTAACGTTTTAATTACTTTCTAAAAATCATATTTAACGAATGCAACATAATATTTATCTTTTGATATAATTGCAACAAAAAATTTAAAATATGAATTTATGTGATTTATGCAAAAACAATACAAATCTAAATTCTATATTAGAAAAAAGAACAAGAACGATTGAAAAATGAAATATTTAAAGGATTTTTATCATATCAATATGACAAGAATATTAAGACCTGTAGATTTTTACATTAGTACTTTCAGTTACTTTGCAACATAATTTTTAGATACTAAAAAAAAAAGGTGCCCAAAAATGGACGTGCGACAAGTAAGCCAAAAATTCTACTATTACAATAAAATTGTGGAAAATTTACTATCAACTTACATTATACCCCAAAACCTGGTTGTCACGTGTACAAGCGTCTAAAGTATTACAGTTGATTCAAAAGCAACGCTAGTCTCAAATGAACTTGTTTCTCGAATAGAACAAGATCATAAAAAAGGAGAAAGAAAGTACGCTAAGGCGACAAAAAGCTACCTCTCAAATTTCCAAGACACCTCAGACAAGGAAAAGAGAAATATCACAAAGTCCTGGCTAGTAACCTACAAAAAAATTGCAGTAGCAAGGGTTGAGTACCAAACTACACGGTACCCAGCAAGTAAAACGTCTAAACACAAGCTAAGGGGATAAAATACAGGTACTCCTACTACCCCAACCGAACCTCCACAATCACAACCTGCATAAAATTTCAGTCTAACCTAATAGTTCACATTTACATAGCACGTAACTCTACAACAACACATAGACAAATTACATATATATCCTGCGCAACAACACTTTACCAAATTATATATATCCTCAATAACAACACTTCAGCAAATTACATATCCTCAACAACACTTCAACAAATTATATATCCTCAGTAACAACACTTCAACAAATTACATGTTCCACAAAGAGGCAATTGAAAGATCAGCAAATCACAATATCGAGTTCAATAATGATAAGTATGTGCAATGCAATGGAATGCAATGTCAAGTATAATGATGCATATCTGACCTAGTGATACACACCCGCTGTCTCACAGTCCGGGACCCATGGGGGACATATATGTCTATGCATCTATCGCGGCGCACGACACGATCCTCGTTAAAAGTAACCATCACGGCACGCAATACGTCCCTCGAAATATAGTATCCATCGCGGTGCGCGATACGTCCCTCGAAATGGTACATCCTCTTAAGTACCCATTCTTTCTCAATGCACATAACACTTGTCACAACCAATGCCTCAGAATAATGGAGATGACAAGTTCACACAAATAATCAGGAGATGACCATTTTCATAACATCGTAAGGTTCACAACCAGACAAACATGAAGTTACATCAACAATGATTCAACAAGACTTCAACACTTGCTCAACACAACACACATAAACAATTAATCACATTGCCTTTTGTTATCCCCATTTTTTTGATCATTAGAATTAATCCACGTGGGAAAGTCAACCATCACCAATTCCTCTACTTCCAAACATATACCACAAGGACATACACACATTTCATACACTTAACAAGAGTTTAGAAATCCACTTGCCTCAACCAATCAAGAGTTCACTCCGAAACTTGAGTCTTCCCCTTCCATTGAATTTCCAAATCAGTGCAATCTATTCAAGTACATGACCATAATAAGATTTCGAAACTAACAACACCCAACTCTATAATCAAGATCCTAAGCTTCATGCCTGGGGTTAAGTCATAACTTCTCCAAACACTAAAGCCCTAATAGTTTTCAATTAATATAATATACCTAATGATTAATTACACATCTTAATATCTCAGAACAACAATCATAATATGATAAAGAGGATCAAAAATTACAACTCTACCTGCGCTTAACCTAGAACTTAGAAGTGGAGAAAAAATTCAATCCTCCACAGTTTCGTATATTCTCATTCCATCACTTCCTAATGCATTATGGTTTAAATAGTGATTACCTAATAATTGTAATATAATATATAATCTTGAATTTCAACTGTATTGTTTCTCCCCCTTAAGTTAGAAAACGTTGAATCAATATATAAACTTTGGAATTTATCACATAATTCAACATAAATAATAATAATTTAATCTCTATCCATATAAATATAATATTCAGGCACAATTACCTGTTACACTTGATCGATTGGTCGGTGATGAAATCCTCTTCGAGAGGCTAATCGCCCTTTTTTTGCTTTTAACTTATTAGGACAAATAATTATAACCCACTAAATAGTTAAATAAATGTTAAATCTCACTAGCTTATATATATGGATTTGGCTCATTAACCACCAACTAAATTAAATAAGTTCTTTAATATATACCCATCATTTAATAATCGAATTATCAAATAGTTTCGAATTTTCAAATCAATTCCATCAGCTTATTAGAAATCACTTCGAGCAACTACCTAAAGAAATAAAATGATAATTATATGAAAATTTTCCAAAAATGACCTTCCGGATCATTACATTATCCACTACTAAAAATCATGTTCGTCCTCAACTATATGGAAGAAGAATAACCAGCATGCTCAAAAGCCTGATATGTGCTTTTTCAAAATCTTGTTCATCCCTCCGAGTAATAACCTCATCTTTACGACCATTCCATCAAGATCAACTACCAAGATTTTAACTTTAGAATCTAAATTTGACACCTTTACAAATGAGAAGTGATTATCAAGCCACAAAGTCAACCTAAAGTGAAACCCATTAGACTATAACACTACCATCATGACGAGTCTTTTCTCACATAACCAAGATAAAACTGCGAATCAATACCGACTACAACCTGAGTGAAATTAACCAACCACCACACTCAGAATGCACAATCATCACATATAAAAATATGATCTTTAGACATCGGATACTCACCAAGAGAGGATAAAACTTATCTAACCCAACGAGGAAAATGACTAAGTTAATATCCAATAAACGGTACACTCCAAAATGTAGAATTTCTAACAATACTTTTAGACAATTGTAACTCTTCATATATAGTAGCTCTTATATAAATTCTCATAAACAAATTTGTACATATGGAACCACTAGAATACTTTAATTTTCCCAAGACATCACCAAATATGCCATATCTCAAACAACCATGTCTTCCCAAGCATCTTATTCTATCCAAAGGATATCGCAAGATTGGTACACCCGAACCACCACTAGTAATTCACCCATAGATATGGAAAACGAGTATCACAAACTGTGAATAATAAAGTCCATCAAGAATAAGGTGTTCACATGAGAATACAATAGCAAGGTCGAACAAAATAAGATACTCCTTCTATAGTGCACATTAAATAAAATTCAATTCATCTAACTTCATTTCTTGATTTTTAGTCACAATCAACTAGTTTGATCCCCATTACAATATTACAAATAATTCAATTTATCAAACCCCACCTACTTCTCATAGTACTCACTATTCCATTGAAGCTAACACTCGTAATACCAACAAACATCATAACTATACCAGCCCATTACAGACTTCACTATCAAAGAGTCACTAGTATCAACGTTTTCTTAGCAACACATTGTCGCTTCTATATTTTCTAAACTATGGCTCCGTCACTTTTCATGTAAATATTCCATGAAATATACAAGTTCCCCTAAAGGTGGATAACACTAATTCCGAATTTGATACTACCTTCTTATCGAGATAAAGACATTAAATCATACCCACATTCAAGTCTACACAAATTTTCACATACCATGTTTAACTATAAAATTTCTAATCATCGCATATCTCATGCCAACTAAAAACATCGTAGTCGCTCCAACAATTCTATCTACTATAAGCTCATACCCTCTAGTTACCATCAAAGGCCTATGTAATGCGTCATAACTGCTTATATCGTCCCATCAAGTGTTTCAATCCCTTAAAATACTCATTAACCATGTAGAAGTGTACGTCCACTCATTCGAATATCCATAAGTTACTTATCCTAATTTGAACAATCTAGCTAGACATAAAAACCTACCACACCTGATTACTTGTCACCCAATTAAAACTTAATCATTATACAACTTCGATGATAAACCCCTAGCAAGTTAGTACCGAACTAATTCACATCGCACGTTCATATCATAATTCTCACATACATATCCATATTCATAGCCAAAAATTAATAAAATATTCAACTACAAATCAATGGCTTATACAAGAGGTAATTTTCCTTCACTTTTCTCAAATTCTTTCGATGACACAAATTTTAAATACCTTGAACTCTTCAATACACCAAACTCTTTTTCTCTTCGCTGACTTGCTTATAAATCTTATCCTTTGACCAACAACCTATGGTATTTTTATCTTATCCTTGAAATAAAAACATTACATGAAATCCCATTTAGGTATAACAATCAAAAGTAACAAAATTTACTACTCAAATTATTTTTAAGTCCTTCAAATGCTTCATACTCAATGTGATCAATCATTTCTTACCCCTTACCAATTCATACCTTGACAAAACACACTACCACAAATCTAAAAACTCAATGAAAAACTTGAATTTTGAATTCAATTATGTAACTCAATCCTTTTATCCATTGAAATTAGCTCATAAATAGAAAATATTTACAAATTTGGACATCTTAACTTATTATTGATCGCCTATCCATCGAGCTTGTCATACCCTTTCTTAAAAATCCAATGGTACCCGTTACAAAATTCGAAACTATAAAAGAACTTTGACCACACTCAAGTCGAACTATGTAGGTTTATTTCTCAATTCTTACCGAAGAATATATATATACATTTTGTTTTCAATCTAATGAACTTGTGACACTATTACCATAACCAAAATGAAATAGATGAAATCACGTATCCTTGAACTAAATTCTCAATCTTTGTCCTTTATAATTATGGTAAATATCTATTTTCTCTATTGTCTCTTTCCAATGACTAAAATACTTCCCACTAATTCTTTTCCATTTATGACTCTAGATTCTTTCAATGCTATTCAAGCGAAATTTTCAACACATCATACAACTTTTCATACAACCACATTGTTCATCAAATAGTGAAAAACCACAACCTTAGATGCTCGCAAATCGTTATTACCATAAAAACTCGTTTAACCCTCAATTCTTATTTTATGATTTAGTCCTATTCGCAATCCATCACAAACTCCTATTATCATCATGCTAAGTTAGCTCTTGTAATCACCATTAAGTCAACTATTTCATCAATATAAATCCGTAAACCCAGTTATACCAATCAAATCCAAAGAACTTACCCACTTTTATCCGCACTTCCTTACTAAAACTCTTAATTGTCTTCACATAAATATACTCTTTAGGACTTCACTTACCCATATGCTTGTCATTCAATATTGATCAAATTTCTTGGACATTACGATGAAATCACCACTCATTTAAAAATTCATAAAATACATTTCACAATCTGAACATATCAATTTCATACCAAAGATCCACTACTAAAAGCTCCCTTATAAATAATGTTTAACACATCCACCCGTACCAACAATCTAGTTGGGTTCTCAAATATGAGTTCAACACCAAATCTTATCATATGAGCATGTATACCATAGATAACTCCTTACGTAATTAATATTTGCACTTAACAGTCAATATGCCTGTTTTCATGTACCTCTAGTAATACTTCGTGAAAATTCATTACATCCACCACTAGAACATATCAAATGTATTGAGATGATCATTTCCAAATAGGTCACACACTTTATCCATCAAATAGCTGTAAAATATTTCCAGATTAGTTTTGTATCTAACCCAAGCTATATGTATTCTTTCGTAAGCAAGGTCAATATCAAAAGTAACACACTCTAAAATTCTAACCAAGTACCCATCAGTATAATTGTAATAGTCTTATCATGACCTTCTTTGGTATACACTCAATCTGTGAAACCTCAGAAGGGATTCTGACATGAATTGGTGCAACATCATTTTCTAAGCAACCCATTAATGGTATGACAACTATATCAATTGTATTACACTATTTATTATCTAGTCAATTCTTCAAATATTTAACTTTTAATTGTCGAACTACTTCATATTTTGCTTATACCAGATAAGTACTATATTTATTATTATTATTTTACAATCATAACTAACCTTACTCAACTCTTTCAAATATGATCACGCATTCGTTTCATAAGTATATCATTTTCACCTTAATACCAGATCTAACATCAAACCAATACACGACATGCCAATGATTCACAGAAGGAACTACGCACGAGTCATCACATAAATAAGAGCGAATGAAGTGAAGCGATAAGAATCAAAATGGGACCAAGTACGCACAATAGTGATCCAAGAAAGGAAGATATTTCCTAAAAGTCACTACAGCCTCTCGAAGATAGGTACAGACGTCTCCGTACTGATTATCGAGACTCTATTTAGACTCGACTTGTGCACACGTGAGACGTATGAACCTGGGGCTCTGATACCATTTTGTCACGACCTAAAAATAGACGTGATGTCACTTGTCTTATCCCACCAAGACAAGTAAGCCTAAAATTCAACTATTACAATAAAAATGTAGAAAATTTATTATCAACATATATTATACCCCAAAACCTGGTTGTCACGTGTACAAGCCTCTAAAGTATTACAATTGATTCAAAAGCAACGCTAGTCTCAAATGAACTTGTTTCTAGAGTAGAACAAGATCATAAGTAAGGAGAAATAAAGTACGCTGAGGCGACAAACAGCTACCTCTCAAATCTCCAATAAACCTCAGACAAGGAGAAGAGAAATATCACAAAGTCCGGGCTAGTAACCTACAAAAATATTGCAGTAGCAAGGATTGAGTACAAAACCACACGGTACCCAGCAAGTAAAACGTCTAAACACAAGCTAAGGGGATAAAATACGGGTACTCCTATTACCCCAACCGAACCTCCACAATCACAACCTACATAAAATTTCAGTCTAACCTAACAGTTCACATTTACATAGCACGTAACTCTACAACAACACATAGACAAATTACATATATATCCTGCGCAACAATACTTTACCAAATTATATATATCCTCAATAACAACACTTCATCAAATTTCATATCCTCAAAAACACTTCAAAAATTATATATCCTCAATAACAACACTTCGACAAATTACATGTTCCACGAAGAGGCAATTACAAGATCAGCAAATCACAATATCGAGTTAAATAATGATAAGTATGTGCAATGCAATGGAATGCAATGTCAAGTATAATGATGCATGTCTGACCTAGTGATACACACCCGCTGTCTCTCAGTCCGGGACCCATGGGGGACATATCTGTCCATTCATCTTTCCCGGTGCACGAGACGACCCTAGATAATAGTAACCATCACGGCGCGCGATACGTCCCTCGAGATATAGTATTTATCGCGGCGCGCGATAAGTCCTTCAAAATGGTACATCCTCTGAAGTACCCATTCTTTCTCAATACACATAACACTTGTCACAACCAATGCCTCAGAATAATGCAGATGACAAGTTCACACAAATAATGAGGAGATGGCCATTTTCATAACATCGCACAGTTCACAACCAGGCAAACATGAAGTTATATCAACAATGATTCAACAAGACTTCAACCCTTTCTCACCACAACGCACATGAACATTTAGTCACATTGCCTTTTGTTATCCCCATTCTTTTCATCATTAGAATTAATCCATGTGGGCAAGTCAACCCATCACCAATCCCGTTACTTCCAAACATATACCACAAGGACATACACGCATTTCATACACTTAACAAGAGCTTAGAAATCCACTTGCCTCAACCAATCAAGGGTTCACTCCGAAACATGAGTCTTCCCCTTCCGTTGAATTTCAAAATCAGTGCAATCTATTCAAGTACATGACAACAATAAGATTTCGAACCTAACAACACCCAACTCTGTAATCAAGTTCCTAAGCTTCAAGCCTGGGGTTAAGTCATAACTTCTCCAAACACTAAAACCCTAATAGTTTTCATTTAATATATTATATCTAATATTTAATTAAATATCATAATATCTCAGAACAACAATCATAATATGATAAAGAGGATCAAAAATTACAACTCTACCTGCGCTTAACCTAGAACTTAGAAGTGGAGAAACAATTCAATCCTCCACAGTTTCGTATATTCCTATTCCATCACTTCCTAATTCATTATGGTTTATGTAGTGATTATCTAATAATTGTACTATAATATATAATCTTCAATTTCAACTATATTGTTTCTCCCCCTTAAGTTAGAAAACGTAGAATCAATATATAAACTTTGGAATTTATAACATAATTCAACATAAATAATACAAATTTAATCTCTATCCATATGCAATACAATATTTAGGCATAATTACCTATTACACTTGATCGATTGATCGGTGATGAAATCCTCTTCGAGAGGCTAATCGCCCCTTTTTTTTCTTTTAACTGATTAGGCAAATAATTATAACCCGCTATATAGTTAAATAAATGTTAAATCTCACTAGCTTATATATATGGATTTGGCTCATTAACCACCAACTAAATTAAATAAATTCTTTAATATATACCCATCATTTAATAATCGAATTATCAAATAGTTTCAAATTTTCAAATCAATTCCATCAACATATTAGAAATCACTCCGAGCAACAACCTAAAGAAATAAAATGATAATTATATGAAAATTTTCCAAAAATGACCTTCCGGATCATTACATATACAAACAACATATATATAATTTATATATAAAGAAATTCTTTAACATTTATTTTATTGACCGAACGAAGCACGACTAAATTCCCTTGTTGATATAAACTGAAGAATAAAAATATCTTCTGGATGAGACATGGATATCTCGCTCATTTTTAAGAATATTCAAACCCACAATAATAAATCTTTTCAACAGTCAAGTAGTAATCATATTTACCTGTTCCCTCTAAGGTACAACAAATCCCGACCAGTAGAGTACAACTCAACATACACCAGGTAAGAGTTGAGTCAAAAGCTCCATAAAAAAACACCCCCTTCAACTAATAAGAACATTACCTTTTAACTCAATTTTATGAACTCTATATGTACTTATACACAAAAAAAGTAAGATCATCAGTATTTATAAGATAAGAGAATTCTCCCTTGTAATGAATAGGATGATTATGAGGTAAATAAATGATCTAAAATCAGGTTGCATGAGTTACAAGGCATTAAAATGTAGAATAATGAGTGAAATAATAGAGTTACAATATGAAGTTATGGTCATGGCTGACCACATTCTGTCACT
This sequence comes from Solanum lycopersicum, assembly GCF_036512215.1. Taxonomy (NCBI): domain Eukaryota; kingdom Viridiplantae; phylum Streptophyta; class Magnoliopsida; order Solanales; family Solanaceae; genus Solanum; species Solanum lycopersicum. The sequence continues at coordinate 16,743,496 of NC_090800.1, forward strand.
AAAAATTGGTAATTACTCCCAAAGTTCTACTAAAACAAGATGTTGATGCAAATAAAAAACCTAGAGATAAAAAATAGCACACGACGAGGGTTAGGTTATTAATTCTTCTCTCCAATCTACATTGATAATAAATTGTGAAATTATTACATGAATAACGAAACAAAGAAATTTAATAAACCTAAAAATTATATATAAGTCAACAACCTTTTAATAAACTTCAGTCATTATTTTCAAAATATTCTTATTTCTCTTCTTTGTTACCCTTTGTAATCATAAAGTTAATCGTACTTGAATTCTCAAGCCAACTTATTTCTCACTCTCTCACGCACCCTATCTGATGACTCAACTTATTGAGCTTTGTTACGTGCCTTATATGCCCTTTTCTCCAATTTTTGGTTGGGAAACATTGGATTAGCTGCTGCAGGTAATTTACACAATTTCACAACAAAATAAGTGTTTCTTACCTAATACTATCATAATATTGTCTTTGAGTTTAAGCTCGACAAAATATTGAAGATTTTAATTTGGTTAATAAATAATAACATCGTTGAAAATCAACAAGAGAACTCTAATGAAGCTGCTGATTTTCACGTTCGATTAAATATCTTGTCCTAACTTGTTTTAAATAATCTGTTAAGCATATTGTAAATCCATATGCTGCTTAATTTGTTAAAAATAAAAAAGATCTTGCTGGTGTTGTTGGAATAAGCGCTGCTATTATAGACAGTCTTAGAGAAGGAGCTGCTAAAGCAACTGCCAAATAACTTTCCTGTTGATGCTACAACACCGCTCTTGCCTTTCTGAAAAAAAATATAAACATTTGCAATAATAAGGATTATATATTAGCATTGTTTTATGATGATTATACTATAAATTTGACCGTACAATGAGTTTAAAAAGAAAAAAAAAGACCTTTGTTAATAAACATGTCAGATACTCTCTTCTTTCCGATTGTAGCATTATTTGATTATCAATATATTAGAAATAAATGACATATGTCTATATTTCAAAACAATCAAACTATAAAATTTCTATTTTATTATTAGTAAGAAATTTTATAGTAACACAAATATGCCAATGTATTTAAGACTACAAATTTCAGATTCTATATTTTGTGTTGAGCCAAATTAAATATGTATTTAAAGATAAAAAAATGTGAACTTTAAAGATAATCATGTTTCAATTAAGAAAATACTATTTCCTTTTTGTAATATATAAAAGAGCAAAGCGTGTGGGAAGTCGAGATTTAAAATATAAGGATAACAAACCACAATATATAGATTAGCAATGTATTAACTTGAAAAATCGAGACTCAAAAAGACAAGAATGCTTGTGAGATCTCACCACATTAATGATATATACGAAATCTTGATTAATATTCTCCATCTTTGTATTAGATTTATCATTAATTTTTTTTCTAATTTTATTTTATTCTTTCTTCAGCTTCCCATTTGATAATATTCTGGGATTTTTTCCTACATAAACATAGCATAAATAAAGATATCAGTAATTAGAATACAATTTTGTTGTAAGACTTACAATAAAAAATGTGGATAGATCATGTAAGCCTCATATGGATATTGGTGAAAATTATAAACACTTAATAGAAATCATCGGGAAGAACAGAATATGTACTTGAAGAGAGATGACAAATAATCATAAAAACTGTTTGAGAAATAAAGATCCTAACGAACAAAGAATTCATAGTTAGAGAATCTTAGTAGTTCTGTTTTTTTTACTAGCTAAAAGTTTAATATATAGTTGAGGGTTCAACTCCTACCTTGTAAATCTCATCCTCCATTTTAATTTTTGTAACCTCAATATGGTTTTATTTTTTAAAAATAAATAAGAATTTGTTGTTTTAAAAGACTCCATCGATAATATGAATTGTTTCTCCTGGAAGATTTAAGAAATTTTACTTATCAAAATTTAGTTTTATACTCTTTGTTATTTTTCAGTGTACCAAAAAAGTAAATTTTACAAATATTAATTTGTTATTTAAAAGTGCAAAACTAATGAGTAAATATATGGGGCAATTGTCAAAGATAAAAATTAATTAGTGATTTTTATAATGAAAAATATGAATTATTTATGAAATTCAATATTAAAAAGTATAAAGCTATTAATATTGTTTGACATTTTTCCTAAATGTATTTACAGTGTAGTTTTGATGTTTAGTGATAGTGGTTTTTTTTTTCTCTTCCTCTTCTTTAATGATATAATTGGAATCAAGGAAACTTTATTTGACAAAAAAGATTGAAACATTTTGGTGTAGATCGTACAAATTAGTGATACATTAGTTACGCCCCAACTCCTAATCTTAAAAAAGATATATATCTTTTAATATATTTTGTATCTCTAGATAATTTTATTTTGTTGTAATAATTAGCATATAAATTTGGATCAAACATTCAATTTCTTAAAATGCACAATTCTTCAAATATGATTAAAAAAAGGAAAAAAAGAGGGAATTATAAAAAAGATGAATCATACTAAATTAGAGTATCTCCTAATATGACTTGCTCTATTCAATAATCTCTATAAGTCTTTATAAGTTTATCTCCCATCAAATTTATGAAACCACTTTGATCTTCTTCTTCAGTAATATTTGTCTGATATAGACTTTTAAATCGCCCTTATAAACTTTCATACTTAACCTGACATTCTACATACATAAATTGAAAAATACATAGTCATCGTTTGAAAATGAAATTTGAGAATGTAGCAGCCACAATTTCCCAACTTTCTAATCTATGGAGACACACTGAATAGGACGAACACCATATCTTCTTCAACTTTCTTCATTTTTTAAAGAAGGTATAGACTTTTTCAAAGGAACTAAATCATATGGTAAATTCATAATCTATTTTTTTCTTCAAAAAAAAGGTCACTCCTTGCATTAATTAGCAGTGGTTATATTTGGTAAAAATGTTATCTCGTTCGAATATGAATTAAATGAATCAAGACCACCTAATACGAATATGGCAAAAAGAAAAAAAGTTGTATTCACTTTTCGTAAAATAACATATTTTATGTTTTTACCATTTTAGTGTTTTGTTATGAAATTGTTCATTTTTTCAAGCTGAATTTGGAAATTTTAGTCATTTATTTTTTTAATATTTTTTTGGTCAATTTTGAATTTTATAAAAATAGAAATTAGGTAATAACCACTTACAAAACATTATTAATGTCGGGTATTCTACTCTAAATCTAGAAAATTCTCTATTGATTTTTTCCGACTCACCACACTCATAACAGGACTAGGAACAACAATATACTGTAGAAAATATGAATGTATTGAATAAAAATAAATTTTAGAATATACAAATAAAACTGAAGAAGAAAGTTTTAAACTAACCTTATTATTAATGCTCTGAAAAATCTAAATTTGACTAATACTCTACTATTTTATGTGGTTATTTAATTTTATGGATATCATAAAAACACCATCTTCATTAGTGAAAATAAATAAGTAAAAAGGAACATTTATTTTAAGTACACGGAATATTTTCTCCTGCCATCTTTACTTGTCTATTATATTAAAAATAGTTGCCAAAATTTACTTATTCAATTTAAAAAATTAAGAGATAATTTATCATTTTATATTTGCTTTATCATATTATTCATTCCCAAATATATAAATAGCTTATAATGGATAAAATCAATGTAGTAAATTTTTTTTATATTTATTATTTTTAAAGGGAGTATTAAATAAAACATCTACAAGTAAAGATATACTTAGAGAACAGTAATTTGTAACGTGTGTTTTGAGCAAAACATAAAATGTGGGCACACTAAATAAGAATCATACGGAAAAAAAAAGTATTTAGTTCCAACATTCAATGTTTATATACTTTGTAAGTAAACGCACTCTGACTAACTGAATTAAAATTTCTTACATTATTATTGTCACCCCCAAAAAGATGGACAGATACGAGAGAAGAGGAAAAAGAGGCCAAATTATTACTAATTTAAAGCTTTCTTTAGAATTTACAAAGTTTTTTAATAGACTTCACAATGTTTTGTTAAGAATTCAATGTCCAAATATCAATTAGCAAGTGAACGTGACACATGTAGGAACAAAGGTAATTTTTACTTTGTAATTTCAGAATTTTGATAGACAATTTTTAAAAAAGATATTCCTGATGTTCGTTGTTTAATTTTTTCATATTTTGATGATCAAACTTTGGCTCTGTGAATTGTGATATCTGTAATTTTGATGAGTTAGATTTGCTTCTTGTAAAATTTTCTTCACCCCTAGTGAAGTATATAAAAATGACGAGGTTTTAGAAAAATTTAAGATCTTTGCAAATAAAAGTTATAGTTTTTTGTATAGACTTTTTAATTCAGTACAATTCACTCATTTAATACATGTAAACTTCGAATAATGTTTTATGACAATAGTTAGTTGAATCATTTAGAAGTTCAACTTAGATATGCAAGCTATAGAGGTTAGCTAAATTTTATTTTGTGATAATGAATATCTTAAAAGTGTATTGCCGTTCTTATATACTCTTTAAGGATGTTACGCAATACCAATCATCAATGTGTAAATAGCAAGTTATTCTTTGAAGAGAACACAAAATATTGTAGAAACCCTTGATATTAAGACAATTTTTTTTGGGTTTTTTCAATGTTTCTTTATCGAACCAAAATTTTTTGAGTTTTACGAAAACAATTAATATCTCACTTTTGTTTTATTTTACTCATGTTTCTCCAACCCTCCATCATGTATTTATCCACACCATTACTGATCACACAACACTTCTACTACTTCATAATAGAGATTCATCAAAGAAAGAAATTACACAAAATAAAGACCTAATAGTTAACATTTTGGTAGATAAAATGTCCAAATATTTTGTGGACGACAATTGAAGACATGATACATGTTGCAAAATGAAGTAATTTTTAGTTTTTAATTTCAGTGAAATATATGAGATGGATGTTCATTGTTTCATATTTTAGTTTTGATGAACAAGCTTTGACTCAGTGAAATTTGTATCTCTATTAGTCCATAACTTTTCTTATCTAACACATGATGAAATTTTAGAGTTAAATTTTACATATTTACATACATAGAGTTCAACAAATTCAATGGTACTGATTATGATTTTTCACTTATATGCTCTTATGGCAGTTGGTGGATGTTATTGCTTATAGATTTTCCTTTCTTGCAATGTTTTATTTTTAATCAATGAAGAAATGTTTTCTCGTTCATTGCATTTTCTCATAAAAGTCATCGTATATAAATTGTATTCACTTTTTTAAAATAACATTTTTTGTTACAATATTAGTGTCTTGTTATGAAATTTTTCATTTTTTCAAGTTGAATTTGACAATTTACTCACACTTTTAAAGAAATAACTTTTAAAAAAAAGTTATAAAAAGAGAAAGGAAACAACAACATTACAAAACATTATTGATATTGGCCTCCCGCTCTATGTTTGGAGAAATCTCTATTTATTTTTTCTAAAATACCATACTTATAGTAGGACTAGGAACCACCATATAATTACTCGAATCCGAATATATTGAATGGTAAACATAACCTGAAAACTTTTAATAGCAACCCTAAAAAGTCTTGACCCAAGTTGTAGAAACCTTGTCCAAAATGACCTCCCTCAGACACATGAATAACTACATGAATATCTATAGTGAAACAAAGATTAAAACCCCTCCTAAGATATCCCCACAAGATGAGGTACCACTAAAATAACAAGAAGTGAAAGTCCTATTGTTCTCCAAATCCCTATGTTATTGTGGCGCATAAGCTCAATATCCATGACTACCTCGGTTTCTCTTTGAAAATAAGCTCCAGACAAGATTATCTTATAAGCTTCTACGCGGATATAATAAGTAAAACTTCTCATGAATTACGAAATTCTTAGTCTCATCTAGTATTATTACCATAGCATAATGAGACAAGGCCCTGGAATCTTGTCCAAAAATAGGTTTGAAATACCATCTTAAGTCAAGTGCTCAAACTTACCCCACTTCTCTTCTTGCAAGTTACTAGGAATGAACCTGTTTGTACACTATCAACATCAAACGACCACTACTACCTACATAAGCCACTGATGAGAAAAGTAGTGTAATCCACTGTGTCAGACTTCACCAACTCCACATTTAGTAACATCTCCTGACAACTCACAAGAAAAGACATAATTTTAAGCTAATCATCAGCAAATCTTGTGTGTGTATCTCAAAACGTTTTGGAGATAAATACTACTTAGAAAGTATGAGATGAACCGAAAGATACTTGTTCTATATTGACTCTCATATTGTTAATTAATTTCGTCAAACGATCTATTTAGCTATTGAGTGAGGGACTTGATCAATAAATATTCAATTCCTTCTACCATGTTGAATGGATTTTAACAAATTCGAATAAAACCAATCAAACCCCAAAATAAATTATAAATTTTCATTAGGGTTCGAAAAGAAAAAATTGTTGCAACAAATTTTATGTACGGAAAACAAAATCCATCAACAAAATAAATATGAAGAAACAAGAATATTTTATTAATTAACAATTTGAGTACAATTTTGCACCTAAAATGGATTTAATTTTATCTCCATGTAAAAAGGATTTTGTGGTTTTTCATGATGTATTTATTTAAAGAGTCGGCCAACATCTTGTTCTCTTTGTAAAAGTTTCATGAATTTATGGAATTTTCGGGATCACTCTCCAAGGAATATACTACCCATTATATAGTTTCAGCTAGGATTAGTCTTCAAGAATTCTAACTGAAGTTGGATTCATCTAGTAGAGTCCCACTCAATTTTGTGTCTACAAATGTCGAGTGTCAGTCTCATGAAAAAACAGATTTCTTTTTTAAATAATCTTTCTGGGCACATAGTTAACTTAACTCTCGTATTGGATTGGAGGTTTATTGTTTGAGCTATAATAAACGATTGCAGGAGAGGTCTTACATTTATAAATGTATCAAGTATTCTTTGTCAAAGCTAGAATCAACAATGATCACACCAACAAAGGACCCAACAACATCTCCATAGTATGTTAGAAAAAGTAGTTACAGCCTCTCATCCGAACGTGGATACAAGATCTAAGTTTCCCAAATGATTCCAAACAAAATTTCTAGAGGCATTTCTTTGTTATCATTAATTCCAAAATCTTACTAGTTGGGATATAAAGCTTTAGTTTGCAATGATTCAAAAGGAAATATTTTCAAGTTTATTCAACATGAATACTTCCCTTATATGTTCTAAAGATTCATTACCTCGAGAATCTTATGAATTCTAAGGTATACACGTACAGCAGTGAATCTATTATTGCGGAGTATGGGGATTCACGGCCATATGTGTATATCTTAGAATTAATAAGATATTGAGGCCAACAATCTTTCGCCAATAACTGTAAACTGTGTTAAAACCATTAAACTTTAGAGGGGAAGCATTCATGCCGAATAAACTGTAAAAGAATGCTTTTGAATCATAGAAAACTAAATCTTTGTACCCAACCACTAAGATTTTCTAACTAATGACAACAAATAAATGCCTCCCGAATTTTCATTTAGAATCATTTGAGTAGCTTGGAAACTCTTTTCTCATATATTCATTTAGTATACTATCGTTAAAGACTTGTTAAAATCATCATGAGGGTCTTCTCAACATTATGAAAAATAAAATCATTTCCAAAACTACATTGTTTAAGCTTAGATGTGCTCGTAAAGTTATGAGATTTATCCATAATGAACCATTCAATCTTAAAGTGGGGCTCATTCCCAGTGGTAATTGTCCAAGTTTATAACTTTGGCAAAGAGTACTTGATGCCTTAAGTAAAAATTTGTAGTAGGGTAAAGTAGGATATTAGAAGCAAGAGAGTAGCTGATGTTGTTGAGTGTGATCTTTGTTGATATTATCTTCTATAACGATACTAAATTTCTAAGCATAAGACGTCTTCTTGAATAGTCTATCAAACAATAAAACTCTCTCCAACAAGACAGTTAAATGAACAATGTGACCCAAAAAAAATTCATGGGACGAGAATTTGACATTTGAGATATCAAAAAAATGTGAGACACTATAAGATATGTCCAATTTCATTTAAGGTTCTTGGAGACTACTTACCCTAAACTCAAGCTCACACATATATAAACTTTAATATATTTCCTTAAATAGACATCTCTGAAATTTCATATGTTCATTAAATATTCATAAAGTGGTGAAGATGTGGGTGCTTTCTTCTTGACAACCAAATACTTTAATAAGATTAATAAAATCCTTTCACATAGATCAAATAAATCCTAAGAAGTTCCACATAGTTTGAAGAGATTAACAATCCTTTAATCACGGAGAAATCTTAAGACAGAGGAATCAAGGGAGAAACATATTTGTACTTCACAATCTTAATGAATAAAATCATTCTTTTTCTTTACTATGTGATTGCAATATATTTTTAATGTTTGAGAAAATATATTTAAAATAAAATGGCTAGTCCAGTGTGATTGAGTTTACCATTCATCTCCTCTCTCAGAAATCAATTGCAACTATAAAGCCACAAATGACAAAGATTGAAACTCCATTCTTATGTGTACTTCAAGTCTATGTTTGAGTTTATCAACGTTACACTCTAATAAGCCTTGAAGTAGATGGCATTATAGACACCAAAATTTTGTGGAGCTCTATAAGATGATACATTTCCTCAAGAAAAATTATGATAATTTTGAAAGTCACCACTAGTGGTAACATCCTCTCGAATGAGCTCAACACGTTTGTAACTTAGGACAAGTATAACTTGGGTTTCAGTATCATTGATGTGAATATACACAAATCACTCTAGTGTATACATTTGGATGGGTGAGTTTTCTTTTTGGTCCTATATTTGTACATAGATTATATTAAACTACGGTCAAAGACAAGTGACACTTTGCATTCGATATATGAACAATAATAACTCATGCACAACCACTGCCGCACACAATGCTAAAAGTTTTCTTTTATACCATATATTTTTACATAAGATATAGGATGTCCGATCAAAGTGATACATTGCATTAGGTATATGGACTATAATAACACATACACACCCACTGCATTACCCAATGCTAAGTAATTAAGTATAAAATTAAGTAAAATATAAGTGAATACCCATGCTTGCAATATATTGATCATACTAATATAAAACGTTTACACTATTAGGAATTATGTGGAAATTATGATAAAGAAAGTTGGCAAAAAAATATTGATAAAATCAATAACTACATGTCAATTCTACGCTAGTTGGGGTAAATTCTATTGATTTTTTGGATCAGGGCGAATGAATGTAAGGTGACATGTGTATGTTATACTTTCAATACCCAAACTACCTTAATATAATAATAAAATCATGCATACATAAAAAATGTACAAATGGGATTGCAACAAAACTCAATTAATATCTACCTAGAACTGTAGCGTTAAGGGAACATAATAAAAAAGGCAATTTAATATATTCTTCACTAGTGAAAAATTCTTTTTGCATCAGAAATATATTTTTTAGCATTCAATCAAAACATTACCTGGTAATCAAGGAAGTAATTTGAGAATGAGGTATCAAGCACAATTTCCAGCGGTTGCAAAAATCTAAGTGATCTCTTTTATATATGCCTTGAAGGATAGAGTTACCTAATACAACAATCAAGAAAGCAATATATATGGTTTCGAAATAGAAAGAAAGCCAGAGAATTTAATCACAATCAAGCAAACAAAATATTATATACTATTGTGAAAGATAAATAAAGACAAAGATTTAGAAGTAAAAAAGGACGGTCTAGCAGCTAAAAGAAATTGAACTCATACAAGTGAAGACTTACATAAGCAATCAAGAGGGTTCATTTGGACACATATGAGGGTTTCTTCAAATTCACAAAGAAGCCTAAACATCAAATGTGTATCCAAAAACCAACTCCTAAAATAAACCGTAGTTTATACTATTTAAAATAGTAGATAAACTAACTTAAGCTAGTTAAAATAATACCCTTGAGTAACAAAGAAAACTTTATCCGATTTATTATTCAAAATTTAGGAACATCCCCCGGAATGAGCTCAACACACTTTGTACCTTAAGACAAGCTTAAATTGGGTTTAAATATTATCACAGTCAATTTGCGCAAATCATACTCATTCTAATTACCAAACTTCTAGTATAAAATATCTCAACATTTTAATAGGTTACCCAAATAATTTAATACAGATAAATGATTATGTCCTATATTTTTACATAGGCTATAGATCACTGCTTCCCAAGCCAATTTTGCATTAGGTATTTGGACAGTAATAACTCCTACACACCCATTGGAACATACATTATTAAATTTTGAATTGGATATCTGGACAATAATAACTCCTGCAAACCACTGCAACACCCAATGCAAAGTACTTTAACGCCAAACTAACAGTTTTAAGTGATCAAAGCTAGCATGATATTGGTTATACTAGTATAAAAGGTTTACATTATTAGACATTATGTGAAAATTATGAGAAAGTAATTTGTCAAGAAAATATTGACATAAACAACAATTACGTGTCAATTTAAAGCTAGTTGGAATAGATTATCTTTGTTTTTTCTGATCAGGCCGCAGAGGAATGGATGTATAGGTGACGTGTATACGTTATACTTCCAATACCATACTACCTTGGCCTAATAATTGGATTATGAAGACATAAAGATCTTCAGATATTAGAGGTGCACAAAAATTCACTTAATACCTACCTAGAGTAGTAGGGTTCGCGGAACATAATAAAAAGGCAATACAATGTATTGTTCACTAGAGAAAAATTCTTTTTGCATAAAATATATAATTTTTTTACCATAAAATCAAAACATTACCTTGTCAGAAGTGAGTACAATTTCGAACAGTGGCAAAAAAAACTAATCATTTCTTTTGTTTATGCCTTGAAGGATAGAATTACATACTATATACCACAATCAAGCTAGCAAGATATAGGGTTTAGAAAAATAAAGCAAGAGGGAAAGATATCAATGAATGTAATTCTAGATGCAATAAGTATAAAGTGAACTACAATCAAACAAATAAAATATATTATCAAGAAATAGAAAGAAAGACAAAGAGATTTAGAAGAAAAAAGGACGATCTAGCAACTAAAACACATTTGATTATTAGAATAAACTCTGGGGGTGAAAAGAAATGGAACCCATACAAGTGAAGACATATCAAGAGGATCCAAACACACAAAAAAGCCTAAACATCAAATGTTTATTCAAAAATCAACCACTAAAATAAACCCTAGTTTCTACAATTTATAATGGTAGATACACTAAGGTAATCTAGTTACAATAATACCCTTGAGCTAAAACAAAGGAAGTCTAGTATATTAATTATTTGAAATGTAGTCATCTCTTGCTTAAATTTCCGTTTTAGTATATTATAGATCATCCATGATTCATTTCATTAATCTTCTAAGATTCCAAATTACCTTGAATCGAATTGACGGTCTTAATATCCATGATGACTAATACTTATCCCGTCATGATATGTATAGGACACCACAACATGAATATAGTACCACATATTTTAATCAATAACTAAATATATATAAAAAATGTGTAATGACTACATGTGTGATTTGGAATAGAGTAATTAACATCTTCTAGGTAAGAAATGGAAGAGTTTCCTTTGATTCTCTTATACCCGATTTTTAAACTCGAAATAAAACTTTAAAAATAAAAAGAGTAATCTTTTCCAAGAGAAAACACTTTAACCTGGAGAAATAACGAAGAGTTAGATCGGTGATTAAAAAGAGAAGGGAAAAAATGATAGGAGTCACATTACCTTGAATTAGTGACACATCTTTTGTGAGAAGAAGAGAGATGAGAACATTATATTAGAGATCTGGTACAACCCACAAGAGAAGGAGTAGAGTAACATTCTGTTGTGAGCAACGAGGCAACACAGTGAGAAGAAATCTAGAGGTAGCTGAAGTTAGCATTTATAGATAGGTTTAATGAAAGTGGATTTTACCCTAATTATATTGGAAAAAGATTGCCTTATTTTAGGTTGGGCAAAAATTTATTTTCATTTTAGGTTAATTAATAAAATGGACTATACGACAAAAAAGTTTCTTTTAAGAAAAAGGTTAGTGTAGCAAGTATTAGAATATGGTAAAGGAATGTTAATCATGCAATGTTTTCAAAAAAATTAAAATATGGAGTTGTCAAGATTTTCATAAGTTCCTCATATTGTAAATACCTTCATCCCCCTTTCACAACTACTTACATTCGGCTTGCGTAGTCAATAAAATTTCTATCTATTGTTGATAATGATAGCACGGGAGATGTATTTATCACCATAGATGAACTAATCTTAAAGGGTTTTCTTGCTACTCCAAAAATTTGAGAACAATACGAATCAAATTTTTTGATTATCTCAATTAATTTTCATGCACAGTGACGACCAAAGATGATTTACTCTATAGATATCAAATTCTCATTAGAATTGATATCCCCATAACCATTAAACTTTTATAGTACAAGAAGCAAGTAAACATTGAAATCCATGTAATTTTCAAGTACTTATGTCATAGACTTAGAGGTAGAAATCCCTTCCTTTGGTTTGAATCACCTAGCATGAAGAACGCGTGAACAAGTAAAAATACATGAAGATTATAGATCGATTTCAGGTGTCCTACATATCAATTATACCTTTGACTTTTTTTTGTAGCTACGAAAAAATATTGCGCGCATTAAATTAGGAGGGCATAATATATCACGTCGAGAAAAATGGTCCACATTACCTTTTCATCATTAGCTAAAGGGAATATAGAGAATTATTACCTTACATACACTTCCATCTGCAATATTTGCGTATCTTACTTTGTATAGGTAAAGATTATTTATGTACAGAATTGTATAGCAAGTGAAGTGGAGTGAGTCTTTAATGGAGATGAAGTAAATTTCGAGTTTTTGCCCTTTGTTATGTGTATTATGCCCCTTTTCTCTAATTTTAGTCTGGACACCTGTTGCATCGAATCCACACACGATTTTGCGATAAATTAGAAACTCTTAGTCATTTCTCTCACAATAATGACTCCAAGTTCAAGCGCAATAGAATTTTGAAGAGTTTCATTAGGGCAATATATAATGAATTTTTTGGAAATCAATAAGATATCATTAAAAAAATTGACAGTTTTCAAGTTCGAAAAAAATATTAGGGTTTTGTCGTGATTTTCTTTCCTTATTTGAAGTTTTTTTTCCTTACATAAAAGTCAAAATATTACAAAAAATGACTTTTTTAAAGAAAATTTAATTTCTTCCATATTTGGTTTATTCTTTTCTTCGAGGAAAAGTTTAGAGAGATATAAATTGAAGATCCCTTTCTTGTAGCATAACACAATAGGATCCACGATGTAGTCGTTTGGAGAGTCTTGTTTATGGGGAGATTTTACTCTCTATAGATAACATCTATTTTTAGGGGAAAATGCATAAGTACCTCCTTAACCTATTCTTGAAATCTAAGCTACACACTTATACTATATTAAGGTCCTATTTCCCCCCTGAACTTATTTTATAAATAATTATCTACTCCTTTTCATCGTACGTGGCACTAGTTTGAAAAAAAAATGTCAACACATGCTGGGCCCACTAGATAGAGCCACGTAAGCTAAAAAGGGGTATAAAAGTATTTATAAAATAAGCTTAAGAGGGCAATAGGACCTTAGTATAGTATAAATGTGTCTCTGAGATTTCGGGCATAGGTTGCGTGGTACTTGTGCATTATACCTTTTATTTGTTTTTATTATGTAGGTTAATTGGACATATCATATATTAATATAATCTCTTTTAGTATAGTGTTATGTGTCGGCTACTTAATCAACATATGATCTACAATTGTAAGATTCTGCATGACGCCTAATTACCTTCATAACCCAATAAAACATCTTGTCCTAACTTGTTTTGAATAATCTGTAAATCCATACGCTACTTAATTTGTGTAGTATAACATAGACCTTTTTGAAAAAAATATAAATATTATCACTATTAATGAATATATAATCCATGTTTTGTGATCCTTACACTGTATTTTGACCTCACAATGAGTCTAAAAGGAAAAAAATGACTTTTTGTATTTAACATGTTAGGTTCTTCCTTCTTTCCAATTTTATGTAGCACCATTTTATTATCAATCTGTTAAATATTTCTATATTGGAAAATAATCAAGCTATACATTGTTTATTTAATTGTTAGTGAGAACTTTTATAACCACACAAATATTACAACGTATTTAAGACCACAAGTTTTAGAATTTTTTTGTTTCATATGTAGTCAAAGTAATCATGTATTTAAATATAAAAAGATACAATGTTCAAAGATCATCACGTTTCTTTTAAGAAAATGCTTTTTTTTCATCATAGATTAAAGAGGAAAGATTGTCACATGAAATAGAAGAAATTGAGTATTCCTTTTAAATGTCAATTCTTTTAGTTAATAGTTAAAAAAGGGATAATGCACAGTACATCCTCAACGTGTGCCCAAAATCTCAGAGACACACTTATACTATACTAAGTTTCTATTATCCTTTGAATTTATTTTATAAATAATTTTTTTACCACTTTTGGGCCTACGTGGCACAATCTTAGTGTGTGTTGACATTTTGTTCAAACAAGTTTCACGTAGTCCGAAAAGGGGTAAAAATTAATTTATAAAATAAATTTAGGGGGGTTAATAGGACCTTAGTATAGTATAAGTGTTTCTCTGAGATTTTAGGCATCTGTTGAGGGGGTACTTGTGAATTTTCTTAATAAAATACAAATATAAATATTAGAAACCATAACATACAGATTAGTAATGTATTTACATGTCTTGATAAGTCGATAGTCTTAAAGATAACAATGCCTACGAGATCTCATCATGCAAGGATTTTTATGAAATCTTGGTTAATATTCTCTATTTTGTCAGTAGAATTTATCATCACTTTTCTCTTCATGAAACTTTATTCTTTCTTTAGCTTCTTGTTGGAAAAAAGTCGGAGAAATTTTCCTGCATTAACCACAATATAAATAAAGATTTCAATAATTATATTACTTTTTACTGTCAACTTGTAATTAAAAAATGTGAATATATAATTTAATCCTCACATTGCTATCAACGAAGATTATAAACACTTGATATAAATGAATAATAAAATATGCATTTGAAGAGAGATTATAAATAATCTTTGAGATTCCTTGAGAAATAATGATCGTGACATACAAAAAATTTCTAATTGTTGAATCTTAGTAGTATTTGGTTGACTAACTTAACATTCAATTTATTGGTGAGGATTTCACTACTACCTTGTAATTCCCTCTTCCATTTTCTCTTTCACTAAATCGAATTTTATTTTGTCACGATCGGAGAGCACCCCCTAGAATTAACATGGCGTACTTGACCTCACAGAGGACTTGTACCAACCCGTAAACATCATTCATTGCATTGTCATAGGAAATCTAGTACAAAATTTAAAACTTTCATAACGCATCATATGCAAGAATCGTCAGTTCATATAAATATAAAATAGCCATAATACATAGTTAGACTCTAAGTCTGTTTTGTCTTCTTTGATTCATCTTTCATAGAGTAAAATAGGGACACGAGCCTTAACAACATAAATAATAAATAAGCTATTACATAAACTTCGAATAATAATTTGACATAAGAAATCCTTGAATCAGAAGTCCCTTTCTTGAGCTTGGAAATATGTATCAAGCCCTTCACTTCAAGAGACATTTTGTAGTCATCAATCACCTACACTTAGTATAAAAAGACGGAGAAGAATGATAATAGTAGAAGAATGCACTAAGTATGACAATAATGCAAAAACATGCCATGTAAAGAGGACAATTTAATAGAAATCATGAAACATGCTTTATTTAAAGAATCTTCATAAACATTGGCACAATTACACAGTATAGTTCATATACTTTAAATAGGTATAGACATCATCCATGTAAACACACCAAATCCACATATATTGCATTTAAGCATATCAATCATACTTATAACATTATCTTCTTTTACCTTAATACATTAAATCCCAAAATAACCCTCTAGTAACAGCTGGTGCAATGCATGAATAATGTTCAAATCCACTGTCCACACTCAAGCACCACCTTAGGGCATCTCCAACCCTACCTTCTACTTTACTAAGTTCTTTTTCAGACAATCAACTCAAAATTAATTCTCTATTTTACTCTCTAAAAAAAGTTTTTCTCTCTCTCATTAATGTTATATTATTATTTATATTTCATTCTTATTTTTTTATTTCATAATATCAATAATTTTTTATTTATGAAAATAATCACTCTATAATCTTTAATAATTATTTTTTTATTTCTTTTCAAATTCTTTTATAATAAAGAATTATATTTTATTGTAAATAACATGAATTGCGATAAGTATTATTTATAATACATAATAATGAATGATTCAAATAAGAATGAAATCCCTAATGAAATATAATTGCATCATAAATTTTTTATTACTATAAAATTTATTTTAAATCTTACATAAAAACTTAACTTTCAAGTTTATTATGTTACTCTTATGAGTGTTCTATTAATATATTACAGAGTTTAAAATGAACATTTTTTGTGTGTAGATGATAATTGTAGAACTAACAATTTCATCTTGTATTCAATTATTTCGTGTACTAATTTACTTCTCTTATTCCATTTTGAACTATTCAATTAAATATTTTCATACTATTTAAAAAAGTATATTTTAAAATTTATCACTACAACATAAAAAGTAGATTGTTTGAATTATCATCTTAATTTTGTGCATATTTCATAATGAAATATAATTATTATCTAAATTAAATATTTAAAATGAACAAAAAATTTATAAGACAATAATATGTTTTAGATTTTATGTTACTTAGAAAATATAGACAAGCATTAATGGTTAAATTAATAATCTTCTATAATATAATTATTAATAAAATAACTTTAACTCACATATTTAAAGTGATATTTTCTTTTAAAAAATAGAATAAAAATGATTAATTCGACGGAAGTAGTATTAATTTGGCGGAAGTAGTAACTTGTTAAATGTTATACTGCATTAGAAAATAATTACAAATGATAAAGATTAAATGAGTAATATAATAGAAATAATATTATAATAATCAAAAATTAAAATAGAGAGGCAAAAAGTAGATCTCCAAACACCTCTCTATAATTGAAGAATAGGGAGCTAAATAGAGAGTGATTGGAGAACTTATTATCTATTTTACCCTCAAAATATAGAGAATGGAGAGTAAGTTAGAGATGGGTTGGAGATGGTCTTAAGGTCACCTAGGTGAACATTCATACAACCTTAATTAATTTCAAACATAGATATTCATGGAAACATAGCATATCATGAGACACATATTTCACATATGACCCAACATACTTCATATACCACATAGGAGACACATTTCAAGATAAAATACAAGTCAACAATACAAATAACATGATAATAGGCAATAGTAAACAAATACATGCTTGGACTTTATTTCATTAAAACATCACAAGACCTTATTCTAATCTCCATCTAAGCCTACTAGTGCAATGTACATGTGAATCCCCATAAAGTCATCCATAAATGGGGTATAAATATACATATAGATATGGAACACCTTCCTAGAACTCCCTTTAAGAGCTACTTGTGCAATGCATAGGTAAAGTCTCATACCTTCACCTACAATAAGAAACTTCCCTTAGCTTATCTTACTTAAGGTTCATCACCTTACTTCGGTTGTCTATTTTACTTTAGGGAAACCCTAGCCTTAAATGACAATAAGATCATGTGGACTAAACATGAAATCTGGTCTCATGGCACCCAACATCAAAATGAGATGCTCTACTTGTCAAGGTAGAACATAAACATCATTCTAGCATATTAGATGTTTATAAACACTTTTCTAACTTATCAAAACACTCCAAAAGTACATAAGTTGTTTTAGCTTTTTAAAAAAAAATCAAAAAGTCAATCCAAATGGGCTCTAGTCTATTTTAAGGTAAATGTTTCACTTAGCTGCAAGGATAGTTTCTCTTAAACCATATACCCTACTGTCTGTCCCTCATCCAATTATTTTCGTTATTCATAATCTCCAAGTATCCTAATACTACCCACAAGGCCACAACCACAGACTCAACATACAAGTCACACAAGCTGGAGGATAAAAACATAAAATGTCATTTTTAGCACATGCAAACGTAAGTCAGCTGAGTGCCTTTCTTAATGCTTGCGACGGATACTTTATATAATATTTTTTGCTAGCAGCCATGAAAAGATAACTCTAAATTGAAGAGAATATTCTTTCAATATGCCTCATAATTAATGTAGAACAAGTTATCAATTTGATTACTATGATAATGGAATCACCAAGTATTTACAAGTATGTTACATTAGTTTCATAAAGTTGGAAGTTGAGTAAACTTTAAATTTTGAAAGTGACCTATTATTGAGGTTGCTGTTTAGGTCAATTTTTACTGTTTTTTAGTACTGATAACTAATGAGCCGTAGCTCTAGCAGTCTCACAGCTAAACTTATATTTCATTCGAAAACTATCATTTGATTATTTTTTTCGTTGGATAGTCCTGGTTGTAGGTGAGAAAGTATTTCTAATTGAAAATGCATAGTTCTTTTGGAATACTCCTGTATAAGATCATCGTGTCAAGTCTTACTTGTTACAGAGTTATTTTGTTTGTTCTTTCAAAATGATCTGCTTTTTTCTTCAATGGATATACGTAATCCTTTCAATTCCATTTGAAAGGTAACGTGCTATTGTATGTTAGACATCATGATTACTCTCATAAGTACGTGACACCCGAATTTTATATCTGTTTTCCTTTAATGTTGCTGGAACGTGACACCTGATTCAATAACATCATGTTGGCTCGTGGCACTTGTCCAAATAAAATGTTAATTTATCATTTATTATCACCACATTTCACTTCATTAACAATATTTAATCGAGCCTACTTTATTCAAGATATAACTTCGATAGAGAAAGTTCATGATTATAAATTTCACTGTCTAAGGATTTCAGACCAATCACAAACAACACATAAATTATCTAAACCACGTAACCAAGTACATGGAGAAATTCACAATATGACTCACTGATTACCAATCACTATTAAAAGTCTATCTATCGCATAGAATAAACCTTAACCTACCTCCACCGATGAATCAAAGTCGAGTAAACTAATTTTCCAAAGCTTTTCCTTTCCTCAATGAATCAAAACTTTTCCAATCTTTTAAAAATGCATAATTCATAAGTAAATGAGTCTATAGACACCTTTATTATATGTATAGCCACAAAATCTCATCCAAATCTATAGTCACATTCCTAAAGTTCAAGCATAAGGATAAGTTTCAATTACTCTAAGTATCATTACTTTACTGATATTCGAATTATACAATGCACATAACATTTAAATACATATATCAATATATAAAAACTCAACTTATAATATGATGGAAACACAATGAAATTCAAGATTAAAGTCTCAGTCTTCGAAAACTAGCGACAACTCTAACACAAATTTGTCCTATACTCTTAGCCAAATTTATCACATTATCAGCCAATTATTGACTAATCATTAATACATCAACTAATTCATTATCATTCTCACCTACTTTTATTTCTTATTTCTTTTATACATTATTTCTTTACTTTACTTATTATACATAACAAATCATAAAAGTGGTAAAAATGGCTGACTACTAATTTTATTATTATTTTGTTTAACCCCCGGCTAAATTAATTGTTAAAATTACCTCATTAGTTCGATAACTATTATTAAAATCCTAAAATACATATTTAGAATATATTGGAAGAGCCATATGAAATAAGAAGTTATAGTACTCAAAACGACCTAATGGGTTGATACATTCGATACAAATGTACCCATCGCTCGTCCTCGAACGATCAAAAGAAGGTGATGGTAATAATGGGTACCTAAATCGACAAAAACATGTGGATATCATTCTTGCATATTGGCCTGACTCTCCCAAGAGGACTCTTTAACATGTGACTCTTCCACTAAATCTTGATAGATGCAATCTCCTTTGACCTCAACTTGCGGATGTCCCTACCTAGAATTGCTACTTGCTCCTCCTCATAAGGCAGATTCTCATTAAGTAGGACAGAATCCCAATGAATAATATAGTTTCCATCACCATGCTATTTTTTCACCATAGACACATGAAATATCGGGTATACTCCTGATAACCCTGGAGGCAAGGATACTTAATTGGACACCTCCCCATCACACTTAAGAACTTCATCACCCAATATATATATTGGACTAAGCTTGCCTCTCTTACCTAACAAGATCACACCCTCAATGGGTGAAACATTTAGCTGGAATTGCTCACCCTTCATAATCTCCAAATCCCTACCTAATGATTTGCATGCTATGAGATGTTAGAAGTTTCTCCTCAATGAATTTCACTTTCTCTAAGATTCCCTCAAAAGATCGGTACCTCAAGGTATTACCTAAAATGCATCAAACCAACCAATGAGAGACATACATCTCCTCCCATATAATCAAAGGGTACATACCAATACTTGAGTGATAGTTATTGTTGTAAAAAAATCTTCCAAGAGTAATAACTGATCACAATGAACGCTACAATCTATCATGTATGCGCGAAACATATTTTATAGAACTTGAGGGTGAAATACAGTACTAAGATCAGTCTGTTACCTAATTCAGTCTGCAAGGTTATCAAAAAGATAAAATTAAATCATGTAGCTCTATCTGATATGATATAGATCGGAACTCCGTGAAATCGAACTAACTCATAACTATAGAGTTTTGCTAACTTCTCTGGATATAAGTCAGCTTGACAGGAATGAATTAATAGAGTTAGTTAATCCGTCAACAAGTACCCAAATAGAAAAAAAACTTACCAAATGTCTTTGGCATACCAACCACTAAATACATTGCAAATCTTTCCCTCTAAGATTCAGGAATGGACATTCTCTGAAGTGTATCCCTAGGTGTCCGATGATCGTACCTTACATTATGACAAATTAGGCATTCGGCAACAAAATCAACAAAGTAAACTTCATTCTACTCCACCAATAATGGTTTCCAGATCACAATACATCTTGGTTAGATCAGGATGTATAGATAAACTAGAACTATGAGCCTCGTATGAGTCTAATTATCAACACGAGGCACACATACCTGCTCCTTAAATTTCAAGATGTCTTTCTTATTAATCACAACCTCCTTAGATTCTCCTAGCAATACCATGTCTCGAATTCATCTTTGCTTCTCATCATAACTGCTTTCTTTTAAACTTGTCAAGAAAATTTCTTGCCTCCACACAAGCCAAGAATCCTCATTTCTCGATTACTTCCTCTGTCATATAGTTATTAAGCAGAGTTTGAACCTCTCAAGCTTATGGACATCTACAAACCTGTAAGGGGGCTAAATTTCTCATGGTCCCTGCTTTTCTACGAATGCATCAACCAGAATATTAGCTTTTGTTGGGTTATAAAAAATAGTAATATCATATTTTTTGAGTAACTCCATTCACCTCATTTTCCTCAAATTCAATTCTTTCTAAGTGAACATGCATTGTAAAAAAGGATGATCTGTATACACTTCACACTTGACCCAAGGTAGATAATTCCTCCACTACTTCACTGCAAATACAACTATAGCGAACATCGAATCATAGATCAGGTAGTTACATTTGTGCACTTTTAGTTGTCTTGAAGTATAGTAAGTTAAATTGCTATCCTGCATCAGCAGTGCACCTACACCAAATAAGATGCATCACAATAAACAATAATGTTCATACCATCCACATGCAAGGCAAGAATTTGTATAGTAGTAAACAAGATCTTGAGTTCGGGAAGCTCTTTTCATACTCATCTTACCATGTAAAGTGAACATTCTGTTTGGTCAATTTGATCAATTGGGAAGCAATGGAAGAAAATCCCTTAACAAACTGACTGTAGTAGGTAGCTAAACTAACAATGTTCCTTAACCCTGAAACATTAGTAGGCCTTACCCTAAATCGTTATTGCTTCGATTTTAGTGGAATTCACCGTTACTGCATCCTTAGAAACCACGTGCACCGACAAGGACATTAAATCGAGCCAACAGTCACACTTGGAGCATTTAAAATAAAGGTTTTTCTCCCTTAAAAACCCTAATACAATTATCAAATGCTATTCATGTTCTTTCATGGTCTTTTAGTAGATCAATATATCATCAATAAATACAATAACCAAGAGATCTAGATAGGGCTTAAAAGTTCAAGTCACCAGTCTCATCAAAGCAGTGGGGGCATTCGTAAGCCTTAAAGACATTACTAAGAACTCATAATGTTCATACCTTGTTTGAAAAAATAGTGTTGGCACATTCGTTGCTCATACTTTAAGTTATCTTACCTCAAATCAATTTTTGAGAACAAACAAGCACCCAATAACTAATTAATCAAGTGATTAATGCGAGGAATGGAGTAGTTGTTCTTAATAGTCACCTTATTCAACTAGCCTTAGTCTATGGAAATTTGAAAACTACCATACTTCTTCTTCACAAATAAAAGAAGAGCACCCAACGTTAGGCACTCGGTCTAATAAAACCTTTACCTAACAAGTCCTAAAGTTGGGCCTTGAACTCTCTAAACTTAGGTGAGGCCATTCTATAAGGGTAATGGAAATTGGGGGTGTCCCTAACTTTAGGTGAATACAAGATTCATATCCCTAAAAATTTCCATACAAGGCAGGTCAGCAAGAAAAACAATTACAAACTCACGAACTATCAAAACAAATACGATCAAAGGAACTTTGGAAGTATCATCTTTAAGATGTGACAAGAAATTTGTACAACCCTTAATCACCAACCTCTTAGAACAAAGTAAAACGATAATACAAACTGAGGCGGGAATGTAGTCACCCATTCATACCAGCGGAACTATCCCACGCTTGGCTAAAGCTACAATCTTAGCGTTACAATTTAAGATATCAAAATTTAGAGAAAGCCATGTCATACCAACCATTACATCAAAATAAACCATATCCAAAGTAATCAAATCTATTTAAGTTTTGCTCCCCATAGAAGTGAATAGGAAAGATCTATAAACTTTCTAAACTAACACAGACAGAAAGGCATAACTAGAGACACGAATAGGCATATTAAGTAAGTAAAAATAAAAATTAAGTCCATTAGGTAATAAGGAAGATACATAAGAAAATGTGGATCCTGTATTAAACAATACAGAAGTCATGGGATTACCGACTAGAAGAGTACATATGATATCAACATTGGATGCCACTACCTCTAGCCTCCCGGGAAACATAAAAATGGGCTTTATGGCCTTTATTTCTATTGTGTAGTTCATGATACATCAATTAGTTCCAACCTGCACGCCACCCAGGCTGAACAGGTGTCCACCATTACCTTCGCTACCACTTATTAAAGAATGACGACCTCTACCATGGCCACCCTTACCCCTAACTAATGGCGATCTGTAACTCTGATCATACCGATCTTGACTCTGTGGTATTTCCTAATACTCCCAGCCTCACCACATCAATAGAAATTCCTTGAGTTGAGAGTAGGTCTCTTTGAAGATGAAGAAGACTAAAGATAACCCCTAAACGCAGAAAAGGAAAACTAGTTAGTGACGGACCCATTGCTAGAACCTGCAATTAAGACTGAAAAAAGAGGTGGATATTCCCCAGAACTCTACCTTTAATGTAAGAACTACTAATGTCACCTCTTTTATGGAACTTCGTAAATATTGACACCTTGGTGAAGTCATCTGGCTTCATCTTCTCTACCTCTATCACAATCAACCACTTCTTGAAAAGATTTTGTAGAAGCAACTACCTATAAACTAGGAATCTGCAATTCTTACCTCAGTTCCTTCAAAAAGCGGTGAATCTATTATTGCGGACTAAAACAATGCTAAGTGTCATATCTGAATAATGCACAAAATTTGGCCTCATAGGCTACGTCAGACATCTTTCCTTACTCCATGTTCAGGAACTTATCTCATCTCATGTCCCTCTAATTCTGAGTATAAACTTCTCCTTGAAGAAGCTAGAAAATGTTGCCTAAGTCATAGGTTTTGACTTTTATGGTCAATACACAACATGAAACCTCCACCACATTTTGGCATCCAGTTGAAATTCGTAGCTCACAAATTCAAAACTCACTCGCTCTACTATGTCATTTTTATGATTAGCTTCTAACAATCCACAAGGAAGTCATAAGCATCTTCAGATTCAGTTGCCTTGAATAAAGGAGGTTTTAGCTTTAAGAAATTAATAAAGAGATCATGGTGGTCAATAGTCATATAGGCTCTGTAGTAAATCGAGGAAACATGGATGTTTCCAATGACGCATCCTTGTTGGGAGACACAATAGTTGTATATTGTACTCCTAGAACTTGAGTTACTGGTGCACAAAAATGCTTGGATGGATGGCCTAAAATGGACAACCCGCTTAGATAAGTGAGTCTGGTTGATCATCTCTGGAGTACGGTGGGGTCTTGCTTCTTTCTCTTGAATTTGCTCATCTTCCCTCTCATTATCCTCTCTTGCTACCTCGTCAGTCGGTGGAGGGAACACTGCTATATCTCTTATTGGACGAGTTTCTTATCCTCTTCCTCAAGTGGATCTTCTCCCGCAACCTCTACTAAGACCTCTCACCATTGCTCCCCCTTGGGGTGTATCCCCAATAGTTGGCTCCAACACACCTTGTTGGTGTTGGTGTTGCCACAATTGTCACTCTACTTCTAGCCATCTATGAAATAGAGTGTAGAAGGTTAGATTTTAACTTATATCATCTAGTTACCAATTAGATTCAAGTAATTGTATGATACAAATAAATAAATGACATTTCCAAAAGTCTTATACCTTCTCTAACAAAAGTAAAAGTGTTCTCGTACAGTTCACAAGACTCTACTAGACTTGTCCTTGTATTATGAGATCACTTAACCTAAAAATCTAATACCAAGTTTGTCAAAATCCAAAAAAAGATTCATGAGTGACACCCACACTCAATCTCCTAGGTGGGCGAACCAACGATTTCAGCCTCAACTTATATCAATTCTTCAACTTACGGAAAACAACCTTAATGTGGAAGATCGAAACTTATTAAAGTAAAAATGAGAAAAACCTCTAGAGTCTATAACATATTAACCGAAAAGCTAAAATTCATCATATCTATTACATAATATTCGAAAAGCTAAAATTAATCATATCAAGGACATCTATTCTCTATTCTCCAAGTCAAAATTTATAAAGAAATCAAATTAAATAAGTAGAATAGTTTATGCCCGAAATAAAGACATCATTCCATGATTGTGGGAATTCAACACGAGCTGGAAAGTAAAGCCCTCCCTGAAATCTAATGTATTATTAAATTCGACTCGCCCTGTGCTCTAGCCAGTCTCTAGTACATCAGATATCATGGTGGGCTATTCGCTAAAGCCATTAAAGATGGTAAATCAGATAATTGAAAAGTGAAGCACATAAATTCCTTTTGAGAGTTTATATTAGCAGTGGTCTAGAATTAGTGTACAGAGTTGTGTAGGACACCATGACTTTTCTGTAATCTTTATACAGATTTGTTTAGTATATACAATATAAATTATATTGATGTTGTAAATTCGTAATAAAAATTGGTTTAAAATGACAAGCTAAAATTGATGAACGCCCATTCAATTTAAATATTTTTTTGGATAACAAATGTTTATATCTTGTATGATCCTGCTGAAGGATTGATTTGTACATATATATATATATATATATATATATATATATATATATATATATATATATATGAAGGAAAATTCAAATGCATGTTTGGTGTTTCCTCTTCATTATAACTGTTTTCTTTTTTCTTGTTTATTTTTTACTACCTCTTAGTTTGGTTTATGAAGAATAAAAATGAAATCCATCAAGGGTATTTTAGTTATTGAAATTTTTGAGTTTTGTTCAAACTTTTTGTATTGCGGTATATTATGTTATGAAATGATATGATGATTTTGTTCTAGAAGAGTGTATCCCATTCTCAATTTGAGAATAGTATGGAATTGAATTTGTTGATGCTGCCAATGAACTCTTATACACAATGAGTAAGGATGAGTTGCTCTTTAGATATCAAACTCTCATTAGACATCCCCTAACCATTAGACTTCTATAGAAAAGGAATCTACTAAATATTGAAATCCTTCTAATGTTCAACTACTTGTGTCACAGACATAAGAGTAGACAATCCTCCCTGTGGTTTGAATCGCCTTCCATGAATAATGAGCAAACAAGTACAAGTACATGAAGATGGTAGGTTAATATGAGATATCCTACTTATAGATTATAACTTCGACCATATTTTCTTGCAGCTGTGAAAAGAAATTAAACGTATCAAATAAGAACACTATTATCTTCTTCAGAAAAATGGTACGCATTATCTTTCATGATTATTTAAAGGAAATATGGAGAATTCGTACCTTATCTACAGTTCCATCTTCAATATTGGTGTACTTATTTCTATAGGCAAGACTATTTAAGTAAGATAATTGTAATCCAAGTGAAAAGGAGTGAGTTTATAATGGAGATGAAGTAATGTATGAATAATTTACTAATTTGTATGGTCAAACTAATTTCACAATATCGCTTTACCCATAGAATATTTAAATTTTCAAAGAAATATATGTGAGATGAATCACATATGGACAATATATCGAGATAACTCGAGAAATAAGAAATTTAATTTAATTGAGGACAATGAATTGGAGAAAACAAGAAGAATTATTAGATTTGGTAAAAGTCTTATTGTGATCAAATATGAAGTGAATGAATCAAGACCTACTAAAGAAAATGTGGCAAAAAGAAATGAGTTGTATTCATTTTTCAAAAAGTAACAAATATATATTTTTATGATTTTAATGTTTGTTATGAATTTTTTTCCCAAGTTGAATTTTAAAATTTTACTCCTTTTTCTTCTAAAAATGGATATGAAGTGACCGCTTTACAAAACAATATTGATATCGGCCTACCGCTCTAAACTTGGAGAAATCTCTATTGATTTGTCCAGACTTAGTCTAGGAACTACTAAGTAGAATTTTAATACCCTAAATGGTGACCATGACCTTAAAACCTCTAACAACAACCCTGAAAAGTCTAACCCAAGCTTTAGGATCCTTGATCAAAATAACATCCCCGGGACGCTTAAATAGCTGTATGAACATTCTTCTAGACCAAGGATGAAAACCCCTCCTTGAAGATCCTCTACCTTCTTAAATGAGGTACACTAAAATAACAAGAAGTTCAAGCTACCTCTTGTCCATCAAATCCCTTAACAACTTGTGGGGCATATCTCTTAACCCAAACTCTCAAGCAATGATGACACCTATGATAACCCAATAGTATGTAATCCAACCGATAAACCAGAATAAAAATTAATGAGATAAGCGTAAAATAAAAAAGAAGAAGCAACAGTTTAGCAAAAGGATAAGACAATAAGCGGATGCAAGCCAAAAATATATACATAAGATTCTTCTAGAACCTGGAAATTACAAGTACATAGTTGTTTTAACAACATATTACAACTCTCAAAAGTGGACCAAACTACAATCTTGTCTTAAAAAACAAAGGATTAGGCTATACAAAATACAGAAGAATACAAGAAAGTCTAGGATGCCTAGTGCTCACCCTCACCGCTAATAAACGGTTGCAAAAGGTCAAATAATCTCCACTATAAGATGCAGAGTGTAGCATGAGTACCAAATAAATAGGTACTCAATCAAAATTATGGGCCGGCTGAGCAAGAAAGGTAACGACAATAGGAAAAGATGGAATCTAGAAACAAATAGAAATGAAAGAGGAATTTAAAGCAAAGAACACAGGCATACTAAAATATAAAGAACTGAGTACATCTAAACGAAACCTACTGACCAATAATCCAAGAAGGTACAAAAAATATCCCGACATACCTCATAAGTCCGACATGTACATAAAATAGGTAATACTAAGAAAGAATTACGTTGAGTCCAGATCCAAGAAGCATAATATGGGCCTCTAAACGTTATAAAATAATGATAAGGCTTCTCCATCAAGCCACTAGAATCCAAAGGGCACCTTCCCAACTAGCAAGAGTAAACGCATGGGCCGCCCAACCAAACAGTTAACTCCTAGAGGCACC
This sequence comes from Solanum lycopersicum, assembly GCF_036512215.1. Classification (NCBI taxonomy): domain Eukaryota; kingdom Viridiplantae; phylum Streptophyta; class Magnoliopsida; order Solanales; family Solanaceae; genus Solanum; species Solanum lycopersicum. Next base: position 16,771,668 of record NC_090800.1, read on the forward strand.
CATCTAGCTAGCAAAAGTAAGACAAGGGGCATCAGCAAGATCATTGAAGAAACTCTTAACAACCATGAGCAATGCAAATTTTGAATGACGTCCACTCCCAAGTAATCTAAAAAATGCTCCAAGATCAAACAAACTCAAATAAAATATCATCCAATAAAGCATGAAACCTGAAATATTGCAACGATTATATAGAATGAGAGAAGAAGGATAAAAGGTCATCAAATATGGGCAAACGCCTAAACTAAGACTCATCAGGTGAGACTAATGTCTTCCACACCAATCGAAAAGTAGCTAAGTCATCTAAATCCACTCGGAGATGAAAAAAGGCCAGAAAAGCTACACCTTTCACAAGTCTATGGCAAGCCCTTGTCTAATCTTAGAACAATTACGAAGCATTCTAAATATTCAAAAACAACAACAACAACAATAACACAAACTAGACAAACCACAAGATAAGGATTATAACATCTCCCTAACAAGAATGCTCCTAATCGTGAGAAATATGGAATGACTAGGTACATGCCCCTAAATCACTAAAATCAACATGAATCTATACATTCAAGATCAATATAGGATTAGGAATGTTGTAGCATACATTAAGGGTGACCTTTTGTGTTCCAGATAACATATTTGGAGCTTTTCCATTTTTAATGGCCTCAAAATGATCTCACACTACCAAAAATAGTATCACATTGTTAAAACGGTCGTGAAGAAACTAAAAACATATAAAACAAAGACGAACCAATTTTAGAATGCAGATGGGAAGCGTTAGACACACACTAGAATTTCTAAAAATGACTTTGTTAAAGGGTCCAATCAGTACCCCAAACTCATGTCCTCAAATGGAACACAATTCAGGGCTCAAAACTATTTGAATTTAGAAAATGCAAATACATCACCAAAAATAGAAAAAAAATCATGGAAGCCCACAAAACACAACTTTGACCTCAAACTAAGAGTTCACCATGCTCCCCAGTAACTAAAATGTGTAGTCCAAAGCTTACTAAACAACCACTTTAAACCACCCAATTCGGAGCTATATCGAAGGAGAAATCATAGGAACAAATTAAGCAACAAAATTGATCCCAGTCATTTTTAAGACCATACAGTTGTTGCTTAAGCGACTAGCAAAGTTTCTAAAAGAGACAGGTCAACAAGAGATTGGCCTTGCTTCTCTGAGTCCCTTGTCGCTAAAGTCATGCTCACATAAAGGCTCAAATCCATATAATAACACTAAAACAGATAATGACAACACAGTTAGACAAAATTTCATATTGTAGAGCTTATAGTAATGATGGAATTTCATTTCGATACTCATAGTTTCAATTATAAAAAAAACCACTTTTGCCAACTTTAACTCTCCAAACCTTTGAAACTTCCAAAAAGAATCATGGGTTTTCAATTAAATTTTAAAAAAGACTTCATAAACCGATCAAACATGACTCTTTGTAACTATCGAAAGGGGTAAAATTGTAATTTTCAAACAATTTCCCAAAATGACATTCAAACTCATTACATCTAGTGACCTCTAGCCATGGTAGAACATATCCTCAACATATAAGAGAGAGTAGAAAAAGGAATCTTAGTAACCAATGGAATCAAGTACGCACAATAAGAAAGAAAGAATGGAATTCTCCTAACGTCCAATAAACTATTAATGATAGATAAATGACATCTCGGCAACGATTTGTAGGACTTTACAAGTCACTTCTTGTAATTGTGACAATAATGAACTTTGTGTTTTGACACAAAATTTAATGACCCAAAATAAGGAAACTGATGAAGCCTCGCTCAACCACGCAAAAAGGTAAGCCAGCCGAAATACGAAACAAAAATATATGAAAGGAAAAAAATTTGAGGCAATAAGCAACTCCTTTTAAAAAATATTCAAAAAAATGTGGAAAGTCCATACAAAACTATCCAAAACTAGTAAATGCCTATTCAAATTTGAGTACAACTCAATAAGTCTCAAAATCATCCAAAGGAGGGAAATCCACCTAAAGTAAGAGCAGAGAAGACATCCAGGAGGTATGCCGATCAACCAAGCAACAATATCAGAATCTTGAGAGGAATTATCTTAACACCACTATCGATCGCAGGTCAAAGTACTTGGATCCGAATCTGCATAAAAAGGTATAGAAATAAATAAGTGTTAGTATGAATCTATGTGTGCTCAACAACATTGTAGACTAAACTTTATCCAATGTTATGACGAGGATCGATCCTAAAATTCCCTAACCTTCTCAAACTCAAACATTAAAACATCTATACAATACTCAGACTAGTAGCTACAATTGATCTTCATAATTGCAGCCGAATCCTCATGATCGAAACAAACCAACCCAAACTATCATCACGAATGCTAAAATCCCCACACGAGCGTAAAGGCCAAAACTCTATCAGCCCCGGCCTATCTATGCTTTTATTCATATGTGTGTTTTACTATGTCCATTAACTTTTACATGTTATATTTGGAATTTACACTCCCATTTAAAAAACTGATAATATAAATAAATATTTGTCGTTGTCATTTATTCCTAATGAAATTTCAGATATTCTTTGTTTTATTTTTTAATTTTGATTAGTTTGCTTCTATTAATTGTGACATTCATAATGTTGATGAATAAGTTTTGCTTTCTCAAAAATTTTCTTCAGCCCAAGCGAAGTATATCAAAATGATGAGGTTTTAAAAAATATTCAAGGTCATTGAAAATAAAGGTTATGTTTTATTTTTGCACAGGACTTTAAATTCAATCTAATTCACCCATTTCATACTGGTCGACTTCAAATAATGTTTTCTAATTGCACATGAATCATTTTGAAGCTTATATGTGCAAGCTATATGTAACAACTCGGAACTTTTAATAGCCAAGAATAAGCTAAGAAACTAAATGTAACACCCCAAAAAATATGTCAAACTAACACTCGAATTCTTCATCATAGTGAGTGATATTTTACTAAGGAATTTAAAATTTCTTAAGTATTAAGGTCATTACACTAGATTAAGTACCAAGATTCCAACCATAATAAATTGGAATTAGCAAAAATCTGAAATTTGGAGAGTTAAGTATGAGTATTGGATAAACTTCAAACGATCATAACACCTAGCACAAAATCAGTTAAATGTGATACAAGATACCATAGGAAAGACCTCTAAACTATCTTTCAAAATCCTCCAAGATTGCTAAGTGTCTATTTCGGATGAGCGAGATATGACCTTTGAAGTTAGGTTGTCGAGTTAAGGAAAGTTAGCCTAAAATATGAGGTGTATTTTTGTCCTTTCCTTACCCAATAAGATTTAATTCATTTTTAGAAATATTTTAGGTACTAATCCTTTTAGGTTCAGCTTTAAATCCTAATATACACCTAGGGTTTTAGTTGATAGTTCATGAAGAGGCAAGAAGAGAAAAGAAGTGAAAAGATGAATGGATGAAGGTGTTCATCGATGTTATTGAGTGTAATTATGGATTTTCTCCATGGGTCTAATCCCTTAGAGGTATGTAAGATTCCATAAGTTTTGGGTTAGTTCACTCACACGCCAATCATGTTATATTTCAGTGAAATTTCATTCTAAAAGTTTAAATATTTGAGTTCTTGATATGTTTCCTTGAGGTTCATTCTAAATCTTGTTAGGTAGGGTTTTTGATGAATTCATGAGATTGAAATGAGTAATTTCAGTGTTGCTTCAGTATATTAGAGTGTAATTAACTTAAGTTATCGAATCCAAGTGACAGGGGAAGAAACCGTTTGATTTTAGACGAGTTAGGTCAGAAAACGAGTAAGGACGTTCGGCAGAATTTCTGGATTGGGACCGGGCACATTGCGCCTGACAGAGCGCCCTAAACCCTTCTCTGTACTTGATGGGTTGGATCCCCACGCCACCCATAGACCCAAGGTCAACTTCCCCCTCCAGTTTGCCCCAAGTCACTCCGTTTGAGCTTATTTAAAGTGTATCTTCATTCCTTTTTTATTCTAAACACTTTAAGCTACTTCTAAACACTTGGAAATCATTCACAACATGAATCATAACCTTTAAATAATAATTTAAATTCAAGGTAAAGTTAATATCAAGTTTTGAGAGCTCTTCTGAACCTTTTGACAGAGTCCTTTTGAGAAGTCTTCTACAACTTCTATTATCTTGTTTCAAGACACAAGTAAGTTAGCATGAAAGTGAGGAGAATGTATTTACATGTCTATAATATCACCTAGATCCTCCATGTCATGAACCGTGAATTCATAATTCACATTCAAGACAAAGAGTTAAGAGTAGAGTTTAAGAAACTTTAAGTTAAATTGTGAATTCTTTGAGATCCATCATTGATTTGAACTATATTTTGAGGAAGTAAATAAGAGAATTAGAGATTCATATACATGAGTTCCATCTATTTACTTAGACCTTCAAGTCGAATTGTTCATGACCATAATTCTGCATGAACCTTATAACCCGAATAGTCTAGTGTTCAAGAATGGTTTTGAGTTCAATAGTGAATCCTTTAGGGTAAACCAATGATTTGCACTATGTTTTGAGGAAGTAAGTATGAGGATGATAAGATTTCTATCAATGAGTTAATTATTGATATATTGACCCTTTAGTCGAGTCATTCATGCCCATAACATCTGCATGAACTCCAATTAGTTTAGTACCTTTGAGATGAGTAACATATTCAATTGCTAAGTCTTGAGTAATAAATTTCTTAACCATTTGAGTTTATATTTCAAATAATTGGACTATTACATGTTATCCATGAACTCTTTTAGTTGATTTGTTTATTTTCATAATTCCTCATGAACCCTCCAAATTGAACATCATGAAATCTTCGATAAATATGATATCATAAACCTTGAATCCATAATCCAATTCAAAAAATCGTTAAGGCCAAAGTCAAAGGAGTTAAGAGGTGAGTCTAGAAGATAAGAAGAAATGTTTTCAAGAGTCTTTAAAAACGTTTTAAACTTTGTTTAAGAATCAAGTTTTAAGTTAAGTAAAGAGTAAAGAGTTGAAATCCTTCCTTCAAAGAATAATAAGGGAAATAAGTATTCTCTGAGAGTTGATTTACGATTCAAGTTTCAAGTTAAGCAAAGAGCAACGAGTTGAGTTCATTTTTCAAAAGTTACAAGGGAACTAAGTATTCCCTAAGAGATTATAAATGTTTTCACATTTAAATTAAAGGGAAACTAAGATTTCTGAAAGACTTATGATCAAGAAGAGGGAACATTGATTCCAAGAGAGATTTTTAAAAGCTAAGTGTTGAGCAATTATATTAACCCAAAGAAATGAAGTTATGTAAAGAGCACGACCTAAAGTACATTTTGGGAGTAATATTGAGCACCGATGTGGGATGAGAATTCACAAATTAACTCAAGTCTCCATGAAAACCATGTAGCCATCATGGGTATTAATGGGTCACACTTTTTAGATGATCACGTAAGTTAAACTAGTGGATCGACTAAGTTAAATAAGGTTCTATAGAGATAGAAAGGTATATGATGGTCGTTCGAAGCGTGAGGTAAAACTTTGAATCCTCACTTAGGCTTAGAGTGATGGTTGTTGGTGAATCGCCCACATAAACTATATTACATTCTTATATAAGTAAAGTTAAGGTTGTTATTGCATTTTTTTGATGAACTAAGTTGTTTTTAATATTTTATAAAGCCTTATATATATTGAATTCCTATATCTATAGGTGGTACCAAGTAACTATCTAGTTATAGGCAGGATAGAATAGTTAAAAGAGTGAAAATTATTCTTGCTTTATATTGATTTGAGTATCCAAAGTCGAATTTCCTATCATTGTGTTGAGTTTTCGATCTCTAAGTATATCCTTTTTATTAAGTTCAAGCGTATATATTATGATTTAGATTTCCCCTTACATACTCGTACATTTCACGTACTGAGCCAATTGTCCTGCATCTTCTCATGATGTAGACACATGTATTTAAGATCATAAATAAGAGCTTCGTTGATACATTCGAGATTCGAGTTAGCCATGGTGAGTCTCTTTGCTTCCGAAGGATTTCATTTACTTTTTTGAATTTAGTCAGGATGTCGTGGTTCTTGTCCCGTCTTCTATCTTGATAGATAGGCAATATAATTGAGGAGACTGTATTGATCATTTATTTTATTAAATGTTTTAAAGAATAAAGTTTTCTATTTTATGGCTAGTTGAATATATTATTTTTATTGAATGTTGTTCATTTCAATTTTAAGCTTTTGTATGCTTAAGTTTGTCTCCGCTTGTAGTGAGTTAGGCTGAGGGTTCGCTTGAGGACCAATAATGGTCTTCGAGTGCCGGCAACGTCCAGAGTATAGACTTGCTTCGTGACACTATAAATAATCATTTTTGAAAAAAAGGGGAAAATCAGGACAACTTAACCAAGTTGAGAAAAGGTGAATTTCGGTCATTTTCAAATAGTCATAACTTCTAGCTTAGAAGGAGTTAGACTAAGTTCTTTATATGGATGTAAATTTCCAACGACACCCAATTTCTGAAGATTTCAATATCATATGAGGGACATACGTCCTTCAGAAGTTGGGTTGTTGAAGTAAGAAAAGTCCAATTATGAACTTTTGTAAGGGAAAACTTCTTTTTTAACCCATCTATTTTCTAATTCGATTTAAGGGTTTATTTAAGACTAAAATAAGTTTGAATTTAGAATAGAATGGTTTTTTATTCTTAGGGCTTGGAGAAGAGAAAAGATAATAAGGAAAAAAGGAGAAAAGGATCAAGAATTCATCAAGAACGCCAAGATCTTCGAAGTGGAATTCGTCACTAGTGATCGTAAATAAGGTATGTGAGATATTTTGTGTTGAGTTAGTTCACTCACACACTAATTTGTTTCAATTTGGAAAATCTATGAGTTGATTTCATATTAACGGTTGAAGTTCTTGAATAAAAATATAGAATCTTGTTGATTAAATTAATTTTGACTATCGTGGGTTTATTCTTGTTTCTCTGGAATGTTTGTGAGTTGATTTCAGTAGGTATTTAGGGTATTAATAGTCCCAAGTGTTTGGTGAAAGAATTAGGGAGGATTGGATGATTTAGAGATTGAAAAATGAGTTGAAAAGTCCGTAAGACGCACCTGGGGAGGCCACACACGTCATTCTATAGTGCGCCAACAACTAGCCTCTTAAAATGAGTCCTGGTGCGGATCACCACCAGTACGCCAGGAAATGGTTTCAGTTAGTTGAGGCAGGTGTGGCGCTCCCGGATCTGCATTTTATGCCATGTTCGTAGTTTAGGCATTTTATGTCCTTTTATGGTATGTTAACAACTTCCAATGATTTTAATTACCCCAAATAATTTCTAAACACCTACAAATCGTCAAAGAACTCAAATTGCAACCTTGAATTCATAATCCAATTCAAGGAAATTTAAGATCGAGGGCAAAAAAGTGAATAGTTAAGTTTAAAAGGTTAAGAAGTATGTCAAAGTTAAGTTTCATGAAGTCTTCAAGAGTCTTATTTAAAAAGTGTAGTTTCTTTAAGTCTCCAAGAGTCTTATTTAAATGATTTAAATTCGTTTTAAGGATCATGTTTTGATTCAAGTAAAAGATAAAGAGTTGAAGCAAGCGATATAAAGAAACTAAGTATTCACATAGAGCTGAGTTCATTTCTAAAAAGTTATAATAGAACTGACTATTCTCTAAAATGTTTATAAATGTTTCTACATTTAGGTTAAGAGGGAACTAAGATTTACGAAAATATCTTCAAGCATGAAAAAGGAAAAATTGATTCCAAGAGATTTTTACAGGTAAAATGTTGAGCAATTATTGTTTGTCACTTTTTGTTATCAAATTCAGAAATTACTGATAGTATTAAATTATTCAGAAACACGAAGTAATTGAAATTTATCTAATTAGTAAGCAACATGAACAAATATTTTATTACAAAAAATACTTAAAACAAACGTACCAGAAATTGAAACAATGTTTTAGTTTGGAAGAAGATCAAGTCCACTGAACTCACAGTGTCCCCTTAAGGAAATTATTCAACTCTAGTAATCGAGGTTTGATTTGGAATATAACCTCCCAGGGTAAAATGATCTTAATTAGTAGAGTGTAGATACCAAAAAACTATACTGTCAGCGAATCAATCCACAACAGGAAAGTACATGAAGAAAAATGTATTTAGAAGAAGAAGGAAGATCATAAAATTTGTTGGAAAATATTTTGATGACTAAGTGGTATTTATAGGAAAGAAGAATATGTTCTGAAAGGTTACAACCCTTTCACAATTGAAACGACCATTGATGAAATATTGCAAACTGTAAAATGGTATTGACTGTTCCTAAAAGTTGCAACCTTTCAGAACAGTCCTGGCAGGATTTTTAAATAAAATAGAAAAATAAAACGGTCACGCGCGCAGATTCGAGTCGGGTAGGGTTAACTAAAAAGTTGAAAACATTTCGGTTAACTTCTGTTATCAACTAATTAATTGAAAATATTATTTGGTTATTTAATTAATTAAATAAATAATTAAAATCTCGACCGATCATTTGGCAAAGTCAAAGCCAAAGCCGAAGCTAAGCCGAAGCGAGTGAGCGATGACGACGATGGGGACGACGGCGCGAGGGGGGTCCCTCTTTCCAACCCTTTTAACAATCAATACGAATGTTTATATATTTAAACTCTCCTATTTTCAAATTCTTCTCCTTCCCTCTATTACCCATCAGTTCTTGATACATACCCAACAATTATCTCAACCCAAAGAAAGATATTTCTTTTAAAACCATGAAGTAAAATATATTTTGGGAGTAGTATTGAGCACGGATGTGGGAATGAGAGTTCACATTTACTCAAGTCTCCATGTAAATCATGTATCCATCATGGGTATTAACGGGTCATACTTCTTAGATGATCACGTAAGTTAAGCTAGTGTATCAATTATCTTAAGGAGTTTTGTGCGATGGCAAATCATATTTGTGGCTGTCGGTTAGAGAATCTCACATAGAAACTATATTACTTTCATTATAAGAAAATTTGAGTTTGTTATTGTATTATCTTTACTGCTTTATATTGAGTTACTATTTCATGAGTTGAAAAGAGCCAAGGTAAGTTATTTTTGAAATCCTCTCAAGCCTTAAGTTATTGTTAACATTTCAACTCGCATACTCGTACAATCAATGTACTGATGTCAGTTTGTCTGCATCATATGATGATGCAGACATAGACAACTAGGATCAGCATCAAGCACTTTGTTGATCGAATTTGAGCATCTAGAGTCTATGGTGAACCTCCTTGCATTTTGGAGGATTATTTTAAATGTTTTCAGTTTTTTTCCTTATTAGAATGTTGTGGGCTTATCTCAACATTTATCCTAGTATTATAGAGGCTTCATAGAAAGATAGTAAGACATATTTGAGTCTCTCGTTATCTTACATTCAGATATTTTGTTTGGAGAAGTAAGTGTCATTTTTTACAGGACATTACTCTAAGTTATTTATTATAAAGATTACTTGTTTGACTATCAAGGTATGTCTTCCTCAGAGTTAAGTCAGGCAAAGGGTTTGCTCAACGTCACAAATGGACATTGTGTACCGGTCACGTCCATGGTGCAGGCTTGGAGCATGACACTATAGAAGTTAGCAAAATATTACTTTGTCATAATTAATATCGTAAAATTATACTAACGTTATGATACTCTTTTTGGATGTTATACATTTAAAATATGTGTCAATCCACATGTGATTATTTGAAGAAAAAGCAAAACATTTTAGAAACCCTTGATGTTGATACGATTTTGTTTGGGTTGTGTCAATGTTTCTCTTTCAAACAAATGAATTTTATGTTTCACAAAAAAAATTATATCTCAATTTTTATTTATAACTAAACGAGCATCTCAGAGCCTCCATCCTTTCTCTACAGCATCCCCACTACCGGAGACACAAGGCTACTACTCCTTCACAGTGGATATTTCTCAAATAAGTCTTGAACACAAAATAAGGACATAATGGTTATAATTTCTTTAGAATTCAATGTTTAGAGATTAATTGGCCGACCTGTGAAGACATGAGTCATGTTGCAAAATGAGGTAATTTTTACTTTGTTGTTTTAGAAATTCAACAGTGAAAAAAAGAGATGGATATATTCATTGTTTCCTTTTTTAATTTTAATGAAAAGGATTTGCTTCATTGGTATTCGTGCTTCTATTACTGTCTAAGTTTCCTTGTTAAAAATTTTCTATAATAGGATCTTATAGTGGCTGGTGGGTGCTTATATTGGCTGGTGGGTGCTATTTCTTAGAGATTTTCCTTTATTTACAAAGTTTTCTTCTGCATCAATGTATGAATTAAATAAAAATGAGGTTTGAATAGAAAATGAGTTGAAGCTCTAGTTGTCTTTTTCATACTGAGTTTCTTGTAAGTGTGCAAAAATGTTATTCTTTTGGGATGTGTTTCTTTTACCAACAGTTAATGTAAAGAGGTAGAAGTGGTTCCTTAAAAGGTAAAAACAAGAACTTTTATCGTGTCTCCTAATGATGTCTACACAAGGAACAAGCTTCACATTCAATGTTACTATAGATTGAGGTGTCTAAAATTGTGTTATAAGTTCTGCTCTTTCCTCATATGTGTTTAGTTTATTATACTCAAATTATGTTGCATAAGATAAATTTTAATTGAGAAACATGGTTTGAGAGGATTCATATAAAATAAGATGCAATAGTTGATGTTTTTGTAGTATTGTACTTAAACTGACTATCTCTATCTATTTTTATATGTATTGTAGTAATGAAGACATAATATATTTGGAATGACAAACTCAGAAAGCATTGATTTTACTTTTAGTTTTTCTTGAATAGTTCTTAAGGCAGTGGAGATGCATTGTTGAGATTAGTGTACTATTAAACATTCTATTTTCAGAAAAATCTAATGGGTTTTCTTGCTAATAAGCTAAAACTATGCTCACGGCAACTCAATGGTTAATATATGTGGAACTTGCCCACCTTGTTTTAAAGTATTAAGGTTTCTTTACTAATCATGAATAGATTGTTGTCAGGGCTGCAAATCTATCTCTTAGAAAGAAGGATCAAACACAGTGAATTCGACCTTAACTACACAATTTTGTGATGAATTAATTAATGGTGAGAGAACGAGTGACGATCCTATAGAAGTTGTGTCTATGGGAAAGAGGAGTCATGAAGAATGATATATACACATTTTGGAAAGTTAGTTTAGCCATCCAAATTGTTTTTGCTGCTTTCTATTTATAGTTAATTCGAGTGTCTCTCAAGACTCCACTAATGATAATTAGTGTCTCTCACTATGAGCTTTTTTAATGGAATTATAACTCGAATAAAAAAATTTCCTCCGTATTTACTCATTATTTGTCCTCAATAAGTTGAAATTCTTTGTTTGACGAGATTTCCTAATCTTTTGTCCATTATTTACAAGAAACCATCTCCTATGTATTTTGTCATTTTTTAATATTCTATTGCTAACACGGTATTGTCACACTGTCACAATATCTATATCACTTATGATTAAGTTTTAGGAATCTTTTGTCCAATAAGATATTTAAATGGCGGTAAAAAATTTACCCTAATTTGCACAGTGTTTAGGTGTAAGTGTTGTTTATATTGATCTTTATTTTTACATAAATACATTTATTAGAATTTACACGTTATGCCAAATATAAACCTTTTATACTAATATGATCAATATACAAATAACATCAATAGTCAATTAAAAATTTCCTTAACTTGGTATTGTATTAATTAGCATCGCGTGCAAGATCCTATTAGAGTTTCCCTTTATTTTATTACCTTATTTGAAGTTTATTTTTCTTTTGAAGTGAAATCAAATTATTACCTTAAATGTTTTAATTTTTGTTTAAAGGAATAACTAATTTCTTTTATATTTGGGACTCTATAAATTGAACACTACTCTTCTCACGTAAATATGACAGCATCCACAATGTAGTGTTAGAAACTTTTGTTAATAGAGAGATTTTCTTCCTAACATACTGATATGTCAAATCTGTAGCTTTCTATTCTTTATTGTGCTAGCTTAGATATTTATCACATTTTCCCTTCACGGTGTCTCAACGAGAATATAATGTTTTGTTTTGCCTGGGCTCTAACTGCATTTAGCCACATGGATGTCAAACCTTGGGATGTGAAATTTATTTCTTGAGAAGTGAAATTTATTTTGTTGTTATAATATTTGTTTAGCTTGAGGGAAATTTATCATATTCTTAGGGACCTTCCTTGTTAGTAACTTTGTTCTTTCTTATTGAAAAAAAGTAGAGTCCTTTAAAAAGTAAATCATTTATTGTTCTAGTTAATCATTTGACAAACATGTTGCTTCTTGGGGACATGCTTAATTTAATATTTTAAGGGTATTTTCTTAATATTCCTCAAGGTAATTTATGTTCTCTAGAAAGTACTATTTTTCTATCACTTATAGATTTGTAATGGTTATTATTCTATCAAATTGTTGATCCTTAAAATTTACCTTTATTATAAAGTTCCTCTTTTGGCCAAGGACTTCTTGAATCCCCTAAGTTTAAAAGGATATCTAAATCGGATTATCAATGAAGAGTGGATGCTTGACAAGATTCTAACTAGAGGTACTTCAAAACCTTCTTATCCCTCTTGTTTGTAACTCATCACTACACTTGTGGCTTAATTATTTTCAAGTCAATTAACTCTTACATTCTGATATTTTCTTGTGTTCGTGTAATGTCCATATTCAACATGACATCTCACAATGTTTTATATGCTTGTTCTATTTCGGTGTGAAATTTGTTAATTTTAATCTTAATTCATTATTTTTTGTTTGCTAATTTAAATATCGGAGATAACAAAACATAGCTATTTTTTTATTTGTACCTCATTATTACTACATATGACCTACATTGATACAAATCTTAGAAATGTAGCTACTGAAAATGTAAATGCTATTCGGTTTAAAAATCAAAATATATGAACATTTTTATACTTAATAACATTTACGTCTTCATAAGGTTCTTCATAATTATGTATAGAAACTTTGTATATCAAAACTCGGTTTTATTTTAATGAGTGAACTATATTGTACCTTATCAAACTTGTGATCATAAGGTTACTTGTGTTACCATTGTTGTTCATATAATGTTGCTAAGGCTTTAGACTGATTTTTTAAAATTACCAATATATATATATATATATATATATATATATATAATATATATATAGTGTGTCAAACATTTATTAATGCATATATTTAGAAAGTTTATAGAGAGGTGACAAAGAGTCCAAAAAGGAAAAATAAAAAACTTCAATTTTAGAGCAAAATAACTACTAATGTCTTTTATTAAAAAAATATTAATACAATCTTAATTTACATTGTACTTAAAGTTTGTAGTGAATCTGATTGTTCAATGATATACTCCATGAAATTTGATTAACTTTGACAAAATAATTTAAATAATTTGATTAAACTCTAAGAATAACCAACATTTATTGACTTAAGTAGTGGATTGGATTTTTCAAATACATAATTGATTAACTCTTTTAGATCTATAAGAGTTATTTTTATATAGTCAACAATACACTTTTGCACTAGATTAATAATGTTGTTGAATTCATTCCATGTAAGTATTGAGAGAATAGCACACTAACCAAGAGGAGACAAATAAACCCAACTTAAATAATATCGATTTGATTTTTTATTCTATCCAGTCCATTATTGTTTGTTTAATAGTCTATCAATAAAGGACTTACATTATGCAATAGTGAGTTTGATTCTATGTGAATCTCATTTTGACATTTAATTAAAAAATCTTGTTTGCACTTAAGTTCACAAATATTCCGGTGGTTTAATAAATATGTTGCGATCTCTTTATTATTCAATTATTTTTTGGTTTCTTTTCCCTTTATCTGTTTTTCTAGTTCTAATAAATTTTGGAAGTCTACTAAGTAAATTGACAGAAGATTGTTTTTTCTTTTCTATATTTTAATGTATTTCATCTTTATCTCCCAATTATATTCATTTAACAATGGTAAGTTATTGAAAATGTTCACATCTCACAGAAACTAACATTAAAGAATACACAAACGAATATTTGATTTTTCTTGGCATAGAAAATGTTTGTTCTAACTTTTTGCCTACTTGACTTTGTGGTAAATTTGATTTTTTTTATTTGTTCTATCTTAGATTTTGATTTGTTGGGCACTTGTATTAGCGCTTTAGTATCTGTGTTTCATTGTTGTGTATGGATATATATTCAAAGTAATTAAATTTGATTTAAACAAAACAAATCAGGATTGGAGATAATGTGTCCCCTTTTTTTATTTTTATTAATTCGTAGATGAATTATGAATAAGAAAAAGGAAATCTTTTGTTCAATCATTGTAATGCTTTTCTCAAATAAAATTTAATTAGATTGAGTATATTTTCATACAAAACTATGAAAACCTAGACTATAATTCTGATATATATGGCCAACAAATAAAAAGTTAAGATTGAACATATGAAAAAAAATAATTTTACCACAAAATCAAGAAGACAAAAAAGTGTAAACAAACATTTTCTGCCCAGAGAAACAAAATATTAAGACTTTGCAATAATATATTGCATTCACACTAATACAACTGAGAGATAACGAAAGATATAAAAGAAAATGAAGAATTGGAAAAAACTAAGCTTTTTTAGATCTAGGTACTAGTTGTCCAAAATTTATTAGAACTAGAAAGAGAAAAGGAAAAAGAAACCTAAAATGAATTGCAGATCTCAGTTAACAAAATTAATAAAGTAGTGACGATATGATAATTGAACCATCTATATACAAATAAACACAAGGACAAAGAAGAAAATAATCATTAAATTTCAAAATGGGATTTGGATGGAATCAAAGTCACCGTCACATAACTTAAGTCATTTATTGTAAGAGAACTAATTCAATAATAAGTTGAATAAAATCAAGAAACACATCGTTATTCTCTTAGTTGAATTAGTATGTCTCCTCTTGAGTGCTAATCATTAAACTATTGGTGTCATGTAGATTATTAATTTCTTAAATAAATGGCTTTGGTCTTTATAGAGATTTAAGTGGCTAAAAGATTTATGGCATGTCAAAGAATGGACTTTGAGTGTTCAAATGTTATGGTGGTCAAACACTATCTTGGACTTTTATTTATTAAACTTTCTATATTATCGAGGCATTCAATCGATAAGTGACATTCAAAATAATAAAGTAATTAGTGGGATGACAAATATTGTGCTCAACCTTAATAAAACATTTGAGGTTCAAATATTTTGTTGGAGTAATTAAATAACTCCTGAAAGTTTGGTGCATTGTTATTAATCAAATATTAAAGAAATAAATATATCCTTATAAATATATGATAAAAAGTCCCCAAAAAATAAAGTTTTAACCATATTGATTTATTATAAACAACAAAATATATGTTTTGACTATCAAAATAGTGTCATTAAGTACGAACGATTATGAATAAGGGACTTGCCAATACATTATTTTATCCAAATTATTTGAGCGACATACATTATTTCATTGAACTCCAAGAGATGGTTTTTTTAATTTTTAATTGACTTATCAAGTACACCACTAATTATATTTTATTTTGGTTATGCATATATAGACCTTGAATAGTAGAAAAACTCTCGCAGTTGATGAATAAAATATTTGTATCACTTTCTGAAAATACAAATATAGATAATGAAACAATTACATATCTTTTCCTAAAATTTGGTGATGAACAACTATAGTAAACAGAAGAATTATAAAGAAACTTCATGAACACTTAGCATCAAATCTTTTTTGTTTTAAGATTAAAAATTATTTCATTTCTTCTTTGGATAAAATATTCTTTACAATTTTTCGTAGGATTGTATCCTCTAGTACATACTTATATTATCACATATTCGTAAATTGATTATTCATGTAATTCAATACCGCGTGAAGCTCGGACAATTTACTTAGTTAACCAAAAAAGCAAACTATTGTTATCCTTTCAATAGCTGAGGCAAAGAATGTAACAATATAAGCTTGTTGTTTACAAATCTTATGGGCAGAAACTTGGAGACTTTGGAGTGGTTACTCACAATATTCCACTTCTGTGGGAAAATACATGTCGTCTCAATATGACTATGAATTCAGTCTTCATAAATGGACAAGCATATTTAAGTTAGGCATTATTTTCTGAGGGATTACTATTAAAAGGGAAACATTAGTAAGCAATTTTGCAAAGACTGGAGATCAAATTGTTGATATTCTCATGAAAGCGCTGAGTAGGAACCAGTTCAAGAAAAAAAATAGATTAAAGTTGGAGATGTTGAAACTTGACTGAGTAGATCAATTTCTGATGAAATCAATTGAAGAAACTTGAAGGTGATTATGCTTTGTAAAAGGGAGGTCAGGGCAGATCTGGACAGTCACATCCAAACCATATGGAGGGACCCTGTCCTTTCTCGAAGGTTGACATTCATAACACAACACTTAAATTACTTAAGTGAACCATTGCAAATTCCATGTGGCAGTCATCCATGTATCTCATTACTAGAGTCTATAATTTGAATCTTTGATCATTTTGATAATAATGAAGTTGTGTTTATGTCCTATGTGACATGTCCTGGTTTTATCCTTCCTTGTGCAAGAGGGTTTCCACGTAATCTCATGTGTTGTCTTTTACTTTCAGTTATTTACTTACGCACTAATGCTCTATCAAGGACCTGACTCATTGACTAATAGTGCACACATATTTTCTATCAAGGCCTCAACAATATCGGTGGTGATTTCTAAAGTGTGACGGACTTAGTCAAATTGAGGGGCTTGCTGTGGATTGAGTAATTGACAAAGAGTCATGAGCTAGGGTTTGTAGTTTCACTCATTATAGGTCCAACTACAACTTGTGATATTAACTTGGGTAATTAAATGTTCTGTTGTGATGAAGACGCTGCTACTCTTGACATTTGCTTTGATAAGGTGGCCAAGAATGGGGATCTTTCACCTAGGAAACAAAGGTGAGGAAGCTTCAAAACCAAAAGGAGGACAGATGGAATGTGACATAGTTGGGATTGTTAGGTTATGGAGGAATTTGTTCAAACATCACTTACCAATGTGACTAGAAGAAAGAATCATACAACAGTGTCAAGAACATCCAATAAATTCAAGAAGAAGTGATGAACTATCAAGAGTTGTTGGACAGATTTGATGAAGAAGACGAGATAAAAGAAATGTTAAGTTCGACGGGCAAGACATCTTTTTAAGTTCATACTCATATAAAATGAAGTGTGTGGTTGATAACTCAACCTTATTCTAAAGTTTTCTTTATTTGGATTACTTAATTATCCTCATTTATAACATTATCGTAGAGTTTATTATAAACACTATAATATTCACAGAGTACCTAGTTTTTTCTAATTCTTATATTCGCCATGCTTGTTAATTAATTAGTAAGAGGCGTGTAACCTAGTTAGGATTAGTAAATAAGTCTAGATCTCGTTACTTGTAATATTCTCTTTGAGGTCCACTTCTATTATTAATTGATAAAACTAGCCGTAAGAATCTTGCCTAACATATGCCATTAAAAAAAGACAAACAAGAGAGAAATTTTGGACAATTTTATATGCATTTTAATCAGGTATAACAGGAGAAAAAATACATCGAAAGTTAAGATCTACTCAAATGAGTTCAACTTTCAAATAAGAGATGATCGTACATTTGGTGAATTCCATGGCAACAAACCTGCTAGTAGTAGCATTGAAAGTATTGGGATCTATGTGATGGCCATCACATCCTCCATGATCTCACAAAGATAATATTGTAACCACCCGAGTCTACACCATGGACGTGGCTGGCACTCAACAACCATTGTTTGTCCCCAAGAGAACTCTCATCCTGGCTGACTACAAGTGGAAGACTAACTTAAGCATGCAAAAGCTTAAAACTGAATAAATTATATTAGTCAAATACAAATTTTTAAATTTCAAAATTACCTCCAAATTAAATAAACTAACAAGAATCCAAATATATTGAATTTTCACGTTAACCTGAAAACCTCTAATAGCAACCCTAATAAGTTTTGACCCAAGTTGTAGAAACTTTGTCCAATATAACCTACCTGAAATACTTGAATAACTGCATGAACATGTATACCGAACCAAGGAAGAAAATACCTCCTTAAGGATCGCCCTCTAGATGAAGTACCACTAAAATAACAACAAGTGCAAGACCTCTTGTCCCTCAAAACCCTAAATTCCATTCAACGCATAAGCTCCATGACCACTTTGACTGCTATTTGAAAGATCCATACAAAGGTTGTTTGATAAAAACTACACGTATATAATAAGTCAAACTTTTCATGAATTGAAAAATTCTTAGTCTCATTAGGTGAAATCACCAAAGCATGGTGAGACAAGGCGTGGAATTATGACAAAAAATAGATATGAAGTACCATCTTAAGTTAAGTTCTGTAACTGGCTCCACTTCTGTTCTTGCATGTTACATGGAATGAACATGTTGGTAAAGTATCGACATCAGACTCCTACAAATTCCTAGATAGGCCACACATGTTAAAATAGTGTTATCCACTTTGTCGGACTCCATCACCTCCACATTTTCTAACATCTCATGAAAACTTACAAGAAACTCATAATTTTAACTTAAACTTCAGAAAATCTTGTGTGTGCATTTTCATACTTTTTGGAGATAAATACTACTTAGAAGGTATGAGATGAACCCAAAGACACTTGATCTATTTTTACTCTCATTTGGTTGATTAATTTAATGAAATGATCTATTTGACAATTTACTGAAGTATTTGATTAATGAATATTCAATTCTTTGTACAATATTGAATGGACTCTTACCAATTCTTCAACTGGAATGAAACAATTGAAACCCCAAATCAAATTATAAATTTTAGTTAGGGTTCTAGGACATAATTTCTTTGCATCAAATTTTATATATGGAAAATTAAATCCAACAACAAAATAAATACGATGAAAAAAGAATATTTTATCTAATTATTAGTTTGAGTAAAATTTTGTCACTTTCTTGATTCATTTGTAGGATAATTTCCACCTAAAATGGATTTTATTTGATATATGTGTAAAGAGGATTTTATCGATTTTCATGAGGAATGTGTGGTCACTAAAATCCGCCCACATCTTGATCTCTTTGTAAATGTTCCACAAATTTATAGAATTTTCGAGATCCCTCTCTAAGGGATATAGTACCCTTTATATAGTGTGAGTTAGAATTAGTCTTCAATAATTATAACTGAAGCTAGACTCATCTGCTAGAGTCCCACACAGTTTTGATGGCTACAAATGTAGATTCTCTGTCTCATGAAAAAAATAAATTTATTTTTTAAATAACCTTTGTGAGCATATAGTTCACTTAACTCTCTTATTGGTTGGAGTTCTATTATTTGAGGTGTAATCTACTTTTCTAGAAGAGGTCTTAACGGATTGCACAAACGAAGGACCCAAGAACATCTCTAAGCACGTTTCAGCCTCCCATCCGAACGTGACACATGATCCAATTTCTCAAAAATCCTCAATAGTACAACATATATGGCTTTGCAGATTTGTCAAGACATGTAGTAGGTGCCTATGCATGCCAACCTTAAGTGCATATTTAGCATATCATTCATTGTTTACAGAAGCATACCTCAAATCAATAATTAGTCATGGAGTCATTTCGGATATTTGAAATAAATATGTATTGTAAAACATTATCTAGCACTGCATCTCCGAGTCTTCCTAGCATTCATCTCATCGTGGAAAATGATTCGTGAGTTAGAGTTTCAACAAGCCATGAAGAATCAAGGAACTTCTAAATAGCAAGGTTTCAAAGTACTAGCCAATAACTAGCTTCACTGAATTAACAATATCAATGTAACCCTATGCAATTAATAAATGGTAAAGCCGCTACTTCCCCACACGATATGAGGCAGGCACCTTTTAGTTCCTCAACCACATTAACAACTTCTTACTATTTAGGCAAAGGGAAATCATAATCGAAGAACTTGAGATT
Source organism: Solanum lycopersicum (assembly GCF_036512215.1). NCBI lineage: Eukaryota > Viridiplantae > Streptophyta > Magnoliopsida > Solanales > Solanaceae > Solanum > Solanum lycopersicum. Next base: position 16,791,651 of record NC_090800.1, read on the forward strand.
TATCATCAGGAATGATTCACGTTAGAAGATTGAATGGTTTATTACGAATAAATTTCATATTTTACATATATTAGTAATGAACTATTCTATCTTAAAGTGGGGAACATTCTAGTGATAATTCTGAAGTTTACATCTTTGGCAAAGTGTTCTTGATGCCCTAAGCAGAGGTATGCTTTAAGGTAAGGAAGGAGATAAAAATCAAGAGAGTAGCTATTGTTGTTGAGGCACTAATATGTTCTTACCTCACCCCGGGCTGACAAAGTAGCACCTATATCATTTATGAAATGATTGGGATGGACATTGATTTGATAAATGCACCTATGCCAAGGCACTTTATCGTGACTACTTAGAAGCTAGTCAATGTACAGTACATGGAAATCAGTGCTACAACACAAGTTTCAAGACTCTACGCTACTTGCTAAAGCGCTAACTCACGGATCTTACATTCTACCTAAGATTGCACGATGCTATTAGCGCTTTGAATTTCTTGGAGGTGTAGCGCTAGTTTATGTTGTCACAACACATCTCTATTGCAATAATCAAGATTGATTCCAAGACTAATAACTTATTTGTAGTCTATTTTTGTAAATAATAATGCTATGCTCGAGCTGAAGTAAAGGCTAGTATGCATGAGTACATTTTTCATGCCTTGCTAGATCTGCAAAGGTAGATATTTTGTACTGTTGAGGATTTTGAGAAATTGGATCTCGTATCCACGTTTGGATGGGAGACTGAAACTACATTCCAGAATGTGCTTGGAGATGTTATTGAGTTGTTTGCTAAAGTGTGATCTTTGTTGATATTGGCTTCTATAAAGATACTACATTTCTACACATAAGACCTCTTATAGAATAGGCAATCAAACAATATAACTCTATCCAACAAGACACTAAAGTGAACTATCTGACTCAAAAAAATTCATGGGACAAGATGACTCCAATTTCATTTAAAAATTCGACATTTGAGATATCAAAATTGTGTGGGACTCTACAAGATAAGTCTCATTTCATTTAAGGTTCTTGGAGACTACTTACCCTAAACTCAAGCGCACACTTATATTAAGTTTAGTATATTTTCTTGAGTAGGCATTTTCAAAATTTCATATATTCATGAAATATTCATAAAGTGATGGAAACGTGGGTGCATTCTTCATGACAAACAAATACTATAACAACATCCATAAAATCCTTTCACAAAGATCAAATAAATCCTAAGGAGGTTCACATCATCCTTAGTTTGACTAACACTAACAACCCTTGAGTCACGGAGAAATCATAAGAGTGGAATCAAGTGATAAACATATTTCCACTCACAGTCTTTATAAATAAAATTATTCTTTTCATTTATTATTTCATTGCAATATATTTTTTTGTATTTGAGAAAATATATGGCAAATATATTGGCACTGCCGTTGTGAGACAATTTAGCTTTCATCTCGTCTCTCACAAATCAAATTAAAATCTAAAGCCATAAATTAGAAAGATTGAAAATCCATTTATGTGAGTGTAGTCTTTGAAATTATAAAGTTTACACTCCGACAAGTCTTGAAGTAGAGGACATTTATAGACACCAAAATTTTGTGGAACTCTATGAGATGAGACACTTCCTCATGAAAAGTATGACAATTTGGAAAGTCCCCATTATCGGGAACATCCTCCCGAACGAGCTCAACACACTTTGTAGCTAAGGAAAAGTTTAAATTGGGTTTCAATATAATTGTTGTCAATGTTCGCAAAAATCATACTCATTCAAATTACCAAAATTCTATCATTAGATGCCTCAAAATTTAATAGGCCTCCCAAATACTTTAATATAGAAAAAAGATTACAGTATTAGTTTTCTTTTATGTCCTATATTTTCTCATAGGCTATGGATCATTGCAATCCAAGCCAAGTGAAACTTTTTATTAGGTATCTGGACAGTAATAACCCATGTGCACCCTATGCCCGATGCAATGCTAACAAGATTTCTTTTATGATCTATTTTTGACATAAGTTATGGTTGGTCCAAGCCAAGTGAAACTTAGCATTAGGTATATGGACAACAATAACTCATGCACACTCACTGCATTACCCAATGCTGAGTAATTAAATACCAAATTAAGTTAAATTTAAGTGTACATGAAAGCTAGCAGTATACTGATCATACTAATATAAAAAATTTACATTATGGAATTATGTGGAAGTTATGATAAAGGCATTTGTCAAAAAAATATTGATATAAACAACAATTGCATCTCAATTCTAAGCTTGTTGGGGTCAATTGTGTTGATATTTTGTATCGAGCGAGGAGGAATGGATGAAAGGTTAAATGCATAAGTTATACTTCTAATCCCAACACAATCTTAATCTAATAATAAAATTATGAAGACATAAGATCTTCACAGATGGGTGGTGCACCAAAATTCATTTAATTAATACCTACCTAGAATAGTAGGGTTCACAGAACATAATAAAAAGGCAAATTAATACATTCTATACTACAGGAAAAAAAATTTGCATCAGAAATATAATTTTTTAGCATTCAATCAAAATTACCTGATCGTTAAGGAAGATAGTTGACAACCATGAGATATCATGTACAATACCCAGCGGTGGCAAAAAAATCATGATGATTGTTTTTTTATGCCTGTACGGATAAACTTACCTAGTACCGCAATCAATTAAGCAAGATATTAGGGTTAGAAATAAAAAGGCAGAGGGAGAGATACCATTGATATAATCTTAGATGCAAGAACAAAAAAGCGAACTACAATTAATCAAACGAAATTTACTATCACGAAATAGAAAGAAAGACAGAGAGATTCAGAAGAAAAAAAAAGAATGACCTAGAAACTAAAAGACATTTGATTACTATGATAAACTCTAAGGGTGAAAAGAAATTAAACTCATACAAGTGGAGACATATCAAGAGGGTTCAATCAAATAAATATGACGGTTTCCCAAAACTCACAAAGAAGTCTTAACATCAAATGTTCATTCAAATATCAACCCCTAAATAAACCCTAGTTTCTACTATTTATAATAGTAGATAGACTAACCTAAGATATTTACAATAATACCCTTGAGATAAAACCAAGGAAAGTTTAACCTATTACTTATTTAAAATGTAGTCATCTCTTAGTTAAATTTCTATTTTAGTATATTGTAGACCGTCCATGCTTCTTTCATTTATTTTCTAATGTATCCAAATTGCTTCGAATCGAATTGATGGTCTTCATATCCATGATGACTAATCCATATCGCATCACGATATGTATAGGAAACACAACATGAATATAATGTTAAATGTCTTATGTGATAATCTAAAATCACAAAATATATATTTGTAATGTGTAATGATTACATGTGTGATTTGGAATAGAGTAATTAACATCTTATTGGTATGAAATTGAAGAGTTTCCTTTGATTCTCTTATAGAAGACTTTTCAACTTAAAAGAAAATTTCAAAATTCAAGATAATTTTTTTAGAGAAAAAACTCTTTCACCTCGAGGAACAACAAAGAGTTATAACAGAGATGAAAAAGAGAAGGAAAATATAGGAGTTACATTACCTTGGTTGAGTGATATATCCTATGTGAGAAGAAGAGAGATGACAACGTTTGATTAGAGAGTTGGTACAACCCACAAGAGAAGGGTTAGAGTAACATTCCGTTGTACCAGGAGGCAAAATAGTGAGAAGAAAAAGAAAATGAGCTCCATAGGAAGCTGAAGTTAGTATTTATAGGTAGGGTTAATGAAAGTGGGCTTTAACCTTATCATATGAGAAATAAATTGTTTTGATAATTTTATTTTGGGCTTGGTCTAAAACTTTATTTTCTTTTTTGGTCAATTAATAAAATGGTCAATACAACCAAAGAAAATCTTTTTTAAAAAAGGTTTTTCAGGGTGATGTAACAAGTACTAGAATATGGAAAAGAAATGTCAATCATGTAAATTTTCAAACATTTAAAATATGAAATTATCAAGATTTGCGTGAGTTTCTCATATTATAAGTACCTTCATCCCCCTTTCACAACTACTTACATTCGGATTGTATGGGAATATAATCAATCAAATTTCAATCTGTTGTAGATGATGATAGCATGGGAGATGTATTGATCATCCAAGATAATGTGATCCGAAAGAGTTTTCTAGCACCTCCTAAAATTTTAGAAAAATATGAATCGAATTTGTTTATTCTCTCAATGAACTTCATGCACAATGACCAAGGATTATTTACTCCATAGAGGAATTTGGTAAACATTGAAATTTGTCTCATATTCAAGTACTTACGTCACAGACTAAAAGGTTAAAATTCCTACCTTTAATTTGAATCTCCTTGCATGAAGAATGCGCGAAAAACTAAAAGTACATGATGATGATAGATCGATGTCATGTATCCTACGTATCAATTATACTTTTGACCTATTTAGTAAGTACGAAAAAATTATGCGCATCAAATCAGGAGCGCACAATATTATCATCTACAGAAAAATGGTCCTCGTTTTCTCTTTCATCATTAGCTAAAGGGAATATGGAGAAATGTTACCTTACCTACACTTTCATCATCAATATTGATGTATCTTACTTTCAATGGGAAATACTATTTAAGTATGAAAATTGTATTGAATGTTAAGAGGAGAGAGTCTTTATTGAAGATGAAGTAACTTTGAACAAATTTACTATTTTGTATGGTCAAAGTGATTTCACGATATCCTTTTAACAATAAACATTAAAAAGAGCATAGAAATATAGGTGAGGTGGTTGCTCATAAATTAATGGAAACATATTAGGATAACTTGAGAAATAAAAACATTCAATTAATTGAGGAAAAAGAATGGGAGCATAAAGGATGAATTCCTAGATTAGCACAATAGAATATAGGAATGTAATTAAGAGTTCTTTTAAGTTATAATCTTACACAAAAGGTCAAGAAATAGAACTATTTATTAACCTTAAAAATAAAATTAAAAAATATTAATGGATAAACAACATTCTAGATTATTATCACAGCGTTCCTCACAACTTTCCTTTCCCATAGCTATAATTTCTACAAGTTCATCACTCATTATCAAATAATTGGTTAATTCATCAAAAGTTGCTTAGATAAAATGTCAAACTTTAACATGTTCAACCCTTCTAAGAAAAGAAATTTCAACTCTACGAACTGTTAGATTTTATTTGCCCTGATTTCTTACAATAAATAGGTTTTCCTCTAAGAAAAAGGTTTTTAATTGACTTATCCTTTTTCTAGTAGTAAAAGGTTTAGGACTCTAAAAATAGAGACATGTTCCCTATAACTTAATCAGCATTTAGAATGTAGTCTTAAGGTCCTTGAGAGTTTTGGTTAGGGTGAGAATTTATGGGTCACAAGCTTGATACGCTATAACTTGTGCGAACCTCCCATGTATTCCGAGTAAATTAGTTGAGATTATTTGTCTCTGTATTTGGTACTCTCATATTTATAGTGAATTTCTCATCTCCTTTATGTACGTAGGTCGATTGACTGAACCCCGTCAAATGTTTGTATTTTGATATATTTTTCATTATGTTCTTACTCGTGGTCTTTCGAGGTTTGATTTGCTTCCGCATTACTCTGCTTATTTTCGATCCAAACAAGTGCTATCAGATCCAAATTCAATGACGGAGTCAGGTTTTGTGTTTTGATAGTCGATGATTGAACCAGGTTAGAAAGAGTTGTTCATCTTGACGGGTATAGTTCTAGCCGCAACCATTTTTGTCAGAAATGAATAATTTTATTAGAGAAATTGTTTCAGAGAGATTCTCTATGTTGAATCATATATTTTTCAAAGGAGATTATGGAGAGGAGAAGCGAGTTGTTAAAGATTAAGTCAAGAAGGTGGACAAATTTATTTTGTTAGAAATTCAGGTCAAGGGGGAGATTTGTTGGGTTTTATATACCCTGATTTCTTACTATATATATGTTTTTTTATGGGAAAAGGTTTTTGATTGACTAATCCTTTTTCTAGTAGGAAATGGTTTAGGACTCTACAAATAGATACATGTTCCTTCTAACTTAATAAGCATTCACAACGAAGTTTTAAGGGCTTTTAATGTTTTGATTAGAGGGAGAATTTATGGGTCACAAGTTTGATATGCTATCACTTGTGTGAACCTCCCATATATTCTGAGTGAATTAGTTGAGGTTGTTTCTCTCTGTATTTTTTACTCTCATATTTATAATGGATTGCTCATCTCTTTTGCGGACGTAGGTCAATTGACAGAATCACGTTAAATCTTTGTATATTGATATATTTCTCGTTGTCGTTTTACTCATGGTCTTTCGAGGTTTGCTTTGCTTGCTTCCGCATTACTCCTACTTATTTTAAGTTCTAACAAGAACCAAGTAATTTATGATTAGTAAATAAAAGTATTTCATTGAAATGGGCTGGAAAAGTTCTACACACGTTAATACATCATTTAGTTGTCAAGAGCATAGTTTTAGTTTAATAGCAAAAGAATGATTTGATTTTTCTAAAACTACAAAGTATAACTGGACAAAGCTGAACAATACTAGTAGCGAGTGTATGAATTCCACTTCCTTCAGAAATATATCAAATATATCAAGAGACAAATCAACCAATATGATATTTTCGTTAATGCGGAAAATATTGTGGTGAACTGGCGATACATCCATATATTTGTGGACAAATTTTGACGATCTTTGTAATGAAATTTGTCAAGATTTATAATAAATTTTTAAAACATCACCATCACTTATTTTAATGAAGTCTTGACAATATCATATTTTAATAGCAAAAACATACTAATGTAAAGTTGTGTCTAGGATGTAGGATGTACATAAATCTTACCCCTTTGCATAATAAAAAGATTTTTTTCAAATTGATCCACAATTCAAAAGATGGATTTATCAAGACCTCTTTTGAAGTCAGTTTTTCTAGTAATGAGCAATTAGTATAATCTCACAAGTGAATTTGAGGAGGGTAAGAACTAAGATGTATATATATTTTATTCCTCTCTTTGTGTTATTACGATATTTTTCTAAAAGACCCACGGTTCAAAAGAAAAATTCGAAACATAGAAAACAAATTTAGGTTTACACGTAGATATTCTTCAAGTGATTAGATGATAAAGTCTTTGTTCAAAAAATATTGCAAAATGATATATATTTATATGGGAATGTCAAGTAGTTTTTAATGGTGAACTTTTAAAATTACAATTGAAAATAAAATATCTTCACGTTGAGGCATAAATATATATTTTTTCTCTTTAAGGAGATTTAAGTCATGACAAAAACTCTTTTTACAAACTAAAAATAATCTTCTTAATTTGTCCCCTGCAAACAACATACCTGAATTTCAAAGTCAGCTAAATCAATATTGGACAAGAGTTGAATCCAGAATTTCATAAAAAGAAGATCTCCTTTCAAGTAATAAGAAGTTTCTTTTTAACTCACTTTTATGTACACTATATTTTCTAATACAACAAAAAAAAGCAAGATCATCACTATTTGAAATAGAGAAATTACTCCTTGTAAAGGATAAGATTATGGGGTAGTAAATTGGGTAGAAAATGATGTGGATGTTACATGAGTGACAACGCATAAAAAGATATAATAAGAAGTGAAATAATAGAATGTCAATGAGAAGTTATGGACAATATGACTTTCCATATTTAATCACTAAATAAAATGCAATTACTCTCAACGTTGTGCTAAAAAAGTAAAATCATCACTATTTATAGTGGAGAAATTTATTCTTGCAATGAATAAGAAGACTATGAGATAGTAAATTGGGTAGATAAATGACCTAAAGGTTAATTATATGAGTTTGAAAACATATAAAAATAGAATAACGATTGAAATAATGGAGTTTAAATGGGATGTTATCCCAAATATGGTTGACCGCGTTCAGTCCTAAACAAACGACAATTACACCGAACGTTCTCCTAACAAAGTTAGACCGTCTATATTCACAGGGAAGAAATTTTTCCTTGCAATGAATAGGAAGAATATGAGATCGTAAATTGGGTAGATAAATGACTTAAGTGTTACATGAATTACAAAACATAAAGTATAAAATAATGAAGTTTCAATGTTATGGTCATGGTTGACCACATTCATTTTCTAAACAAAATATAATTATTCTCAATATTTTGCTAACAAATAATATCATCACTATTTAACAGGGAGAAATTCTTCCTTCCAATGATGAAAACGAAAATTATAGGGGTTGTAAATTAGGTACATAAATGGCCTAGATATTACATAAAATACAAACATAAAATGATAAAACAATGAGTGAAATAATGAAGTTTTAGTGAGAAGCTATGTGCCTAACTCATCGTGTTCAGACACTAAAATAAAGATAACTACTTCCAACGTTCTACTTGAAAGAGTGGGCGACAGACTAGGATAGGATAGGATAGAATTAAATAATAACTATTATTAAAATTACCAAATGTACTAAAAAATTGAATATTATTATTTCCTAAAAAAAGAAGGTTGATGTAGATTACGTATAAAACAATTATTCACATTATCAACTGAATTATGTGACCTTTTTTTGTTCAAAATTAAACATCAAAACTTGATATAAAAAAATCACATGACAAGGTGTAACGACCCTCTTAGTCGTTTTAGAAATTCCAACTATTATTTTTATATTAATCTTTTTAGAAGATTTTGTAAATAATTTATATGACTTATAAGAATGAGTGACATAATTTTTAGATTTAAGAAAGAATTATTTTATTGTTAAGAATAATGAAAAAGGAAAAAAAATCAAATAATATAATAAAATAAAATAAAATATTTAAAAAGGGGCAAAGTGCCCTAACTGTGAAGCCGCAAACGGCTTGTGAGAGAAAAAACAAAAAGAAAGAAGGATCTGTGGAAAAAAAAAAGATACGCAGATAAGGAAAAGAAAAGAAAGGGAGAAAAGAAAAGGAAAAAGGAGGAGAAACAACGATATTTTTATCTCGAGATATCAAGGTAATTATTCTTATCCTTTCTATTAAATTTTTGTGTAACTGGGAATAGATTTTTAGGTTAAAACGTGTATAATTTATACTAATATGTAAACTTGGGGTTATAAATATGTATAAGTATTATGGTTCAATCATTGGACAATGATTAGTCCGAATCATTGGACAATTATTACTCGAAGATTAGGATTATTAATAGTGGAACGATAAATATGAAATGGAACATTGAAAATAAGTGCTTTCAGCTGATAATTTTGTAGTCCGCCATTGATGTGTTGGGCAGTTAGTTTCGGCTTTAATTATTTTCATTTGATTATCATATTAGGATTCAAGTTTTGATATATTGAGATATGTGTTAAATAGTGGGTGCATTATGATATATAAAAATCATTATAATTATGTTATTCGGAGAATTAAGATTTAACCCTAAACTTGAAATTCAGAAAATATGAGACTTGATCAATTGGTTGGAATAAAGATTTAGAAATTTTATTATAAATTTGGATGAGTTTTGGGTCTAAGCTAGAGATATAGCAATATTAATGTTGTTAGTTTCGGAATCATATCGTGGTTATTTATTTGAATAGATTTTATTGGTTTGGAAGTCAACAAAAAGAGGAAGGCTCAAGTTTTTGAGTCATTGTTCGACTATTTGACGCAAGTGGATTTCTAAATTCTTGTTAAGTGTATGAAATGCGTGTATGTCCTTGTGGTATATGTTGGGAGTAACGGGATTGGTGATGGGTTGACTTGTCCACATTGATTAATTCTAATGATGAAAAAAATGGGGATAACAAAAGGCAATGTGATTAATTGTTTATGTGTGTTGTGTTGAGAAAGGGTTGAAGGCTTGTTTAATCATTCTTGATTTAACTTGATGTTTGTGTGGTTGTGAACTGTGCGATGTTATGAAAATGGTCATCTCCTTATTATATTTGTGAACTTGTCATCTATATTATTCTGAGGCATTGGTTGTGGCAAGTGTTATGTGCATTGAGAAATAATGGGTACTTAAGAGGATGTACCATTTTGAGGGACGTATCGCGCACCGCGATGGATACTATATTTCGAAGGACGTATCGCGCGCTGCGATGGTTACTATTATCGAGGGTCGTGTCGTGCGCCGCGACAGATGCATGGACAGATATGACCCCCATGGGTCCCGGACTGAGAGACAGCGTGTGTGTATCATTAGGTCCGACATGCATCATTATACTTGACATTGAATCTCAGTGCATTGCACATACTTATTATGAGTGAACTTGATATCGTGTTTTGCGGATCTTCTAATTCCCTCATGTGGAACTTGTGATTGATCAATATTGAGCTTGTTATTGCGGATATGTAATTTGTTGAAGTGTTGTTGTTGAGGATATGTATTTTGTCTAAGTGTTGTTGTTGATACTTTCTATATAAACTCTGAGCTGTTATGTTGGATAGATTTTAATGCAGGTTGTAGTTGTGGAGGTTCGGTTGGGGCTGGTAGGAGTACCCGTATTTCATCCCCTTAGCTCGTGTTTAGCCGTTTACTTGCTGAGTACCGTGTGGTTTGGTACTCACCCCTTGCTTGTACAAATTTTCGTAGGTTATGAGCCTGGATTTTTGTTGTACTTGTCATTCTCTTCTTTTTCGAGGCTTCTTGGAGATTGGTCAGGTAGCTGTTTCCATCGCAGCAGACTTTCTTCTCCTTAATTATGATCTTGTTCTATTCTAGAAACAAGTTCATTAGAGACTTGAGTTTTTCTTTTGAATCAATTGTAATACTTTAGAGGCTTGTACACGTGACTACCAGGTTTTGGGGGTTTTATTAAGTTACTTATATTTTGTTTCCGCATTTTATTGTAATGGTTGAGTATTAGGCTGATTTGTGTTGGTGGGATAAGACGAGTGCCATCACGCTCATTTTTAGGTCATGACAAAATGGTATCAGAGCCCAGGTTCATAGGTCTCACGTGTGTACAAGTCGAGTCTAAATAGAGTCTCGATGATCGATAAGACGTCTGTACCTATCTTCGAGAGGTTGTAGTGACTTTTAGGAAATATCTTCACTTCTTGGATCTCTATTCTGCGCACTTGGTCCCATTTTGATTCTTATCGCTTCACTCCATTCGCTCTCATTTATGTGATGACTCGTGCGTAGTTCTTTTTGTGAATCATTGGCATGTCGTGTATTGGTTTGATGTTAGATCTAGTATTAAGGTGGAAATGATATACTTATGAAACAAATGCTTGATCATATTTGAATGAGTTGAGTAAGGTTAGTTATCATTGTAAAATAATAATAATAAATATAGTACTTATCTGGTATAAGCAAAATATGGAGTGGTTCAACAATTAGAAGTTAAATGTTTGAAGAATTGACTATATAATAAATAGTGTAATACAACTAATATAGTTGTCATACAATTAATGGGTTGCTTAACAAATGATGTTGCACCAATTCAGGTCAGAATCCCTTCTGTGGTTTCACAGATTGAGTGTATACTAAAGAAAGTCATGATACGACTATTACAATGGTACTGATGGGTACTTGGTTAGAATTATGGAGTGTGTTACTTTTGATATTAACCTTGTTTAGGAAAGAATACATATAGCTTGGGTTAGATACAAAACTAATCTGGTAATATTTTTTATAACTATTTGATGGATAAAGTGTGTGACCTATTTGGAAATGATCTTCTCAATAGATATGATATGTTCTAGTGGTGGATGTAATGAATTTCACGATGTGTTACTAATGGTACATGAAAACGAACATGTTGATTGTTAAGTGAAAATATTAACTACTTAAGGAGTTATCTATGGTATACATGCTCATATGATAAGATTTGGTGTTGAACTCATATTTGAGAACCCAACTAGCTTGTTGGTACGGGTGGATGTGTTAAACATTATTTATAAGGAAGCTTTTAGTAGTGGATCTTTGGTATGATATTGATATGTTCAGATTGTGAAATGTATTTTATGAATTTTTAAATGAGTGGTGATTTCATCGTAATGTCTAAGAAATAGGATCAATATTGAATGACAAGCATATGGGTAAAGGATGTCCTAAAGAGTATACTTATGTGAAGACAATTGAGAGTTTTAGTAAGGAAGTGCAGATAAAAGTTTGTTAGTTCTTTGGATTGGATTGGTATAACTGGATTTAAGGATTCATATTGATGAAATAGTTGATTTCGTGGTGATAACAAGACCTAACTAAGCATGATGGTAATAGGAGTTTGTGATGGATTGCGATTGAGACTAAATCATAAAATAAGAATTGAGGGTTAAACGAGTTTTTATGGTAATAACGACTTGCGAGCATCTAAGGTTGTGGTTATTCACTATTTGATGAACAATGTAGTTGTATGAAAAGTTGTATGACGTGTTGAAAATTTCGCTTGAATAGAATTGAAAGAAGCTAGAGTCATAAATGGAAAAGAATTAGTGGGATGTATTTTAGTCATTGGAAAGAGACAATCGAGAAAAAGGATATTTACTATAATTATAAAGGACAAAGATATATCTTTAGAGAGTTGAGAATTTAGTTCAAGGATACGCGTTTTCATCTGTTTCATTTTGATTATGGTAATAGTGTTATACGTTCATTAGATTGATAAAAAAAATATAGATATTGGGTAAGAATTGAGAAAGAATCCTACACAGTTCGACTCGAGTGAGGTGATAAGTTCTTTTATAGTTTCGAATTTGTTAATGGGTACCATTGGATTTTTAAGCAAAGGATATTATAAGGTCGCTAGAAAGGCGATATATGGTAAGGTATGATACATAAATTTATAAAACAATTTCAGATGTGAGCTAATATTGATAGACTATGGAATTGTATTACATGGTTGGGATCAAAACTTCAGATTTATGTGATGAGTTTAGATTTTTGATAGTGTATCTTGTCAAGGAATGAATTAGTAAGCTAAGAAATGGTTTATCACATTGAGTATGTAGCATATAGGAGGACTTAAAATTTGAGTAGTACATTTGGTTACTTTTGATTGTTATACCTAAGGTTTCCCATATTGATGGTCAAAAATATAAGACTAGTAAATGAGTTAGCAAAAAGGAAAAAAATTATGGTGTATTGAAGAGTTAAAGTTATTTGAAATTTTCGTCATGGAAAGATTTTAAGAAACACAAAGGAACAATAAGACCTCTCGTACAAACACTGTATTCGGAGGTGATGGTTGTAGTGATTTCTCCTTTGAGTTTAGATATGACTATGAGATGTGACTATGGGTTTATTATTAACTTTTCTAAATATTAAGTTTTAATTGGGTTACAATAAATGACGTGTGGAAGATTATATATGGTTATGTCGAGGTAGATCGTTTAGAATGTGATAGGTAACAAATGGATGTTAAATAGTGTGGACCTACAATTTTACATGGTTAATGAGGATCGAGGGGGATTAAAAGTACTTTGTTGATGAGACAAAATAGATTGTTATAATGTGTTACATAGACATATGATGATGAGTAGAGGTTATGAGATTATAGTATACATAAATATTGGAGTGATCGACGGTTTCTTGGAGTTATTGCATGAGGTAAATGTTGGTGGTTGAAAATGGTATGTGAAAGTTTAGGTGAATTTGACATTATGTGTGACTTATATCTATTATGGGATGCTTAAATGGAAAGATAAGAAACCATGGTTCAAAGTCTTGGAGACTACAATGTGCTTGCTAAGGAGAATGTGATACTAATGACTGTGTGAAAGTAAGGTAAATGGTTGGTGTGGTTATGATATTTGTTAATATTAATAGTGTTGACTTTGATGGAGTACAGTGAGAAGTATGCAGGGTTTGGAAAATCCAACATGTGTAAAATTGTAATGGAGATCAGACTGGTTGATGTAGGGTGGAAAAAAAAATTAAATAAAAATAATAATAAATAAATTTAGGGATGTTGTCAGATGAATGAAAATATTGATATGCAAATTATGGAGAAAGTATCTAGTTTTATTCGACCTTGATTCCGCATATTCTTAAGTTGACCACCTACTTCATTTCGGATATGATTTGGAGTATGATCCATTGCATATGCCCACGTTTTTTTTACATCTATGGGTGAATTCGTAGTGGTGGATCGGATGTACCGATCCTCTTATGTCTTCTTGATAGGGTAGGATCCTTGGTTAGACTTGTTCACTTCAGTTATGAAATGTTTGATATTGTTTGAAAAAATTAGAAATATATCACTATTTTTATATGCACAACCTTGCTTATGAGAACTTACAAAAGAGCTTTCATGAATAGTTTTGGTTATCCGACAATGTTTTAAAAGGTTCTGCATCCTAGCTTGTACCATTTGTAGGGTGCTTACTTTATCTTGTTCTTATTTGGATTATGTATGTTTTGATTCTCCCTTGATGGATACTCGAAGTCTAAAGATCAGATTTTCATAACTTAAACTTGTAAAAAGATTGTGTTCTGAAAAGGGAATCGTTATAAGATGTGTGATGGTTTGTGCACTAAGAGTATGTGATGATTGGTTCAGGTTCACTTTTGGTTGTAGCTAGTATCAATAGAACGTTATCTTTGCTATGTGAGAACAGATTTGTAATGATTACTGTGTTATGGTCCAAGGGGTTTCAGTTTAGATTCGGTTCATGGGTTATTATGTAGCTTGACAATAACTATTGATATGTAGATCTGTCAAATTCTCTGTAGTTCAATTCTTAGTAGTTGGTTTTGATAAAGATAAGCTTTCATGGAGAGATGAACAACTACTCTGGAAGATCATGCAAGATTTTTGATAACGTCAATAATTCTTCCTTCTCCTATTTTATGTTCGAGGACGAACATGATTTTTAGTGGTGGATAATGTAACGACCCTCTTAGTCGTTTTAGAAATTCCAACTATTATTTTTATATTAACCTTTTTAGCAGATTTTGTAAATAATTTATATGACTTATAAGAATGAGTGACATAATTTTTAGATTTAATAAAGAATTATTTTATTACTAAGACTAATGAAAAAGGAAAAAAAATCAAATAATATAAAAAAATAAAATAAAATAATTAAAAAGGGGAAAAGTGCCGTAACTGTGAAGCCGCAAACGGCTTGTGAGAAAAAAAGAAAAAGAAAGAACGATCTGTGGAAAAAAGAACGATACGCAGATAAGGAAAAGAAAAGAAAGGGTGAAAAGAAAAGGAAAAAGGAGGAGAAACAACGATATTTTTATCTCTAGATATCAAGGTAATTATTCTTATCCTTTCTATTAAATTTTTGTGTAACTGGAAATAGATTTTTAGGTTAAAACGTGTATAATTTATACTAATATGTAAACTTGAGGTTATAAATATGTATAATTATTATGGTTCAATCATTGGACAATGATTAGTCCTAATCATTGGAAAATGATTACTTCAAGATTAGGATTATTAATAGTGGAACGATAAATATGAATTGGAACATTGAAAATAAGTGGTTTCAGCAGATAGTTTTGTAGTCCGCCATTGATGTGTTGGGCAGTTAGTTTCGGCTTTAATTATTTTCATTTGATTATCATATTAGGATTCAAGTTTTTATATATTGAGATATGTGTTAAATAGTGGGTGCATTATGATATATAAAAATCATTATAATTATGTTATTTGGAGAATTAAGATTTAACCCTAAACTTGAAATTCAGAAAATATGAGATTTGATCAATTGGTTGGAATAAAGATTTAGAAATTTTATTATAAATTTGGATGAGTTTTGGGTCTAAGCTAGAGATATAGTAGTATTAATGTTGTTAGTTTCGGAATCATATCGTGGTTATTTATTTGAATAGATTTTATTGGTTTGGAAGTCAACAAAAAGAGGAAGGCTCAAGTTTTGGAGTCATTGTTCGACTATTTGAGGCAAGTGGATTTCTAAATTCTTGTTAAGTGTATGAAATGCGTGTATGTCCTTGTGGTATATGTTGGGAGTAACGGGATTGGTGATAGGTTGACTTGTCCACATTGATTAATTCTAATGATGAAAAGAATGGGGATAACAAAAGGCAATGTGATTAATTGTTTATGTGTGTTGTGTTGAGAAAGGGTTGAAGGCTTGTTTAATCATTCTTGATTTAACTTGATGTTTGTGTGGTTATGAACTGTGCGATGTTATGAAAATGGTCATCTCCTCATTATATGTGTGAACTTGTCATCTATATTATTCTGAGGCATTGGTTGTGGCAAGTGTTATGTGCATTGAGAAATAATGGGTACTTAAGAGGATGTACCATTTCGAGAGACGTATCGCGCACCGCGATGGATACTATATTTCGAGGGACGTATTGCGCGCCGTGATGGTTATTATATCGAGGGTCGTATCGTGCGCCGCGACAGATGCATGGACAAATATGTCCCCCATGGGTCCCGAACTGAGAGACAGCGGGTGTGTATCATTAGGTGAGACATGCATCAATATACTTGACATTGCATCGCATTGCATTGCACATACTTATTATGAGTGAGCTTGATATCGTGTTTTGTGGATCTTCTGATTGCCTCCTGTGGAACTTGTGATGGATCAATATTGAGCTTGTTGTTGCAGATATGTAATTTGTTGAAGTGTTGTTGTGGAATGCAATGTTAAGTATAATGATGCATGTCTGACCTAGTGATACACACCCGCTGTCTCTTAGTCCGGAACCCATGGGGGACATATTTGTCAATGCATCTGTCGCGGCGTACGACATGACCCTCGATAATAGTAACCATCGCGGCGTGCGATACGTCCCTCGAAATATAGTATCCATCGCGGTGCGCGATACGTCCCTCGAAATGGTACATCCTCTTAAGTACCCATTCTTTCTCAATGCACAAAACACTTGTCACAACCAATACCTCAGAATAATGCAAATGACAAGTTCACACAACAAATGAGGAGATGACCATTTTCATAACATCGCACAGTTCACAACAAGACAAACATTAAGATACATCAACAATGATTCAACAAGACTTCAACCCTTTCTCAACACAACACACATAAACAATTAATCACATTGCCTTTTGTTATCCCCATTCTTTTCATTATTAGAAATAATCCATGTGGGCAAGTCAACCCATGACCAATCCTGTTACTTCCAAACATATACCACAAGGACATACACGCATTTCATACACTTAACAAGAGTTTAGAAATCCACTTGTCTCAACCAATCAAGTGTTCACTCCGAAACTTGAGTCTTTTCCTTCCGTTGAATTTCCAAATTAGTGCAATCTATTAATGTACATGACCACAATAAGATTTCGAAACTACAAACACCCAACTCTATAATCAAGTTCCTAAGCTTCAAGCTTGGGGTTAAGTCATAACTTCTCCAAACAATAAAACCCTAATAGTTTTCATTTAATATAATATACCTAATATTTAATTACATATCTTAATATCTCAGAACAACAACAATAATATGATAATGAGGATAAAAAATTACAACTCTACCTCCGCTTAACCTAGAACTTAGAAGTGGAGAAAAAATTCAATCCTCCACAGTTTCATATATTCCCATTCCATCACTTCCTAATTCGTTATGGTTTATGTAGTGATTACCTAATAATTGTAATAGAATATATAATCTTCAATTTTAACTATATTGTTTCTCCCCCTTAAGTTAGAAAACGTGGAATCAATGTATAAACTTTGGAATTTGCCACATAATTCAAAATAAATAATAATAATTAAATATCTATCGATATGCAATACAATATTCAGGCACAATTACCTGTTAAACTTGATCGATCGGTCGGTGATGAAATCCTCTTCGAGAGGCTAATCGCCCTTTTTTACTTTTAGCTGATTAGGGCAAATAATTATAACCCACTAAACAGTTAAATAAATGTTAAATCTCACTAGCTTATATATATGGATTTGGCTCATTAACCACCAACTAAATTAAATAAATTCTTTAATATATACCCATCATTTGATAGTCGAATTATGAAATAGTTTCGAATTTTCAAATCAATTCCATCAATTTATTAGAAATCACTCCGAGCAACTACCTAAAGAAATAAAATGATAATAATATGAAAATTTTCCAAAAATGACCTTCCGGATCATCCCATTATCCACCACTAAAAATCATGTTCGTCCTCGAACATATGGAAGAAGAATAAGCAACACGCTCAAAAGCCTGATATATGCTTTTTCAAAATCTTGTTCATCCCTCCGAGTATTAACCTCATCTTTACGACCATTCCATCAAGATCAACTACCAAGAGTTAACTTTAGAATCTAAATTTGGCAGCTTGACAAATGAGAAGTGATTATCAAGCCACAAACTAACCCATGAACTCAACCTAAAGTGAAACCCATTAGAGTATAACACTACCATCATGACGAGTCTTTTATCACATAACCAAGATAAAAATGCGAATCGATACCGACTACAACCAGAGATAAATTAACCAACCACCACACTCAGAATGCACAATCATCACATATAAAAATATGATCTTTAGACATTGGATACTCGCCAAGAGAGGATCAAACTTACCTAACCCAACGAGGAAAATGACTAAGTTAATATCCAACAAACGGTACACTCGAAAATGTAGAATTTCTAACAATACTTTTAGACAACTGTAACTTTTCATATATAGTAGCTCTTACATAAATTCTCATAAACAAGTTGGTACATATAGAACCACTAGAATACTTTATTTTTCCCAAGACAACACCAAATATGTCATATCTCAAACAACCAAGTCTTCCCAAGCATCTTATTCTATCCAATGTATATCGCAGGATCGGTACACCCAATCCACCACTAGTAATTCACCCATAGATATGGAAAATGAGTATCATAAACAAGGAATCATAAAGTCCATTAAGAATAAGGTGGTCACATGACAACACAGAATCAAGGTCAAAGAACATAAGATACTCCTTCTATAGTGCACATATAAATAAAATTCCATTCATCTAACTTCATTTCGTGATTTTTAGTCACCCACAATCAACAAGTCTGATCCCCATTACAATATTACAAATAATTTAATTTATCAAACCCCACCTACTTCTCATAGTACTCACTACTCCATTGAAACTAAAACTCGTAATACCAACAAACATCATAACTATACCAGCCGGTTACAGACTTTACTATCAAATAGTCACTAGTATCAAAGTTTTCTTAGCAACACATTATCACATGTATATTTTCTAAACTATGGCTCTGTCACTTTTCATGTAAATATTCCATGAAATATATAAGTTCCACCAAAGGTTGATAACACTAATTCCGAATTTGATACTACCTTCTTATCCAGATAAAGCCATTAAATCATACCCACAGTGAAGTCTACACAAATTTTCACATACCATGTTTAACTATACCATTTCCAATCATCACATATCTCATGCCAACTAAAAACATCATAGTCACTCCAACAGTTCTATCTACTATAAGCTCATACCCTCTAGTCACCAACAAAGGCCTATGTAATGCGTCATAACTGATTATATCGTCCCATCAAGTGTTTCAATTCCTTAAAATACTCATTAAACATGTAGAACTGTAGGTCCACTCATTCGAATATCCATAAGATACCTATCCTAATTTGAAAAATCTAGCTAGACATAAAAACCTACCACACTTGATTACTTGTCACCCAATTAAAACTCAATCTTTATTCAACATCAATGATAAACCCCTAGCAAGTTAGTACCGAACTAATTCACATCGCACGTTCATTTCTTAATTCTCACATACATATCTATATTCATAGCCAACACTTAATAAAATATTCAACTACAAATCAATGGCTTATACAAGAGGTAATTTTCCTTCACTTTTCTCAAATTCTTTCGATGACACAAATTTTAAATACCTTGAACTCTTCAATACACCAAACTCTTTTTCTCTTCGCTGACTTGCTTATCAATCTTATCCTTTGACCAACAACCTATTGTATTTTTATCTTATCCTTGAAATAAAAACATTACATGAAATCCCATTTAGGTATAACAATCAAAAGTAATTAAATTTACTACTCAAATTATTTTTAAGTCCATCAAATGCTTCATACTCAATGCGATCAATCATTTCTTACCCCTTACCAATTCATACCTTGACAAAACACACTACCACAAATCTAAACTCACAATGAAAAACTTGAATTTTGAATTTAATTATGTAACTCAATCCTTTTATCTACATACATAGAAAATATTTACATATTTGGACATCTTAGCTTATTATTGATCGCCTATCCATCGTCCTTGTCATACCCTTTCTTAAAAATCCAATTGTACCCATTACCAAATTTGAAACTATAAAAGAACTTAGCACCACACTCGAGTCGAACTGTGTAGGTTCCTTTCTCAATTCTTACCCAAGATATATATATACATTTTTTTTCAATCTAATGAACGTGTGACACTATTACCATAACCAAAATGAAACAAATGAAATCACATATCCTTGAACTAAATTCTCAATCTTTGTCCTATATAATTATAGTAAATATGTATTTTCTCTATTGTCTCTCTCCAATGACTAAAATACTTCCCACTAATTCTTTTCCATTTATGACTCTAGCTTCTTTCAATTCTATTCAAGCGAAATTTTCAACACATTATACAACTGTTCATACACCGTGATTGTTCATCAAATAGTGGAAAACCACAAGCTTAGATGCTCGCAAGTCGTTATTACCATAAAAACTCGTTTAACCCTCAATTCCTATTTTATGATTTAGTCTCAATTGCAATCCATCAAAAACTCCTATTATCATCATGCTTGGATAGCTCTTGTAATCACCATGAAGTCAACTATTTCATCAATATGAATCCTTAAACCCAGTTATACCAATCCAATCTAAAGAACTAACCCACTTTTATCCACACTTCCTTACTAAAACTCTTAATTGTCTTCACATAAATATACTTTTTAGGACTTCATTTACCCATATGCTTGTCATTCAATATTGATCCAATTTTTTGGACATTACAACGAAATCACCACTCATTTAAAAATTCATAAAATACATTTCACAATCTGAACATATCAATTTCATACCAAAGATCCACTACTAAAAGCTCCCTTATAAATAATGTTTAACACATCCACCCGTACCAACAAGCTAGTTGGGTTCTCTAATATGAGTTCAACACCAAATCTTATCATATGGGCATGTATATCATAGATAACTCCTTAAGTAGTTAATATTTGCACTTAACAATGAACATGTCCGTTATCATGTACCACTAGTAATACATCGTGAAAATTCATTACATCCACCACTAGAACATATCATATGTATTGAGAAGATCATTTCCAAATAGGTCACACACTTTATCCATCAAATAGCTGTAAAATATTACCAGATTAGTTTTGTATCTAACCCAAGCTATACATATTCTTTCGCAAGCAAGGTCAATATCAAAAGTAACACACTCTATAATTCTAACAAAGAGCCCATCAGTACTATTGTAATAGTCGTATCATGACCTTTTTTGGTATACACTCAATCTGTGAAACCACAGAAGGGATTCTGACCTGAATTGGTGCAATATCATTTTCTAAGGAACCCATTAATGGTATTGACAACTATATCAATTGTATTACACTATTTATTATCTTGTCAATTCTTCAAACATTTAACTTTTAATTGTCGAAACACTCCATATTTTGCTTATACCAGATAAGTACTATATTTATTATTATTATTTTACAATGATAACTAACCTTACTCAAATCTTTCAAATATGATCACGCATTCGTTTCATAAGTAAATCATTTTCACCTTAATACCAGATCTAACATCAAACCAATACACGACATGCCAATGATTAACAAAAGGAACTACACATGAGTAATCACATAAATGAGAGTGAATGGAGTGAAGCGATAAGAATCAAAATGGGACCAAGTACGCACAATAGAGATCAAAGAAGTGAAGATATTTCCTAAAAGTCACTACAGCCTCTCGAAGATAGGTACAGGTGTCTCCGTACCGATCATCGAGACTCTTTTTAGACTCGACTTGTACACACGTGAGACCTATGAACCTGGGGCTCTAATACCATTTTGTCACGATCTAAAAATGGAGGTGATGGCGCTTGTCTTTTTCCACCAAGAGAAGTAAGAATAAAAATCAACTATTACAATAAAAATGTGGAAAATTTACTATCAACATACATTATACCCCAAAACCTGGTTGTCACGTGTACAAGCCTCTAAAGTAATACAATTGATTCAAAAGCAACGCTAGTCTCAACTGAACTTGTTTCTAGAATAGAACATGATCATAACTAAGGAGAAAGAAAGTATGCTGAGGCGACAAACAGTTACCTCTAAAATCTCCAAGAAACCTCAGACAAGGAGAAGAGAAATATCATTCAATGTCCGGGCTAATAAACTACAAAAAAATTTTAGTAGCAAGGGTTGAGTACAAAACCACACGGTACCCAGCTAGTAAAACGTTTAAACACAAGCTAAGGGGATAAAATACGGGTACTCCTACTACCCCAACAGAACCTCCACAATCACAACCTGCATAAAATTTCAGTCTAACCTAACAGTTCACATTTACATAGCAAGTACCTTTACAACAACACATAGATAACATACATATATATCCTGCGCAACAACACTTTACCAATTTATATATATTCTCAATAACAACACTTCAACAAATTACTTATCATCAACAACACTTCAACAAATTACATATCCTCAATAAAAACACTTCAACAAATTACATGTTCCAAATAGAGGCAATTACAAGATCAGCAAATCACAATATCGAGTTCAATAATGATATGTATGTGCAATGCGATGGAATGCAATGTCAAGTATAATGATGCATGTCTGACCTACTGATACACACCCGCTGTCTCTCAGTCTGGGACCCATGGGGGACATATATGTCCATGTATCTGTCGTGGCGCACGACACGACCCTCGATTATAGTAACCATCACAGCGCGCGATACGTCCCTCGAAATATAGTATCCATCGCGGCGCACGATACGTCCCTCGAAATGGTACATCCTCTTAATTACCCATTTTCTCTCAATGCACATAACACTTGTCATAACCAATGCCTTAGAATAATGCAGATGACAAGTTCACACACAAATTGAGGACATGACCATTTTCATAACATAGCATAGTTAACAACCAGAAAAACATGAAGTTACACAACAATGATTCAACAAGACTTAAACCCTTTCTCAACACAACACACATAAACAATTAGTCACATTGCCTTTTGTTATCCCCATTCTTTTCAACATTAGAATTAATCCATGTGGGAAAGTCAACCCATCACCAATCCCGTTACTTCCAAACATATACCACAAGGACATACACGCATTTCATACACTGAACAAGAGTTTAGAAATCAACTTGCCTCAACCAATCAAAAGTTCACTCCGAAACTTGAGTCTTCCCCTTCCGTTGAATTTCTAAATCAGTGCAATCTATTCAAGTACATGACAACAATAAGATTTTGAAACTAACAACACCCAACTCTATAATCAAGTTCCTAAGCTTCAAGCTAGGGGTTAAGTCATAACTTCTCCAAACACTAAAACCCTAATAGTTTTCATTTAATATAATATACCTAATATTCAATTACATATCTTAATATCTTAGAACAACAATCATAATATGATAAAGAGGATCAAAAATTACAACTCTACCTGTGCTTAACCTAGAACTTAGAAGTTGAAAAAATTCAATCCTCCACAGTTTCGTATATTCCCGTTCCATCACTTCCTAATTCATTATGGTTTATGTAGTGATTACCTAATAAATGTAATATAATATATAATCTTCAATTTCAACTATATTGTTTCTCCCCCTTAAGTTAGAAAACCTGGAATCAATATATAAACTTTGTAATTTATCACATAATTCAACATAAATAATAATAATTTAATCTCTAACCATATGCAATACAATATTTAGGCACAATTACCTGTTACACTTGATCGATCGGTCGGTGATGAAATCCTCTTCGAGAGGCTGATCGCCCTTTTTTTTCTTTTAACTGATTAGGGCAAATAATTATACCCCACTAAATAGTTAAATAAATGTTAAATCTCACTAGCTTATATATATTGATTTAGCTCACTAACAACCAACTATATTAAATAAACTCTTTAATATATACCCATCATTTAATAATCTAATTATCAAATAGTTTCGAATTTTCAAATCAATTCGATCAACTTATTAGAAATCACTCCGAGCCACTACCTAAAGAAATAAAATGATAATTATATGAAAATTTTCCAAAAATGACCTTCCGGATCATTACATAAACAAAGAACATATATATAATTTATTTAATAAGAAATTCTTTAACATTAATTTCAGTGACCGCGCGAAGCACGACCAAATTCCCTAGTTGAAATAAAATGAAGAAGAAAAATATCTTCTGGATGAGACATGGATATCTTGCTCATTTTTAAGAAGATTCAAACCCACAATAATAAATCTTTTCATCAGTCCAGTAGTAATCATATTTACCTGTTCCCTCTAGGGTACAACAAAACCCGACCAGTAGAGTACAACTCAACATACACAAGGTAAGAGTTGAGTCAAAAGCTCCATAAATAAACACCCCCTTCAACTAATAAGAACATCACCTTTTAAATAAATTTTATGAACTCTATATGTACTTATACACAAAAACAAAGTAAGATCATCAGTATTTATAAGAGAAGAGAATTATCCCTTGTAATGAATAGGATGATTATGAGGTAAATAAATGATCTAAAATCAGGTTGCATGCGTTACAAGGCATTAAAAAGTAGAATAATGAGTGAAAAAATAGAGTTACAATAAGAAGTTATGGTCATGGCTGACCACATTCTATCACTAAAAAAGGGCAATTACTCCCAAAGTTCTACTATCACAAGTTGTTGATGCAAACATAAAACCTAGAGATAAAAAAAAGCACACGACGAGGGTTAGGTTATTAATTCTTTTCTCCAATTTACATTGATAATAAATTGTGAAATTATTACCTGAATAACGAAACAAATGAAATTTAATAAACCTAAAAATTATATATAAGTCAACAATCTTTTAATAAACTTCAGTCATTATTTTCAAAATATTCTTATTTTTCTCTGTCATTCTTCTTTGTTACCCTTTGTAATCATAAACTTAATCGTTCTTGAATTCTCAAGCCATGTTATTTCTCACTCTCTCACGCACCCTAACTGATGACTCAACTTATTGAGCTTTGTACGTGCCTTATATGCCCTTTTCTCCATTTTTTGGTTGGGAAATATTGGATTACGTGCTGCAGGCAATTCACACACAATTTCACCACAAAATAAGTGTTTCTTACCTATTGCTATCATAATATTGTCTTTGAGTTTAAGCTCGACAAAATATTGAAGATTTTAATTTGGGTAATAAATAAAAACATCGTTTAAAATCAACAAGAGAACTCTAATGAAGCTGCTGATTTTCACGTTCGATTAAACATGTTTTCCTAACTTGTTTTGAATAATCTGTAAAGCATATTGTAAATCCGTATGCTGTTTCATTTGTTAAAAATAAAAAAGATCTTTCCAAAAAAAAATATAAACATTTGCAATAATAAGGATTATATAGTAGCATTGTTTTATGATGATTATACTATAAATTTGACCTCACAATGAGTTTAAAAATTGAAAAAAAGACCTTTGGTAATTAACATGTCAGATACTCTCTTCTTTCCGATTGTAGACTTATTTGATTATCAATATATTAGAAATAAATGACATATGTCTATATTTCAAAACAGTCAAGCTATAAAATTTCAATTTTATTATTAGTAAGAAATTTTATTGTAACACAAATATGCCAATGTATTTAAGACTACAAATTTCACATTCTATATTTTGTGTTGAGCCAAATTAAATATGTATTTAAAGATAAAAAAGATGTGAACTTTAAAGACTATCATGTTTCAACTAAGAAAATACTATTTCCTTTTTGCTATATATAAAAGAGCAAAGAGTGTGGGAAGTCGAAATTTAAAATATAAGGATAACAAACCACAATATATAGATTAGCAATGTATTAACTTCAAAAATCGAGACTCAAAAAGACAAGAATGCTTGTGAGATCTCACCACATTAAGCAAATGTACGAAATCTTGATTAATATTCTCCATCTTTTTATTAGATTTATAATCAATTTTTTCGTATTTAATTTTATTCTTTCTTCAGCTTCCCGTTTGATAATATTCTGGGATTTTTTCCTACATAAATATAGCATAAATAAAGATATCAATAATTAGAATACAATTTTGTTGTAAGACTTACAATAAAAAATGTGAATAGATCATTTCAGCCTCATATGGCTATTGGTTAAAATTATAAACACTTAATAGAAATCATCGGAAAGAATAGAATATGTACTTGAAGAGAGATGACAAATAATCATACAAACTGTTTGAGAAATAAAGATTCTAACAAACAAAGAATTCATAGTTAGAGAATCTTAGTAGCTCTGTTTTTTTTTACTAGCTAAAAGTTTAATTTATAGTTGAGGGTTCAACTCCTACCTTGCAAATCTCATCCTCTATTCTTTGTTATTTTTCAGTGTACCAAAAAAGTTAATTGTACAAATATTAATTAGTTATTTAAAAGTGAAAAACTAATGAATAATTATATGGGGCCAATTGTCTATAACGACCTATTTAGTCGGTTCGAGTTGTAAAACTATTTTTGATAAAAACTGATTGGGTCGACGGATCACGCGACCGACCGTCATGGTCACGACGGACCGTGATGGACTCCGTCGTCCCATACTTGTGTAATTTCTTCTGCTGCTCTCCTCATTACCCTCGACGACAGGTAGGACGAGCTGTCAAAGGCACGACGGTCTGTCGAACGTCTCCGTTCAAAAACACATCAACTCTGAAAATCTGGATACTGGGAGGGACTCTCTGAACTCCGCGATGGAACTGCAACACGGACCGTCGTAGACACGACGGACCGTCACAAGATGCGTAACCCCAACTTGGTAGAATTTCTGCTAATAGTTTTAAAGGGGCGTTTTAGACTATTCATGATTATAATTATGGAATTAGTGGAGTAAGTTTAATAATTTATTTAATTGGGTGTTAAAGATGTTCATAAGGGAATAAATAGTGGGTTACTTTTATCATCTTTTATAATTGATTACATGATAATTAGGGTAAAAGAAAAAGAATCAGGAGAAGAAAAATAAAAAGAACAGAGAGACAGAACGAAGAGGAAAGCAAAGGCATTGGGAAGGTAGCTTTCTTGATCACGATTTTGTGGTGGAGGTAGGTTATGGTTTATTTCTATGTAAAATATAAACTCTAAATAGCGATCGATATGTATTGGGTAGTATTGTAAAGTCTTCTATATTCCTGATTGTGTGTTTGTATGGTGTGATTGTGTAACTGTGATTGTGTAACTGTGGTGGTCAGAATAATGAGACTGTTGAATCTTTAATCTTAAATCCTCTCAATTAAGATGGCGCCTTGACATAAAGAAGGCTTGATGAACTAAAATAATGAAATAAATGGATCGGGTGTCACGTTCTGACACGGTAGCATTAGGGGATCAGGTGTCATGTTCCTACACGGTAGCATTAGGGGATCGGGTGTCATGTTCCGACACGGTAGTATTAGGGGATCGGGTGTCACGTTCCGACACAGTTGTATTAGGAGATCGGGTGTCACGTTCTAACACGGTAGTATTAGGGGATCGGAGTGTCACGTTTCGACACGGTAGTATTAGGGGATCGGGTGTCACGTTCCAAAACTATAAGGATAAAGAGAATGAACCTTGAATTATGTTTATGTACTATATATTCAAAGAACCTATTTCCCAAATGAGTATGGTATGGAGGCTTGAGTCCTTATAGGTGCGCTTTGTGTTGTTGTCAAGGGTTCTTATACTTGTTGATTTTCACCTGTTGAGTATTATGGTTGATTTTAAATTATTATTCAGTATATATTGCATTCTATTTTGAGTTGGCCAATGATACCTACTCAGTACGTGTTCCTTGTACTGACCCCACTTGTAATTTTCTTCTTTGTTATTTGTGGAGTGCAGCAAGCGTACCATCTACTTCGACTCGTCCTCAACTCTTGCCAGTCTTCAGCACATCAGATTTCAGGGTGAGCTATTATTCCTAGTTCGTGTTGGATTGGCTCCTTCATGTCGTGAGGTCTTAATGTTCGGACATGAACCATCTTCTTACTAATTTTATCTTCTTAAATACTCTTAGATTTAGAAATTCGAGGATAGATGTTCTAGGTGTGATGACTTCCAGATTTCAAGAATAATAAGTATTTAACTTTAGAAGTTGATTTAATTGGTTTCCTTAATGAGTTTTGGAGCTTTTGCATTATTTATATTATTTATAGTTGAAGTGTTTGTAAATGTTGGGGTTTAAATTTGTTGGTTCGCTCACCTAGGAGAGTAAGTGTGGGTGCCACTCGCGGCTCGATTTGGGTCGTGACAAACTTGGTATCAGAGCCTTAGGTTCGTTGATCTCATCACACAAGAACGAGTCTAGTAGAGTCTTGATGAACGGTAGGGGGACGCCCTTACTTTTATTTGAGAGCCTATAGGACTTTAGGAAAACTCCATTCTTTCTTTCTTTCGTGCTATTACTTGGATCCAATTGGTATCTAGGTGATACAAATTGGTATCTGACATCCTCACTCTATTTCGCAGATGGTTACAACTAGAGCAACAACTGTACCAACACCAACACCGACAAGACAGGGTACGTCTGAGACAACCATTGGGGCTGTAGCTCGAGGAAGAGCAGTGGCAAGAGGTCGTGGTAGAGGTCGCACGAGAACGCCCTCTAGGGGTAGAGGACAAACACCTGGTCGAGCTAGTAATAGGGCGGTGACTCCCCCACCGACTGATGAGGTAGTGAGAGAGGGTGAAGAAGGGGAAAATGAGCAGGTTCAAAATGAGAATTACCACCCCATCCTACCCCAGAGATGATTAACCAGGTTCTTACTTATCTTAGCTGGTTATCTGATCGCGGCAACACACCTCCAGTGTTTTCTGCACCAGCACCTCAGGTTTCGGGAGTACAATATGCAGCTGCTGTGGTTCTCGGCATGGATGCCTTATTGGAAGTAGGCACGTTTCCTCGATTGACTACATGGTCTATATTGACGAGTGATCAGCATGAATTTTTTAGTAAATTTTTGATGTTGAAACATCCAGTCTTCAAGGGTGCTGAATCTGAGGATGCCTATGATTTTCTAGTTGATTGTCATGAGCTGCTACATAAGATGGACATAGTAGAACAATTCAGGGTTGAGTTTGTGACCTATCAGTTTTAGGGGAATGCCAAAATGTGGTGGAGGTCGTATGTTGAGTGTTAACTAGACAGGCACCACCTATGACTTGGGCATCATTCTCTATCTTATTTGTGGAAAAGTATATACCACGGACTTTGAGGGATAGGAGGAGAGATGAGTTCCTGAGCCTATAGCAAGGAAGGATGTCTGTTGCCCCTAATGAGGCCAAATTTTGTGCGCTATCCAGGTATGCCACCAAGCTTTGATTCAGTCCACAAGAGCGGATTCACCGCTTTGTGAAAGGTTTGAGGTCATATTTGCGGATCCCCGCCTTAAAGGTAGCTGCTACAACAAAATCCTTTCAGGAAGTGGTTGACTTTGTAATAGAGGTGGAGAGGGTGAAGCCAGACAACTTCACCATGACGTCGACATTTAGCAGGTTCCGTACGGGAGGTGATTTTAGTGGTTTTTACTCCAGAGGAAAGAGTTTAGGAGGTTACCCAGCCCGACCTATTCAGTCTTCACTACAGGCTGTACCTGGGGGTCCATCGCAGACCACTAACCATTTCTCTTAGTTTGGAGGTTATCGCCAGACTTCGTCATTCTCATAGAGACTAATTCTTGACTCCAGAGATTTTTATGGATGTAAAGAGACTGGAAGTATTAGGAGGTATTGGTGGTCACCAAATCAGCCGGGGCGCGGGCAAGTTGGAACTACTGCAGCACAACATGGTAGGGGCAACAGGCAGATAGGTGATAGGGCCCATTGTTATGCTTTCCCCGGGAGGTCTGAAGAAGAGACATCTGATGCTGTTATCACATGTAATCTTTTGGTTTGTGATTGCATGGCTTCTGTATTCTTTGATCCCGAATCCACATTTTCATATCTATCTTCCTCATTTGCTACTGGTCTTGATTTACATTGTGATTTGTTTGACATGCCTATTCGTGTCTCTACTCCTGTGGGTGAGGTTGTGATAGTTGATAAGGTGTATAGGTCTTGTCTTGTGTCTTTTTTGGGGAGCAATACACATGTAGATTTGATTATTCTAAAGATGGTCGATTTCGATGTAATTCTTTGTATGACTTGGCTTTCTCCAATATTTGCAATCTTAGATTGTAATGCTAAAACTGTGACATTGGCCAAGCCTTGGACAAATCCACTAGTGTGGGAGGGTAACTATATTTCCACCCCTGTTCGTATTATCTCTTTTCTTTGTGCTAAGAGGATGGTTAGTAAGGGTTGTTTAGATTTCTTGGCCCATCTCAGGGATGATACTTAAAAAGTCCCTTCGATTGAGTCTGTTTCGATAGTCCGTGTGCTTCTGGATGTGGTTCCTACAGACCTTCCTGGTATGCCACCAGATAGGGATATTTATTTTCGTATTGATCTGGAGTCGAGTACTCGCCCTATTTCCATACCCTCTTATAGAATGGAAGCTGAGTTAAGGGAGTTAAAGGCCCAACTTCAGGAGTTGTTAGGTAAAGGCTTTATTAAACCCAGTGCATCCCCTTGGGGTGCTCCTGTTTTACTTGTGAAGAAGAAGGATGGAAGTTTTCGGATGTGCATAGACTACATGAAACTGAATAAGGTAACTATTAAGAACAATTATCCTCTTCCTCGTATTGATAATATGTTTGATCAGTTTTAAGGTTCTTTTACCCTTTCAAAAATTGATTTGTGATCTGGTTATCATCAATTGAAAATACGGGCAGCAGATGTGCCGAAACTGCATTTTGAACCAGGTATGTGCATTATGAATTCTTAGTAATGTCTTTTGGGCTTACGAATGCCCCTGCTGCGTTCATGAGCCTGCTGAATGGGAATTTTAAGCCATATATGGATCTTATTGTTATTGTATTTATTGATGATATACTTATATACTCAAAGAGCAGGAAAGAACATGGGGAGCATTTTAAAATTGTATTGGAATTGTTGAGAGTGAAAATGCTTTATGTCAAATTCTCCAAGTGTGAGTTTTGGCTAGATTCAGAGTCCTTCTTGGGGCACGTGGTTTCCAAGGATGGAGTGATGGTGGATCCAT
Source organism: Solanum lycopersicum (assembly GCF_036512215.1). Lineage (NCBI taxonomy): Eukaryota > Viridiplantae > Streptophyta > Magnoliopsida > Solanales > Solanaceae > Solanum > Solanum lycopersicum. The sequence goes on from NC_090800.1 coordinate 16,822,886, forward strand.
ATAAGATTGAAGTAGTGAAGAATTGGGTAAGACCTACTAATGTTACAGAGGTAAGATGCTTGGTTTGTTTAGATAGCTACTACCGTCGATTTGTCAAGGGATTTTCTTCTGTCGCTTCCCAACTGACAAATTTGACTAAGATGAATGTTCCATTTGTATGGACGGACGAATGTGAAGAAAGCTTCCAGAGCCTCAAGACCTTGTTGACTACTGCACCAATTCTTACCTTGCCAGAGGAAGGTATGAATTTCATTGTTTACTGTGATGCATCTTATTCTGGTTTGGGTGCGGTGCTAATGCAAGAGAAAAATGTAATTGCTTATGCTTTGAGGCAACTTAAAGTACATGAACGTAACTATCCGACCCATGATTATGAGTTTGCTGCAGTCGTGTTTGCATTAAAGCAATGGAGATATTATCTATATGGGGTTAAGTGTGAAGTCTATACAGATCACCGTATTTTTCAGTATGTTTTTACTCAGAAAGATTTGAATTTGAGGCAAAGGAGGTTGATGGAACTACTGAAGGACTATGATATTACTATTTTGTATCACCTAGGAAAAGCTAATGTTGTGGCAGACGTTTTATGTAGAAAAGAAGGGAGCATAGGAAGCCTAGCCCACTTACAGGTTTCGAGGCGCCCATTGGCTAGAGAGGTTCAGACTCTGACTAATGACTTTATGAAGCTGGAAGTACTAGAGAAGGGAGGATTTTTGGCCTGTGTGGAGGAAAGATCTTCTTTTCTTTAAAACATTAAGGGAAAACAGTTTACTGACGAGAAGCTGAGCTGAATTCGAGATATGGTATTACGAGGAGAGGCTAAAGAGGCAATAATCGATGAGGAAGGTGTTTTGAGAATTAAGGGAAGGTATGTGTGCCCCGTGTTAATAATTTGATTCACACTATTATTACAGAGGCTCATAGTTCAAGGTATTCTATACATCCTGGTGCAACCAAGATGTATCGTGACCTAAAGCAACATTTCTTGTGGCTTAGATTGAAGCGTGACATTATTGTTTTTGTTGCCCAATGCCCGAATTGTACGCAGGTAAAGTATGAACACTAGAGGCCCGGAGGAACACTTCAGAAAATGCCCGTTCCTTAATGGAAATGGGAAAGAATTGCAATGGATTTTGTGATTGGTCTTCCCAATACATTGGGTAATATCGATTCTATTTGCTTAATTATTGACATATTAAATAAGTCTGCTCACTTCATTCCGGTCAAGGTGACTTACAATGCAGAGAAGTTAGTCAAACTCAATATCTAAGAAATTATTCGAATGCATGGAGTTCCACTTTCCATCATATCAGATAGAGGTACGCAATTCACTTCTAAGTTTTGAAGAACATTGCATGCTGAATTAGGTACTAGGTTGGATCTTAGTACTGTATTTCACCCTCAGACCGATGGTAAGTCTGAGCGAATGATTCAGGTGTTGGAGGATATGCTTCGTGCATATGTGGTTGAATTTGGTGGTCATTGGGGTAACTTCTTACCTTTAGAAGAGTTTTCATACAATAATAACGATCACTCAATTATTGATATGGCCCCATTTGAGGCACTGTATGGGAGGAGATGTAGGTCTCCCATTGGTTGGTTCGATGCATTTGAGGTGAGACCATGGGGTACCGATCTCTTGAGGGAAATGTTAGATAAAGTAAAATTCATTCAAGAGAAGCTTCTAGTAGCTCAAAACAGGAAGAAAGAATATGCAGATCGAAAGGTTAGGTACTTGGATTTTATGGAAGCGAGGTAAGCTTAGTCCGAGGTATATTGGTCCATTTGAATTTCTGAAGCGCGTGGGGGAGGTGGCTTATGAATTTTCATTGCCTCTAGGACTCTCAGGAGTGCACCCGATATTTCATGTGTCTATGCTGAAAAAATACCATGGGGATGGAAACTACATTATTCGTTGGGATTCAGTTCTCCTTGATGAGAATTTTTCATATGAGAAGGACCCTGTTTCTATTTTAGGTAGAGAGGTCAGCAAGTTGAGATCAAAGGAGATTGCATCTATCAAGGTTCAGTGGAAGAATTGGCCAATTGAAGAGTCCACTTGGGAGAATGAGGCTGATATGCTAGAAAGATATCCACATCTTTTTACAGATTCAGATACACTTTCTCTCTCTTGCTTTTCTTGTTGTGATATTTCGGGGACGAACGATGGGTAAATTGGTATCTATTGTAACGACCTGTTTAGTCGGCTCGAGCAGTAGAAATATTTTTGATAAAAACTTACTGGGTCGACGGATCACGCGAAGGACCGTCATGGTCACGACGGACCATGATGGACTCCATCCTCCCATACTTGTGTAATTTCTTCTGCATCTCTCCTTATTCCCTCGACAACAGGTAGGACGAGCCTTCATAGACACGACGGTCCGTCGAGCGTCTCCGTTCCAAAACACTTCAACTCTGAAAATCTAGATACTTGGAGCGACTCTCTGAACTCCGCGGAACTGCAGCACGGACCGTCGTAGACACGACGGACCGTCAGAACATGTGTAACCCCGACTGGGTCGGATTTCTGCTAAAAGTTTTAAAGGGGCATTTTTGACTATTCATGATTATAATTATGGAATTAGTGGAGTAAGTTTAATAATTTATTTACATGGGGGTTAAAGAAGTTAATAAGGGAATAAATAGTGGGTTACTTTTATCATCTTTTATAATTGATTATATGATAATTAGGGTAAAAGAAAATGAATTACGAGAAGAAAAATAAAAAAACCGAGAGAGAGAACGAAGAGGAAAGCAAAGGCTTTGGGAAGGTAGCTTGCTTGATCACGATTTTTCGGTGGAGGTAGGTTATGATTTATTTCTATGTGATAGATAAACTCTAAATTGCGATCGATATATATTGCATAGTATTGTAAAGTCTTCTATGTGCTTGATTGTGTGTTTGTATGGTGTGATTGTGTAATTGTGGTGGTCAGAATGATGAGACCGTTGAATCTTTAATATTAAATCCTCTCTATTAAGACGGCGCCTTGACATAAAGAAGGCTTGATGAACAAAAATAAAGAGATAAATGGATCAGGTGTCACGTTCCGACATAATAGCATTAGGGGATCGGGTGTCACGTTCCGACACGGTAGCATTAGGGGATCGGGTGTCATGTTCCGACACGGTAGCATTAGGGGATCGGGTGTCACGTTCTGACATGGTAGAATTAGGGGATCGGGTGTCATTTTCTGACTCGGTAGAATTAGGGGATCGGAGTGTCAGATTCCGACACGGTAGTATTAGGGGATTGGGTGTCACATTATGACACGATAAGGATAAAGAGAATGAACCTTGAATTATTTTAATGTACTCAAAATTCAAAGAACCTATTTCGTAAATGAGTATGGTGTGGAGGCTTGAGTCCTCATAGGTGTGCATGGTCTTGTTGTCAAGAGTTCTTATACTGTTGATTTTCACCTGTTGAGTATTATGGTTAATTTTATATTATTATTCAGTATATATTGCATTCTATTTTGAGTTGGCCGATGATACCTACTCAGTACGTGTTCCTTTTACTGACCCCTACTTGTAATTTTCTTCTTTGTTATTTGTGGAGTGCAGCAAGCGTGCCATCGACTTCGACTCGTCCTCAACTCTAGCCAGTCTTCAGCACATCAGATTTTAGGGAGAGCTATTATTCCTAGCTCGTGCTGGATTCTCTCCTTCATGTCGTGATGTCTTGAAGTTCGGACATGGACCATCTTTTTACTATTTTTAGCTTCTTAAATACTCTTAGATTTAGAAATTCGAGGATAGATGTTCTTGGTGTGATGACTTCTAGATTTTGGGAATAATAAGTATTTAACTTTAGAAGTTGATTTAATTGGTTTCGTTATTGAGTTTTGGAGCTTCCGCATTATTTATATTATTTATAGTTAAACTGTTGGTAAATGTTGGGGTTTAGATTTGTTGGTTCGCTCACCTAGGAGAGTAAGTGTGGGTTCCACTCGTGACTGGGTTTGGGTCGTGACATTGTAAAAGATAACAATTAATTAGTTATTTTTATAAAGAAAAATATGAATTATTTATGAAATTCAATATTAAAAAGTATAAAGCTACTAATATTGTTTGACATTTTTTCCTAAATGTATTTACAGTGTAGTTTTGATGTTTAGTGATAGTGGTTTTTTTTCTCTTCCTCTTCTTTAATGATATAATTGGAATCAAGGAAACTTTATTTGACAAAAAAGATTGAACATTTTGGTGTAGATCGTACAAATTAGTGATACATTATTTACGCCTCAATCCTAATCTTAGAAAAGATATATATCTTTCAATATATTTTTTGTCTCTTAGATAATTTTTTTTGGTAATAATCAGCATATAAATTTGGATCAAACATTCAATTTCTAAAAATGCACAATTCTTCAAATATGATAAGAAAAAAAAAGGAAAAAAAGAGCGAATTATAAAAAAGATGAATCATACTGAATTGGAGTATCACCTAATATGACTTGCTCTGTTCAATAATCTCTATAAGTCTTTGTAAGTTTATCTGCCATTAAATTTATGAAACCACTTTCATCTTCTTATTTAGTAATATTTGTCTGATATAGACTTTTAAAACGCCCTTATAAACTTTCATACTTGACCAGACATTCTACATACATAAATTGAAAAATACATAGTCATCGTTTGGAAGTGAAATTTGAGAATTTAGCAGCCACAATTTCCCAACTTTCTAATCTATGGAGACGCACTGAACAGGACGAACACCATATTTTCTTCAACTTTCTTCATTTTTGAAAGAAGGTATAGAGTTTTTCAAAAGAACTAAATCACATGGTAAATTCATAATATAATTTTTTCTTCAAAAAATGGTTATTGCTTGGATTAATGAGCGGTGGTTATATTTGGTAAAAATGTTTTTTCGTTCGAATATGAATTAAATAAATCAAGACCAGCTAATACGAATATGGAAAAAAGAAAAAAAGTTGTATTCACATTTCTTAAAATAACATATTTTATGTTTTTACCATAATAGTGTTTTGTTATGAAATAGTTCATTTTTTCAAGATGAATTTGGAAATTTTAGTCATTTCTTTTTTAAAAAAAAATTGTCAATTTTGACTTTTATAAAAATAGAAATTAAGTAATAACCACTTACAAAACATTATTAATGTCGGGTCTCGTACTCTAAATCTAGAAAATTCTCTATTGATTTGTCCCAACTCACCACACTCATAAAAGGACTAGGAACCACCATATACTGTAGAAAATATGAATGTATTGAATGAAAATAAATTTTAGAATATGCAAATAAAACTGAAGAAGAATGTTTTACACTAACCTTATTATTAATGCTCTGAAAATCTAAATTTGACTAATACTCTACTATTTTATGTGGTTATTTAATTTTATGGCTATCATAAAAACACCATCTTCATTAGTGAAAACAAATAAGTAAAAAGGAAATTTACTAATTCAATTTAAAAAATTAAGAGATAATTTATCATTTTATATTTGTTGTATAATTATTATTCATTACCAACAATATAAATAGCTTATAATTGATAAAATCAATGTAGTAAAATTATTTTTTTATTTATTATTTTTAAAGGGAGTATTAAATAAAACATCTACAAGTAAAGATATACTTAGAGAACAGTAATTTCTAACGTGTGTTTAGGGCAAAACATAAAATGTGGGAACACTAAATCATAATCATACAAAAAGAAAAAGTATTTGGTTCCAACATTCAATGTTTATTTACAGTGTAACTAAACGCACTCTGACTAACTGAAATAAAATTTCTTACATTATTATTGTAACCTCCAAAAAGATGGACAGATACGAGAGAACAGAAAAAAGAGGCCAAACTATTACTAATTTAAAGCATTCTTTAAAATTAACAAAGTTTTTCAATAGACTTCACAATGTTTTGTTATGAATTCAATGTCCAAAGATCAATTAGCAAGTGAACGTGAGACATGGAGGAACAAAGGTAATTTTTAGGTTGTAATTTTAGAATTTTGATAGACAATTTTAAAAAAAAGATATTCCTGATGTTCGTTGTTAAATTTTACATATCTACATACATAGAATTCCACAAATTCAATGGCACTGATTATGATTTTTCACTAATATGCTCTTATGGCAGTTGGTGGATGTTATTGCTTATAGATTTTCCTTTCTTGCAAAGTTTTATTTTGAATCAATGAAGTATATCAAAATGGGGTTTTAAAAAGAAAATTAATTGATGTTATCAACATGTCATGATCGATTTCTTGAATCAATGAAGTATATACAAATAAAGATCCCTCACTGAAATTGGAAGTCACTAGTAAAGAGCTACCAACAAAACGAGTACAAGTTCCAAAAATGGACTACAAAACTGGACTGTTTAGAAAGGTAAAAGACAGGTCTATATATGTAACGATGGAGAATGAAATTGTACAAAATATCGTGTTCTCATTGCTGTCTCCATAACTCAATCAACGCTGGCTACTGTTGCTCGAACCTACATCACAAAAATAGACGCAGAGCGTAGCATCAGTACCAACCTATACGTACCTAGTAGGCATCATAGGCCAACTGAACTCGAAAAGAAAAAGCAATATGAAAAGAAGGAATAACACAACTACAGGTCAAGAACGGAAGTCTAAGTAACTATGGAATGCACACGTTTGTGGAAAGAACTAAATAAAGTAATATATATGATCTAGCTACACCTAACTGGACCCCATAAGCCAAAAAGGTAAACTCATGCGCATGTTGAAATAAAAAACCCGAACGGACCACCATATGCCCGACGAGTACACTAAATAACTATAACTAAAGAAAATAGAACCCAAGGCCAGAGAACATCAAACTAGAACCTAAAACCCTAATTAGTATAATCTGATGGTACGGTGGCCGGACGTCGAATTTGACAATCCCCAGAAGTACCCAAGTAGACAATCACAACTATAAATAATTGAGGTCGGACCTCTAACAGGATGCTCTACTTAAGTATGCGGGTGATCAAGACGGACCTTGAACTTGACGTTGTTCGAAAATCATCAATAAAGTCAAGGACGGGCCTTGAACTATGTGGATGATAGAGGTTGTACCTTTAACTTGATGCTCTTCGAAAATCATCAATAAAGTCAAGGCCAGGCCTTGAACTCGGATGCCCGTTAAAGGTGCTAATATATATTTTAAAGGAATCTCTCTATATACATAATCATAAATACCCGTGGAACGCTATCCACACTTAGCCAATAAAGGTATGTCCTTGGAACCTAATAAAAAATGAACCCCGAATCGAAGATCGGAACTCATTATCACCGACGTAACTCATGAAGTTGTAACATCGAAGAAATAAAAGGACAACTATCTCTAGAGCAAGATCATTGCCTATCCAAGGCCCACACTATAAGACTCAAGTCATCTACACCAACCTACAAGGATTAAGGCGTCCGAGCGACGTTGTATCTAAACTAAGTTCTACCAATTTCGAATCATGCATTTCTAAGGAAAGACATAGTCAAACCTAAACAAAGCCCAAAATAATTCAAATTAACAGTAATCAAGTATACAAGTACTTCTCATAGCAAAGAGGGTCAATAAATAACACAAAGCATGCTCACACTTACCCGCTAATTCCCGAAAATAGGCCGAAAACATGATTTCAAAAATCTATGCATGATTAAATAACTACCCAACCCAAATCCTAACTAATCAACATGCATTCACATGTTCGAGTTCAAACAAAAAGGAGGAAACCTGTAACGACCTGTTTAGTCGTTTTGAGCAGCAAATTTTATTTCTGGAAAAACAGGCTGAGATGACGGAACCCACGACGGAACGTCATCGGCAAGACGGACCGTCGCAGGGTCTCGTTTCAAAACACTTAGAAAAACTAAAAATTGGGTACTGAAAATTGACTTTCTGAACTTCGTAACGAAATGGCAGGACGGACCGTTACAGGTTTGACGGACCGTCACAGACCCTTGGTGGAAATTTGAGTCTCTGAACTTTGCGACGACCTGCAGGACGGACCGTCGCAGGCACGACGGCCCGTCACAGGTTGCGCAATCCCAGTCCGGGTCGGATTTCTGTATACGTTTTAAGGGACGTTTTTGACTATTTCTGCTTTAATTATAAGATTAGTGGGTTAATGTTAATAAGTCTAATTACTTGGGGGTTAAAAGCGGTAACCTTAAGTTAATTAGTGGGGCATTATTTCCATCTTTTATCCTTAATTATATACTAATTAGGATAAAAGAAAGAGGGTTTGAATAAATAAAATAGAAAGAACAAGAGAAAAAGAGAGAAAGTTGAACGAGAAAGAGGAGAGACGAAGAGGACACAAAGCTTTGGGAATTTCCTTGCTTGATTTCTAATCTTCGGTGGAGGTAGGTTATGGTTTTCATGCTTTCATAGTAAACTCTTAATAGAGAATGATATGTATTGGTAGTATTGTAAACCCTGCTATGTGCTTAATTGTATGCATGCATGAACGTGATTATATAATAGTTATTATATTAAGCATGATGAAGTTATTGAATCCCAAATCTTGATAAAAACCTAATCTTTTTTTAATGATGATGCCTTGGTAAGAGAGAAGGCTTGATGAACTAAAGTAATGAGATTGATGATGCCTTGGTAAGAAAGAAGGCTTGATGAATTGATGGAAGGAAATTAGGGGATCGGGTGTCACGAACTGACACGTAGAATTAGGGAATCGGGTGTCACGAACCAACACGTAGTATTAAGGGATCGGATGTCACGAACCGACACGTAGATTTAGGGGATCGGGTGTCACGAATCGACACGTAGATTTAGGGGATCGGGTGTCACGAACCGATACATAGATTTAGGGGATCGGAGTGTCACGTACCGACACAAGAGGATTAATGAATATTGAGGGAGCGGAGTGTCACGTACCGACACAAGAGAAATAAAGATAATGAATTTTGAAAGATGATAATATACTCACTCTAATGAACATGATTCCCAAATGAGTATGGTATCGAGGCTTGAGTCCTCATCTGTGAACTTCACGGTAATTGTTAATGATATAGTATTTGTTGTTGCTACATGTTGAGTATCATAGTTTATTTTATGATATTACTTGGAATATATTGATTTCTATTTAGAGTTGGCCGATGATATCTACTCAGTACCCGTGTTTTGTACTGACCCCTACTTTTATGTTCTCTTCTTGTTTATTTGTGGAGTGCAACAAACGTGCCATCGTCTTCAACTCAACAGTAATTCAAGCCAGTCTTGCTACATCGGAAATTCAGGGTGAGCTAATGCTTCTAGCTTGGACTGGATCTTCTTCTTCAAGTCTTGATGCCTTGAACTTCCAGCATGGACTAGCTTCTTATGTATTTTTAGCTTTTAGAATACTCTTAGTTTAGTCGTTTGATCGTAGATGTTCTTGTGATGATGACTTCCAGATTTTGGGGAATAATAGATGTTGAATTTTAGAAGTTAATGAATTGGTCTTTATTTAATGAGTTTAAGTCTTCCGCATTACTTTCTGTTGATATTATATTGAAATGTTAAGGTTAGATTGGTTGGTTCGCTCACATAGGAGGGTAAGTGTGGGTGCCAGTCGCAACCCGGTTTGGGTCGTGACAAACTTGGTATCAGAGCATTAGGTTCGTTGGTCTCATCACACAAGAACGAGTCTAGTATAGTCTTAAGGAACGGTAGGGGGACGCCTTTACTTTTCTTTGAGAGGCTATAAGACTTCAGGAAAATTCCATTCTTTCTTTCTTTCTTTCGTGCTACTACTTGAATCCAATTGGTATCTAGGTGATACAAATTGGTATCTAACCATCTTCACTCTCTTTCGCAGATGGTTAGAACTAGAGCAACGACTACGCCAACACCAACACCAGCACCAGCAGGACAGGGTGCGTCTGAGCCAGCCACTAGGGCTGTGGCTCGAGGAAGAGCAACGGCAAGAGGCCGTGGTAGGGGTCGTGGGAGGACGTCCTCTATAGGAAGAGGATGACCACCTAACCCATCAGATACTAGGGCAGTGACTCCTCCACCGACTGAAGAAGTAGTAAGAGAAGGGGATGATGGGGAGAATGAACAAGTGCAGAATGAGGGATTGCCACCGCAACATACCCCAGAGATGATCAATCAATTTCTCGCCTATCTCAGTGGGTTGTCTGATCAAGGTCAGGCACCTCCAGTGTTTTCTGCGCCAACACCTTCGGTTTCAGAAGTACAACATGCAGCCACTATGGCTCCTCGTGTGGATGCCTCATTGGACATAGGCACATTTCCACGTCTAACTACTGGGCCTATAATGACAAATGATCAGCATGAACTTTTCAGTAAGTTCTTGAAATTGAAACCTCCGGTCTTCAAGGGTGCTGAATCGGAGGATGCTTATGATTTTCTGGTTGACTGTCACGAGCTACTACACAAGATGGGTATAGTAGAACGGTTTGGTGTGGAGTTTGTGACTTATCAGTTTCAAGGGAACGCCAAAATGTGGTGGCGGTCACATATTGAGTGTCAACCAACAGAGGCACCACCTATGACTTGGGCCTCATTCTCTAGCTTGTTTATGGAGAAGTATATCCCCCGAACTTTGAGGGATAGGAAAAGGGATGAGTTCTTGAGCCTAGAGCAAGGTAGGATGTCGGTCAATGCATATGAGGCTAAGTTTCGTGCATTATCCCGGAATGCCACCCAACTATGTTTCAGTCCACAAGAGCGAATTCGCCATTTTGTGAAGGGGTTGAGGTCAGAGTTGCAGATTTCAGCCTTACAGGTAGCGGCTACGGCAAAATCCTTCCAAGAGGTGGTAGACTTCGTGATAGAGGTGGAAGGAGTGAAGCCAGATGACTTCACCACGACATAGACATCAAAAAGGTTTCGAAAGGGAGGCGAGTTTAATGGTTGTTACTCTCGAGGACAAGGTTCTGGAGGTTACTCAGTTCGACCCATTCAGTCTTCACTACAGACTGTAGTTGGGGGTCTACCTCAGACCGGTCAACACTTCTCTGAGAGACCTATGCTTGACTCCAAAGAGTGTTATGGATGTGGGGAGACTGGACATATTAGGAGGAATTGTCCAAAACAGAGTTATAGACCCCCAATGGCTAGAGGTAGAGGTGGTCATGGTAGAGGCCGCCATTCTGGAGGACGTGGTGGTCGAGGTAATGGTGGTCACCAAAACGGCCGAGGTGATGGGAAAACTGGAGACACTACATCACCACATGGTAGGGCCAACGGATAGATGACTGATAGGGCCCATTGTTACGCTTTCCCTAGGCGGTCTGAAGCGGAGGCATCTGATGCTCTCATCACAGGTAATCTTCTGGTTTGTGATTGCATGGCTTCTGTATTGTTTGATCCTGGATCCACATTTTCTTATGTATCTTCCTAATTTGCTAACGGTCTAAATTTACATTGTAAATTACTTGATATGCCTATTCGTGTTTCTACTTCGGTGGGTGAGTCTATGGTAGTTGAAAAGGTGTATAGGTCTTGTTTGGTGAACTTTGTGGGGAGCAACACTTATGTAGATTTGGTTATCTTAGAAATGGACGATTTTGATGTAATTCTGGGTATGACTTGGCTTTCTCCGCAATTTGCGATTTTGGATTGTAATGCTAAAACGGTGACGTTAGCCAAGCCTCGGACAGATCCGTTAGTGTGGGAGGGTGACTAAACTTCCAATCCGGTGCGTATCATCTCCTTTCTTCGTGCTAAAAAGATGGTTAGTAAAGGGTGTTTAGCTTTCTTAGCACATTTCAAGGATGACACTACCCAAGTACCCTCGATTGAGTCGGTTTCGGTGGTCCGTAAGTTTCTGGATGTGTTCCCTGCAGATCTTCCTGGTATGCCACCAGATAGGGATATTGATTTTTGTATTGACCTTGAACCGGGTACTCGCCCCATTTCGATACCCCTTAAAGAATGGCTCCCGCGGAGTTAAGAGATTTAAAAGCCCAACTTCAAGAGTTGTTAAACAAAGGCTTTATTAGACCAAGTGCATCTCCTTGGGGTGCTCCTACTTTGTTTGTAAAGAAGAAGGATGGGAGTTTTCGAATGTCTATAGACTACAGACAACTAAACAAGGTAACCATAAAGAACAAGTATCCTCTTCCCCGCATTGATGATTTGTTCGATCAGTTACAAGGTGTTTGTGTCTTCTCTAAGATTGACTTGAGATCCGGTTATCATCAATTGAAAATGCGGGCAACGGATGTGCCAAAGACTGCTTTTCGAACGAGGTATGGGCATTACGAATTTGTAGTGATGTCTTTTGGTCTAACGAATGCCCCTGCTGCGGTCATGAGCTTGATGAACGAGATATTTAAGCCATATTTGGACCTCTTCGTGATCGTATTTATTGATGATATATTGGTATACTCAAAGAGCAAGAAGGAACATGAAGAGCATTTGAGAATGGTATTGGAAATGTTGAGGGAGAAAAAGCTTTATGCCAAGTTCTCTAAGTGTAAGTTTTTGCTAGATGCAGTGTCCTTCTTGGGGCACGTGGTTTCTAAGGATGGAGTGATGGTGGATCCTTCTATGATTGAGACAGTTAAGAATTGGGTAAGACCTAATAATGTGTCAGAAATAAGGAGCTTTGTTGGGTTAGCTAGCTACTACCGTTGATTTCTCAAGGAATTCTCTTCTATTGTTTCCCAATTGACGAACTTGACTAAGCAGAATGTTCCATTTGTATGGTCGGACGAATGTGAGGAAAGCTTTCAGAAGCTCAAGACTTTGTTGACTACCGCACCTATCCTTACCTTGCCAGTAGAGGGTAAGAACTTCATTGTTTATTGTGATGCATCCTATTCTGGTTTGGGTGCAGTACTAATGCAAGAGAAGAGTGTGATTACTTATGCTTCAAGGCAACTAAAGGTGCATGAACGTAACTATCCGACCCACGATTTGGAATTGACTGTGGTGGTGTTTGTATTAAAGCAATGGAGACACTATTTATATGGGGTTAAGTGTGAGACCTATACGGATCATCGTAGCCTACAGTATGTCTTTACTTAGAAAGATTTGAACTTGAGACAGAGGAGATGGATGGAACTACTGAAGGACTACGACATCACTATTTTGTATCATCCGGGGATGGCGAATGTTGTAGCGGATGCTTTAAGTAGAAAGGTGGGAAGCATGGGAAGTCTAGCTCACTTGCAAGCTTCTAGACGCCCATTGGCTAGAGAGGTTCAGACTCTAGCTAATGACTTGATGAGATTAGAAGTAAATGACAAGGGAGGATTGTTGGCTAGTGTGGAGTCAAGATCTTCTTTTCTTGACAAGATTAAGGGAAAACAGTTTGATGATGAGAAACTAACAAGAATCCAAGATAAGGTATTGCAAGGAGAGGCTAAGGAAGCACAAATCGATGAGGAAGGTGTTTTGAGAATCAAGGGAAGGGTATGTGTGCCCCGTGTTGATTATTTGATCAACACTATTCTTACAGAAGCTCATAGTTCAAGGTATTCGATACATTCGGGTGCAACCAAGATGTACCGTGACCTAAAGCAACACTGTTGGTGGAGTAGAATGAAGCGTGACATTGTGGACTTTATTACCAAATGTCCAAACTGTCTACAAGTAAAGTATGAACACCAAAAGCCCGGAGGAACACTTCAGAGAATGACCATTCCGGAATGAAAGTTGGAAAGAATTGCAATAAACTTTGTGGTTGGTCTTCCAAGGACAATGGGTAAGTATGACTCCATTTGGGTGATTGTTGATAGGTTAACTAAATCTGCTCATTAAATTCCGGTAAAGGTGACTTACAATGCAGAGAAGTTAGCCAAGATCTATATCTCAGAAATCGTTCGACTACATGGGGTTCCACTATCCATCATATCATATAGAGGTACGCAGTTTACTTCTATGTTTTGGAAAACATTGCATGCGGAATTGGGTACTGGGTTGGACCTTAGTACTGCGTTCTATCCTCAGACCGATGGTCAGTCTGAAAGGACGATTCAAGTGTTGGAGGATATGCTTCGCGCATGTGTGATAGAGTTTGGTGGCCATTGGGGTAGCTTCCTACCCTTAGCGGAGTTTTCATACAATAATAGCTATCACACAAGTATTGATATGGCCCCATTTGAAGCATTGTATGGGAGGAGATGTAGGTCTCCCATTGGTTGGTTTGATGCATTCGAGGTTAGACCTTGGGGTACTGACTTTCTGAGGGATTCGATACAGAAAGTGAAGTCTATTCAAGAAAAGCTTCTAGCGGCACAAAGTAGACAAAAAGAATATGCAGATCGAAATATTAGAGACTTAGAGTTCATGGAAGGTGAACAAGTCTTGTTAAAGGTTTCACCAATAAAAGGGGTGATGCGATTTGGTAAGCGAGGTAAACTTAGCCCAAGGTATATTGGTCCATTTGAAGTACATAAGCGAGTAGGGGAGGTGGCTTATGAGTTAGCCTTGCCTCCAGGGCTGTCCGGAGTGCATCCGGTATTCCATGTGTCTATGTTGAAAAGATATCATGGGGATGGAAATTACATTATCCGTTGGAATTCAATTTTGCTTGATGAGATTTGACTTATGAGGAGGAGCCTGTTGCTATTTTAAATAAAGAAGATCGCAAGTTGAGGTCAAGAGAGATTGCATCCATCAAGGTGCAATGGAAGAATCGACCAGTTGAAGAAGCCACTTGGGAGAAGGAGGCGGATATGCGAGAAAAATACCCATATCTGTTTACAGATTCAGGTACTCCTTTTCGCCCTTGTTTTCCTTCTTGTGATCGTTCGGGGACGAACGATGGGTAAATTGTTATCTAATGTAACGACTTGTTTAGTCGTTTTGAGCAGCAGATTTTGTTTCTAGAAAAACAGGCTGAGACGATGGAACCTACGACGGAACGTCATGGGCACGACGGACCGTCGCAGGGTCTCGTTTCAAAACACTTAAAAAAATTGAAAATTGGGTACTGAAAATCGACTCTCTGAACTTCGTAACGAAATAGCAGGACGGACCGTCATAGGTGTGACAGACCGTCACAGACCCTTGGTGGAAATTTGAGTCTCTGAACTTTGCGACGACATATAGGTTGGACCGTCGCAGGCACGATGGACCGTCACAGGTTGCGCAATCCCAGTCCGAGTCGGATTTCTGTATACGTTTTAAGGGACGTTTTTGACTATTCCTGCTTTAATTATAAGATTAGTGGGTTAATGTTAATAAGTCTAATTACTTGGGGTTAAAAGAGGTAACCTTAAGTTAATTAGTGGGGCATTATTGCCATCTTTTATCCTTCATTATATACTAATAAGGGTAAAAGAAAGAGGGTTTGAATAAAGAAAATAGAAAGAACAAGAGAAAGAGAGAGAAAGTTAAACGAGAAAGAGGAGAGACGAAGAGGACACAAAGCTTTGGGAATTTGCTTGCTTGATTTCTAATCTTCGGTGGAGGTAGGTTATGGTTTTCATGCATTCATAGTAAACTCTTAATAGAGAATGATATGTATTGGTAGTATTGTAAACCCTTCTATGTGCTTAATTGTATGCATGCATGAACGTGATTATATAATTGTGATTATATTAAGCATGATGAAGTTATTGAATCCAAAATCTTGATAAAAACCTAATCTCTTTTTAATGATGATGCCTTGGTAAGGGAGAATGCTTGATGAACTAAAGTAATGAGATTGATGATGCCTTGGTAAGAAAGAAGGCTTGATGAATTGATGGAAGGCGATTAGGGGATCGGTTGTCACGAACGGACACGTAAAATTAGGGGATCGGGTGTCACGAACCGACACATAGTATTAGGGGATCGGGTGTCACGAACCGACACGTAGATTTAGGGGATCGGGTGTCACGAACCGATACGTAGATTTAGGGGATCGGAGTGTCACGTACTGACACAAGAGGAATAATGAATATTGAGGGAGCGGAGTGTCACGTACCGACACAAGAGAAATAAAGATAATGAATCTTGAAAGATGTTAATATACTTAATCTAATGAACATGATTCTCAAATGAGTATGGTATCGAGGCTTGAGTCATCATGTGTGAACTTGACGGTAATTGAGTTGGCCGATGATATCTACTCAGTACCCGTGTTTTGTACTGACCCTTACTTTTATGTTCTCTTCTTGTTTATTTGTGGAGTGCAGCAAACGTGCCATCGTCTTAAACTCAACAGTAATTCAAGCCAGTCTTGCTACATCGGAAATTCAGGGTGAGCTAATGCTTCTAGCTTGGACTGGATCTTCTTCTTCAAGTCTTGATGCCTTGAACTTCCGGCATGGACTAGCTTCTTATGTATTTTTAGCTTTTGGAATACTCTTAGTTTAGTCGTTTGATCGTAGATGTTCTTGTGATGATGACTTCCAGATTTTGGGGAATAATAGATGTTGAATTTTAAAAGTTAATGAATTGGTCTTTATTTAATGAGTTTAAGTCTTCCGCATTACTTTCTGTTGATATTATATTGAAATGTTAAGGTTAGATTGGTTGGTTCACTCACATAGGAGGGTAAGTGTGGGTGCCAGTCGCAACCCGGTTTGGGTCGTGACAAAACCGTAGCCTACCTATCGGCAGATCACGAGCGCTCTAAGTATCACTTCTCCTGAGCTTTTCCTTTTCGAATGGCCTTAAAAGGCTTACACACTATCAAAAATGTTGTTACAATATTACAATCGTTTATACTCAAAAATCAAAAGAAATGGAGATGGACCAACTTCACAGTCAAAATGGGAAAGGTAACAACCCTAAAATCGAATAGATAAATACATAAGATTATTTGATTATTATTTAAAAATCAAAATTTTAAGGGAATAATGGTCCTTTCACGTATTAATTAAAATAAATCAGATTTTTATATTAATTTAATTAAATCCTATTTTGACTAAGTTTTGAATTTACTCTCTTAATCCTAATAACTCTCACCCTCACGTTTCTCAACTGTCATTCTCTCACGCTCTGACTAGCAAAATGGATCAAGAACAGTTTAATAACAATTGTTCTTCAAACTTAAAAAACACATGAAATGTTTTAAGAAAAGAAACGTAATCGAAAACGTTAAGGCAAAGGGAGGTTGTTCATCGAGTGGTGTGTACGTTGAGGAGAATAGGGCATGGTTTAGAGGAGTTTTTTGTTAGCATATTCACACTTGAACAACATCAGAAGGTATGGGTTTCTCTCCTTGAATTGTGTCTCCAAGAGTATTTTCCTTTGAACGACAAGGTCTTGAAAACTAAGGTTGTTCCCCTTCGTATGTCCTTGTCATTAGTTCCCAAACGAATTCGTAGGATGGGTATGCTGTGCTTCTAGATTTAGGCATGAATGATGTATTTATACTAATTGTTAACATGTTTTATGTGAGGGAAATTACGAAAACAATATTCAAAGTGTGATCGGAATGTTGGCGTATGTGTGTGTGTGCACGTGGGTAGTAACTTTTGCCACTGTTTTGGGGTTTTATGAATCATGTATTTATTATTTATTTGGTGTGTGCAATGTGTGTACAATGTGCTGTTCATTACCATGAAATATAGTTTATTGAAATAACCACCTTTTAACGAACTAAATTTATGAACAATGTGACTAAAAATGAGTTGAATAATGACAAGAATTTTTCTAGATTTTGATACTATGTAATAATGTGGAAATCTGGGTTTTAAAAGGGAATATTAAATAAGTGAGGTGAATGAGAATTTAACCAAAGACTTCACACGTTGATATGGCTGGAAAAAAAGAAAAAAATGAAGGGGCTAAGGGGAATCGAACCCCTTAGCTACTACTTGTAGCGAGGGAGGAAGCAAAAAAAATATGAAAAGAGGCTGGGGGGAATCGAACCCTTTACCACTGTTTTTGCAAGAAAGGGAAAAGAAAAAGGGGCTAGGGAGAATTGAACTCGCGAACTGGGGGAAGAAAGAGGAGAGAAATAAGTTTAGCAAATAAATAGGAGGCCTGAGATTCGAACGCATGACCTCTAGGTAAGCGCGAGAAAAAATAAATAAAAGAAGAAAAGAAACGCGAGGAGTGGGAATCGAACCCACGACCTCAAGAGCTGAAGCACGAGCGAAATTAATAAAAATAAGGGGGCCGTGGGGGTTCTAACCCACAACCTCCCTACCCCTCCAATAATTGATGGAAAAATCAAGAGGTTGTGGGGATTTGAACTCACAACCTCTTTGTTTAGGAAAAAATGGGCAACAAGAGACTAATAAAAAATAAAAAATGGATTGTGGAGGTTCAAACCCCCAACCCTTAGGTTAACTAATAGTAAAATTAAAATTAAAAATTAAAAATTAGTATTTCCATGTAAATGTGGAGATTTAATTCTAATGTGATGAATATTAGAAATAAAATCAATGAAAATATATAAATGATATCCTAGTGATCAAGATTTAGGTTCCCTTGCCCAAACATCCGTATTGATAAATAAGTCATACGTGAGTAATATATCCAAGAGTAATGTCATCTACTTATATAAAAAATCAAAATCTTGACATTTATACAAGATACATAAGTCTTGTACTACATAACCTTAGGAAAGTATGAATCAATAAGTGAACAATGAATGAAGACCCATGGCTTTTATGTTTAGGCACATAAGTCTAACATATGTTCAAAAGTAAATGAACTTAAGATGTACGTTATGAAATGATAAACCCTAGGAGGGTTAAGTATGACTGTACGATACAGTAAATGGACAAGTTCATTTGCATATGATGAGATGAACTATGAAATGAAGAAATGAACATTCACGTAATAAGAGGTGAGTAACTATGAAAAGCAAAGGTTCTAATAAAGAAGAATGTGGTGACAACATGATTTGAGGCTAATGTATATGATGAGAGCAATCTCAAATGAGGCTAAGTAAATGTTACCAATACGTACTCACCAATGAGATTGTCAGATAATGAAGAGACCAGTCTCTATAAACAATTTAATGAAAGTATTGAGTTTAACACACTTAATGCTAATGATGACATGAGAAATCATCTAATGTGCTATGTTGTCCTAAAACTAGAAGCCAGCTTCAATGACGTATTAGTTTAATGTAGTGGAACTTTATACGGAGCACCGATAGGCTAACATTGAGAGGTGATTCCTTCTTTCGGGAAGGGAGAAGGTTCACGTAGATCATGACATGAGACTGTCCGGCTTGTCGGGTATGGTTTTCCATATATCTCCTAGTCTTTGATCATATACAGCCAATATAGGGATCTGGCAGGGTCAATTTCCCATAAACCCTTTCATGTTATTGAGATACTTTGGCCGGTTACTCCACCTCATTTTGTTGTAGGGGAGACACTTGATTTCCTGATGCTCACATGATCTATGCTGGTTCAATTTAATATTCCCAATGAATGAATGAGGACAATATCAAATGAAGAACATAATGAAATGAATGTTAATATTTTAGGATAGGAAAATTAAGAGGTTAGCTAGACCCAGGTAGTGACATTAGGTTATTCTTGATCATTGCACAACAAACCCGATGAAAGTCTTAAACTATACCCTAGGTATAGCTGGTGTTCGTACTATCCTATGAATGAAATGAAGTGAATTGAAATATATATGAATGAATGAAGCAGACTCTGTGTTGGCTAATGAAGACTCCCTGTTGAGGTCCCATGTGTTGATCCCTCATTTTGGAAAGTCTTACTGTTAATTCCATGATTTCAAGGTCTGATGGCATATGAAAGAATGATATGAAAGAAGTTACGTGTCATATGTTATGTTCTATGATATGTGTTGTGTGAACAAGTTATTTGTTTGGTGCAATACGATATTCATAATGATGCATGTTACTCTAATTGCACGACCGTCCTAACTCAATTTGGAAAGTTCACTAACATTCCTAATCTCAATTTGGCAAGTCTACTCACTTGACTTCAAAAAATCATATTGTTAGGAAAGAGATATTCTTTCTCAAACATGTCCTTTGTGTGTTCTTTCACATACCCATACTTAGTACAAGTGTGTAATAACCCTATATATATATATACTATTTTAGGTGCAGGCACAGGTGGGCGATAGAGCTATAGGCTCAACGTTGCAACTATCCGGACGTCAGCATTCATTCGGAGTTTGGTAGGTCCTCACGCTTTCGAGGATGCTACTATTTTATATTCTAGCGTAGTTTTAGAGTTGATCTAGTGAACCATGTTCCACTAGCGTTTCTTTCCTGTTTTGGTTCAGACTTTGTATTTGTTCCATTTTGGCCATTGTACAATTAATACTTAATGAATTATTTCTTTCATTTGCTTATCTCTTTAACATTACATTGTTGAATATGAATGATTATAAAATATTTAGAATATTTAGCAAGTATGTTAAAGATAAAAAAAATTCAATTTTTTCGCTAAAACTAATCTAGGTGAGGTATGAATAACGTATGTAGGCTTGTTTGCGATCTTTAAGAGGTTAACGACGCCGCTCTCGTTTGGGGTCTAGATTCCGGACGTGAAAGGAAAAGTGGGAACCGCTCTGAAAATTCCAAAATTAACCCCAAATATAGGTCCTAATAAACATTCCAAACTTGTGTTCCAAATTGGAACACAACTTGGTGCTCAAAACAGTCCCAACACAAACATGCAACCAAAACCCCAATGTTACGCTCAAAACAACAATAGTGGCAGCAGCTATTTACAAGTATTTACCTAAAACAAATGTCAAATTTCTGAAACCAATCATACAACGGTTATCCTCATGAAAAACCACACTATTTGGGCTCTTGAATCACCAATTCGGGCCTAAAATGGCCGGAAAATTATATTCTAAAATTTTCCAAAAGATGAAAATTAGCTATAAAAGAAGCTAAAAAACAATTTTTACCTTCAACAAAACATCAAAGATAATTCAAACCACGCCAACATGTTCTCCTTGAAAAACCACTCAGGATAGCCTCAGAATCACTCCAATCAAACCTAAAATTGCTTAGAAAAGAAGTCCCAAACTTCATAAATCAAGCTCATAAAAAGGGGTTCGTGATAGCAGGTATTTAACAAAATTTACCTCAAAAGGGAAACCCCAAACCAGATTCCATGTTCACCAATGCGTTGTCCTCGAAAAATATCACAACTCAGCCTTTATGACTCATTTTAAAGATGAGCTATAAATCTCCAAATTGGGAGATTCAAATCTTTTTCATACTAAATTCTTTTAGGTGTGCTAATATTTTATTCATTTCGAATGTGTTCCATTGAAAGAGTACAGTTTATGTGTGGAGGTAGATGTGGTTCCTTAAAAGATAAAAACAAGAACTTTTATTGTTCCTTCTAATGTATTCTACTTGAGGAACTAGCTTCACATTTAATGTTACTTAGATTGAGATGACTAATATTCTGTTATAAGGATTGTTCTTTTCTCATATGTGTGTAATTTATTATACTTAACATGTGTTGCATAATATGAATTATAATAGAGAAAGATGATCTGAGAGGATTCATATAATCAGATCCTACTTGTTTGAAACTATGACACAATAGTAATAGTTGAGGTAGTATCGTATTTTAATTGCAATCTCTATGTATTGCCACATGTATCAAAGTGTGGATGACTTAAGATACAAAAATTAAAATATCAAAATGCATTGACTTAAATCTTAGTGTTTCTTTCTTGAATATTTCTTAAGGAAGTTGAGATACATTGAACCCTAATTGTATTGTTGAGATTTGTCCTATTAAACTTTCAAGTTTCAAAAAAATCACATGGGTTTCTAGCTTTTGAGCTAGGACTATGCTCTCAAAAACTCAATGGTTAATGTTTGTGGAACTTTCCAACCTTGTTTAAAGTAATGTTGTTTCTTTTACTAATAATGAATAGTGTTGTTGGGGCTTTAAATCTATTTCTTATAAAGAAGGACAGAAAATGGTGAATTTTATCAATTTAAATATGAACACGGTGAGAGAAAGAGTGATGATCCTGGCAATGTTATGTCTATGGGAAAGAAGAGCCATTCCAATTACTTTTTCTTTTTTCTATTTCATAGTTAATTAGTCTCACACTAGACTACACTTATGAAATTCTGTTCGTATGTTGTAGTACTTAGTGTCTCTCACTATGAACTATTTTAGTAAGATTTTAATTTAAATAATTCTTATTCTTCATTATTTTCCCATTCTTTGTCCTCAATGAATTATAGTCCTTTGTTTCATATGATATACTGATCTTTTGTCCCGTTTTATAAGAAAGCATCTAATGTATTTTTTTCACTTTTTAATATTCTACTGCGAACACGATATTGTGAAATCACATTCGCAATACAATCTCTTGAGTCCAAGTACAATGGTAGGAAAAGATCTATCTGAGGGATACAATTAGTTAAAAATGAGTCTATGTGAATCTTTTATGTATTCGGATATTTAATATGCCAGTAGAAAATTGTAGGTAATATGGATGGAAAAATAATATCTTTGGAGAATGCTCAAGTTTATTATAGGAAACTTAAGACAACTTGAGATTATTACAATCATCAACTACATAACTATTATACTAATCAAAATAGAAAACAAAAAGTCTTGCACAAATAACTAAATACATGTATCACAATTTACTAGATACATGTACAACAAAATTCTAAAGAAACTTTTTCAAAAACTAAGAGACAATTTCGGAAGACTAAACATTGATGCATTAATTCCAACATTCCCCCTTAACAGATTTGCTTAATAACTCCAACGCGTTCTGGAAGATATCAAACTTTTTCTCTAGGAAGTTCTTTGGTGAAGATGTCAGCAAGTTATTCTCCTGACTGACAATAATGCAACTGAAATCATGTCATCTAACAAGATTCACTCATTTTATAAGCCTGCATCATATCTTATTTGAAACTTTGCATCATTTTTACATCATTTCCTGTAGAGAGCAAGTCATCCACATAGAGACAAACAATGATAATGCTGCCACATTCTTTCTTCACATACAAAGTGGCTTCACTTTTACTCTTCAGAAAATTATTTTTTAGAAAGAATGTATCAATTACATTGTAATAGGCTCTTGGAGCTCGTTTCAGCCCGTAAACTGATTTTTTTAGCCTTTACACCTTTTCTTCTCTCCCTTGAACAAAAAATCCTTGAGGTTGCTCAAAAAAAATCTCTTCATCAAGTTTTCCATTTAGAAATGTTGATTTAACATCAAGTTGAAATATCTTCCATTTCTTTTATGCAGCAATAATAATTACAGTTCTAATTGTCTAAATACGATCAACTGGAGAGAAAGTTACATAAAATCGAATACCTGGTTTTTGCGTGACACCTCTAGCAACCAACATTGTTTTATGCTTTTGAATATCTCCTTCCTGATTGAGTTTGATTTTGTAAATCCATTTTAAATATTCAAGTTCTCTTTATCTAAGTATAACCACAAGCATCCAAGTATTATTTTTTTCGATCATTCGAATTTCTTCGTCCATTGCTTTCTTCGAAACATCATGCTTTATTGCTTCTTCATAATTTTTGACTTTTTTCACATCACTATATCCAAGAAAGATACATTTTTGACTTTTTTCATCAAATTTTGTTCTTTTCTCTTCTGGGACATGAGCAAAACAAATACACCCAAAAATTTTAAAATTAATTATAGAAGGTTTAATTCTACCTCAAGCTTCACCTTGTGTCTTGTCCTTTAGTGTCATTTTTGGACACCTGTTTAGGATGTGAACAACTATATGCACTGCTTCTGCCCAAAAATATTTTGGTAGCCCTTTCTCATTAATCATAGTTCTGGCCATTTCAACAATTGTTCTATTTATTCTTTCAGATACATTATTTTGTTGAGGACTATACCCTGTTGTATGTTGTTTTTGAATGCATTCATTTTGGAAATATTCTTCAAATTCTCGACTTGTGTACTCACCAACTTGATCACTGCGAATGGTTTTGATGCTGCAACCTTTTTGCTTCTCAACAAGGGCTTTAAATTTCTTTCAAGACTTTACTTTCAAGAAATAATTCCAAGTCATTCTCAAGAAATCATCAATAAAGATTAGAAAATACTTTTGACTTCCAAGAGATAGAGTTTTTATTGGTCCACAAATGTCGGTATGAATTAGTTCCAAAAGTACACTTCCTCTCCAAAACACCCCTTTTGGAAAAGACTTCTTGTGTTGCTTCCCCAATGTACAAATTTCACATGTATCCACCTCAGTATGCATCTCACAAAGGCCTTGCACCATGTCCTTTTGCCTGAGAAGCTTTAAACCATGAAAATTCAAGTGATAAAATTTTTTGTGCCAAATCCATGAATCATCTACAATTTCATTTTTAATGCATTGTAATGACATTGCAAAGGGAAGTTTTCTTTTTTCATCTTCACTTCAACAATGACTTTATTTGGCTCAATTTTATTATGAATCATGCAATAATTATCTCTAAACACAAGAGAATAACCATTTTCCATGAGTTTACCAATACTAAGAAAATTTTTTTCCAAGTCAAGAACATGATGAATATGCTTACCGCTTCCTTTCATGTTGATCAAAATAGTACCTTTACCTTTCGCATCAAATAAGGCTTCATTTCCAATCTTCACTTTAGTAGTGTATTTTCATCTCGAGTCATGTGATTATAACAACCACTATCGACATATCAATCATTGTTTTTTGTTGAAGCATCAAATTTAAAAGCAAAGAAACAGTTTTCTTCCCTTTCTTCCTCCTATTTTTCACAAAAAATTGCTTCCTAACATTTCTTGTGCAATCCCTTTCAACGTGGCCAACAAAAGTTACATTGGGGGTTGCCTTTGTGCCAATATTTTTCTGCATAGTGATTAGTATTTTTGTAAACATTATAAAAAAGAATAGTGTTTTCCTCAACTTTTTCTTCAACCTTTTTGGAAGAACCACATCATCCTGCTTCTTTTTTGGCTTGTGATTTTTCTTCTTAAGATGTTTTGAGAAATTTAAGAATCTCATTTGTTGTAGACTGGAAAGTCATCTCTTTGGATTGATCTTCACAAAAAAAATTCGCTTTTCCTATGCACGAAATGATCCAACTAGCTCGTTCATGGAAAGCGTAGAAAGATCTTTCGTCTCCTTAGTGATAACAAAGAAGTAATCATACTTTTCTATGACACTAAATAGAATATTTTCCACAACTTGTTGGTCAGAAATTGTATCACTATGTTTTTTCATTTCATTAACAATATTCATGACTTTTGTGCAATATTGATCAATCTTTTCAGATTCTATCATCTTTAAATTTTGAAACTCTCTTCGAAGATTTTGAATATTTATAGTGCGTGCCTTTTTATCACCATATACCTCAGTTTCCAGAAAATCCCAATATTCCTTTGCAGTCTCACAAGAAGCAATTTTTGCAAAATATGCTCTTGAGACTCCCATTTGGATTTTGCTTAATGCTTTTGCATTTTGACAATACTTAGCCTCAACAAATTTCCTCTTTGATGCTGTAAGATCACCATCGTTGCCTGGCTCCTCAAATCCATTTACTACAATAGTCCACAAACCATCAACTTCCAAATACGTTCTCATTCTTATCTTCCAGTATTCAAGATCAGTTCAATAAAAAATTTTAGTTAGAACAACAGAATAAGCAGCACCTTAATTTGATTTGGATGCCATATTTTTCCTTCACCTAACTCCTGATTAAGAACGAAAATCTTCTCTGATACCAATTTGTAGGAAATATGGAAGAAAAAATAAAATCTTTAGAGAATGCTAAAATTTATTATAGGCTACTTAAGGTCACTTGAGATGACTACAATCATAAACTACATCACTATTTATACTACTCAAAATATAAAACAAAATATCTTGCACAAATAACTAAATACATGTATCACAATTTACTAGATACATATACTAAAAAATTCTGAAGAGACTTCTTGAAAAACTAAGAAACAATTTCAGAAGACTAAACACTAATGCATTAATTCCAACAAAAATTGACCAATTTTGTTGGAATTGACGCATAAGTGTTGTTTATATTCACATTTTTATCACACATATACCTTTATCAGAACTTACACATTCTTCTCAGTTGTGTAAACCTCAGTATGATCAACATACTAATGTCTTCAATAGAAATTGAAATTTTCCTTAACTTGATATTGGATTACTTAGTATTGCATGACTAGCATCACCGTTCGGGGTATGGAGGCGCTATTATAGTCCAAGATCCTTCAGTTACAAAGGAACCTTGCTTGGACCGCATGAATCCAAAGCTTATGTAAAATACAACACATAAAAGAAACTTATTATTATTTAATAATATTTTTCCTATAATAATGTATTTTGCTGCGTAACCTATAAAATATAATTTGATTTTCACTATAACATTGTCAATGTATTTTACGATTTTGATAAGATCCATTTTCAACCTAGTTTTGCATTATTCACATACTTGAAAAACTTCTGGCCGTCTATGTCACCTAATGAATTTGTAGTTGTAAAAAGTTTGATCTTCAAATTGCACAAACATGGCAAAAGTTTACGTTACTTATCTATGTTGCTCGAATTCTTCAAAGAAAATATCATTGGATGTGTATTGAATTCTCCAAAATCGTAATACCGTATATTTAAATAAGGTTATATATTTCATTAGTTTATGAATAAAGGAATTACATAAGCTATTTTCTTTAAACGAAAAATATGGGTTGGGCTAAAACCCTTAAGCAGACACGCTGCAACTTTCAGCGTTAAAAAAAGAGAGAAGAAAAACAAATTGTTTCTATTTCGAGCGAAGGCCCATGAAAGAGAAGAAAGAATGGAAGGGTGAGGGAGAAGAAGGAAAAAGAGACTTATTTGAAAGTAATTTTTAATTAGATGATATGCTAGATGTCCACAAATGTATTTTAGGACCGATAATATAGTTAACATATATTGTTGGTCAATGGATAAGCTTTATATATAGAACTTACATTTTTATTTTAGGATTAGAGTTGGAATGTCTTACTCCTCTTGCATCACAACCAAATGAAATGTTCAATTATTTCATTCCCAACTTATTAGACTTCTTATGTTTTTTTTGGGAAACTATGCACTTGGAGCATCTATAAGTATAAAACATTGGACCATTAGAGTATGCTGATACACAATTTAAACTTAAAAGCACAAACAGTAAGGAGGTTCTCTCATGTACGAATCGTCAATAATAGTATTATGCATTTTCTCTTGACTCTCGTGTAACAAATTTCGCTTAGCACTTTTTGTATGTCAAATGATAATTTGTATCTGTGCATGAGAAAAAATATGTCTGATGATTCTAATAATCGACCGAACAATGTTTAACCCAACATAGAAAAGGGTTTACATTTAAACATATGTCGTCATTTTTTGTCAATTTTTAAATTTTGTTCTTTTACTTTGATTTTATATTTGTTTGTTTTTTAAAAGAGAATTTTCATGCATTTTAAGGTTGCACAACAGAGACCAATGGTATCCTGAAGCAAGTTTATCTCTATTGAATGATTTGGATGATTATTATTATCTTCATTTTTGATATTGTAGCTAAACTTACTGAAATGCATATCTTGCTTTTTGATATTTTAAAACTAGGAAAAGAACTTGGTTGATCTAGAGTTCTAATTTAACTGACCCACCAGTCTTGATTTATGTTACACTACTACATGTTGCGATAAATTATGAGGATTTTTTCGGAGATCATCTACAGGACATCAATTAAGTGGAAATGTTGCAAATTATTATGCATTGAAATTTTGTGAATAGGCATATATGATAGTTTCTTAAAAGATACTATACATTTCAAACTAATCAATTTGAATAATAAATCTTTTTTAGGCTATTATTCATTGACGATTCGAAACAAAGTTTCAATTGTAGCTTAACTAGGTCATCGTTAATACTAATACATATTGTGCAGTTTGAATGAGACGCAACAGTTAAAATAATGTTGGAGTTGTATTCTGTCAGCAATTTATATTGTTTGTTTGATTTTTTCTTATCAATCAAAAAGCTTAAGTTTCTTATTTTAGTTAAACTTTTGACAAACAAGAAAGGGCTATTGACGTTCCTCTATATAAGAGGCACTTTTATAGTATCTTTGTAATTATAAATTTGCTTTTGTTACTACTTTGTCATAAAAATAATTAACCTCAAATATCTAATAATTATTGAAATTTATCAAAATTTTCAGTAAGAAATTTGTATGCATGGGTGGCATTAATCTAGTATATAAATAAGTGACAATAACCAGGCTGTCAACTGTACTATTTTTCCTTTTTGGATGATTTTTTCATTTTAATTTGTTTGTCTTTTTTTTTTAATTTCTTAAATATCTAAAATATATACTATAAATCATGAAAATCATTAACTTAAAGTACTTGTAAAACACATTTCAAAATTCGATTGATTCATAAAATTAATATATCTATGTAAATAAAATGTGATAAAAGAAGTAACATCGTATTATATAATTTGAAAACTACCTAGAAGGTATTGAAAATCTCAATAATTAACAACATTTGATTGACTCTTGAATTTTATTTGTGCTACATACATTGGGATAAGTAAAGTAACATACATTATAAAAGTTTTACATAAAAAGTTCTATAAATTATAAATATCAATGAAGTAACATGTACTCCTAATATTTAATTTGGAAACGATGTAGAAAATATTGTAAATCTCAATTATTAATAACATTTGATTGTCTCCTTAATTCTATATGTGAGACAAGGGAAGCAATATAGATTATTTCAAAAATACGTAAAAATACTATAAATTACAAAATATAAACTTGAATAAGTAGACCCTTGTGGTTATATTATAATTTAAAACTGATATAAAATGGGATCAAAATACAATAATACTAAATAAGAAATGGAAATCAAATACCGTTGAGAAATATACAGTAGAGAATATTCTTTTATCTAATTTGTTGTGTATTTTCTAAGGGTAAAGATCATCCTTTTATAGGATATTTAAATCATCCTTTTACAATATTTGATAATACGTTACAATAATATTTAATTAATTCAATAAAATGTATACATTACGTTAGAATAGGTTAAAAAAAACATTCACACAATTAAGGGAATTTGTAACACTCCTCCTTGGATGTTTATAGATAATGTGTCTCTTTAAAACCTTACTAGGAAAAACCCTTAGGAAAAAAGCCTAGAAAAGGAAAACGAGTACACACATCTTGTAATACGCTTTGAGTGCTGCCTCATTAAAAATCTTACCAGGAAAACCTAATTGGAAAAAATCATGGCTAAGGGAAAAAGAATACAACGCGTATTTGATCCCCCTGATGAAAAACATATTTGATATCTTGGAGATGACGCATCCCAATCTTATGTCTTAGCTTCTCAAATGTTGATGTTGGCAATAAGTTAGTGAATAAATCTGCAAGATTATCACTCCAACGAATCAGTTGAAATTTATCGCACCATTTTGTTGAAGATCATGTGTGAAAAAGAACTTAGGTGAAATATGTGTTGAGTCATTGATTTCAACCATACACACTCTCGACTGGCTTCATGAGTGACTATTATCTCAGCGTGATTTGATGAAGGAGAAACTTTTGTTTGTTTCATCGAACGCAACGATACAATTGTACCTCCATAGGTGAATAAATAGCCTGTCCGAGATCAGAATATATGCGGATAAGACAAATATCCTGCATATGCATTATTGATCAATTTTGACTTGGATGCATTAGAATATATAAATACCATATCAATTGTTCCTTGAAGATATATGTATATATGCTTAACACCCTTTCCAATGTCTTCTTGTTTGACAGGAGCTGAATCTTGCTAATAAACATACTGCGAAACTAATATTTGGTCGGGCTTGTTGGCAAGGTACATTAGTGCCCCAATAGCACTGAGATATGGTGTTTCATCACCAAGAACCTCTTCATCACATTCTTGAGGTAAGAATGGCTCTATATTTATATAAAGAGATCGCACAACTATCGGACTACTCAATGTTTGTGATTTACCCATGTAAAATCTTTTTAAAACCTTTTCAATATATGTGATTGATGGATAAATATTCCATTTATCAAATGTTCAATGTGCAGGCTAATACAAATTTTTGTCTTACCAAGATCTTTCATTTAAAAATATTTCTTCAAACACTCAACGACTTTTGAAATCTCTTATGGAGTTCCAATAATGTTCAATTTAACAACATAAACATATATTATTACAAATTCATATTAAACCTTCATGTAAAAATACAAGGACAAATAGAGTCATTCTTTTGCCCTTCTTTTAGGAAATATTTGTTAGGACGATTATACTACATTCGTCCTGATTGTTTTAATCCATATAAGAATTTATGAAGCTTTATT
This sequence comes from Solanum lycopersicum, assembly GCF_036512215.1. Lineage (NCBI taxonomy): Eukaryota > Viridiplantae > Streptophyta > Magnoliopsida > Solanales > Solanaceae > Solanum > Solanum lycopersicum. The sequence goes on from NC_090800.1 coordinate 16,853,092, forward strand.
AAACAACTTTCTTTTGAATTTTTATATGCTTCAGAAACTTTGAGTGCATCGAGAATTTTCATAAAAATATTATCGTCTAGTGAGACACATAAATAAGATGTGACAACGTCCATTAGATGTATTTCAAGCTCTTCATGAACTGTCATATTTATCAAATACGGCAAGGCCATGTTATTCAATTTGAAGCCTAATCCAAGAAGATATGAACAAAGTGACTGGCCTAAAAGTATTTGCATCTTCCACAGGAGAATACTTCTCCTCATAATCAATGTCAGCCTCTGTGAAAATCTTTGTGGCATGCTTTATAGCTTACGATATTAGCACATTCATTGCATTTTCGCACAAAAACTCATTTATTCCCCACAAGCTTGACACCATTAGTTCTTCGGACTATTTTTCCAAAAACTTCACGTTTTTCAAGTAAAGCCAATTTTGTTTGAATTGCTTCCTTTCTTTTTGGCCATTCATTTCTCTGTCTAAATTCGTTGATGGATCTTGCTTCCACATTCTCATGTTGTTGCATTATTTCAACTGCAGTATTATAGGGAATAATATTATCCACCATAATATTATTTTGATTCAACCCTTTTCTCGTCTTTTGTCTTTGTCATGCCCGCGCACATTGTCCTGGACCTGATTATTATTTCTTATTTCGGACATTCCATGTGCTTCAATCGCGTATGCCCCGGTATTGGATCATTTCCAACAGGACGGGCTTCGTGATTTTCACCAAAAGGTCGTTATGTTTCTCAGCAACCAGAATGCATGATATCAGTTAAGAGTATTTCCGAATTTTTATTTTACCATATTGTTGTATTAATATCATATTAGAGGCATGGAAACTAGTTAGTGTCTTTTTCAACATGTCCTCATATTTTATTGTTTTCCCGCATAATTTCAGTTGGGAAGTTATTCTAAATACAATAGAATTATACTCAATTACGGTTTTATAATCTTGAAATCGTAAGTGAATTCCCTCATAACAAGCCCTTGGTAATACCATTGCCTTGAGGTGGTCATACCTCCCTTTCAAACCTATCCACAATTCAACTTGTTCTTTCACTGTTAGGTGTTCCACCTTTCGGCTTTCATCAAGATTATGACGAAGAGAAATCATTGCTTTCGCTTTATCTTGACTTGATGTCATATTTCCTTTGATAATACTATTACAAAGACCCTTAGCATTAAGGTGAATTTCAGCATGAAGTACCATGATTATACAATAGAGAATTTTGAGAAATTGGATATTGTGTCTACGTTTTGATGGGAGAGTGAAACGACTTTCCCAATTGTGGTTGGGGATATTGTTAGGTCCTTTATTGGTGCGATCTTTGTTGATTCTATCCTTGAAAAAGATACTAAATACATTTTTAAACATAAGGCCTCTTATTGTGTGTGCATCTCCATGCTTTGGGGAGATAAATACTACATAGAAGATAAGAGATGACCCCAAAGGCACTTGATCTATCTTTATTCTCTACTGATTAATTAATTTCTATAAAAGATCTATGAGACTACCTACTGAATGATTTGATAAATGAATATTCATTTTTTTCTTCAATTTCTAACGAATTTTACCAATTAATCAACTCCGATCGAACTAAACAAACCCCAAAAAAATTATAATTAGTTGTTAGGTTAAAGGAGACAACTTGTTTGCACTAAATCTTATATATGGAAAATAAACTCAGACCACAAAATAAGTATGATGAAAGAAGAATATTTTATTAATTAATAATAGTTTGGGTACAATTATATCAATCTGTCGATTCTTCTAACTGATAATTTGCACCTTAAATGAACTTCATTTTATATCCATGTAAATAGGTTTTTGTAGATCTTTTTTTATTTATTTATTTGGTTATCAAGAAGATTCCACCCAAATTTTGATATCTTTGCAAATATTTCATGAATTTATGAAATTTTAAAGATCCCACGGTAAGGGATATATTATCCTTTATATAGTTTAAGCTAGGAGTAGTTTTTAAGAAGGCCTAATTGAAATTTGCCTCATCTAGTAGAGTCCCTCACAACTTTGATGTCTATGAATGTCGAGTTTTTGGATCTAGAATCAACAAAGATTGCACAAACAACGAACCCAATAACATCTCCTAACACATTCTGGAAGTAGTTTTTGTTGGGTATGTAGCCAGAAGATGGGAAATAGAGGGGAATAAAGGAATTTGAAAAGTTGAGAACTTTAAGAGTTGGGAACTTGATCCTCTTATGCTTTAATGAAAAGGAATTTGTCCCTCATAGGTGGTGGAAACAAAAATAGGAGAGTTTAAAGGTAAAGGCAAAAGTCAAGAAAACATCATGGAGAAAATGGAAGATGCAGATGACTTGTGTGCAATGACCTCAGAGTGAACTTAGTTGGAAATCCAAATGAGCGGTTTCTCGACTAAGGTGCCCCTAGTCATACTTGCTGTGCGAAACAAGCCTTTGCAATGTACACTCCTGCTTAGTACGATGAAGATTTGTTCATGGGAAACACAGTAACAACAAGGATTGAAGGAACTAGGAAACTAATGTTGAAAATGACATTCACCAAGGTTTTGACTTTTAACAATGTTCTGCATGTCCCTACTATTAGGAAGAATTTAGTTTGTGATGCACTACTCGTTAAGAATGGGTTTAAGTGTGTCCTAGTTAGTGATAAAACTGTAATAAGTAAAAACAACTTATTTCAGACCAGATTTTGTAGCACTATTGCTTGAAAATAAGCCTCAAACAATTAAAGCAGTTATGTGTTCGTCTGAGTAAACTTATTTGAAAGAAGCAGTTAATAGTGAGATCGAATAAATTTTAAGCAATCACAGTTGGGAATTTGTTGATCTTCCTCCAGGAAATAAACCTTTAGGATCAAAGTGGATCTTTAAACGGAAATGAAACGTGATGGGACAATTGACAAATATAAGGATATACTGGTAGTCAAAGGGTACAAACAAAAGGAAGGTCTGGACAACTTTGACACATACTTTCCACTAACAAGGATAACATCAATTAGGATTTTAATAGCACCAGCAGCAGTGCATGATCTTAAAATCCACCAAATGGATGTAAAGAAAACCTTCTTAAATTGAGAGTTGGAGGAAGAAATTTCCAATGTACAACCTGAAGAGTTTATAGTTCCTGGTAAAGAAAAGAAACTGTGCAGACTTGTGAAATCACTTTATGGACTGAAGCAAGCACCCAAACAATGACATGCTAAATTTGACCAAACAATGTTGGCAAATGGATTCAAGATTAACGAATGTGATAAATGTGTTTACATTAAAAATGTTATGAATCATAAAGTCATTGTTTATTTTTTTGTTGATGACATGTTAATAATGACTAAAGACATTGAGGATATAAATGCTACTAAGCGCATGCTGTCCAACAAGTTCGATATGAAGGACTTAGGAGTTACTGATTTGATCTTAAAGGTTTGGATTATAAAAACTCCTCAGGTACAAGCATATCTCAATATAATTATATTGAAAAGTATTGGATAAGTTCAAGTACTTGAATTTTAATGTTGTTAAAACTAACATTGATTTAAGTTGTACATTTTAAAAAAATGAAGGACTCTCAATTGGAATATGCTAGAGTGTTCGGAAGTTTGATGTATATTATGAATTGTACGCGACCATATATAACTTTTGCTATTAGTAAACTATGTCTGTTCACTACTAATCAGAATCAAACTCACTAGATGGCAATGAAACGTGTGTTGGGTTCTCTAAAATAAACACAACATTATGCTTTGCATTATCATAAATATCCTGTTGTGATTGAAGGATATAGTAATACAAATTTGATCACCTGGTGAAATGATGTAAAATCCACGCATGGTTATTTGTTCATACATTGTGGAAGAGGAGCCTCTTGGAAAATGTCGAAACAAACATGTATTGCTCGCTCCGTAATGGAAGCTGAAATTCATTGCTTTGGATAAGGCTGGTGAAGAAGTTGGATGGCTCTGGAATTTCCTAGAGGATATTCCATTCTGGCCCAAACCTGTTGGACCAATTTGCATACATTGCGATAGTCAACCAACAATAGGTAGAACAGGGAGCGTTATGTACAACGGTAAATCTCGTCATATACGACATAGACATAACACCGTAAGACAACTGCTCTCTAGTGGAATTATCACAATTGACTCTGTATAGTCAAGAGATTATGTATCCAATCTACTAACGAAAGTCCTAGTGAGAGAGGCATTTAAAAGATCATCTAAGGGAATGGGTTTACGACATCTGACAAGTCAGCATGACGGTAACTCTATCTAGCAGACTAAAGATCCCATGAACTAGATTCATGGAGAAAAACAAAGTTGTGGTTGTTGGTTCGACTTTGTCAATTAACTTAATCCATTCTCATGATGAAGACAATGTTCAGGAGCAAGGTTAAGACTTTAAGGCTTGTTAATGACATAATAAAACTTAAAGTTTTAAATGATTTTCTATGTTTGGTACATTTGACCAAATAGTGCTTCTACTAGATGACACGGCTAGCAATTACTTATGTGAGTGTGAAGTGGAAGCCGCTTCGAAGAGAATTTTATGTCAAAAGCCTATTCTCTATACACTCATGAAACCAGGAGGTTTTCATGGATGAAACCAACACAACAGTAAGAACCATAAATAGTAAAGGGTTAATTGTGTGACATATGGTTGTCTAGGTATACACTAAAGCTCAACGGTTCAAAGATATTACATCTACTGATTGATCGAGTATATCCGACATATGTTGACTACGGAAAGTCTAAGGGAAAACCTACTTATCCAGATGCAATTAATTTTGGCCTGTAAAGTAAACAATTCCTATGTTATAACCATTCCCCATCAATGAGGTGGATTGTTGGGTATGTAGCAAGAATTGATGGGAAATAGAGGGAAAGAGAGGAATTTGAAATGTTGAGAACTTGAAGAGTTAGGAATTTGAAAGGTCCTCTTATGCTATAACAAAAAGGCATTTGTCCCTCATCGGTGGTGAAAAAGAAAAATAGAAGAGTTCAAATACAGATAAACTCTTATTAATTGTTAAAAGGGTTTGAAATAGGGACCCCCTCGCTCCGTCGTTGTCGTCGCTCGCTCGTCTCAGCTTCGACTTAAGCTTTGGCTTTGGCAAATGATCGAGAGATTATTTATTCGAAAAAGATTAGTTTGATTAATTAATTAATTAATTAATTAAATGGCCAAAAATATTTTCAATTAATTAGTTGATAACAGAAGTTGAAAATTAGCCGAAATGTTTCAACTTTTTAGTTGACTAACCCGACTTGACTCAGATCCGCGCGCGACCTGTTTTTTTTTTAACTTTTTTATTTTATTTCAATTTTCCCCCATGACTGTTCTAAATGGTTGCAACTTTTAGAACATTCAGTACCTTTTGAAAGGTTGCAAACTTTCATTAATGGTCGTGCAAATTCTGAAAGGGTTGCAACCTTTTGGAACCTATTCTTCTTGGCTATAAATACCACTCATTCTTCAGAATATTTCCTTACGAATTTCATGATCTTTTTCTTCTTCTTCTGCACATATTTTTCTTCGTGTACTTTCCTACTGTGGATTGGTTCACTTACAGTAGAGTTTTTGGTATCTACTCTCTCTTGATTAAGGGCCTGTTTGGATGGGCTTAGTAAAATCAACTTTAAAAAAGTACTTTTGAAAGCGCTGAAACTTATTTTTAAAATAAGAAGTTATGCGTTTGGATCAAAGTGCTGAAGTTGCTATGCCAAACGTGAAAAGGAAAAAATAGAAGAAAGAGATGTTAGGGTTATATGGGTATTTTGGAGATTGTATAGAAATATTAAGGGCAAAAAGATAAAAATGTGGTCAACTTAAAAAAACTTATAAGCTAAAAAAAGGCACCCCTACCCCAGCTTTTAACTTTTGGCTTAAATTAAGTTTTTTTAAAACTTAAAATAAGTTATTTTGAGTATTGCCAAATAGCTAAATAAGTCAAAAACCAGCTTTCAAGTCAGTTTGACCAGCTTTTAAGCTGAGCCAAACAGGCTCTAAGATCATTTTACCCTAGGAGGTTATATTCCAAATCAAACCTTGTATACTAGAGGGGAATAATTTTACTTAAGGGCACACTCTGAGTTCAGTGGACTTGATCTTTTTCTTATTTAAAAGGTTTTTACGATTTTGGTACATTTTTTTTTACAAATTTTACTTTTTGTGAATTAAATATTTTTCATCTCTCTTAGTGGTTCTATAAATTTCAGTTACATCGTGTTTAAGAACAATTTATTAGAATCAGTAATTTTTGATTTTATAACACAGATTTGCAACATTTCAGCCTCCCATACGAACGTAGAACAAGATACGATTTTCAACAATCCTCAACAATACAGTCTTTGCAAATTTGGCGAGGCATGAAGAAGGTGCTTGTTCATTTCAGCCTTTTTCTATGGATTGAGCATATCATTCATTGTTAATAGAAGCATACATCAAATCAATAATTAGTCATGGAGTCAGTTTGAATAATTGAAATAGATATATATTGTAACAATATAATCTAGCATTGTATGTCCAAGAATTCCTAGTGTTGATATCATCGTGGAATCTCAGATAGCTTGTATGATCCTTGAGTTAGATCTTCAACAAGAAGTGAAGGATCATGCAGCTTGTAATGTAGCAGGGATTCACAGTACAAGACATAATGACTTGTTTCTCAGCAGTCACAGGAATGTGTCTTGTCATAGGTGTATCGACAAAATTACTCTTCAACAAAGTCATTTCATAAATGGTAAAGCCGCTTCTTCCCCACACGAGTTGAGGTAGGAACCTATTAGTGCATCAACCACATCAACCACTTCTTACTATATCTAATCGCTTGTCTTAGCCTACTATACATTTTTATTGAAGGCAATAGGAACTCTTAACCAAAGTAGTGAACTCGAGAATTATCATCAGTAATGATTTACATTTTAAGATTGAATGGTGCATTATAGATGAATTTTTATATTTTACGAGCACATCCAAACTTGCACAGTGTAACATTTTAAATGATTTATTTTTCTTAATTTTGAGAAAACCCTGGTGATGACTTTCATAAGTCTTAAATAACTGTATACTAACATCACATTTGAGAATAGAGTCTCCAAGTATCCCAAGTTATTCCAAATGTAACTTCTAGAGGCATTTTTTTGGTTGTCATTACTTCCAAAACCTTTACAATTGGGATACAATGTTTTTGTTTGCAGTTCAAGTTTATTCAGCATGACTGGTTCCCATATAAAATCTTAAGGTTGTAGAACGACATATAGGTATTAGGATAGATTCCAAACCTAGAGAATATTATAAATTCTAAGGTATACATGTATGGCAGTGAATCTGTTATATTAAATCCGAATAGATGCAATTTCATACATGTACACCTTAGATTAATTAGATTCTCTAGGTCAAGAATCTTTCGCCAATAACTATCTGTCTGCTAGAACCTTTGGACTTTATAGGGCAATCTAATTTTTTTTATCCCAACTGCTAAGGTTTTGAAAGTGTTGACAACAAAGAAATGCATGCAGAAGTTTCCTTTGGAAACACTTAGATAATTTGGAGACTCTTTTCTCAAATATGATATCAGTATACAGTTGTTTAAGACTTATGAAAATTGTCATGAGGTTTTTTCGGTATTAAAAAAAATAAAATAATTTTGAGTGTTGCATTGTTCAAGCTTGGATGTTCTCGTAAAATTCTGAGATTTATATGAAATGAACCATTAAATCTTAAAATGGGGATCATTCCTAGGGATAATTCTCAAGTTCAAAACTTTTTCAAAGAGTTTGCCTTCGGTAGAAATGTATAATCGGGTAATGTAGGATATTATAAGTAAGATAGTAGCTAATGTGGTGAGGCACTAATAGGTACATACGTTAGCTCAGGCGCGGAAGTAGAAACTCTATCATTTATTGAAATGGATCTGGATGGACATTGATTTTATTGAGGCACCTATACTAAGAAATTTCCTTGTGAATGTTTAGAAGCTAGTCAATATACGGTACTTGGAAATCACTGCTACTTACAAGTTTTGTGACAATTCGTTTTTTGTTAAAGCTATAACTCACGGATCTTACATGCTACCTGAGATACCAAGATGCTATTAGCACTTGGATTTTCGTGGAGATGTAGTGCTATATTATGTTGTTAGAACACATCTCTATATCAAATATTCGAGACTGATTCCAAAAGTGATTACTTATTTTGTGGTCTACTTTTGTAAATTATGAATGTTATGCTCAATATGCAGTTAAGGCAAGCCTACATGATCAAATTCTTCATACCTCGCTAGATCTACAAAGTCTATGTTGTACTTTTAAGGAATTTGAGAAATTAGATCTTGTGTCCATGTTTAGATTGGAGAGTGGAACTATTTTATCAAAGGTTCTTGGAGATGATTTTGAGTCCCTTGCTAGAGAGAGATCTTTGTTAAATTGGCTTCCACAAAGATACAACATTTCTAAGCATAAGACCTCTTATGCAATAGTTGATTAGACCTCAACCAATAAAACTCTATCCAGCAAGACTATTAAGTGAACTATGAGTCCCAAAAAAATCATGGGACAAAAACTTGACATTTGATACATCAAATTTTTGTGGGACTCTACAATATGAATCCTATTTCATTTAGGATTTTTGGAGACTACTTACCCTAAACTCTAGCTCACACTTATATAACACTTATATAAAGTGCATATATATGTCTTTGAATATGCATCTCTAAAATTTCATATACTCATGAAGTGATCAAGATATAGGCGCACTCTTCTTGACAACCAAATACTTTAACAAGATCGGTGAAATCCTTTCACAAAGATCAACTAAATCGTAAGACGGTCCACATCATCCTAGTTTGGGTGACACTAATAGCCTTTGAATTGTGGAGTAATCATATGAGAGGGGAATCAAGGTATAAACATATATGTACTCACAATTTTTATGATTAAACTCATTCTTTTTTATTTATTCAGTCATTGCAATAATATTTTTCTATTTGGAAAAAAAATGTGCAAATAACATGCATGCCTAGTGTGACCAAATTTACTCGGCATATCCTCTATTGCAAATAAAATGCAAATATCAAGCCACAAACTTAAAAAATTGAAACTCCATTCTATGGGTACTTCAAGTATCATCTTTGAGTATATAAGGTTTACACTCTGACAAGCCTTAAAGATACAACACGACTATGTTGATCTTGTTTTTTTCACTCTTTACCTGACAACACTTGAAGTAATTCTCCAAGTTCCATAAGAAGTTCTCTGCTTCTTAGGCATCACAGATGCCTTTGAACATATGTGACTTGCGAGCCTAGACCTTGGCTTCCCTATCTCGGCCGGATGATGTTGATCCTTTAGCTTACACGCCCTCATTGAGTGCTTTATTCTCGACTCTCATAGTTGCGATAATACTTAGCGCATCAATGAGCCGACACACCACGAAGGTGCTGGCCTCCTTTCTCTCGAACTCGGCATGCTGGTGTCCCTCCCAACTTCTTGCGGATGTTTTTGTTTTCTAAGGTTGAATTCCTTTAGAGTATCGAACTTTTCATCAACCTCATCCATATATCATCCTAATATCTCTACGGTCTACCTCTCAATTTGAACCCTTGTGACCCATTCCTCTCTGATGGTGGCGTCAATAGAATCATCACCATAATAATCGCCACTTGCTTCAATGGTCAAATGCTAGTGACATGTTAGTGCCTTTTTTGGTGTCGGGTCGAACAACATTTCCTTACTACTCTTGTGGTGCTTATTTGCCTTGCAGATCTTACTTCCACCATCCATCCTGATTGTTGTGGTGCTAGAAACGTTTACAACTCCTTCATTGGTCATTCCATTACTTCAAACCTTTGATATAATACCACATTTTTGGAAATTTAGAGTCTAACTAATGTTTCATTCAACACTTGAAAACTTACTCACAATATTTCATGGTCTTGTAAGCTCAAGTAGGACTTTTGAATCTAAGACTGCTAAGAGAATGCAAGAAAGACTTAGAGAAACTTGAAAAGCTTTCAAAAAAGACTTTGTATTACTTTGCCGAATTTTTTACACTAGGTTTGAACATTTTTTCAATAAGAGGCCCTTTATTTATATTACCTCCTAAAGGCGTAAGTGTAAATATTATGTACTTTCAAATTCCGTACAATAATTACACTTCAGTCCTATTGTAGAATTCTCTAACACTTTTAGGGAATTCTAAAGCCTTCTTGAATATATCTAGGAAGTTCTAGAGTATTTTACTAACCTCTTCACAAATCTAGATTTTCTCCCTTAACCTGATGCCGAATTGAACAAGGAAGTGGTGGGACATGACACTATGGATCATTGTGGTTCAAGATAATCACACTTTGAATTAGAATCTAGAAAATAACAACTCCTGCAACACCCAATGCTAAAAAGTTTCTTTCGTATTTCCTATATTTTTACATAAGCTATAAATCACTAAGGTCCAAGCCAAATGCAACTTTCCATTTGGTATATGGACAATAAAAAATCTAATTCTATGTAATCCAATATCAGAGTAAGCAAAATTTAAGTGAATATTAAAGCGAACAGTATGTTGATCATACTAGTATAAAAGGATGTGTTATGGCAAAGGTATTTGTCAAACAAAAATTGATATTAACAACAATAACGTGTCAATTCTAAGCTAGCTGGGGTCAATTCTTTTGGTTTTTTTTGGATCAGGGCGAGCACGAATGGATATATAGGTGACATGTATAAGTTATACTTCCAATCCTCGCACTATGATAACCTAATGATTGGATTATGAAGATACAAAGAACTTCATATATTGGAGGTGCACCAAAATGTACTCAATACCTACCTAGAGTAGTAGGTTCGTAGAACATAATAAAAAGGTCATTCAATATATTGTTCACTAGAGGAAAAATTCATTCTGCATCAGAAATATACTTTTTTAGCATACAATCAAAGCATTACCTGGTCAACAAGGAAGTGAGTTGAGAACCATGAGGTATCAAGTACAATTTTCACCAGTTGAAAAAATGTAGGTGATTTCTTCTGTTTATGCCTTGAATGATAGACTTTCCTAGTGACACGATCAACCAAGCAAGATATATGATTTAGAAATAGAAAAGAACAGGAAGAGATACTTGATGTAATTGTAGGTGCTAGAAAAACAAACGAAACACAATATACTATTAAGAAATAGAAAGAAAGACATGGAGATTTATAAGAAAAAGGATGATCTATCATCTAAAACACAGTTTATTACTAGAGTAATATCTAAAGGTGAAAGAAATTTAGTTCATAAAAGTGAAGACTTTTACCCAAATAATCAAGAGGGTTAAATTGAACAGATGTAAGGGTTTCCCAAATTCACAAAGTAGACTAAACATTAAATGTGCATTTAAAAAAAAACCCTAAGACAAATCCTAGTTTATTCTATTTATAATAGTAGATAAACAAATATAATCTAGTTACAATAATAACCGTGAGCTAGAACGAGAAAATCCTAGCCTATTAATTATTTAAAATGTAGTCACCTCTTGCTTAATTTTCATTTTTGTGCATTTTAAATCTTCGATGCTTGTTTTATTAATCTTCTAAGATATCCAAATTTCTTCGAATCGACTTCATCAGTAATGAATAAAGGAAGGGAAAAGATGGGAGTTATTACCTTGGTTGACTAACACATCTTGTATGACAAGAAGAGATATGAGAACGTTGGAATAGAGAGCTGGTACAACCCACAAGAATCGAGAAGAGTAATATTCAGCCGTGAGCAAGGAGGCAACACAGGAAGAATAGATTTTATAGTTAGGATTAATAAAAGTGGGCTTTAACCTAATCAGATTAGGTTGGGCTTGGGCCAAAACATTATTTTTATTTTTTGATAATTAATTAATGGTCTATATGGACCCAAAAAAAAATATTTAAAAAAATGGTTTTCGGGGTAATTTAGGAAGTATAAAAATATCAAATATGGTAAAGAAATGTCAATAACTTAATATTTTAAAAATAGTTAAAATATGAAATTGCCAAGATTTTCGTGAGTTTCTCATATAGAAAATACTTTCATCCCCTTAACAACTACTAACATGCATTTGGTCTAGGAATATAATAAATTAAAATTTCATCTATAGTATATAATGATAAGAAATTTATTGATCACAAAAATGAAGTAATTCCTGAAGAGTTTTCTAGCTCCTTCAAATATTTGAGAACAATATAAATCGAATTTGTTGATTCTCTCGATGAACTCCCAGTATGCACAATGACCAATGATAATTTACTCTTTAGATATAAAATTCTAATACACCGTAATCAAGAAAATCTAAAGAAATTATTTTCCCCTAACCATTAGACTTATATAGTAAAGGAATATGGTATTCATTGAAACCTACTCATGTTCAAGTACTTATGTCACAAACTTAAGAATGTGCAAACAAGTAAAAGTAGATTTGGACGATAGTTCGATGCCAATTCTCCAACTTATCGACTATACCTTCAACCTTCTTTTAGCTACAAAAAGGAAATACTTGCATCAAATTAGGAGGACACAAAATTATCATCTCGAGAAAATGGTCCACTTTCTCTTTCATCATTAGCTAAAGCGAATATGAAGAATTCTTACCTTAACTACATTTCCATCTTCAGTATTTGCGTATCTTACTTTCTATAAGAAAGACTATTTCAGTAAGAAAATTGTATTGCAAGTTAAGGATAATGAGTCTTTAATGGAGATGAAGTAAATTTCAAAGAATTTACTATTTTGTATGGTCATAGTAATTTCACAATATCTTTTTAACCATAAATATTGAAAATGACAAAGATATATAGTTGAGATCTTCCTCATAAATATACGAACAACGTGTTGGGATAACTCAAAAGATAAAAACATTTCAATTAATTGATGACAAAGAATGGGAGAAAAAGGGAAGAATTCCTAGATTAGCATAATGAAATATAGGAATGGTAATTAAGAGTTCTTTAAGTTACAACCTTACTTAAAATGTCAATAAAAAGAAATGTTAACTAACCTTTAAAATGAATTTAAGAAAATATTAACACATAAACTAGCATTCAAAATTGCTATCCTAGTGTCCTTCACGACTTTCTTTCTCATAGCGACCACTTTTAGAAGTTCATCACTCGTTATTCCATAACTGGTTAATTCATCACAAAGCTGCTTAGCTAAAATGCCAAACTTCACCGTGTTCGACCATTTTAAAAAGAGAGATTTCAACCCGTAGAACCAAGCTATTCATTATAAAGTTGACGATCACCTTATCTTTTTGTAAGGCAATTTGTCAAGATTTATGATTAATTTTTTGAACATCACCATCACTTATGCTAATGAAGTCTTTCTCAATATCATATTTTATTAGTAAAAACATATTAATGTACAATTGAGTCTAAGAGGGTCTAAAGAGGATTGTGTGTACGCAACGTTACCCCTAAGAAGGCATTTCTCAAAATTTATCAATTTCTTCTTCCTTACTAGCAGATTAATTCAAGGGGGTATGCTAATTGGTAAATATATCACCTCCATCAACAAAAAACATAATTTCAATCACATAATAAAACACTCATTACGAATTTTTCAGCTCATTTTATGCAAAGATTTGTACTTCAAACAAACATTATACAATTAAAAGAGAGGAGGAGAGTACTAACTGACGAAAATGGTTCTTGAAAGAGTCCATTTTTGAGCACGACCCGCAATAGAAAATTGCAAGAAATGAGTTGGAATGAAGGAATGAAGCAGTGATACGGTAGCAATACCTCCGATCTTCGACAGATCTTCTGCAGTAAACCCATTTTCCATCCTTATATTTTGCTGATTTATTCAGAAAAACATAAACTTTTTTAGATCCTTTTTACTAGGAGAATTTGAATCCTTAGAGAAAAATGGCTACAGAGTGGCAAATGGCAATACAAAGGTTGTCAATCAGGTCTTGTGGACTCGGATTACTCACGAATTGAGCTGTGAACATAATTTTTGATATAAGTACTGAGTAAAATTATGACTTACAATAGACTCCTGCTTTTGACTTTCTTGAATCCGAATAGTTAACCGAATTATCATATTACAAAAATAGTTTAGTAATTAGTGCAATATCAAAAATGGAATATCACAGGAATTGAATATAAGTACATCTTGTCATTATCTCGTAAAGGTAAATGATTATTTCTGAAAGACTCTTTGCTCAAGTAAAAATAATAAAATAGTAAGTAACACAGAAACGATGCCAAATCTATCGGCATGGAGCAGAGACAAAAACATTGTAATACTATAAACTGATGACCAATTTACTGGGATGGATTATTTAAAACAAGAATAAACAATGGTATATATATATAATGATAAAGACCAACCATTATAAGCAAGATATCCATACACCACCTATTTACCTGATATCCTAATATGTATCCTCCATAGTTGTCTATATAAAGTCATGTCTTCGGTAATTTGAAGTTGCATTAAGTTCTGTTTTATCATCTCTCCCCAATACTTCTTCTATCTACCTCTGTCTTTCCTTGCACCCTCTATAGCCAACCTCTCTCACCTCCTCATCGATACGTCATCTACACATCTTCTCTACACATGTCCAAACTATTTTAATTTTTAGAAGATAATAATATTAAGGATGGGAAACAAGCACATATAAAGAAGCAACACACCATTGTTATATCAACAAGATGGATCAGCTCCATCCACAGAGATAGTTATCATTATTAAATGAAATGTGACATCTTGATTGTGACATATTTTATTAATGAACACTGTTAATTATATTAATTGAGTTCAATCTCATTATATTAAGTTAAACTTCGTTAAATTTTGTGCATCTCACAACTTTTTGGAGACAAATACTATTTAGAAGGTATGAGATAGACCCCAAAGACAGTCTGTCTATTTTTACTCTCGTCTGGTTAATTAATTTCATCAAACGATCTATTTGACTATTTAGTGAAGAATTTGATCAATAGGTATACAATCTTTTTACAATGTTGGATTCTGACCAATTCTTCAACTCGGATCCAACTTATTAAACCCCAAAATAAAATATAAATTTTTTTAGGGTTCTAGGAGACAGTTGATTTGCAATAAATTTTTTGTATAAAGAAGCAATAATATTTTATTATTTAACAGTTTTTTATGTTCAATTTTGTCCCTTTCTTGATTCTTATATTGGATAATTTGCATCTAAAGTGAATTTTGTTTAATCTCCATGTAGAGAGGCTTTTGTGGACTTTTATGAAGTATTTTGTTATCACGAATAGTCCGCCAACATTTTGATATTTTTTTAAATGTTCCATGAATTTATAAAATTTTCGTGATCCCTCTCTAAGAAATACAGTACCCTTTATATAGTGTGAGCTAGGATTAATCTTCAAGAATTCTAACTGAAGTTGGAATCATCTGGCAGAGTCCCACACAATTTGAATGTCTACAAATGTCAAGTCTCTGTGTCATGAAGAAACTAATTTCTTTTTGAATAACCTTTATGGGAACAATAGTTCACTTAACTCTCTTATTGGTCGGAGTTTTATTGTTTGAGGTGTTACACACGCTTCTACAAGAGGTCTTATGTTACGAAATGTAATAAGTATCTTTTGTCGAAGGTAGAATAAACAAAGGTCGCACCAACAACATCTCCAAGAGACTTTGAAAAGTAATTTCAACTTCCCATTCGAACGTGGACAGAAGATCCAAATTATCAAATTCTCAACAGAACATTTGTCCCTGCAGATTTAGAGAGGCCTTAAAAAAGTGTCTCTGCATGCCAATCTTAAATGCAGATTGAGTAACAAAAATTTGAAATAAAAATATGTTGTAACAACGTAATTTAACATTGTATCTCTAAGAATTCCTAGTGTTGATACCATCGTGAAATCTAAGATAGTATGTATGATCCTTGAGTTAAAGCTTCAACAAGCAGTGAAGGATCATGAAACTTGTAAGTAGCAGGAATTGAAAGTACCGCACATTAACTGTCTTCTTAGCATTCACACGGCATAGGTGCATCAACAAAATCAATGTGCAATCAAAACCATTTCTTAAATGATAAAGTTGCTACACCCCCAATGGAGTGGAGGCACTAATAGGTTCCTACCTCAGCTTAGGCGGACAAAGCAGCAGGTTTATCATTAAGGAGATGGATTGGGATGGACATTGATTTTATTGATGCACTTATGCAAAGGCACTTCATCGTGAATGCTAAGAAGCTATTCAATGTACGACACTTGGAAATCACTGCTACATTACAAATTTCATGACCCTTCGCTGTTTATTAAAGCGCTAACTCATGGATCTTACATTCTATCTGAGATTCCACGATGCTATAAGCACTTGGAGTGTCTTGGAGATATAGTGCTAGATTATGTTGTTACAACACATCTCTATTTCAAATATTCAAGACTGATTGTAAGACTAATTACTTATTTGCGGTCTACTTTTGTAAATAACGAATGATGTGCTCAATCTGAAGTTAAGGCTAGTATGCTTGAGCACATTGTTCATGCCTCGTGCTAGATCTGCAAAGGCAGATATGTTGTACTGTCGAGGAATTTGAGAAATTTGATCTCGTGTCCACATTTGGATAGGAGAGTGAAACTACATTACAAAATGTGCTTGGAGGTGTTATTTAGTACCTTGCTAGAGTGAGATCTTTGTTGATATTGGCTTCTATTAGATACTACATTTATAAGCATAAGACCTCTTCTGGAATAGTCAATCAAACAATACAACTCTATCCGAAAAGACAACTAAGTGAACTACCAAAAAATTTCACGGGACAAGTCCAATTTATTTAAGAATTCGACATTTGTGATGTCAAAATTATGTGGGACTCTACAAGATGAGTCCAATTTTATTTAAGGTTCTTAACGACTACTTATATATAGTGTAATATATTTCCTCGAATAGGCATTTCTAAAATTTCATATATTCATGAAATATTCGTAAAGTGATGATGATGTGGGTGAACTCTTCTTGGTAACCAAAATTTTTAAAAAGATCCATAAAATCATTTCATGGTGTTCAAATAAATCCTAAAGAGGTCGAGATAATCCTTAGTTTGAGTGACACTAACAACCCTTGAATCACGGAGAAATCTTAATAGAGAGGAAACAAGTAATAAACATATTTGTACTCACAATATTTAGAATAAAAACATTCTTTTTATTACTATTTGATCGCAATATATTTTTTGTATTTGGGAAAAAAAAATTTCAAATAAATTGGCACACCCAATGTGACCCAATTTACCCTTCATCTTCTCTGTCACAAATCAAATGCAAATCCGAATCCACTTACCGCAATGACTGAAACTCTATTTTTAAGGATACCTCAAGTCTCGTAATCGAGATTATCGAGTCTACAAGCTGACAAGCCTTGAAGTAGGGGGCATTTATAGAAGCCAAAATTTAGTGGAACTCTATGACATGAATCACGTCCACAAGAAATGTGTGACAATTTTGAAAGTCACAGTTAGTGGGAACATCCTCCCGAACGAGCTCAAGACACTTTGTAGCTTAGGAAAATTTTAAATTGAGTTTCGATATCATTGCGGTCAACGTACGCAAATCATACTCATTCAAAATACCAAAATTCTAGTATTAAATGTCTCAACATTTAATAGATCGCCCAAATACTTTAGTATAGAAAAAAAGATTACTAATTTTCTTTTATATCCTATATTTTTACATAAGCTATGGATCATTGACGTGCAAGACAAGTGACTCTTTGCACTAGATAGTTGGACAATAATAACTCCTGCACACCCACTAAATAACCAATGCTATGTAATCCAATACCAAACTATGGAAAATTTAAGTGAATATCAAAGCTAGTCGTATATTGATTATACTAGTATAAAATTACATGAGGCATTATGTGGAAGTTTTGATAAAGGCATTTGTCAAAAAAAAATTGATATAAACAACAACTACGTGTCAATTCTAAGCATTTTGTGTTCAATTCTCTTGAATTTTTGTATCAGGGCGAGGAGGAATGTAGGTATAGCTGACATGTATACATCCATTACTTGGCCTAATAATTGGATTATGAAGACATAAAGAACTTCAGATATTAGAGGTGCACAAAAATTCAATTAATACCTACCTAGAGTAGTAGGTTCATGGAACATAATAAAAAGGCAATGCAATATATTGTTCATTATGGAAAAATCCTTTTGCATCAGAAATATATTTTTTTAAGCATATAATTAAAACATTACCTGGTTGTCAAGCAAGTAAGTTGAGAACCACGCTGCATTAAGTACAATTACCAGTGGTGACAAAAAAATCTTGGTGATTTAATTTTTTTGTGTCTTGAATGATAGACTTGCCTAGTACCACAATCATGAAAGCAAGAATTATGGTTTAGAAAAAGAAAGGCAGAGGGAGAGATACCAATTGATGAAATCCTAGATGCAAAAATAATAAAGCGAACTACAATAAATCAAACAAAATATACTATCAAGAAGTAGAAAGAAAAACAGAGAGATTAAAAAGAAAAAAAGGATGATCTAGCAACTAAAAGATATTTTATTACTAAAATAAATTGTAAGGGTAAAAACAAATTGAACTCATACAAGTGAAGACTTATCAAGAAGGTTCTATTGAATAGAAATGAGGGTTTCTCCAAACTAACAAAGAAGTATAAACATCAAATTTTCATATAAAAATCAACCTCTAAAATAAACCCTAATTTCTATTATTTATAATAGTAGATAAACTAACCCAAGATATTAGCCAGAGTCTGAACTTCTCTAGCCAATGGGCGTCTACAAACTTGCAAGTGAGCTAGACTTCCCATGCTCCCTGCCTTTCTACTTATGGCGTCTGCCACAACATTAGCCTTTCCCGGATGATACAAGATAGTGATATCGTAGTCCTTCAGTAGTTCCATCCATCTCCTCTGTCTCAAATTCAAATCTTTTTGAGTAAAAACATACTGTAGACTAGGATGATCTGTGTACACTTCACACTTAAACCCATATAGATAGTGTCTCAATTGCTTTAAGGCAAACACTACCGCAACCAATTCCAAATCATGGGTCGGATAATTACGTTCGTGCACCTTTAATTGCCTTGAAGCATAAGCAATTACGTTCTTCTCTTGCATTAGCATTGCACCGAAAACCGAATAGGATGCATCACAATAGACAATGAAATTCTTACATTCCACTGGCAGGGTAAGCATTGGTGCAGTAGTCAACAAGGTCTTGAGTTTCTGAAAGCTTTCCTAACATTCGTCCGACCATACAAATGGAACATTTTGCTTAGTCAAGTTCGTCAATTGGGAAGCAATGGTAGAGAATCCCTTGACAAATCGACGGTAATAGCTAGCTAAACAAACAAAGCTCCTTATTTCTAACACATTAGTAGGTCTTACCCAATTCTTCACTGTCTCAATCTTAGAAGGATCCACCATCACCCCATCCTTAGAAACCACATGCCCCAAGAAGGACACTGCATCTAGCAAAAACTCACACTTGGAGAATTTGGCATAAAGCTTTTTCTCCCTCAACATTTCAAATACAATTCTCAAGTGCTCCTCATGTTCCTTCTTGCTCTTTTAGTATATCAATATATCATCAATAAATACGATCACAAAGAGATCCAGATATGGCTTAAAAATCCCGTTCGTCAAGCTCATGAAAGCAGCAGGGGCATTCGTAAGACCAAAAGACATCACTACAAATTCATAATGCCCATGCCTGGTCCGAAAAGCAGTCTTTGACACATCCGTTGCCCATATTTTTAATTGATGATAACCGGATCTCAAGTCAATATTAGAGAAGACACAAGCACCTTGTAACTGATCGAACAAGTCATCAATGTGAGTAATGGGATACTTGTTCTTAATATTTACCTTGTTCAACTGCCGGTAGTCGATGCACATTCGAAAACTCCCATCCTTCTTCTTCACAAAAAACAATGGAGCACCCCAAGAAGATGCACTTGGTCTAATGAAGCCTTTGCTCAACAACTCTTGAAGTTGGACCTTTAACTGTCTTAACTCAGCGGGAGCATTCTATAAGGGGGTATAGAAATGGGGCGAGTACCCAGTTCAAGATCGATGCAGAAGTCAATATCTCTATCCTGTGGCATACCAGGAAGGTCTGCAGGAAACACATCTAATAACTCGCGGACTATCGCAACCGACTCGATTGAAGGTACTTGGGTAGTATCATCCATGAGATGTGCCAAGAACGCTAAAAAACCCTTACTAATCATTCTCTTAGCACAAAGAAAGGAGACGATACGAACTGGATTGGAAGTGTAGTCACCCTCCCAGAATAACGAATTTGTCCCAGGCTTGGCTAACGTTACATTCTTAGCATGACAATCCAAGATCGCAAAATTCGGAGAAAGCAAAGTCATACCCAAAATTACATCAAAATAAACCATTTCTAAGATAACCAAGTCTACATAAGTATTACTCCCCACAAAAGTCACCAAACAAGACCTATAAACTTTTTTAACTATCACAGACTCACCCACCGGAGTAGACACACGAATAGGTATGTCAAGCAATTCACAATGTAAATTAAGACCAGTAGCAAATGAGGAAGATACATATGAAAATGTGGATCCAGGATCAAATAATACAGAAGCCATACAATCACAAACCAAAAGATTACCTGTGATAACAGCATCTGATGTCTCCGCTTCTGACCGCCCAGGAAAAGCGTAACAATGGGCCCTATCACCTGTTTTCACGTTGCTTCTACCATGTTGCACTGCAGTAGTTCCCATTTGTCCGTCACCTCGGCCGTTTTGGTAACCACCATTACCTCGGCAACCACGTCCTCTAGAATAACGGCCTCTACCATGAACATCTCTATCTCTAGATATTGGGGGTCTATAACTCTGTTTTGGACAATTCCTCCTATTATGTCCAGTCTCCACACATCCATAACACTCCCTGGAGTCAAGCATAGGTCTCTCAGAGAAGTGTTGACCGGTCTAAGGTGGACCCCCAATGTAGTGAAGACTGAATTGGTCGGACTGAGTAACCTCCTGAACCCTGTCCTCTAGAGTAAGAATCATTAAACTCACCTCCCTTTAGAAACCTTTTTGATGTTTATGCCATGGTGAAGTTATCTGGCTTCACTCCTTCCACCTCTATCACGAAGTCTACCACTTCTTGGAAGGATTTTTCCGTAGCCGCTACCTGTAAGGCTGAAATCTGCAATTCTGACCTCAACCCCTTCACTAAACAGCGAATCCGCTCTTGTGGACTGAAACAAAGTTAGGTGGCATACCTGGATAATGCACGAAACTTAGCCTCATATGCAGTAACCGACATCCTACCTTGCTCTAGGCTCAAGAACTCATCTCTTTTCCTATCCCTCAAAGTCCGGGGGATATACTTCTCCATAAACAAGCTAGAGAATGATGCCCAAGTCATAGGTGGTGCCTCTGTTTGTTGACACTCAACATGTCACCGCCACCACATTTTGGCGTTTCCTTGAAACTGATAAGTCACAAACTCAACACCAAACCGTTCTACTATACCCATCTTGTGTGGTAGTTCATGACAGCCAACCAGAAAATTGTAGGCATCCTCAGATTCAGCACCCATGAAGAGTGGAGGTTTCAATTTCAAGAACTTACTGAAAAATTCATGCTGATCATATGCCATTATAGGCCGTGTAGTCAGACGAGGAAACGTGCCTATTTCCAATGAGGCATCCATGCGGGGAGCCACAGTAGTTGCATGTTGTACTTCCGAAACCAGAGGTGTTGGTGCAAAAAACACTGGAGGTGTCTGGCCCTGATCAGATAACCCGCTAAGATAAGCAAGAACCTGATTGATCATCTCTGGGGTAGGTTGGGGTTGCAATTCCTCATTCTGTACTTGTTCATTTTCCCCATCCTCCCCTTCTCTTACTATTTCCTCAGTTGGTGGAGGAGTCACCACCCTAGTACAAGATGGGCTAGTTGCTCGTCCTATTCCTCTAGAGGACGTCCTCTTACGACCTCTTCCATGGCCTCTGGTCACTACTCCTCTTCGAGCCACAGCCCCAGTGGTTGGCTCAGATGCTTCTTGTCTTGCCGATGTTGCTGGTGGCGCAATCGTTGTTGCTCTAGTTCATACCATCTGCGAAATAGAGTGAAGATTGTCAGATACCAATTTGTATCACCTAGATACCAATTGGACCCAAGTAATAGCACGAAAAAAAGAAAGAAAGAATGGAATTTTCCTAAAGTCATATAGCCTCTCAAAGAAAAGTAAATGCGTCCCCCTACCGTTCCTTAAGACTCTACTAGACTCGTTCTTGTGTGATGAGACCAACGAACCTAATTCTCTGATACCAAGTTTGTTACGACCCAAATCGAGCCGCGACTGGCACCCACACTTACCCTCCTATGTGAGCGAACCAATTAATACAAAACCCAACATTTCGAATATAATAACACAATATAATGCGGAAGACTTAAACTCATTAATGAAAATGAATAATCAACGTCTAAAAACTCGACAACTATTTTTATCCCCAAAATCTGGAAGTCATCATCACAAGAACATCTATCCTCAAATTACTAATTCTAAGAGTATCTAGAAAACTAGAATACAAAAAGATAGTCCATGCCGGAACTTCAAGGCATCAAGACATGAAGAAGAAGATCCAGTCCAAGCTAGAAGCATTAGCTCACCCTGAACTCCGGTGTAATGAAGACTTGCTAGAGTTGCAGTTGAGTTGAAGACAATGGTACGTTTGCTGTACTCCACAATAACAGAGAAAGAAACATACAAGTAGGGGTCAGTACAAAACACGGGTACTGAGTAGATATCATCGGCCAACTCAAAATAGGAAACAATATATATCAGATCATATCATAAATCAACTACAATACTCAATCTATAGCAACAACATATACAAGAATCTCTGATAAATAACGTCAAGTACACTCATGAGGACTCGATATCATACTCATTTGGGAAATAGGTTCTTTTCATTCGAATTTATTAACATACTTCCAAGATTCATTATCTTTATTCCTCTTGTGTCGGCACGTGACACTCCGCTCCCCTACTACTATGTGTCGGAACGTGACACTCCGATCCCCTAATTCTACGTGTCGGTTCGTGACACCCGATCCCCTAATTCTACGTGTCGATTCGTGACATCCGATCCCCTAATTCTACGTGTCGGTTCATGACACCCGATCCCCTAATTCTATGTGTCGGTTCGTGACACCTGATCCCCTAATTCTATGTGTCGGTTCGGGACACCCACTCCACTAATCTCATTCTGTTAATTCATCAAGCCTTCTCTTATACAAAGGCATCATCATCTTATTAGTTTAGTTCATCAAGCCTTCCTTCATATCAAGGCATCATCATTAACAAGGGGTTTTCAAGATTTGGGATTCAATAGCTTCATCATGCTTATTTCATCACAATTATATAAACACATTCATGCAAGCATACAATTAAGCATATAGACGAATTTACAATACAACCCAATACATATCATTCGCTATTAAGAGTTTACTACAAATAGCATAAAAACCATAACCTACCTCCACCGAAGATTCGTGATCAAGCAAGCAAATTCCCAAAGCTTTGTTCTTCTTCTCGTTTCTCCTCTTTCTCGTTCGATCCTCTCTCTCTCTTTGTTCTTTCTACTTTTCTTATTCAAACCCTCTTTCTTTTACCCTAATTATCATATAATTAAGTATAAAAGATGAAGACTTAACCCTCTAATTAACTCAAGGTTACCTCTTTTAACCCCCAAGTAATTGAGTTATTAATATTAAACCACTAACTTTATAATTATAAGCCGAAATAGTCCAAAACGCCCCTTAATATAATTACTGAAATCCGACCCAGCCTGGGATTACGCAGCCTGTGACGGCCCGTCGTGCCTGCGACGGTCCGTCGTGCTGCTCCGTCATAGAGTTCAGAGACTCAATCTATTAAAGGGTCTGTGACGGTCCGTCCTGCCATTCCATTATGAAGTTCAGAGAGTCGATTTCAGTACCCAATTTTCAGAATTCTAAGTATTTTGGAATAAGACACCCTCGAAGGTCCTTCGTGCCTACGACGGTCCATCGTGGGGTCCGTCGATCAAGACAACTTTTCCATAATTAAAATCTGTTGCTCAAACCGATTAAATAGGTCGCTACACATATACTCCTTTTCGATTTTATGTAACACCATTTTATCATCAATTTGTTAAAACATATGACATATGTATGTATTTGGAAATAATCAAGTCATAATTTTTTTTTACTTTACTATTATTGAGAAGTTAAATAGTCATACAAATATTACAATGTATTTATGACCACCAATTTTAGAATTTTTTTGTTTCACGTAGAGTCAAAATAACCATGCCTTCAAAGATAAAAAGATATGAAGTTCAAAGTTCATCATGTTTCAATTAAGAAAATACTTTTTTTTTCATAGTAGATTATAGAGGAAAGAGTGTCACATGAAATTGAAGAAATAAAGTATTCTATTTGAATTGTCAAAGCTTTGGTTTATAATAAAGTACAAATATGAGTAGACGAACCTATAACATGTAGATTAGCAATGTATTTACCTGTTTTGGAAAGTCGAGATTCTAAAACACAATAATGCTTGTGAGATCTCATCACATCAAAGATTTTATCAAATCTTGATAAATATTCTCCATTTTTTCATAATAATTATAATAATTTTTTCTTCATTTAACTTTATTCTTTGTTCATCTTATTGTTTGAAAAAGTTCAAAAAACTTTTCCTACATAAACATAGCATGAATAAAGATATCAATTTCGATATTACCTTTTTGCTGTCAATTTTTAATTAAAAATGCATACATACATACATACATACATACATACATATATATATATATATATATATATATATATAATTTCCTGCTAATTGCTATTATTTAAAATTATAAACACTCGATAGAAATGAAGAATAACTTATGCATTTGAAGAGAGATTGTAAATAATTTTAAAGACTCATTGAGAAATAATGATCATTTCATACAAAGAATTGCTACTTGGAAAATCATAGTAGTTATGTTTATTGACTAGCAGAAGATTCAATTTATTGGTGAGGGTTCGACTCCTACTTTGTAATTCCTCCTACATTTTCTCTTTCTCTAACCCTAATTTGATTTTATTTTATTTTTTAAAATAAAATAGAATTTCTAGTTTGGAAAGACACCATCAATAATATAATGTTCTTTCTCTTAAAATATTTACGCAATTTGACTTGTAATAACTTATTTTTTCTTTTTGAGATTTATTTTAGTGTATCATGAAAATAAATATGCAACATAGATTTGGACAATGAAAGTAGAATCAACTATTGAAGAATTATTTGGATTCGATTATCAAATCTAAAAATCAATAGTGATTTTTATAATAAAAGCATGAATTAGCTAGGAAATTCTTTATCAAAATGTATATAGCTAATAGTATTATTTGAGAATTTTTCCCTATATATTTTAAGAATGGAGCTTTGATGTTTAGTGATAGTGGGATTATTTTTTTGTATTGATAAAATGAAATCAAAAACATTTTTTTTGAAAATAAAATAAAATTTAGTGCGGATTGTATCAGTTTGTGATACTTTTTTTGTCCTCAAACATTTGAGGTTTAGAAAAGATAATACTGTTAGGAAAAATACTACAATATTGATATTGGATTGGAATTATAAAGTAGTAAAGAACTTATCCCAAATACTGTGTCGTGGCAATCCACTACTTTGAAAGCGATTTCGAATTGACGCCGATGTGAATCGTTATAGCCGGTCGCTCCTCAAGGTTTCATAGTTATTCTCAAACATGTGCACTCCTGGCTAAGAGTTTGGAGGTTGCGCAAACCCAAATGCCCAAAAATATTCATACAATATGTGAAAGGAGGGAAATTCTTTTTTCTTTTCCTTTATGGTTGATATTGTATTTTTTATGCTCACAAATTGTCATTTTTATATAGATATTTCAAGAGGAGGAGTTTGAAATAGAAGAGCTATTTTTTCTTTTTCATATTAAGAAACGAATTCTCAAGATTTATGGCATTAAATGCCATTATTTCACATTTATAGAAACCTCTTTTTTGTTTATTGGAATGGATATGTTTTCTCTTTTGAAACGTATTGTTGTTATATCTTTGTATTACACTTAATTAACATAGTTATAATTAACTCAACAATCCCCCACAAATGAAAAGATAAAGAGTAAGAACTGACTTTTAGACAAAAGGAAGGAACATGTACTTAAGTGTCAATATCTTTCGATTTGAATTAACACATAGTGAAAATGAGACAACAACGCAATATCCACAAAGTGAAAAACTCTTGAACTGAATGGATATAAATTGAGACCTCCATAACACATACTATATCCTTAAATTATAAGCAACCTCCGCGATACAAACAAAGTGCTTTTATGGTCAGGCACACACACCTTGGGTCTTATGAGTGCTCTAGAAAGAAGACCCAATTCTTCCATAAAAGGATACTATACCTTTACACTCACGTAGGTGATTCCATCATGTCTATCTCAAATATACCATCTTTCGGCTATAAAATCATTAAGAGAAAAATAAGCTCAACCTTATAAAACACTGCCTCACGCAATAGGGATAGAAATGTGGTGTAAATTGAGGCCTAACTGTTCCACCGCATTACCTCAATCAATGGGATTTAGACCGATCCCCCTCGATGTTTCAAGGATTATTTTAGTTTCAAGCCTTGGTCATAGGATCCGCCAAATTTCATTCGGACCTTGCATGTTCCAAGGAAATAACACCCAGTTTCAAGAACTTTTTAACTTCACAATGTCTGATACGAATATGTATTTCTTTTTCAATGTACACACTATTTTTGGCAATTCCAATTACTGCTTGTGAGTCACAGTGAAGAGAAACTTGTGAAGCTTGTCTTCCCTACAAAGGCATATCTACCAAAAGATTTCTCAGCCATTAAGCTTCTTGCCCTACCTATTCGAGAGCAATGAATTTTGATTCAATGGTAGAATGTGTTATACAAGTCTGTTTAGAAGACTTCCACGAATAGCGCCTTTACCCAAAGTAAACACATAGCCACTGGTGGAGCTAACTTCATCAATGTCAGTTACCTAGTCTGCATCACAAAAACTTTCTAAAACAGTAGAAAGTTTGTTAATATGCAAACACCAATTCATAGTACCTCTCAAAAACCTTAGCAATCGATGAAGAGCATTCCAGTGTTCACTACTAGGATTATGAGTATATCTACTCGATCTACTAACAACATAAGCTATATCAGGACGCGTATAGTTCATGAGAAACATTACACTCCCAATTATTTTAGCGTATTTAGGTTCACAAACACTACATTCCTTATTCTTCTTCAAGTGTATGCTAGGATGACAAGGAGTTCTCAGTAGAACTACATCAAAATAATCAAAAATTTTCAGCATCTTTTCATTGTAATGAGAATGACAAAAACAGAAACCATTAAGATTTTTTTTGATTTTAACTCCCAAAATCATATTGCTTCACCAAGGTCTTTCATTTCAAATTCATAAAACAAAAAATTCTTAGTCTCATAAATAACATTTACATTAGGACCAAAGATTAACATGTCATCTACATATAAACATATAATGACACAATCTGAACCTATCATCTTAGAATAAACACATGTATCAGATGAATTTACAACAAAGTCATTGTCCACTAATGTGATATTAAATTTTTTATTCCATTGCTTAAGTTCTTCTTTTAGTCCATACAAGGACTTTCTCAGTTTGCATATTGTATCCTCTTGTCCTGGAACCACAAAACCCTCAGGTTGAGTCATATAGATCTCTTCTTTTAAATCACTATTTATAAATGACGTTTTGACATTCATTTAATGTACCACTAAGTCGTAAATAGAGGCCAAAGCAATAAGAGTTCTAATTGTCGCTGTTTTAGTCATAGGAGAATAACTATCAAACTAATCAACACCTTTCTTTTTGATAAAACCCCTAATCACAAGTCTAGCTTTATATTTATCAATTGTATAATCATGTTTAAATTTTTTCTTAAATATCCACTTGCTACCTATGGCCTTACAACTTTCAGGTAAACCATACAAGCCCCAGTGAGATTAAAAACTGTGGAATATAATTCTATTTTAATAGCATCTTTCAAAAATATAACATCTATTGATATCATTACTTCATTATAAGTCTTCGGGTCTCCTTCTAATAAATAAATAGACACTAATTCGTCATTTAAAATATTAATATCAAAATTTTCAGTTAAGAAAGTAGTGATAAAATTAGGATAAAAACTTGTCTCAATTCAAAAACTCTTACTCCTTCTAGGTTCATTATCATGCTCATTAGAAATAACCGTAAAGAAGCTACAATATGTGAATTAATAGACAGAGACATAGAATCATTATTTTGCGCAACACTCGGCACATTGTTTTTCAAAGGAAAAATAAAGTTAAAAAATTCCGCATCTGTAGATTCAAGAATAGAATAATGATTTAGAGACATAAATCTATATACAACACTATTTTGATCATAAACAATTAAGATATTATCAGAAGTCGTAGAACCAACATGTACTCGTTTAAAATCAGGTAGACTAACCTTAGACAAA
Source organism: Solanum lycopersicum (assembly GCF_036512215.1). Classification (NCBI taxonomy): domain Eukaryota; kingdom Viridiplantae; phylum Streptophyta; class Magnoliopsida; order Solanales; family Solanaceae; genus Solanum; species Solanum lycopersicum. Next base: position 16,881,668 of record NC_090800.1, read on the forward strand.
CTCCCACACACATTTAGAAATTTCAAGTTAGGGCAAACCCTTTTACAACTCATATGAGGTCTTGTCTAACTTCTTACATATTATTACATAGACCAGAGCTCAAAAGCATAGAGTTCATCATTTCATTAAGGGTTCTATTTTTCCGTGCGGATAAACTATTTTGTTGCGGAGAATATGGAGCACTAACTTCATGTATAATACAATTTTTCTCACAAAAATCTTCTAGAGTTTTAGTACTATATTCACCACCCTTATCAAATCTAAACTTCTTGATTTCCCTGTCTAATTGATTTTCCACTTATGATTTAAATTTCAAAACACACTTTCAGCTTCGTCTTTAGACTTCAGAAGATATACCTTACTGTATCTATAAAAGTCATCAACAAAAGTAATGTAATACCTTTTTCTACCTTTGCTAACAGTGTTCTTGAAATCTGCTAAATCTTAATGTATTAGTTAAAGTTATTCAGTCTTTCTACTAATAAAAGATTTGAATGGTTACTTGGCATTCTTTGCTTCTACAAAGATATGACATTTAGAAAAATCATCAGTTTTTACCATAGGAATTAATTCCATTCTTATGAGCATTTTAATAGAAGCAATATTAACATGACCTAGTCTACCATGCCACAAATTAATAGACTCAACAATATAATTATTGACAATCTTTTGAAGAATGTTCAATACAAATAATCCTCCACTTAGATATCCTTCTCAACAAAGTCTCCTCCGCAAGAAATAATTATTTTATCAGCTTGAAACACAAGCTTAAGGCCTACTTTGTTGAGAAGTGCTCCAGAAACTAAGTTTCTACGGAGGGAGGGAACATACAAAACATTGTTCAAGGATAATGTCTTTCCAGAAGTTAATTTAAGCAAAACTTTTCCTTTACCTATTACTACAAAAGTAGTGGAGTTACCCATATATTACACACTCTGTATCAGTAGACTCCTCAAAGTCATGTAATAACTCTTTATTTGCACAGAAATGCCTTGAGGCGCCTGTGTCTAGCACCCAGACAATTTTATTTACTAGCTGATTCGCCTCAATGACTACAAATGCAATCACTTCATTACTTTAAGAAAATTTGGCTTGTACATCACTTTGTCCTTTTTTTCTTTGAGTCTTGCCCTTTTCTTTGATAGCATCTGGCAGCTCTGTGACCAACTTTTCCACAAACAAAGCAAGAGCCCTTAAATTTTTGAATTTGACTCTTTGGCTTGTTGAATTGATTTTTTTTCTTCATAAGTTCCTTTTTCGAGACGTTTTTTTGTCTGCCATTAAACTTGTCTTTCACAACAGTACCAGAAGATTCAACAAGATTATCTTTAGAACAATTAAAAGAAAATTCTTCCATCTTATCTTTCAGATGGTTCGCCTCTTCAGTCCTCATGTGTTTTGATAAGTTCTCGAACGGTTAAATTTTTTTCTTATGTTTTAATTGATTTCTATAATTACTCCAAGATGGTGGAAAATTTTCAAGAAGAACATTAGCTTGAAATATCTCACATATCTTCATGTCCTCGTTGAGAACATCACCTGTCAAGTTCTCATATTTGTGAACTTGGTCAATTATTATCTTGTTATTAACCATTTGTAAGTTAATCCATTGACAGACAACATATTTTTTCTTTCCTGCATCATTAGCATCATATTTCTTTTCCAAACTATCCCATATTTCTTTGGCATATTTATAGTTTAAATATAAATCAAACAAAGGATTTGCCATATAAATTAGCAAATTTCCTCTAACAATTTTGTTACCCTTTTCAAAATTCTTTTTAACAACATCGTCAACAGTAATAATATTGCTAGGATCAGTATTAGTGTTAAAAGTTTTGTTTAAAGAAAAATCCATTAATCAATATTATATGTTAGGAAAATTGCTTTCAAATTGTTAGAAAAAATACTACAATATTGATATTAGATTGGTATTATAAAGTAGTAAAGAACTTATCACAAATATTGCTGCTTTGAAAGTGATTTCGGCTTGACTCCGATTCAACTCGTTATAGCGGATGCTCCGAAAGGTTCCACAGTTTCTCTCAAACGCGTGCACTCGTGGCTAAGAGTTTGAAGGTTGCCCAAAACAAAATGCCCAAAAATATCCAAAGAATATGATGAAAGGAGGGAAATTCTTTTATCTTTTTCTTTATGGTAGTTGTTGTATTTTTTATGCTTACAAAATGTCATTCTTATATAGATATTTCAAGAGGAGTTTCAAATAGAAGAGTTAATTTTTATTTTTCATTTTAAGAAACGGATTGTCAAGATTAATGGCATTAAAAACCATTACTTCACTTTTTCAGAAACTTCTTGTTTGTTTATTGGAACGTATATGTATTCTCTTTTGAAACGTAGTGTTGTTATATCTTTGCATTAGACTTAATTAACATAAATAGAATTAACTAAACTATAGTATTAACTCAAGAAATTCATCTTTGAATATATTTTGTATCTCATAGATAATTTTGATTCTGTAAAAACCATCAGAAATGTGGATCAAACAAAATATTAGTGAAAACTCATAATTCTTCAGACATCAAAAGTAAAAAATATTTAAAAAGAAATAAAGAGAGATTTATGAAAAATGTGGAGTATCCCTTAGTTTGTCCAATAATCTCTATAAGTCTTTGTAAGGTTATATGTCACAACTTTATGAATGCACTCTCATCATCTTCTTCATCAGTAAAATTTGTCTGATCTAGACACTTACAATGCCCTTTTAAATTTTCATACTTAAACCTAACAATCTACTTACAAAAATTTGAGAATACATCAACGTCAATTGGTAATGCAATGTGAGAATTTTGCTGCTATCAATTCTGATTTTCTAATCCATGACGTCGCGCTGAACATGCCAACACCATATCTTCTTCATCTATCTCCATTTTTAAAGAAAAGTTTTGAGTGTTATTTTAGAGCATCTAAATCACTTGGTAAATTATGATCCAATTTTTTTTTCTTATCTTGCATTAATGAGTAGTTGTTAGATTCATAAAAAAATTAATTTGATCAAATATGATTTGAAGAATCAAGACCATTTAAGGAGAATAAAGTGAAAAGAAATATGAGTTTTCTTGTTCATTGTTATGCTCATAAAAGTCATGATATATAAATTATATTCACTTTGTTTAAATAACATTTCTTTTTATAATATTAGTGCTTTGCTATGAATTTGGTCATTTTTTCCAAGTTTAATTTGAATATTTTACTCAGTTTTAAAGAAAGAACATTCCAAACTTTATTTTATATAAACAGAAATGAATCAACAACGTTACAAAAGATTATTGAAACATTATTGATGTCGGCGTCCTGCTCCAAGTCTGGAAAAATATCTATTGATTTTTGCTGACTCACCACACTCATAGTAGGACTACGAACCACAATGTACTAACAAAAATAAAAATACATTGAATGGTAACCGTAACCTGAAAAACCTTTAATAGCAACCCTTATAAGCCTTGACATAAGTTGTAGAAACTTTGTCCAATATTACCTCCTTCACACACTTATATAACTTCATGAACATGTATACTGAACCGAGGATGAATAACCCTCCTTAAAGATCCCCGTCCAGATGAGGTACTACTAAAATAACAAACAAGTGCAAGTCTTCTTGTCTGCCAAATCCCTAAATTCCATGCGGCGCATAAGCTCCATGACTACCTTGACTGCTCTTTGAAAAGAAGCTCCAGACAAGGTTGTTTGATAAGATGCTTCAACAGATATAATAAGTCAAACTTTTCTTGAACTGAAATATTCTTAGTCTCATCTGGTGAAATCACCAAAGTATGGTGAGACAAGGCATGAAATCTTTCCAAAAATCGATCAGAAATACCATCTTAAGTCAAGTTCTTTAACTGAAGTTACAGAGAATGAACATGTCGTTCTAGTATCGAATGCCACCACTTCCTAGATAGGCCCCACATATGAAAAGTAGTGTAATCCACTCTGTCGGACTGCACCAACTCCACATTTTGTAACATCTCATGACAACTCATGAGAAACAATTTAAAGTTAAACTTCCGTAAATCTTGTGTGTGTGAATCTATCTATTTGGCGATAAATACTAGTTAGAAGGTATGAGATGACCCTAAAGTTACTTGATCTATCTTTACTCTCTTCTGGTTAATTAATTTTGTCAAACGATCTATTTGACTATTCATTGAAGGATTTGATCAATGAACATTCAGTTCTTTCTACAATATTGAATGGTTTCTTACCAATTCTTCAGCTCGGATAAAATTAATAAAACCCCAAATAAATTATAAATTTTAGTTAGGGGTCTAGGAGATAATTTCTTTGACACAAATTTTATGTATTGAAAAAAACTCCAACTAAGAAATAAATTTGAAGAAAGAAGAATATTTTACTAATTAACAGTTTGACTACAATTTGTGCATTTCTTGATTCTTCTGTAGGATAATTTGCACCTAAAATGGATTTTATTTGATCTTATGTAAAGAGGATTTGTGGACTTTCATGAAGTATTTGTGGTAACAAAGAGTCCGCCCACATCTTCATCTCTTTGTAAATGTTCCATGAATTTCTGAAATTTTCGAGATCCCTCTCTAAGAGATATAGTACCCTTTATATTGTGTGAGTTAGGATTAGTCTTCAAGAATTCTAAATGAAGTTGGACTCATCTGGTAGTGTCCCTTACAATTTTGATGTCTACAAATATCGAGTCTCTTTCTCATGAAGAAACTGATTTCTTTTTTTAATAACCTTTCTGGGCAAACAGTTCAATTAACTCTCTTATTGGTTGGAGTTTATTGTTTGAGGTGTAATCAACGGTTCCAGGAGAGGTCTTAAGGGATCGCACCAACAGAGGACTCAACAACATCTCCAAACACGTTTCAAATTCCCATCCGAATGTGGACACATGATCCAATTTCTTAAAAATCCTTAATAGTACAACATATATATCTTTGCAGATTTAGCAAGGCATGAAGAAGGTGCTTGTGAATGCCAGCCTTAAGTATACATTGAGCATATTATTCATTGTTTACAGAAGCACTACATCTTCTAGAATTCTAAGCGTTTATATCATTGTGGAATATGACCCGTGAGTAAGAGTTTCAACAAGCCATGAAGGATCATGGAACTTGTAAGTAGCAAGGTATCAAATTATCTAACATTAACTATCTTCTCAGAATCAACAAAATCAATGTGCAACCCAATTCAATAAATAAATGGTAAAGTCGCTACTTCCCCACACGAGCTGAGGAAGTTACTTCATGCTATTTCTAATCGTTTGCTTTAGCCTACTATACATTTTTATTTATGGAAAAGAGAACTTTTAGTTGAAGAACTTGAGAATTATCATCAGGAATGATTCACGTTAGAAGATCAAATGGTTCATTATGCATAAATTTCATATTTTACGAGTGCATCACAAGTTGCAAAGTGTAACCTTGGAAATGATTTTATTTTCTTATTTCTGAGTAAACACTCGTGCAGACTTACATAATTCTTAAATAGTTGTATACTACATCACATTTGAGAAAAGAGTCTCCAAGTTTCCCAAGTGATTCAGAATAAAACTTCTGGAGGCATTTCTTTGTTGTCATTCCTTCCAAAATCTTACCAGTTGTGATACAAAGTATTAGTTTGGAATGATTTGAAAGCATTCTTTTCAAGTTTATTCAGCATGAATGCTTCCTCAATAAAGTCTAAAGGCTCTAGCACGGCAGATAGTTATTGTCAAAATATTCTTGATCCCGAGAATCTTATGAATTCTAAGGTATATGCATATAACAATGAATACGGCGGAGTTTGGGGATTCACTACAATATGTGTATACCTAGAATTCATAAGATTCTTTAGGTCAACGATAACTATCTACCGTGCTAGAACCTTTAGACCTTATAGGGCAAGCATCCATGCCGAATAAACTTTAAAAGAATGATTTTGAATAACCACCAAGTAAAACTTTGTATCCCAACCAGTAAGATTTTGGAAGTAATTACAACAAAGAAATGTCTCCAGAATTTTCTTTTCGAATCATTTGAGAAGCTTGGCAAATATTTTCTCAGATATGCTATTAGTATACAATCGTTTAAGACTTATGAAAATTATCATGAGGGTCTTCTAAACATTAAGAAAAATAAAATCATTTGCAATGTTGTTTTTTTCAAGCTTTGATGTGCTCATAAAATTCAGAGATTTATCCGTAATGAACCATTCTATCTCAAAATGCGGACAATTGCTAGTGATAATCCTCAAATTTACAACTTTACAAAAATTTCTTGATGCCTCCAACAGAAATGTTTTGTAGGGTAAAGTATAGGAGATTAGAAAAAAGATAGTAGTTGATGTGGTTGAGGCATCAAAAATTTCTTGATGCCTCAGCTCGGACGGCCAACGTAGCAGCTTTATCATTTATACAATGGATCGGGATGGACATTGATTTTATTGATGCACCTATATTAAGGCACTTCATCATGAATGCTATGAAGCTAGTCAATGTATGGTACTTAGAACTCACTGCTACACAACAAGTTTCACGACCCTTCGATGCTTGTTAAAATGCTAACTCACAGATCTTACATGCTACATGAGATTCCACGATGCTATTATCACTTGATATTCCTTGGAGATGTAATGCTAGATTATGTTGTTACAACATATTGCTATTTCAAATATTCGAGGCTGATTATAAGACTTGTTACTTTTTTGTGGTCTACTTTTGTATATAATGAATGATATACTCAATCTGCAGTTACGGCTAGCCTGCATGAGCACATTCTTCATGCCTCGCCAGATCTGCAAAGGCAGATATGTTATACAGTTGAGAATTTTGAGAAATTAGATATTGTGTATACGTTTGGATGGGAGAGTGAAACTACTTTACCAATCGTGGTTGGGGATGTTGTTAGGTCCTTTATTGGTGCGATCTTTGTTGATTCTATCTTAGAAAAGATACTTAATACATTTTTAACATAAGATGTCTTCTTGTGTGTGCATCTCCAAGCTTTGGGGTGATAAATACTACATAGAAGGTAAGAGATGACCCCAAAGTCACTTGATCTATCTTTATTCTCGTCTAATAATTAATTTCTATAAAAGATCTATCAGACTACGAAATAAATGATTTGATCAATGAATATTCATTTTTTTTCTTGAAATTCCAACGAATTTTACAAATTAATCAACTCTGATAGAACTAATCAAACCCCAAAAGAAATTATAAATATTTGTTAGGTTAAAGGAGACAAAATTTGTTTTCACTAAATCTTATTTATGGAAAATAAACTCCAACCACAAAATAAATATGATAAAACAAGAATATTTTATTAACTAATAATAGTTTGGGTACAATTATATCCATCTCTTGATTCTTCTAACTTATACTTTGCACCTTAAATGAATTTTATTTGATATCGACGTAAATAGGTTTCTATGGATCTGTTTTATAAGTATTTGGTTATCAAGGAGAGTCCACCCACATCTTGATATCTTTGTAAATATTTCATGAATTCATGAAATTTTCAAGATCCCTCTCTAAGGGATACATTACCCTTTATATAGTGTAAGCTAGGAGTAGTTTTCAAGAATGCCTCATTGAAATTTGACTCATCTAGTAGATTCCCACACAAATTTGATCTCTATAAATGTCGAGTTTTGGATATAGAATCAACAAAGACCGCACAAACAACGTATTTGAAGTAGTTTTTGTTGGGTATGTAGCCAGAACATGGGAAATAGAGGAATTTGAAAAGTTGAGAACTTGAAGAGTTGGGAACTTGAAATGTCCTCTTATGCTTTAATGAAAAGACATCTGTCCCTCATCGGTGGTGGAAAGAAAAATAGGAGAGTTTAAAGTCAAAGGCAAAAGTCAATCAAGCAAAATAAACTAATAAGAAATAGAAAGGAAGTGGGAGAGATACTTGATGTAATTGTAGCTGCAAGAACAATAAAGGAAACAAAATATACTATTAAGAAATTGAAAGAAAGATAAGGAGATTTAGAAGAAAAGATGATCTATCAACTAAAATGCAGTTAAGTACTAGATAAAAATTTAAAGGAGAAAAAAATTTGATTCATAAAAGTGAAGACTTACCCAATTAATCAAGAGGGTTAAATTGAACAGATGTAAGGGTTTCCAAAATTCACCAAGTAGCCTAAACATTAAATATGCATTCAAAAACTAACCCCTAAGACAAATCCTAGTTTCTGCTATTTATAATCATATTATACTAAAAGCATGAAGCTCCATAGTTGAAAATTGAATTACAAAGATATCTCTAATCATATTAAAAATAACCACTTTGTCATGATCATTTAACTAATGTATCAAACTTTTCATATTACAACATTTATATCTTTTGTCTTTTAAACTTCAATCAGTTAAATATTCTATACCCTTTTCATATTCTTTGCACTTTATAAAGTTACCACCCTGTAAAATTTCTTTATCCTTTTATTCTTACTCCTCTTCTATTAGACTACAGAAAAACTACTATTACTATCGCCCTCTTATTTGTTATATTTTGTCCAGAATAAGGTAATACTATTTTTTTCCCATTTATCATTTTATTTTTACTCCTCTTCTACTAGACTACAGAAAAACAACTATTACTATCACCCTCTTATTTGTTTAATTTTGTCCAGCATAAGGTAATACTATTTTGTTTCCCATCAAATAAGTTTAGTTTCTGTTTACTGCTTAAATATGGCTTTTATTTACCAAATATTGTGTATAGAAAATATTTTTTATTTTATTTATTTCACACTTTACATCTTTAGTTTGCTACAAAAATTATCACATTGGGAGTAGCTACTGAACCAAATTCATAAGTATGTATATATTTCATGAGTCTTATTTTTAATTCAACTTTTTTGGTTTCATTTAAAGTCACTTTTGGATGCTTTGTGGCCTCTCACTTCTAATTTAGTATATGTATTTATTTTTAAAACATTATTAGTATCATACTTAAAAGTTGTGTCTTCGTGAAAAAATAGAAAAACTTCCAAGCATGTATTTCATTCTATTATGACAGATGAATAATATTGCGTTACAAATATATGTTGCATTTGAATCTACTTTTCAACTGAATTACTGTTGTCACGACCCAAACCGGGTTGCGACTGGCACCCACACTTACCCTCCTATGTGAGCGAACCAACCAACGGATCTGTCCCAAGCTTGGCTAACATCACCGTTTTAGCATTACAATCCAAAATCGCAAATTGCGGAGAAAGCCAAGTCATACCCAGAATGACATCACAATCGTCCATTTCTAAGATAACCAAATCTACATAAGTATTGCTCCCCACAAAGTTCACCAAACAAGACCTATACACCTTTTCAACTACCACAGACTCACCCACCGGAGTAGAAACACGAATAGGCATATCAAGTAATTCACAATGTAAATTTAGACCGTTAGCAAATGAGGAAGATACATAAGAAAATGTGGATCTAGGATCAAACAATACAGAAGCCATGCAATCACAAACCAGAAGATTACCTGTCATGACAGCATCAGATGCCTCCGCTTCAGACCGCCCAGGGAAAGCGTAACAATGGGCCCTATCGTTCATCTGTCCGTTGCCCCTACCATGTTGTGATGTAGTGGCTCCAGTCTGCCCATCACCTCGGCCGTTTTGGTGACCACCATTACCTCGACCACCACGTCCTCCAGAATGACGGCCTCTACCATGACCACCTCTACCTCTAGCCATTGGGAGTCTATAACTCTGTTTTGGACAATTCCTCCTAATATGTCCAGTCTCTCCACATCCATAACACTCTCTGGAGTCAAGCATTGGTCTCTCAGAGAAGTGTTGACCTGTCTGAGGTTGACCCCAAACTACAGTCTGTAGTGAAGACTGAATGGGTCTAACTGAGTCACCTCCGGAACCTTGTCCTCTAGAGTAAGAACCATTAATCTCGCCTCCCTTTCGAAACCTTTTTGATGTCGATGTCATGGTGAAGTCATATGGCTTCACTCCTTCAACCTCTATCACGAAGTCTACCACCTCTTGGAAGGATTTTGCCGTAGCCGCTACCTGTAAGGCTGAAATCCGCAACTCTGACCTCAACCCCTTCACAAAACGGTGAATCCGCTCTTGTGGACTTAAACATAGTTGGGCGACATAGCGGGATAATGCACGAAACTTAGCCTCATATGCATTGACCGACATCCTACCTTGCTCTAGGCTCAAGAACACATCCCTTTTCCTATCCCTCAAAGTTCGGGGGATATACTTCTCCATAAACAAGCTAGAGAATGAGGCCCAAGTCATAGGTGGTGCCTCTGTTGGTTGACACTCAATATTTGACCGCCACCAAATTTTGGCGTTCCCTTGAAACTGATAAGTCACAAACTCCACACCAAACCGTTCTACTATACCCATCTTGTGTAGTAGCTCGTGACAGTCAACCAGAAAATCATAAGCATCCTCCGATTCAGCACCCTTGAAGACCGGAGGTTTCAATTTCAAGAACTCACTGAAAAGTTCATGCTGATCATTTGTCATTATAGGCCCAGTAGTCAGACGTGGAAATGTGCCTATGTCCAATGAGGCATCCATACGAGGAGCCATAGTGGCTGCATGTTGTACTTCTGAAACCGGAGGTGTTGGCGCAGAAAACACTGGAGGTGCCTGACCTTGATCAGACAACCCACTAAGATAGGCGAGAACCTGATTGATCATCTCTGGGGTAGGTTGGGGTGGCAATCCCTCATTCTGCACTTGTTCATTCTCCCCATCATCCCCTTCTCTTACTACTTCTTCAGTCGGTGGAGGAGTCACCGCCCTAGTATCAGATGGGTTAGGTGCTCGTCCTCTTCCTCTAGAGGACGTCCTCCCACGATCCCTACCACAGCCTCTTGCCGTTGCTCTTCCTCGAGCCACAGCCCCAGTGGCTGGCTCAGACGCACCCTGTCCTGCTGGTGCTGGTGTTGGTGTTGACGTAGTCGTTGCTCTAGTTCTAACCATCTGCGAAAGAGAGTGAAGATAGTCAAATACCAATTTGTATCCCCTATATACCAATTGGATTCAAGTAGTAGCACGAAAGAAAGAAAGAAAGAATGGAATTTTCCTAAAGTCTTATAGCCTCTCAAAGAAAAGTAAAGGCGTCCCCCTACCGTTCCTTAAGACTCTACTAGACTCGTTTTTGTGTGATGAGACCAATGAACCTAATGCTCTGATACCAACTTTGTCACGACCCAAACCGGGTTGCGACTGGCACCCACACTTACCCTCATATGTGAGCTAACCAACCAATCTAACCTTAACATTTCAATATAATATCAACAGAAAGTAATGCGGAAGACTTAAACTCATTAAATAAAGACCAATTCATTAACTTCTAAAATTCAACATCTATTATTCCCAGAAATCGGGAAGTCATCATCACAAGAACATCTACGATCAAACGACTAAACTAAGAGTATTCTAAAAGCTAAAAATACATAAGAAGCTAGTCCATGCCGGAAGTTCAAGGCATCAAGACATGAAGAAGAAGATCCAGTCCAAGCTAGAAGCATTAGCTCACCCTGAATTTCCGATGTAGCAAGACTTGCTTGAATTACTGTTAAGTTGAAGACGATGGCACGTTTGCTGCACTCCACAAATAAACAAGAAGAGAACATAAAAGTAGGGGTCAGTACAAAACAGGGGTACTGAATAGATATCATCGGCCAACTCAAAATAGAAATCAATATATACCAAGTAATATCATAAAATCAACTATGATACTCAACATGTAGCAACAACAAATACTATATCATTAATAATTACCGTCAAGTTCACACATGAGGACTCAAGCCTCGATACCATACTCATTTGGGAATCATGTTCATTAGATTGAGTATATTAACATCTTTCAAGATTCATTATCTTTATTTCTCTTGTGTGGGTACGTGACACTCCGCTCCCTCAATATTCGTTAATACTCTTGTGTCGGTACGTGACATTCCAATCCCCTAAATCTATGTGTCGGTTCGTGACACCCGATCCCCTAAATCTACGTGTCGGTTCGTGACACCCGATCCCCTAAATCTATGTGTCGGTTCGTGACACCCGATCCCCTAATACTACGTGTCGGTTCGTGACACCCGATCCCCTAATTCTACGTGTCGGTTCGTGACACCCGATCCCCTAATCTCCTTCCATCAATTCATCAAGCCTTCTTTCTTACCAAGGCATCATCAATCTCATTACTTTAGTTCATCAAGCCTTCTCCCTTACCAAGACATCATCATTAAAAAGAGATTAGGTTTTTATCAAGATTTGGGATTCAATAACTTCATCATTCTTAATATAATCACAATTATATAATCACGTTCATGCATGCATACAATTAAGCACATAGCAGGGTTTACAATACTACCAATACATATCATTCTCTATTAAGAGTTTACTATGAAAGCATGAAAACCATAACCTACCTCCACCGAAGATTAGAAATCAAGCAAGCAAATTCCCAAAGCTTTGTGTCCTCTTCGTCTCTCCTCTTTCTCGTTCAACTTTCTCTCTCTTTCTCTTGTTCTTTCTATTTTCTTTATTCAAACCCTCTTTCTTTTACCCTAATTAGTATATAATTAAGGATAAAAGATGGCAATAATGCCCCACTAATTTACTTAAGGTTACCTCTTTTAACCCCCAAGTAATTAGACTTATTAACATTAACCCACTAATCTTATAATTAAAGAAGGAATAGTCAAAAACGTCCCTTAAAACGTATACTGAAATCCGACCCGGACTGGGATTGCGCAACCTGTGACGAGCCATCGTGCCTGCGACGGTCCGTCCTGCAGGTCGTCGCAAAGTTCAGAGACTCAAATTTCCACCAAGGGTCTGTGACGGTCCGTCACACCTGTGACGGTCCGTCCTGCCATTTCGTTACGAAGTTCAGAGAGTCGATTTTCAGTACCCAATTTTCAGTTTTTCTAATTGTTTTGAAACGAGACCCTGCGACGGTCCGTCGTGCCCATGACGTTCCGTCGTCTCAGTAAAAATGGATTAAACTTGTTTTCTTTTGTCTATAATTAGTATAATTAAATGTATGGAATTATCAGTAAAAATAATCAACCTTTCCTCTCCCCCATGAATAAGATCACTAACTTCTAAAAATTATCTTAAATAACTATTCACCTTTTCATCTTATCATGTAAATTTTTGGCTATATATATGTATCATGAAAAAGTAGTTTTTCTTTATCACTTACCTCTTGTTGATGTGAATCATTAGGCAATTTTCATGCACTTTTTTTTAAAAATATTAATATTTGTTTGATCCTAATTAGAATGATATTTTGTATCATAGTTTTATCTTTATCATTTTAGATGATTTTTTTTTGGTTACGGGAGAGGTATCATCAAGAACTTTACTACTTATGTATTTCTTTTTACTATATATATGGTTATAATTAAAGTCTTAAGAAGTGTATGAATGTTGTATTTGTTCTTATTTGTTTATTTTTGTTGTATTCTTTACCTATTTATACTTCTTTAATTTAATCTACTATGAAATTATGAATGTTATGTATATTTTTATTAGTGTTGAAATTACTAATTTATGACTTTTATATTCATTTTTAAATGTACTTTTATAAAAAAAAATTCTTTTATCCTTTCCTTACTGATATAGTTTCTTTAAGTAGATACATATCTGTGTACCTAGTATATGGAGCGTAATGAGAGATTATTAACGATAAATCATATAAATATATTCATATTATTAGATGCTATAGTAATATTATTATTTTCCCATATTTCATGCTTGATAGTCAATGTAATATTTGATTATTATAAATTTTATTTAATGAATAAAATATAAATTGGTAAAACTAATATTTTTAAATTCAATATTTTCTATATAATAACTGTATGGAATAAACGTGCAACGCATGTTCCGAAAACTAGTATTATTATAAGTCGGAAGCTCCTAACTTAAAAATTAAATTACCATTTTGTCCTTATTTTATCCCCAAATTAAATTGAATACTAATATAAAATTAATTTAATATTAATGAATCATATTTAAATACATGCATCTAGACACCATGGTTTAAATTCTATTTATTTTCATACTAAGTAATAATTGTATTGTATTATACTAAATACTTTAAATAAGAAGGTGTAAGGTCAAACATTGAAAGACAAAAATATTTTATAGAAAATTGTTAGAATTTATTTCATAGGAAATTATTAGGAATTATTTTTTAAAAAACATAAATATTATCTATTCTTTCTCTATAATTAATGTGATTAAATTTGTTATCCTCTCTCTTTAGTTAGTATAATTAAATGTATTGAATTATTAGTAAAAGCAATCATATTTCCTCTACCCCATGTCTAAGATCACTTAACTTCTGAAAATTAACCTAAACAACTCTTCACCTTTTCATCTTATCCAATGAATCTTTAGCTATATATATGTATCATGAAAAAAAAATTCTTTACCACTTGTCTCGTGTTGATGTGAACCATTATGCAATTTTCAGGTACTTTTTTTTGTTTTGAAATACTGATATTTGTTGATCCTTATTAGAATGATATTTTGTATCATAAATTTTATCTTTACTATTTTAGATTTTTTTTTTTTGTTACGGGAGAAAAAAACTCTACTCCTTGTGTATTTCTTTTTACTATATATTGTATTATAATAAAAATCTTAAGAAGAATATGAATGTTGTATTTATTCTTATCTTTTAAATTTTTTGTATTATTTATCGATTTATACTTCTTTAATATAATCTTCTCTGAAATTATGAATGTTATAAGTCTATTTTTATAAGTGCTGAAATTAATAATTTATGACATTTAGATTCGTTTTTAAACGTACTTTTATAAAATTTATTTACATTTATCTTTCCTTACTAATATAGTTTCTTTAAGTAGCTAGATATTTGTGTATTTACTAATAGAGCGTACTGAGAAATTATTAAGGATAAGTCATATAGATATATTCATATTATTACATACTATAGCGATATAATTATTTTTTCATATTTCTTGCTTGATAGTCAATGTACTATTCGATTATTATGAATTTTATTTAATGAATAAAATATAAATTGGTAAAATTAATATTTCTAATTTCAACATTCTATATAATAAATAAACTTTATAATAATTGTAGGGGACAAACGTGCAACACACGTTTAGGAAACTAGTAGAAAATAAATAAAGCTAAGCTAGTTACAATAATAACCTTGAGCTAAAACGAAGAAAAGGCTAGCCTATTAATTATTTATAATGTAGTCACCTCTTGCTTAATTTTAATTTTAGTTTATTTTAAACCTTCCATGCCTTTTTTATTAATCTTCTAAGATATCTAAATTACTTCGAATTGACTTCAACAGTAATGAATAAAGGAGGGAAAATATAGGAGTTGTTACCTTGGTTGACTGACACATCTTGTATGAGAAGAAGAGATATGAGAACATTGGAATAGAAAGCTTGTACAACCCACAAGAATCGAGAAGAGTAATATTCAGCCGCGAGCAATGAGGTAACACAGTAAGAATAGATTTTATAGTTAGGGTTAATAAAAATGGGCTTTACCCTAATTAGATTAGGTTGGGCTTGGGCCAAAACTTTATTTTGATTTTTTGATGATTAATTAAATGGTCTATATGGCCCCAAATAAAATTTTAAAAAAAGGATTTTCGAGGTTATTTAAGAAGTATAAAAATATCAAATATGGTAAAGAAATGTCAATAACGTAATATTTTCAAAATAGTTAAAATATGAAATTGCCAAGATTTTAGTGAGTTTCTCATATAGAAAATAACTTCATCCCCCTTAACAACCACTAACATGCAGATGGTCTGGGAACATAACAAATTAAAATTTATTCTATACTACATAATGATAAGAAATTTATTGATCACCAAAGATGAAGTAATTCCTGAAGAGTTTTCTAGCGCCTCCAAAAATTTGAGAATAATATGAATCGAATTTGTTTATTCTCTCAATGAACTCCCAGAATGCACAATTGTAACGACCTGTTTAGTCGTTTTGAGCAGCAGATTTTATTTCTGGAAAAACTGTCTTGGTCTACGGATCCCACGACGGACCGTCATGGGCACGACGGACCGTCGAGGGGGTCTCGTTCCAAAACACTTAGTTTCTGAAATTTGGGTACTGACATCAACTCTCTCAGCTTCGTGACAAAGTGGCAGGACGGACCGTCACAGGCATGACGGGCCGTCACATATCCTTTAGTAAAAATTGAGTCTATGAACTCTGTGACGATTCAGCAGGACGGACCGTCACAGGCACGACGGCCCGTCATAGACTGCGTAATCCCAGGCTGGGTGGGATTTCTGTTAAATGTTTTAAGGGACGTTTTGGACTATTCCTGCTTATATTTATAAAGTTAGTGGTTGAATATTAATAATCCAATTTCTTGAGGATTAAAAGAGATAACCTTGAATTAATTAATGAGTTAATTCACCATCTTTTATATTTAATTATATGCTAATTAGGGTAAAAGAAAGAGGGTTTGAATAAGAAAAATAGAAAGAATAAGGAGAGGGAAAGAAAACGATCGAGAGAAGAGGGGAAACGAAGAGGAAAACAAAGCTTTGGGGAATTTGATTGCTTGATCACTAATCTTCGGAGGAGTTAGGTTGTAGTTTTTATGCTATTCGTAGTAGACTCTTAATAGCGAATGATATGTGTTGGGTAGTATTATAAACCTTCTATATGCTTAATTGTGTGCTTACATGATGTGATTATATAATTGTGATGAATAAGCATGATGAGTCTATTGAATCTCTAATCCTAAATTTACCTTGTTAATGATGATGCCTTGGTATAAAAGAAGGCTTGATGAACTAAAGTAATGAGTTTGATGATGCCTTGGTATAAGGGAAGGCTTGATGAACTAAACTAATGAGGTTGATGATGCCTTGGTATACAAAAGAAGGCTTGATGAATTAATAGAATGAGATTAGTGGAGCGGGTGTCAAAAACCGACACGCAGAATTAGGGGATCGGGTGTCATAAACCGACACGTAGAATTAGGGGATCAGGTGTCACGAACCGACCCGTAGAATTAGGGGATCGGGTGTCACGAACCGACACGTAGAATTAGGGGATCGAGTGTCACAAATCGACACGTAGAATTAGGGGATTGGAGTGTCACGTACTGACACAAGAGGAATAAAGTTAATGAATATTGAAAGATGTTATATACTCCATTTAATGAACCTAATTCCCAAATGAGTATGATGGGGAGGCGTTAGTCCTCATTGATGTGCTTGGTGTTGTGGTCAAGGGTTATGGTAATTTTAAATGCCGCATGTTGAGTATTTTAGTTGATTTTATGATATTATATGATATATACTGTTTTCTATTTTGAGTTTGCCGATGATATCTACTCAATACTTGTGTTTGTACTGACCCCTACTTGTATGTTTCTTTCTTTGTTATTTCTGGAGTACAGTGAACGTACCGTCGTCTTCAACTCAACCGCAACTCTAGCCGGTCTTCATTACACTGGATTTCGGGGTGAGCTAACGCTTCTATCTTGGACTGGATCTTCTTCTTCATGTCTTGGTGCCTTGAAGTTCCGGCATGGACTAGATTTTTATTTATTCTAGCTTTCTAGATACACTTAGAATTACTTATTTGAGAAGTTGATTATCGATTTTCATTACTGTGTTTAAGTCTTCCGCATTATATTATTTTATTTATGGTTGAAATGTTGGGGTTTAGATTGGTTGGTTCGCTCACATAGGAAGATAAGTGTGGGTGCCACTCGCGGCTAGTTTTGGGTCGTGACAAACTTTGTATCAAAGCATTAGGTTCGTTGGTCTCATCACTCAAGAACGAGTCTAGTAGAGTCTTAAGGAATGGTAGGGGGACGCCTTTACTTTTCTTTGAGAGGCTATAACACTTAAGAAAAATATCATTCTTTCTTTCTTTCGTGCTATTACTTGGATCCAATTGGTATCCAGGTGATACAAATTGGTATCTTACCATCTTCACTGTATTTCGCAGATAGTTAGAACTAGAGCAACAACTGCACCGACACCAACATCGGCAAGACAAGAAGCGTCTGAGCCAGCCACTGGGCTGTAGCTCGAAGATGAGTAGTGACAAGAGGCCGTGGAAGAGGTCGTGGGAGGACGCCCTCTAGAGGAAGAGGACGAGCACCTAGACCATGTGGTACTAGGGCGGTGACTCCTCCACCAACTGAGGAAATGGTAAGAGAGGGTGAGGATGGGGAGAATGAACAAGTGCTGAATTGCCACCCCAACCTACCCCAGAGATGATCAATCAGGTTCTTGCTTATCTTAGCGGGTTATCTGATCAGGGCCAGACACCTCTTGTTTTTTCTGCACCAACACCTCCGGTTCCGGAGGTACAACATGTAGCTACTGTGTCTCCCCACATGGATGCTCATTCAAAATAGGCATGTTTCCTCATCTGACTACAGGGCCTATAATGACAAATGATCATTATGAACTTTTCAGTAAGTTCTTGAAATTGAAACCTCCAGTCTTCAAGGGTGCTGAATCTAAGGATGCCTACGATTTTCTTGTTGACTGTCATGAGCTACTACACAAGATGGGTATAGTAGAACGGTTTGGTGTTGAGTTTGTGACTTATCAGTTTCAAGGAAACGCCAAAATGTGGTGGCGGTCACATGTTGGGTGTCAACCAACAGAGGCACCACCTATGACTTGGGCATCATTTTCTAGCTTATTTATGGAGAAGTATATCCCCCAGACTTTGAGGGATAGGAAAAGAGATGAGTTCTTGAGCCTAGAGCAAGGTAGGATGTCAGTTACTGCATATGAGGCTAAATTTCGTGCATTATCCAGGTATGCCACCCAACTTTGTTTCAGTCCACAAGAGTGGATTCGCCGTTTTGTGAAGGGGTTAAGGTCAGAATTGCAGATTTCAGCCATACAGATAGCGGCTATGGCAAAATCATTTCAAGAAGTGGTAGACTTCGTGATAGAGGTGGAAGGAGTCAAGCCAGATGACTTCACCATGGCATCGACATCAAAAAGGTTTCGAAAGGGAGGTGAGTTTAATGGTTCTTACTCTAGAGGACAGGGTTCAGGAGGTTACTCAGTCCGACCAATTAAGTCTTCACTACAGTCTTTAGTTGGGGGTCCACCTCAGACCAGTCAACACTTCTCTGAGAGACCTATGCTTGACTCCAGAGAGTGTTATGGATGTGGGGAGACTGGACATATGAGGAGAAATGGTCCATAACAGAGTTATTGACCCCCAACAGCTAGAGGTAGAGGTGGTCATAGTAGAGGCCGTTATTCTGGAGGACGTGGTGGCCGAGGTAATGGTGGTCACCAAAACGGCCGGGGTGACCAACAAATGGGAACTACTGCAGCGCAACATGGTAGGGGCAACGGGCAAACTGGTGATAGGGCCCATTGTTACGCTTTTCCTGGGCGGTCAAAAGCGGAGACATCAGATGCTGTTATCACATGTAATGTTTTGGTTTGTGATTGTATGGCTTCTGTATTATTTGATCCCGGCTCCACATTTTCATATGTATCTTCCTCATTTGCTACTGGTCTTAATTTACATTGTGAATTTCTTGACATACCTATTCGTGTGTGTACTCAGGTGGGTGAGTCTGCGATAGTTGAAAAAGTATATAGGTCTTGTTTCGTGACTTTTGTGGGGAGCAATAGTTATGTAGACTTTTTTATCTTAGAAATGGTTGATTTTGATGTAATTCTGGGTATGACTTGGCTTTCTTTGAATTTTGCGATCTTGGATTGTAATGCTAAAACTGTGACGTTAGCCAAGCCTGGGACAGATCCGTTATTGTGGGAGGGCGACTACACTTCCACTCCTGTTCGTATCATCTCCTTTCTTCGTGCTAAGAGAATGGTTAGTAAGGGGTGTTTAGCTTTCTTGCCACATCTCAGGAATGACACTACCCAAGTACCTTCAATTGAGTCAGTTTCGGTAGTCCGTGAGTTTCTGGATGTGTTCCCTGCAGATCTTCCTGGTATGCCACCGGATAGAGATATTGATTTTTGCAGCGATCTGGAACCGGGTACTCGCCCCATTGCTATTCCCCCTTATAGAATGGCTCCCACGGAGTTAAGAGAGTTAAAGGCCCAACTTCAACAGTTGTTGAGCAAAGGCTTCATTATACCAAGTCCATCTCCTTGGGGTGCTCCAGTGTTATTTGTGAAGAAGAATGGGAGTTTTCGGATGTGCATAGACTACCGGAAGTTGAACAAGGTAACTATTAAGAACAAGTATCCCATTCCTCGCATTGATGACTTGTTCGATCAGTTACAAGGTGCTTGTATCTTCTCTAAGATTGACTTGAGATCCGGTTATCATCAATTAAAACTACAGGCAACAGATGTGCCAAAGACTGCTTTTCTGACAATGTATGGGCATTACAAATTTGTAGTGATGTCTTTTGGTCTTACGAATGCCCCTACTGCTTTCATGAGCTTGATGAACAGGATTTTTAAGCCATATCTGGATCACTTTGTGATCGTATTTATTGATGATATATTGGTATACTCAAAGAGCAAGAAGGAACATGAGGAGCACTTGAGAATTGTATTGGAAATGTTGAGGGAGAAAAAGCATTATGCCAAATTCTCCAAGTGTGAGTTTTGGCTAGAAGCAGTCTCTTTCTAGGGGCATGTGATTTCTAAGGATGGGGTGATGGTTGATCCTTCTAAGATTGAGGCAGTGAAGAATTGGGTAAGAGCTACTAATGTGTCAGAAATAAGGAGCTTCGTTGGTTTAGCTAGCTATTACCGTCGATTTGTCAAGGGATTCTCTTCCATTGCTTCCCAATTGACGAACTTGACTAAGCAGAATGTTTCATTTGTATGGTTGGACGAATGTGAGGAAAACTTTCAGCAACTCAAGACCTTTTTGACTACTGCACTAATCCTTACACTGCCAGTGGAAGGTAAGAATTTCATTGTCTATTGTGATTCATCCTATTCGGGTTTGGGTGCAGTGCTAATGCAAGAGAAGAACGTAATTGCTTATGCTTCAAGGCAATTAAAGGTGCATGAACGTAATTTTTCCGACCCATGATTTGGAATTGGCTGCGGTAGTGTTTGCATTAAAGCGATGGAGACATTAATTATATGGGGTTAAGTGTGAAGTTTACACGGATTATCATAGCCTACAATATGTTTTTACCCAAAAAGATTTGAATTTGAGACAGAGGAGATGGATGGAACTACTGAAGGACTACGATATCACTATCTTGTATCATCCGGGAAAGGCTAATGTTGTGGCAGACGCCTTGAGTAGAAAGGCAGGGAGCATGGGAAGTCTAGATCACTTGCAAGTTTCTAGACGTCCATTGGCTAGAGAGGTTTAGACTCTGGCTAACGACTTTATGAGGTTAGAAGTAAATGAGAAGGGAGGATTGTTGGCTTGTGTGGAGGCAAGATCTTCTTTTCTTGCCAAGATTAAAGGAAAGCAGTTTACCGATGAGAAACTGATTCGGATCCAAGATAAACTATTGCGAGGAGAGGCTAAGGAAGCACAAATCGATGAGGAAGGTGTTTTGAGAATCAAGGGAAGGGTATGTGTACCCCACGTTGATGATTTGATCAACACTATTCTGACAGAGGCTCATAGTTCAAGGTACTCTATACGTCCTGGTGCAACCAAGATGTATCGTGACCTAAAGCAACATTTTTGGTGGAGTAGAATGAAGCATGACATTGTTGATTTTATTGCCAAATGTCGAAATTGTCAGCAAGTAAAATATGAACACCAGAGGCCCGGAGGAACACTTCAGAGAATGCCCATTCCTGAATGGAAGTGGGAAAGAATTGCAATGGACTTCGTGGTTGGTCTTCCAAAGACAATAAGTAAGTATGACTCCTTTTGGGTAATCGTTGATAGGTTAACTAAGTCTGCTCACTTCATTCCGGTCAAGGTGACCTACAATGCAGAGAAGTTAGCCAAAATCTACATATGAGAGAATCGTTAGATAAAGTAAAATGCATTCAAGAAAAGCTTTTATCAGCTCAAAGTAGATAGAAAGAATATACAAATCAAAAGGTTAGGGACTTGGAGTTTATGGAGGGTGAGCAAGTCTTGCTGAAGGTTTCGCCCATGAAAGGGGTGATGCGGTTTGGTAAGCGAGGTAAGCTAAGCCCAAGGTATATTGGTCAATTTGAAGTTCTGAAGTGCATGGGGGAGGTAGCTTATGAATTAGCCTTGCCCCTAGGACTGTCCGGAGTGCACCCAGTATTTCATGTATCTATGTTGAAAAGATACCATGGGCATGGAAACTACATCATTCGTTGGGATTCAGTTCTACTTGATGAGAATTTGTCTTATGAGGAGGAGCCTGTTTCTATTCTAGATAGAGAAGTCCGCAAGTTAAGGTCAAGAGAGATTGCATCCATCAAGGTTCAATGCAAGAATCGACCAGTTGAAGAATCCACTTGGGAGAAGGATGCTGATATGCGACAAAGAAACCCACACCTGTTTACAGATTCAGGTACTCCTTTTCGCCCTTGTTTCTTTTCTTGTGATCGTTCGAGGACAAACAATGGGTAAATTGATATCTATTGTAACGACCTATTTAGTCGTTTTGAGCAGCAGATTTTATTTCTGGAAAAACTGTCTTGGTCGACGGATCCCACGACGGACCGTCATGGGCAAGACGGACCATCGAGGGGGTCTCGTTCCAAAACACATAGATTCTGAAGTTTGGGTACTGAAATCGACTCTCTAAACTTCGTGACAAAGTGGCCGGACGGACCGTCACAGGCATGACGGGCCGTCACAGATACTTTAGTAAAAATTGAGTCTCTGAACTCAGTGACGACTCAGCAGGACGGACCGTCGCAGGCACGACGGCCCGTCACAGACTGCATAATCCCAGGCTGGGTTGGAATTCTGTTAAATGTTTTAAGGTGCGTTTTGGACTATTCTTGCTTATAATAATAAAGTTAGTTGTTGAATATTAATAATCTAATTTCTTGAGGGTTAAAAGAGCTAACCTTGAATTAATTAATGGGTTAATTCACCATCTTTTATACTTAATTATATGCTAATTAGGGTAAAAGAAAGAGGGTTTGAATAAGAAAAATAGAAAGAACAAGTAGAGGGAAAGAGAACGATCGAGAGAAGAGGGGAAACGAAGAGGAAAATAAAGCTTTGGGAATTTGATTGCTTGATCACTAATCTTCGGTGGAGGTAGGTTATGGTTTTTATGCTATTCGTAATAGACTCTTAATAGCGAATGATATGTGTTAGGTAGTATTATAAAACCTTCTATATGCTTAATTGTGTGCTTACATGATGTGATTATATAATTGTGATAAATAAGCATGATGAGTCTATTGAATCTCTAATCCTAAATCTACCTTGTTAATGATGAGGCCTTGGTATAAAAAAAGGCTTAATAAACTAAAGTAATGAGGTCGATGATGCCTTGGTATAAGAGAAGGCTTGATGAACTAAAGTAATGAGGTTGATTATGTCTTGGTATAAAAAAAGGCTTGATGAATTAATAGAATGAGATTAGTGGAGCGGGTGTCACGAACTGATACGTATAATTAGGGGATCGGGTGTCACGAATCGACACGTAGAATTAGGGGATCGGGTGTCAAGAACCGACCCGTAGAATTAAGGGATCGGGTGTCACGAACCGACATGTAGAATTAGGGGATCGGGTGTCACGAACCGACACGTAGAAATTAGGGGATCGGGTGTCACGAACCGACACGTAGAATTAGGGGATAGAAGTGTCACGTACCGACACAAGAGAAATAAAGATAATGAATCTTGAAAGATGTTATATACTCAATTTAATGAACCTAATTCCCAAAGAAGTATGATGGGGAGGCGTGAGTCCTCATTGATGTGCTTGGTGTTGTGACAAAGGGTTATGGTAATTGTAAATGCCGCATGTTGAGTATTGTAGTTGATTTTATGATATTATCTGATATATACTGTTTTCTATTTTGAGTTGGCTAATGATATCTAGTCAGTACTTGTGTTTGTACTAACCCCTACTTGTATGTTTTTTTCTTTGTTATTTGTGAAGTACAACGAACGTACCGTCGTCTTCAACTCAACCACAACTCTAGCCAGTCTTCATTATACTGGATTTCAGGGTGAGCTAACGCTTCTAGCTTTGACTGGATCTTCTTCTTCATTTCTTGATGCCTTGAAGTTCCGACATGGACTAAATTTTTATTTATTCTAGCTTTCTAGATACTCTTAGAATTAGTAATTTGAGGATAGATGTTCTTGTGATGATGACTTCCAGATTTTGGGATTAATAATAAGTGTTGAGTTTTAGAAGTTGATTCTCGATTTTCATTAATGAGTTTATGTCTTCCGCATTATATTATGTTTTTTATGGTTGAAATGTTGGGGTTTAGATTGGTTGGTTCTCTCACATAGGAGGATAAGTGTGGGTGCCACTCGCGGCTAGTTTTGGGTCGTGACAACAATGACCAACAATGATTTACTATTTAGATATAAAACTCTCATACACCGTAATCAAGAAAATCTAAAGAAATCATGTCCCCCTAACCATTTGACTTATATAGTAGAAGGAATATGGTATTCATTAAAACCCTACTCATGTTCAAGTACTTATGTCACAAACTTAAGAATGTGAAAACAAGTAAAAGTAGATGTGGACGATAGTTCGATGCCAGGTCTTAAACTTATCGACTATACCTTCAACCTTCTTTTAGCTACAAAAAGGAAATACGCTCATCAAACTAGGAGGACACAAAATTATCATCTCGAGAAAATGGTCCACATTCTCTTTCATCATTAGTTAAAGTAATATATGAAGAATTCTTAGCTTAACTATATTTCCATCTTCAGTATTGGCGTATCTTACTTTCTATAAGCAAGACTATTTAAGTAAGACAATTGTATTGCGAGTTAAGGACAATGAGTCTTTAATGGAGATGAAGTAAATTTCAAAGAATTTACAATTTTGTATAGTCATAGTAATTTCATAATATCTTTATAACAATAAATATTGAAAAGGGCAAAGAAATATAGTTGAGATCTTCGTCATAAATATACGAACAACGTATTGGGATAACTCAAAAGATAAAAATATTTCAATTAATTGATGACAAAGAATGGGAGCAAAAAGGAAGAATTCCTAGATTAGCATAATGGAATATAGGAATGGCAATAAAGAGTTCTTGAAGTTACAATCTTACTGAAAATGTCATGAAAAAGAAATGTTAACTAACCTTTAAAATGATTTTAAGAAAACATTAATAGATAAACTAGCATTCCAAATTGCTATCCTACTGTCCTTCACGATTTCTTTCGCATAGCTACCACTTTTACAAGTTTATCACTCGTTATTCCATAACTGGTTAATTCATCACAAAGCTTCTTACCTTAAATGCCAAACTTCACCGTGTTCGGCCCTTTTGAAAAGAGAGATTTCAACTCGTAGAACCAAGCTACTCATGATTAGTAAAGAAAAACATTCCAATGAAATGGGCTGGAGTGTATCAATTCCACTTCCTTCAGAAATATGTCAATATATCGATAAACAAATCAATAAATATGATATTTTCGATGATGCTTAAAATATTGTGGCGAACTGGCGATACATCCATATTTTTGTGGACAAAATTTTGACGATCACCTTAACTTTTTGTAAGGCGATTTATGAAGATTTATGATTAATTTTTTGAACATCACCATCACTTATGCTAATGAAGTATTGCTCAATATTATATTTTAGTAGTAAAAATATATTAATGTACAGTTGAGTCTAAGAGGGTCTAAAAAGGATTGTGTGTACGTAACGTTACCCCTAACAAGGTATTTCCCATAGACCCTCATCTCACAACATAACACTTGATTCCTACCACAAAATCGAAATTCACCCATTTCTTAAAATTTCCCAATTTCTTCTTCCTTACTAGCTGATTAATCAAAGGGGGCATGCTAATTGGTAAATAAATCACTCCCATCAACAAAAAACTCAATTTCAATCACATAATCAAACACCCATTACGAACTTCCAGCTCATTTTCTGCAAAGATCTGCACTCCAAACAATCATTATACCATTAAAAGAGAGGAGGAGAGTACTACCTGACGAAAAGGGATCTTGAAAAAGTCCATTTTTAGCACGACCCACAATGGAAAATGGCAACCATTGAGTTGGAATGAAGGAATAAAGAAGTGATATGGTAGCAATACCTTCGATCTTCGACAGATCTTCTGCAGTAAAGCCATCTTCCATCGTTAAATTTTGCTTATTTATTCCGAAAATAGTCAACTTTTTTAGAACCTTTATACCGGGAGCATTTGAATCCTAAGAGAAAAATGGCTATAGAATGGCAAATGGCAATACAAATGTTGTCAATCTGGTCTTGTGGACTCGCATTAATCACGAATTTGAGCTATGAAAATAATTTGCGATATAATTATTGAGTAAAATTACGACTTACAATAGACTCTTGCTTTTGACTTTCTTGAATCCGAATAGTGAACCGAATTGTCATAATATAAAAATAATTTAGTAATTACTGAAATATTAAATCTTTTTACAACGTTGACTGGATTTTGACCAATTATTCAACTCGGATTTAACTTATTAAACCCCAAAATAAAATATATATTTTATTTAGGGTTCCAAGACAATTGATTTGCAATAAATTTTATGTATAAAGAAACAATAATATTTTATTAATTAACAGTTTTTTTAAGTTTAATTTTGTCCCTTTCTTGATTCTTATGTTGGATAATATGCATCTAAAATGAATTTTATTTAATATCCTTGCAAAGACGATTTTGTGGACTTTCATGAAGTATTTTGTTGTCACGAATAGTCCACCCACATCTTGATCACTTTGTAAATGTTCCATGAATTTATGAAATTTTTGAGATCCCTCTCTAAGGGATATAATATCCTTTATATAGTGTGAGCTAGGATTAATCTTAAAGAATTCTGACTCAAGTTGGACTCATCTGGTAGAATCCCACACAATTTGAATGTCTACAAATGTCGAGTCTCTGTCTCATGAAGAAACTGATTTCATATTTTAATAACCTTTCTAGGCAAATATTTCACTTAACTCTCTTATTGGTCGGAGTTTTATTGTTTGAGGTGTAACCAACAGTTCTACAAGAGGTCTTATGTTAAGAAATGTATTAAGTATCTTTGTCAAAGCTATAATCAACAATGGTCGCACCAACAACATCTCAAAGCACCTTTGAAAATTAATTTTAGCTTCCTATTCGAACGTGGACAGAAGATCCAAGCTCTGAAATTCTCAACAGTACATCTGTCTTTGAAGATTTAGAGAGGCATTAAAAAAGTGTTTGTGCATGCCAGTCTTAACTGCAGATTGAGCATATCTGTCATTGTTTATAAAAGCAAACCTCAAATCAATAATTAGTCTTGGAGTCAGTTCAAATATATGAAATAAAAATGTGTTGTAATAACGTAATCTAGAACAATATCTTCAAGAATTCCTAGTGTTTATATCATCATGAAATCTTAGGTAGCATGTATAATCCTTGAGTTAGAGCTTTATCAAGTAGTGAAGGATCATGGAACTTGTAAGTACCAGGAATTGAAAGTACAAGATATTAACTATCTTCTTAGCATTCACACGGCATAGGTGCATCAACAAAATCAATGTGCAATCCAATCAATTTCATAAATGATAAAGTTGTTACTTCCACACAAGAGTCGAGGCACTAATAGGTGCCTACCTCAGCTCGTGCGGACAATGTAGAAGATTTATCATTAATGAGATGGATTGGGATGGACATTAATTATATTGATGCACCTATGCAAAGGAACTTCATCGTGAATTCTAAGAAGCTAGTCAATGTAAGGTACTGAGAAATCACTGTTTTAATACAATTTTCACGACCCTTTGGTGTTTGTTAAAACGCTAACTCACGGATCTTACATTCTACCTGATATTCTACGATGCTATTAGCACTTTAAATGTCTTGGAGATGTAGTGCTAGATTATGTTGTCACAACACATCTCTATTTCAAATATTCAAGACTGATTCCAATACTAATTACTTATTTGCGGTGTACTTTTGTAAATAATGAATGTTCTGCTCAATCTGAAGTTAAGGCTAGTATGTTTGAGCACATTTTTCATGCCTCGCGCTAGATCTGCAAAGGCAAATATGTTGTACTATCAAGGAATTTGAGAAATTGAATGCCGTGTCCATATTTGGATGGGACAGTGAAACTAGTTTCCCAAATGTGCTTCGAAATCTTATTTAGTACCTTGCTAGAGTAAGATCTTTGTTTATATTGGATTCTATTAGATACTATATTTATAAGTATAAGACCTCTTCTGGAATAGTCAATCAAACAATAGAACTTTATCCAACAAGACATTTAAGTGAACTATCAAAAAAATTTCAGGGAACAAGAAGAGTCCAATTTATTTAAGAATTCTACATTTGAGATATCAAAATTATGTGGGACTCTACAACATGAGTCCCATTTTATTTAAGGTTTCTAGATACTACCTATATATAGTGTAATATATTTCCTCGAATAGGCATTTCTAAAATTTCATATATTCATGAAATTTTTGTAAAGTGATGATGATGATGTGGGTGCACTCTTCTTGGAAACCAATTTTTTTAACTAGATCCATAAAATCATTTCATGGAGTTCAAAAAAATCCTAAGGAGGTCCACATAATCCTTAGTTTGAGTGACACTAACAACCCTTGAATCACGGAGAAATCTTAAAAGAGAGGAAACAAGTAATAAACATATTTGTACTCACAATCTTTATGAATAAAATTATTCATTTTATTACTATTTGATTGCAATATATTTTTTGTATTTAGGACAAAAAAACTGCAAATAAATTGGCACACCCAGTGTGACCCAATTTACCCTTCATCTTCTCTCTCACAAATAAAATGCAAACCTTAATCCACTAACTGCAAAGACTGAAACACTATTTTTAAGGGTACTTCAAGTCTCATATTCGAGTTTATCGAGTCTACACACTGAAAAGCCTTGAAGTAGGGGGCATTTATATAGACCAAAATTTGGTGGAACTCTATGAGATGAATCACATCCACAAGAAAAGTTTGACAATTTGGAAAGTCACAGTTAGTGGGTACATCCTCTCGAACGAGCTCAACACACTTGGTAGCTTAGGAAAATTTTAAATTGGGTTTAAATATCATTGGGGTCAAGGTGCGCAAATCATACTCATTCAAAATACCAAAATTCTAGTATGAAATGTCTCAACATTTAATAGATCGCCCAAATACTTTAGTTTAGAAAAAATGATTACTAATTTTCTTTTATATCCTATATATTTACATAAGCTATGAATCATTGAGGTGCAAGCCAAGTGACTCTTTGTACTAGATATTTGGACAATAATAACTCTTGCTCACCCACTAAATAACCAATTCTAAGTAAGCCAATACCAAACTAAGGAAAATTTAAGTGAATATCAAAGCTAGCCATATATTGATCATACTAGTATAAAATTACATTATGAGGCATGATGTGGAAGTTGTGAGAAAGGTATTCGTCAAAATAATATTGACATAAACAACAAGTACATGTCAATTCTAAGCTAGTTGGGGTCAATTCTCTTGCATTTTTTGATCAGGGCGAGGAGAAATGGAGGTATTAATGACATGTATGCATCCATTACTTGGCCTAATAATTGGATTATGAAGAAATAAAGAACTTCAGATATTAGAGGTGCACCAAATTTACTTAATACCTACCTAGAGTAGTATGTTCATGAAACATAATAAAAAGACTATACAATATATTGTTCACTAGAGGAAAATTCCTTTTGCATCAGAAATATATTTTTTTTTAGCATATAATCAAAACATTACCTGGTCGTCAAGGATGTAAGTTGAGAACCATGATGCATCAAGTACAATTACCAGCGGTGACAAAAAAATCTTGGTGATTTAATTTGTTTATAACTTGAAGGATAGACTTTCCTAGTACCACAATCAACCAAGCAAGAATTATGGTTTAGAAATAGAAAGGCAGAGGGAGAGATACCAATTGATGTAATCCTAGATGCAAAAACAATAAAGCGAACTACATTCAATCAAACAAAATATACTATAAAGAAGTAGAAAGAAAGACAGAGAGATTCAGAAGAAGAAAAAGGGATGATCTATCAACTAAAAGATATTTGATTACTAGAATAAACTCTAAGGGTAAAAAGAAATTGAACTCATACAAGTGAAGACTTATCAAGAAGGTTCAATTGAACAGAAATGAGGGTTTCCCCAAACTCACAAAGAAGTATAAACATCAATTTTTCATTCAAAAATCAATTTCTAAAATAAACCCTAGTTTCTACTATTTATAATAGTAGATAAACTAACCCAAGATAGCTACAATAACACCCTTGATATAAAACCAAGAAGATTCTAATATATTACTTATTTGAAATGAAGTAATCTCTTGTTTAAATTTCCATTTTAATTTCAAATCACTAAATATATATTAGTTATGTGTAATGAGTAAATGTTTTATTTGGAATAGAGTAACATCTTCTAGGTAAAAAATTGAAGAGTTTCCTTTGATTCTCTTATAGCCGATTTTGAACTCGAAAGAAAATTTCACAATTCTAGATAAGTTTTTCAGTGAAAAAAGCTCTTTCACCTGAAGAAACAACAAAGAGTTAGTACGGTGATGAAAAAGAGATGGAAAAGATAGGAGTTACATTACCTTGGTTGATTGACACTTCTTGTTTGAGAAGAAGAGAGACAAGAATGTTGGATTAGAGAGCTGGAATAGCCCACAAGAGAAAAATTAGTTGAGTAACATTCAGCCATGAAAAGGAGGAAACACAGCGAGAAGAAAGAAAATGAGCTCAAGTATAAGCTGCAATTAGCTTTTATAGGTAGGGTTAATGAAAGTGAGTTTTCCCCTAATCATATTCGAAATAAATTATTTTTATTGTTTTATTTTGGGCTTGGGCCTAAATTTTATTTTTATTTTTGTTAATAAATAAAATGGCCTATACGACCAAAGAATTTAAAAAAAGGGTTTTTAAAGGTAAAATAGCAACTATCTGAATATGGTAAACAAATGTAAACCTTGTAATATTATCAAAATGTCTAAAATATATATGGAATTTTCATGATTTTCGTGAGTTCCTCATTTTGTAAATATCTTCATCCCCCATTCACAACTACAAACATTCGGATTGTGCGAGAATATAAATAATCGAATTTCTATCTACTATAGATAATGATAGTATGCGAAATGTACTGATCAGCAAGGATGATGTAATCCTAAAGAGTTTTTTAGCTCCTCCAAAAAATTGAGAAAAATATGAATTGAATTTGTTGATTGTCTCAATGAACCTCATGCACCATGACCAAGGATTATTTACTCTATAGAGGAATTTGGTAAATATTGAAGCCCATCTCTTGTTCAAGTACTTATGCCACAGACTTAAAGGTGGAAATCCTTTTCTTTAATTTGAATCGCCTTGCATAAAGGATGCGCGAACAAGTAAAAGTGCATGAGGATGATAGATCGATATTAGGTCTCCTACTTATCCATTATACTATTCACCTATTTTGTAGCTATGAAAATAAATTATGTGCATCAATTATGGAGGACACAATATTATCATCTCGAGAAAAATGGTCCACATATTCTTTCCTCATTAGCTAAAGGGAATATGGTGAATTCTTACCTTATCTACACTTTCATCTTCAATATTGACGTATCTTACTTTCTATAGGCAAGACTATTTAAGTAAGAAAATTGTATTTCAAGTGAAAAGGAGTGAGTTTGTAAAGGAGATGAAGTAAATTTCAAATAATTTACTATTTTGTATGGTCAAAGTGATTTCACAATATCATTTTTAACCATAAATATTTAAAAGTACATAGAAATATAGGTGAGATACTTCCTCGTAAATTTACGGATAAAAAATTGGGATAACTATAGATATAAAAACTTTCAATTGATTGATGATAAAGAATTAGAATTCCTAGATTAGCACTGTTGAATATAGAAATGACGGTTAAGAGTTCTTTTAAGTTTTAATCGATAGACAAGAGTCATCACTCAAAAGTTCAAGAAAGAGCATTTAAGAAAATAAATTTAAGAAAATTTTAATGGATAAATAACATTTTATATTATTATTATAAAGTTCTTCACAAGTCTCCTTTCCCATAGCTACCATTTCTACAAGTTCATCACTCATTATCCCATAATTGGTAAATTCATCACAATGTTTCTTAGCTAAAATGCCAAACTTCAACGTGTTCAACCCTTTCAAAAGGAGAGATTTCAACTCATAGAACCAAATTATTTATGATTAGTACATAAAAGATATTTCATTGAATTAGCTGGAAAAGTTCTACTCACACATTAATATATCATTGAGTTGTCAAGAGCATAGTTTTAGTTTAATAGCAAAAAAATGATTTGATTTTTCTAAAACTACAAAGTATAACTGGAAGGAGCTCAACAATAATAGTAGAGAGTGTATCAATTTTACTTCCTTCAAAAATATGTCAAATGTATCGAGACACAAATCAATCAATATGATATTATCGTTGTTGCAGAAAATATTGTGGCGAACTGGCGATACATCCATATTTTTGTGGATAAATTTTTTACGATCCCCTTATCTTTTTGTAAGGCAATTTGTCAAGATTTATGATCAATTTTTTCAAACATCACCATTACTTATGCGAATGAAGTCTTGATCAATATCATATTTTAGAACTAAAAACATATTATAGTACAGTTGAGTCTAAGAGGTAGCATGTACACAAATCTTACCCCTCTGCGGAATAAAAAGATGCACAATTCAAAAGATGCGTTTATCCAAACCCCTTTTGATGTTGGTTTATCTAATATTAAACATTTAGTATAATCCCATAAGTGAATTTGAGGAGGGTGAGACTAAGATGTACACATATTTTATTCCTATCTTTGTGTGATAATATATTTTTTCTAATCGACCCACAATTCAAAAGAAAATTTCTGAACATGGTTGTACGAAAAAAATATGACCAAAAAATAGCAATATAGAAAACAAATTTAGGGGTACACGTAGATATTCTTCAAGTGATTAGATAATATATTCTTTGTTAAAAAATAAAATAAAATATTGTAGGATGATATACATTTATATGGGAAAGTCAACTAGTTTTTGTTGGTGAGATTTTGCAATTACTATTTAAAATAAATTATCTTCAGGTAGAGACATGGATATATATATTTCTTTCTTTAAGGAGATTTAAGCTAATGACAAGAACTCCTTTCCCAAATCTAGCAATAATCTTCATAATTTGTTTCCTCAAGACAACATACCTGAATCTCAAAGTACAACTAAAAAAATACTGAACAAGCGTTGCATCCAGAACTATATACTAAGAACTTTTTTTAACTCACTTTTATGCACTCTATATTTTCTAATACAACAGAAAAAAGTAAGATCATAACTATTTGTAGTAGAGAAATTCTTCGTTTCAATGAATAGGAAAATAATGAGGTAGTAAATTGGGTAGACAAATGAAGTAGATGTTACCTGAGTGACAAGACATAAAAAGATAGAATAATGAGTGAAATAATAGATTTTCAATCATAAGTTGTGGCCAATATTACTGTCCATGTTCAACCACTAAATAAAATGCAATCACTCTCAACATTGTGCTAACAAAGTAAGACCATCACTATTTATAGGGGAGAAATTTTTTCTTGCAATGAATAAGAAGATTACGGAGTAGTAAATTGGGTAGATAAATGACCTAGAGGTTAATTACATGAGTTTGAAGACATAAAAACATAGAATAATGATTGAAATAATGGAGTTTTAATGGGATGTTATGGCCAATATGGTTGACCGCGTTCAGTCACTAAACAAACGACAATTACTCTCAACGTTCTCCTAACAAAGTAAGACCGTCCTGAATAGGAAAAACGGGGGATATTTAATTGGGTAGATAAATGTCTTAGATGCTACATGAATTACAAAACATAAAGTATAAGATAATAAAGTTTCAATGAGAAGTTATGGTCATGGTTGACCACATTCATTTTCTAAACAAAAGATAATTATTCTTAACATTCTGCTAACAAAGTAAGACCATCACTATTTATAAGGGAGAAATTCTTCCTTCCAATGATGAAAACGAAGATTACATGGGTAGTAAATGTTGGATTTTAGCAAAGTGTGAACAGGAAATGAGAAGAGAAAATTGAAATGAAGAACCAATTTTGGAGGGAAAATGAAAAGTTATTTGCAAAGTGCAAATGAAAAGTCATTTATCTCATATCGGTAGAAGAAAGGAAGTTGTTGTCCTTATA
Source organism: Solanum lycopersicum (assembly GCF_036512215.1). Taxonomy (NCBI): domain Eukaryota; kingdom Viridiplantae; phylum Streptophyta; class Magnoliopsida; order Solanales; family Solanaceae; genus Solanum; species Solanum lycopersicum. The sequence goes on from NC_090800.1 coordinate 16,915,947, forward strand.
TTAGAAAACACTTCCTTTACTTCTTAAAGGTCTGAGAAGAAGGTGCCCCCTCGCCCCATCGGTGCTCGGTCGACCTCCGTTTTGGCTTCAAATTTAAATTTGGATTTGACAAATCATGTGACCTGTTAATCAATTTTTTCTCTTATAAATTAATTCAGAATGAGTTATATAACAAAATTAGTTTTGACGCAACAGAATTTATTTGGAATTCTCGTGCAACGGTCATAGCAATCTGATTTCCAAAAATTTGTCAATTTTTTCAAAAAACACATCAATCCTAAAAGTTGTTATTTTTTCCAAAAGACACAACTTTCTGAGAAAAAATTGGTCTGAACATACTTGTCTGAATACACACGTTTCTTGCTGAACATGGCTATAAAAGAAAGTCAATTCGTTTTTTCAAAAATTGGAAATTTTTTTTCTTTGCATATATTTTCTCTCATAAACAAAGTGTCTATGAACTGAATCTATGTGGCTTGTTAGTGTTCTTACGTTCGCTGAAGTTATGGATGTTTGAGGTACCACTACTTCTTTAACAAGATAAATCTATTTTATCTTGGGAGTATTTATATTTATCCTCGGGTACAGTGAGGGGATTAAATTTCTTAAGGAGACATAATAGTTTCAGTGGACTCAGATTATAAGTACATTCTGTCAATTTCATCTTCTTTCTGTTTGTGCAATTTTTACTGACCTTAATACATGTGATATTAGTAAGTTGGGTAGATAAATTTCGTAGATATTACATAAATTACATATCATAAAAAGATAAAACAATGAGTGAAATAATGATGTTTTAGTTAGAAGCTATGGTCTTGACTGATCATTTCAGTCACTAAGTTAAAGACAATTACTTCCACCGTTCTACTAGAAAGACTGGGCAATAGAGAATGATATGGTAGGAAACAGTCAAATAATCACTATTAATAAAATGATCAAATTTACTAAATTATTGAATATTAGTTTTTCCCAGAAAAAATTGCAGGTCGATGCAGATCATGTATCAAACAATTGTTCACATTATCAACTGAATTATGTTAATTCAATTATGTGACCTTTTTTTGTTCAAAATTAAACATAAAATCATGATCTTAAAAAAGGCACATGACAAGGGTTAGGAGATTAATTATAGTCTCTTTTTTACATTGATAATAAATTACAAAATCTTACCAGAACTACAAAACAAAAGAAATTTATTATACCAAAAAGCTTCAGTCATTGTTTCCAAAGTTATTTTTTCATTCTTCTTTGTTTCCCTTCGCAATCATTATTTTGATTGTTCTTGAACCCACAAACCTTATTCCACACTCTGGTACTCCCCCTCATTGATGACTCACCTTCTTGAGCTTTGTTATGTCCAGTATATACCTTTTTTTCTCCAATTTTAGTCTGGCCAACATTGTACTACATGATGCATCTTATCAACAGACAATTTTGCGATTAATTAGGGCTTTTTACGCATTCCCCTCACAATAATGGCTTTAAGTTCAAGCACAATACAATTTTGAAGAGCTTCATATGCGTAATAAACAATGACTTTGTTTAAAATCAATAAGAGTTCTTTAATGAAATTGGCAATTTTGATGTTCGAAAAAACATCTTGTGCTAACTTGTTTTGAATAATCTGTAAATCCATATGTTGCATAATTTGTTTAGTATTAAATAGATCTTTCATAACAAAATATATATAAATATTAGCACTAACATAGAGTATTTAACCAATATTTTATGATCCTTACACTGTAAATTAGACCTCACAATGAGTTTAAAAGATAAAATAATGACTAGTGGTATTTAACATGTCATATACTCCTTTTCGATTTTATGTAACACCATTTTATCATCAATCTGTTAAAAAATATATGACATATGTATTTATTTGAAAATAATCAAGTCATAATTTTTTTTATTTAACTATTATTGAGAAGTTATATAGTCATACAAATATTAGAACGTATTTAAGACCACAAGTTTTAGAATTTTTTTTGTTTCTTGTAGAGTCAAAATAAGCATGCCTTCAAAGATAAAAAGATATGATGTTTAAAGTTCATCATGTTTCAATTAAGAAAATACTTTTTTTTAATATAGGTTAAAGAGGAAAGAGTGTCACATGAAATAGAAGAAATGAAGTATTTTATTTAATTGTCAAAGTTTTAGTTTATAATAAAACACATCTATAACATGTAGATTAGCAATGTATTTACCTGTCTTGGAAAGTCGAGATTCTAAAAGACAACAATGCTTGTGAGATCGCATCACATCAAAAATTTTATCAAATCTTGATAAATATTCTCCATTTTGTCATAAAATTATAATCACTTTTTCTTCATTTAACATTATTCTTAGTTCAACTTATTGTTTGAAAAGATTCAAAAACCTTTTCCTGCATAAACATAGCTTGAATAAAGATATAAATACAGATATTACCTTTTTGCTGTCACTTTTTTATTAAAATATATAAGTATATATATATATATATATATATATATATATATATATATATATATATATATAAAATTTAACCCTCATACTGCTATTAATGAAAATTATAAACACTCGATAAAAATGAAGAATAATTTATGCATTTGAAGAGAGATTGTAAATATTCTTACAGACTCATTGAGAAATAATGATTATTACATACAAAAAATTGCTAGTTGGAGAATCTTAGTAGTTATGTTGATTGACTAGCAGAAGTTTCAATTTATTTGTGAGGGTTTGACTCCTACTTTGTAACCCCTCCTACATTTTCTCTTTCTCTAACCCTAATTTTATTTTATTTTATTTTTTAATATAAAGAAGAATTTCTAGTGTGGAAAGACACCAACAATAATATAATGTTCTTTCTCTTGGAATATTTACGCAATTACTTTTCAGAATTTATTTTTTCCTTTTGAGATTTATTTTAGTGTACAAAGAAAATAAATATGCAACATAGATTTAGACAATGAAAGTAGAAACAACTATTGAAGAATTATTTGGAGCCGATTATCAAATCTTACAATCAATTAGTGATTTTTATAATAAAAACATGAATTTGCGAGGAAATTCTTTATTAAAATGTATACAGCTAAATAGTATTATTTGAGAATTATTCCCTATATATTTTAACAATGGAGTTTTTATGTTTAGTGATAGTGGGATTTTTTTTTTGTATTCATAAACTGAAATCAAAAATATTTTATATGAAAATAAAATAAAAATTAATGCAGATTGTACCAGTTTGTGATACTTTATTTGTCCTCCAACACTTAAGGTTTAGGAAAAATAATATTGTTAGGAAAAATACAACAATATTGATATTAGATTGGAATTTTAAATTTGTAAAGAACGTATCACAAATACTGTGTCATGGCAAGTCGCTACCTTGAAAGCGATTTCGACTTGACTCCGATGCAAATCATTAGAGCCGGTCGCTCCCCAAGGTTTCATAGTTACTCTACAACATGTGCACTCCAGGCTAAGAGTTTGGAGGTTGCGCAAAACCAAATGTCCAAAAATATTCAAAGAATATGATGAAAGGAGGGAAATTCTTTTTTCTTTTCCTTTATGGTTGATATTGTATTTTTAATGCTCACAAATTGTCATTTTTATATAGATATTTCAAGAGGAGGAGTTCGAAATAGAAGAGTTAATTTTTCTTTTTCATATTAGGAAACAAAATTCTCAAGGTTAATGACATTAAAGGCTATTATTTCACTTTTATAGAAACCTCTTGTTTGTTTATTGGAATGGATATGTTTTCTCTTTTGAAACGTATTGGTGTTATATCTTTGTATTAGACTAAATTAACATAGTAAGAATTAACTCAACTATAGTATTAACTCAACAATCCCCCACCAATGCAAAGATAAAGAGTAAGAACTAACTTTTGGACAAAAGGAAGGAACATGTACCTAAGTTTTCAATATCTTTCGATTTGAATTAACACATAGTGAAAATGGGAAAACAACTCAATAACCACAAAGTGAAAAACTCTTTAACTGAATGGATATAAATTAAGATCTCCATAACACATACTATATCCTTAAATTTTAAGCAACCTCCGCGATACAAAATAAGTGCTTTTATAGTCATGCACACACACCTTGGGTCTTATGAGTGCTCTAGAAAGACGACCCAAGTCTTTCATAAAAGGAGACTATACCTTTACACTCACGTAGGTGACTCTATCAAGTATATATGAAATAGACCACCTTTCGTCTATAGAATCATTGAGAGCAAAATAAGCTCTACCTTATAAAACTCTGCCTCACGCTAGGGGGATAGAAATGTGGTGTATATTGAGGTCTAACTGGTCTACCGCATTACCTCAATCAATGAAATTTAGAACCATCCCCCTCGATGTTTCAAGGATTATTTTAGTTTCAAGACCTTGGTGATAGGATCCGCCAAATTTCTTTCAGACCTGGCATATTCCAAGGAAATAACACCCAGTTTCAACAACTGTTTAAATGCACCATGTCTGATGCGAATATGTCTTTTTTATTATTATTGTACACACTATTTTTGTCAATTCTAATTACTGCTTGTGAGTGAAAGTGAAGGGAAACTGGTGAAGCTTGTCTTCCCCACCAAGGCATATCTGCCAGAAGATTTCTTAGCCATTCAGCTTCTTGCCCTGCCATCTCGAGAGAATGAATTCTGATTCCATGGTAGAATGTGCTATACAAGTATATTTAGAAGACTTCCACGAAATAGAGCATGCACCCAAAGTAAACACATAGCCACTGGTGGAGCTAACTCCATCATTTTCAGTTACCCAGTCTGCATCACAAAAACTTTTTAAAACAACAGAAAATTTGTTAAAATGCAAACACCAATTCGTAGTACCTATCAAATACCTTAGCAACCGATGAAGAGCATTCCAGTGTTCACTACTAGGATTATTAGTATATCTACTCAATCTACTAAAAACATAAGCTATATCAAGAAGCGTATAGTTCATGAGAAACATTACACTCCCAATTATTTTAGCGTATTTAGTTTGAGAAACACTAGATTCTTTATTCTTCTTCAAGTGTATGCTAGGATGATAAGGAGTTCTCACTGGAACTACATCAAAACAATCAATCTTTTTCAACATCTTTTCATTGTAATGAGACTGACACAAAGAGAAACCATTAATAGTTCTATTGATTTTAACTCCCAAATCACATTGATTCACCAAGGTCTTTCATTTCAAATTTAGAAGACAAAAGATTCTTAGTCTCATTAATAACATTCACATTAGGACCAAATATTAACATATCATCTACATATAAACATATAATGACACAATCTTAACCTATAATCTTAGAATAAACACATGTATCATATGAATTTACAACAAAGTCATTGTCCACTAATGTGATATTAAATTTTTCATTTCATTGCTTAAGTTCTTGTTTTAGTACGTATAAGGACTTTTTCAGTTTGCATACTTTATCCTCTTGTCTTAGAACCACAAAACCCTCAGGTTGAGTCATATAGATCTCTTTCTTTAAATCACCATTTAGAAATGACATTTTGACATCCATTTGATGTACCACTAAGTCATGAATAGCGGCAAAAGAAATAAGAGTTCTAATGGTCGCTGTTTTAGTCAGAGGAGAATAAATATTAAAGTAATCAACGCCTTTCTTTTGCTTAAAACTACTAATCACAAGTCTAGCTTTATATTTATCTATTGTACAATCATGTCTAAATTTCTTCTTAAATATACACTTTCTACCTATGGCCTTACAACCTTCAGGTAAACCATACAAGCCCCAGTGAGATTAAAAACTATGGAGTTTAATTCTCTTTTAATAGCATCTTTCAAAAATATAACATCTATTGATATTATTGCTTCATCATAAGTCTTTGAGTATCCTTCTATTAAATAAATAGACACTATTTCGTCATTTAAAATATTAACATCACAATTTTCAGTTAAGAAAGTAGTGATAAAATCAGGACAAAAACTTGTATCAATTCTATGACTCTTTCTCTTTCTAAGTTCATTTTCAAGCTCATTAGAAATAACTCTAGAGGAAGGTACAACATGCGATTTAATAGACATAGACATAGAAGCATTATTTTGCTCATCACTCGGCACATTATTATTAAAAGGAAAAATATACTCAAAAAATGCTGCATCTCTAGATTCACGAATGGAATGATCATTTAGGGACATAAATCTATATGCAGCACTATTTTGAGAATAAATAATAAAGATATTATCAAAAGTCTTAGAACCAACATTTACTCGTTTAAAATAAGGTAGACAAACCTTAGCCAAACACCCACACACTTTCAGAAATTTCAAGTAAGGAGCAAACCCTTTCGACAACTCATACGAGGTCTTGTCTAACTTCTTATGCGGGACTCTATTAAAAATATAGCATGCATACAAGACTGCTTCTCCCCACATATTGTTAGATACACTAGAGCTCAAAAGCATAGAGTTCATCATTTCTTTAAGAGTTCTATGTTTCCGTGCAACTAAACCATTTTGTTGGGGAGTATATGGAATACTAACTTCATCTATAATACAATTTTTCTCATAATATTCTTCTAGAGTTCTAGTAATATATTAAACACCCCTATCATATCTAAACATCTTGATTTTCCTGTCTAATTGATTTTCCACTTCTAATTTAAATTTCAAAACATGCATTCAGCTTCATCTTTAAAGAAGATATACCTTTGTGTATCTAGAAAAGTTATAAAAAAAAGTAATGTTATACCTTTTTCCACCTCTACTAAATCTGAATGTATTAGTTCAAGTTATTCAGTCTTTCTACTAATAACAAGTTTGAAAGGTTTCTTGGCATGCTTTGCTTCTACACATATATGACACTTAGAAAAATCATCAGTTTTTATCATAGGAATTAATTCCCTTTTTCTGATCATTTAAATAGAAGCAATATTAACATGACCTAGTCTACCATGCCACAAATTAATAGAGTCAACAATATAAGCAGAATTTGAAATGCTTGCATTATTGACAATCTCTTGAACAATGTTTAATACAAATAATCCTCCACTAAGATATCCCTTCCCAACAAAGTCTCATCCGTGAGAAATAATTATTTTATCAGCTTCAAAAACAAGATTAAGGCCTACTTTGTTGAGAAGTGCTCCGAAAACTAAGTTTCTACGGAGGGAGCGGACATACAAAACATTGTTCAAGGATAATGTCTTTCTAGAAGTTAATTTAAGCAAAATTTTCCTTTAACCATTACTACAGCAGTAGTGGAGTCACCCATATATACACACTCTCTATTAGTAGACTCCTCAAAGTCATGTAGTAACTCTTTAGTGGCACAGAAATGTCTTGAAGCGCCTGTGTCTGGCAGCCAGCCAATTTTATTTGCTAGCAGATTTGCCTCAACGACTACAACAACAACCACTTCATTACCTTAAGCAAGATTGGCTTGGACATCACTTTGTCTTTCCTTCTTTGAGTCTTGCCCTTTTCTTTGGTAGCATCAAGCAGCTCTGTGACCAACTTTTCCACAAACAAAACAAGATCCCTTAAATTTTTGAATTTGACTCTATGGCTTGTTGAATTGATTTTTCTTCTTCATAAGTTCCTTTTTTCGAGACTTTCTTCGGTTTTCCTTTTAACCTATCTTTCACAACAGTACCAAAAGATTAAACAAGATTATCTTTAATAGAATTAAGATAAAGTTCCTCCATCTTATCTTTGAGATGGTTCGCCTTTTAAGTCCTCATGTGACTGATTAGTTCTCGAAGGTTTTAATTCTTTTTCTTATGTTTTAATTTATTTCTACAATCACTCAAAGATGGTAGAAATTTTTCAAGAAGAACATTAGCCAAAAATATCTCACATATCTTCATGTCCTCATTGAGAACATCACTAGTCAAGTTCTCATATTTGTGAACTTGTTCCATTATTGGCTTATTATCAACCATTTTGAATTTAATCCACTGACAGACAACATATTTTTTCTTTCCTGCATCATCAACATCATATGTTTTTTCCAAACTATCACATATTTCTTTGGCATATTTATAGTTTAAAAACAAATCAAACAAAGCATTAGCCATATGATTTAGCAAATGTCCTCTACAAATTTTGTAATCCTTTTCTATCTTTTTTTAACAACATCGTCAATAGTTATAACATTACTAGGATCAGTATTAGTGTTAGAACTATTCATAGAAGGTTCTTTAAATAAAACATAATCAATTTCTAATTGGTAATTGCCACGACCCAAAACCGAGCCGCGACGGGCACCCACACTTACCCTCCTATGTGAGCGAACCAACAAATCTAAACCTTAACATTTCAATGTAATATCAACATAAAGTAATGCGGAAGACTTAAACTTATTAATCAAAACCAATTCAATAACTATTATTTCCCAAAATCTGGAATTCATCATCACAAGAACATCTATCCTCAAATTACTAAAGCTAAGACTATCTAAGAAGCTAAAAATACATAAAAGCTAGTCCATGCCGGAACTTCAAGGCATCAAGACATGAAGAGGAAGATCCAGTCCAAGCTAGAAGCATTAGCTAACCCTGATATCCGGAGTAATGAAGAGTGGCTAGAGTTACTTTTGAGTCGAAGATGATGGCACGTTTGCTGCACTCCACAAATAAACAAGAAGAAAACATAAAAGTAGGGGTCAGTACAAAACACGGGTACTGAGTAGATATCATCGGCCAACTCAAAATAGAAATCAATATATACCAAGTAATATCATAAAATCAACTATGATACTCAACATGTAGCAACAACAAGTACTATATCATTAACAATTACCGTCAGTTCACACATGAGGACTCAAGCCTCAATACCATACTCATTTGGGAATTATGTTCATTAGATTGAGTATATTAACATCTTTCAAGATTCATTATCTTTATTTCTCTTGTGTCGGTACGTGACACTCCGCTCCCTCATAGTCATTAATCCTCTTGTGTCGATACGTGACACTCCGATCCCCTACTACTTTGTGTCGGAACGTGACACTCCGATCCCCTAAATCTACGTGTCGGTTTGTGACACCCAATCCCCTAAATCTACGTGTCGGTTCGTGACACCCGATCCCCTAAATCTACGTGTCGGTTTGTGACACCCGATCCCCTAAATCTATGTGTCAGTTCGTGACACCCGATCCCCTAAATCTACGTGTCGGTTCGTGACACCCGATCCCCTAAATCTACGTGTCGGTTCATGACACCCGATCCCCTAATCTCATTCTATCAATTCATCAAGCCTTCTCCCTTACCAAGGAATCATCAATCTCATTACTTTAGTTCATCAAGGCTTCTCCCTTACAAAGTCATCATCATTAACAAGAGATTAGGTTTTTTTTCAAGATTTGGGATTCAATAGCTTCATCATGCTTAATATAATCACAATTATATAATCACGTTCATGCAAGCATACAATTAAGCACATAGCAGGGTTTACAATACTATCAATACATATCATTCGCTATTAAGAGTTTACTACGAATAGCATGAAAACCATAACCTACCTCCACCGAAGATTAGTGATCAAGCAAGCAAATTCCCCAAAGCTTTGTTTCTCTTCGTTTCTCCTCTTTCTCGTTCAACTTTCTCTCTCTTTCTCTTGTTCTTTCTATTTTCTTTATTCAAACCCTCTTTCTTTTACCCTAATTAGTATATAATTAAGAATAAAAGATGGCAATAATAACCCACTAATTAACTTAAGGTTACCTCTTTTAACCCCCAAGTAATTAGACTTATTAACATTAACCCACTAACTTTATAATTAAAGCAGGAATAGTCAAATACGTCCCTTAAATCGTATAAAGAAATCCGACCCAAACTGGGATTACGCAGCCTGCGACGGTCCGTCCTGCTGCTCAGTCACAGACTTCAGAGACTCAATTTCTCTGAAGAGTCTGTGACGGTCCGTCCTGCCATTCCGTTACGAAGTTCAGAGAGTCGAATTTCAGTACCCAATTTCAGATTTTCTAAGTGTTTTGAAACGAGACCCTGCGACGTTCCGTCGCGCCCATGTTGGTCTGTCGTGGGTCCGTCGTCTCAGCCAGTTTTCTAGAAATAAAATTTGCTGCTCGAAACGACTAAACAAGTCGTTACAATAGATACCAATTTACCCATCGTTGATCTTCGAACGATCAAGAAGAAGGAAAACAAGGGCGAAAAGGAGTACCTGAATCTGTAAACATGTGTGGGTATCTTTCTCGCATATCGGCCTCCTTCTCCAAAGTTGCTTCTTCAACCGGCCGATTCTTCCATTGCACCTTGATGGATGCAATCTCCCTTGACCTCAACTTGCGAACTTCTCTATCTAAAATAGCAACAGGCTCCTCCTCATAAGACAAATTTTCGTTAAGGAAAACTGAATCCCAACGGATAATGTCGTTTTCATCCCCATGGTATCTTTTCAACATAGACACATGAAATGCTAGATGTACTCCGGACAGCCCTGGAGGCAAGGGTAACTCATAAGCCACCTCCCCTACTCGCTTATGTACTTCAAATGGACCAATATACCTTGGGCTAAGTTTACCTCGCTTACCAAACCGCATCACCCCTTTCATTGGCAAAATCTTCGACAAGACTTGTTCACCCTCCATAAACTCCAAGTCTCTAACCTTCCGATCTGCATAGTCCTTCTGTCTACTTTGCGCCGCTAGATGCTTTTCTTGAATAGATTTCACTTTATCTAACTATTCCCTTAGAAGGTTAGTACCCCAAGGTCTAACTTCAAATGCATCAAACCACCCAATGGGAGACCTACATCTTCTCCCATATAGTGCCTCAAATGGGGCCATATCAATGCTTGAGTGATAGTTATTGTTGTAGGAGAACTCTTCTAAGGGTAAGAAGCTATTCCACTGACCACCAAATTCTATCACACATGCACGAAGCATATCCTCCAACACTTGAATCGTTCGCTCAGACTGACCATCGGTCTGAGGGTGAAATGCAATACTAAGGTCCAACCTAGTACCTAATTTAGCATGCAATGTTCTCCAAAATTAGAAGTAAACTGCGTACCTCTATCTGATATGATGGAGAGTGGAACTCCATGCAATCGAACGATTTCTGAGATATAAATTTTTGCTAACTTCTCTGCGTGTAGGTCACCTTGACCGGAATGAAGTGAGCAGACTTAGTTAACGTATCAACGATTACCCAAATGGAGTCATACTTACTCATTGTCTTTGGAAGACCAACCACGAAGTCCATCTCTCCCACTTCCATTCAGGAATGGGCATTCTCTGAAGTGTTCCTCCGGGCCTCTGTTGTTCATACTTTACTTGCTGACAGTTTGGACATTTGGCAATAAAATCCATAATATCACGCTTCATTTTACTCCACCAAAAGTGTTGCTTTAGGTCACGGTACATCTTGGTTGCACCAGGATGTATAGAATACCTTGAACTATGAGCCTCTGTCAGAATAGTGTTGATCAAATCGTCAACTCGGGGTACACATACCCTTCCCTTGATTCTCAAAACACCTTCCTCATCGAGTTGTGCTTCCTTAGCCTCTCCTTGCAACACTTTATCTCGGATCCGGATCAATTTTTCATCATTAAACTGCTTTCCCTTAATCTTGTTAAGGAAGGAAGATCTTGCCTCCACACAAGCTAAAAATCCTACCTTCTCATTTACTTCTAATCTCATAAGGTCGTTAGCCAGAATCTAAACTTCTCTATCCAATGGGCGTCTAGAAGCTTGCAAGTGAGCAAGACTTCCCATGCTTTCCGCCTTTCTACTTAAAGCATCCGCTACAACATTTGCCTTCCCGGGATGATACAAAATAGTGATGTCGTAGTCCTTCAATAGTTTCATCCATCTCCTCTATCTCAAGTTCAAATCTTTTTGAGTAAAGACATACTGTAGGATACCATGATCCGTATAGACCTCACACTTCACCCCATATAAATAGTGTCTCCATTTTTTTAATGCAAACAATACCGCGGCCAATTCCAAATCATGAGTTGGATAGTTACGTTCATGCACTTTTAATTGTCTTGAAGCATAATCAATCACATTCTTCTCTTGCATTAGCACTGCACCCAAACCCGAATAGGATGCATCACAATAGACAATGAAGTTCTTACTCTCTACGGGCAAGGTGAGCATGGGTGCGGTAGTCAACAAAGTCTTGAGCTTCTGAAAGCTTTCTTCACACTCGTCCGACCATACAAATGGAACATTCTGCTTAGTCAAGTTCGTCAATTGGGAAGCAATGGAAGAGAATCCCTTGACAAATTGTCGGTAGTAGCTAGCTAACCTAACAAAGCTCCTTATTTCTGACACATTAGTAGGTCTTACCCAATTCTTCACTGTCTCAATCTTAGAAGGATCCACCATCACTCCATCCTTAGAAACCACGTGCCCCAAGAAGGACACTGCATCTAGCAAAAACTCACACTTAGAGAACTTGGCATAAAGCTTTTTCTCCGTCAACATTTCCAATACAATTCTCAAAGGCTCCTCATGTTCCTTCTTACTTTTAGAGTATATCAGTATATCATTAATAAATACGATCACAGAGAGATCCCAATATGGCTTAAAAATCCCGTTCATCAAACTCATGAACGCAGCATGGGCATTCGTAAGACCAAAGGACATCACTACAAATATGTAATGCCCATACCTGGTTCTAAAAGCAGTCTTTGGCACATCCGTTGCCCGTATTTTCAATTAATGATAACCGTATCTTAAGTCAATCTTAGAGAAGACACAAGCACGTTGTAACTGATCGAACAAGTCATCAATGCGAGGAAGAGGATACTTGTTCTTTATGGTTACCTTGTTCAAGTGCCGGTAGTCTATGCACATCCGAAAAATCCCATCCTTCTTCTTTACAAACAAAACCGGAGCACCCCAAGGAGATGCAATTGGTCTAATGAAGCCTTTGCTCAACAACTCTTGAAGTTGGGCTTTTAACTCTCTTAACTCCGCGGGAGCCATTCTATAAGAGGGTATAGAAATGGGGCGAGTACCCGGTTCAAGATCAATATAGAAGTCAATATCCCTATAAAGTGGCATACCAGGAAGATCTACAGGGAACACATCTAGAAACTCACGGACCACCGAAACCGACTCAATCGAAGGTACTTGGGTAGTGTCATCCTTGAGATGTGCCAAGAAAGCTAAACACCCTTTACTAACCATTTTATTCGCATGAAGAAAGGAGATGATACGCACCGGATTGGAAGTGTAGTCACCCTCCCACACTAACCGATCTGTCCCAGGCTTGGCTAACATCACCGTTTTAGCATTACAATCCAAGATCGCAAATTGCGAAGAAAGCCAAGTCATACCCAGAATTACATCAAAATCAACCATTTCTAAGATAACCAAATCTTAATAAGTGTTGATCCCCACAAAGTTCACCAAACAAGACCTATATACCTTTTCAACTACCACAGACTCACCCACCGGAGTAGAAACACGAATAGGCATATCAAGTAATTCGCAATGTAAATTTAGACCATTAGCAAATGAGGAAGATACATAAGAAAATGTGGATCCAGAATCAAACAATACAGAAGCCATTCAATCACAAACCAGAAGATTACCTGTGATGACAGAATCAGATGTCTCCGCCTCCGATCTCCCAGGGAAAGCATAACAATGGGCCCTTTCATTTGTTTGTCCGTTGCCCCTACCATGTTGTGATGTAGTGGCTCCAGTTTGCCCATCACCCCTGGCCGTTTTGGTGACCACTATTACCTCGACCACCACGTCTTCCAAAATAACGGCCTCTACCATGACCCCCTCTACCTCTAGCCATTGGGAGTCTATAACTCTGTTTTGGACAACTTCTCCTAATATGTCCAGTCTCCCCACATCCATAACACTCTCTAGAGTAAAGCATACGCCTCTCAGAGAAGTGTTGACCGGTCTGAGGTGGACCCCCAACTACAGTCTATAGTGAAGACTCAATGGGTCGAACTGAGTAACCTCCGGAACCCTGTCCTCTAGAGTAAGAACCATTAAACTCACCTCCCTTTCGACACCTCTTTGATGTCGATGCCATGGTGAATTCATCTGGCTTCACTCCTTCCACCTCTACCACGAAATCTACCACTTCTTGGAAGGATTTTGCCATAGCCGCTAGCTGTAAGGCTGAAATCCGCAACTCTGACCTCAACCCCTTCACAAAACGACGAATCCGCTCTTGTGGACTGAAACAAAGTTGGGTTGCATATCTGGATAGTGCACGAAAGTTAGCCTCATATGCATTGACCGACAACCTACCTTGCTCTAGGCTCAAGAACTCATCCCTTTTCGTATCCCTCAAAGTCCGGTGGATATACTTCTCCATAAACAAGCTAGAGAATGAGGCCCAAGTCATAGGTGGTGCCTCTGTTGGTTGACACTCAACATGTGACCGCCACCACATTTTGGCGTTCCCTTGAAACTGATAACTCACGAACTCAACACCAAACTGTTCTACTATACCCACCTTGTGTAGTAGCTCATGACTGTCATCAAGAAAATCATAAGCATCCTCAAATTCAGCACCCTTGAAGACTGGAGGTTTCAATTTCAAGAACTTACTGAAAAGTTCATGCTGATCATTTGTCATTATAGGCCCAGTAGTCAGACGTGGAAACGTGCCTATGTCCAATGAGGCATCCATACGAGGAGCCATAGTGACTGCATGTTGTACCTCTGAAACCGCAGGTGTTGGTGCAGAAACCACTGGAGGGGCCTGACCCTGATCAGACAACCCACTAAGATAAGCGAGAACCTGATTGATCATCTCTGGGGTAGGTTGGGGTGGCAATTCCTCATTTTGCACTTGTTCATTCTCCCCTTCCTCACCCTCTCTTACCACTTCCTCAGTTTGTGGAGGAGTCACCGCCCTAGTATCAGATGAGCTGGGTTCTCGTCCTCTTCCTCTAGAGGACGTCCTCCCACGACCTCTACCACGGCCTCTTGCCGCTACTCTTCCTCGAGCTACAGCCCCAGTGGCTGGCTCGAGCACTTCTTGTCTTGCCGGTGTTGGTGTTGGCGCAGTCGTTGCTCTAGTTCTAACCATCTGCGAAATAGAGTGAAGATGGTCAGATACCAATTTGTATCACCTACATACCAATTGGATCCAAGTAATAGCACGAAAGAAAGAATGAAAGAATGGAATTTTCCTAAAGTCTTATAGCTTCTCAAAGAAAAGTAAAGGCGCCCCCCTACCGTTCCTTAAGACTCTACTCGACTCGTTCTTGTGTGATGAGACCAACGAACCTAATGCTCTAATACCAAGTTTGTCACGACCCAAAACTGAGCCGCGACTGGCACCCACACTTACCCTCGTATGTGAGCGAACCAACCAATCTAAACGTTAACATTTCAATGTAATATCAACATAAAGTAATGTGGAAGACTTAAACTTATTAATCAAAACCAATTCAATAACTATTATTTCAAAAAATATGGAAGTCATCATCACAAGAACATCTATCCTCATATTACTAAAGCTAAGAGTATCTAAGAAGCTAAAAATACATAAAAGCTAGTCCATGCCGGAACTTCAAGGCATCAAGACATGAAGAGGAAGTTCTAGTCCAAGCTAGAAGCATTAGCTCACCCTGATATCCAGAGTAATGAAAACTGACTAGAGTTACTGTTGAGTCGAAGATGATGGCACGTTTGCTACACTCCACAAATAAACAAGAAGAAAACATAAAAGTAAGGGTCAGTACAAAACACGAGTAGTGAGTAGATATCATCGGCCAACTCAAAATAGAAATCAATATATACCAAGTAATATCATAAAATCAACTATAATACTCAACATGTAGCAACAGCAAGTACTATATCATTATCAATTACCGTCAGTTCACACATGAGGACTCAAGCCTCAATACCATACTTATTTGCGAATTATGTTCATTAGATTGAGTATATTAACATCTTTCAAGATTCATTATCTTTATTTCTCTTGTGTCGGTACGTGACACTCCACTCCCTCATAGTCACTAATCCTCTTGTGTTGGTACGTGACACTCCGATCCCCTACTACTATGTGTCAGAACGTGACACTCGGATCCCCTAAATTTACGTGTCGGTTCGTGACACCCGATCCCCTAAATCTATGTGTTAGTTCGTGACACCCGATCCCCTAAATCTACGTGTTGGTTCGTGACACGAGATCCCCTTAACCTACGAGTCGGTTTGTGACACTCGATCCCCTAAATCTACGAGTCGGTTCGTGACACCCGATCCCCTAATCTCATTCTATCAATTCATCAAGTCTTCTCCCTTACAAAGGCATCATCAATCTCATTACTTTAGTTCATCAAGCCTTCTCCCTTACCAAGGCATCATCATTAACAAGAGATTACGTTTTTATCAAGATTTGGGATTCAATAGCTTCATCATGCTTAATATAATCACAATTATATAATCACGTTCATGCAAGCATACAATTAAGCACATAGCAGAGTTTTTAATACTATCAATACATATCATTCTCTATTAAGAGTTTACTACGAATAGCATGAAAACCATAACCTACCTCCACCGAAGATTAGTTATCAGCAAGCAAATTCCCCAAAGCTTTGTTTCTCTTCGTTTCTCCTCTTTCTCGTTCAACTTTCTCTCTCTTTCTCTTGTTCTTTCTATTTTCTTTATTCAAACCCTCTTTCTTTTACCCTAATTAGTATATAATTAAGAATAAAAGATGGCAATAATAACCCACTAATTAACTTAAAGTTACCTCTTTTAACCCTTAAGTAATTAGACTTATTAACATTTACCCACTAACTTTATAATTAAAGCGGGAATAGTCAAATACGTCCCTTAAAACGTATAAAGAAATTCGACCCAAACTGGGATTATGCAGTTAAGAGTCTGTGACGGTCCGTCCTGCCATTCTGTTAAGAAGTTAAGAGAGTCGATTTTTAGTACCCAATTTCAGATTTTCTAAGTGTTTTGAAACGAGACCTTGTGACGGTCCGTCGTGCCCATGACGGTCCGTCCTAGGGTCCTTCGTCTCAACCAGTTTTCCAGAAATAAAATCTGCTGCTTGAAACGACTAAACAGGTCGTTATAGTAATGGAATGTGGGAATTTCGCAGCCATTATTACAGATTTTCTAATCCATGACGTCACGCTGAACATGTCAACACCAAATATCTTATTCAACTATCTCCATTTTTAAAGAAAAATTTAGAGTGTTATTTTAGAGGATCTATATTACTTGGTAAATAATGATCGAATTTTTTTTTTACCTTTCATTAATGAGATGTTTTTAGATTTATAAAAAAATTAATTTGATCAAATATGAAATGAATGAATCAAGACCATTTAAGGCGAATGAGATAAATAGAAATATGTGTTTTCTTGTTCATTGTTATTTTCTCATAAAAGTCATGGTATATAAATTAGATTTACTTTCTTTAAAAAATATTTCTTTTTATAATATTAGTGTTTTGCTATGAAATTATTTATTTTTTCCAAGTTTAATTTGAATATTTTACTCAGTTTTAAAGAAAGAACTTTCCCAACTTTATTTTATAAAAACAGAAATGAATCAACAACGTTACAAAAGATTATTGAAACATTATTGATGTCGGCCTCCTGCTCCATGTATGGAGGAATATCTATTGATTTTTCCCGACTCCCCACACTCATAGTAGGACTAGGAACCACCATGTACTAAAAAAAATTCAAATACTTTGAATGGTCAGAGTAACCTGAAAACCTGTAAGAGCAACCCTGATAAGTCGGTGACCAAAGTTGTAGAAACTTTGTCCAATATTACCTCCCTCAGACACTTAAATAACTGCATGAATATTTATACTGAACCGAGGATAAATACCCCTCCTTAAGGACCCCCCTCTTAATGAGGTAATGCTAAAATAACAACAAGGGCAAGACTTCTTGTATGCTAAACCCCTAAATTCCATGAAGCGCATAAGCTCCATGACCAGCTTGACTTCTCTTTGAAAAGAAGCTCCAAACAAGGTTGTTTCATAAGGTGCTTTAACGGATATAATAAGTCAAACTTTTCATGAATTGAAAAATTCTTAGTCTCAACTAGAAAAATTACCAAAGCATGGTGAGACAAGGCATGAAATCTTTCCAAAAATCGATCTAAACTACCATCTTAAGTTTAGTTCTCAAACAGAAGTTACAGGGAATAAACATGTTGTTATAGTATCGACGTCAGTCTTCCACCACTTCCTAGATAGGCCCCTCATGTGGAAAGTAGTGTAATCTACTCTGTCGGACTCCACCAACTCCATATTTTGTAACATCTCATGACAGCTCACAAGAAACAATTTAAAGTAAAAGTTCAGTAAATCTTGTGTGTGTATATCTATCTACTTGGCGATAAATACTAATTAGAAGGTATGAAATGACCCTAAAGACACTTGATCTATCTTTACACTCTTCTGATTAATTAATTTCGTCAAATGATCTATTTGACTATTCAGTGAAGGATTTGATCAATGAACATTCAGTTTTTTCTACAATGCTGAATGGATTCTTACCAATTCTTTATCTCGGATCAAACTAATAAAACCCCATATAAATTATAAATTTTAGTTAGGGTTCTAGGAGAAAATTTCTTTGAAACAAATTTTATTTATTGAAATTAAACTCCAACTAAGAAAAAAATATGAAGAAAGAAGAATATTTTACTAATTAACGATTTGAGTACAATTTGTCCATTTCTTGATTATCCTGTAGGATAATTTGCACCTAAAATGGATGTTATTTGATCTTATTTTAAGAGGATATGTAGACTTTGATGATGTATTTATGGTCACAAAGAGTCCGCCCACATCTTGATCTCTTTGAAAATGTTCCATGAATTTATGAAATTTTCGAGATCCCTCTCTAAGGGATATAGTACCCTTTATCTAGTGTGAGTTAGGATTAGTCTTCAAGAATTAAGATTAGTCTTCAAGAATTCTAAATGAAGTTAGACTCATCTTGTACGGTCCCACACAATTTTGATGTCAACAATTGTCGAGTCTCTATCTCATGAAGAAACTGATTACTTTTTGAATAGCTTTTCTGGGCACATAGTTCACTTAACTCATTTAATGGTTGGAGTTTATTGTTTAAGGTGTAATCAACGGTTCCAGGAAATGTCTTAAGGGATTACACCAACAGAGGACCCAACAACATCTCCAAGCACGTTTTAGATTCCCATCCGAACGTGGACACATGAACCAATTTCTCAAAAATCATCAATAGTACAACATCTCTGTCTTTGAAAATTTCGTGAGTCATGAAGAAAGGTGATTGTGCATGCCAGCCTGAAGTGCAGATTGAGCATATTATTGTTTGTTTACAGAATCTTACCTCAAATAATTATTTAGTCATGGAGACAGTTTGAATATTTGAAATAGATATGTGTTGCACCAACATAATCTAGCATTGTATCTTCTAGAATTCCTAGCGTTGATATCATTGTGGAATATGATCTGTGAGTAAGAGTTTCAACAAGCAATGAAGGATAATGGAACTTGTAGGTGGAAAGGTTTCAAAGTACCAGACATTAACTAGCTTCGCAGAATCAACAAAATCAATGTGCACCCCAATACAATTCATAAATGGTAAAGTTGCTACATCCCTACACGAGCTAAGGTAGGCACCTATTAGTTCCTCAACCACATTCACTGCTTCTTACTATTTCTAATCGTTTGCCTTAGCCTACTATACATTTTTATCGAAGTAAAAGGGAACTCTTAGTCGTAGAACTTGGGAATTACTATCAGGAATGATTCATGTTAGAAGATCAAATGGTTCATTATGCATAAATTTCATATTTTACGAGCGCATCCAAAGTTTCAAAGTGTAACATTGGAAATGATTTTATTTTCTTAATTCTGAATAAACCCTCGTGATGACTTTCATAATTCTTAAATAGTTGTATACTCACATCACATTTGAGAAAAGAGTCTCCAAGTTTCCCTAGTGATTCAAAATGAAACTTCTGGAGGCATTACATTGTTGTCATTCCTTCAAAAATCTTATTAGTTGGGATACAAAGTTTTAGTTTGGAATTATTCAGAAGCATTCTTTTCAAGTTTATTCCGCATGAATACTTCCCCATTAAAGTCTAAAGGTTCAAGCACGGCAGATAGTGAATGGAAAAATATTCTTGACCTCGAAAATCTTATGAATTCTAAGGTATATACATATAGCAGTGAATCTGTTCGGCGAAGTTTGGGGATTCACTACCATATGTGTATACCTAGAATTCATAAGATTCTTGAGGTCAACGATAATTATTTACCGTGCTAGAACCTGTAGACCTTATAGGGAAAGAATTCATGCCGAATAAACTTTAGAAGAATGCTTTTGAATAACCACAAAGTAAAACTTTGTATCCCAACCGCTAAGATTTTTGAAGTAATGACTACAAAGAAATGTCTCCAGAATTTTCATTTAGAATCACTTAAGAAGCTTGGCAAATCTTTTCTCAGATATGCTATTAGTATACAATCGTTTAAGACTTATGAAAATTATCATGAGGGTCTTCTCAACATCAAGAAAAATAAAATCATTTTTAATGTTGCATTGTTCAAGCTTGGATATGCTCGTAAAATCCTGTGATTTATCCGTAATGAACCATTCTATCTCAAAGTGTGGACAATTCCTAGTGAAAATCCTCAAGTTTACAACTTGACAAAAATTTCTTGATTCCTTCAGTAGAAATGGGTTGTAGGTAAAGTATAGGAGATTAGAAACAAGATAGTAGTTGATGTGTTTGAGGCACTGGCAGGTGCCTACCTCAGCTCGGACAGGAAATGTAGCAGCTTTATTATTTATGAAATGGAACGGGATGGACATTGATTTTATTTATGCACCTATCTTAAGGCACTTCATCGTGAATGCCAAGAATCTACTGAATGTACGGTACTTAGAAATCACTACTACACTACAAGTTTCACGACCCTTTGCTGCTTGTTAAAAACGATAATTCACGGATCTTACGTTCTACATGACATTCCACGATGCTATTAGCACTTGAAATTTCTTGGAGATGTAATGCTAGATTATGTTGTTACAACATATATCTATTTCAAATATTCGAGGCTTGTTACAACACTAATTACTTATTTGTGGTCTACTTTTGTAAATAATGAATGATATACTCAATCTGCAGTTAAAGCTAGCCTGCATGAGCACATTCTTCATTCTTCGCCAGATCTTCAAAGGCAGATATGTTATACATTTGAGAATTTTGAGAAATTGGATATTGTGTCTACGTTTGGATGGGAGAGTGCAACTACTCACCCAATTGTGGTTGGGGATGTTGTAGGTCCTTTATTGGTGCGATCTTTGTTGATTCTAGCTTTAAAAAAGATACTAAATACATTTTTAAACATAAGGCCTCTTCTTGTGTGTGCATCTCCAAGCTTTGGGGAGATAAATACTACATAAAAGGTAAGAGATGACCCCAAATGCTCTTCATCTATATTTATTCTCCTCTTACAAATTAATTTTTATAAAAGATCTATCAGACTACGGAATGAATGATTTGATCAATGAAAATTCATTTTTTTCTTCAATTTCTAACGAAATTTACTAATTAATTAAATCCGATCGAACTAATCAAACCCCAAAAGAAATTATAAATATTTTTTAGGTTTAAGGAGACAAAATTTGTTTGCACTAAATCTTATTTATGGAAAATAAACTCCGACCACAAAATAAATATGATGAAACAAGAATATTTCATTAATTAATAATAGTTTGGGTACAATTATATCAATGTCTTTATTGTTCTAACTGATAATTTGCACCTTAAATGGATTTTATTTGATATCCATGTAAATAGGTTTCTATGGATCTTTTTTTTAAGTAATTGGTTTTCAAGAAGAGTCCACCTACATCTTGATATCTTTGGAAATATTTCATGAATTTATGAAATTTTCAAGATCCCTTCGTAAGGGATATATTACCCTTTATATAGTGTAAGCTAGGAATAGTTTTCAAGAAGGCCTGATTGAAATTTGAATCATCTAGTAGAGTCCCACACAAATTTGATGTCTATGAATGTCGAGTTTTTGGATCTAGAATCCACAAAGATCGCACATACAACGAACCAAATAACATCTCCAAACACATTTTGGAAGTAGTTTTTGTTGGGTATGTAGCCAGAAGAAGGGAAATAGAGGAATTTGAAAAGTTGAGAACTTTAAGAGTTGAGAATTTGAAAAGTTCTCTTATGCTTTAATGAAAAGGAATTTGTCCCTAATCGGTGGTGGAAAGAAAAATAGGAGAGTTTAATGACAATGGAAAAAGTCAAGCAAACATCAGAGAAAAAATGGAAGATGCAGATGACCAGTGTGCAATGACCTCGGAGTGAACTTAGTTGGAAATCCCAAGGAATTGTGTCTCGACTAAGGTGCCACTAGACATATTTGCTCTGCGAAAGAAGTCTTTGCAATGTACTTTCCTGCTGAGTACGATGTAGATTTGTTTATGGGAAACACAGTAACAACAACGATTGTAGGAACTGAGAAAGAAATGCTGAAAATGACATCCGGCAAGGTGTTGACTTTGAACAATGTTCTGCATGTCCCTACTATTAGGAAGAATTTAGTTTATTTTGCACTACTCGTTAAGAATGGGTTTAAGTGTGTCCTAGTTTGTTATAAAGCTGTAATAAGTAAGAATGAAATGTTCATAGGAAAGGGCTACCTCAATGAGGGTCATTTCCAATTGAATGTAATGGTTGCTGACAGTGTTAATAAAAATTTTGCTTCTGTTTACTTATTGGAGTTAAATGATTTATTGCATGCCCGTTTAGACATGTAAATTACAAAGCCTTTCGAAAATTGGTTAATCTAGAAGTATTGAATGATTTAAAATGTGATAAATCGAAATGCGAAATTTGTGTGGAAAGTAGGTTTGTTAAACATCCTTGTCAATCTGTTGAAAGAAATTCTAAAACTTTAGACTTAATTCACACATATATATGTGATATGAAGTCAACAACATCTCATGGTGGGAAAAAGTATTTTATAACTTTTATTGATGACTGCATTCTATTTTGTTATGTATATTGACTTAATAGTAAGGATGAAGCAATTGATGCATTTAAGTAATACAAAATGAAGTGGAGACCCAATTGAATTTAAAGATTAAAATTACTCAGAGTGATAGGGTTGGAGAATATGAATATCCTTTTGTAGAGATATATTTGAAATATGGTATTATTTATAAATCTACTGCACATATACACCATAGTCAAAAGGTTTGGCAGAATAGAAGAACTAAAGGAAATGATGAATGCCTTAATGATCTATTCTGGTTCGCCGCGAAACCTTGTGGGTGGAAGCCATCCTTAAAGGTAATAAAATACTCAATAGAGTACCCCATCGAAAAACAAAATCAATTCCATATGAGTTGTGAAAAGGAAGGAAACCCAACTTAAAATATATCAAAGTGTGGGGGTGTTTAGCCAAGGTAGAGGTTCCTTTACCAGAGAGGGTTAAAATTGAACCCAAAACAGTAGATTGTCTCTTTATTGGGTATGCTGGGAACTGTAAAGCCTATCGGTTTTTAGTTCACAAATCTGATTATCTAGAGTTCCATATTATTACGATAATTAAATCAGATAATATAGAGTTTTTTGAAAACATTTATCTGTATATAATAGAAAATGAGTCAACCAGTGAAAGACCTAAATGACCAAGAGAAGAATCAATGGAAAATATTCTACCTTGTGAGGAACCTAGGCGTAGTACTCACCAACAAAAATCTCATTATTTCGGACCACATTTTGTAGCACTATTGCTTGAAAATGAGTCTCAAATATTTAAAGCAGTTATGTCTTCGTCTGAGTCAACTTATTGGAAAGAAGCAGTTAATAGTGAGATCGAATCAATTTTAAGCAATCACAGTTGGGAATTGGTTGATCTTCCTCCAGGAAATAAACCTTTAGGATCAAAGTGGATCTTTAAACAGAAATGAAACGTGATGGGACGATTGACAAATATAAGGCTAGACTGATAGTCAAAGGATACAAACAAAAGGAAGGTCTGGACTACTTTGAAACATTCTCTCCAGTAACAAGGATAACATCAATTAGGATTTTAATTGCACTAGCAGCTGTGTATGATCTTAAAATCGACCAAATGGATGTAAAGACAACCTTTTTAAATGGAGAGTTGGAGGAAGAAATTTACAATGAACAACCTAAAGGATTTATAGTTCCTGGTAAAGAAAAGAAAGTGTCCAGACTTGTAAAATCACATTATGGACTCAAGCAAGCACCAAAACAATGACATGGTAAATTTGACCAAACAATGTTGGCAAATGGATTCAAGATTAACGAATGTGATAAATGTGTTTACATTAAAATTTAATGAATCATGAAGTCATGTTTGTTTTTATTGTGTATGACATGTTAATAATGAGTAAAGACATTGACGATATAAATGATACTAAGCGCATCCTGTCCAGCAAGTTTGATATGAAGGACTTAGGAGTTATTGATTTGAAATTAGAGGTTAGGATTATCAAAACTCCCCATGGACTATCATATCTCAATCCCAATATACTAAAAAAGTATTGGATAAGTTCAAGTACTTGAATTTCAATGTTGTCAAAACTACAATTGATTTAAGCTGTACATTTTAAAAGAATAAAGGACTCTCAATTGGAATATGCTAGGGTGTTGTTTGATGTATATTATGAATTGTATTGTTGGGTATATAGCAAGAATTGATGGGAAATAGAGGGAAAGAGAGGAATTTAAAATGTTGAGAACTTGAAAACTTGGGAATTTGAAAGGTCCTATTATGCTTTAATGAGAAGGAATTTGTCCCTCATCGGTGGTGAAAAGAAAAATAGGAGAGTTTAAATACAAAAACACTCCTGTTCATTGTTAAAAGGGTCAGAACTAGGGCCCCCCCTCGCTCAGTCGTCGTCGTCGTCGCTCGTCTCAGCTTAGGCTTCTGCTTTGGCTTTGACAAATGATCGAGATATTATTCTTTGGACAAAGTTTATTTTAATTAATTAATTAAATGGACAAAAATGTTTTCAACTAATTAGTTGATAACAAAATTTTAAAATTAGTCGAAATGATTCAACTTTTTAGTTGACTAACCCGACCTGACTCAGATTCGCGTACGACCCGTTTTATTTGAACTTTCCTATTTTATTTAAATTTTCCGCCATGACTGTTCTAAATGGTTGCAACTTTCATGAACATTCATTACATTTGAAAGGTTGCAAACTTTCATTAATGGTCGTGCGAATTCTGAAAGGGTTGCAACCTTTCGAAAACTATTTTTCTTGAATATAAATACCACTCATTCTTAAGAATATTTCCTTACGAATTTTATGATCTTCTTCTTCTTCTTCTGCACATATTTTTCTTTCTGTATTTTCCTATTATGGATTGGTTCATTGACAATAGAGCTTTTGGTATCTACCCTCTCTTGATTAAGATCATTTTACCCTAGGAGGTTATATTCCAAATCAAACCTCGTATACTAGAGGGAATAATTTCATTAAGGGGACACTGTGAGTTCAGTGGACATGATCTTTTTCCAATTTAAAACTTTTTTAAGATTTTGGTACATTTTTTTACAAATTTTACTTTTTGTGAATTAAATTTTTGTTCATCTCTCTTATTGGTTCTATAAATTTTCAGTTATTTCATATTTCTGAACAATTTATTAGAATCAGTAATTTCTGATTTTATAACACAGATTAACAACTTTTCAGCCTCCCATACGAACGTAGAACAAGATCCGATTTTCAATAATCCTCAACTGTACAGTCTTTACAAATTTGGCGAGGCATGAAGAAGAAGGTGCTTGTGCATGCCAGCCTTTTTCTGTGGATTGAGCATATCATTGATTGTTAATAGAAGCATACATCAATTCAATAATAGTCATGGAGTCAGTTTGAATAATTGAAATGGATATATGTTGTAACAACATAATCTAGCATTGTATCTCCAAGAATTTCTAGTGTTGATATCATCGTGGAATCTCAGGTATCTTGTATGATCCTTGAGTTAGATCTTAAACAAGCAGTGAAGGATCATGCAACTTGTAATGTAGCAGTGATTCAAAGTACCAGACATATTAACTTGTTTCTTAGCAGTCACATGGAAGCCGCTTCTTCCCCACACAAGTTGAGGTAGGAATCTATTAGTTCCTCAACCACATCAACCACTTCTTACGATTTCTAATCATTTGTCTTAGCCTACTATACATTTTTATTGAAGGCAATAGGAACTCTAAACCAAAGTAGTGTTATCATCAGTAATGATTCACATTTTAAGATTGAATGGTTCATTATAGATGAATTTTGATATTATACGAGCACATCCAAACTTGCACACGTAACATTGGAAATGATTTTATTTTTTATTAATTTTTAGAAAACCCTAGTAATGACTTTCATAAGTCTTAAATAACTGTATACTAACATCACATTTGAGAATAGAGTCTCCATGTAACCCAAGTTATTCCAAATGAAACTTCTAGAGGTATTTTTTTGTTGTCATTACTTCCAAAACCTCAGCAATTGCCATACAAAGTTTTTATTTGCCGTTCAAGTTTATTCGGCATTACTGCTTCCCATATAAAATCTCAAGGTTGTAGCACGACAGTTAGGTGTTAGGAGAGATTCCAAACCTTGAGAATATTATAAATTCTAAGGTATACATGTATGGCAGTGAATCTGTTATATTCCATCCGAGCAAATTCACTCTCATACGTGTATACCTTAGATTCATAAGATTCTCTAGGTCAAGAATCTTTCTCCAATTAGTATCTGTCTGCTAGAAACGTTTGGACTTTATAGGGCAAACTAAATTTTTTTATCCCAACTGCTAAGGTTTTGAAAGTGTTAAAAACAAACAAATGCATACAGAAGTTTCCTTTGGAAACACTTAGGTAATTTGGAGATTCTTTTCTCAAATATGCTATCAGTATATTGTTGTTTAAGACTTATGAAAATCGTGATGAGGTTCTTTCAGTATTAAGAAAAAATAATAATTTTTAGTGTTGCATTGTTCAATCTTGGATGTTCTCGTAAAATTCTGAGATTTTTCCGTAATGAGCCATTAAATCTTAAAATGGTGTTCATTCCTAAGGATAATTCTCAAGTTCAAAACTTTTTCAAAGAGTTTACCGTCGGTAGAAATGGATAATCGGGTAAAGTAGGAGATTATAAATAAGATAGTAGCTAATGTGGTGAGGCACTAATAGGTACCTACCTCAACTCAGGCGCGGAAGTACCAACTTTATCGTTTATTGAAATGGATCTGGATGGATATTGATTTTTTTGATGCACCTATGCTAAGCAATTTCCTGGTGAATGTTTAGAAGCTAGTCAATATACGGTACTTGGAAATCATTGCTACTTTACAAGTTTTGTGACTCTTTGTTGTTTGTTAAAGTACTAACTCACGGATCTTACATGCTACCTGAGATACCAAGATGCTATTAGCAATTGGAATTTCTTGGAGATGTAGTGCTATATTATGTTTTTACAACACATCTTTATTTCAAATATTAGAGACTGATTCCAAGAATAATTACTTATTTTGCTGTCTACTATTGTAAATAATGAATGTTATGCTCAATCTGCAGTTAAGGCAAGCCTGCATGAGCACATTTGTCATACCTCGCTAGATCTACAAAATCTATGTTGTACTTAAGGATTTTGAGAAATTAGATCTTGTGTCCACGTTTAGATGGAGAGTGGAACTACTTTCCCAAAGATGCTTGAAGATGATTTTGAGTCCCTTGCTAGAGAGAGATCTTTGCTAAACCGGCTTCGACAAAGATACCATATTTCTAAGCATAAGACCTCTTATGGAATAGTTGATTAGACCTCAACCAATAAAACTCAATCCAGCAAAACTATTAAGTGAACTATGCATCCAAAAAAAATTCATGGGACAAAAACATGACATTTGAGACATCAAATTTTTGTGGAACTCTACAAGATGAATCCTATTTCATTTAGGGTTTTTGGAGACTACTTACCCTAAACACTATCTCACACTTATATAACACTTATATAAAGTGCATTTATTTCTTTGAATATGCATATCTAAAATTTCATATATTCACGAAGTGCTCAAGATATGGGCGCACTCTTCCTAACAACCAAATACTTTAACATGATCGGTAAAATCTTTTCAAAAAGATCAAATAAATCCTAAGAAGTTCCACATCATCCTAGTATGGGTGACACTACTAGCCTTTGAATCGTGGAGTAATTTTATTAGAGGGGAATCAAGGGATAAACATATATGTACTCACAATTTTTATGAATAAACTCATTTTTTTTATTTATTCAGTGATTGCAATAATATTTTTCTATTTGAAAAAAAATTGTGCAAATAACTTGCATGCCTAGTGTGACCAGATTTACTCGGCATCTCCTCTCTTGCAAATAAAATGCAAATATCAAGCCACAAACTTCAAAAATTGAAACTTAATTCTATGGGTACTTCAAGTATCATCTTTGAGTTTATAAGGTTTACACTCTAACAAGCCTTAATGATACAACACGACAATGTTGATCTTGTTTTTGCCACTCTTTACCTGACTACACTTGGTTTCCCTATCTCGGTCGAATGATGCTGATCCTTCAGCTTACACGCCCTCATTGAGTGCTTTTTTCTCGACTCTAATACCTGCAATCATATTTAGCGCATCAATGAGCCGACACTCGAAGAAACTGCTGGTCTCCTTCATCTCGAACTCAGCATGTTGGTGTCCCTCCCAAGTCCTTGCGGATGTTTTCGTTTTCTAAGGTTGATGTCCCTTAGAGTATTGAACTCTTCATCAACCTCATCCAAATGCCGGCCTAATATCTCTACGGTCTACCTCTCCATTTGAACCCTTGTGACCCATTCCTCTCTGATTATGGCGTCAATAGAATCACCACCATACTCATCACCATTTGCTTGAATGGTCAAATGTGGGTGACATGTTAGTGCCTTTCTTGGTGTAGGGTCGAACAACATTTCCTTACTACTCTTGTGGTGCTTATTTGCCTTGCAAATCTTACTTCCACCATCCATCCTGATTGTAGTGGTTCTAGAAACGTTTTCTTCTCCTTCATGGGTCATTCCCTTACTGCAAACCTTTGATATGATACCACATTGTAGGAGAATTAAAGTCTAACTAATGTTTCATGCAACACTTGACAACTTACTCATAATATTTCACGGTCTTGTAAGCTCAAGTAGGACTTTTGAATCTAAGACCGCTAAGAGAATGCAAGAAAGACATACGGAAACTTCAAAAGCTTTCAAAAAAGGCTTTGTATTACTTTGTCGAATGTGTTAAACTTGGTTGGAACATTTTTCCAATTAGATGCCTTTTATTTATATTACCTCCCAAAGGCCTAAGTGTAAATATTATGTTCAAAAAGAATTGGCTTTACTTGAAAAACGTGAAGTTTTTTGACCAATAGTCCGAACACCTGAAGGTGTCAATCTAGGGGGCATAAATGGGTTTTTTGTGCGAAAATGCAATGAAAGTGGTAAAGTCGTAAGCTATAAAGCATGACTTGTGCAACAAATATTTTTACAAAGGTTTGACATTTATTATAAGGAGAAGTATTCTCTTGTGGTAGATGCAATTACCTTTAGGCCCGTCACTTGGTTCATACCTTCTTGGATTAGGCTTCCAATTGAACGACATGGCCTTGCCGTATTTGATAAATATGTCAGTTCATTAAGAGCTTGAAATGCATCTAATGGACGTTGTCACATCTTATTTATATTTCTCACTATATGACAATATTTTTATGAAACTCCAGAAGCACTCAAACTGTCTGAAGCATATAAAAATTCAAAAGAAAGTTGTTTAATAAAGCTTCAGAAATTCTTATATGGATTAAAATAGTCAGGACGAATATAGTATAATCGTCTTAGCAAATTTTTGCTAAAAGAAGGGTAAAATAATGACCCTGTTTGTCCTTGTATTTTTACACGAAAGTCTAATCTATATTTGTAATAATATATGTTTATGTTGATGTATTGAACATTATTGGAACTCCTAAAGAGAGTTCAAAAGTCGTTGAGTGTTTGAAGAAAGATTTTTAAATGAAAGATCTTGGTAAGACAAAATTTTGTGTTGGCCTTCACATTGAACATTTGACAAATTGAATATTAATCCATCAATCTACATATATTGAAAAGGTTTTGAAAAGATTTTACATGGATTAATGAGACACATTTAGTACTCCGATAGTTATGAGATCTCTTTATATAAATATAGATCCATTCTGACCTCAAGAAAGTGATGAAGAGGTTCTTGGTGATGAAACACAATATGTCAGTGTTATTAGGGCACTAATGTATCTTATCAACAAGCCGAACATGATATTTTATTCGCAGTAAGTTTATTAGCAAGATTCAGCTCATGTCCAACAAGAAGACATTGGAAAGGTATTAAGCATATATTCAAATATCTTCAAGGAACAATTGATATGGGATTGCTGTATTCTAATGCATCCAAGTCAGAGTTGATCAATTATGCATATGAGGGTATTTGTCTTATCCGCATAAATCCTAATCTCGAACGGGCTATTTATTCACCTATGGAGGTACAACTGTGTCGTTGTGTTCGATGAAACAAACAATAGTTTCTCCCCTTCAAATCACGCAGAGAAAATAGTCATTCATGAAGCCAGTCGAGAGTGTTTATGGTCTAGATCAATGACTCAACACATTTTGAAGTTATGCAATATTCTTGTGCAAACAAAGTCTCCAATTATATTGTATGAAGATAATGATGCTTGCATAGAAAAATTAAAGGGAGGATATATCACAGGAGATCAAACAAAACATATTTAACCTAAGTTCTTTTTCACACATGATCTTCAACAAAATGGTGAGATAAATGTTCAACTGATACGTTCGAGTGATAATCTTGCAGATTTATTCACTAACTTATTGCCAACGTCAACATTTGAGAAGCTAAGATATAAGATTGGGATGCGTCATCTCCAAGATATCAAATAAGTCTTTCATCAGGGACGCAAATACGCGTTGTATTCTTTTTCCCTTAGCCATGATTTTTCACATAAGGTTTCCCAGGTAAGATTTTTAATGAGGCAGCACTCAAAGCGGATTACAAGATGTGTGTACTCTTTTTCCTTTTCTAGGGTTTTTCCGAAAGGGTTTTTCCTACTAAGGTTTTAACGAGACCAATTATCTATGAACTTCCAAGGGGGAGTGTTAGAAATTCACTTAATTGTGTGAATGTTTATTTAACCTAGCCTAACGTAATGTGTACATTTCATTATATTAATTAAATATTATAGTAATGTATTATCAAATATTGTAAAAGGATGATTTAAATATCCAATAAAAGGATGATCTTTACCCTTAGAAAATATACAACAAAATTGATAAAAGAATATTGTCTACTCTATATTTCTCATTAGTATTTGACTTGCATTTCTTGTTTAGTATTACTGTATTTTGATCTCATTTTATAACAGTTTTATATTATAATATAGCCACAAGAATTAGTTTTATTTTTATTCTTTACGCTAAGGAATGAAAGAAAAATTAAATAAGAATAAGAAATTCAAATAATGATAATCAAAGACGTCAAAAAACAATTTATGTATGTAAAAGATTAAAATATACCTTGAACTTTGCTATCAGGATCATATATACCACTACATGAACTTTTTAAAAAAGGCATAATACATAAACATGGCCCTTAATTTGATGTCAGTTGGCAACTATGACCTTTACCTTTGGGTGTGCACAAGTAGACACTTAAACTTATATAAAATTGAACAAATATACACATTCATCCTAACATTGCACCCGACATTGCAATTCTGTGTCCTATGTGGTATCCTATGTGTATTATATAACGTAGGACATATGTGTTTACTTGTTTTATTTCATACATGTTTTAGTGTATACCTTGTAGTTGGAGGGCATGGTTGTCTGCTGAATAAGTTAAGTGTCATATTTATGTATTATGTCTTTTAAAAAATAATGTCGAAAATATAATCAAGGCATAATACATAAATATGCCCGTTAAATTGGCTTCAAATCACATTAATACCCTTCAACTTTAGGTGTGCACAAGTAAACACTTAAACTTGTATAAAGTTGAAGTAATAGACACACATGTCCTACATGTCATTTTTTGTCTTAAGTGTGTTGTGCCACAAAGGACTCATGTGTCTACTTGTTCAAGTTTATGTGTCTACTTGTGCATAGATAGAATTTCGATAGTAAACTAAATTGACTTTAAATATTTTAAGTATTTTTTTTAATTTATTGTATTTTTACGTATTTCTAAAATAATCTATATTGCTTCTCTTGTCTGACATATAGAATTAAATAGTCAATCCAATATTTCTAATTATTGAGATTTACAATATTTTCTACGTAATTTTCAAATTAAATATTAGGAGTACATATTACTTCTTTGATTATTATAATTTATACTACTTTTTATGTAAAACTTTTATAATGTATGTTACTTTACTTATCATAATGTATGTAGCACGAATAAAATCAAGAGTCATTCAAATGTTTTTAATTATTGATATTTTCAATATTTTCTACGTAGTTTTAAAATTATATAATACGATGTTACTTCTTTTATCACATTTTATTTGACATAGATATATTAATTTTATGAATTAATCAAATTTTTAAATATTTTTTTACAAGTACTTTAAGTTGGTGATTTTCATGATTTATAGTATATATTTTAAATATTTAAGAAATTTTAAAAACAACACAAACAAATTAAAATGAAAAAATCATCAAAAAAGGAAAAATAGTACAGCTGACAGCCTGGTTATTGTCACTTATTTATATACTAGATTTATGCCGCCCGTGCATACAAATTGCTTACTGAAAATCTTGATAAATTTCAATTATTATTAGGTATTTGAGGTCAATTATTTGTATGACAAAGTAGTGATAAATGCAAATTTATAATTACAAACTAACTTTAAAAGTGCCCCCCATATAGAAGAACATCAATAGACCTTTCTTGTTTCTCTAATGTTTAACTAAAATAAGAAACTTAAGCTTTTTGATCAATAAGAAAAAATCAAACAAACAATATAGATTGCTGTCAAAATACAACTCCAACTTGATTTTAACTGTTGCGTCTCATTCAAACTGCACAATATGAATAAGAATTAATGATGACCTAGTTAAGCTACCATTGAAACTTTGTTTCGAATCTTGAATAAATAATAGCATAAAGAATATTTATTATTCAAATTGATGGGTTTGAAACATATATTATCATTTAAGAAACTATCATATATGCCTATTCACAAAATTTCAATTCATAATAATTTGCAACGTTTCAACTTAATTGATGTCCTATAGATGATCTCCGAAAAAACCATCATAATTTATCGCGACATGTAGTAGTATAACATAAAGCAAGACTGGTGGATCAATTGAATTAGAACTCTAGCTCAACCAAGTTCCTTTCCTAGTTTTGAAATATCAAAATTCAAGATATGCATTTCAGTAAGTTTTGTTACAATATCAGAAATGAAGATAATAAGAATCATAACATTCATTCGATAGAGATAAACTTGCTTCAGGATACCACTGGTCTCTATTGTGCAACCTTATATTGCTAGAAAATTTTCTTTAAAAAAACAAACAAATATAAAATCTAATTAAAAGAACAAAATATAAAAATTAAAAAAAAATGACGATATATATTTAAATGTTAACCCTTTTCTTTGTTGGGTTCAACATTGTTCGGTCGATTCTTAGAACTATCAGAAATGGTTTTTCTCATTCACCAATACAAATTATCATTTGACATACAAAAAGTGCAAAGCGAAATTTGTGACACGAGAGTCAAAAGAAAATGCATAATAGTATGATTGATGACTCGTACATGAGAGAACCTCCTTAATGTTTGTGCTATAAATTAAAAGTGTATAAGCATACTCTAATGGTCCAATGTTTTATACTTCTAGGAGCTCACTTATAGATGCCCCGACTATATAGTTTCCAAAAATCTAAAGAAGTCTAATAAGTAGGGAATGAAATAACTGAACATTTCATTTGGTTGTGATGCAGAGGAGAAACATGTTCTAAGCACAGACCGGGGCATATTAAATGCAACATCACAAGGAGAAGTAAGACATTCCAACTCTAATCTTAAAATAAAAATGTATGTTCTATATATAAAGCTTATCCATTGACAAACAATATATGTTAACTATATTATCAATCAAAAAATACATTTGTTGACATCTAGCATGTCATCTTATTAAAAGCTACTTTCGAATAAGTCTTTTTTTCCTTCTTCCCCCTCCCCCTTCCATTCTTTCTTCTCTTTCATGGTCTTTCTCTCGAAATAGAAACACTTTGTTTTTCTTCTCTCTTTTTTTTTAACGCTGAAAGTTGCAGCGTGTTTGCCTAAGGGTTTTAGACCAATCCTTTTTTTTTGTTTAAAGCAAATCGCTTATGTAATTCATTTTTTCATAAACTAATGACATATATAACCTTATTTAATTATACGATATTACGATTTGGAGAATCCTATACACATCCAATAATATTTTCTTTGAAGAATTCGAGCAACATAGCTAAGTAACGTAAACTTTTGCCATGTTTGTGGAATATAATGTTCAAACTTTTTACAACTACAAATTCATTAAGTGACATAGACGGCAAGAAGTTTTTCAAGTATGTGAATAATGCAAAATAGGTTGAAAATGGATCTTATCAAAATCGGGAAATACATTGACAATGTTATAGTGAAATTCAGAATACATTTTATAGGTTACGTAGCAAAATACTTTATTATAGGAAAAATATTATTAACAAAGAATAAGTTTTCTTTTATGTGTTGTATTTTACATAAGCTTTGGATCCATGCGGTCCAATCCAAGTTGCTTTGTACATGAAGGATCTTGTACTATAATAGCGCCTCCACAACCCGAACGGTGATGCTATTCATGCAATACTAAGTAATAAGATATAAAGTTAAGGAAAATTTCAATTGATATTGAAGACATCATAATGTTGATCATACTGAGGTTTACACAATTAAGAAGAACGTGTAA
The DNA here is from genome assembly GCF_036512215.1 of Solanum lycopersicum. Taxonomy (NCBI): domain Eukaryota; kingdom Viridiplantae; phylum Streptophyta; class Magnoliopsida; order Solanales; family Solanaceae; genus Solanum; species Solanum lycopersicum. The sequence continues at coordinate 16,950,949 of NC_090800.1, forward strand.
GTTCTGATAAAGGTATATGTGTGATAAAAATGTGAATATAAACAACACTTATGCGTCAATTCCAAGAAAATTGGTCAATTTTTGTTGGAAACAATGCATTAATGCTTAGTCTTCCGAAATTGTCTCTTAGTTTTTCAAGAAGTCTCTTCAGAATTTCGTAGTATATGTATCTAGTAAATTGTAATACATGTATTTAGTTATTTGTGCAAGACGTTTTGTTTTCTATTTTGAGTAGTATAAATAGTGATGTAATTGATGATTGTAATCATCTCAAGTGGTCTTAAGTAGCCTATAACAAACTTAATCATTCTCTAGAGATATATTATTTTTCCATTCATATTTCCTACAAATTGGTATCAAAGAAGATTTTTGTTCTTAATCTGGAGTTAGGTGAAGAAAAAAAATATGCCATGCAAAAAAAATAAAGGGGTTGATTCTTCAATTGTTCTAACTCCATTTTTTGATGGAACTGATTTGGAATACTGGAAGATAAGAATGAGAACACATTTGAAAGCTGATGGTTTGTGGACTATTGTTGTAAATGGCTTTGAAGAGCCAGACAATGATTGTGATCTTACAGCATCTGAGATGAAAAATCTTGAGCCTAAGTATTTTCAAGATGCAAAAGCCTTAAGAAAAATCCAAATGGGAGTCTCAAGAGCATATTTTGCAAAAATTGCTACTTATGAGACTACAAAGGGAGCTTGGGATTTTCCGGAAACTGAGGTGTATGGTGACAAAAATTTATGACTATTGCACAAAAGTCATGAATATTGTTAATGAAATGAGAAAATATAGTGATAGAATTTCTGACCAACAAGTTGTGGAAAATATTCTAATTAGTGTCACAGAAAAGTATGATTACAACTTTGCTATCACCGAGGAGACGAAAGATCTTTCTATGCTTTCCTTCAAAGAGCTACTTGGATCATTTCGTGAACACAAAAAGCGAAGATTTTTTCGTGAAGATCAACCCAAAGAGACGACTTTCCATTCTAAAACAAACCAAAAAATAAGCAGGATCATGATGGTTCTTCCAAAAAGGTTGAAGAAAAGTTGAGGAAAACTCTATTCTTTTTTGTTAAGTTCACAAAAATACTAATCACAATGCAGAATAATATTGGCACAAAGGCAACCCCAATGTAACTTTTGTAAAAAGTTTGGCCACGTTGAAAGGGATTGCAGAAGAAATTGTAGCAAGCAATTTTTTGTGAAAAATAGGAGGAAGAAAGGGAAGAAAACTTTTTCTTTTCTTCTAAATTTGATGCTTCAACCAAAAATAATGATTGGTATGTCAATAGTGGTCGTAGTAATCGCAGGATTGGAAATGAAAATACACTACTAAAGTGAAGATGTGGAATGAAGTCTATTTGATGCGAAAGGTAAATGTACTATTTCGATCAACATGAAAGGAAGCGGTAAGCAAATTCATCATGTTCTTTATGTTCTTGACTTGGAAGAAAATTTTCTTAGTGTTGGTAAACTCATGGAAAATGGTTATTATCTTGTCTTTAGAGATAATTATTGAAGGATTTATGATAAAATTGAGACAAAGGAAGTCATTGTTGAAGTGAGGATGATAAAAAGAAACTTTCCTTTGCAATCTCATTACAATGCATTAAAAATAAAATTGTAGATGATTCATGGCTTTGACAAAAAATATTTTATCACTTGAATTTTCATGGTTTAAAGCTTCTCAAGCAAAAGGACATGGTGCGAGGCCTTCTTGAGATGCATACTGAGGTGGATACATGTGAAAGTTGTATAATGGGGAAGCAACACAAGAAGTCTTTTCCAAAAGGGTGTCTTGGAGAGGAAGTGTACTTATGGAACTAATTCATACCGACATTTGTGGACCAATAAAAACTCCATCTCTTGGAAGTCAAAGGTATTTTGTAATCTTTATTGATGATTTGTCAAGAATGACTTGGGTTTATTTTGAAAGAAAAGTCTTGAAAGAAATTTAAAGCCCTTGCTGAGGAGAACAAAGGTTGCAGCATCAAAACCATTTGCAGTGATCAAGGACGTGAGTACACAAGTCGAGAATTAGAAGAATATTGCAAAAATGAATTCATTCAAAAACAACTTACAACAGGGTATACTTCTCAACGAAACAATGTATCTTAAAGAATAAATAGGACAATTGTTTAAATTGCCACAACTATGATGAATGAGCAAGGGCTGGCAAAATATTTTTTGGCAGAAGCAGTGCATATAGTTGTTCACATCCTTAACAGGTGTCGATCAAATGCACTAAAGGACAAGACACCAGTTGAAACTTGGTGTGGAATTAAACATTCTGTAAGTTATTTTAAAATTTTTGGGTGTATTTATTATGCTCAAGTACCTGCTGCGAAAAGAAAAAAATTGGATGAAAAAAGTCAAAAATATATAGTTCTTGGTTATAGTGATGTGACAAAAGGATATAGGATTCTCAATGTCAAAACTAACAAACTTGTTGTTATTGGAGATGTCATTTTTCATGAAAAAAACAACATGGAATCGGGGGGATAAATAGATAAAGAACACTGCTATCATATCTTTAAATCAAGAAGAGGATTAGAAAGATGAAGATGTCTCTCAAGGGGGAGAAATCCCAGATTCAAAAGATGAAGAACCGCCTCCAAGAGGAGAAACATTATTGAGTGACATATATCAAAGATGTAATTTTGCCGGTGTTGAGCTAGAAAATTATGAAAAAACAATAAGGCATGATATTTAAAAGAAAGCTATGGAAGAAGAAATTCAAATGATTGGAAAAAAATACATGGGAGCTTGTGGTTATACTTAGATAAAGAGAAGTTGTCAGTCTATAATGGATTTACAAAATAAAACTCAATAAGGAAGGAGATATTCTAAAGCACTAAACAAGGTTGGCTTCTAGAGGCTTCACGCAAAAACTAGGTTTTGATTTTTATGTAACTTTCTCTCCAGTTGATCATCTTGAGACAATTAGAACTGTAATTACTGTTGATGCATAAAAGAAATGGAAGATATTTCAACTTGATATTAAATCAGCATTTCTAATTGGAAAACTTGATGAAGAGATTTATGTTGCTCAAGAGTATTTGTTCAAGGGGGAGAAAAAAAGGTGTACATGGTAAAAAAATCTCCTTACGGGCTGAACCAAACTCCAAGAGTCTGGTACAATGAAATTGATACATACTTTATGAAAAATAATTTTTTGAAAAGTAAAAGTGAAGTCACTTTGTATGTGAAGAAAGAATATGGTAGCATTATCATTGTTTGTCTCTATGTGGATGACTTTTTCTTTACAGGAAATTATGTAAAGATGATGCAAAATTTCAAATAATATATGATGCACGCTTATGAAATGAGTAAATCTTGTTAGATGACATGATGACATAAAGAGTGCTGCTAGTTATGCTTTCTTATTTGGATCAATTATTTGTTCTTTGTTATCAAAAAAGTAGAGAGTTATTGCTCAATGAACTGCCAAAGAAGAATATGTTTCAGCATCCAAGGCTACAATTCAAGTTATTTGGCTTAAGAGAATATTTTAAGAGATTGGTGAAAAACAAAAAAAAGGATTGTTCTCTATTGTGATAACAAATCAACAACTGCAATTGCCAAGAATCCAGTCATTCATGAAAGATCAAAGCATATTTCCATCAAGTATCATTTTATCCGAGAAGGACAAGATAAAGGCGAAATTCAGTTGCATTACTGTCAGACAGGAGAATAACTTGCTGACATCTTCACCAAAGCACTTCCTAGAGAAAAATTTTGCTATCTTCGAGAAAGCATTGGAGTTATTAATAAAATGCATTAAGCTGGAGTGTTGGAATAAATGCATCAATGTTTAGTCTACCGACATTGTCTCTAAGTTTTTCAAGAAGTCTCTTTAGAATTTCTTGTACATGTATCTAGTAAATTGTGATACATGTATTTAGTTATTTGTGCAAAACTTTTTGTTTTCTATTTTAAGTAGTATAAATAGTGATGTAGTTGATGATTGTAATAATGTCAAGTAGCCTATAATAAACTTGAGCATTCTCCAAAGATATTATTTTTCCATCCATATTTCCTACAATTTTCTACTGGCATATAAAATATCCGACTACATAAAAGATTCACATAGACTCATTTTTAACTAATTGTATCCCTTAGATAGATATTTTCCTACCATTGTACTTGGACTCAAGAGATTGTATTGCGAATGTGATTTCACAATATCGTGTTCGCAATGGAATAATAAAAAGTGAAAAAAATACATGAGATGCTTTCTTATAAAATGGGACAAAAGATTAGGTTATCTCATGAAACAAAGGACTATAATTCATTGATGACAAAGAATGGGAAAATAATGAAGAATAAGAATTATTTAAGTCAAAATCTTACTAAAAAAGTTCATAGTGAGAGACACTAAGTACCACAACATACGAACACAATTTCATAAGTGTAGTCTAGAGTGAGACTAATTAATTGTGAAATAGAAAGAAGAACAAATAATTGGGATGGCTCTTCTTTCCCATAGACATAACTTTGAGAGGCTCATCACTCTTTCTCTCACCGTGTTCATATTTAAAATGATCAAATTCACCGTTTTATGTCCTTCTTTATAAGAAATAGATTTAAAGCCCCAACAACACTATTCATTATTAGTAAACAAACCACATAACTTTAAAACAAGGTTGGAAAGTTCCATAAACATTAACCATTGAGTTTTTGAGAGCATAGTCCTATCTCAAAAGCTAAAAACCCATTTGATTTTTCTGAAACTAGAAAGTTTAATACGACAAATCTCAACAATAGAATTAGGGTTCAATGTATCTCCACTTCCTTAAAAACTATTCAAGAAAAAAACACTAAGAGTTAAGTCAATGCATTTTCATATTGTCATTTTGTGTATCTTATGTCATCTACACTTAGATACATGTGGCAATAGATAGAGATGGTTAATTAAAATGTGATACTACCTCAACTATTACTATTGTGTCTTAGTTTCAAACAAGTAGGATCTTATTATATGAATCCTCTCAGATCATATTTCTCTATTATAATTCATCTTATGTAACACATTTTAAGTACAATAAACTACACACATATGAGGAAAGAACAGTCCTTATAACAGAATATTAGACATCTCAATCTAAGTAACATTGAATGTGAAGCTTGTTCCTCAAGTAAAATACATTAGAAGGAAAAATAAAAGTTCTTGTTTTTACCTTTTAAGGAACCACATCTACCTCTACACATAAACTGTACTCTTTAAATGGAACACATCCGAAAAGAGTAATATATTAGCACACCTAAAAGAATTTAGTATAAAAAAGTTTTGAATCTCCCAATTTGGAGCTCTATAGCTCAAGAAGATATAACATCTTTAAAATGAGGCATAAAGGCTGAGTTGTGATATTTTTCGGGGACAACGCATTGGTGAGATCGGAATCTGGTTTGGGTTTACCTTTTGAGGTATGTTTTGTAAAACATCTGTTTTCATGACCCCCTTTTTCTGAGCTTGATTTTGGAAGTTTGGGACTTGTTTTCTAAGCAAGTTTAGGTTCGATTGCACTGATTCTTGAGGCTATCTTTAGTGGGTTTTAAAGGAGAACGTGTTGGCGTGGTTTGAATTCTTTTTGATGTTTTGTTGAAGGTAAAAATTGTGTTTTAGCTTCTGTTGTAGCTCATTTTTGAGATCAACTTTTGAAAATTTAGAAGATGATTTTCCGGCCATTTTAGGCCCGAATTGGTGATTCATGATCCCAAATTGTGTAGTTTTCATGAGGATCGTCGTGGTATGACTGGTTTCAGCAGTTGGACCTTCGTTTCTGGTATATTCTTGTAAATAGCTTCTACCATTATTGTTGTTTAAAGCATAACATTGGGGTTTTGGTTGTATGTTCGTGTTGGGACTGTTTCGAGCACCAAATTGTGTTCCAATTTTTAACACAAGTTCGGAAAGTTGTTTAGGACCTATATTTGGGGTTAATTTTAGAATTTTCACAGCGGTTCCCACTTTTCCTGTCACGTTCGGAACCAAGACCCCAGACGAGACCGGCTTTGTTAACCTCTCAGAGGTCGCAGACAAGCCTACATACATTATTCATACCTCAACTAGATTAATTTTAGTGAAAAAAATTGAATTTTTTTTATCTTTAACATACTTGCTAAATATTCTTAATATTTTATAATCTTTCATCATCAACAATCTAACATTAATGAGATAAGCAACTGAAATAAATATTCATTGAGTATTAATTGTATAATCGCCAAAATGGCACCAATACAAAGTCTGAACCAAAACAGGAAAGAAATGCTAGTGGAACATGGTCCACTAGCTAAACTCTAAAACTATGCTAGAATGTTAAATAGTAGCTCAAAAGAGTGAGGACCTACAAAACTCCGAAGAATGCTGACGTCGGGATAGCTGCAACATTGAACATAGCTCTATCACCCACCTGTGCCTGTACCTAAAATAGTATAAATATATAAGGTTAGTACACATTTTTACTATGTATGGGTATATTCAAGCACACACCAAGGACATGTTTGAGAAAGAATAGCTCTTTCCTAAAGATATTTTTTTTAATTCAAGTCAGCAAACTTGCAAAATTGAGTTTAGGAAAGTTAGTGAACTTTCCAAATTGAGTTATGAAGGTCATGAAATTAGAGTAACATGCATCATTATGAATATCGTATTGCACCCAACATATAACTTGTACACACAACACATAACATATGACACATAACTTATTTCATATCATTCATTCATATGCCATGAGACCTTGGAATAATGGAATTCACATTAACACTTTCCAAAATGAGGGATCAACAAATGGGACATCAACTAGGGAGTCTTCATTAGTCAACACAGAGTCTGCTTCATTCATTCATACGTATTTCATTTCATTTCATTCATAGGCTAGTACTAACACCAGCTATTCCTAGGGTATAGTTTAAGACTCTCATCGGGTTTGCTTTGCAATGATCAAGAATAACCTAATGTCAATACCTGGGTCTACCTTACCTCTTGATTATTCTATCCTAAAGTCTTTGGTATCATTCATTTCATTATGTGCTTAATATTAGACTAACCTCATTCATTCATTTGAAACTTTAACCTTAACCAACGTAGATCATGTGCGAATATTGAAATTCCAGTTTCTCCCCCACACCGAAAAGAGGTGGAATCACATGCCAAAGTGACTTAATTTACATGCTAGCGTTTATGGGAATTTAACCCCGCCAGATCCCTATACTGGTAGTATAGGTTAAAAACTAGGAGATATATGGAGACCCATACCCGGCAAGCCGGACAGTGTCATCTCATGAGAGTTACGTGAACCTTCGCCCTTCCCGAAAGAAGGCATCACCTCTCATAGCTAGCTTATCGGTGCTAAGTATAATGTTCCATTACATTCAACTCATACCTCATGGAAGCTGACTTCTAGTATGAGGAAAACATAGCTCATTAGAAGATATCTCATCTCATCATTAGCATTAAGTGTGTTAAAGTCAATACTTTCATTAAAGTGTTCATAGAGACTGGTCTCTTTATTATCTTACACAATCATTAGTGAGTACGTATTGGTAACATTTACTTAGGCTCTTTCGAGATTGCTCTAATCATATACATTAGCCTCATAGAATGTTGTGACCACATTCTTCATTATTAGCACCTTTGCTTTTCATAGTTAGTCAACTCTTATTACGTGAATGTTCATTTCTTCATTTCATAGTTCATCTAATCATATGCCAATGCACTTGGCCATTTAGTGTATCTTACACTCATACTTAACCCTCCTAGGGTTCATCATTTCATTACATAGATCTTAGGTTTGTTTACATTTGAACGTATGTTAGACTTATGTGTCTAAACATACAACCATGGGGCTTCATTCATCGTTCGCTAAGTAATTCTTACTTTCCAGAGATTATGTAGTACAAGACTTATGTATCTGGGGGTCGTGGGTTCGAATACCACGCCTCCCATTTATTTGATTAATTAATTTTTCTCCTATTTCTTCCCCCAATTTGAGAGTTCAATTCCCCCAGCCCCATTTCCTTTTCCCTTTCTCGCGAAAACAGTGGCCAAGGGTTCGATTTCCCCCAACCTCTTTTCTTTTTTTTTGCATTTCCTCCCTCGCGAAAACTGTAGCTAAGGGGTTCGATTTCCTTTAGCCCCTTCATTTTTTTTCTTTTTACAAGCCATTGCAACATGTAAGGTTTTGGGTTCAATTCCCATTGACCTCACTTATTTAATATTCCCTTTTAAAACACAGATTTCAACATTATTATAGAGTACCCAAATCTTGGAAATTCTTATCATTATCCAACTCATTTTTAGTAACATTATTCATATGTTTATTGGTTAAAAGGTGGCTATTTAAATCCACAATATTTCACGGTAATGAACATCAAATTGTACACACATTGCACACATAAAATACACAAGAAATACATAAATCATACAACCCAGAACAATGGCCAAAGCCACTGCTCACTTGCACACACACACACCAACTTTTCGATCACACTTTGAATATTGTTTTCGTAATTTCCCTCACATAAAACATATTCACAATTAATATAAATACAACATTCATGACTAAATCGAGCAGCACAACATACCAATCCTATGATTCGTTTGGGAGCAAATGACAAAGACATACAAAGGGGAACAACCTTAGTTTTCAAGACCTTGAGAATCATTCAAAGGAAAATAGTCTTGGAGAAAGAATTCAAGGAGAGAAACCCATACCTTTTGATGTTGCTCAAGTGTGAATCTTCTGCCCAAAACTCATCCAAACCACTCCCAATTCTCCTCAACGTAAGCAGCACTCGACGAACAACCTCCCTTTGATTTTCTTAAAACTTTCCATCTGTTTTCAAGTGTGAAGAACAATTGTTATTAAATTGTTCTTGAGCCTTCTTGTTAGTCAGAGCGTGAGAGAATGAGAGTTGAGACACATGGAAGAGAGTTGAGAAACGTGAGTGAGAGAGTTATTAGGATTAAGAGACTAAATTCAAGACTTAGTAAAAATAGGATTTAATTCAATTAATTCAAAATCTAAATTATTTTAATTAATACGTGAAAGGACCATTATGCCCTAAAATTTCAGATTTTAAATAATAATCAAATCACCTTAAGTATTTATCTATTAGATTTTAGGGTTGTGACATTATCCCCCCTTAGGAACATTCGTCCTCCAATAACACTAACACTTCACATCGTAATGCCAATCAGATCATAACATAATCACTATGCATGTTAAAGCAATTGCAACAAAATATGGAGGGATAAGGAAATATAGCCTTAAGAGTAGGAAGTCTAACCTTAAGAGCTTAAAAGATCAGGATAGCATGATCTCATGTCGGCCTCAGCCTTCCATGCAACACCCTCAACAAAATGATTTCTCCATAATACCTTCATTGTGACAATGTCCTTGTTCCACAGTCGCTTAACCTGTCTATCTAAGATCTCAACAGGTAGCTCCTCATAAGACAAGTCTTCACCAACCCGTAAACCTTCCACAGGTAGAATTGATGCTGGATGAGCTAGGTACTTCTTTAACATAGAGACATGAAAGACTGGATGGACAGAAGCTAGCTTCGCAAGCAATGCTAACTCATAGGCCACCTCATCCACACACTGTATGATCTCATATGTCCCCACATACCTCGGACTCAACTTCCCTTTTCTGCCGAATCTCATCACCCCTTTCATAGGCGATATCATCAAGTAAACCTGGTCACTAACATTATATTCTAAGGGCCGCTTTCTGTTGTCTTCATATGATTTATGTCGGCTATAAACAGTATCCAACCTGTTCATTATTAATCTAACATTCTCCAAGGCCTCATGAATGATCTCTTGACCCAAAATGTATGACTCTCCAACCTCGAACCACCCAAGTGGAGACCTACACCTCCTACCACACAATGCCTCAAACGGTGCCATACCAATGCTAGAGTGATAACTATTATTATACGAGAACAGTATCCAAGGTAGATGGTCATCCCAGTTACCTCTGAAGTCAATCATACACACTCTTAACATGTCCTCCAATGTCTGAATAGTGAGCTTGCCTGCCATTCTGTCTGAGGATGAAAGGCATTGCTCAGTTTTACCTGTGTGCCCAAGCTTTTCTTGAAAAATCTCCAGAAGTGTGAAATTAACTAAGATCCTCTATCTAAAATGATAAACAAAGGAATCCCATGACACCTCACAATCTCATCACTGTAGAGTCTCGCATAATCCTGAAAACTGTAAGTAGACTTCGCAGGGATAAAGTGGGCAGACTTAGTGAACCTGTCCACAATAACCCACACAGAGTCATGCTGCCTCTTAGTCCTCGGAAGACCAACCCAGGAATCCATATTAATGGCCTCCCACTTCTAAGTTAGAACCTCAATAATCTGAGCCAGGCCACTATGGTTAAGATGCTCAGCCTTAACATGTTGACTATTAGGACACTTAGCCACATATTCTGCAATGTCTACCTTCATGCCATCCCACCAATAAATCTGCTTATGATCATGATACATTTTAGTGGAACCTGGATGTATGGAATATCTTGAACCATGGGCCTCTACCACAATCCTTGTTCGTAAATCATCCACATCTGGTACACACAGCAAGTCCTTATATCTAAGCATGCCATCATCTCCCAAAGCGAAAGACTCATTCATTTTTAACAACACTGAGTCCTTCAGCTCCATCAACACAGGATCAAGATGCTAACCCTTCTTGACTTCGACTATAAGGGATGATTCAGAACTAGGGTGAACTGAAACACCCCCACTGGTAGAGTCAACCAACCGCACACCAGTTTGGACAATCTGTGTACCTATTTTGGAAACTCCTTCTACTCGTCCTCAATGTAGGTTTTACTCCCCATGCTCATCCTGCGCAAAGCATCACCCAAAATATTAGCCTTACCTGGATGGTAGTGCACATTCATGTAATAATCCTTCAACTGCTTCAACCATCTGCGCTGACGTATATTCAACTCCCTCTGTGTGAACACGTACTGGAGACTCGTATGATCCGTGAACACATCCACACGCACTCTATACATATAATGCCTCTACACCTTTAATGCAAACACCACAACTGCCAACTCCAAGTCATGAATAGGATAATTTTTTTTATGAACCTTGAGTTGTCTAGAAGCATAGGTTATAACTTTACCAGCGTGCATAAGACACAACCCAAACCAACCGTACATGCATCACAATAAACCTTGTAATTCTCACCACACTTAGGTAGAGTAAGCATTGGGGTTGAAGTTAGTCTGTCCTTGAGTTCCTGGAACTCTTCGTACAAGTCTCCGTCCATTCAAACTTGGCTTTATTCTTCATCAAAGTTTTAAGTGGGGCAGCAATACAAAAAAATCCCTACACAAACCTGCGGTAATAACCATCTAATCCAAGAAAGCTACAAATATCAGTGGGAATAAGAGGCTTTTTCCAATTCTTAACAGCCTCAGTATTTCTGGGGTCCACCTCTACACATTGATCTGAAACAACATGACCTAGGAAGGTAACTGATCTCAGCCAGAATTCACACTTGCTGAATTTGGTATACAACTGATGTCATCTAAGTACCTGCAAAGGTAGTCTCAAATTTTATTCATGCCTTTCCTTGGTCTTACAGTAGATGAGAATGTCATCAACGAATACTATGACGAAAAAGTCAAGGTATTCACGGAAGACTCTATTCATGAGATCCATAAATGCAGCAGGTGCATTGGTGAGACCAAATAACATAACCAAGAATTCATAATGACCATAACGGGTACGAAAGGTTGTCTTTCATACATCTCCCTCCCTAACCCTAAGTTGATGATAACCTGAACAAAGATAAATATTAGAGAAGAAACTTGAACCTTGAAGATGATCGAACAAATCATCTATAGTGGGGAGTAGATACATATTCTTTATAGTGACTTGTTGAGCTGCCGATAATCGATACACATTCTAAGGGTGCCATCCTTCTTCTATACAAACAAAACTGGAGCACCGCAAAGGGATATGCTCTACTAAACGAAGCCCTTATCAGTGAGATCTATTTACTGCAACTTCAACTATTTTAGTTCTGATAGATCCATTCTGTAAGAGTAATTGATATTGGTATTGTATCGGGTTCTAACTAAATACCAAAGTTGATCTCTCGAAGGGGAGGGACTCCATGCAAATCTTCAGGAAAACACATCTAGGAACTCATTCACTGCAGGCACTAATTCTATTAAAGGGATGTCATGATATTAATCATTAACACTCACAATATGACATAGTAACCCCTTGGACATAATTTTATTGGCCTTTAGATTTGAAATTAAGGGATTAGGACGATTCGAATTGTAACCCTCCCAGACTATTTCTTCTTCATTAGAAAAGTGAAATCTCACCACTCTACTACGAAAGTTCAAGAAAGTATAACAATTGTGAAGCCAGTCCATGCCAAAAATAAAATCAAAATCATGCATGGGTAACTCAATCAAGTTTTCAAACATAGTCTTACCACTTACAACTATAAGGCAGTCCTTGTATACCCTATCAGTTCTTACATTTTCTCATAAAGGCGTACTAAGCACTATAGGATTATGTAACCCTTTAGGTAGTATTTCAAAAAAAGGGCAAGCAGAGGAGTAACAAAGGAAAGCGTAGACCCTGGATCAAGTAAAGCATAAATAGAAATTGAAAATGCTTTCAGCATACCTGTGACCACATCAGCGGACTTCTCCTACTCCTCCCTTCCCTTCAGGGCATAGAATCTGTTCCTCCTGGGAGCCCCGGATGTTGTTGCACCCTGTGGGTTAGGCTTAGGCTGAGTAATACCTACGGCCTCACCTCTGTTCTGTAGAAAGTCTCTGACCATGTTTCTACTCTTACCACAACCGAAACAGGCGTTAGTGACTTGTCTGCACTCTCCAATGTGAGCTCGGCTACGCTTAGCATATTTCTTCTAAGGACGTTGTGTCTCACCTCTATTGCACCTCTTGAGTTCAGGTCTGCCTCTTCTAGGTGTTTTGCACCTCTGAGAGTTAAAATTCCCAGAACTCTCTTGTCCCTTCTCGAACCTAGGTTGCTCACGGACGCCAAAATTTTTCTGTGGCCTCCATGGCTAGGACCTGCCTAATTTTGAAGCCTAGGCCTCCTACATCACGAACACCTCTCTTCTTGCGGCTGTTCTCTACCTGCTACACATGAATCATTAACCTAGAAAGGTCCATATTATCATGGATCATCGCATACCGACACTCCTCCTCCAGGTCTCCATTGATTCCTGTAAGGAACCTGCTCATCTCATCCCTGTTGTTCAAAACCAAGAAAGTAGCATACCTTGATAGCTTAACAAACTTCAAGGAATACTTCCTATCCATCATAGAACCTTATTTAAGGTTGATGAACTCCTCAACCTTGGCTTCCCTCATATCTTTGGGGAAGAACCTCTCTAGAAATGTTGTCTTGAACAGTTCCCAAGTGACTGGAACTCCACCCAAAACACGACTATCTTGCCACATCTTGCACCATGTTTGTGCAACATCCTTGAGCTGATAGAAAGCCAGCTCAGCCTTCTCAGTATTTGTGGCCCCCTTAGCCACCAGAATCTTATGTTCTTCATAGAAAAATTCTTGAGGATCTTCTGATGTCTTAGACCCAATGAAAATAGGCTGATTCATCCTCATGAAATCTCACAGTTTGTCAGCCATGCTGCGAACCAGTGGGTTCTCCATATGAACATCCTGCTGGTTGACTTGGGCAGTCATAGCCTGAGACTGCATCGTGATGGCCTGTGCCAGCTGGGTTACAGATTCTCTTACCTTAGCATCAGTCAACCCAGCTGGGTTAACTAGCATGGACACTACTTCAGCTAGGGCTTGGGGTGGATTCTAATTACCCCTCACTGCTGCTCCTCCCTTCCTCTGAACCATAGTTCTCCAAGTTTTCATTCTCTAAAAATAACAAGGATTGATGTAAGGCACGTTGATAACACAAATAACTTAGACATTAGTAAAAGCATGATAAGATCAGAAAAGGGAAATTTTTCCTACGCTTCATGCAATCTCTAACCCTAGATAGTAGTGTGCTTCACTACCGTGACTTAGAAAGTACTCAATGTGGTTGATGTGACCTCATTATTTTTTGGAATTTAACCTAGCTCTCTGATACCAACTTTGTCACGTCCGAAATCTATACCCTAGAAGAGACTGGTGTCATTAACCTCTCAGAGGTTGCAGACACGCCTATATACGTTATTGATACCTCACCTAGATTAATTTTAGTGGAAAAATTTTACTTATATTTAACATACTTTCTAAATATTCTTAATATTTCATAATCATTCATCATCAAGCATATAACATTGAAGAGATAAGAAACTGAAAGAAATAATTCATTAAGTATTAATTGTAAATTGGCCAAAATGGCACCAATACATAATCTGAACCAAAACAGGAAAGAAACGCTAGTGGAACATGCTCCACTAGCTCAACTCTAAAACTACGCTACAATGTAAAACAGTAGCATCCTCGAAAGTGTGAGGACCTACCAAACTCTGGATTAATGCTGACATCCAGATAGCTGCAACAATGAACCTATAGCTCTATCGCCCACCTCTACCTGCACCTTAAATGGTATAGATTTATAGGGTTAGTACACACTTGTACTAAGTATGGGTATATGCAAGCACACACGAAGGACATGCATGAGAAAGAACAACTATTTCCTAAAGACATGATTTTTTGAAGTCAAGTTTGTAGACTTTCAAAATAGAGATTAGGAAAGTTAGTGAACTTTCCAAATTGAGTTAGGAAGGTCATGCAATTAGAGTAACATGCATCATTATGCATATCGTATTGCACCCAACATATAAATTTTTCACACAGCTCATGTCATAGCACATAACATATGACACATAACTTTTTTCATATCATTAATTCATATGCCATGAGACCTAGGAATCATGGACATGACATTAAGACTTTACAAAATGAGGGTTCAACTCATGGAACCTCAATTAGGGAGTCTTCATTAGAAATCACAGAGTCTTCTTCATTAATTCATACATACTTCATTTCATTTCATTCATAGGATAGTATGAACACCACCTATACCTAGGTTATAATTTAAGACTTTCATCTGGTTTGTTGTTCAATGATCAGGAATAACCTAATGTCATACCCTAGGTTTAGCTCACCTCTTAATTATCCTATCCTAACACCTTTGGTATCATTTATTTCATTATGTGCATCATTTGAGGTTGGACTCATTCATTCATTGGGAACTTTAACTTTAACCGACATATATCATGTGAGCATCATGAAATCCAGTGTCTCCCCCACACCGAAAGAGGTGGAATCACCGGCCAAAGTATCTCAATAACATGTTAGGGTTTATGAGAATTTAACCCCGCCTGATCCCTATATTGGCAGCATAGGATCAAAGACTAGGAGTTATATGGAGACCCATACCCGGCAAGACGGCCAGTCTCATCTCATGGAAGTTACGTGAACCTTCTTCCTTCCAGAAGAAAGGCATCACCTCTCATATCTAGCCTATCGGTGCTTAGTAAAATGTTTGATTACATTTAACTCATACGTCATTGAAGCTGGTTTTTAGTGTGACGACAGCATATCACATTAGATGATTTCTCATCTCATCATTAGCATTAAGTGTGTTAAACTCAATTCTTTCATTAGAGTGTTCATAGAGACTTGTCTCTTCATTATCGTACACTCTCATTGGTGAGTACGTATTGGTAACATTTACTTGTGCTCATTTGAGATTGCTCTCATAATATAAATTATCCTCACATCATGTTGTCACCATATTCTTCATTATTAGAGCCTTTGCTTCTCATAGTTACTCACCTCTTATTACGTGAATGTTCATTTCTTCATTTCATAGTTCATCTCATCATATGCCGATGAACTTGTCCATTTAGTGTATCGTACAATCATACTTAACCCTCCTAGGGTTTATCATTTCATTACGTACATCTTAAGTTCACTTACTTTTGAACGTATGTTGGACTTATGTGTCTATACATACAATCCATGGGGCTTCATTCATTGTTCGCTTAGTGATTTTTACTTTCGTATGATTATGTAGTGCAAGACTTATGTATCTTTTAGATATGTAAAGATCTTGATTTTTTATCTAAGTTGATGGCATTACTCTTTCATATTTTCCTCACGTATGATTTATGTATCAATACGGAAATTTGGGCAAGGGAACCCAAATCTTGATCACTAGGATAGCATTTATATTTTTAATTGATTTTATTTCTAATATTCATAACATTAGAACTCTAAATTAAATCTCAACATTTACAAAGAAAGATTAATTTTTAATTTTTAATTTTAATTTTACTTTTAGTTAACCGAAGGGTTGGGGGTTAAAACCTCCACAATCCCTTTTTTATTTTTTATTAGTCTCTTCTTGCCCATTCTTTCCTAAACAAAGAGGTTGTGGGTTCAAACCCCCAAAAACTCTTTAATTTCGAACTCCCACAACCCCCTTATTTTTTTTTTATTTCACTCATGCTTCATCCCCTGAGGTCGTGATTCTATTCCCACTCCTTGCGTTTGTTATCTTCTTGTATTTCCTTTTTCTCGGGCGTACCTGGAGGTCATGGGTTCGAATCCCACGCCTCCTATTTATTTGCTCAATTAATTTTTCTCCTCTTTCTTCCCCCAGTTCGCAGTTCAATTCTCCCGGACCTATTTTCTTTTCCCTTTCTCGCGAAAACACTGGTCAAGGGTTCGATTACCCCCATCCTCTTTTCTTTTTTTTTTCTTTTCCTCCCTCGCTACAACTAGTAGCTAAGGATTTCGATTCCCCTTAGCCCCTTTATTTTTTTCTTTTTTACAACCATCTCAACATGTAAGGTCTTGGGTTCAATTCCCATTGACCTCACTTATTTAATATTCCCTTTTTAAAACCCAGATTTCAACATTATTTTAGAGTACCAAAATTTGGAAAAATTCTTGTCATTATTCAACTCATTTTTAGTCACATTGTTCATAAGTTTAGTTAGTTAAAAGGTGGTTATTTAATTCCAATATATTTCATACTAATGAACATCACATTGTACACACATTGCACACATAAAATACACAATAATATATGATTCATACAACCCCAAAACAGTGGCAAAAGCCACTGCCCACGTGCACACCCACATACACCAACTTTCGTATCACACTTCGAATATTGTTTTCATAATTTCCCTCACATAAAACATGTTCATAATTAATAGAAATACATCATTCATGCCTAACTCTAGATTCACAACATACCCATCCTATGAATTCGTTTGGGAGCTAATGACACGGACATACAAAGGGGAACAACATTAGTTTTCAAGACCTTGTCGTTCGAAGGAAAATACACTTGGAGAAAGAATTCCAGGAGAGAAACTCATACCTTTTGATTTTGTTCAAGTGTGAAGATGCTACCCGAAAACTCCTCCAAACCATGCCCAATTTTCCTCAACGTACACACCACTCGACGAAGAACCTCCCTTTGCCTTGACGTTTTTTATTACCTTGCTTTTCTTATAACTTTTGATGTGTTTTTCAAGTGTGAAGAACAATTGTTTTTAAACTGTTCTTGAGCCTTTTTGGTAGTTAGAGCGTGAGAGAATGAGAGTTGAAAAACGTGAGGGAGAGAGTTAATAGGATTAGGAGACTAAATTCAAGACTTAGTCAAAATAGGATTTAATTAAATTAATATAAAATCTTATTTATTTTAATTAATACATGAACGGACCATTTTGCCCTTAAAATTTTAGATTTTTAAATAATAATCAAATAACCTTAAGTATTTATCTACTCGATTTTAGGGTTGTTACATTTCCCATTTTGGCTGTGAAGTTGGTCCATCCCTTTTTCTTGTGATTTTTGAGTATAAACGGTCGTAATATTATAACTATATTTTTGATAGTGTGTAAGCGTTTTGAGGCCGTTTGAAAAGGAAAAGATCCGGAGAAGTGATACTTAGAGCGCTCGTGATCTGCAGATAGGTAGGCTACGGTTTCCTCCTTTTAGATTGAACTCGAACATGTGAATGCATGTTGATTAATTAGAATTTGGGTTTGGTAGTTATTGAATCATGCATAGATTTTAGAAATCATTTTTTCAGCCTATTTTCAGGAATTAGCGGGTAACTGTGAGCATGCTTTGTGTTATTAATTGACCCTCCTTGCTATGTGAAGTACTTGTATACTTGATTACTTTTTATTTGAATTATTTTTGGCTTAGTTTAGGTTTGACTAAGGCTTTCCTTAGAAATGCATAGTTCAAAATTGATAGGACTTAGTTTAGATCTGACGACGCTCGAACGGCTTAAATCCTTGTAGACTGGTGTAGCAGACTTAAGTCTTCTAGTTTGGGCCTTACCTAGGTGATGCTCTTGCTGCATAGATAGTTATCCTTTTTTTTCTTCAATTTTATGACCTCACAAGTTACGTCGGTGATAATGAGTTCCGCTCTTCAGTTCGAAGTTGATTTTTGATTAGATTCCAAGGACATACCTTGATTGTCTAAGTGTGGATAGTGTTTCACGGGTATTTATGATTATGGATAGAGAGAGATTCTTTTAGCAGCTATGTTAGCACCTTTAATGGGCATCCGAGTTCAAGGCCCGGCCTCGACTTTATTGATGAATTTCGAAGAGCATCATGTAGAAGGTACGATTTTGATCATCCGCATTCTAATTTAGAGAATCCGGTTCAAGGTCAATCTTGATCACCCACATACTTAAGTATAGCATCCTGTTAGAGGTCCGACCTCAATTATTGATACTTGTGATTTTCTACTTGGTACTTCTGGCGAGTGTCAAATTCGAGGTCCGGCCTCCGTACCATCAGATTCTTCTAATTGGGTTTTAGGTTCTAGTTTGATGTTCTCTGACCTTGGGTTCTATTTTCTTTAGTTATAGTTATTCGGTGTACTCGTCGGGCTTATGAGGGTCCGTTCGGATTTTATTTAAACTTGCACATGATTTACCTTTTAGGCATATGGGGTCAATTACGTGTATCTACCTCATATATATTACTTTAGTTAGTTCTTTCCACAAACGTGTGCATTCAATAGTTACTTAGACTGCCGTTCTTGACCTCTTGTTGTGTCATTCCTTCTTTTCATATTGCTTTTACTTTTCAATTTCAGTTGGCCTATGATGCCTACTATGTACCTATTGTTTGGTACTCATGCTACGCTCTGCATCTATTTTCGTGATTTAGGTTCGAGAGCCAGTAGCCAGCGTTGATTGAGTTCTGGGGACAGGGATGAGCACACGGTGTTCAATACAATTTCAGTCTCCGTCGGTACATATATAGACTTGTCTTTTACCTTTTGAAACAGTTCAGTTTGGTAGTCCACTCTTGGGACTTGTACTCGTTTTGTTGGTAGTTATGTACTTGTGACATCCAAATTCTGGGAGGGATATTTATTTCTATATATGTTTTGGTTTCCTTCCACATATTTATATTGTTATAGTAAATTTTTCCTACTCTTGTTTAGTTTCTACCCTCAGACCCATTACTTACTGTTCTGGGTTATGGCTAGGCTTACCTACTGTTGGGATATAGTAGGTACCATCATGACTCAAGAAATCGATCATGACAAGTTGGTATCATCAATTCATATTCTTTTTAAAACCTCATTTTGATATACTTCATTTATTCAAAATAAAACTTTGCAAGAAAGGAAAATCTGTAAGTAATAACATCCACCAACTGCCATAAGAGTATATTAGTGAAAAATCATAATCAGTGCCATTGAATTTGTGGAACTCTATGTAAGTAGATATGTAGAATTAAACTCTAAAATTTCATCATGTGTTAGATAAGAAAAGTTAAGGACTAATAGAGATACAAATTTCACTGAATCAAAGCTTTTTCATCAAAACTAAAATATGAAATAATGAATATCCATCTCATATATTTCACTGAAATTAAAAAGTAAAAATTACTTCATTTTCCAACATTTATCATGTCTTCAATTGTCGTCCAGTTAATCTTTGGACATTTTATCTACCAAAATGTTAACCATTAGGTCTTTATTTTGTGTAATATCTTTCTTTGAGGAATAACTATTATGAAGTAGTAGCAGTGTTGTGTCTTCAGTAGTGGTGTGGATAAAGACGGGATGGAGGGTTGGAGAAACTTGAGTAAATAAAAAAAATGAAATATTAATTTTTTTTGTGAAACTCAAAATTTGTTGGTTCGATAAAGAAATATTGAAAAAAAACCCCAAAAAAATTGTTTTAATATCAACGATTTCTACAATATTTTGTGTTCTCTTCAAAGAATAACTTGCTATTTACACATTGATTATTGGTATTGCATAACATCCATAAAGAGTATATAAGAACGGCAATACACTTGTAAGATATTCATTATCACAAAGTAAAATTTAGCTAACCTCTATAGCTTGCATATCTAAGTTTAACTTCTAAATGATTCAACTAACTGTTGTTACAAAACATTTTTAGAAGTCTACATGCATTAAATGAGTGAATTGTATTGAATAAAAAAACCTATAAAAAAACTATAACTTTTATTTGCAAAGACCTTAAAGTTTTCTAAAACCTCGTCATTTTGATATACTTCACTAGGGCCGAAGAAAATTTTACAAGAAGCAAATCTTACTCATCAAAATTACAAATATAACAATTCACAAAGTCAAAGTTTGATCATCAAAATATAAAAAATGAAACAACGAACATCAGGAATATTATTTTTTTAATTGTCTATCAAAATTCTGAAATTACAAAGTAAAAATTACCTTTGTTCGTACATGTCTCACGTTCACTTGATAATTGATCTTTGGACATTGAATTCTTAACAAAACATTGTGAAGTCTATTAAAAAACTTTGTGAATTCTGAAGAAAGCTTTAAGTTAGTAATAATTTGGCCTCTATTTCCTCTTCTCTCGTATCTGTCCATCATTTTGGGGGTGACAATAACAATGTAAGAAATCTTATTTCTGTTAGTCAGCGTGCGTTTAGTTACACTGTAAATAAACATTGAAACTTTGAACTAAATACTTTTTCTTTTTGTATGATTCTGATTTAATGTGCCCACATTTTATGTTTTGCTCAAAACACACGTTACAAATTACTGTTCTCTCAGTATATCTTTACTTGTAGTTATTTTATTTAATACTCCCTTTAAAAATAATAAATAAAAAATAATTTTACTACATTGATTTTGTCATTTATAAGCTATTTAAATATTTGGAATGAATAATAATGAAAAACAAATATAAAATGATAAATTATCTCTTAATTTTTCAAATTGAATAAGTAAATTTTGACAACTATTTTTATAATAATAGACAAATAAAGATGGACGGAGAAAATATTCCCTATACTGAAAATAAATGTTCCTTTTTACTTATTTATTTTCACTAATCAAGATGGTGTTTTTATGATACCCATAACATTAAAATAACCACATTAAATAGTAGAGTATTAATCAAATTTAGATTTCAGAGCATTAATAATAAGGTTAGTTCAAAACATTCTTCTTCATTTTTATTTGTATATTCTAAATTTTATTTTCACTCAATATATTCATATTTTCTACAGTATATGGTGGTTCCTAGTCCTGTTATGAGTGTGGTGAGTCGAGACAAATCAATAGAGAATGCTCTAAATTTAGAGTAGGAGACTGACACTAATAGTATTATGTAAAGTTGTTATTACTTCATTTCTATTTTTCTAAAAGTCAAAATTGACAGGTGTTGAAAAAAAAGAAGAAATGACTAAAATTTCCAAATTCAGCTTGAAAAAATGAATAATTTTATAACAAAACATTAATATGGTAAAAACATAAAATATGTTATTTTAAGAAAAGTGAATACAACTTTTTTTCTTTTTGTCATATTCGTATTAGCTGGTCTTGATTCATTTAATTCATATTTGAACAAAATAAGAATTTACCAAATATAACCACTACTAATTAATGCAAGGAATGCCCATTTTTGGAAGAAAAATTAGATTATGAATTTACCATGTGATTTAGTTCCTTTGAAAAACTCTAAACCTTCTTTAAAGAATGAAGAAAGTTCAAGCAGATATGGTGTTCGTCCTGTTCAATCCATCTCCATAGATTAGAAAATTGGGAAATCGTGGCTGCTAAATTCTCATATTTCATTTCAAAACGATGACTATGTATTTTTCAATTTATGTATGTTGAATGCCAGGTCAATATGAAAGTTTATAAGGGCGTTTTAAGAGTCTATATAAGTCAAATTTTACTGCAGAAGAAGATGAAAGTGGTTTCATAAATTTGATGACAGATAAACTTACAAAGACTTATAGAGATTATTGGACAAAGCAAGTCATATTAGGAGATACTCCAATTCAGTATGATTCATCTTTTTTATAATTCCCTCGTTTTTTCCTTTTTATTTATTTTTACTTATAATATTTGAAGAATTGTGCATTTTCACTAATTGAATGTTTGATCCAAATTTATATGCTGATTATTACAAAAAAAAATTTATCTAAGAGATACAAAATATATTAAAAGATATATATCTTTTCTAAGATTAGTAGTTGGGGCGTAAATAAAGTATCACTAATTTGTACGATCTACACCAAAATGTTTCAATCTTTTTTTTTCAAATAAAGTGTCCTTGATTCCAATTATATCATTACAGAAAAGGAAGGGAAAAAACAACCACTATCACTAAACATCAAAACTACACTGTAAATATACTTAGGAAAAATGTCAAATAATATTATTAGCTATATACTCTTTAATAATGAATTTCATAACTAATTCATATTTTTCTTTATAAAAATCACTAATTGATTGTTTGTTTTGACGATTGGCCCCATATAATTATTCATTAGTTTTGCACTATTAAATAACAAATAAATATTTTTAACATATACTGTTTTGGTACAATGAAAAAATAACAAAAGAGTATAAAACTAAATTTTGATAACATAAATTGCTTAAATCTTCCAGGAGGAAAAATTCATATTATCGATGGAGTCTTTTAAAACCACAAATTCTTATTTATTTTTAAAAAATAAAACAATATTGAGGTTAGGAAAATTAAAATGGAGGAGGAGATTTACAAGGTAGGAGTTGAACCCTCAAATATAATTAAACTTTTAGCTAGTAAAAAAAACAGAGCTACTAAGATTCTCTAACAATGAATTCTTTGTATGTTCGGATCTTTATTTCTCAAAGAGTTTGTACGATTATTTGTCATCTCTCTTAAAATACATATTTTGTTCTTCCCGATGATTTATATTAAGTGTTTATAATTTTCACCAATAGCCACATGAGGCAGAAATGATCTATCCACATTTTTCATTGTAAGTCTGACAACAATATTGTATTCTAATTACTGATATCTTTATTTATGCTATGTTTATGTAGGAAAAAATCTCAAAATATTAACAAACGGGAAGCTGAATAAAGAATAAAATTAAATAAAAAAAAAGTGATGATAAATCTAATAAAAAGAAGAAGAATATTAATCAACATTTCGTAAATATCCTTAATGTGGTGAGACCTCAAAAGCATTCTTGTATTTTTGAATCTCGACTTTGCAAGTTGATACATTGCTAATCTATATATTGTGGTTTGTTATACTTATATTTTAAATCTCGACTCCCCACACGCTTTGTTCTTTTATATATTACAAAAAAGAAATAGTATTTTCTTAATTGAAACATGATTATCTTTAAAGTTCACATCTTTTATCTTTAAATACATATTTTATTTGGCTCAACACAAAATATAGAATTCTGAAATTTGTAGACTTAAATACATTGGAATATTTGTGTTACTATAAAACTTCTTAGTAATGATAAAATAGAAATTTTATAGCTTCATTGTTTTTAAATATAGACATATGTCATTTATTTTTAATAGATTGATAATCAAATAATGCTACCATCGAAAGGAAGAAAGTATCTGACATGTTTATTACCAAAGGACTTTTTTTTCTTTCTAAACTCATTGTGAGGTTAAATTTATAGTATAATCATCATAAAACATTGCAAATATATAATCTTTATTATTGAAAATGTTTATATTTTTTCAGAAAGATCTATATTATTTTAAACAAATTAAGAAGAATATGGATTTAAAATATGCTTTACGGATTATTCAAAACAATTTAGGACAAGATGTTTAATCTAATGTGAAAATCAACAGCTTCATTAGAGTTCACCTGTTTATTTTCAACGATGTTATTATTTATTACCCAAATTAAAATCTTCAATATTTTGTCGCGCTTAAATTCAAAGACAATATTATTATAGTATTGGGTAAGAAACTCTTATTTTGTCGTGAAATTGTGTGTGAATTACCTGCTGCAGGTAATCCAATGTTTCCCAACAAAAAATTGGAGAAAAGGGCATATAAGGCACGTAACAAAGCTCAATAAGTTGAGTCATCAGTTAGGGTGCATGAGAGAGTGAGAAATAAGCAGGCTTGAGAATTCAAGAACGAACAAGTTTATGATTACAAAGGGTAACAAAGAAGAACGACAAAGGAAAAATAAGAATATTTTTAAAATAATTAGTGAAGCTTATTAAAAGGTTGTTGACTAATATATAATTTTTAGGTGTATTAAATTTCTTTTGTTATTTAGGTAATAATTTCACAATTTATTATCAATGTAGATTGGAAAGAATAATTAATAACCTAACCCTCGTCATGTGCTTTTTTTATGTCTAGGTTTTATTATTTGCATCAACATCTTGTGTTAGTAGAACTTTTGGAGTAATTGCCATTTTTAGTGACTGAATGTGGTCAGCAATGACTATAACTTCTTATTGTAACTCTATTATTTCATTGATTATTCTACCTTTTAATGCCTTGTAACTCATGCAACCTGATTTTAGATCATTTATTTATTCATAATCATCCTATCCATTGCAAGGGAGAATTCTCCGCTGTTATAAATAATGATGATCTTACTTTGTTTTTGTGTATGAGTACATATAGAATCCATAAAATTGAATAAAAAGGTAACGTTCTTATTAGTTTAAGGGGGTATTTTTTTATGGATCTTTGACTCAACTCTTACCTAGTGTATGTTGAGTTGTACTTTAGCGGTCGGGATTTGTTGTACCCTAGAGTGGACAAGTAAATACGATGACTACTGAACTGATGAAAATATTTATTATTGTGGGTTTGAATCTTCTTAAAAATGAGCGAGATATCCATGACTCATCCAGAAGATATTTTTCTTCTTCAGTTTATTTCAACTAGGGAATTTGGTCTTGTTTCGCGCGGTCTTTGAAATAAATGTTAAAGAATTACTTTATAAATCAATTATATATATGTTCTTTGTATACCCAAACTTAATATTATCATTCTTGTAATTATATATTAATTATGAAGATCATTTTGAGTTGATGATTGAAATGAAACTTAACAAATTTAACATCTATAATCTATTACACTTGGCACCTTTTTTTTTACTATCTAAAAATTATGTTTCAAGGTAACTGAAAGTAATAATGAAAATGTGTACAGGTCTTATTATTCTTATCATATTGATATGATAAAACTCCTTTAAATATATCATTTTTCAATCGTTTTTGTTCTTTTTTCTAATATACAATTTTTTTTGTATTGTTTTTGCATAAATCACATAAATTGATATTTCAAATTTTTAGTTGCAATTATATCAAAAGATAAATGTTATGATGCATTCGTTAAATATGATTTTAGAAAGTAATTAAAAACGTTACACTACAGATTATTAACTATCGATATATTCAAGTTCGAATTAGAACATGATTTTTGTATTAACTCGCTTACTATATTTTTTTATCTATATCTTTATGTGTGTATGTGTGTGTGTGTATATATATATATATATATACACACACACATATACACACACACACACACACACACATATATAAAGAGAGAGAGAGAGAGATAAATAGATTCATTTTAACAATAAAAAAATATTTGATAGATAATAAAAAATTAATGATTGAACCTTTTTCTCTATAAAATTAATGTATGGATACCCAAGTGAGATATATATTCATAACTAAGTATATGAAAATATAATTTTAACAATTAACATACATATTTTTGTACTAAATTTAGTGATTTATTTTTAAAATATATCAAAAATCGAATCAATTTATTTAAACATTTGTATTCAATTTTTTAAAAAAAAAATTTAAAAATATACATATTTAACAAAAACATATTAATTTATCAAATGCATAAATAAATATTTGTCCTATTTTTAAATTTTATAAAATAAATATATTAAATATTTTTATTGACAATTCTATTTATTTTGATAATTATATTTTAATATACTTATAAGGAGTTATAAAATTATGATTTTGATGGTATACATAATATAATTACTTCGTATTAATATATATGTGTGGAGTGCAATTTATATATAAGTAAATCAAGGTAATAAAAGAACAGTTTTGACTCAAAAATTTGCAACATCATCAATTATAGGATCAATATTTTTTCACTCATTAGATATTACTTTTTATTACTTATTTTAATTTATATAAAATGAAACGTGAAATAAAAAATAAAAAAACTACAAGTGGGATAAAAAACAATAAATAAAACAATAAAAACACAAGTTATAGTATTGGTTCATTAAATTACACTCTTTTTTTAAAAGAATGTTATTTTTTATTTTGGCAAAAAATATTTTATATCATATTGCATTTTCTTTTTCTTTAAGGAATAAGTTGCGACACATGTTGAGAACTTTTGACATTATATTGCTTGGTCTTAATCAAGTTCTTTCAAAATTTAGTTTTATGTTTTTCAAATTTTCTTTTCTTTAATCTCCATTTTAGTTCAAGGTCCTCTATGTAATTTATATATATAAACACAATAAACCATCATAAGTTTGAACATTTTGATTTGGGGTTATGAGGAGTTATAGAGATTTTGAAATATAAGTTATAAAGTTAAACAAATGCATATTTCTTATTTTAAGAAGACATAATTAGGGAGATTAATTTCATTGTGAATAATAAATTTAACCTTCTAATTATTTTTGTAGGATTAGTTTCTACCATTATTTATTAATTGGATAAAATGAAGAGGTAAAGGTTTTACCAAATGAAGAAACATAAAATGTGATAAACAATAAATTACAATAATGAAAGTGTTCTACTCAAAATTAGTTGTATCATTCACAATTTTATATATATTCTCATACAAGTTTACTACTCAATTAATTAACATTGTCATGTGTCATTCATTCACATTAAAAATATATCAACTTTATATGTTTAATTAAAAATATTTTCAGAGTGATATCGGGTGTGATACTTTAGAAAATATTATTATAAAATCTTTAATACTAAAATAAAATTTATTCATTTATTTTGTGATTGATTACTAATATGATAGATCATATCATATATTTTAAGGGGAAACAATATCCAATAGATATAAAAAAAAATGTATCATAGGTAATATATCTTTGATTCAATTCATGACAATATATACATACATATATATATATATATATATATATATATATATAAAAGTGCGTCTTTTCATCTTCCACAACAAAAATAATGAATACAATATTCTTTTTTGTTCAAAACGAAGAAATAAAATAAATATAATAGAATAATATTATTTGAAATTAAAACAATACAACAATGAATCTTAAAATGTTTGAAAATCATTCAAACTTTTATATACTTCGACTCTATCTTCCGAAATATCCAAGATAATCAAGATTCCTTCTTTATTTTGTTGAACTTGTACCGAATAATGTGATGAATCTTTGAAGGATATATATATATATATATACATATATATATATATATATACATATATATATATATATACATATATATATATATATATATATATATATATATATATATATATATATATATATATATAATATTCATCAAAGTGATGGTCATATTGTGACATCTTATTTTCTATGTCTTCTTATTTGTTATTAGGTACATGATTGATTAATAAAAAGACGAAGAAAGGAGAATTAAAAAACCTATCCTACTAAAAAGTTAAAGAAAAAATGGAAATGAACATTCAACATCTGTACATATGATTGGTATTTATAGATCGGATAAACCATAAAAATAGTTAAAATAAAATTGAAAAAACATGTTATTTAAGTTGAGAATATCAATAGATGGAGGTCTTTTTGTAACTCATTAGATATAATCGCAATAATAAATATGCTTGAATTTGTTTAATCAATAAACAAAATATTTAATGAAAAGAAAGAAGAGAAAATGTCAAAAAAGATGAAAAGGAATGAAGGTCATACAGAGGTGTCACATAACCTCCTCGATGATCCCCTGTCTGTCTCTCTCTCTCTCTCTCTCTCTATATATATATATATATATATATATATATATATATATATATATATTAGATAGACAGATATAGATATATATAATCCTAATTTCACCAACAAAAAACTTCTTGATTTTTCCATAAAAATATATGTCATCCTGCAATTTTTTATTTTATTTGTAAAATGTTTGTAATATTTCATCAATCAAAGTATATCTACTAGTAAATATAATTTTTTTTTATCTATTGCTATTTTGTTGTAATAATTTTTCTTTACAACCAAGTTCAGAACTTTTCTTTTGAATCGTGTATATATTACAAACAACATTTTTTATCACACAAGGATATGTATAAGATTAAGAGCCCGTTTGGATGGGCTTAATAAAAGCAGCTTTAAAAAAGTACTTTTGAAAGTGCTGAAACTTATTTTTAAAATAAGCAGTTATGCGTTTGGATAAAAATGCTGAAGTTATTATGTCAAACGTGAAAAGTGAAAAATAGAAGAAAGTGATGTTAGGGTTATATGGGTAATTTGGATATTGTATAAAAATATTAAGGGAAAAACATAAAAATATGGTCAACTTAAAACAGCTTATAAGCTAAAAAAAAAGAACCCCTACCCCAGCTTTTAAGTTTTGGCTTAAAATAAGTTTTTTTTAACTTAAAATAAACTATTTTGAGTATTGCCAAACAATTAAACAAGTCAAAAACCAGCTTTTAAGTCAGTTTGACCAGCTTTTAAGTTGAGCAAAACAGGCTCTAAGATGAATTTATTGTTCACTGCCAAAAACACGTGACTTCAAAAGAGTTATGAACAAACTCATGTTCCGAATTGATGATCAATAAGAAACAATCTCTTTATGTATAAAAGATAAGGGAATCTGTGTACATTCTACCTCCTTATTTTGAATTTGTTGTTCGCTACTAAAAAAGTCCTTAGTCTGATATAAAAAATGTGACTTCAAAAGTGGTTTGGAAAATTGACCTCGCGAAATAAAATATTTAAAGAATCAAAATCAAAATCCGAAAAGCCAGAGAAAAGTTTTTGTTCAATTTTCAGTCATATACCATAGTATTTTTGCACACACACCCTCCCCCCAACTTTAGTTTAAATTGTGTTAATAATTGACCCACCAAAACGTTCTATGAGGATGGGAGGGGACAAGGGGGTAATGAGTTTCCTCCCAGTAACTGGAACTTCTAAAAAATAATGGGGCTAAATTTTGCAAAAAGAGGTAGTTTTTTGAATTCGTTTGAGAATTTTGATGGTAAAAAAGCTAAGATTTTTATATATTGATCGTTTCATGTTTTAATGTTGATGGATTTGTGTCAAAAGCTTGTATAGAAAATTTTCAAAAAAAAATAAAATTATTGATATGGTGAAACTTCAAATTTGGGTACCCATTGTTTAGTATTGACCAAATCAATCTCAACAAAAATATCATTTGGGTGGCTAATCACCACCTGAATTGCCACATCTATTCTATTGAGAAGGATGTGGGTATCTCACCTCGGTACAAACACGAGGAGTACTCCATCCTAATGTGCCTTGGATGATCTACACATTCTTGATTGTGCTATTGCTAAGATATAAATTTATAAATGAACCACACATTCTCTAGATCGTTCATTTCACCTCAATGTCGTGAGTTTTCTAGCTTAATGCATCATGATTTGTCGCATTCATATTCTTCAGGTCTAATCCCTTCACTTCATAACTTCGACATGAGTGATTGCAATCTCTCGGTGCCTATTCTTAAACCTCTATGCAATCTCACAAACATATTGGCTTCAGACCTTGGTAATAACCATCTTGATTGACCAGTTTCCGATTTCCTTAGAATTTGGAAAGCTCAAGGAGTTATCAGTTTGACAACTTGATTTCACTAGATTTTTCATCCAATGAACTAACCTATCCATTTCTATCCAATTATTGGAGATATCATTGGACTTCGTGGGTTGAACTTATATCATAATGTCTAGGAAGCTCATAGACCAGTGACATTGCAAATTTATCTGTTCTAGAATCATTGGATCCTTATCATAAAAAATCAGCTGAGAAATTCCGCATCATCTTGAATCCCTCAAACTTCTTGAATCTTAGATCTCTCTCACAATCATCTTGTTTGATGCATCCCCACGAGAATTTTATTATAATACATTTGATAAAAGCTCATACCAAAGAAATTATGGGCTACAAGGGTTGAAAATCTCAAAACATTGTGGCAGTGATGATAGGATATAATAAGTAATAACTCCAACTAAGAAGAAGAAGAAGAAGAAGAATGTCACGACTGGAATCTAGACCCCTGATGAGACCGGAGTCGTTGACCTCTCAGAGGTAGCAAACAAGCCTACTTACGTCATTCTTTCTTTACATAGGTTAATTTTAGCAGAAAATTTGAAATTTTTTATTCTTTAAATATACTTGCTAAAAGTTTTTTATATTTCGTAATGGTTCATCATCAACCATATAACATTTAGGAGATAATCAACTGAAAGAAATAATTCATTAAGTATTAATTTTATATCGGCCAAAATAGCACTAATACAAAGTCTGAACAAGAACAGGAATAAACGCTAGTGGAACATGCTCCACTAGCTCAACTCTAAAACTACGCTAAAATGTAACACAATAGCATCCTCGAAAGAGTGAGGACCTACCAAACTCCAGATGAATGCTGATGTCCGAATAGCTGCTACAACGAACCTGTAGCTCTACCATCAACCTGTGACTGCACCTAAAAGAAGATGTTTGTATGGAATAAATACACACTTGTACTAAGTATGGGTATATGCAAGCACACACCAGGTACATGCATGAGAAAGAATAGCTCTTTCCTAACGACATGATTTTTGGATGTCAAGTCAGTGGACTTGCCAGTTTGAGATTGGGAAAGTTATGCCATGAGAGTCACAAGCATCATTATAATTATCGTACAACACACAACACATAACATCTTCATATAACACATAACATATAACACATAGTTTCTTTCATATTATTTATTCATATGCCATGAGACATTGTTATCATGGACTTGATCTTAAGACTTTCCAAAATGAGGGCTCAACATATGGGATCTCAACTAGGGAGCCTTCTTTAGCAAACACAGAGTCTACTTCATACATTCATAGGTACCTCATTTCAATTCATTCATAGGCCAGTGCGAACACCAGTTATACCTAGGATGTAGTTTAATACTTTCATCGGGTTTGCTGTGCAATGATAAGGAATAACCTAGTGTCATTACCTGAATCTAGCTCACCTCTTGATTATCCTATCCTAACACCTTCGATATCATTCATTTCTTTTTATGATTTATTTGAGGCTGGCCTCATTCATTTATTGGGAACTTTAACTTTAACCGACATAGATCAAGTGAGCATCATGAAATCCAGTGTCTCTCCCACATCGAAAAGAGGTGGAATCACCGGCAAAAGTGACTCAATAACATGCTAGAGTATATGGAAATTTAACCCCGCCAGATCCCTATATTGGCAGTATAGGTTCAAAGACTAGGAGATGTATGGAGACCCATACCAGGCAAGCCGGACAGTCTCATCTCATGAGAGTCACGTGAACCTTCTTCCTTCCCGAATGAAGGCATCACCGCTCATACTTATCCTATCAGTGCTTAGTATAAAATTCCATTACATTCAACTCATACATCATGGAAGTTGGCTTCTAGTATGAGGACATCATAGCTCAATAGATGATTTCTCATCTCATCATTAGTGTTAAGTGTTTTAAACTCAATATTTTCATTAGAGTGTTCATACAGACTGATCTCTTCATTATGTTACACTCTCATTGGTGAGTACGTATTGGTAACATTTGCATAGGCTCATTTGAGATTGATCTCATCATATACATTAACCTCACATCATGATTGTTATCACATTCTTCATTATTAGCACTTTTGGTTTTAATAGTTACTCACCTCTTATTACGTGAATGTTTATTTCTTCATTTCATAGTTCATCTCATCATATGCCAATGCAGTTGGCCATTTAGTGTATCTTACACTCGTATTTAACCCTCCTAAGGTTTATCATTTCATTACTTACATCTAAGGTTCACTTATTTTTCAACGTATGTTAGACTTATGTGTCTATACATACGAACCATGGGGACTCATTTATAGTTCAGTTAAGTAGTTCATATCTTCCTAAGATGATTGAGTACAAGACTTATACATCTTGTAATATATGCCAAGATATTGATTTTGATCTTTAGAGGCAGCATTCATTTAATATTTGTTTACGTATGACTTACTTGTCAATACGGAATTGGGCAAGGGAACCCAATTTCGAATCCCTTGAACATTACTAAATCTGATTTTTAAATTTAATAATTGCATTTTTCACATTTGGGAGACCGTAGTTCGATTCCCATCAACCCCATAATATTTCTTTCTTGTTCTCCTCCCCTTTTTCGTTTTATGGCAAGGAGGTTGTGGATTCAATCCCCCACAAGCTCATTATTTTTTTCTTCTATTTCTTAACTTTCTCACCTATCTAAGAGGTTGTGGGTTCAATCCCCACTCTCCACATTTATTTTCTCCTTTATTTTTCTCCTCACTCTCTCATCCATTCAAGAGGTTGTGAGTTTAATCCCCACTCTCCACATTTTATTTACTCCTTTATTTTTCTCCTAACTCTGTCATCAATTCAAAAGGTTGTGGGTTCAATCCCCACACTCCACATTTTATTTTCTCCTTTATTTTCCTCCTAGCTCTCTCATCTATTCAAGAGATTGTGGGTCCAATCCCCACTCTCCGTATTTTATTTTTACTTCATTATTTCATGATTTTTAACATGGTGAGGTCACGGTTCAATCCTCCATGACCTCACTTGTTTTAATTTATTTATTGCAACATTTTGAACCCTCTTTGCTGACCGAAATTCATCAATGGAAGATGGAAATTTTCTTTTAATTTTTTTCAGCATCCTTTCATCAAGTTACACCTTAGTTCTTAGGGGAATTTAGTAGTGCATTTAGAATGTTTTAGGTGCGTAATCATGTATTCTATTAGGCAAGCTATTATCTCTCAAATAAGCCACATTTTAACTCATGTGAGCATCACATTTACATAAACTTGTGTACATGAAATATAAAGAAGGCTTAAGTCATATGCGTCCCCTTAAAGTTGTTCGCATAATTCACTTAGACACCTCAACTAAGACTATTACCTATTAGACACTTTAATATTAAAGAATATGTATCTATTGAACATAAAACGAAAACTTTTTTAAAAATATTTTGTGTGTAGTTCACGCGCTTTGACTTTAAAAAATGACAAATAAAATTATGACACTTGGCACATGGACCCAATCTAGCAATAAAATGTAATTTCTTAATTTAAAAAAATGAAAAATAGTTTCCTTTTATTTATTAATCACAAAAATATTAACAAAAGAAAATCCCCAGCCCCACCTAACCCTTTGACCTTTCTTCTTCCTTTATCCATTCATCTACCGTGTAACCCCGGCCACCATAACAAAAATAAAAACCTCCCTTTCAAATTTAATCTCCTATCATCTGTTATTCTCCATTTGTTTTGGGATTTTTGTGAAAATAAATAAACGTCAATAAATTGTTTTTAAGATTCATGACCAAGAAAAATTGAAAGTATGTTGAATTTTTTAATATCATCTTTAATAAATTAATGAGTGGCGATGTTTGTTCAATCGCAGTGATCGAAATAGAGATAGACGAATATCGATCAATTTTTAACTCCAATGTTCGAATTTTTCTTCTTCACATATTAAATTAGCAGATTCTTTTTACAAAAAATGAAAAAAAAGAATGAAACAAAATGCTAAGAATTTTGAAACCATTAGAATGGTGGGGGAAGAAGATAACCACTGATGGTAAGAATTTTGAAATCATTAGAATGGTTGGGAAGAAGATAACCATTGGAGCATGGGTATGGGGTTTGTGTTGGGTTGGGGTTGATAGAAATAGCGAAGAAGAAGAAGAACAAATCTTCTTTTTTGTTAATTATTTTTTTTAAAATTAACTTAGGGGTATAAATTTAAAAAAAAGAAAAAATATTATTTTTAATAAATTAACGCGCTCAAGGAAAGTGAATTACACTTTTTTTGCCATGTCAGCATTTTGTGTCTAATAGAAATGGCTTTTGAACAAATAAAGTGTTCAGTTGGCACAAGAGTTAGTTGAGGTGTCTAAATGAATTATGCGGACAACTTTGAGTGGCTGGAGATGACTTAGGCCTATAAAGAACTATCATCCCATTTCATGTCATAAACCATAAACAATAGCCACGACAACTGACACATACAGACGTAGTTACATTTTCGAAACATCAACATAAGTCACATAATTCCAAACATACATATAAACACATAATCATCATGAAAACACGTTTCATCACTAGTTTTCTACCAGCAAACATAACCAACCTATGATTCAATGGGAGCTAGTGACAGGGACATGCAAGGGGGAACAATGGTAGTTTTAGGATTGAATATTCTGAACCTTAAGGTGTCTCTTGGAAAAGGGACCAAGAGATAAGAGAACACATACCTTAATTGATGTCCAAACACTGATGTTACTACCCGAAAACTCCTCCAAACCACTCCCAATTTACTTCAACATACACCTCACTCGACGAACCTCTATTATCCTTGACATTTTTATTACTTTGTCTTTTACTTAAAAATTCTTGTGAGTTGTTCAAGTGTGAATAACACTTGATGTATTTTCAGTTCTTGAATGTGTTTTTGGCAGTAACTAACGTGAGTGAGAGAGATATGGAAAACGTGAGAGAGAGGTAGAGTGTTATTAGGATTAGGAGACTAAATTCAAGACTTAGTCAAATAGGATTTAAATTAGATTAATCCAAATCTGATTTATTTTAATTAACACGTGAAACGATCATTATGACTTTAAAATTTAGGATTTTTAATTAATAATTAAATCACTTAAATACCTATTTATTAAAAAGAAGAAGAAGAAGAAAAACAAAAAGAAGAAGAAGAATCACCATGATCAGTTAGAAGACGGTTCTCATGGGTCACAATTGTGGTATAGTTATTGGATTGTCTCAGTTAGAAGACTGTTCTCATGGGTTACAATTGTGGTCTAGTTATTGGATTGTCTCAGTTAGAAGACAGTTCTCATGGATTACAATTGTGGTCTAGTTATTGGAATGTCTGTAATATACATAATGTTGTCAACTCAATGTCCAGTGTGGTTTTCAATTATACTTGTAAAATTGGAACATATAATTATTAAAATATTGAAAATGCACAAGAAAATATATTAATGTGTCACCTCCAGGAATTCAAGTGATCTTTATCTTTCAGAAGACCACTTTTATGTATGATGTATTTTGGACATCCATCATCCTTAAGACTCTTAAGTTTAATTCTTTATGTTTCATTGTTTGTGATCTTTGCATAAAGCGTTTGTTATTTTATAAATAATAATACATGAATTTTATTTCTTTGAGACATGACCATATGTAGAAATAAATTCGTATGATAAACAGAAATTAGACACAAACTTGAATCTTTAGATTATTCAATCGAACAATATATGCCATCACTAAAAACATTGTATTTCAATCAATTCTTTCCCAACTAGTAACTAGTCTCAATAACATTGTATTTAATTAAGTTAAAAACCATATAATTTGATGCAACCTTGTTCCCTTTCAACCTTTTTCAAGCATGTCACCTTGGTGCGACCATGGAGAATGTCATGGCCTAATGTTGAAAGTGGTGCCTCAAAACTAGGAGATCAGTTCGACTTTTCGATGTATCAATATACAACTTAAAAGTAAAATTAAGTTAAGATAGATTAGGTTGTAGTAAATGACTAAATTTGATTAATTAGTTGCTATATTTTAGGCTTTAGTTATTGGAGATAATTTTAGCTTATTTTACTCCTTTTCTTTAGTATTTTAAGTTATGAATTCATGCATTATTTAAATAAACAAGGAAACAAAACCTTGTTTCTTATCTTGTCTTTCTTAGAAATCATGATAGATTGGTATCAGAGCATTGTCATCTTAAGTGACCTGTAAGAAGGCAGTGAACCATATAAACCCTTCTTTGAACTACAATCTTAAATATCTTGTAAAAAAGTGAAATTCTGAAACAAGCTTTTTAACTCCACCAGTCTTCAATGGTGATAATTATCAAGCTTCGACAATTAGAATGACGGTTCATCTTGAAGTGTTGGATATCTGGGTAGAAGTAGAAGAGGATTACAAAGTAACTCCTTTCGGTGATAATCCAACAGTTAATCAGATGAAACATCACAAGGGTAATAAGACAAGGAAAGCCAAATCTAAAGCTTGCCTTTTCTCTGCAGTATCCCTTTTGATTCTTACCAAAATTACGCAAATGAAATCTGCTGCAGAAATTTAGGAGTATCTCAATAAAGAATACGAAAGAAATGAAAGAGTGCAGAATCCATGTGCTGAATTTGATTCGTGAATTTGAAATAAAGACAATGAATGAATCTGAGACTATAAAAGACTATGTAGAGCAACTATTCGACTTGGCCAACAAGGTGTGATTGTTCGTTAAAAGGTCTTGCACTTGTTGTTATTTTAGTGTTACCTCATCCGGAAGGGGATTCTTATGGAGGGGTTTACGTCCCCGGTTCAGTTTACATGTTCATGCAATTATTCAAGTGTCTGAGGGAGGTCATATTGGGCAAAGTTTCTACAACTTGGGTTATGACTTATCAGGGTTGCTATTACATGTTTTTAGGTTACGGTGACCATTAAATATATTCAGATTTTTGTTAATATAAGGAGGTTCCTAGTCCTACTATGAGTTTGGTGAGTCAGGAAAAATCAATAGATATTCCTCCAGACTTGGAGCAGGAGGCCGACAACAATAATGTTTTGTAATGTTGTTGCTTCATTTCTGTTTCTATAAAATAAAGTTTGAAAAGTTCTCTAAAAGCGAGTAAAATTTTTAAATTCAACTTGGAAAAAAACTAATAATGTCATGAAAAAACAATAATATTGTATAAAAAAAATATTATTTTAAGAAAGTGAATACAATTTATATACCATGATTTTTATGAGAAAATGACATTGAACAAGAAAACACTTATTTCTTTTTACCTCATTCGCATTAAATTGTCTTGATTTATTTAATTCATATTTGATCAAAATAATTTTTTATGAATCTATCAACTACTCATTAATGCAAGGTATGTCTATTTGAAAAAGAAAATATTTTATAATAATTTACCAAGTGATTTAAATCCTCTAAAATAACACTCAAAATTTTTCTTTAAAAATGGAGAAAGTTGAAGATATGGTGTTGCAATGTTCAGCGCGATGGCATGGATTAGAAAATCGGAAAATGATGGCTGCGAAGTTTTCACATTCCATTACCAATTGACGTTGATGTATTCTCAAATTTTCGTAAGTAGAATGCTAGGTTTAACTATGAAAATTTAAAAGGGTGTTGTAAGTGTCTATATCAGACAAATATTAATGATGAGAGTGCATTCATAAAGTTATGACATATAAACTTACAAAGACTTATAGAGTTTATTGGACAAACTAAGGGATAGTCCATCTTTTTCATAAATCTCTCTTTATTTCTTTTTGAATATATTTTACTTATGATATTTGAAGAATTACGAGTTTTCACTAATTTGTTGTTTGATCCACATCTATGATGGTTTTTACATAAATCAAAATTATCTACGAGATACAAATTATATTCAAAGAACTATTATCTTTTCTAAACCTCAAGTGTTGGAGAACAAATAAAGTATCACAAACTGGTACAATCAAACAATACTATTAGCTATATACTTTTTAATAACGAATTTCCTAGCTTATTCATTTTTAAAAAAAATAAAAATCACTAATTTATTGTTAGATTTGATAATCGGCTCAAAATATTTCTTCATTAGTTTTACTTTCATTGTCCAAATCTATGTTGCATATTTGTTTTTTGGTACACTTAAATAAATCTAAAAAAGAAAAAGTACATTCTGTCAATTTAAATTGCTTAAATACTCCAAGAGAAAAAACATCATATTAGTGTTGGTGTCTTTCCAAATAGAAATTCTCCTTTATTTTGAAAAATTAAAAATAAATAAATTAGGGTTAGAGAAAGAAAAAATGTATGCGGGGATTACAAAGTAATAGTCGAACCCTCACCAATAAATTGAAAGTTCAGCTAGTCAATCAACATACCTACTAAGATTTTTCAACTGGCAATTCTTTGTATGTTATGCTCATTATTTCTCAAAGAGTGTGTAAGATTATTTACAATCTCTATTCAAATGAATATTTTATTCTTCATTTCTATTGATTGTTTATTATTTTCACTAATAGCAATATGAGAGTGAAAATATATATATGCATTTTTTATTTAAAAGTTGACAGCAAAAAGGTAATATGGTTGACAGCTATGTTTATGTAGGAAAAGATTTCTGAACTTTTTCAAGCAATAAGTTGAACAAATAATAAAGTTAAATGAAGAAAAAGTGGTTATAAATATAATGACAAAATGGAGAATATTTATCATGATTTGATAAAAATCGTAGATGTGATAACATCTCACAACCATTGTTGACTTTTAAAATCTCGATTTCCCAAGACAGGTAAAAACATTGTTAATCTAAATGTTATAGCTTCTTATACTTATATTTGTACTTTAATTATAAACTAAAACATTGACAATTAAAAAGAATACTTCATTTCTTCAATTTCATGTAACACTCTTTCCTCTTTGACCTATAATGAAAAAAATAGTATTTCTTAATTGAAACAAGATGAACTTTGAACTCCATATTTTTTTATCTTTAAAGACAAGCTTACTTTGACTTTATATAAAACAAATAATTTCTAAAACTTATGGTCTTAAATGCATTGTAATATATTGTATGACTACAAAACTTCTCAATAATAATATAATAAAAAATTTATAGCTGGATTATTTTCAAATACAGAAATATGTCATATTTTCTTTAATAGATTGTTGATAAAATAGTGTTACATAAAATCGAAAAGGAGCATATGACATGTTTTATACCAAAAGTCATTTTTCATCTTTTAAAACATTTTTTGACGTCAAGTTTATAATGTAAGGATAAAAAAAATGGATTATATATTTGTTATTTATTCTAATATATATACATTATTTTAGATATATCTATATTATACTAAATAAATTAAGCAACATATGAATTTACAGATTATTCAAAACAAGTTAGCACAAGATGTTTTTTCGAATTTGGAAATTGTCAATTGCTTTAAAGATCTCTTATTGATGTTCAACAATGTCATTGTTCATTGCCCATATGAAACTGTTCAAAATGCAAATTGGTAAGAAGCCCTAATCTCTCACAAAATTGTGTGTGGATTAGATTCAACAGGCAATCCAATGTTGGCCAGACAAAAATTGGAGAAACAGGGCATAAAATGCATATAGCAAAGCTCAAGAAGGTGAGTCATCAAGGAGGAGGAGTACGAGAGTGAGAAATAAAGCTTGTGAATTCAAAAACGAATTGTGAGTTTTCATTAATGTTTTGTTTGAACCACATTTGTAATAGTTTTGACAAAATCAAAAATATATACGAGATAAAAAGTGTATTCAAAGATATATTATCTTTTCTAAAGCTTAAGTGTTGGAGAACAAATAAAGTATCACAAATTGGTACAATTTGCAATAAATTTTATTTTATTTTCAAATAAAATGTTCTTGATTCAATTTTATCATTACGAAAAAAACCACCATTATTACAAAATATTAAAACTCCATCGTTAAAATATTTAGGGAATTATTGTCAAAAATACTATTAGCTATGTACGCTTTATTAACGAATTTCCTAGCTAATTCATGTTTTTCTTATAAGAATTACTTATTGATTGTTAGATTTGATAATTGGATCCAAATAATTCTTCATTATTTTTGTCTACTTTCAATGACCAAATCTATGTTGTACATCTATTTTTTGGCACACTAAACTAAATATGATAATGAAAAAACAAATTGACAAGTCAAATTGCTTAAATCATCAAAGAGAAAAATCTACATTTTATTATTAGTGTCTTTCCAAATTAGAAATTCGTCTTTATTATATAAAAAAAATTAATGTTAGAGACAGAGAAAATGTAGGAGGGGATTACTAAGTTGGAGTCGAATCCTCACAAAAAAATTGAAAGTTAAGCTAGTCAATTAACATGGTTACTAAGATTCTCCAACTAGCAATTCTCTGTATGTTACAATCATAACTTCTCAAAGAGTCTGTAAGATTATTTATAATATCTCTTCAAAATGTATATTTTATTCTTCATTGCTATCGAGCGTGTATAATTTTCACTAACAGCAATATGAGGGTGAAATTATATGTATGTGTTTTGAATTATAATTAGACAATGAAAAGGTCATATGATTATTGATATCTTTATTTATGCTATGTTTATATAGGAAAAGATTTTCAAAAAATAGGTTGAAGAAAGAATGAAGTTAAATAAAGAAAAAAGTGATGATGAATTTTAATGACAACATGGAAAAAATTTATCAAGATTTGATAAAAATCTTTAATGTGGTGAGATCTCACAAGCACTGTTGTCTTTTAGAATCTCGACTTTCCAAGACAGGTAAATACATTGCTAATCTATATGTTATTGTTTCTTATACTTATTTTTGCACTTTAATTAGAAATTAAAACTTTGACAATTAAAAAAAATACTTAATTTCTTCTATTTCGTGTGACGCTTTTTTTCTTCTTTAATATATTATAAAAAATAGTATTTTGTTAATTGAAACATGATGAACTTTGAACTTCATATCTTTTTATCTTTGAAGGCATGCTTACTTTGACTCTACATGAAACAAAAAAACTAAAACTTATGGTCTTAAATACATTGTAATATAAATGTGACTATAGAACTTCTCAATTGTAGTAGAACAAAAAAGTTATGGTTGGATTATTTTTTAATACAGACATATGTCATATATTTTTTAATAGATTGATGATAAAATGATGTCAAAGTAAATAAAAAAGAAGTATATGACATGTTAAATACCACAACTCATTAATTTTTCTTTTTAAACTCATTGTGACATATAATTTACAATATAAGGATTATAAAATATGGGTTAAATATTTGATATTAGTGCTAATATATATATATATATATATTACAGATTATTCAAAACAACTTAGCTCAAGATGTTTTTTCGAAATTTGAAATTTTCCAATTTCATTAAGGATTTCTTATTGATTTTCAACAATGTCATTGCTTATTACACATATGAAGCTCTTCAAAATTCTATTGCGCTTGAACTCAGAGCCATTTTTTTAACGGTAATGGGTAAGAAGCCCTAATTTATCACAAAATTGTCTGTGGATTAGATGCAGCGGGCAATCGAATATTGGCCAGACAAAAATTACGCACATAACAAAGCTCAAGAAGTTGAGTCATCAATGAAGAGGAGTACGAGAGTGAGAAATAAGGATTGTAGATTCAACAATGATCAAAAAAATGATTGCAAAGGGAAACATAGAAGAATGTCAAAAAATTTTTTTTGGAAATAATGAGTGAACTTTACTAGAAGGTTGTCGGATTTATAGAAGATTTTTTGGTGCATTAAATTTCTTTTGTTTTGTAGTTTTGGTAATATTTCATAACTTATTATCAATGTACATCAGAGACTATAATTAATCTCCTAACCCTTGTCATGTGATTTTTTTATATCAAGATTTTATGTTTAATTTTGAGTAAAAAAAGTTCACATAATTCAGTTGATAATGTGAACAATTGTTTGATACGTGATCTACATCAACCTTCTTTTTTTAGTAAATAATAATAATCAATTATTTAGTCCATATAATCATTGTAATAATAGTTATTATTTAATTGTATCCTATCCTTTCCTAGTCTATCACCCACTCTTTCTAGTAGAACGTTGGAAGTAGTTATCTTTAGTTTAGTGACTGAACGCGATGAGTCATGGACATAGCTTCTCACTAAAACTTCATTATTTCACTACCCCATAATCTTATTCATTACAACGAAGAATTTCTCTATTACAAATAGTGATGATCTTACTTTTTTTGTTGTATTAGAAAATATAGAGTGCATAAAAGTGAGTTAAAAAGAAACTTCTTATTAGTTGAATTGGAGATGTTCTTTTTATGGAATTCTGGATTCAACTCTTGTCCAATATTTATTTAGCTGTAATTTGAAATTCAAGTATGTTGTTTGGAGGGGACAAATTAAGAAGATTATTGCTAGTTTGTAAAAAGAGTTTTTGTCATGAGCTTAAATCTCCTTAAAGAGAATATATTTATGCCTCAACGTGAAGATAATTTATTTTCAATTGTTAATTTTAAAAATTTCACCATAAAAAACTACATGACTTTCCCATATAAATATATATCATCTTGCAATTTTCTAGCTTATTTTTTTAACAAAGACTTAATCATCTAATCACTTGAAGAATATCTATGTGTAAACCTAAATTTGTTTTCTATATTGGTATTTTATTGTCATATTTTTTTCTTACAACCATGTTTCGAATTTTTCTTTTGAATAGTGGGTCTATTAGAAAAAAATAATTATAACATAAAGATAGGAAAAAAATATGTACACATCTTAGTTCTTACCCTCCTCAAATTCACTTGTGAGTTTACACTAAATGTTCACTACTAGAAAAACTAACTTAAAAAGAGGTCTGGATAAATCGATCTTTTGAATTGTGGATCAATTAGAAAAAATATTTTTATTATTCAAAGGGTACAATTTATGTACATCCTACGTCCTAGACACAACTGTACATTAGTATGTTTTTGCTATTAAAATATGATATGATGAAGACTTCATTAGAATAAGTGATGGTAATGTTTAAAAAAATTATAATAAATCTTGACAAATTTCCTTACAAAGAATGATCGACAAAATTTTGTCCACAAATATATGGATGTATCGCCTGTTCACCACAATATTTTCAGCATTAACGAATATATCATATTGAATGATTTGTCTCTCGTTATATTTGGCATATTTATGAAGGAAGTGGAATTGATACACTCGTTACTAGTATTTTTCATCTTTGTCCAGTTAAAATTTGTAGTTTTAGAAAAATCAAATCATTCTTTTGCTATTAAACTAAAACTATGCTCTTGACAACTCAATGATGTATTAACGTGTGTAGGACTTCCAGCCCATTTCAATGAAATACTTTTATTTACTAATCATAAATTACTTGGTAGCAAACCTCTAAAGACCATGAGTAAGACGACAACGAGAAATATATCAAAATACAAAGATTTTACGTGATTCGATCAATCGACCTACATCCACAAAGGAGATGAGCAATCCATTATAAATATGAGAGTACAAATTACAGAGAGAAACAACCTCAACCAATTCACTCGGAATACATGGGAGGTTCACACAAGTGATAGCGTATCAAGCTTGTGACTTATAAATTCTCCCCCTAATCAAAAGATTCAAAGCCCTTAAGACTACATTGTGAATGCTTATTAATTTACAAGGAACATGTTTCTATGTATAGAGTCCAAAACCTTTTCCTAGTAGAAAAAGGATACGTCAATCCAAAAGCTTTTCCTATAAGAAAAACCTATTTATAGTAAGAAATCAGGGTAAATAAAACCCAACAAATCTCCCCCTTGACCTGAATTTCTAACAAAATAAATTTGTCCACCTTCTTGACTTAATCTTCAACAACTTGCTTCTACTCTCCATAATCTCCTTTGCAAAATTTATGCCTTAATACATAGAATCTCTTTGAAATAATTTCTCCAACAAAAATTATTCATT
Source organism: Solanum lycopersicum (assembly GCF_036512215.1). NCBI lineage: Eukaryota > Viridiplantae > Streptophyta > Magnoliopsida > Solanales > Solanaceae > Solanum > Solanum lycopersicum. Next base: position 16,995,059 of record NC_090800.1, read on the forward strand.
ACTATCAAAAAAGGTTGCGGCTAGAACTACACCCGTCAAGATGAACACCTCTTTCTAACCTAGTTCAATCATCGACTATCGAAACACTAGACCTGACTTCGTCATTGAATTTGGCTCTGATAGCACTTGTTATGATCGAAAATAAGCAGGAGTAATGTAGAATCTAGCAAAGCAAACCTCGAAAGACCATGAGTAAGAAGACAACGAAAAATGTATCAAAATACAAAGATTTAACGTGGTTCGGTTAATCGACCTACATCCACAAAGGAGATGAGAAATCCACCATAAATATGAGAATACAAAATACAGACACAAATAACCTCAACCAATTCACTCGGAATACATGGGAGGTCCACACAAATGATAGCGTATCAAGCTTCTGACCCATAAATTCTCATCCTAACAAAAACTCTCAAAGCCCTTAAAACAACATTGTGAATACTGATTAAGTTAGAAGGAACATGTTTGTATTTATAGACTCCTAAACCTTTTCCTACTAGAAAAAAAGATTAGTTAATCCAAAAACTTTTCCTTAAAGGAAAAACTATTTATAGTAAGAAAATTCAAGGCAAATAAAACCTAACAGTTCGTAGAGCTGAAATTTCTCTTCTCAGAAGGGTTTAACATGTTGAAGTTTGACATTTTATCTAACAAACTTTTTATGAATTAACCAATTATGGGATTATGAGTGATGAACTTGTACAAATTATAGCTACGGGAAAGGAAAGTTGTGAGGAACGCTGTAATAATAATCTAGAACGTTGTTTATCCATTAATATTTTTTTAATTGTATTTTTAAGGTTAATCAATATTTCTCTTTTTTTTCGAGTAAGATTATAACTTAAAAAAACTCTTAATTACCATTCCTATATTCTATTGTGCTAATCTAGGAATTCTTCCTTTCGGCTCCCATTCTTCGTCCTCAATCAATTGAATGTTTTTTTTTCTCGAGTTATCCCAATATGTTGTTCGTATTATTATGAGCAAGCATCTCACCTATATTTCTATGCACTTTTTAATATTTATTGTTAAAACGATATCGTGAAATCACTTTGATTATACAAAATAGTAAATTCCTTCAAATTTACTTCATCTTTAATAAATACTCAATCCTCTTCACTTGGAATACAATTTACTTACATAAATAGTATTAGAAAGTAAGATACGTCAATATTCAAGATTAAAGTGTAGGTAAGGTAAGAATTCTCCATATTTCCTTTAGCTAATGATGAAAGAGAATACGAGGGCCTTTTTTCTTGAGATGATAATATTGTGCCCTCCTGATTTAATGCGTATAATTTTTTCGTACTTACAAAATAGGTCAAAAGTATATTTGATACGTAGGAGACATGACATCGATCTATCATCATCATGTTGTACTTTTAGTTGTTCGCGCATTCTTCATGCAAGGCGATTCAAATTAAAGGTAGGAATTTCAACCTTTTAGTCTGTGACGTAAGTACTTGAACATGAGACAAGTTTCAATGTTTACCAAATTGATGTATGGAGTAAATAATCCTTGTTCATTGTGCATGAAGTTTGTTGAGAGAATCAACAAATTTTATTCATATTGTTCTCAAATTTTTGGAGGAGCTAGAAAACTCTTCCGGATTACTTTATCTTGGGGGATCAATACATCTCCCATGCTATCATCATCTACAACAGATAGATATTTGATTGATTATATTCCTACAAAATCCAAATGCAAGTAGTTGTGAAAGGGGGATGAAGGTATTTACAATATGAGGAACTCACGAAAATCTTGACAACTTTATATTTTAAATGTTTTGAAAATTTACATGATTGACATTTCTTTACCATATTCTAGTACTTGCTACATTACCCTGAAAAACCTTTTTTAAAAAAAAATTTGTTTGGTTGTATTGACCATTTTATTAATTGTACAAAAATGAAAATAATTTATTGGCCCAAGCCCAACACAAAACTATGAAAAAAATTTATTTCTCATATGATTAGGATAAAGCCCACTTTCATTAACCCTACCTATATATACTAACTTCAGCTTCCTATGGAGCTCATTTTCTTTTTCTTCTCACTATGTTGCCTCCTTGCACAACTGAATGTTACTCTAACCCTTCTCTTATGGGCTGTACCAACTCTCTAAAACGCTCTCGTCTCTCTTCTTCTCACACAAGATATATTACTCAACCAAGGTAATGTAACTCCTATATTTTCCTTCTCTTTTTCATCTCCGTTCTAACTCTTTGTTATTCCTCTAGGTGAAAGAATTTTTTCTCGGAATAACTTATCTTGAATTTCGAAATTTTCTTTTGAGTTTACAAGTCGTCTATAATAGAATCAAAGGAAACTCTTCAATTTCTTACCTAGAAGATGTTAATTACTCTATTCCAAATCACACATGTAGTCATTACACATTACAAATATATATATAGTTATTTCAGATTATCACATAAAACATGTAAAATTATATTCATGTTGTGGTGTCCTATACATATCATTATGCGATATGGATTAGTCATCATGGATATGAAGACCATCAATTCGATTCAAAGAAATTTGGATACCTTTGAAAAATAATAAAAGAAGCATGGACGATCTACAATATGCTGAAATGGGAATTTAACTAAGAGATGACTACATTTTAAATAAGTAATAGATTAAACTCTCTTTGGTTTCATCTCAAGGGTATTATTGTAAATATCTTAGGTTCGTGTATCTGCTATTACAAATAGTAGAAACTAGGGTTTATTTAGGGGTTGATTTTTGAATGAACATTTTATGTTTAGACTTTTCTGTGAGTTTGGGGAAACCCTCAGATCTAATCAACTGAACCCTCTTGATAAGTCGCCACTTGTATGAGTTCAATTTCTTTTCATCCTTAGAGTTTATCCTAGTAATCAAATGTCTTTTAGTTGCTATGTCATTCTTTTTTTCCTTCTGAATCTCTCTGTCTTTCTGTCTATTTCTTGATAGTATATTTCGTTTGATTGATTGTAATTCGCTTTATTGTTCTTGAATCTAGGATTACATCAATTGGTAGCTCCCCCTCTGCCTTTTTATTTCTAAACCTAATGTCTTGCTTTCTTGATTTCGCTAATAGGTAACTTTATCCATACAGGCATAAACAAAACAATCATCAAGATTTTTTTGCCACCACTGTGTATTGTACTTGATATCTCATGGTTGTAAACTCACTTCCTTGAAGACCAAGTAATTTTGATTGAATACTAAAAAAAATATATTTCAGATGCAATTTTTTTTACCTCTAGTGAAGAATGTATTGAATTGCCTTTTTATTATGTTCTGTGAACCCTACCATTCTAGGTAGGTACTAGTTAAATGAATTTTGGTGCACCACCCATCTGTGAAGTTCTTTATGTCTTCATAATTTTATTGTTAGATTAAGATTTTGTTGGGATTAGAGTATAACTTAAGTGTTTCACCTTTCATCCATTCCTCCTCGCTCGATCAAAAATATCAAGAGAATGACCCCAACAAGCTTAGAATTGACATGCAATTATTGTTTATATCAATTTTTTTTATAAATGCCTTTATCATAACTTCCACATAATTCCTAATAATATAAATTTTTTATATTAGTATGTTCAATATATTGCTAGCTTTGATGTTCACTTAAATTTAGCTTAATTTTGTATTTAATTACTCAGCATTCGGTAATGCACTGAGTGTGCATGAGTTATTATTGTCCATATACCTAATGTTAGGTTTCACTTGGCCTGGACTGCAATGATCCATAGCCTATGTGAAAATATAGGACATAAAAGAAAACTAGTACTGTAATTTTTTTTCTATATTAAAGTATTTGGGAGACCTATTAAATTTTGAGACACCTAACGCTAGAATTTTGGTAATTTGAATTAGTATGATTTGCGAACATTGACAACAATGATATTGAAACCCAATTTAAACTTGTCCTAAGCTACAAAGTGTGTTGAGATCGTTCGGGAGTATGTTCCCACTAATGGAGACTTTCCAAATTGTCATACTTTTCTTGAGGAAGGCGTCTCATCTCATAGCGTTCCACAAAAAAAATTTCTATAAATGTCCTCTACTTCAAAACTTGTCGGAGTGTAAACTTTATAAACTCAAAGACAAGATTTTAAGTACACTCACATAAATGGATTTTCAATCTTTCTGGTTTGTGGCCTTAGATTTTAATTTGATTTGTGAGAGAGGAGATGAAGGCTAAATTGTCTCACAATGGGAGTTCCAATATATTTGCAATATATTTTCTCAACTACAAAAAAATATATTGCAATCAAATAATAAATGAAAAGAATAATTTTATATTTATAACGATTGTGAGTGGAAATATGTTTATCCCTTGATTCCTCTCTTAAGATTTCTCCATGATTTAAGGGTTGTTAGTGTCTGTCAAACTAAGCATGATGTGGACCTCCTTAGGATTTATTTGATCTTTGTGAAAGGATTTTATGGATCTTGTTATAATATTTGGTTGTCAAGAAGAGTGCACCCACGTCTCCATCATTTTATGAATATTTCATCAATATATAAAACTTAGAGATGCCTATTTAAGAAAGTATACTACACTTAATATAAGTGTCAGCTTGAGTTTAGGGTAAGTAGTCTCCAAGAACCTACATGAAATAGGACTCATCTTGTAAAGACCCACATAATTTTTATATCTCAAATGTCGAATTCTTAAATGAAATTGGACTCATCTTGTCCTGTGAATTTTTTTTTGGTTAAATAGTTCACTTAACTTTCTTGTTGGGTAGAGTTATATTGTGTGATCGCCTATTCTATAAGAGGTCTTATTCTTAGAAATGTAGTATCTTATAGAAGCCAATATCAACAAATATCACACTCTAGCAAAGTACTCAATAACATCTCCAAGCATATTTGGGAAAGTACTTTCACTCTCCCATGTAAACAGGAACACGAGATCTAATTTCTCAAATTCCTGCATTGTACAACATATCTGCCTTTGAAGATCTAGCGAGGCATGAACAATATGCTCATGCATACTACCCTTAACTTCAGATTGAGCATAACATTCATTATTTACAAGAATAGACCGCAAATTAGTAATTAGTCTTGGAATCAGTCTCGAATATTTAAAATAGAGATGTGTTGTAAGAACATAATCTAGCACTACATCTCCAAGAAATTCCAATTGCTAATAACATCATGGAATCTCAGGTAGCATGTAAGATCCGCGAGTAAGCATTTTAACAAACAACGAAGGGTCGTGAAACTTGTAAGGTAGAACTGATATTCAAGTACCGTACATTGACTATCTTCTCAGCACTAACGATGAAGTAACTTAGCAAAGGTGCATCAATAAATTTAATGTCAATCCCAATTATTTCATAAATGATGTAGCTGCTACTTTGCCTGTGCAAGCTAAGGTAGGCACCTATTAGTGCCTCAACCACATCAGCTACTCTCTTGTTTCTACTCTCCTTATTTACCCTACAACACATTTCTACTGAAGGCATCAAGAACTCTTTGCCAAAGTATTAAATTTGAGAATTATCGCTAGTAATGGTCCTCACTTTATGATCGAATGGTTCATTACGGATAAATCTCAGAATTTTAGGAGCACATCCATGCTTGATCAACGCAACATTGAAAATGATTTTTTTTAATGTTCAGAACACTTTCATGATAATTTTCATAAGTCTTAAACGATTTTATAGTAAAAGCATATCAAATAAAAGAGTCGTCAAGCTTCTCAAGTTATTCCAAATAAAAATTCTGGAGACATTTCTTAGTTGTCATTACTTCCAAAATCTTAGCGATTGGGATAAAAAATTTTATTTTGTGGTGATTCAAAAGCATTCATTTAAAGTTTATATGGCATGGATACTTTCCCAATAAGGTCTAAAGGTTCTAGCTCGGTAGATAGTTATTGGCGAAAGATTGTTGACCTCAAGAATCTTTTGAATTCTAGGTATATACATGTGGTAGTGAATCCCCATACTCAGCCGAACAAATTCACTGCTATATATGTATACCTTATAATTCATAAGATTCTCGAGGTCAAGAATCATTTGTCAATTACTATCTTTCATGCTAGAACCTTTAGACTTATTAGGCTAAGCATTCATACTAAATAAACATGAAAAAGAATGCTTTCAAATCATTGCAAACTAAAACTTTTTATCCCAACTGGTAAGATTTTGGAAGGAATGACAACAAAGAAATGCCTCTAGAAGTTTCATTTGCAATCACTTGGAATACTTGGAGACTCTTTTCTCAAATGTGATGTCAGTTTACAACTATCTAAGACTTATAAAAGTCAGCACGAGGGTTTACTCAGAATTAAAAAAAACAAAATCTTTTCCAATGTTACACTTTAGAGTTCTGGATGCGCTCGTAAAATATGAAATTTATCCGTAATGAATTATTCAATCTTCTAACGTGAATCATTCCTATTGATAATTGTCAAGTTCTTTGATAAAGAGTTCCATTTGTCTTCAATAAAAATGTATAGTAGGCTAAGGAAAACGATTAGAAATAGTAAGAAGTAGTCAATATGGTTGAGGAACTAATATGTGCCTACCTCAACTCGTGTGGGGAATTACCATTTATGAATTGTATTGGGTTGCACATTGATTTTGTTGATTATGAGAAACTACTTAATATCTGGTACTTTAATCCTTGCTACATACAAGTTCCATGATCTTTCATAGCTTGTTGAAACTCTAACTCATGAATCATATTCCATAATGATATTAACGCTAGGAATGCCGGGAGGTGCAGTGATACATAATATTGTTACAAAGCATATGTATTTCAAATATTTATACTGGCTCCATGAAAAATTATTGATTTGAGGTATAATTTTGTAAACAATAAATGATATGCTCAATCTGCACTTAAGGCTAGCATGCACAAGCACCTTCTTCTTCAAAGACAGATATGTTGTACCATTGAGGAGTTTTGAGAAACTGGATCTTGTGTCCACGTTTGGATGGGAGGCTGAAACGTGCTTGGAGATGTTGTTGGGTCCTTCGTTGGTGCGATCTTTTAAGACCTTTTCTAGAACCTTTGATTACACCTCAAACAATAAAACTCCAACCAATAAAAGAGTTAGGTGAACTATGTGCCCAAAATGTTATCTAAAAAGGAAATGAATTTTTTCATGAGACAGAGACTCGACATTTGTAGACATAAATATTGTGTGGGACTCTACCAGACAAGTCAACTTTAGTTAGAAATCTTAAAGACTAATACTAACTCACTATATAAAGGGTACTATATCCCTTAAAGAGGAATCTCGAAAATTCCATAAATTCATAGAACATTTAAAAAGAGATCAAGATGTGGGAGGACTCTTCATGACAACAAATACTTCATGAAAATCAAAAAAAATATCTTTACATGGAGATTAATAAAATTCACTTTAGGTGGAAATCATCCTATAGAAGAATCAAGAAACGGACAAAATTGTACACAAACTGTTAATAAATAAAATATTCTTGTTTCTTCATATTTATTTTTTGGTTGGAGTTTATTTTCCATATAGAAAATTTGTTGCAAAGAAATTTGGTCTCCTTGAACCCTAACTAAAATTTATAATTAATTTTGGGGTTTGATCCGAGTTGTAGAATTGGTCTTCGTGATTCAAGGGTTTTTAGTGTCGGTCAAACTAAGGATGATGTGGACCTCCATAGAAATTATTTGATCTATGTGAAAGGATTTTATGGATCTTGTTAAAATATTTGGTTGTCTAGAAGTGTGCACCCACATCTCCATCACGTTATGAATATTTCATGAATATTTGAAATTTTAAAAATGCCTATTGAAGAAAATATACTAAACTTACTATAACTGTGAGCTTGAGTTTAGGGTAAGTAGTCTCAAAGAACCTTAAATGAAATGACACTTATCTTGTAGAATCCCACATAATTTTGATATCTCAAACGTCGAATTCTTAAATGAAATTGTAGTCATCTTGTAGCGAGCAGCGTAGAGTCTTGAAACTTGTGATGTAGCTCTGATTTCCAAGTACTGTACATTGACTAGCTTCTCAGTACTCACGATGAAGTGCCTCTGCATAGGTGCATTAATAAAATCAATGTCCATCCCAATCATTTCATAAATGATGTAGCTGCTACTTTGTCAGCCCAAGCTGAGGTAAGAACTTATTAGTTGCTCAACCACAACAGCTACTCTCTTGATTCTTATCTTCTTCCTTACCCTAAAACACACCTCTACTGGGGGCATCGAGAACTCTTCGCCAAAGATGAAAACTTGAGAATTATCACTAGAATGTTCCCCACTTTATGATCGAATGGTTAGTTAATGCTAAATTTCAAAATTTTACGAGCACATGAAAGCTTGAACAATGCATCATTGGAAATAATTTTTTTTAATCTTGATAAAACCCTAATGATAATTTACGTGAGTCTTAAACGGTTGTACACTAATAACGTATCTCAGAAAAGAGTCCCCAAGCTTCTCAAGTGATTCCAAATAAAAGTTCAGGAGACATTTCTTTGTTTTCATTAATTCCAAAATATTAGCGGTTGGGATACAAAGTTTTACTTTGTGGTGATGCAAAAACATTCTTATAAGTTTATTTGGCATGGATGCTTGCCCTATAAGGTATAGTGTTCTAGCACGGTAGATGGTTATTGGCGAAAGATTGTTGACCTCAAGAATCTCATGAATTCTAGGTATGCACGTATGTTAGTGAATCCCCATACTCCATCGAACAGATTCACTGCTATATATGTATAACTTAGAATTCATAAGATTCTGGAGGTCTAGAATCTTTTGCCAATAACTATTTGTCCTTCTAGAACCTTTACACTTTGAAGGGGAAGCATTATACTGAACAAACTTGAAAAGAATGCTTTCGAATAATTGCAAACTAAAACTTTGTATCCCAACTGGTAAGATTTTCGGAGGAATGACAACAAGGATATCCCTCGAGAAGTTTCATGTGGAATTACATGGGAAACTTGGAGACTCTCTTCTCAAATGTGATGTTAATTTACAACTATTTAAGACTTATGAAAGTCAGCACGATGGTTTACTCAGAATTAAGAAAAATAAAATAATTTTCCAATGTTACACTTCGCAACTTTGGATGCGCTTGTAAAATATGAAATTTATCCGTAATGAACCATTCGATCGTCTGACGTGAATAATTCCTGATGATAATTCTCAAGTTCTTCGATTAAGATTTCCCTTTGCCTTTAATAAAAATGTATATTATGTTATAGCAAAAAAATAGAAATAGTAAGAAGTAGTTAATGTGGTTGAGGAATAATAGGGGCCTACCTCATATCGTGTGGGGAAGTAGTGGCTTTACCATTTATGAATTGCATTGGGTTGCACATTGATATTGTTAATTTTGAGAAGCTAGTTATTGTCTTGTACTTTGAAACATTGCTACATACAAGTTCCTTTATCCTTCATGGTTTGTTTAAACCCTAACTCACGAATTATTTTCCACGATGATATGAATGCTAGGAATTCTTGGAGATGCAGCTCTAGATAATGTTGTTACAACACATATCTATTTAAAATATCCGAAATGACTCCATGACTAATTATTGATTTGAGGTATGCTTCTGTAAACAATGAATGATATTCTCAATATGCACTTAAGGTTGGCATGCATAAGAACCTACTTCATGCCTCGACAAATCTACAAAGCCAGATATGTTGTACTATTGAGGATTTTTGAGAAATTGGATCATGTGTCCACTTTCGGATGGGAGGCTGAAACGTGCTTGGAGATGTTGTTGGGTCCTTCGTTTGTGCAATCCCTTAAGACCTCTTCTGGAACAGTTGATTACACCTCAAATAATAAAACTCCAACCAATAAGGGAGTTAAGTGAACTATGTTCCCACAAAGGTTATTTACAAAAGAAATTTATTTTTTCATGAGACAGAGAATCTACATTTGTAGACATCACAACTGTGTGGGACTCTAGAAGATTAGTCTAGATTAAGTTAGAATTCTTGAATACTAATTCTAACAAACACTATATAAAGAGTACTATATCCCTTAGAGAGGGATCTCAAAAATTCCATAAATTCATAGAACATTTACAAAGAGATCAAGATGTGGGCATACTCTTCGTGACCACAAATACTTCATGAAAATTAACAAAATCCTCTTTACATGGGGATCAAATAAAATCCATTTTACGTGGAAATTATCCTACAAATGAATCAAGAAAGTGACAAAATATTACTCAAACTATTAGTTAGATAAAACATTCTTCTTTCTTTGTATTTATTTTGTGGTTGGAGTTTATTTTCCATACATAAAATATATTGCAAAGAAATTATGTCCTAGAACCCTAACTAAAATTTATAATTTATTTTGGGGTTTCATTAGTTTGATTCGAGTTGAAGAATTGGTGTGAGTCCATTAAACAATGTAGAAAGAATTGAATATTCATTAATCAAATCCTTCAGTCAATAGTCGAATACATCATTTCACGAAATTAATCAACCAAATGAGAGTTAACATAGATCAAATGTCTTTGGGGTCATCTTATACCTTCTAAGTAGTATTTATCTCCAAAAAGTATGAATATGCACACACAAGTGTTTCTGAAGTTTAACTAAAAATTATGAGTTTCTTGTAAGGTTTAATGAGATGTTACAAAATGTGGGGTTGGTGAAGTCCAACAGAGTAGATACACTATTTTCACATGTATGGCAAATCTAGGAATTGGTGGGAGTCTGATGTCGATACTAGACTAACATGTTCATTCCATGTAACTTGCATGAAGAGAAGTGGGGTCAGTTTTTTTTTTTTTGTTTAATTATTTTTTTTAGTGGGGTCAGTTTGAGAACTTGACTTAAGATGACACTTCATATCTATTTTTGGACATAATTTCATGGCTTGTCTCACCATGCTTTGGTGATTTTACCTGATGAGACTATGAATTTGTCAATTCATGAGAAGTTTGACTTATTATATCCGTGTAGTAGCTTATAAATAAACCTTTGTATGGATCTTTCAAAAAGCAGTCAAGGTGGTCATGTAGCTTATGCGCTGCATGGAATTTAGGGATTTGGCGGTCAAGAGGTCTTGTACTTCTTGTAATTTTTGTGGTACTTCATCTAGAGGGAGATCCTTAAGGAGGGATTTTCATCCTCGGTTCGGTATACACATTGCAGTTATTCAAGTGTTTGAGGGAGGTTATATTGGACAAAGTTTCTACAACTTGAGACAAAACATATTAGGGTTGCTATTAGAGGTTTTTAGGTTACGGTGAAAATTCAATATATTTGGATTCTTGTTAGTTCATTTAATTTGGAGTTAATTTTTAAAGTTAAAACTTTGTATTTGAGTAATAGATTTTATTCAGTTTTAAGCTTTTGCATGCTTAAGTTAGTCTTCCACTTGTAGTCACCCAGGATGAGAGTTTGCTTGGGGACCAACAATGGTTGTTGAGTGCCAGCCACGTCCATAGTGTAGACTCGGGTCATTACAATATCATCTTGGTGTGATCATGGAGGATGTGATGGCCATCACATAGATCCCAATACCTCAATTCTACTACTAGCAGGTTTGTTGCCATGGAATCCACCAAATGTATGATCATCTCTTATCTGAAAGTTGAACTCTTTTAAGTAGATCTTAAATTTCAATGAATTTTTTCTTCTGTTATACATGACTAAAATGCATATAAAATGGTCCAAAATTTCAGTCTTGTTTGTCTTTTTTTGATGGCATCCGTTAGGCAAGGTTCTTAGGGCTAGTTTTATAAATTAATAATAGAAGTGGACCTCGAAGAGAATATTACATGTAACGAGATCTAGATTTATTTACTAATCCTAACGACGTAACACGCCTCTACTTATTAATTAACAAGCATGACGAATATAAGAATTAGAAAAAAACTAGGTACTCTGAATATTATAGTGTTTATAATAATCTCTATGATAATGTTATAAATGAGGATGATTAAGTAATTCAAAAAATAGAAAACTTTAGAATAAGGTTGATTTATCAACCACACACTTCATTTATATATGCATGAACTTAAAAAGATGTCTTGTCCGTCTAAATTAACACTTCTTTTATCTCGTCTTCTTCATCAAATCCGTCCAACAACTCTTGATAGTTTTTCACTTCTTCTTGAATTTATTGCATGTTCTTGACACTGTTGTATGATTCTTTCTTCTAGTCACATTGGTAAGTGACTTTGAACAAATTCCTCCATCACCTTACAATCCGAACTATGTCACATTCCATGTGTCCTCCTTTTGGTTTTGAAGATTCCTCTCCTTTGTTGCCTAGTTGAAAGATCCCCATTCTTTGCCACCTTATCAAAGTAAATGTCTAACGTAGCAGCGTCTTCATCACCACAGAACATTTAATTACCCAAGTTAATATCTCAAATTGTAGTTGGACTTATAATGAGGGAAACTACAAACCCTAGCTCATTACACATTGTCAAATATTCAATCCACAGCAAGCTCCTCAATTTGACTAAGTCCATCACACTTTGGAAATCACCACCGACATTGTTGAGGCCTTGATAGAAAATATGTGTGCACTATTAGTCAATGGGCCAGGTCCTTTATAGAGTATTATGCGTAAGTAAATAACTCAAAAAGACAACACATGAGATTACGTGGAAAACATTATGCACAAGGAAGGATAAAACCAGGACATGTCACATAAGACTTAAACACAACTCCATTATTATCAAAATGAGCAAAGATTAAAATTACAGACTCTAGTAATGACATACATGGAGGACTGCCACATGGCATTTGCAATGGTTCACTAAAGTAATTTAAGTGTTGTGTTAAGAATGTCAACCTTCGAGAAAGGACAGGGTCCCTCCATATGGTTTGGATGTAACTGCCCAAATCTACCCTGACCTCCCTTATACATAAGCATAATCACCTTCAAGTTTCTTCAATTGATTTCTTCAGACATTGATCTTCTCAATCAAGTTTCAACATCTGCAACTTTAATCTATTTTTTTTCTTGAACAGTTTCCTACTCAGCGCTTTCATGAGAATATCAAAAATTTGATATCCAGTCTTTGCAAAATTGCGTACTAATGTTTCCCTTTTTAAAGTAATCCCTCAGAAAATGATGCCTCACCTAAATATGGTTAGTCCTTTTGAGAAGACTAGATTCATAGTCATATTGAGACGACTTGTATTTTCCCACAGAAGAGGAATAGTGTGAGTAACCACTCCAAAGTCTCCAGGTTTCTGCCCATAAGAGTTGTAAACAACAAGCTTCTATTATTACATTCTTTGCCTCAGCTATTTAAAGTATAACAATAGTTTGCTTTTTGGTTAACTAAGTAAATTGTTCGAGCTTCGCGCAGTGGTGAACTACATCAATAATCTTTTTTCGAATATGTGATAATATAAGTATTTTCTAGAGGATACAATCCTGCGATAAATTGTAAAGAATATTTTATCCAAAGAAGAAATGAAATAATTTTTAATCTTAAAACCAAAAAGATTTGATCCTAAGTGTTCATGAACTTTTGATAATTCTTCTGTTTACTATAGTTGTTCATCACCAAAGTCTTTAGAAAAGATATGTAATTGTTTCTTTTTCTATATTTGTATTTTCAGAAAGTGATACAAACATTTTATTCATCAACTGCCAGAGTTTTTCTCCTATTCAAGGTCTCAATATACCTAACCAAAATATAATATAATTAGTTGTGTACTTGATAAGTTAATTAAAATTTAAAAAACCCATCTCTTGGAATTCAATGAAATAATGTATGTCACTCAAATAATTTGGCTAAACTAATGTATTGGCAAGTGTCTTATTCATAATCATTCGCATTCAATGACACTATTTTGATAGTCAAAAGATATATTTTGTTGTTTGTAATAAATCAATATTGTTAAAACGTTATTTTTTGGGGACTTTTAATCATAAGTTTATAACGACATAATTATTTCTTTCATATTTGATTAATAACAATGCATCATACTTTGAGGGGTTATTGAATGACTCCAACCAAATATTTGAACCTCAAATGTTTGATTAAGGTTGAGCAAAAGACTTGCCATCCCAGTAATTCCTTTATTTTTTTTTAATGTCACTAATCGATTGAATGCCTCGATAATATAGAAAGTTGAATAAATAAAAGTCCCAGATAGTGTTGGACCACCATAACATTTGAACACTCAAAGTCCATTCTTGGACATCCCATGAATCTTTTAGCCACTGAAATCTCTATAAAGATCAAAGCCATTTATTTAACAAGTTTTAGAATCTGCATGACACCAATAGTTTAATGATTACGTAAAACTCTTGATTAACATATCTTTACTTAAAAATAATGATCAAAAACATAAAAATAAAATACAAAATTTAAAACATCTACTTAAAAACTAAAATAAGCATAAATTAATAACTACTAAAAAACATACCATGATATGTAATAATAAAATGAAACATAGAGGAAAAATTGATCGCACTGAATGCACATTGTTCCCTTAAGGAAATTATTCAATTCTAGTACCGATGTTTAAAGGAATAGATCTTCTCATGACAGAATAATTCTATTTACAAGTGCGTTGATTCAAAAACAATGGTTGAGTGAGCCAGTAAACAAGAGAAAACTACATGAATATTTGATTGTGTAGAAGAAGAGGAAGTTCTGAATTTTCGTTGTTTTAAATGAGAGGAAATCCTTCTATTTATAGACAACAAAACATAGTGTGTATAAATTCTTATTGTGTCTTATATTAAATGTCACAACTCTTTAGAAAAGTCAAAATTATTCATAAAAGTCGCAATTCTTTATAAAAGTTGCAATTCATTATTAAAGTTGCAACTTTTCATAAAAGTCGCAACTATTCATTAAAGTCACAACTTTTCATAAAAGTGACAATTTTTTTAATAAAAGTTACAACTTTCCATGAAAGGGAAGGCTAATTTTTAATTAGATGAGTTAAAAAGAAAACCTGGTTTGTGGTGATGCCATGTAGGCGGACCTAGGATTCTTTTCAATATAAATATATTATCTGATATGGTTAGAAGATAAGAGGTGAGCCCAGAAAATGACTAATTCTTGAGGTGCTTTTTCTATCAACTTGATACCCATCATAGTCTGCATCAACATATCCTACCAAATCAAATGAGTCTTCTGATGGATAGAATAGAACCGGGTCCTATCTTGTACAAATATCTCAAAATCTTCTTATTAGTTATCTAACAAGATTCCTTCGTATAAGATTTGAATACATGGGAGGTTCACACAAGTGATAACAAATTAAGCTTGTGACCCATAAAATCTCCCCCTAATCAAAACTCTTAAAGCCCTTATGACTACATTGTGAATGCTAATTAAGTTTGAAGGAACATACCTCTATTTATAGAGTCCTAAATGTTTTCCTTCTAGAAAAAGGATTAGTCAATCCAAAACCTTTTCCTAAAAGGAAAACCTTTATATGGTAAGAAATTTAGGACAAATATAACCCAACAACGTTGCAGTTAGTAACTCTATCTGACTACTTTTTATCCCAGAGTGAACTCTCTTGTGATACCAACTTAATGTTGAAGGTAAGCTTGGTTTGATAATCAAAACTAAAGTGTGAAACGATGAATATCCATCTCATTTTTGTTACTATCAAAATTTTGAAACAACAAGGTAAAAGCTACCTCTTTTTCACACATGTCGTATGGTGTGTCTAATGAAAGCATTTGGATTTTTGCTGAAACATGTTCATGGAAGCTAAAGATTTTTTGAGGCGTTTGGGGTTAGTTTTAGATGATCACCTTAGTAGGGGTCCAACACTTTTTAGAGTTGAGAAAATGTTTGAACAAGTCCAATCTAAGCTTCGTGGGAAACCAAAATTTCTATTTGTTTTGCTTTGTGAGTGAAAAAATTGGGGTATATACGGTTAATTTAATGTACTTATTCTCCTGATTAGTAGCTGAACTTGTTCAATCTGCCTTACTTCAATACCGAGTTAGCTACTAATCAATAAATCATGTACATTATACTAACCATATATGCCACATTTTTTCCGCTCATGAAGCACAACAACAAGAAATTTTGGTGCTTTAGGAGACTTAGATTGGACCTGGTCAAACATTTTCCCAACTCAAAAAAGTGTCGGGCTATTGCCCATGCTCCAGCCAAAGGCCCATGGATTAATCCTACTTGGAAAAGGATTGGAATTATTCTCTTTATTTGGTTTCCAACTCTATTAGGAAAAGCATTGGAATAGTAATCCTATTTGTAGTTTGTTTAGGCTTTGTAAGGAAAAGCACAAATCTATCAATAGAGGATGGTTTTGAGGGAATAATTAATTGCTCATTGGTGTTATCTTTGAAAGACATTAGAACATAAGAGAGGTTTTTTTAGAGAGCTTTCAACAAGAGAAAAAGAGAGAAAGAAAAGGTTCTTTTGCTGCAGTCTTTTTCTCCAACCAATGACGTTTAGATAGTGTTTCCCGATTAACTAACCGTTGGATCTGGCTGAAATATGGACTGAGTGTCCCTGGCATGTTTGTGGCGAATTTGAACGGTTGAGATCGGATTCGAAAGTCAGCAAGATCCAGTTTTAGGTCCCGAACAAAAGCTGTGTTTGTGTGGTGTTTCTTTCTATTTATATTTTGTTGGTGTATCCATTGTTTGTTCTTTTTTGGCACTTGTTGTGTAGTCATTAGAAGAATATTTCTAACCCTATTGTTTTTATAGTGAAGCAATTCAAATCTTGTCGATCCAGTGATGTCTACTTTCAGTTTAAAGGGTTTTTTCATGTTAAACTTGGTGTTCTTTATTGTTAGATTTTTGGTTTCATCTTTTCGTCACAACAACTGGTATCAGAGCTAAGGTTATCTATATGGAGGGGAATATGTGAAATATGGTATGTCTAAACGGAAGAAACTACAACATATGAAAAATCAAGAGGAAAGATCTATTGTTCGTGAAGAAGATGCATCATCCGGTTTTCTCTGCACCGAAACCCGAGAAGTGAGCGATGAAAATTGGGATTTGAGCACCAACAATTATATGTATATATAAGAAAATCGGTTGAAGATAATGTTCGCAACCATATTATGAATGAAACACATGCTAGAACATTGTGGAAAATGTTGGAAAAGCTTTACGCTTCAAAAATTGGCAATAGCAAGTTGTTCTTGTTAAAGCAATTGATGACCTTTAAATACAAGGAGGGAAGTCCTATTATTGATCATATAAATGATTTTCAGGGTATTCTTGATCAGCTACCAGGAATGGGTGTTAATTTTGACGATGAAATACAAGGATTTGGCTTCTTAATACTCTACCGGATTCTTGGGAAACTCTTCGTGTTTCTTTAACAAATTCTTTCACTGGTGGAAACGTGACTATGGAATATGCAAAGAGTGGTATGTTGAATGAAGAGGTTAGAAGAAAATCTCAAGACAGATCTTCACATTCAGATGTTTTATATACAGAAGATCGAGGGAGACATAAGACAAGATATCCGAGGAGTAGAGGTAATAGTACAAGCAAGGCAAAATTCAAAAATCCAAATATTATATTTTATTATTGTTGAAAGAAAGGTCATATTAAAAGATTTTGTAAACAATTGAAGCAAGATCTTAAAGAAGGGAAGAGGGAAGAAAACAACGAAAATAATGTTGTTGTTGTTGTCCAAGATGACCTTCTCTTCTCTTGTGATAAAGACGTCAGCAATTTTGTATCTCAAGATCAAAGTTAGATAGTAGATTCTGGAGCTACATCACATGTCACACCAAGAAAAGACTTTTTTTCATCTTATACTTCTGTTAACTCTGAGGTGTTAAAGATGGGTAATGTTGGTGAGGTTAAGGTGTTTGGTGTTGGCACTGTTTGTTTTAAAAACCATTATAGGTTCAACGTTAGTCCTTTAGAATGTCAAGGATGCTCCAAACATTCCCTTAAATTTGATCTCTGTACGACAACTAGGTGATGATGGCTATCATAATGACTTGTGCAATGGCCAAAGGAAGATCACCAAATGCTCACTTATTTTAGATCGAGGAAGAAAATATTAAAATGTATACGTGACACAAGGATCGATTCTTGGTGACTCTATAAATTTGGTGGAGAGCGAGACATTATCAGAATTGTGGTACAAGAGACTTAGTCATATGAGCGAGAGGGGGAACACATGTTTGGCTAAGAAGAATTTGATTGCTGGTATAAAACAAGCAAAGGTGAAAAGATGTGATCATTACTTAGCATTGAAACAAAAAAAGAGTTTCTTTTCACAATCATCCTCCTTCAAGAAAGTGTGAGCTATTGGAGCTAGTACACTCAGATTTGTGTGGTCCTTTCAAACTGAAGTCAAAAGGTGGTGCACTTTACTTTGCTACTTTCATTAATGATCATTCTCGCAAGATTTGGTTATATCCTTTGAAATCCAAAGATCAAGTGCTTGATGTGTTTAAACAGTTTCAAGCCTTATCTGAGAGACAAACGGGAAAGAAATTAAAATGTATTAGCATTGATAATGGTGGTGAGTAGATTGGTCCCTTTTATGACTATTGCAAATCGCAAGGAATACGTCATCAGAAGACTCCTCCAAAGACTCCTCAATTAAATGGTTTGGCAGAGAGGATGAACAGAACTTTAGTTGAGAGATTTAGATGTGTGCTTTCAGAGGCTAAACTTCTAAATTCTTTTTGGGCTGAAGCACTTATTACTATTGCTTATGTTATAAATTTGTCTCCTGTTTTTGCTTTGGATGGTGATGTTCCGAATAGAGTTTGGTTTGATAAGGATGTTTCTGAATATCACTTTAAAGTATTTGGATGTAAAGCTTGTGTGCATGTTCCAAAAGATGAGAGGTCAAAATTGGATGTTAAAACTAAGCAATGTATCTTCATTGATTATGGTTAAGATGAGTTTGGATATCGCTTTTATGATCCAATTTATAAGAAACTCATTAGAAGTCGTGATGTTGTGTTCTTTGAAAATCAAATCATTGAAGATATTGACAAGACTGAGAAACTAGATTCTCACACAGATGAGATCTTAGTTGATGTTGATCCAATTCCTATTATTGATACATCTTTTGCACATGAGGTAACCAAGGTAATGATCAAGATAATGATGAGAGTGTAGAACATATATTTATTCCTACTGATGATGTTGTGGTTGATAATCAACCAACTCATGTTGGGATGACCGCTTCGGATGCTCCAGAAACCTGTTGTTGAAGATCTACTAGAGAGAAGCGAAGCTCAACACGTTATTCTCATGGTGAGTATATTTTATTGACTAATATGGGAGAACCTGAAGGTTATGATGAAGTCATGTTAGATACTCATAGAGATAAGTGGAAAGAACTCATCGTAGACAAGCATGGATTTTCTAGAAGTGCGGCAGGCATGAAGCCTTCCAAGAGATCCTCCACTTGAAGTCCATTTGGCCCCTTGGCTAAAGGGGGAGATTTTTGGGCTATTGCCCATGTTCCAGCCAAAGGCCCATGGCCTAATCCTACTTGGAAAAGGATTGTAATTATTCTCTTTATATGGTTTCCAATTCTATTAGGAAAAGGATTGGAATAGTAATCCTATATGTAGTTTGTTTTGGCTTTGTTAGGAAAAGCACAACTTTATAAATAGAGGATGGTTTTTAGAGAATAATTAATTTCTCATGGTATTGTCTTTGAAATACATTAGAACATAAAAGAGGTTTTTTGAGAGAGCTTTCAACAAAAGAAAAAGAGGGAAAGAAAAGGTTATTTTGCTGCAGTCTTTTTCTCTGACCAGTCACGTTCAGATCGTGTTTCCCGATTAACTAATCGTTTAATCTAGTTGAAATTTGGATTGAGTGTCCCTGACATCTTGGTGGTTTATTTGAACTGTGGAGATTTGGTTCGGAGGTTAGCAAGATCCTGTTTTAGGTCCCGAACAGAAGCTGGGTTTGGGTGGTGTTTCTTTTTATTTATCTTTTGTTCGTGTAGCTATTGTTTGTTCTCTTTTGGCAATTGTTGTGTAGCCATTAGAAGAATATTTGTAACCATCTTATTGGTATAGTGTAGCAATTCGGATCTTGTCGATCCCGTGGTGTTTACCTTCGATTTCAAGGGTTTTTCCATGTTAAACTTGGTGTTCTTTATTGTTAGTTTTTTGGTTTCATCTTTTCGTCACAACAAGAAGTTGTGGATACCTTCTGAGGTAATCATTAGGAGAAAACCCAAGCCCTCAAAAAATTTTCTTCAGTTTTCATGAACATCTTCTTCCACAAACCCAGAAGCTTTCATTCGACACAACATAAGAAATTTTGAAAATCAAAGTAGTTTTAACTTTGTTGTTCCAAAATTTTGATAGTAATAGAAATGAGATGGATGTTCATTGTTTTATGTTTTAATTTTTTAAGAGAAAACTTTGCTTTTGTGACATCCGTCCCTCTGTTGGTCTATAAGTTGCCTTACCTAGCACATTACGAAATTTCTAAGGACCATCATGATTTTGAGGTGTATATATATATATATATATATAGTTTAGCACTAAAGAGGAGGCATACTAATTCAACTAAGAGAATAACGATGTGTTTCTTTATTTTATTCAACTTATTATTGAATGAATTCTCTTATACTTATTCAACTAAGAGAATAACAATGTGATTCTTTATTTTATTCAACTTATTATTGATTTAATTCTCTTACAATAAATGACTTAAATTATGTGATGGTGACTTTGATACCATCCAAATCCCATTTTGAAATTGAATGATTATTT
The DNA here is from genome assembly GCF_036512215.1 of Solanum lycopersicum. Lineage (NCBI taxonomy): Eukaryota > Viridiplantae > Streptophyta > Magnoliopsida > Solanales > Solanaceae > Solanum > Solanum lycopersicum. The sequence goes on from NC_090800.1 coordinate 17,015,723, forward strand.
TCTTCTTTGTCCTTGTGTTCATTTGTATATAGATGGTTCAATTATCATATCGTCACTACTTTATTAATGTTTTTAACTGAGATCTGCAATTCATTTTAGGTTTCCTTTTCCTTTTCTCTTTCTAGTTCTAATAAATTTTGGACGACTAGTAAGAAGATCGAAAAAAACTTAATTTTTTAAAAATTCTTCATTTTCTTTTATTCCTTTACTTATCTCTCAGTTGTATTAGTCTAAATACAATATATTATTGCAGTCCTTCACATCTCACAAAAACATATATTTGGTTCTCTTGGCAGAAAATGTTTATTCACACTTTTTTGTCTTCTTGATTTTGTGGTAAAATTATGTTTTTTCATATGTTTGATTCTAACTTTTGATTTGTTGGCCATATATATCGGAATTATTGTCTATGTTTTCATAGTTTTGTATGAATATATACTCGATCTAATTTAATTTGATTTAAGCAAAGCATTACAATGAATGAGCAAAGGATTTCCTTTTTTTGATTCATAATTCATCGACGAACTAATACAAATTAAAAAAGGGAGACATTATCTCCAATCCTGATTTGTTTTGTTTAAATCAAATTTAATTACTTTAAATATATATACATACACAACAATGTAACACAGATACTAAAGTGCTGATACAAGTGCCCAACAAATCAAAATCTAAGATAGACAAATGAAAAAAAATCAAATTTACCAGTAAATCAAGGAGGCAAAAAGTTAGAACAAACATTTTCTATGCCAAGAGAAATCAAATATTCGTTTGTGTATTCATTTATGTTAGTTTCTATGAGATGTGAACATTCTCAATAACTTACCATTGTTAGATGAATGTAGTTGGGAGATAAAGTTGAAATACAATAAAATAGAGAACAGAAAAAACAATCTTCTATCAATTTTGTTAGTAGACTTCCAAAATTTATTATAACTAGAACCACAGATAAAGGGAAAAGAAACCAAAAAAGAATTGAATAATAAAAAGATGGCAACATTTTTATCAAACCACTAGAATATAGGTGAGCTAAGAGCAAACAAGATTTTTTTAATTAAATGTCAAAATGAGATTCACATAGAATCAAAGTCACTATTGCATAATCCAAGTCCTTTATTGTTAGGCTATTAAACAAACAATAATGGACTGGATAAAATAAAAAAGCAAATCGATATTATTTAAGTTATGTTTATTTGTCTCATCTTGGTTAGTGTGCTATTCTCTCTATACTCACATGGAATGAATTCAACAACATTATTAATCTAGTGCACAAGTGTATTTTTGATTGTGTCAAAATAACTCTTATAGATCTAAAAGAGTTAATCAATTATGTATTTGAACAATCAAATCCACTACTTAAGTCAATAAATGTTGGTTATTCTTAGACTTAAATCAAATTTATTTAAATTATTTTCTCAAAGTTAATCAAATTTCATGGAGTATATCATTGAACAATCAGATTCACTACAAAATTTGAGTAAAATGTTAATTAAGATTGTATTATTTTTTTCTTTAATAAAAGACATTTATAGTTATTTTACTCTAAAATGATGTTTTTTATTTTTTCCTTTTTGGACTCTTTGTCACCTCTCTATAAACTTTCTAAATATATGCATTAATAAATGTTTGACATACTTAAAACAATATATACATACATATACATATATATATATACATACATACATACACACACACACACACACACACACACATATATATATATATATATATTGGTCATTTAAAAAAAACAGTCTAAAGCCTTAGCCACATTATATAAACAACAATGGTAACACAAGTAACCTTATACTCAGAAGTTTGATATGGTGCATTATAGTTCATTCATTAAAATAAAACCGAGTTTGGATATACAAAGTTTTTATACATCATTATGAAGAACTGCCTGAAGACATAAATGCTATTAAGTATGAAATGTTCATATATTTTGATGCACATTACCATTTTCAAACAGAATAGGATTTACATTTTCAGCAGCTATATTTCTAAGATTTGTAATAATGTAGGTCAGATGTAGTAATAATGAAGTACAAATAAAAAAATGGTAAGTGTTGTTATCTCCGATATTTAGATTAGCAAACCCAAAATAATGAAATAAGATTAAAACTAACAACTTTCAGACCGAAATAGAACTAGCATATAAAACAGTTAGATGTCAAGTTGAACATGGACATTACAGGAAGACAAGAAAATATCAGAAAGTAGGAGTTAATTGACATGAAAATAATTAAGCCACAAGTGTAGTGTTGAGTTACAAATAAGAGGGATAAGAAGGTTTTGAAGTACCTCCGGTTAGAATCTTGTCAAGCATCCACTCTTCATTGATAGTCCGATTTAGATATTCAAGAGCTCCTTTTAGATTTAGGGGATTCAAGAAGGCCTTGGCCAAAAGAGGAATTTTATAATAGAGGTAAATTTTTAGGATCAACAATTTGATAGAATAATAACCATTAGAAATCTATAAGTTATAGAAAAATAAAACTTTATAGAGAACATAAATTTCCTGGAGGATGTTAAGAAACTATTCTTAAAAGATAAAATTAAGCATGTCCCTAAGATGCAACAAGTTTTTCAAATGATTAACTAGAAGAATAAATAATAAACCTAGATTGGAGAAAGATGAAACTAGATAGATAAGTTTGACTATTTTGTGTTAACCAAAGTGGTGCATATGTAAGTGTTTCTACAATTGCTAGATAACAACTAGTTTGACTACATTCAATGTAATAAAATATTATAATAAATAGATATAAAAATAATATCCCAAAATTAATGTTTTCCCAAACCAGTGATGCACATTAACCATATTTTGAGAATACACTAATTTTTCCAACAAGAAGAATGATACTTTTGATAGGTACTCACCAATGTAAATTGAAACATACAAATGAAACTTTTTTAAGGACTCTACTTTTTTTTCTATAAGAAGGAAGAAACTTACTAACAAGGAAGGTCCCTAAGAATATGATAAATTTTGCTCAAGAAAAACAAATTATATATCAACGAAATAAATTTCACATCTCAAGGTTAGACATCCATGTGGCTAAATTCAGTCAGAGCACAGGCACAACAAAACTTTTCATTCTTGTTGAGAGACCGTGAAAGGAAAATGTGGTAAATATCTAAGCTAGAACCATAAAGAAAAGAAAGCTACATATTCAACATATATGTATGTTAGGAAGAAAATCTCTATATTAACAAAAATCTCTAAACACTATATTGTGGATAATGTTATATTTATGTGAGAAGACTAGTTTTCAATTTATAGAGTCCCAAACTTTTCCTACAAGGAAGGAATATCCCAAAAATAAAAAGAAATAAGATATTCCTTTAAAGAAAAATTAAAGCATTTAAGGTAATACTTAATTTCACTTCAAATGAAAAATAAACATCAAATAAGATAATAAAATCAGGGGAAACTCTAAGGATCTTGGACTATAATATCTTCTTCACTACACCATGATGCTGCACGCAATGCTAATTAATATAATACCAAGTTAAGGAAATTTTTAATTGACTATTGATGTTATTTGTATATTGATGATACTAGTATAAATGATTTATACCAATTGGGCATAATGTGTGATAAAGATAAATATGTAAAAATAAAGATCAATATAATTAACAACACTTACACATCAAAATCGTGCAAATTAGGGAAAGATTTTTACCGGCATTTAAATATCTTATTGGACAAAAGATTCATAGAAACTTAATCATAACTAATATAGATATTGTGAAAGTGTCATAATATCATGTTAACAATAGAATATTAAAAAATGACAAAATATACATGAGATGTTTTCTTTAAACAATTGACGAAAGATTAGGATATCTCATGAAACAAAAAAATTCAATTTATTGAGAACTAATAATGTGTAAATAAGGAAGAAATTTTTTTATTCAAGGAACAATCCTATTAAAAAAGCTCATAGTGAGAGACACTAACTATCATTAGTGGAGTCTTGAGAGAAACTCTAAGTAATTGTAAATAGAAAGCCAAAAAAGACAATTTGGATGGCTAAACTAACTTTCCAAAATATTAACATATCGGTCTTCATAACTCCTCTTTCCCATAGACACAACTTCTGCCGGATCAACACTCGTTCTCTCGTTCTCTTGTTCTAAGAGACAGATTTGCAGCCCCGAAAACAATTTATTCATGAATAGTAATGAAACCATATTACTTTAAAACAAGGTGGGAAAATTCCACACATATTAACTATTGAGTTGTCGTGAGTATAGTTTTAGCTTAATAGCAAGAAACCCATTAGATTTTTCTGAAACTAGAAAGTTTAATAGGACACTAATCGTAACAATGCGTCTCCTCTTCTTTAAGAACTATTCAAGAAAAACGAAGAGTAAAATCGATGCACTCAAAGTTTGTCATTCCATGTATCTTATGTCTTCAGTAGTACAATACGTATGGAAATAGATAGAGATAATCAGTTTAAGTACAATACTACAAAAACTACAACTATTGCATCTTACTTTAGATGAATCCTCTCAAACCATGTTTCTCAATTAAAATTTATCTTATACAACATATTTTGAGTATAATAAAATAAACATATATGAGGAATGAGAAGACCTTATAACGCAATTTCAGACACTTCAATCTATAGTAACATTGAATGTGAATATTGTTCGTCACGTAGACTTCATTAGAAGGCACGATAAAAGTTCTTGTTTTTACCTTTTAAGGAACCACTTATACCTATTTACATTAACTGTTGGTAAAGGAAACACATCCCAAAAGAATAACATTTTGGCACACTTAAAAGAAACTCAGTAGGAAAAAGTACAACAAGAGCTTTAACTCATTTTCTATTTAAAACCTCATTTTTATTTACTTCATACATTGATGCAGAAGAAAAATTTGTAATAAAGGAAAATCTCTAAAAAATAGCACCCACCAACAACTATAAGATCCTAATATTGAAAAGTTTTAACTAGGGTCCTCAAATTTGTGGAGCTCCACAAGTGTAGATATGTAAAATTTAACTCAAGAATGTCATCATGTGTTATGTAAGGGAACTTAGACATTAATAGAAGCACATATACCAATGAAGCAAATATTTTTCATGAAAATTAAAACATGAAACAATAAATATATCTATCTCATATTTTTCACAATTGAATTTCTAAAATAACAAAGTAAAAATTAGCTCATTTTGCAACATGTCTCATGTCTTCACAGGTCGACCAATTAATCTTTAAACATTGAATTCTAGAGAAATTATAACCATTATGTCCTTATTTTGTGTTCAAGACTGCATTCAGAAATCTCTACTGCAAAAAATTAGTAGCTTTATATCTCCGGTATAGGGGCTGGAGTAGTGAAAGGATGGAGGCTCTGAGATGCTCGTTTAGTGAAAATAAAAATTGAGATATAATTTTTTTTTGTGAAAATCAAAATTCATTGGTTTGAAAAGAAACATTGACACAACCCAAAAAGAATCGTATCAACATCAAAGGTTTCTAAAATATTTTTCTTTCTCTTGAAAGAATCACATGTGGATTGACACATATTGATAACGTATAACATCCAAAAAGAGTATAAGAACGGTAGCATACATGTAAGATATTAATTATCACAAAGTAATATTTAGCTAACTTCTATAATATCATGCCCCGAGCCTACACCATGGACATGACCGACACCCAATGTCTTGTACAAAATGACACTTAAGTCTCTAAACCGAATATCTAAATGTAAGATAACGAGAGACTCAAATATGACGGACTATCTGTCTATGAAGCCTCTATAATACTATAATGAATGTCGAGACAGGCCCACAACATTCTAATAAAGAAAAAGACTGAAAACATATAAAATAATCCTCCACAATGCAAGGAGGCTCACCAATGACTATTGATGCTCAAATTGGATCAACAAAGTGTTGGATGCTAATCTTAGTTACTTGCATCTACATCATAAGATGATGCAGGAAAACTGACATTAGTACATTGATTGTACGATTATGCAAGTAGCAATGTTAACAATAACTTAAGGCTTAAGAGGATTTAAAAAAGAACTTACCTTGGCTCTGTTCAACTCATGAAAAAGTAACTCAATATAAAGTAGTAAAGAACATGCAATATATATATATATATATATATATATATATATATATATTTATAAACGATGTAAACAACTTAGTTCGTTAAAGATAATACAATAATAAACTCAATTTTTTTAAAAATGAAAGTAATATAGTTTATATGTGAGATTCTCTAACCGAAAGCAACCAATATGAGCTTAAGTGGTGATATATCATCTTGAACGCGCTGCCAAAACTGTCTATGATTTCACATCGCATATAACTCCTTAACTTAGTGGATTCACTAGCTTATCTTACGTGATCATCTAAAAAGTATGACCCGTTAATACCCATGGTGGCTACATGATTTGCATGGAGAGTTGAGTTAATGTGAACTCTCATCCCCACATCCGTACTCAATACTACTTCAAAAATATGCTTTAGTTCATGCTTTTAAAAGAAATTTCTTTCTTTGGGTTGATATAACTGCTCAATACTTTACCTTTCTAAATCTCTCTTGGAATCAATGTTCCCTTTTCCTGCTCGAACTCTTTTCGGAAATCTTAGTTTCCTCTTTACATAAATGTAGAAACATTTATAAACATTTTAAAGAATACTTAGTTTTCTTATAACTTTTGAGAAATGAACTCAACTCTTAGGAAATACTTAGTTTCTTTATATTGCTTGCTTTAACTCTCTATCCTTTCCTTGAATCGAAACATGATCCTTAAAACGAAGAATAATTTTTTCAATAAGACTCTTGGAGACTTCAAAAAACTTAACTTTGGTTTACTTCTTAACCATTTAAACTTTACTATTTACTTGTTAGACCTCGATCTTAAGTTTTCTTAAATTGGATTATGGATTCAAGGTTATGATTTGTGTTTTTTGACGATTTCTAGGTGTTAAGAAATTATTTGTACTAATTAGAATCATTGGAAGGAGTTAAAATACCATAGAAGAACATAAAATGTCTAAACTACAAACTGGGCAAAAAACGCCGATCTGGGCACGCCGCACCTGCCTCAACTGATAGAGGCCATTTTCTGGCGTACTGGTGGTGATCCACGCCAGGCCTCACTGTTAGAGGCCAGTTGTTGGCGCACTGTACGGCGACACGCCTGGCCTCCCTAGTTGCGTCTAACGGACTTTTCAACTAGTTTTTCAAACTCTAAACCCGCCAAACCTCCCTAATTATTTACCCAAATACTTGGGACTACTAATAACCTAAAAACCTACTGAAATCAACTCACAAACAATCTAGACAAACAAGAATCAACCCACGATAGGAAGCCAATAATTTAATAAAAAGATTCGATAACTTCATTCAAGAACTTCAACCATTAACATGAAATCAACTCATAGATTTTCCAAATTGAAACAAATTGGTGTGTGAGTGAATTAAATCAACACAAAATATCTCACATACGGTATTTAGGATCACCAGTGACGAATTCCACTTCGAAGATCTTGGCGTTCTTGACGAATTCATGATCCTTTTCTCCCTGTTTCCTTCTTATCTTTTCTATTCTCCAAGCCCTAAGAACAAATAACCATTATATTCTAAATTCCAATTTTTTTGACTTAAATAAACCCTTAAATCGAATTAGGAAATAGATGGGTGAAAAGATAAGTATTCCTTTACAAAAACCCGTAATTGGACTTTTCTTACTTCAACAACCCCAATTTTGAACAGCGTATCTCCTTCATAAGATATTGAAATCTTGAGAAATTGGGTGTTGTTGGAAAGATCTTTCTAACCATATAAATAACACACTCTAACTCCTACTGATCTATAAGTTATGACCGTTTGAAAATGTCCGAAATACACCTTTTCTCAACTTGGTTTATTGTCCAGATTTTCCCCTTTGTTTAAAAAATTATTATTTAAAGTATTACGACCCCAACCGGCACTTGAATATTATTGTTGGTCCCAAGAGAACCCTCATCCTGGTTGGCTACAAGCAGAGACTAACTTAAGCATAAAAAATTTTAAAACTGAAATGAACAACTTTGAATAAAAATAATTTATTCAACTAGCCATAAAATGGGCAACCTTAGTCATTAAAACATTTAATAAAATAAATGATTAATATAGACTCTTGTATATTGCCTATCTATCAAGATAGAAGTCGAGACAAGAACCATGACATCCTTACTAAATTCAAAAAAGTAAATGAAATCCTCTAGAAGCAAGGAGACTCACCATAGCTAACATGAATCTCGAATGTATCAACGAAGCTCTTTTTGATGATCCTTAATACCTGTGTCTACATCATGCGAAGATGAAGGCCAACTGGCTCAGTACGTGGAATGTACGAGCATATAAAGGGAAATCTAAATCATAATACATACACTTTAAGTTAATAAAAAGGAAACATACTTAGTTCTTTTCAACTCAAGTAAAATCAAGAATAATATACTCAACTAGAGATGGGAAACTCAACTCAACAATAGGATATTCAATTTTGGATACTAAACTCAATATAAAGCAAGAATAATTTTCACTCTTTTAACTATTCTATCCTTCCTATAACTAGACTGTTACTTCACACCACCTATAGGTATAGGCATGCAATACATAAAAGACTTTAAAAAAATAATAAAAAGAACTTAGTTCATCAAAAAATACAATAACAAACTCAACTTTATTTATATAAGAAAGTAATATAGTTTATGTGGGAGATTCTCTAACCGACAACCATCACTCTTAGCCTAAGTGAGGATACAACGTTTTACCTCACGCTGCCAAGGATCATTATATACCTTTCTATTGCTATAGGGCCTTACTTAACTTAGTGGATCCACTAGCTTAATTTACGTGATCATCTAAAAAGTATGACCCGTTAATACCCATGACGGCTACATGGTTTTCATGGAGACTTGAGTTAATTTGTGAACTCTCATTTCACATCATAGCTCAATATTACTCCCAAAATGTACTTTAGCTCGTGCTTTTAAAATACCTTTTTTTTTTGGTTGAGATAAGTTCTCAACACTTAGCTTTTAAAAAGCTATCTTGGATTCAATGTTCCCTTTTCTTGTTTAAAAGTTTTTTGGAAATCATAGTTTCCCTTTAACTTAATTTTCAAAACGTTTATAAACTCTTAGGGAATACTTAGTTCCCTTGTAAATTTTGAGAAATGAACTCAACTCTTTTCTCTTTGCTTAATTTGAAATTTGAATCATAAATCAACTCTCATAGAATACTTATTTCACTTATAATTCTTTAAAGGAATGATTACAACTATTTAATCTTTACTTAACTTGAAACTTGATTCTTAAAACGAAGTTTAAATTTTTTTTAAAGAATCTTGAAAACATTAAGAAACTTTACTTTGACTTGCTTCTTAACTTCTTATATTTATCAATAATTTCATGATGTTCAACTTGGAGGGTTGAGGAGGAGTTATGACCATAAACAATTTAACTCGAAGAACTCATGGATAACATGTAATAGTCCAATTATTATAAATATAAACTCAAATGGTTTAGAAACTTATTACTCAAGACATAGGACTTGAAAATGTTACTCATCTCAAAGGTAGTCAACTAATTGTAGTTCATGCGGATGTTATGGGCATGAATGACTCCAATAAAGGGTCAACATATCAATAAGGAACTCATGTATATAAATCTTATCATCCTCTTACTTATTTCTTCAAAACTTAGTTCAAATCAATGGTTTACCTCAAAGGATTCACTATTGAACTTAAAAGTTTTCTTGAACACTGAACTATTCTGCATATAAGGCTCATGAAGAATTATGGACATGAACAATTAGACTTGAAGGTCTATGTAACTAAATGGAACTCATGTATATGAATCTCTAGTTCTCATATTTACTTCCTCAAAATATATTTTAAATCAATGATGGATCTCAAAGAATTCACAATTTAACTTAAAGTTTCTTGAACTCTACTCTGAACTCTTTGTCTTGAATAGGAATTATGAATTCATGGTTCATGACATGGAGGATCTAGGAGATATTGTAGTTTAGTGAATACATTCTCCTCACTTTCATGCTCACTTACTTGAGTCTTGAAACAAGATAATAGAAGTTGTAGAAGACTTGTCAAAAGGACTCTCTCAAATGGTTCGGAAGAACTCTCCAAACTTGATCTTAAATTTACATTGAATTTGAATTATTGTTTAAAGGTTATGATTCATGTTGTGAATGATTTCCAAATGTCTAGAAGTAGTTTAAAGTGTTTAGAATAAAAATGAGCGAAGGTACACTTTAAATGAGCTCAAACGGAGCGACCGGGGGAAAAGTGGAGGGGGCAGATGACCTTGAGGCAATGGGTGGCGGGGGGAGCAAACCCCTTAAGTACAGAGAAGGGTTTGGGGCGCTTTGGCAGGCGTGCTGTGCCCTGTCCCAACCAAGAAATTCTGTCGAACGTGCTTGCTCTTTTTCTCACCCTAACTCGTCTAAAATCAAACGGTTTCTTACGCAATCACTTTGATTCGAATAATTAACTTAATTACACTCTAATATTCTGAAAACAACACTGAAAGTACTCAATTCAATCTCAATAATGCATCAAAAACCCAACCCAACAAGATTTAGAATGAACCTCAAGGACACATATCAAAAACTCATATCTTTAAACTTTAAGCATGAAATTTCAGTGAAAAATAACATGATTGGCATGTGGGTGAACTAATCCAAAACTTATAGAATATTACATACCTATTAGGGATTAGACCCATGCCGAAAATCCGCAACTTAACTCAAGAACATTGAGGAACTCCATTATCCTTTCATCTTTTCTCTTGTTGTTTCTTCTTGAACTATCACTAAAACCCTAGGTGTATATTAGGATATTAAAACTAAAACTAAAACGATTAGAACCCTAAAATATTGTGAAAAACTAATTAAATCTTATTGGGTAAGGAAAGGACAAAAATTCCCCTCATATTTTAGTCTAACTTTTCTAAATTTGACAACCAAACATCAAAGGTCATATCTCACTCATGCAAACTCGAAACTTAGCAACCTTGGAGGATTTGGAAACATAATTTTTTTTTAGTATGGTATCTTTTATCACACCTAACTCATTTTGTGCTAGGTGTGTTGATCGTTCGAAGTTTACCTAAAACTCATACTTAACTCTTCAAATTTCAGATTTTTTGCTAATTCCAATTTATTTTGGTTTGAAATCTTTGTGCTAGTTCTAGTGTAACGACCTTAATACTTAAGAAATTTTAAATTCCTTAGTAAAATCTCACTCATTACGCTGAACAATTCGAGTGTTATTTCGAAAAATTTTCTGGGATGTTACATTTAGTTTCTTGCTTATTCTTGGCTATTACGAGTTGGTAGTTGTTACATATATTTTGCACATCTAAGCTTCAAAATGATTCATGTGCAATTAGAAAGCATTATTCGAAGCCGGCCTGTATTAAATGGGTGAATTAGATTGATTTAAAAGGTCTGTGCAAAAAAAAAAAACATAAACTTTATTCAATGACCTTGATTTTTTTTAAAACCTTATCATTTTGATATACTTCGCTTGGGCTGAAGAAAATTTTCCAAGAAGCAAAACATATTCATCAAAATTATGAATGTCACAATTCATAGAAGCAAACTCATCAGAATTAAAAAATGAAACAACGAACATCTGAAATTTTATTTGAATTAGTATCTACAAAATTTCTAAAACAATAAAGTAAATGTTACGTCTTTTTCGAACATGTCTCGTGTCATCACTTGCTAATTGACCTTGGGAAACTGAATTGTTAACAAAACTTTGTGAAATTTATTAGAAATAGTTTCAATTAGTCAAAATTGGTTCAGTTACATTGGAACTTGGAACTGAATGCTACTTTTTTATTTTAATTCTTATTTGGTATGTCCACATTTTTATGTTTTTCCTAGAAATATAGAATACAAATTACTACTCTCTCCGTACATCTTTATTTATTCCTACATGTTTTATTTAATACTCCATTAAAAATAATAAATATATGAATAATTTTACGATATCACTTTTATTAATTATAAGCTATTTAAATATTAGGGAATAAATAGTATTTCAAAAAAAATATTAAAATAAATATAAAAGGATAAAATATCTCTTGATTTTCCAAACAAAATTAGTAAGCTTCGGTTACTCTTTTTAATATAATGGACAAGTAATGGTGGACAAGAGTATTCCCTATACTGAAAATCAATGTTTCATTTAACACTCTCTTGTTAACTTTTAATACTTGTCTACCATTCTAAAATCCATTTTTATTCATTTCGCTTTCATATATTAGGAAAAGACAATTATTTTTTCATGTTCTACCCTTAACATTAATTACGTATTTTTCAAATAATTTTTCATGACTTCATGATAAACATTAAATAATACTAGTAATGTGGTAAAATAGTCATTTCAAATATTTATTTTATATTATCATTATTTTCTGAATGGGAGTGTAAATTCCAAATATAACAAGTAAAATCTAATGGACGTCATAAAACACACATATGAATAAAAACCATGACAGGTCGGGGCTGATCGAGTTTTGGACTTTACGCTCGTGTGGGGATTGTAGCATTCGTGATGATAGTTTCGGCTGGTTGGTTTCAATCATGATGAATCGGCTGCAATTATGAAGATCAGTTGTAGCTACAAGTCTAAGTTTTGTATAGATGTTTTGATATTTGAGTTTGAGAAGGTTAGGGAAGTTTAGAATTGATCGGCACCATGACTTTGGATAAAGTTTAGTCTACAATGTTTTTTAGCACACATATATTTATACTCAGAGTTATTTATTTCTATACCTTTTTATGCAGATTGGGAGCCAAGTACCTTTGACCTGTGATCAATTGTGGTGTTAAGATAATTCCTCTCAAGATTCTGATATTGTTTCTTGGTTGATCGGCATACTTCTTTAATGTATTCTCTCCTCTTACTTTATGTGGATGTACCTCCTTTTGATGATTTTGAGACTTATTGAGCTGTACTCAGATTTCAAAGGCATTTACTATTTTTTGATGGTTTTGTGTGGACTTTAATCATTTCTTTAAATATTTTTTAAAAGGAGTTGCTTATTGCCTTAATTTTTTTCCTTTCATATATTTATGTTTCGTATTTTGGCTGGATTACCTTTTTGCGTGGTTGAGCAAGGCTTCATCAGTTTCCTTATTTTGGGTCATGAAAATTTTGGGTCAAAACACATAGTGCATTACTCTCACAAGTACAATATGTGACTTGTAAAGTCCTACAAATCGTTGCCGAGATGTCTTTTATCTATCTTTAATAGTCTATTGGACTTTAGTAGAATTCCATTCTTTCTTTCTTATTGTGCATACTTGATTCCATTGGTTACTAATATTTGTTTCCTCTTTCTACTCTCTCTTATATGTTGAGGATATGTGCTACCATGGCTAGAGTTCACTAGATGTAATGCTTTTGAATGTAATTTTGGGAAATTGTTAGAAATTACCATTTAACTTTTTTCGATAGTTCCACAAAGTCATGTTTTATCTGTTATGAAGTCATTTTTGAAATTTTATTGAATACCCGTGATTCTTTTTCGAAGTTTCAATGTTTTGGAGAGTTAAAGATGTCAAAGGTGGGTTTTGTGATAATTGAAGCTATGAGTATGAAATTCCATCATTACTATCATCTCTACAATATAAAATTTGGTCTAAATGTGTTGTAATTATTAGTTTTGAAGTTATTACATGGATTTGAGCCTTTAAGTCCGCATGACATTAGTGACAAGGGACTCACAGAAGCAAAGCCCACCTCTTGTTGAGCTGTCTCCTTTAGCGACTTTGTTGGTCTCTTAAGCAGCACCTGTGTGTTCTTAAAAAATGATATGGGATCAAGTTTATTCCTTAACTTGTTCCTGTGATTTCTCCTTCGATATAGGTCCGAATTGGGTGGTTTAAACTGGTTGTTCAGTAAGATTGGGACTACACATTTTATTGATTGGGGATAATGGTGAACTCTTAGTTTGAGGTAATTATTTTTGGCTTCCATGGATTTTTTACTCTTTTTGGTGACGTATTTGCATTAGCTGAATTCAAGCTATTTTGAGCCCTGAATTGCGTTCCATTTAAGGACATAAGTTTGGGGTACTGAATTGGGCCCTCTAACGAAGTCATTTTTTGAAATTCTAGTGTGGGTCTAATCCTTCCCATATGCATTATAACATTGGTTTGTCTTTATCTGTTGTTAGTGTCTTCACGATTGTTTTAACAATGTGATACTATTTTTGGTAGTGTGACATCATTTTGAGGCCATTCAGAAAGGAAAATCTCCAAATATGTTATCTGGAGCACGAAAGGTCACCCTAAAGGTATGCTACAACTTTCCTTGTCCTAGATTGATCTTGAATGTGCAAAATCATGTTGATTTTAGTGAATTGGGGGCATGTACCTAGTTATTTGGTCTTTCTCAAGATTAGTAGCATTCTAGTTAGGGTGATGTGATAATCCTTATCTTGTGGTTTGTATAGTTTGTGTTGTTGTTGTTGTTGTTATATATTTGAGAATGCTTTGTAATTGTTCTAATATTAGGCATGGGCTTGCCATAGATTTATGAAATGTATAGCTTTTCTGGCCTTTTTTCATCTCCGAGTTGATTCAGATGACTTAGTTACTTTTAGATTGGTGTGGAAGACATTAGTCTCACCTGATGAGTCTTAGTTTTGGCGTCTGCCAACATTTGATGACCTTTTATCTTTCTTTTCTCATTAAATGGAATCGTGCAAAATTTCAGGTTTCATGCTTTATTGGACGATTCTGTATTGGAGTTTCTTTGATATCTGAGCGTTTTTTCAGATTACTTGGGAGTGGACGTCATTAAAAATTGGCATTGCTCATGGTTTTTATGAGGTCCTTTAATGATCTTGCTAATGCCCCTTTTCTTACTTTTGCTAGCTAGATGTTTGCCTCTTGGAGTTAACTGTTTGGTTGGGCGGCCCCTGGGTTTACTCTTGCTAGTTGGGAAGGTTCCCCTTGGATTTTAGTGGCTTGATGGTATGAAGATTGAATGTACATTTATTAATGAAGGCACCAAGTTCTTAAATAGAGTTACAACAGAAGTAATAAGACTTCTAAACGAACTAAACTAAAGTAATCTAATTAAATAATAATTGCTGAACTAGTAAGACAATCCTACTACGACTAAACTACTAACTAGCGTCCTATGACCTGATGTTCTAATATGCCCCCTCAAGTTAGAAGATGATTTACTAACCCTAACTTGAACAAATTAGACTCAGAAGCAGATTTAGAAAGTGCCTTGGTGAGGGTGTCTGCTATTTGATCGAGACCATTGACATGAACACCACGAAACCTTCTAATGTCAACATAGTGGCGAACAAAGTGAAAGTCGACAGCATCATGCTTACCACGACTATAAAGGACAAGATTCTTGCTGAAGAATGTGGCTCAAAGATTGTAACAACAAACTGTTGGTAGCTGATGTACTGGAAAGCGCAACTCATTTAGGAGATTGGTGACCCATAAGGTTTCAGAATGTGCATTAGCCACTGCCCTGTATTTTGACTCAGTGGAGGAGCGTGACACAGTATTTTGATTCTTTGATGACCACCTAATCAGATTGTGTCAAAGAAATAGGATGTAGCCAGATGTAGAAACTATGTCAACGTTGTCCCCACCCCAATCTACATTAGAGTACACATGTAGATTGAATTCATAAATAAAAGTAACACATAGCCCGAGTTGAATGGTACCCCGCAGGTATCAAAGAACACGTTTTACAGCGTTCCGTTGAAGGTCTGACCATGCTTGCAAAAATTGAGAAAGTGTGTTGACTGCATAGGCTATGTCAGATCTAGTGAAGGATAGATATTGAAGCCTATCCAAGACTCAGCGATAACATGTAGCATCAGTCAAGTGAGTTCCATCAGACAAGGTGAGTAACTCAGATGCACTCATGGGCGTGTTAACACTGTTGCAGTCGGTCATTGGCTCATCATTCAAAATTTCATTCACATAATTTTCTTGGGTGAGAATTAAACCGTTGAAGATGCGTATCACTTCAACACCAAGGAAGTAGTGAAGATTACCTAAATCTTTAATAGAGAACTTAGAAGCAAGGGAAGTGATAACCTGATTGACACTTTAAGTATTGCTCCCAGTGATAATAATATCATCGACATAGACGAGGACGTATAACGTATCACCTTCACCATGTTTGACAAGTAGTAAGGCATCAGATTTTCTCTTAAAAAAGCCTATGGATGAAAGATAACCTGTGAGGGCATTGTACCACGCCCAAGGAGCCTGTTTCAAGCCATAGATTTCCTTCTGTAGCCGACATATATGCATTGGTTTGCCATCATTAGTAAACCCCGAAGGTTGTGCCATGTACACTTCCTCTTCCAGGTTGCCTTAGAGGAAGGCATTATTGACATCTAGCTGGCGAAGCTGTTAGTTGTAACGATGTTCCACAGAGAGGACGATGCGAACTATGGTGGGCTTGACGACTGGTTTGAATGTGGCATGAAAGTCAACTCCTGGCCTCTGAGTAAAGCCTTTTGCAACTAGGCGCGCTTTGTATCTGTCGATGGACCCATCATCATTTCTCTTGATCCTGAAAAGCAAGTTGCAGGATACAATGTTTTTGGTCGGATCAGGAGAAACAAATTCCCAAGTCTTATTTTTAATTAAAGCATAAAATTCATGTTTCATTACATAACTCCATTTTGGATTTTTTTGTGCTTGTTTGACAGTAGTGGGTGTGACAGTGGAGTTCAATTTATCTAGGTAATCAAAAATCTTTTTTGGTTTTGTGATATTATTTTGGGATTGAGTGATAACACGGGTAGTAGGAGACAAACATTGCGGAGTTGAAGGAGCGAGTTCTAACTCGAAGGTAGGACAGGCTGGTTGAGGAGCCATATGTGTTGGTGGCTTGGTGTTTCTACAATGATAGACAAGGAGAGGAGAAAAGCTTCTTTGTGTGTTTGTTGGTATCGGCGTTTGAGAGTTTGTAGGGAGGCTTGGTATTGCTTAACAATGGGCAGTAAATATAGAAGAGGTGTTCTGGGAAGAAGGAATCATTGATGATGAGGAAGACAAAAATTAACCTTGAGGGGGAGGAGTTGCTAGAAGTGAATCTTTTGCGCCTGCCGCTGATGCATCGTCGGATAAGGACTGCGAGTTTGAGTTGTCTCCGGACTGGGCTGGAGAGGAAGCAGATGGTGATGGAAAATCTTTAATTGTGTGTGCTGCTATTTCTAATGGAGTTGACAGATCTGTAACTATGGGAAGTTTGGGTGTGGGGTCTGAAGAACTTAGCATTGTTGGTGTTGCCCATTATAAGTGAGTTGATTTAATGGCAATGTTGGAGAACAATTTCTTAAATGGAAAAATATCCTAAAAAAATAGCACATCTCGAGATAAGTAAAACTTTGCAAAAATTGGGTCAAAACACCACTGAAAGTGATGGGATAGTGAGAATCAAGATAGATACATGGGGTAGATTTTGATTCAAGTTTATTTTTGAAGTATGGTTTTAGCCATGGATAACATTAACAACAAAAAATTTGTAGGGAGTTATAATTAGGTGATTTTGTAAGTAATATTTGGAATGGGGATTGATTATTGAGGTGATAGGTTGGAAGATGATTGATGAGGTAGACAATGTGATGGCATGTAAAAGACCAGAATTGGGGTGGGAGAGACGCCTCATATAAGAGTGTTCTTGCCGTTTCGACAAAATGGGGATGTCGCCATTCTGCAAGAGCAACTCGTTGGGGTGTATAGGGAGGGGTAGAGAGGTGTTCAATGCCGTGAAGTGAAATATAGGAGTCAAGACTTTTATACTCACTTCCGCCATCAGTATACAATAATAAAATTTTAGTGTCAAAATTTTTTTCCAACATAGGATGAAATTTTTGAAAGATATCTTTAACTTCTCTTAACTTCTCTTTTCTTTGTTGGTGTGTAGAGCCAACTGTACTTCATTTATTGGTCAACAAAAATACAATAACACAACTTTTTATCAAGAGATAAGACTTGTGATGGCCCCCATAAGTCACTTAAAATAATTTGAAGTGGTATAGAGCTATACAATGATAATTAAGTAAAAGGATGTCGATGAGCTTTATTAGATAAATATGAATTACAATGAAAAGTTTTGTCTATCCCATGAAACTGTAGCGAGATTTATTCAAAATAAACCTAAGAACTCTAGAGTGAGGATGACCAAGACGTTGGTGCCAAGTAGTGAGAGGGCTGGAGGTGGAGATAATGTGAGCTTGGGGATGTGAGAAAGGCCACTCATATAGTCCATTGTTAGTCTGACCGTGCACCAGTGGCTGTCGTGTTTTAAGATCCTTTATAACAAAGTTAAAAGGAAAAAATTTAATAGACTTAAGATTGTCTTGACAGAATTTAGAAACAGAGATAAGCTTGACATTGATGGAAGGGGAACACAAAGTGTGAGTTACTTTAAAAACATTATTTGATGCATTTAATTTAGTAGAACCAGTGTGAGAGATAGGAATTTTGTTACCATCACCCATGGAGACATCTTCGTTACTTCGGTATGGTTGTAGGTCGTGCGGCTCTGTTGTAGAATTTGTGAGTTATGAATTTCAAGGGGATGAAAAAATTTGGTGGCGGTTTCATGTTGTGTGTTGACCATATAAAGCACAACCTAGGACTTAGAAGACATTTCCATCTTCTTCAAGGAGAAGTATATACTCGGACTTTGAGGGACATGAGATGAGATAACTTCCTGAACATGGATCAATGAAAGATGTCGGTTGCAGCCTATGAAGCAAATTCGTGTATTATTAAGATATGACACTCAAGTTTGCTTTAGTCCGCAAGACTAGATTCGCCGCTTTGTGAAGGGACTCAGGTAAGAATTGCAGATTCCAAGTTAATAGGTAGATGCTTCTGTAAAATCTTTTCAAGAAGTGGTTGATTTTGTGATAGATGTAGAGAAGGTGAAGCCAGATGACTTCACCAAGGTGTCAATATTTAAGAAGTTCCATACAAGAGGTGCCATTAGCATTTCGTCATTGCAAGTTCTAGTTGAGGGTCTATCACTAACAAGTTTTCTTTTTCTGAGTTTGAGGGTTATATTTAGTCTTCTTCGTCTTTACAGAGACCTACTCTCGACTTAAGAACTTTCTATGAATATGGTGCGACTAGGAATATTAGTAAATACCACAGAGTCAAGCTTGATATGATCAGAGTTAGAGATCTCCATAAGTTATAGGTAAGGGTTGCCATGGTAGGGTTCGTCATTCTAATGTAAGTGTTAGTCAAGGTAACGGTGGACACCTGTTCAGCCGGGGTGGCGTGCAGGTTGGAAGTAATAGATGTAGCATAAACGACACAATGGACAGACAGGCTATAAAGACCATTGTTATGTTTTCCTTGGGAGGCTAGAGGTATAGGCATACGATGTTGGTATCATATGTACTCTTCTAGTCCATGATGGCATGACTTCTGTATTTTTTGATATAGGATCCAAATTTTCTTATGTATCTTCCTCATTACTTAATAGACTTGATTTGCATTGTGACATACTTGATATGCCTATTCTTGTCTCTATTCATGTCCGTCAGTCTGTGTTAGTTGAGAAGGTTTATAGATATTGCCTATTGACTTCTGTGGGGAGCAAAACTTAAGTAGCTTTGATTACTTTGGAGATGGTGGATATTGATGTTATTGTTTGTATGACTTGGCTTTCTCTAAATATTTCTATCTTAGTTGTAATGCTAAGATAGTAGCTTTAGCCAAGCGTGGGATAAATCCGTTGGTATGAAAGGGTGACTACATTCCTGTACTAGTTTGTATTATCGATTTAGTTTGTTCTAAGAGGTTGGTGAGTAAGGGTTTTACAACTTTCATGGAACATCTCAGGGATGATACTTCAATAATTCCTTTGATCGTATCTATTTTGATAGTTCATGAGTTTGTGGATGTTTTTCTTGCATACCTGTCGGCATGCCAATTTTTAGGGATATTGATTTTTGTATTGACCTAAAGTCAGGGACACACCCCATTTCCATTCCCCTTATAGAATGGCCTCACCTAAGTTTAGAGAGTTCAAGGCCCAACTCCAGCATTTGTGAGGTAAAAGTTTTATTAGACCGAGTGTCTCTCGTTGGGGTGCTCCTCTTTTATTTGTTAAAAAGAACTATGGTAGTTTTCAAATGTGCATAGACTAAGGCCAATTGAATAAGGTGACTATTAAGAACAAATACTCTATTTCTCACATGATAGATTTGTTTAATTAGTTACATGGTGCTTGTGTGTTCTAAAAATTGATTTGAGGTACGGTTATCATAAACTTAATTTATGAACAATGAATGTGCCAAACACTATTTTTAAAACTAGGTATGAACATTATGAGTTCTTAGTAATGTTTTAAAGGATTACAAATTCCTTTACTGCTTTGATGAGCCTGATGACTGGAATTTTTATGCCATATTTAGATCTCTTCGTTATTGTATATATTTATGATATATTGATCTACTACAAGAACATGAAGAGCATTTGATAATTGTATTAGGGTTGTTAAGGGAGAAAGGGTTTTATGCCAAATGCTCCAAGTATAATTGAGAAATGAGGATTCTTGAGAGGTCCAAACTCTGGTTGATAACTTTATAAGAGAGGAAGTAATTGAGAAATGAGAATTCTTGGCTTGTGTGGAGACAAGATATTTTCTTAACAAGATTAAAGAAAAGTAGTTTGATTATGAGAGTCAAAGTTGAATTTGAAACATGGTATTGCAAGGAGAATGTAAAGAGGTTGTGATTGATAAGGAAGACGTCTTGAAATTTAAGAAGCGGGTATGGTGCCTTCTGTTGATGACTTGACTCATACGAGGCTCATAAATCTAGTTATTCTATACATCCTGATCTAACCAAGACGTATTGTTGCCAAAAGCGTTATTTGTCACCAGGTAAAGTACGAGCATCGAACGCCTAGAGGTACATTTCAGAGAATGTCCATTTCTTAATTGAAGTGGCAAAGAATTGTAATGTATTTTGTGGTTGTTCTGCCAAAGACATTTGGTAAGTTTGATTCTATTTGGGTACTTGTTGACCGATTAACTAAATCTAATACTTTATTATAGTCAAGCTGACTTATAATTCAGTGAAGTTAGCTAAACTCTATCTATGAGTTAGTTCGATTTCATGGAGTTCCGATTTCCATCATATCAGATAGTGCTACAGAATTTAATCTATCTTTTGGTGAAGCTTGCAGACTTAATTAGTTTCACCCTCAAGTGCTTAAGGATATGTTTCGCGCTTGCGTGATAGATTTTGTTGTTCATTGTGATCAGTTGTTACCCTTGGAAAATTGTTTATACAACAATAGCTATCACTCATGTATTAGTATGGACCCATTAATTATATAGGAGGAGATGTAAGTCTCTTATTGGTTGGTTTGATGCATTTTAAGTGATACCTTGGGCTATCGATCTTTTGAGGGAATGTTAGAGAAAGTGAAATTCATTGAGGAGAAGCTTCTAGCAGCTCAGAGCATGCAAATTAGTAGGTAGGAATTTTGAGATTATGGAGGGTGAGAAATTCGTGCTAAATATTTCACCCATGAAGGGTGTGATGTGGTTTGGTAAGTGAGGTAAGCTTAGTACAATATATATATTGGGCGATGAAGTTCTTAAGTGTGTTGCGGAGGTGGCCAATGAAGTGGTCTTGACTCCAGGGTTATCAGGAGTGCACCCGATATTTCA
The DNA here is from genome assembly GCF_036512215.1 of Solanum lycopersicum. Taxonomy (NCBI): domain Eukaryota; kingdom Viridiplantae; phylum Streptophyta; class Magnoliopsida; order Solanales; family Solanaceae; genus Solanum; species Solanum lycopersicum. Next base: position 17,037,477 of record NC_090800.1, read on the forward strand.
TGTGTCTATGTTGAAAAAAATAGCATGGTCATGGAAACTACATTATTCGTTGGGATTCGGTCCTACTTAATCAGAATTTGCCGTATGAAGGAGCATTTAGCAATTCTAGGTAGGGACATCCGCAAGTTGAGGTCAAAGGAGATTGCATCTATCAAGGTTTAGTGAAAGAATCACATGTATAAGAGTCCACTTGGGAGAGTGAGGCCAATATGCAAGAATGATATCCACATCTTTTTATCGATTTACGTACCCTTTCTTACCATCACCTTCTTTTGATCGTTTGAGGATGAGCGATGTGCAGATTGGTATCGAATGTAGCAACCCATAAGGTCGTTTTGAGTACTATGACTTCTTATTTCATAAGTTTCTTCCAACAAATTCTAAATAGGTATTATAGGATATTTGTAATTATAGTTATATAACTAATACGGTAATGTTAACAATTAATTTAGCTTGGGGTTAAAAAAAGTAATATTATAAATTAGTAGCGAGCCATTTTTACCACTTTTATAATTAGTTATATATAATAATTACAGTAATGAAATAATGTATAAAAGAAAGACAAAACAAAAGTAAGCGAGAATGATAATGAATTAGTTGATGGATTAATGATTAGTCAATTATTTGCTGATGATATAATAAATTTGGGTTAGAGTTGTTGTCACTAGTTTTCGAAGACAATGACTTTAATATTGAATTTTATTATGTTTTCATCATATTATAAATTGAATTTTTATATATTAATATATGTAATTAAATGTTATGTGCATTATATAATTTGAATATAAGTAAAGTGATAATACTTAGAGCAATTGAAACTTATCCTTAGGCTTGAATTCTAGGAAAGTGACTATAGATTTGGGTGAGTTTTTTGTGTCTATGCATATAGTAAAGGTGTCTATAGACTAATTTACATATGAATTATGCATGTTTAATAGATTGGAATAGTTTGAGGCATTGAGAAACGGAAAATCTTTGGTAAATTAGTTTTCTCGACTTTGATTCATCGGTGGAAGTAGGTTAGGATTTATTCTATGTGATAGATAGACTTTTAATAGTGATTGGTAATCATTGATTTATACTGTTAATTTCTCCATGTACTTGGTTAAATGGTTTGGATAATTTATATGTTCTTTGTGATTGGTCTGAAATCCTTAGGCCGTGAAATTTATAATCATGAACTTTCTCTATCGAAGTGATGTCTTGAATAAAGTAGGCTCGATGAAATATTGTTAATGAAGTGAAATGTGGTGATAATAAATGGTAACTTAACGTTATATTTGGATGAGTGCCACGAGCCGACATGATGTTATTGAATCAGGTGTCACGTTCCCTCAACATTAAAGGAAATCATATATAACATTAGGGTGTCACGTACTTATGAGAGTAAACATGATATCTAACATAGAACAGCACGTTACCTGCCAAAAGGATTTGAAAGGATTATGTATATCCATTGAATAGAACAGCAGTTAATTTTGAAAAAACAAACAAAATAACTCTGTAACAATCAAGACTTGACACGATGATATTATACAGGAGTATATTAGCAGAACTCTGCATTTTCAATGAGAAATACTTTCTCACCTACAACCAGGCCTATCCAAGGAAAAACAAAATCAAATGATCGTTTTCAAATCAGATAAAAGTTTAGTTGTGATTCTGCTGGACCTACTGCTCATTAGTTATCACTGCTTAAAAAATTGTAAAAAGAGACATAAACAGCATCCTCAATAGTAGGTCACTTTCAAAATTCAAAGTTCACTCAACTTCCAACGTTATGAAACTAATGTAACATAGTTGGAAATGCTTGTTGATTCCATTATCTTAGTAATCAAATTGTAAACTTGTTCTACTTTAATCATGAAGTATATTGAAAGAATATTCTCTTCAAGTTAGAGTAATCTTTTCATATCTGCAAGCAAAAATTATTATATAAAGTAGTCGTCGCAAGATTAATGAAAGGCACTCAGCTGACTTACGTTTGCATGTGCTAAAAAGAACCTTTTAAGATTTTATCCTCCAGCTTGTGTGACTTGTATGTTGAGTCTGTGGTTGTGGCCTTGTGGGAAGCATTAGGAACATGGATATTATGAATAATTAAAATAATTGGATGAGGGACAGGCGGTAGGGTCTGTGGTTTGGGAGAAAATATCCTTGCAACTAAGTGAAACATTTACCTTAATAAAGACTAGAGCCTATTTGGATTGACTTTTTGATGTGTTTTTAAACTAAAACACCTCAACTACTTGTGGAGTGTTTGGATAAGTTAAAAAAGTCTTTATAACCACTCCGATTTAAACTAAAATGCTACAGTTAGACCAAATACCACAAATTATATAAATATATATATATATATATATATATATATATATATATATATATAAAATTTGGATTGACTTTTTGATGTGTTTTTAAGCTAAAACACCTTAAGTACTAGTGGAGTGTTTGGATAAGTTAAAAAAGTGTTTTAAGCACTCAGATTTAAACTTAAATTCTACAATTAGACCAAAAACCATAAATTTTATATATATATATATATATATATATATATATATATATATATATATATATATTATCTTACATGGATCCGAATTGACACACATGGGTTACCCAATCTAATTTTCTTCATGTCACTATTATTATTTGGTAAATTTCTTTTTTATTCAACCAAGCTCCTGAGGTCTCTTTCTTATAAAAAGAATAACTAAAAAAATATTTAGTGGAATAGCGACTTCATAAGGTATTTTTTTAACGACCTATTTTAGGTCTCTTTTTTACGTATCACTTATCTATTTTTCTATAGTGATACTCTAGTCCAACTATTTGACCTTGTTAGAGGTATCACTTAGTCTGGTAGGTTACCAGGTACTTTGGATTATTTTTAGACTAGCAAATGAACAAAACTTGTGATCAGCATCCAAACCTAGGTTTTTAGGACCCTGCAGGCTATCCAGCCGCAGCAACCTTTAGACTTGATGTTATGCCTTTGTCAAGTGTTGGTGTACAATTTATGACCATATCTGTTATGTATAATGAGGAGCTTAAGAGGTTTGAGGGGTTCTACGAGATAGATCCACTCCAGTTTCATAGTGGACAAGGAAAGAATAAGTTGCCATGAGATTTTACAATATATGGAGTTGGTGGAGTCTGACATAGTGTATTACACTACTTTTCACATGTATGTCCAATCCATGAAGTGGTGGCGGACTAATGTCAATACTAGACCAACAGGTTCATTCCCTGTAACTTGCGAGAAGAGAAGTGGAGTCAGTTTTAGTACTTGACTTTGAGATAATATTTTAGATCAATTTTGGTAATACATTTCATGCCTTGTATCACCAATATTTTGTGATTTTGCCAGATGAAACTAAAAAAATTCAATTCATTAGAAGTTTGACTTATTATATTTGTTTAGTAACTTACCAGACAACCCCGCCCGGAGATTCTTTTCAAAGAGCAGTTATGTGGTCATGGAGCTTGAGCTTATGCACCACAAGGAATTTTCGGATTCGACGAGCAAGAGGTCTTGCAAATCTTGTAATTTCAGTGGTACATCATTTGAAGGTTTAATCACCGGTTCAGTATACATGTTCACACAATTATTGAAACATCTTAAGGAGGATATTTTAGACAAGGTTTCTACAACATGGGTCAAGACTTATCAGGGTTGGTATTAGAGGTTTTCTGGTTATGGTGACCATTCACTATATTCATATTCTTGTTAATATATGGTGGTTTGTACTCCTACTATGAGTGTGGTGCTTAAGGAAAAATCAAAAGAGATTTCTCCAGACTTGGAGTGGAAGGCCGACATCAATAGTATTTTGTAAATTTTGTCGCTTCATTTCAGTTTCTATAAAATAAAATTTGGAAAGTTCTATTTAAAAAGTGAGTAAAACTCAAAATTCAACTTGGAAAAAATCAAAGAATTTCATAACAAAACACTAATATCGTAAAAATGTTATTTTAACAAAGTGAATATAATTTATATACCATGACTTTTATGAGAAAATTCAAAAATAAACAAGAAATCACTTATTTATTTTTATCATATTCGCAATAGTTGATCTTGATTCATTCAAACCATATTTGATCAAAATAAGACTTTTATTAATGTAACAGCTACTCATTAACGCAAGATATGAATATTTTAAGAAGAAGAAAACTAAATGCTAATTCACCAAGTAATTGAGTTCCTTAACAAAAACACTCAAAACATTTCTTTAAAAAATGGATAAAGTTGAAGAACATATGGTGTTGTCATGTTCAGCGTGACATCATGGGTTAGAAAATCGGGAAATGATGGTTGTCAAATTATCAAATTCCATGTTCAATTTACGTCGATGCATTCTTAAATTTCATGTGTAGAATGTTAGGTTAGGTATGAAAGTTTAAAAATATGTTTTAAGTGTCTATATTAGACAAATTTTACTGCTGAAGAAAATAATGAGAGTGCATTCATAAACTTGATGACATATAAACTTACAAAGACTTTTATAATGATTTTTGACAGAGCAAGTCAAACTAAGGATACTCCATCTTTTTCATAAATACCTCTTTTTTTTCTTTTTTTTTTTTACTTATGATGTTTAAAGTATTATGAGTTTTCGCTAATATTTTATTTGATCCGCATTTGTGATGATTTTTACAAAAATAAAATTATCTAGGAGATACAAAAAAATTTCAATGATATATTATCGTTTCTAAAGCTTAGGTGTATCTAGGAGATACATAGTATAGTCAAAGATATATTGTCTTTTTAAAGCTTAGGTGTTTGGAGAACAAATTAAGCATCATAAATTGGTACAATCTGCACTAATTTTAATTTTATTTCAAATAAAATGTTCTTCATTCAATTTTATCATTACAAAAAAATATATCACTAAACATCAAAAATCCATTGTTAAAATATTTTGGGAAAATATTCAAACAATACTATCATATCATATAATTATATAAAAGAGAATTATAGGCATGCCTATGTGGCGCCACCACAAAAAATAATTCTCGTTTAATTTATTTATTTCCAAAACTAATCTTCGACTTTCATGAAAATTTGTAACTTTTATGAAAAGCCGCGACATTAATGAAGAGTTGTCACTCTTATAAAGAGTTGCAACTTTTTTGAAAAGTTGTGACTTCAATGAAAAGTTGCAACTTTAATGAAAATTTGCGACTTTTATGAAGAGTTGCGGCTTTTATGAAAAGTTGTGACATCATCGAAGGGTTGCAACTTTTACAATTAGTTGTAAAATTTATGATAAGGCACAATAAATATTCGCCTACATCATTCTTTGTTCATACAATAAATAGAGAGTTCTCCTCTCATTTTAGAAAAACAAAAATTCTGAATCTCCTTTTCTTCTTCTTCATAATTAAATATTGATGTACCCTTCCAATGTTGAGTGGCTAACAGACATTATTGCTTATATTGAATATCCTGAATGTATTTTTACAATCATTAATTTATGTGTATATATTATTAAGGATAAATGATAAGATGTAATAATTTCTATGTTCCTTTACATTATTAGTGGTTCTTATTACATATTATTGTGTGTAAGATAATATAGAGTTTTAGGTTTATTGACCGGTAGATTTTAAGTATTATTTTATAAATTATAAAATATAAATATATAGCGCGAAGCGCGGATATTTTTACTAGTTAGCTAAATTATTTTAATGATGAAATTCATAGCTAATACATGTTTTTCTTGTAAAAATTACAAATTGATTGTTAGATTTGATAATTGGCTCCCAAAAAATTTTCCTTTGTTTTGTCTACTTTCGCTGCCAAATCTATATTGTAAATCTATTTTTTGGTACACTAAAAAAATATTAAAAGGAAAAAATAAATTTTGATAATTCAAATTGTTTGAATCTTCTAATAGAAAAAACTTCACATTATTGTTGGTATCTTTCTAATCTAGAAATTGTTCTTTATTTTAAAAATAAAATTGTAAAGACCCTCAAAGATGAATTAAGGATTCTAGAGCATCACATGTGCCTAAACAAGTTATAATATGTTAATAAGGTGTTTTACAATGTGTACAACATATTTGAACAGATTTGAAGGTCAAACGTCTTAGAACGTCCAAGATGTTCGAAAGTTAGTCTCTGGATGTACTAGTGTGTGCTAATGTGCCTTTGCATGTTTTACGTTATTTTTGGTGCTCAAATTGATAAGGAAAGACCTTAACATGGGTATGATCATATGTATGTTCAAAACGTTCGGGCACGACTCCTCAAAGACCACCCAAAGTGTCCTTGAGGAGTACCCAAACGCTGCCTAGACATCGCGTTGGCAATTTTAAAACGACGACCATGCAATCAACGGATTGTGCCTTCATCGAGGCACCGTCGATTGGGGGCGTTGCTCAACACTTAGAAGTGTGAGCTCATACATCCCAGGAAGTAGTCTTACTCGCAAACAATTGAGCATCAAGACGGCTCGTTTATCAGACGACGCTCCCTCGACAACACTTTGTCGATGCAGCCTGCAACTTCTTGACATGCACATGACAACATTTTTGTTAATGCTCATATGGTCCATATTAGATGGGCCATTATCCCAACTCATGAACCCACTAGCCCACTAATGGGAAGGCAGTTGACTACCTTCCACTTCAAGTCAAAAATTTATTGTTGTGCATGATACCTCTGAAGTTCAATTTTATGTTGAGCAACCAAGCAATGTGATTTCACAAGCTGCTGAAAACATGACTAGATCAAGTTGTTTAAGTAATTCCTGAAATTATTGAACAACCAGTTGAACAACACAATCCATAGGAAAAAGTTGGTGCAACATTGAGAAGTTTACTAGAGAAAGAAACTCAGCAATTCGTGGTGACTTTGTCGTATATTTGCAAGAATATGACATTGGAGTTAAAAATGATCCTAAGTCTTTTTCACAAGCCATGAATTCTAAAGAGTCTGAATTGTGGTACAATGACATGAAAGAAGAGATGAATTCTATAAAAACTAACGAGGTCTTGGATCTTTTCGATTTGCCTTGTGGGTTAAAAACCATTGGATGTAAATGAGTTTTCAAGACGAAAAAGGACTCATCAGGCAACATAGAAAGTTATAAAGCAAGAGTTGTTACTAAATGATTCACTTAAAAGGAAGGAATTGATTACTCAGAGACATTTTCTCCTTTGTTTAAAAAGAATTCCTTGCGCATAATATTGTCATTACTATCACACTTTGACTTTGAATTGAAATAAATGGATGTTAAAACCACATTTGTCAATGGTGATCTAGAGGAAGAGGTTTATATGAAACAACACGAAGGATTCTCTTCTAGTAATGGTGAGCACTTGGTATCCAAGTTAAATAATTCCATATATGAAATAAAAAAGATTCCCATCAATGATATTTGTAATTTCATAATGTTATCTCTTTATTCAACTTTGTTGAGAACACTATGGATCAATATATATCATAAGATCAGTGGGAGTAAAATATGTTTCTTAGTTCTATACATCTTATGTTGTTTGTATTAGAATCATCGAGATAGACATTAATGTACCTTAGGTTGATCTCAAGAATCCTATATCAATAAAATTTTAGAGAGGTTCCGTATGAAAGATTTTTCACCAAGTGTAGCTCCTATTATGAAGGGAGACAAGTTCAACTTGAAAAAGTGCCCGAAGAATGATCTTGAGAGGGAACAAATGAAGGACATTTCTTATGCTTCTGCTGTCGGAAGCTTGATGTATGCTCAGGTTTGTACAAGACCTAACATATCATTTTTTGTAATGTTAGGAATATATCATAGTATCCAGGTCTTGACCACTGGAGAGAGAGCAAAGAAAGTCTTAAGATAACTTCAAGGAACAAAAGACTATATGCTTATGCATAAACGATCAGATAACTTTGAAGTCATTGGCTACTCTTATTCAAACTTTGCTGGCTGAATTGATTTACAGAAATCAACTTCAGGATACATATTTATGCTACTTAGTGGGGCTATATCTTTTAGAAGTGATAAACAAATTATAGTTATTACTTCTACTATGGAGGCTGACTTCGTTTTTTGATTCGAGGCTACCTCACATGGTTTATGGTTAAAGAGTTTCAATTCGGGACTTAGAATTTTCGACTCTTTATCTAATCAATTAAGGTTATATTGTGACAATTCAGCTGCTATCTTTATGGCTAAGAATAATAAAAGTGGTAGTTGCAGAAAGCATATTAACATCAAATATCTAGCCATAAGAGAACATGTTAAATAAATCATTGAACACATTAGCACTGAAAAAATGTTAGCTGATCCTTTTACTAATGGCATTCCACTACAAAAATTTAAGGATCATGTAGTCCTAATAGGATTTAATTCTACTATGTAAAATTTCGTTGTAACAATGAATGTTTACCAAACTCTATTTTGTATGATATTTCTCGTTAAGTGTGTGCACATTAAGTTTTATTTTCAGAAATATCACTAACGTATGGACCTTGAATAAATATTGAGTTTATTCATTTAATTCTATGGGTTAAAGTTTAGAGATATAGTGCATCGTGATATATAGAAGATACTACTCACTGCAAGAGAAATTTTAGCCATGATTCGTGTATTATATTTCATTAATGAGATTACAATATACGGGCCAAGTGGGAGAATGTTAGCATTATTGTTAATGCTTATATGGTAATTATAGATTGTTCGATTATCCCACTTCATTGACACATTATACCACTAATAGGAAAGTCGTCAAGAAATCATTATTGCATTAATGGAAAGGTAGTTAACTATTCATTATCCCACTAACGAAAATATGGTTAATTACCCATATCCCACTAATGGGATAATGATTAAGTACCCATTATCCCACTACATGAATCCACTATCCTATTACTCTAGTGGTTGGTAACTTCCCATAGCCTCTTAACCGTTCTTGATGGAAGCAAAGTTGTAAATATGTCATTTGGTTAAAAGGTCCCTAAGCACATTACTTCTAAAAACTCCATACCATCTAACAGTGAGGTTTTGAGTGCTTAAATGATATTTGAAGAAAAGGAATTGTAGATTCTGACTATATCGCTAACAATGGCTGGAGGTATGTCGATCACTCTATATTTCCGCTGCATCATTGCTCTGTAATGTCTAACAGCACGCTGTCCATTAAAGGGGTAAATGCGAAATTCAACCCACGTACAAAATAAATCCAGGGCAGTTATTTTATCTATTTTTGGGTATATTAAGTTAGTTAATAATACTAAAACCCCATTCTCAAATTTATTCATCAAATTTCACCCTTCCCTCTCTAAACAAACTATTTCTAAAAACCTCCATTAGAGATGAAACTCAAGAAAATCATAGAGGTTGGATTTTCATGGTTTGTTTATCAAGTTGTCATGGTCATGGTATGTAATGAGGTATAGTAATTCTTCATCCTTATTTAACAATTCACCTAAGGAGTTCCTTCAAAGGTTTTCCAAGAAGATTTTATGATCAAATCCTTATCATTCAATCTAGACATGGATTTATTGTCAAATTGTTTTCAAAAGCATCCTAATGATGAATCGATGATTGAGTAATGCTTTAATGATGAATTTTAATCCAATTTCATGAATAATCCATGATCCTCGTATTTTCTCAATTTAGCCTATAATGTGGGAATTATGATCCTAATGTTAGGTTGATTGAATTGTGGTTCGATTACTTTATTATTTCTATTGCTACTATTTTCTATATGAATTCATGGTGAATTATTGGTAATTTATCAATGATGACGAAAGCTTGGAGAATTGGTAAGATTGCCATATTTCCTCTACTTTGTATAAAATTGATAGTTGAATTGACCTTGAATGGCATTGTGTGGTATGGTCCACTTATGGTGGAGGTTTTATTTCATTTTCATTCTCTATATGTTATGATCATGTACTTGAAGGAAAATTGATGTATTATGAATGTTTTGTTATGATGATCACACGATGTGAAGTTATATGTCTATTTTCCAATGTTAGTATCATGTTTTAGGTGTTGATAATGTCTACTACGTTTGATTAAAGTTGTTACGGTTAGGTATGGTATATGTGTCTATAATTGATAAAATTCTATTGATGGATGACCCCCTACCTATGTACCCCTACATGAATGTGTTGTCTAAAGCATGGTTAGGAGTCTTAGATTCAAATGTTGAAGATGTCTTATTTCATATGCTATAATGTTGTGGATGGTCTATGCATGAATGTGTACTGTGATCTTTAGAGGGTGGATTGCTCAATATTATGTTGATAGTGATTATGTGATCATGTTTACCAATGTACACACACTAACACTTTATGTAAGTGTACGAGTATGATAAATTCATAGTGTCTAATGAAAGGATAATTCTCATATGCACTATTGTCTATTACTTGTCTGTGCATGTAAAGTATATGTTCATGAAAGTATGAAAATGTATCTTAACTAGGATGACTTGATAGGTGTACTAGTATGGATAAGAGTATGAGACTTTTCCTTAACATTGCACATGGGTACCTTGACAGAATAGTTCCTAAGGTGATTACTCTATGTACATGAATATGAATGCATGATTAAGATTTGCATATGAAATTAAAGTATATGTTATGATTGCAAGTATATGATCTGATGATGTATGTATATATGTAATGTATAAATGTTGTATGTGAAAGGTTTCCTCTTCATATATGAACACATACACACACAAAAATGAATGCATACATGAAGCATGTATGATAATCTAGTAAAGTAGGGTCCTTGGAAAGATGTTGTTCTCAATTGAACTCTAAACTAGAAGGTGCTTGAATATGCTATGTCCATGCGAAAGGTTTTCTCATATGAGTTAGGTCGATGAAAGGACAATTTTCATCTATAACCTTTCAGGGACTATTCTCCTAAATCTTGATTTTATCAAAGTAATATTAATAAACGCTTTTCAAAAACTGAACTTCGCTTATCACCAAGTGAACTTGACAATGAGAGGGTTGACTCCCCTTTGAGGGATATTCACCCTCTAATTTCTCATGAGATGAGGACTCCAATGCTAATGGGCATGTAAAGGGTCCAAGACATATATTCTAGTTCCTTATGAATGTTGCCCACATAGACCTAGCAAGTGGATCAATCTAATATGCTAGCATGATGTTTATGTTATACCTTGGCAAGTAGAGCACCTCCTTTTTGATGTGGGGTTCCATGACACTAGATTTCATTTTTAGTTAACATGGTCTTATTTTCGGTTAAGGATAGGGTTTCCCTAAGGTAAAATGGACAATAGAAGTAATGTAATGAACCTTAACTAAGATATGATAAGGGATGTTGCTTAGTGTAGGTGAGGGTATGAGACTTTACCTATGCATTGCACAAGTAGCTCTTAAAGGGAGTTCTAGGAAGGTGTGCTATATCTATATGTACATGTATATGTATTTTATGCATGACGTTATGGTAATGACCTACTTGTATAATGATATGCATAGTATGAGTCCTATTGTGTATATATGATGAGGTCTTACTTTAGATGCCTAATGTTTGTCTTATAGACTATATGATGAGGTCTTACCTTACCTGTATGATGTTGTTCTTACTTGCCATTTGATGGAGGTCCTATTAATGCATGTAGTTGACTATAGTTGTCATTTGATGTATGAAGCAAACGATAAGTCTTTTGGTCTCTTTGTGAGTTTACTTGGTATGTGTGAGATTATGGGGCTTCACATGTACATTGCACTAGTAGGCTTAGATTGAGATTATGAGTAAGGTCTTATGATGTTTTAATGATATAAAGTCCAAGCATGTATTTGTTGACTATTGCCTATTATCATGTTATTGGTAGTGTTGACTTGTGTGTTATCTTAAATTGTGTCTCCTATGTGATTTATGAAGTATGTTGGGTCATATGTGAAATATGTGTCTCATGATATGCGATGTTTCCATGAATATCTGTGTATGAAATTAATGAAGGTTTTATTAATTTCACCTTGGTGACCTTAAGACCATCTCCAACCCATCTCTAATTTACTCTCCATTCTATATATTATGAGAGTAAAATAGATAATAGGTTCTCCAATCACTCTCTATTTAAATCTCTATTCTTCAATTATAAAGAGGTGAGTAGTAGTTCTCAAAATCTGTAGAATTACTTTTTACCTCTCTATTTTACTTTTTTATTATTTTAATAATATTTCTATTATATTACTAAGTTAATATTTATGATTTATAATTATTTTCTAATGCAATATAACATTTAGCAAGTTACTACTTCTGCCAAATTAATACAACTTCCGCCGAATTATTTATTTTTATTCTATTTTTTAAAAGAAAATGTCAATTTAAATATGTGACTTTAAGTTATTTTACTATTAATTATATTATATAAGATTATTAATTAAATCGCTAATATTTGACAATATTTTCTACATAACATAACATCTAAAACATATTGTTGTCTTTTTATTTTATTCATTTTAAATATTTAATTTAGATAATAATTATATTTCATTATGAAATATGCACAAAATTAACATGAAAATTAAAACAATGTACTTTTTATGTCATAGTGATAAATTATAAAATTATACTTTTTTAAATATAATGAAAATATTTGATTCAATAGTTCAAAATGGAATATGGGAAATAAATTAGTACACGAAATAATTGAATACAAGATGAAATTGTCAATTTACATAATTTTTATCTACACACAAAAAATGCTCATTTTGAACTCTCTAATACATTAATAGAACACTCATAAGAGTAACCTAATAATCTGAAAGTTGATTATTTATGTACGATTTAAAATAAACGTTATAATAATACAATATTTATTATGCAATTATATTTCATTAGTGATTTATCTTCTATTTGAATCGTTCATTAGTATGTATTATAAATAATATTAATCGCAATTCATGTTATATATAATAAAATATAATTTTGTGTTTAAAGAAGATTTTGAAAAACATAAAAAATAATTACATAAAGATTATAGAGAGATTATATTCATAAATAAGAAATAATTAATATTATGAAATAAGAAAAAGAGAATGAAATATAAATAATAATATAACATTAAGATGAGAGAAAAAAGCTTCTTTTTAGAGTGTAAAATAGAGATTTGGTTTTGAGTTGATTGTCTGAAAAATAGAGAACTCAGTAAAATAAGGGGTAGGGTTTGAGATGCCCTGACGTGGTGCTTGAGTGTCGAGAGTGTGTTGAGACACTATTCATGCATTGCACCAAGTGTTACTAGAGGGTTACTTGGGGAGTTAATGACTTAAGGTAAAAGAAGATAATGTTATAAATATGATTGATATACTTAAATGCAATATATGTGGATTTGGTGTGTTTACATGGATAGTGTCTATACCTATATGAAGTATATGAACTATAATTATGTAATTGTGCCAATTTTTTTTATGAAGATTCTTTTAAAAAAAAAGCATGTTGAATGATTTCTAACAAAATGTCCTCTTTAAGTGGCATGTTTTTGCATGATTGTCATACTTAATGCATTCTTATACTAATATCATTCTTCTTCATCTTTTTACACTAAGTGTAGGTGATGGATGATTAGAGGATGTCTCTTAAAGTGAAGGGCTTGATACATGATTCCAAGCTCAACAAAGGTACTTATAATTCAAGGATTTTCTATGTCAAATAATTATTATAAGTTTATGTAATAGCTTAGTTATTAATTATGTTGTCAAAGGTTGTGTCCATATTTATACTCTATTAAAAATGAGTTTAAGATGACAAAAGAGACTTAAAGTATAACTATGTATTAATGTTATGAAAGTTTTAAATTTTTAAGTAGATTTACTATGATAATGCGATGAATGATGTCTATGGGTTTGTACAAGACCTCTGTGAGGTCAAGTATGCCATGTTACTTCTAGGGGGTGCTCCCCGGTCCTGAAAAAATAAAATTCGGTTTAGAGAAAGATAAATGGAGCAGGGAATTTCAAGGTAGGAGTCAAATCCTCACCAATAAATTGAAAGTTCACCTAGTCAACCAACATAACTACTAAGATTCTCCAACAAGCAATTTTTTGTATTTCACGATCATTATTTCTCAAAGAAATTGTAAGACTATTTATAATCTCTCTTCAAATGCATATTTTATTATTCATTTCTATCAGGTTTTTATAAATTTCGTTACTAACAATGCGAGGATTAAATTATATATTCACATTTTTTAATTATAAGTTGACAGTAAAAAAGTAATATATTTATTGAAATCTTTATTTTTGTTGTGGTTTATGCAGGAAAATATTTTTGAATTTTTTCAAACAAGAAGCTAAAGAAAGAATAAAGTTTCATGAATAGAAAAGTGATGATAATTTCTACTGAAAAAATGGAGAATATTAACCAAGATTTCATAAAAATCCTTGATGTGAAAAGACCTCGCAGACATTGTTATCTTTTAGAATCTCGACTTTTTATGACAGGTAAATACAGTACTAATCTATATGTTATAATTTCTTATATTTATATTTGTATTTTAATAGGAAAATGCATAAGTTCCTCCTCAACCTATGCCTAAAATCTCAAAGACACACTTATATTATACTAAATTCCTATTACCCCCCTGAATTTATTATATAAATAATTTTTTACCCATTCATGGCCTACGTGACACTCGTTTGAAAAAAAAATGTCAACACACTTAATATAGTTTCACGTAGCTCGAAAAGGGATAGAAAATTATTTATTAAATAAGTTCAGGGGGTAATAGGAACTTATTATAGTATAAGTGTATCTCTGAGATTTCGGGCATAGGTTGAGTGGGTACATTTGCATTATCCCTATTTTAACTATAAACTAAAATTTTGACATTTAAAAGGAATACTCCATTTCTTCTGTTTCATGTGAAAGTCTTTACTCTTTAATCTATGATGAAAAAAATATTTTTTTTTAATTGAAACGTGATGAACTTTGAACTTGATATCTTTTTATTTAAATACATGATTTTGACTCCACATGAAACAAATAAATTCTAAAAGTTGTGGTCTTAAATACGTTTTAATATTTGTGTCGCTATAAAATTTCTAACTAATAGTAAAATAAAAAAGGTATAGCTTGATTATTTTCAAATACAAACATATTTAATAGATTGATAATAAAATGGTGCTACATAAAATTTGAAAGAAGGAAGAACCTATCATGTTTAATACAAAAAGTCATTTTTTCCTTTTAAACCCATTGTGAGGTCAAATATACAGTGTAAGGATCATAAAACATGGATTATATATTCATGAATAGGGATAATATTTACATTTTTTCAAAAAGGTCTATGTTAAACTAAACAAAATAAGCATCTTATGGATTTACAAATTATTTAAAACAAGTTAGCACAAGATGTTTTGTTGGGTTATGAAGGTAATTAGGCGTAATGCAGAATCTTACAATTGTAGATCATATGTTGATAAAGTAGCTGACACATAAAACTATACTAAAAGATATTATATTATTATATTATATGTCCAATTGAACTACATAATTAAAACTAATAAAAGGGATAATACACAAGTACCCCATCAACCTATGCTCGAAATCTCAGAGACACACTTATACTATACTAAGGTCCTATTACCCTCTTGAACCTTTTTTATAAAATATTTTCTACCCCCTTTGGCCTACGTGACACTATCTAGTGTGCCCAGCGTGTGCTGACATTTTATTTCAAACTAGTGTCACGTAGGACGAAAAGTGGTAGAAAATTATTTATAAAATAAGTTCAGGGGGGCAATAGGACCTTAGTATAGTAGAAGTGTGTCTCTGAGATTTCAGGCATAGGTTGACCGGGTACTTATGCATTTTCCCTAATTATAAAGACGTTAACTATAGAGTGCAAAATCTCCCATATACAAGACTCTCCAAACGACTACATCGTGGATTCTATTGTGTTATGCTATTAGAAAGGGATCTTCAATTTATAGCCCCAAACATTTCCTCGAAGAAAAGAATAAACCAAATATGGAAGAAATTAAATTTTCTTTGCGTTCGAATTTGGAGTCATTATTATTAGGGAAATGACTAAGAATTCCTAATTTTATTGCAAAATTGTTTGTGGATTAGATGCAATAGATGTACATATTAAAATTTTAGAAAAGGGGCATAATGCACAAAACAAACGTTAAAAATTCAAAATTACTTCATTTCCATTAAAGAATTACTCCACTTCCCTTGCTATTAAATTTTTTTTACTCACATAGTCTTGCCTATACAAAGTAAGACACATAAATATTTAAGATGGTAGTGTAGGTAAGGTAAGAATTCTCTATATTCCCTGTAGCTAATGATGAAAGATAATCTGGACCATTTTTCTCAAGATGAAAATTTTGTTCCCTCCTAGTTTGATGCGCGTAATTTTTTTTTGTAGGTACAAAAAAAAGTCGAAGCCATAATTCATACGTAGGACACCTGACATTGATCTATAATCTTCATGTATTTTTATTTGTTACGCATTCTTTATTCAAGGAGATTCAAATCAAAGGAAGGGATTTCTACCTCTAAGTCTATGACATAAGTACTTGAACATTAGATGGCTTTCAATGTTTACCAGGTTCCTCTACTATAGATGTTTAATCGTTAGGGGGACATCAATTCTTATCAGATTTTGATACTATAGAGAATCATCTTTGATCATCATTGTGCATGAAATTCATTGAGAGTATCAAAAAATTTAATTCGTATTGTTCTCAAATTTTTGGAGGACAGGAAAACTCTTCGGGATTACTTCATCTTTGGTTATTAATACATATCCCATGCTATTATTATCTACAATAGATAGAAATTTGATTGATTATATTCCTACACAATCTGAATTTAAATATTGTGAAAGGGGGATGAAGGTAATTACAATATTAGAAACTCATGAAAATCATGACAATTCCATATTTTAATTCTTTTGAAAATATTAGGTGATTAACATTCCTTAACCTTATTATGATACTTGCTACATAACCCCTAAAATCCTTTTCTTAAAAGAAATTTTTTGTCGTGTAGTCCATCTTATAAAATAACCAAAAATTAAAATAAAATTTTGGCCCAACCAAAAATAAAAAACAATCTATTTCTAATATCATTAGTGTAAAACACACTCTCATTAAACCTATCTATAAATGCTAACTTTAGCTTCCTCTTGATTTAAACTCACTGTGTTGCCTCCTTGCTCACGACTGAATATTACTCTACCCCTTCTCTTGTGGGTTGTACCTGATCTCTAATATAATGTTCTCATCTCACTTTTTATCTCACAAGATGTGTCACTCATTCAAGTTAATGTGACTCCTATCTTTTCCCTTCTCTTTTTCATCACTGATTAGACTCTTCGTTATTTCTCCAGGTGAAAATGTTTTTTCTTGGAAAAGGTTACTCTATAAATTTTTTGAAATTTTCTTTTGATTTTTAAAATTTGCTATAAGATAATCAAAAGAAACTCTTCAATTTTTTACTTAGAAGATGTTATTTACTCTATTTCAAATCACACATGTAGTCATTACACATTTTTTATATATATTTAGTGATTTGAGATTAAAGATTAAAATATGTAGCACTATATTCATGTTGGAATGTCCTATACATATCATGACGGGATATAGATTAGTCATCATAGATATGAAGACCATCAATTCGATTCAAAGTAATTTGGAATCTTAGAAGATTAATGACTGAATCATGGGCGGTCTATAATATACTAAAATGGAAATTTAAGCAATAGATGACTACATTTTAAATAATTAATATACTAGTCTTTCCTTGGTTTTAGCTCAAGGGTATTATTGTAACTAGCTAAACTTAGTGTATCTACTATTATAAATAGTAGAAACTAGGGTTTATTTTAGGGGTTGTTTTTTGAATAAACATTTGATGTTTATGCTTCTTTGTGAGTTTGGAGAAACCTAACATCTATAAATTGGACCCTCTTGATATATCTTAACTTGTATGGGTTCCATTTCTTTTCACCCTTAGAGTTTATTATAGTAATCAAATGTGTTTTAGTTGCTAGATCGTCTTGTTGGAAATTGTACTCACTCCCGACAAGGTAATGTTTTGATCTTATGGTAAAAAAATTACATTTTTTATGCAAAATTTTTTCCTCTAGTAAAGAATATATTGTATTGCCTTTTTATTATGTTCCATGAACCCTACTACTCTAGGTAGGTATTAAGTAAATTTTGGTGCACCTCTAATATCTGAAGAACTTTATTTCTTCATAATCCAATTATTAGGTCAAGGTAGTATGGGATTGGAAGTATAACGTATATATGTCACCTATACATTCATTCCAACACGGCGTCATCCAAAAAACCAAGATAATCTTTTCCAACTTGCTTTGAATTGACAAGTAGTTGTTGTTTATGTCAATATTTTCTTCACAAATTGCTTTCTCATAATTTTCACATAATTCTTAATAATGTAAACCTTTTATTTTAGTATAATAAATATAGTGCTAGCTTTGATCACTTAAAATTATTAGTTTGGCGTTGAAGTACTTTGCATTGAGTGTTGCAGTGGTGTACAGGAGTTATTATTGTCCAGATATCCAACTCAAAATGTCACTTAGCTTGGACCAGAGTGATCCATAGCTTACGTAAAAATATATAGAGGATATAAAAGAAAAAATATTATCAATGTATATTGCAATGGGTGTGCAGGAGTTATTATTGTCCAAATACCTAATGAAAAATTGGCTTGGGCAGCAGTGATCCATAGCCTATATAAAATTATAGGACATAAAAGAAAATTATTAATCATTTATCTGTATAAAATGATTTGGGTAACCTATTAAAATGTTGACATTTATTACTAGAAGTTTTGTAATTAGAATGAGTATACTTGTCCTAAGGTACAAAGTGTTTTTTGCTCATTGAGGATGCTCCTATATTTTGAATAATTAATCGGCTTAACTTTTCTTAGTTTTAGCTCAAGGGTATTATTGTAACTAATTTAGGTTAGTTTATCTACTATTATAAATAAAATAAACTAGGGTTTATTGTAGGAGTTGGTTTTTGGATAAACATTTGATGTTTAGGTTTCTTTGTGAGTTTGAAGAAACCCTCATATGTGTCCAAATGAACCCTCTTGATTGCTTATGTAAGTCTTCACTTGTATGAGTTCAGTTTCTTTTAGCTGCTAGACCATCCTTTTTTACTTCTAAATCTCTGTCTTTATTTCTGTTTCTCCATAGTATATATTTGTTTGCTTGATTTTCGCAACTAGTGGAACTTTTGCTTGATAGCTCATAGCTCTCAACTTACATCCTTGAAGGCAAGGTAATGTTTTGATTGAATGCTAAAAAATTATATTTTTGATTCAAAAAGAATTTTCCACTAGTGAAGAATATATTGAATTGACTTTTTATTATGTTCCATTAACGCCTACTGTTCTTGGCAGATAACAATTGAGTTTTGTTGCACCTCCCATCAGTAAATTTTTTATCTAGTCATGATTTTATTATTACTTTAAGGTAGTTGGGGATTGGAAGTATAACTTACACATGTCACCTTACGTTCATTCGCCTTTATAAAAAAAAATCAATAGAATTGACCCCAACTAGCTTAGAATTGACATGTAGTTATTGATTTTATCAATATTTATTTTCCAACTTCCTTTATCATAATTTCCACATATTTCATAATAGTGTAAATCTTTTATATTAATATGATCAATATATTACAAGATTTGGTATTCACTTAAATTTTGCTTAATTTCATACTTAATTACTTAGCATTGGCTAGTAGAGTGGGTGTGTATGTGTTATTATAGTCCGCATACCTAATAGAAAGTATCACTTGGATTGGACCACCTATAGCTTATAGAAAAATATATGACATAAAAGAAAACTTGTTAACATTGTGTGTCGTAGTGGTTTTACATGAGTTACTATTGTTCATATAGCTAATGTAAAGTGTAACTTGGCTTTGAATGCAGTGAACCATAGTCTATGTATAAATATAGGACAAAAAAGAAAATTAACCCATCCAAATGTTTTCACCAGAGTGATTTGCGTACATTCACATCAATGATACTGCAACCCAAATTATACTTGTCCTATGCTACAAACATGTTGAGCTCATTCGAGAGGATGTTCCAACTAATGGTGACTTTCCAAATTGTCATACTTTTCTTGATAAAGTGTATCATCTTATAGAGCTCCAAAAAATTTTGGTGTCAATAATACCCTCTATGTAAAGACTTGTCATAGTGTAAACTTGATACACTCAAAGATAGACTTGAAGTACCCATCAGAATGGAGTTTCAATCTTTGTCATTTGTGGCTTTATATTTGCAATTGATTTGTGAGAGAGGAGATGAAGGTAAATTCAGTAACACTGGACCGGCCAATTTATTTGAAATATATTTTCTCAAATATAATTTTTTATTATTATTAATGTCTTCAAACTATGTGGACCTTCTTAGGATTTATTTGATCTATGTGAAGGGATTTTATGAATCTTGTTGTAATATTTGGTTGTCAAGAAGAGTGCGCCCACATCTTCACCAATTTACGAATATTTAATGAACATATGAAATTTCACAGATGCCTATTGAAGGAAATATATCATAGTTTATATTAGTGTGACCTTGAGTTTAGGATAAGTAGAACCTTAAATGAAATGGGACAGATCTAGTAGAGTCTCACATAATTTTGATATCTCCAATGTCAAATTCTTGTACCATGAAATTTTTTTTGGGTCACATAGTTCCCTTAACTGTCTTGTTGGATATAGTTTTATTGTTCGATAGACTATTCCAGAAGAGGTCTTATGCTTAGAAATGTAGTATCTTTATAGAATATAGTATCAACAAAGATCACACTCAACCACATCAGCTACTCTCTTGCTTCTAATATCCTACTTTACCCTACTACACATTTTTACTTAAGCCATCAAGTACTCTTTGCCAAAGTTGTAAACTTGACAATTATCACTGGGAATGAGCCCCACTTTAAGATCGAATGATTCATTACGGATAAATCTTCATAATTTTACGAGCATCATAAACAATGAAGCATTGGAAATGATTTTATTTTTCTTAATGTTGAGAAGACCCTCATGATGATATTGATAAGACTTAAACGGTTGTATACTAAAAGAATATCTGAGAAAAGAGTTTCCAAGCTGCTCAAGTGATTCAAAAGGAAAATTCTAGAGGCATTTATTTGTTGTATTTAGTTCGAAAATCCTAGCGGTTGGGGTACAAAGATTTAGTTTACTATGATTGAAAAACATTCTTTTACAATTTATGCGGCATGAATGCTTCCCCTCTAAAGTCTAAAGGTTTAAGCCCAGTTTATTGTTATTGTCAAGAGACTGTTGAACTCAAGAATCTTATGAATTCATAGGTATATACGTATGGAACTGAGTTACCATACTCCTCTAAAATAGATTCATTGTTATACCTGTATACCTTTGAATTCATAAGATTCTTGAGGTCAAGAATCTTCAGAACTTATAGGGAAAGCAATCATGCTGAATAAACATGAAAAGAATGCCTTTTGAATCATTGCAAACTAAAGCTTTATATTCCAACTGGTAAGATTTTGGAATTAATGACAAAAAAGAAATGTTTGTAGAAGTTTCGTTTGGAATCACTTGGGAAACTTGGATCTTGTATCCACGTTTGGATGGGAGGCTGAAACTACTTTTTCAAAGGTACTATGGAGATGTTGTTGGGTCGTTTGTTGGTGCGATCGTTGGTTATTCTAGCTTTGACAAAGAATACTTCATACATTTATAAAAATAAAACCTCTCCTGCAACCGTTGATTACATGTCAAACAATAAACCTCCAAACCAATACGAGAGTTAAGTTAACTATGTGCCCATAAAGATTATTTAAAAAAGAAATCAGATTCTTCATGAGACTAAGAGTCAACATTTGTAGACAACAAAATAGTGTGGGACTTTACCAGATGAGGGCAACTTCAGTTAGAATTCTTGAAGACTAATCCTAGATCAAACTATATAAAGAGTACTATATTCCTTAGAGAGTGATCCCAAAAATTCCATAAATTCACGAAACTTTTACAAAGAGAAGAAGATGTTGGGGGACTCTTCAACAAAATACTTCATGAAAAACCACAAAAATCCTCTTTACATGGAGATAAAATTAAATCCATTTTAGGTGCAAAATATCCTACAGATGTATCAAGAAAGGGACAAAATTGTACTCAAATTGTAATTAATAAAATATTCTTGTTTCTTCATATTTATTTTGTTGTTGGAGTTTATTTTCCGTACATAAAATTTGTTGCAAGAAATTTTTTATTTTAGAACCCTAATTAAAATTTATTATTTATTTTGGGGTTTGATTGGTTTTATTCAAGTTGACGAATTTGTCAAAATCCATTTAACATTGTAGAAGGAACTGAATATTTATTGATCAAATACTTTACTCAATAGCATAGTAGATCGTTTGACGAAATTAATATCACATATGAGAGTAAAGATAAAACAAGTGTCTTTCGGTCCATCTCATAGTTTCGAAGTAGTATTTATCTCCAAAAAGTTTGGAGATACACACACAAGATTTGCTTAAGTTTAGCTTAACGTTATGAGTTTCTAGTGAGTTGTCAGGAGATGTTATAAAATGTGGAGTTGCTGAAGTCAGACATAGTGGATTACACTACTTTTCACATGTGTGGACTATGTAGTAAGCAGGGGCTATTTGATGTCGATACAATGCAACCAGGTTCATTCCTAGTACTTTGCAAGAAGAGAAGTGGGGTCAGTTTGAGCACGTGACTTAAGATGGTATTTTAGATCGATTTTTGGACAAGATTTCAGTCCTTGTCTCACCATGTGGTGATTTTACCAGATGAGACTAAGAAATCATCAATTCATGATAAGTTTGACTTATTATATCGGTGTAGCAACTTATCAGATAACCTTGTGTGGAGCTTATTTTCAAAGAGTAACGGAGGTGGTCATGGATCTTGAGCTTATACGCCACAAGAACATAGGGATTTGGCAGACAAGAGGACTTGCATTTATTGTTATTTTAGTGGTACCTCATTTGGAGGGGATATTTAAGGAGGGTTTTTTTATCTTGGTTTCACTATACATGTTCATGTAGTTATTCAAGTGTCTGAGGGAGGTCATTTTGGACAATGTTTCTACAACTTGGGTCAAGACTTATTAGGTTTACTATTAGAAGTTTTCAGGTTATGGTGACCATTCAATATATTCGGATTCTTTTTATTATATGGTGGTTTCAAGTCTTACTATAAGTCTAGTGTTTTTGGAAAAATAAATAGAGATTTCTCCAAACATAGAGTGGGAGGCCGACATCAATAATGATTTGTAATGTTGTTGCTTCATCTTTATTTTTATAAAATAAAATTTGGAAAGTTATTTCTTTAAAAGTGTGGGTAAAACATTCAAATTTAACTTGAGAAAATGAATAATTTCATAACAAGACACTAATATTGTAACCAAAAATTTTATTTTATAAAATTGAATACAATTTATATACCATGATTTATATGACAAAATACAATGATCGAAAAAATATTTATTTCTTTTTACCACATTCACATTAGCTGGTGTTGATTCATTCAATTCATATTTGATTAAACTATATTTTTTACGAATCTAATGACTACTCATTATGCAAGGTATGCCTATTTTAAGGGGAAAAAATTAGATCACAATTCACCGGGTGATTTAGTTCCTCAAAAATAACACTAATGTCATGTCCATCACAATGTCATGGATTAGAAAATCGGTAAATGATGGCTGCCAAATATTCGAATTTCATTTCTAATTGATGTCGATGTATTCTCATATTTTGTATGTAAAATGTTATGTTTAAGTATGAAAATTTTAAAAGGGCCGCTTAATTGTCTATATCAAACAAATTTTACTGATGAAGAAGATGATGAGAGTGCATTCATAAATTGATGACATATATACTTGCAAAGACTTCTACAGATTATTGAACAAACTGAAGGATACTCCATCTTTTTCATAAATTCATCTTTATTTATTTTTAATTATTTTATACTTATAATATTTTAAGAATTATGAGTTTTCACTAATGTTTTGCTTCATCCACATTTATGATGATTCTTACATAATAAAAAATATGTATGAGATACAAAATATATTGAAAGATATATTTTATTTTCTATAGCTCAAGTGTTGTAGCACAAATAAAGTGTCACAAATTGGTACAATCTGCACTAAATTTTGTTTTATTTTCAAATAAAATGTTCTTGATTCCATTTTATCATTAAATAAAAAAAAAATACTATCACTACACATCAAAACTACATTGTTAAAATATTTAGAGAAAATTGTTAGCAATATATTTTATAATAACGAATTTTCTAGCTGATTCATGTTTAGTCTTATAAAATCACTAATTGATTGTTAGATTTGATAATTTTCTCCAAATAATCTCCAGTAGTTTTGTCTACTTTCATTGTCCAAATGTATGTTGTATATCTATTTTGTTGGTACACTAAAATAAATCTAAAACTAAAAAAAAAAATTGACAAGTCAAATTTCTTAAGTCTTCCAAGAGAAAAGACTTCATATTATTGTTGGTGTCTTTCAAAATTAGAAATTTTTCTTTATTTAAAAAAGTAAAATGAAATTAAATTAGGGTTAGAGAAAGAGAATGGAGGAGGAAATTATATTGTAGGAGTCTAACCCTTACCAATAAATTGAATGTTCAACTAGTCAATCAACATAGCTACTAAGATCCTACAACTAGCAACTCTAACAATCATTATTTCTCAATAAGTTCATAAGAATATTTGTAATTTCTCTTCAAATGCATATTTTTATCTTCATTTCTATGGAGTGTTTATAATTTTCAGTAGTAGCAATATGAGGATGAAAGTATATATCTGCATTTTATGATTATAAGTTGACAACAAATAGGTAATGTGATTATTTATATCTTTATTCATGCTATGTGTACGTAGGATAAAATTTCCAAAATTTTCAAACAATAAGTTGAAGAAAGAATTATGTTATATGAAGAAAAGAGTGATGTGATGAGATCTCACAAGCATTGTTGTCTTTTGGAATCTCGACTTCCTAAGATAGGTAAATACATTGCTAATCTACATGTAATAGTTTTTTACTTATATTTGTACATTAATTATAAACTAAAAGGTTGACAATTAAAAATAATACTTTATTTCTTCTATTTCATGTGAGCTCTTTCCTCTTTGATCTATTATGAAAAAATAAATATTTTCATCATTGAAACATGATGGACTTTGAACTTCATATATTTTTATCTTTAAAGACATGCTTACTCTGACTCTACATGAAACAAAAGTTCTAAAACTTGGCATCTTAAATACGTTGTAACATTTGTGTGACTAAAGAACTTCTTACTTACAATAATAAAAAATTTTTTATAGATTGATCATTTTAGAATATAGGCATATGTCATATATCTTTTACAAATTGCTAATAAAATAGTGTTACATAAAATCCGAAAGAAGGGAGTATATGACATATTTTATACCAAAAGTCATTTTTTTCTTTTTAAACTCATTTTGAAGTAAAATTTACAGTGTAAGGAGCATAAAACATGGATTATATATTCGTTATTAGTGTTAATATTTATATTTTTTTAGGAATATTTGTATTATACTAAATAAATTAAGACGCGTTGGGATTTACATATTATCCAAATTAAGTTAGCACAAGATGTATTTTGAAACATTGAATATCTCTCATTTATTTCAACAACTTCATTGTTTATTGCCTATATGCTTCAAAATTCTATCGCCCCTAAACTGAGAGTCATTGTTGTGAGAGGAATGGGTAGGAAGCCCTAATTTTATCGCTAAATTGTGTGTGGATTAGATTTAGCAGGCAACCCAATATTAACCAGACAAAAAATTAAGAAAAAGGGCATATAATGCACATTAAAGATCTCAAGAAGGTGAGTCATCGGTGAGGAGGAGTACGAGACTGAAAAATACTTGTGAATTCAAGAACGATCAAGATAATTATTTCAAAGGGAAACAAAGAAGAATGACAAAAAAATAAGAATAATTTGGAAATAATGAGTGACGCATACTAGAAGGTGGTCGAATTTATATATGACTTTTCGGTCTATTAAAGTTCGTTTGTTTTTTAGTTCTGGTAAGATTTCATAATTTATTGTCAATGTAGATTAGAGACTTTAATTAATATCCTAACCCTTGTAATTTGGCTTTTTTATCTCAAGATTTTATGTTTTGAAAAAAAGGTCACATATTTGAATTAATATTCAATTGACGATGTGAACAATTGTTTGGTATGTGATTTCCACCAACCTCTTTTTGTTCTAGAAAAAAGTAATATTCATAAAAATTTTAGTACATTTGAGCATTTAAATATTATTTATCATTTAATTGTCTCCAATCCTATACTCCTCTTTTTCCCTTTCTTCCTAGGAAAACGTTGGTAGAACAGTTGAAGTAATTGTCTTTTGTTTAGTGACTAAACGTGGTAAGTCATGGCCATATCTCACTGAAACTTCAATTTCGCACATTATTTTATATTTTATCTTTTATCTTTTGTAATAATGTAATCACTGGAATATTAATTTACCCAATTTATTTCGTTGTAATCTTCATATTCATCACACGGAAAAACTTCTCTCTTATAAATAGTGATGGTCTCACTATCTTAGCAGAAGGTTCTGAATAATTGTCTTTTGTTTAGAAAATGATTGTGGTCAGCCATGACCATAAATTCTCATTGAAACTTCATTATTTTATCTTTTATAGCCTAATACACACAGTGAAATATTACTAGTAGAACGAGGTATAAGCAAATATCATTTGTAGAGAAATTGCAACACAATATCTGAATATGGGACAAGCATAGAGTAAAAATATTTTAGTAGTGTTAAGTACCTTTGACCTATGATCGATAGTGGTGTTAAGATAATTCCTCTAAAGATTCTTAATGTGTTGCTTGGTTGATCAACATACTTCTTGGATGTGTTGTCTCCTCTTACATTATGTGGATTTCCCTCCTTTGGATGATTTTGAGACTTATTGAGTTGTACTAAAATTTGAAACGACTTTTAGTTGATTCGGATGGCTTTGTATGGACATTCCACATATCTTTAAACATTTTTTAAAAGGAGTTGCTTATTGCCTTAATTATTTTTTCCTTTCATATATTTATGTTTCGTATTTGGGCTGGCTTACCTTTTTGCGTGGTTGAGCGAGGCTTCGTTCATTACTCTCACAAGTACAAGAAGTTACTTGTAAAGTCCATAAAATCGTTGCGGATGTCTTTTATGTATCTATAATAGTCTATTGGAATTTAGGAGAATTTTATTCTTTCTTTCATATTGTGAGTACTTGATTCCATTGGTTACTAAGATTCCTTTTTCTATTCTCTCTATCATGTTGAGGATATGTGCTACCATGGCTAGAGGTCACTAGATGTAATGACTTTGAATGTCATTTTGGGAAATTGTTAGAAAAATACAATTTTACCCCTTTTATAGTTCCCCAGTGTCATGTTTGATTCGTTTATGAAGTCGTTTTTGAAATTTGATTAAAAACCCGTGATTCTTTTTGAAAGTTTCAAAGTTTTGGAGAGTTAAGGTTGTCAAAATTGGGTTTTGTGGTAATTGAAGCTATGAGTATCAACATGAAATTTCATCATTACTATCATCTCTGCAATATGAAATTTTGTCTAAATGTGTTGTCATTATAAGTTTGGAGTTATTACATGGATTTGAGCCTTTAAGTGAGCATGACTTTAGCGACAAGGGACTCACAGAAGCAAAGCCCACCTCTTGTTGACCTGTCTCTTTTAGTGACTTTGTTGGTCGCTTAAGCAGCACCTCTGTTGTCATAAAAAATGATCAGGGATCAACTTTATTCCTAAACTTGTTCCTGTAATTTCTCCTTCTATATAGATACGAATTGGGTGATTTAAAGTGGTTTTTTAGTAAGCTTGGGACTACACGTTTAGGTGATTGGGAGCATGGTGAACTCTGAGTTTTAGGTAAAAATTGTGTTTTGTGGGCTTCCATGGCGTTTTTTCTCTTTTTGGTGACGTATTTGCATTTGCTGAATTCAAGCTATTTTGAGCCCTGAATTGTCTTCCATTTGAGGACAAGTTTGGGGTTCTAAATTGGACCCTTTAACGAAATCATTTTTGGAAATTCTAGTGTGGGTCTAGCGCTTCCCATCTGGATTCTAAAATTTGTTCATCTTTGTTTTATGTGTTGTTAGTGTCTTCACAGCAATTTAAACAATGTGATACTATTTTTGGTAGTGTGACATCATTTTGAGGTCATTAAAAAAGGAAAATGTCCAAATTTGTTATCTGGATCACGAGAGGTCACCCAAAAGCTAGGCTACAACTTTCCTTATTCTCGATTGAAGATGAATGTATAAATTCATGTTGATTTTAGTGAATTAGGGGCATGTAGTTGAACATGACAAGGATTTCAATGATTAGTAGATTCCTCTACGACAGAAGTCTAATGGTTATGGGATGTCTAATGAGAGTTTGATATCTAAAGAGTAAATCATCCTTAGTCGTTGTGTATGAGATTTCATTGGAAGCATCAACAAATTTGATTACATATTATTCTCAGATTTACAATGGGATACACTCTGCTAGAAGAGAATCAACGTATCGTATCATAACATAATATAACACCATACTAAAAGTTGGAACAAAACTCAAAAATTTTAATTACAAAAATATCCTTGATGGATTTCTTTTTTATTCTCATAAACCAAACAAAGCTGTATTAAAAAATAAAAAATGAAAAATATAACACTTACAATGAAGATGAAATACCAAAACTTGAATTTTCCTTCATATATATATAAATCAATTATTCAGCAGGATGATACAAGATATAAACCTTTGTTTTCCAAGAATCAAATAAATAAATTGAATGGTTGTTCATCAATTTTATCTTGTAATTTAAAACAAATTTTTGTTACAAATTTATATAATTTATATCGTATATACTAAAAAATGTTTTATACAAATAATAGAAAAGTCATGGTGTCCTATACAAATCTGTATAATAATTCTAGACCACTACCAATAGAAGCTTATAAAAGGAACGTATGTGCTTCACTTTTCAATAATCTGATTTACCTTTTTAATGGCTACAGCGAATAGACCACCACAAATCTGATATACTAGAGACTGTCTAGAGCAGATAGCGAGTCGAAGTTGATGATACATTAGATTTCAGGTAAAGGTTTTCTTTCTAGTTCGTCTTAGATTCACACAATCATGGAATGATGTCCTTAGATTTCAGACATAGACTATTCAGCTTATTAAATTTAATTTTTTTATTAATTTAGATATGGAAAATAGATGTCCTTGATATGATGACTTATAGCTTTTCGGATAATTTGTAATACTCTAGAGGATTTTATTATTTTTAGTTTAATAAGTTTTGATCTTCCACATTATGGTTGTTTTCCGTAAGTTGAACAATTGATACATGTTGATGTTAAAATCATTCGTTCTCCCCTCTAGCAGATTCATTGTGGGTGTCACTCATGAATCAAATTTTTGAATTTTGACAAACTTGGTATCAGAGCTTTATGTTAAGTGATCCTATCATATATGGACAAGTCTAGTAGAGTCTTGTGAACTGTATGAGGAAACTTTTACCTTCTTCCAAAAGCTATAAGACTTTAGGAAAAATCATTACTTTCTTTCTTTCGTACAATTACTTGTGTCCACCATTACCTTGGCTACCACTTATGTTTTCCCCGGGATGCTAGAGGTACAGGCATCCGATGTTGTTATCATATGTACTCTTCTAGTCCGTGATCGCATGACTTATTTATTGTTTAATACAAGATCCACATCTTCTTATGTAACTTCCTTATTACCTAATGGACTTGATTTGCACTGTGACTTACTTGATATGCCTATTCGTGTCTCTACTCATTTCGGTCTGTTTGTTTTAGTTGAGAAGGTGTATAGATATTACTTATTGACTTCTATTGGGAGCAAAACTTAAGTAGAGTTGATTACATTGGATATGGTTGATTTTGATGTAATTGTTGGTACGACTTGGCTTTCTCCAAATTTTGCTATCTTAAACCGTAATGGTAAGATGGTAGCTTTAGCGAAGCTTGGAATAGATTCATTGGTATGAAAGGGTAACTACATTTATGCACCAGTTTGTATTATCGTTATACTTTGTTTTAAGAGGTTGGTGAGTAAGGGTTTTACAACATTCTTGGCAAATCTCAGGGATTATACTTCAAAAGTTCCTTTGATCTTATCTGTTTTGATAGTTCGTGAGTTTGTGGATGTTTTTTCTTGCAGACCTGCCCGATATGCCAATTTTTAGGGATATTAATTTTTATATTGACATAATGTCAGGGACATACCCCACTTTCATTCCCCTTATAGAATGGCCTCACCTGAGTTGACAGAATTCAAGGCCCAACTTAAGGATTTGTTAGGTAAAGGTTTTACTAGACCGAGTGCGTCTCATTGGGGTTCTCCACTTTTATTTGTGAAGAAGAAGGATTAAAGTTTTCAAATGTTCATCGTCTAAGGCCAGTTGAATAAAGGTAACTATTAAGAACAACTACTCCATTCGTCACATCAATGACTTGTTTAATTAGTTACAGGGTGCTTGTTTGCTCTCAAAATTTAATTTGAGGTACGGTTATGATAAACTTAAAGTATGAGCAACGAATGTTCCAAACACTATTTTTAAACAAGGTGTAAATATTATGAGGTCTTGGTAATGTCTTTAAGGTTTACGAATGCCACTACTACTTTGATGAGCCTGATGAAAAAAATTGAATTTTTAAGCCATACTTAGATCTATTAGTTATTGTATTGATTGATGATATATTTATCTACTACAAGACCATAAAATAACATGAAGAGCATTTGATAATTGTATTAGGTTTGTTAAGGGAGAAAAGGCTTTATGCCAAATGCTCCAAGTGTGAGTGTTTGCTCGATTCAGCATCCTTCTCGGTGCACATGGTTCCTAAAGAGTCAGTGATGGTGAATCCCACAAAAATTGAAGCAATGACGATTTATGGTAAGGCCTACTAATATTTCAGAGGTAAGGGACATTGTTTTTTAGCTATCTACTACAGTCGGTTTATTTAGGAATTTTCTTCCATTGCTTCCAAAATGACCAAATTGACCAAACAAAATGTTTCCTTTGTATGGTCAGATGAGTATGAAAACAGCTTCCCAAAACTCAAGATCTTATTGACTACTGCACCAATTCAGGCCTTGCATGTGGATGGTATGAACTTCATTTTTTATTGTGATGCATATTATTAGGTTTA
This sequence comes from Solanum lycopersicum, assembly GCF_036512215.1. NCBI lineage: Eukaryota > Viridiplantae > Streptophyta > Magnoliopsida > Solanales > Solanaceae > Solanum > Solanum lycopersicum. The sequence continues at coordinate 17,068,740 of NC_090800.1, forward strand.
GGTGCACTACTAATGCAGGATAGCAATGTAATTGAGTATGCTTCAAGACAACTAAAAGTGAACGAACGTAAGTACCTAATCCATGATTCAGAGTTTGCTATAGTTGTATTTGCATTGATGCACTAGAGGCACTATCTACCTTAGGTCAAGTGTAAAGTGTATTAGATCATCTTAATTTACAATACGTGTTCACTCAAAAGAATTGAATTTGAGGAAAAGGAGGTGAATGGATTTACAAAAAAAATGTGATACAACTATTATGTATCACCCAAGAAAATATAATATTGTGGTTGATGCCCTTTGTAGAGAAGAAGGGACCATGGGAAATTTAGTCCACTTACTGGTTTCTAGATGCCAGTAAGCTTGAGAGGTCAAAACTCTGGTTAATAACTTTATGAGAGAGGAAGTAATCGAGAAATGAGGGTTCTTGGTTTGTGTGGAGGCAAGATATTTTCTTGACAAGCTTAAAAGAAAGAAGTTTGATGATAAGAAGCAAAGTTCAATTCGACACATGGTATTGCACGAAGAGGCTAAGGAAGTTGTGATTGATAAAGAAGACGTCTTGAAATTTAAGGAGCGAGTATGAGTACATTGTGTTGAAGATTTGACTCATACGAGGCTCATAGTTCTCGTTATTCTATACATCCTTATCTAACCAAGATGTATTGTGATCTAGACCAACAATATTTGTGGAGTAGAATGAATTTTACATTGTTGATTTTTTTGCCGAATACCTAATTTGTCACTATGTAAAGTATGCCGAATACCTAATTTGTCACTAGGTAAAGTACAAGCATCGTACGCATAGAGGTACACTTAAAAGAATGTCCATTCCTGAATCAAAGTGGGAAAGAATTGCAATGTATTTCGTTGTTGGTCTGCCAAAGACATTTGGTTAGTTTGATTATATTTGGGTACTTGTTGACTGATTAACTAAATATAATACTTCATTCTAGTCAATCTGACTTAGAATTCAGAGAAGTTAGCAAAACTCTATATCTATGAGTTAGTGATTCATATTTTTTTATTTGATTGAGATTTAGCCACAACAATCTTAATGTAATGATATTATATATTATATTATGGATCAGTTAAAGAAACAAATGTCTAAGTGATCTAGAAGTTATTTCATTAAAGTTTAGTCACGACATCTTTAATTGAATAAAATTTTAGATGTTAAGGATTACATAAAGAAATTTTTTGACATTAGAATTGTAATTAATTATGCATGATATTATAACTTAGTTTCTTTGTTATTAAGTTGCATAATTAATTAAAATGAAATATAAAATACTTTTCAGAATTACCCATAGGAATTATGAATGAGAGTTTAATAGTTTTTTTTATAAAGATAGAATATCATGTTATTAAAATGATTATTTTATCATAAATATAAATCTAATTGAATTAAAAATTTAGGTCACATGCAATTTTTATGTCAGTAGGTTAAACTTTATATTACTTGCCTCAAATAATGTTAAGTATGTATAGTTTTTGCAGTTACGCAACATGGAAATTTCTCCAATATTTGTGATATTCCAGAACTTAAAGATTGTGAGAATTGATAGAGGTGGTGAATATTATGGAATATATAGAAAATGGACAAGCACAAGTTCTGTTTGCGACGTTTCTTCAACAAAATGGGATTATTGTCCAATATACTATGCATGGTTCTCCAGATCAGAATGGTGTAGCAGAAAGATGAAACTGAACATTATTGGACATGGTGCGTAGTATGCTAAGCAGGTATAAGCTTCATAAATCCTTCTTGATTGAATTTCTTAAGACAACAGCGTCTATATTAAACCGAGTTCCAACCAAGGTTGTTCCGAAGACACCTTTTGAGTTATTCAAATGTTGGAAAACTTAGTTTGACACATATACCTGAATGAGGATGCCCGTCTGAGGTTAGACTTTACAACCTACAATATAAGAAACAGTATCCTAGGACCATTAATGGATATTTCATTATATATGTCGAAATGTCTAAAGGATACAAATTTTATTGTCCATCTAAAAGTACTAGGATTGTGGAATTAAGAAATTCAAAATTTCGTGAAAATGACTTACTTAGTGGGAGTGATCAATTTCAAAATACAATTTATATAAGAGATCAACCTTCCACTTCAAGTCAAAAATTTATTGTTGTACAAAATACCCCTCAAGTTCAATTGGGTGTTGAGCAACCAATCAATGAGATTCCATAAGCTGTTGAAAACAGTATATATATCAAGTTTAAGTAATTCCTGAAATTATTGAACAACCAGTTGAACAACATAATCCACAGGAATATGTTGGTGCAACATTGAGAAGATCTACTAGAGAAATAAAATCAGCAATTTCTAGTCACTTTGTTGTATATTTGCCAGAATCTGACATTGCAGTTGAAAATGATCCTGAGTACTTTTCACAAGCAATGAATTCTTAAGAGTTTGAATTGTGGTACAATGACATGAAAGAAGAGATGAATTCTATGAAAACTAACGAGGTCTGGCATCTTTTCGATTTTCCTAGTAGTGTTAAAACCATTGGATGTAAATGAATTTTCCTGACTAAAAAGGACTCATCAGGCGACATAGAAAGATATAAAGCAAGACTCTTTACTAAAGGATTCACTCAAAAGAAAGGAATTGATTACACATATATTTTCTCCTTTGTCTAAAAAGAATTCCTTGCGTAAAATATTGGCATTAGTAGCATACTTTGACTTAGAATTGCAATAAATGGATGTAAAAACTGCATTTCTGAATGGTGATCTAGAAGAAGAGGTTTATATGAAACAACCCGAAGGATTCTCCTCTATTAATGGTGATCACTTAGTTTGCAAGTTAAATAAATCCATATAAGGACTAAAACAAGCTTCCCGTCAATGATATTTGAAATTTCATAGTGTTATCTCTTCATTCGACTTTGTTGAGAACACTATGGATCAATATATATACTATAAGATCAGTGGGAGGAAAATATGTTTCTTAGTTCTATATGTGGATGATTTCATACTTGCATGTAATGATAAGGGAATGATACATGAGGTAAAATAATTTCTCTCTAAAAGTTTCCATATGAAATACATGGGTGATGCATCTTATGTTATTGTTATTAAGATTCATCGCGATACACATCAAGGAACCTTAGGTTTTTCTCAAGAATCCGATATCAATAAAATTTTAGAGAGGTTCGAAATGAAAGATTGTTCACTGTGTATAACTCCAATCATTAAGGGTGACAAGTTCAACTTGAAACAGTGCCCGATAACGATCTTGAGAGGGAACAAATGAAGGACATTACTTACGCTTCTGTTGTCGGAAGCTTGATGTATGCTCAGGTTTGTACAAGACTTGACATATAATTTGTTGTTGGAATGGTAGGAAGATATCAAATTATCCAGGTCTTTACCGTTTGAGAGCTGTAAAGGAAGTTTTAAGCTATCTTCAAGGAACAAAAGACTACATGCTTATGTAGAAACGATCAGATTACTTGGAAGTGATTGGTTACTCTTATTCATACTTTGTTGGCTAAATTGATTTAGGAAAAATAACTTGAGGTTACATAATTATGTCAGCTAATGGAGCTATATCTTGTAGAAGTGACAATTAGATTCAACTTACTACTTCTACTATGGAGGCTGAGTTTGTTTCTTATTTCAAGACTACCTCAAATTGTTTATGGTGAAAGAGTTTTATTTCTGGACTTAGAATTGTCGAATCTTTATGTATGCCATTAGATTATTGTATGACAATTCAGTTGTTATCTTTATGGCTTAGAATAATAAAAGTGGTAGTCGAAGCAAGCATATCAAAATGAAATATCTAGCCATAAGAGAATGTGTTGAATAAGAAAGTGTTCATTGAACATGTTAGCACTGAAGAAATGTTAGCTGATCCTTTAACTAAAGGCATGCCACCACAAATATTTAAGGATCATGTACTCCCAATGGAACTGAATTCCACTATGTAAAATTTCATTATGACAATGAATTCTTACAAAACTCTATTTTATATGATATTTCTCATTAATTGTGTGCACATTAAGTTTTAATTTAAAAAATATCACTGAAGTATGTACCTTGAATAAATATTGAATTTATTAATTTAATTTTATGGGTTAAAGTTTAGAGATATAATGCATTGTGATACATGGAAAATACTACTCTCATCAAGAGAAATTATCGCCATAATTCGTGTATTATATTTCATTAAATGGATTATAATATAGGGCCAAGTGGGAGAATGTTAGCTGTTTTGTTAATGTCGATATGGTCCATATTAGATGGATCCATTATTCCACTTCATGGACCCAATATCCCACTAATGGGAAGATATTTAAGATCTCATTATCCCATTAATAGGAAGGTAGTTAACTATCTATTATCCCACTAATGGGAAAGTTGTTAATTACCCATTATCCCACTAATGGGATAATGATTAAGTGCCCATTATCCCACTACATGAATCCACTATCCTACTACTCTAGTGCTTGGTAACTTCTCATAACCTCTTAAACGTTCTTGATGGAAGCACGGTTGTAAATATGTCATTTCATTCAAAGGTCCCGAAGCACATTACATACAAAAATTCCATACCATCTAAGAGTGATGTTTTGAGTACTTAGAAGATCTTTGAAGAAAAGAAGAATTGTAGATTCCAACTATATCACTAACAATGGCTTGAGGTATGTCTATTACTCTATATTTCCGCTGCATCATTGATCTGTAATGTCTAACAGCACACTGTCCATTAAAGGGGTAAATGGGAAATTCATCCTGCGTACAAAATACACCTTAGGCAGTTATTTTATCTATTTTTGTGTATAGTAATTTCGTTAATAACATCATAACCCCATTCCAATTTTATGCATCAAATTTCACCATTCCCTCTCAAACAAACTATCTCTAGAAGCCTCCATTAGAGATAAAGCTCATAAACATCGTAGCGATTGGATTTTCATGGTTTCTTCATCAAGTTATCATGGTCCTTCACCCTTTAGTTAATTATTCACCTAAGGAGTTCTTTCAATGGTTTTCAAAGAAGATTCTATGATACAAATCCTTATCTTTCAATCTAGCCATGGGTTTATTGTCAAATTGATTCAAAAGCATAGTAATGATGAATTGATTATTGAATTATTCTTTAGTAATGAATTTCAATCCAATTTCATGAAGAACCCACGATCCTCATATTTCTCAATTTAGCCTATAATGTTGGCATTATGATCTTGATGTTAGATCGATTGAATTTTGGTTCGATTACTTTATTATTTCTATTGCTACTGCTTTCTATATGAATTCATGGTGAATTATTTGTAATTGATCAATGAATACCAAAGCTTGGAGAATTTGTATGATTTCCCTATTTCCTCTACTTTGTATAAAATTTGTTGTTGAATTGTCCTTGAATGGCATTGTGTGGTATGGTCCGCTTATGGTGGAGGTGTTACTTCATTTTCATTCTCTATAGTTATGATCATGTCCTTGAATTCAAATGGTTGTATTGTGAATGTGTGGTTATGATGATCACACAATGTGAAGTTATATGTCTACTTTCCAATGCTAGACATATATGAATTTATATGTCTAGTATCATGTTTTAGGTAATGATAATGTCTACTATGTTTCAATGAAGCTGTTAGGGTTAGGTATTGTCTATGTGTCTATCATTGATGAAATTATATTGATGTATAACCCCCTACATGAATTTGTTGTCTAAAGCATGGTTAGAAGTCTTAGATTCAAATGTTGAAGATGACTTGTCTCATATGCTATAATGCGGTGGGTGGTCTATGCATGGATGTGAATTGTGATCTTTAGAGGGTGGCTGCCTCAATATTATGTTGATAGTCATTATATGATCATGTTGACCAATGTACGCACACTCACACTTCATGCATGTGTATGAGTAGGATAGATTCATAGTATTTAATGAAAGGTTAATTCTCATATGCACTATTATCCATTACTATGCTTGTAGAGTAAATGATCATGAAAGTATGAAAATGTATCTTAACTAGGATGACTTGATAGGTGTACTAGTATGGATAAGAGTATGAGAATTTTCCTTAAGATTGCACATGTGTACCTTGATAGAATATTTGCTAAGGTGATTACTCTATATACAAGAATATGAATGCATGATTAAGCTTTGAACATGAAATTAAAGTATATGTTATAATGTCAAGTATATGATCTAAAGAAGTATGTATATGTGCAGTGTATAAATGTTGTAGGGTCCTTGGAAAGGTGTCGTTCTCATGTGTTGTAATGACCTGTTTAGTCGTTTTGAGCAGCAGATTTTATTTTTGGAAAAACAGGCTGAGACGACGGAACCCACGATGGAACGTCATGGGCACGACGGACCGTCGAGGGTGTCTCGTCCCAAAACACTTAGAAATTCTGAAATTTGGGTGATGAAATCGACTCTCTGAACTTTGTAACGAAATGGCAGGACGGACCGTCACAGGTGTGACGGACCGTCACAGACTCTTGGTGGAAATTTGGGTCTCTGAACTTTGCGACGACCTGCAGGACGGACCGGCGCAGGCACGACGGCCCGTCATAGAATGTGCAATCCCAGTTTGGGTCGGATTTCTTGATACGTTTTAAGGGACATTTTTAACTATTCTTGCCTTAATTATAAAGTTCGTGGGTTTATATTAATGACTCAAATTCTTGGGGGTTAAAAGAGGTAACCTTAAGTTAATTAGTGGGGTATTATTTCCATCTTTTATTCTTAATTATATACTAATTAGGGTAAAAGAAAGAGGGTTTGAATAAGAAAATAGAAAGAACAAGAAGGGAGAGAGAGAAACGATCGAGAGAAGAGGAAAGCACCAAGCTTTGATGATTAACTTGCTTGATTTCAATTCTTCGGTGGAGGTAGGTTATGGTTTTCATGCTATTCGTAGTAAACTCTTAATAGCGAATGATATGTGTTAGTAGTATTGCAAACCTTCTATATGCTTAATTGTATGCTTGCATGAATGATGTGATTATGTAATTGTGAATAAATAAGCATGGTGAAGCTATTAAATCCCAAAATCTTGAAAAGAAACCCTAATCTACTTTGTTAATGATGATGCCTTGGTATAAAAGAAGGATTGATGAACGAAAGTGGTGAGATTAGGGGATCGGTTGCCACGTTCCGGTACCAGGATAGAATATGAATCGGGTGTCACGTTCCGACACCAGGATAGAATATGGATCGGGTTTCACGTTCCGGTACCAGGATAGAATATGGACCGGGTGTCACGTTCCGACACCAGGATAGAATATGGATCGGGTGCCACGTTCTGACACCAGGATAGAATATGGATCGGGTGCCACGTTCCGGTACCAGGATAGAATGAGGATCGGAGTGTCACGTTCCGACACCAGGATAGTATATTGAGGAGCGGAGTGTCACGTACCGACATGAGGGGAATAAAGATAATGAATCTTGAAATATGTTAATATATCCAATCTAATGAACTAAATTTCCAAATGAGTATGACGAGGAGGCGTGAGTCCGCATTGATGTGCTTGGTGTTTTAACCAAGGGTTATGGTAACTGTAAATGCTGCATGCTAAGGATATTTGTTGATTTTATGATATAATGAAAGTCCTACTTATGCATGTAGTTGACTATAGTTGTCACATTCATGTATGATGTAAATGATAAGGCTTGTGGTCTCATTGTGAGTTTACTTGGTATGTGTGACATTATGGGGCTTCACATGTACATTGCACTAGTAGGCTTTGATTGAGATTATGAGTAAAGTCTTATGATGTTTTAATTAAATAAAGTCCAAGCATGTATTTGTTGACTAATGCCTATTATGATGTTATTGGTAGTTTTGACTAGTATGTTATCTTGAAATGTGTCTCCTACGTGGCCTATGAAGTATGTTGGGTCATATGTGATATATGTGTCTCATGATATGCTATGTTTCCATGAATATCTATGTTTGAAATAAAAGAATGTTGTATGAATGTGCACCTTGGTGACCTTAAGACCATCTCCGACCCATCTCTAATTTACTTTCTATTTTCTATATTTGGAGAGTAAAATAGATAATAGCTTCTCCAATCACTCTCCATTTAATTCTCATTTCTTCTATTATAGAGAGGTGAATAGTAGTTCTCCAAATATGGAGAATTACTTTTTACCTCTCTATTTTACGTTTTGACTATTATAATATTATTTCTGTTATATTTCTAATTTAATCTTTATCATTTATAATTATTTTCTAATGCAATATAAAATTTAACTGGTTACTACTTCAGCCAAATTAATCATTTTTATTCTATTTTAAAAAGAAAATGTCACCTTAAATACGTGACTAAAAGTTATTTTACTATTATTTATATTATATAAGATTATTAATTAAATCTCAAATATTTGTCATTATTTTCTATATAACATAACATCTAAAAAACATTATTGTCTTTTTAATTTTATTGTTCATTTTAAATATTTAATTTAGATAATAATTATATTTCATTATGAAATATTAAAAAAATTAACGTGATAATTCAAATAATCTACCTTTTATGTTATTGTGATAAATTATACTTTTTAAATAATGTGAAAATATTTAATTCAATAGTTCAAAATGGAATATGGGAAGTAAATTAGTAGACAAAACAATTGAATACAAGATGAAATTGTTAATTTACACAATATTTAGCTACACACAAGAAATGCTCATTTTGAACTCTTTAATACATTAATAGAACAAACATAAGAGTAACGTAATAATCTTGAATGTTGAGTATTTATGTAAGATTTAAAATAAACATTATAATAATACAAAATTTATCATGAAGTTATATTTCGTTAGTGATTTCACTTTTATTTGAGTCGTTCATTTATATGCATTATAAATAATATTTTTCGCAAATAATGTTATTTACAATAAAATATAAATTTGTATTAAAACAAGAATTTGAAAAAAAAATAAAAAAAGAATTACATAAAAGATTATAGAGTGATTATTTTCATAAATAAGAAATCATATATATATATATATATATATAAGAGAAGTTTAGGCCCGTGTACGTGGCGCCATCATAATCAAGGATTCCCCTTTAAGTTTATCTATTATTAAAACTATCCTTCCCATTTCATGAAGAGTTATGACTTGTATGGAAAGTTGTTACTTCATGAAGAGTTATGACAAATGTGAAAAGTTCCGATTTTTAATAAAAGGTGGTGACCTTTAGGAAGATTTACAACTTTTATGAAGAGATATGACTTTTATGAAAAGTTGTAACTTTAATGTAAGGTTTTGACCTTTTCATAAGGTTTGTAACTTTTCCAAAGATTTGTGACCTACATTTTGTTTATATAAATAGAGGAATTTTCTACCACTATTTTTTGTAGGTCTTTTTTCGTTATAGGGTAGTCGAACTCAAATACATTGGTTATGTTTCTTATGAAGTTTATTTCATTCCTTACAGTTTTCACTCTCCTATTTCATGGAGATTAATCTTTCCAATAAGTTATAATTATTCGTGAAACGATGACAATTTCATTTTACTATTTTAGTGACCTTTTTTGAACTCTGTTAAAAATTTCATCAAGGATGATTAAAATCGATTATCTCTTTCTTTCCTTCCTGTAGGTTTCTTCATGTAAACAAAGAAAATGGTTTTAAATCTTGCACCTCTCCATCCACAACTAATAAAATTGTTGAAATGGTTCAATTAATTATATTTGGATCTTCAATAACAACATTTATTTCTACAACTATTATTGATATGTTTTTTTTTCCTATAGGGTAGTTGAATTTCGATACATCAATTAAATTTCTTATGAAGTGTTTTTCATCACTCAAAATTTTCTCCCTCCTATCTAATGAAGCTTAATCTTTTACTCTAAGTCATATTAATTCATGTATCTACTGCAATTTCTTTTTTCTATTTTGATGTTATTTTAGGATGGTTGAATTTTTTTTTAGTTCTTTATTAGTTTTATTCGTATACATTTTGGGAAAGTTTCTTATATGTTTTACTATATTTGATAGCATAGAACAATGAATATATGATAACTAATACACAATCAATGTTAAAGTGACAGAACAATTAATATATGATAACTAATACACAATCAATTTTAAAGTGTGTTAAAGGAACCAAATAGATTGCCCAAACAGATTGCTTTCTTCTTTGCTACAGTTAGTATTGATTGCTCATTCTTAGGTATGAAAAATTTATATGTCCTTGAACCCTTCTTAGAATACTAGTATAGAGACAATTAATTCTCTTCTTTTATCGCAAGATAACTTATTTGTCATATTTCGTCGTCTCTACTTTTTAGGCATAATAAGATATCAAGATTTTTTTAAACAAATAAATATCCAAAATACACTAGAACAAAAATATTTTTTATCGACAATAAATATGCACACTAATAATGAGTTCTAGAGCCTAATTAATTGTCATTACATTCAATCTTACCATGGACTTTTTCTAGAGACATTTATCTTTTTCTCTGAAGATTATTTTCCCCGTAGTGATAACTATTTCTTTTGAATAATGTTTTTTTTGTTTTTCAATTATATTTGTGAAATGTAAACTTGGATCAGTCCGATAGACTTTCTTTTTAAAAAATATGTTAAGCAACATGTGTTTTTCTTATTGAATGTTAGGAAAGTAAGGTTGTCATAATTATTATTTGTGGGTATTTGTGAGTTCAAGTACTCAGAAAATTATGCTTTCAGATTTTAATATGTTATGTGTAAAACTTTTTATTTAGAATGTCCAATTATAAATGATATCACCTACTTCTTGGTTAATAATTACATTATAAGTATAGCAATAACTATGATTCAATTCCAAATAAGTTGGAATAGTGATATGAAATCTAAGCAATAGTAGTGACTATTATGAGACGATGAGAAAAAACATTTATGATATTAATAAATTTAGAGTCGTGATAAAGGAGCCAAAGGTCATGCATTTGAATTAGTTAATTATGTTCATGTACGAACATGATGTTCCACTTTACTTGGGAGTGTTGTAGTTCGAAGATTTTTGTTCTCCTATTTAATGTCTGATGTTATTCATTATAAGTTCATGGCATTTAAAAAAATTCATTACTTCTGATCAACTATTTCCATAGAGATTTCTTAGACCTCTTTCTTATACTTAAAATTACTCCATGACACATAATTTTTAAATAAAAAATCAAAAAGTAAAAATATATAACACTTTTATGATTTTGGATTCCCTTGAGATAAAATGATCTTGACAATGAAGTGTATATATCAAAAATTCGAATTTTACCATATGATCAATGTGAGCATAATAACATAGTTCAATCCCGTGAAGCACAAGTAATTTCCCTAGTTATTGATATTATGAAATAAGAAAATAAGAATGAAATATAAATAATAATATAACATTAAGGAGAGAGAAAAAAGCTTTTTTTTAGATAGTGAAATAGAGAATTGGGTTTGAGTTGATTGTCTGAAAAAATAAAGAACTCAGGAAAATAGAGGGTACGTTTGGAGATGCCCTAATGTTGGTTCTTGAGTGTGGAAAGTGGATTGAGACACTATTCATCCATTGCACCAAGTTTTACTAGAGGGTTACTTGGGGAGTTAATGTTTAAATATGATTTATATGCTTAAATGCAATATATGTGGATTTGGTGTGTTTACATAGGTACTGTCTATACCTATATGAAGTATATGAACTACATTGTGTAATTGTGTCAATTTTTATGAAGGTTATTTAAACAAAAATGTTGCGTGATTTCTAACAAAATGTCCTGTTTAAGTGGAATGTTTTTGCATGATTGTCATACTTAGTGAATTCTTGTACTTATATAATTCTTCTTCATAATTTTACACCAAGTGTAGCTGATTGATGACTAAAGGATGTCTCCTAAAGTGAAGGGATTTATACATGTTTCCAAACTCAAGAAAGGGACTTATGATTCAAGGAATTCCTATGTCAAGTTATTATTCAAAATTTGTGTAATATCTTAGTTATTATTTATGTTGTTAAGGGTCGTGTCCCTATTCTACTCTATTTAATTTGAGTCTAAGATGGCAAAAGAGACTTAGAGTCTAACTATGTATTATGACAATTTTATGTTTATATGAAGTAATGATTCTAGCATATGATGTGTTATGAATGTTTTAAATTTTCATCTATATTTCCTATGACAATGTGATGAATGATGCCTATTAGTTTGTACAAGACCTCCGTGAGGTCAAATACGTCATGTTACTTCTAGGGGGGCTCCCCTGTCACGACCCAAAACGAGCCGCGAGTGGCACCCACACTTACTCTCCTATGTGAGCGAACCAACCAATCTAAACCCCAACATTTCAACCATAATAAACAGAATATAATGCGGAAGGCTTAAAACTCATTAATGAAATCAATAAATAACTTCTAAAATTTAATACTTATTAATCCCAAAATCTTGAAGTCATCACCACAAGAACATTCTATCATCAAATTACTAAATCTAAGAGTGTCCAGGAAGCTAAAATAAGTAAACAGATGGTCCATGTCGGAACTTCAAGGACATCAAGACATGAATGAGAGAGAATCCAGTCCGAGCTAGGAACAATAGCTCACCCTGAAATCTGACGTGATGAAGACTTGCTAGAGTTGAGGACGAGTTGAAGTCGATGGCACGTTTGTTGCACTCCACAAATAACAAAGAAGAAAATTACAAGTAAGGGTCAGTACAAGGCACAAGTAGTGAGTAAGTATCATCGGCCAACTCAAAATAGAAAGCAATATATACATCAGATAATAACAAAAAATCGACTACTATACTCAACTGGTGACAACAACAAGTACCATAACCACTGACCACAAACCAACAACATCTATGAGGACTCAAGCCTCCACACCATACTTATTTGGGAAATAGGTTCTTTAAATTCGAGTATTTTAACATAATTAAAGATTCATTCTCTTTATCACCCTGGTGTCGGCACGTGACACTCCGATCCCCTAAAGATTTACTCTCTTTATTATCCTGGTGTCGGAATGTGACACTCCAATCCCCTACTTCTACGTGTCGGTTCGTGACACCCGATCCCTTAATTCCTAGTGTCGGTACGTGACACTCTGATCCCCTAATTCTACGTGTCGGTTCGAGATACCCGATCCCCTAATCTCATTCTTTTAGTTCATCAAGCCTTCTTTTATACCAAGGCAAAATCATTAACAAAGTGGATTTAAGGTTTAAGATTCACAGCCTCATCTTTCCAATCCATTACAATTACATAATCACATCATGCAAGCACACAATTAAGCATATAGAAGACTTTACAATACTACCCAATACATATCATTCACTATTAAGAGTTTACTATGAAATAGCATAAATCATAACCTACCTCCACCGAGGAATCATGAATCAAGCAATCTACTTCTCCAATGCTTTTTGCTTTCTCTTCATTCTTCTTCCTCCCTCGCTCGTTCTCTTTTCTTTTATTTTTAATTTTCTCCTCTTTGAAATTCCCTTTGTTTTACCCTTATTACCATATAATTAGGTATAAAAGTTGATAAAAGTAACCCACTATTTATTTACAGGTTATCTCTTTTAACCCCCAAGTAAATAAGTTATTAAACTTATCCCGTAATTCCATAGAGTTTGTAATAAATAGTCCAAAACGCCCCTTAAAAACTTTAGCAGAAATCCGACCCAGATGGAATTATGCCACTCGTGATGGTCCGTCGTGCCTACGACGGTCCGTGCTGCCATGTCGTCGTAAAATTCTAAGAGTTGATTCTCTGTACCCAAATTTCAGAGTTTAAATGGTTTGGCACGAAGACCCTCGACGGTCCGTCGTGACTATGACGGTCTGTCGACACAGTCAGTTTTTATCATAGTGATTCTACTGCTCGAAACAACTAAAGAGGTTGTTACAATAGATACCAAATTACCCATCGTTCGTCCTCGAACGATCACAAGAAGAAAAACAAGGGCGAGAAAAAGTACATGAATCTGTGAAAAGGTGTGGATATCTTGCTTGCATATCAGTCTCCTTGTCCCAAGTGGACTCTTCAACTGTCCGATTCTTCCATTGAACCTTGATTGATGCAATATCCTTTGATCTTAACTTGCGGACTTCTCTATCTAAAATGGCAACAGGCTCCTCCTCATAAGACAAATTCTCATCAAGAAGAACTGAATCCCAACGAATGATGTAATTTTCATCCCCATGGTATCTTTTCAGCATAGACACATGAAATATCGGGTGTACTCCTGAGAGCCCTGGGGGCAAGGCTAATTCATAAGCTACCTCCCCCACGCGCTTCAGAACTTCAAATGGACCAATGTACCTCGGACTAAGCATACCTCACTTACCAAACCGTATCATCCCTTTCATGGGCGAAACCTTCAGCAAAACATGCTCACCCTCCATAAAATCCAAGTCTCTAACCTTTCGATCTGCATATTCATTTTATCTACTTTGAGCCGCTAACATCTTTTCTTGAATGCATTTCACTTTATCTAACGATTCCCTCAGAAGGTCAGTACCCCAAGGTCTAACCTCAAATGCATTAAACCACCCAATAGGAGACCTACATCTTCTCCCATATAGTGCCTCAAATGGGGCCATATCAATACTTGAGTGATAGCTATTGTTGTATAAGAACACTGCTAAGGGTAAGAATTTATCCCAATGGCCACCAAACTCTATCACACGTGCACGAAGCATATCCTCCAAAACCTGAATCGTTCGCTCAGACTGTCCATCGGTCTGAGGGTGAAATGCAGTACTAAGATCTAACCTTGTACCTAATTCAGCATGCAATGTTTTCCAAAACATAGAAGTAAACTGCGTACCTCTATCTGATATGATGGAATGTTGAACGCCGTTCAATCGAACAATTTCTGAGATATAATTTTTGGCTATCTTCCTTGCATTGTAAGTCACCTTAACCGGAATGAAGTGAGCAGACTTAGTAAATCTATCAACAATCACCCAAATAGAGTCATACTTACCCATTGTCTTTGGAAGACCTACCACGAAGTCCATTGTAATTCTCTCCCACTTCCATTCTGGAATGGGCATTCTCTGAAGTGTCCCTTCAAGCCTCTGGTGTTCATACTTTAACTGCTGACAATTCGGGCATTGAGCAACAAAATCAACAATGTCACGCTACATCCTACTCCACCAAAAATGTTGCTTTAGGTCACGATACATCGTGGTTGCACGAGGATGTATAGAATACCTTGAACTATGAGCCTCTGCAAGAAAAGTGTGAATCAAATTATCTACACGGGGTACACATACCCTTCCCTTAATTCTCAAAACACCTTCCTCATCGATTTTTGCTTCTTTAGCCTCTCCTCGCAATACCTTATCTCGAATCCGGATCAGTTTCTCATCAGTAAACTGCTTCCCCTAATCTTGTCAAGAAAGGAAGATCTTCCCTCCACACAGGCCAAAAATCCTCCCTTCTCTAGTACTTCCAGCCTCATAAAGTCATTAGCCAGAGTCTAAACCTGTCTAGACAATGGGCGTCTAGAAACCTGCAAGTGAGCTAGACTTCCCATGCTTCCTGCCTTTTCTACTTAAAGCATCCGCCACAACATTAGTTTTTCCTGGATGATACAAGATGGTGATATCATAGTCCTTTAGTAGTTCCATCCACCTCCTATGTCTCATACTCAAATCTTTCTGAATAAAGACATATTGTAAACTGCGATGATCTGTATAGACTTCACACTTAACCCCATATAGATAATGTCTCCATTGCTTTAATGCAAAACTACTGCAGCCAACTCCAAATCATGGGTCGGATAATTACGTTCGTGCACCTTTAATTGCCTCGAAGCATAAGCAATTACATTCTTTTCCTTCATTAGCACTGCACCCAAACCGGAATAGGATGCATCACAATAAACAATGAAATTCTTACCTTCCACTGGCAGGGTAAGAATTGGTGCGGTAGTCAACAAGGTCTTGAGTTTCTGAAAGCTTTCTTCACACTCTTCTAACCATACAAATGGAACAATCTGCTTAGTCAAATTTGTCAATTGGGAAGCAACGGAGGAAAATCCCTTGACAAATCGACGGTAGTAGCTAACTAAACCAACAAAGCTCCTTACCTCTATAACATTAGTAGGTCTTACCCAACTCTTCACTACTTCGATCTTAGAAGGATCCACCATCACTCCATCCTTAGAAACCACATGCCCCAAGAAGGACATTGAATCTAGCCAAAACTCAGCTTTGGAGAATTTGGCATAAAGCTTTTTCTCCCTCAACATTTCCAATACAATTCTCAAGTGTCCCTCATGTTCTTTCTTGCTCTTTGAGTATACCAGTATATCATCAATGAATACGATGACAAGGAGGTCCAGATATTGGTTAAAAATCCCGTTCATCAAACTCATGAAAGAAGCAGGGGCATTCGTAAGCCCAAAAGACATTACAAAAAACTCATAATGTCAATACCTAGTCCGAAAAGCAGTATTTCGCACATCCGTTGCCCGTATTTTCAATTGATGATAACCAGATCTCAAATCAATTTTTGAGAAGGTACAAGAGCCTTGTAACTGATTAAGCAAATCATCAATGCGAGGAAGAGATTACTTGTTCTTAATAGTTACCTTATTCAGTTGTCTGTAGTATATGCACATTCGAAAACTTCCATCCTTCTTCTTCACAAACAAAACAGGAGCACCCTAAGGGGAAGCGCTTGGTCTAATGAAGCCTTTGCATAACAACTCTTGAAGTTGGGCCTTTAACTCCCTTAACTCAGCGGGAGCCATTCTATAAGGGGTTATTGAAATGGGGCGAGTACCCGACTCCAAATCAATTCAAAAGTCAATATCCTTATCTAGTGGCATACCAGGAAGGTCTGCAGGAAACACATCCAGAAACTCACGGACTATCGAAACCGACTCAATTAAAGGTACTTGGGTAGTATCATCCCTAAGGTGTGCCAAGAAAGCTAAACACCCTTTACTAACCATTCTCTTAGCAAGAAGAAAGGAGATGATACGAATTGGAGTGGAAGTGTAGTCACCCTCCCACACTAACGGATCTGTCCTAGGCTTGGCCAACGTTACAGTTTTAGCATTACAATCTAAAATTGCAAAATTTGGAGAAAGTCAAGACATACCCAGAATTACATCGAAATCAACCATTTCTAAGATAACCAAGTCTAAATGAGTATTGCTCCACACAAAAGTCACAAGACAAGACCTATACACCTTTTTAACTATCACAAACTCACCCACCGCAGTAGAAACACGAATAGGCATGTCAAGAAAATCACAATGTAAATCAAAACCAGTAGCAAATGAGGAAGATACATATGAAAATGTGGATCCATGATCAAACAATATAGAAGCCATGCAATCACAAACAAACAGATTACCTGTGATAACAGCATCAGATGTCTCCGCTTCAGGCCTCCCAGGGAAAGCATAACAATGGGTCCTATCATCTGTCTGCCCGCTGCCCCTACCATGTTGCACTGCACAAGTTCCAGTTTGCCCGCCACCCCTGTTGATTTGGTGACCTCCATTAATTTGGCCACCCCGTCCTCCAGAATAGCGGCCTCTTCTATGACCACCTCTACCTCAGACTAGTGAGGGTCTTTAACTCTGTTTTGGACAATACCTCCTAATATGTCCAGTCTCCCCAAATCCATAACACTCTCTGGGTTCAAACATAGGTATCTGTGAGAACAACGGAGTCTGGGGATAACCCCCAAACTTAGAGAAGTGTTGACCGGTCTGCGGTGGACCCCCAGCTACAACCTCCAGTGAAGACTAAATAGGTCGGGCTGGGTAACCTCCTGAACTCTGCCTTCTGGAGTAGGACCCACCAAACTTACCTCCCTTACGAAACTCCTTAGGTGTCGATGCTATGGTGAAGTCATTTGGCTTCACTCCCTCCACTTCTATCACAAAATCTACCACCTCCCTAAAGGATTTTGCTGCAATAGCTACCTGTAAGGCTGGAATCTGCAAATCTGACCTCAATCCCTTCACAAAATGGCGAATCCGCTCTTGTAGACTGAAGCAAAGCTGGGCGGCATACCTGGATAATGCACGAAACTTAGCCTCATAAGCAGTAACCAACATTCTACCTTGCTCTAGGCTCAAGAACTCATCTCTCTTCATATCCCTCAAGGTCCGGGGTATATACTTCTCCATAAACAAGCTAGAGGATGATGCCCAAGTCATGGGTAGTGCCAGTACTGGTTGACACTCAACATACGATCGCCACCACATTTTGGCATTTCCCTGAAACTGATAGGTTACACACTCAACACCGAATCGTTCCACTATGCCCATCTTATGTAGCAGCTCATGACAATTAACTAGAAAATCATAGGCATCCTCAGATTCAGCACCCTTAAAAACTGGAGGTTTCAACTTCAAGAACTTAGTTAAAAGTTCGTGTTGATCGCTTGTCACTATAGGCCCTGCAGTTAACCGAGGAAACGTGCCTATTTCCAATGATGCATCCATGCGGGGAGCCACAACAGCTGCACGTTGTACTCCCAGAATCTGAGGTGCTGGTGCAGAAAACACTGGAGGTGTCAGGCCTTGGTCAAATAACCCGCTAAGATAAGCAAGAACCTGAATAATCATCTCTGGGGTAGGTTGGGGTGGTAATTCCTCATTCTGCACTTGTTCATTCTCCCCTTCCTCACCCTCTCTTAATAATTCCTCAGTCGGTGGAGGAGTCACCACCCTAGTACTAGCTGGGCAAGGTGCTTGTCCTCTTCCTCTAGAGGTCGTCCTCCCGTGACCTCTACCACGGCCTCTTGCCACTGCTCCTCTTGGAGCTACAGCCTCAGTGGCTGGTTCAGACGCATCTTGTCTTGCCGGTGTTAGTGTTGGCGCAGTTTTTGCTCTAGTTCTAACCATCTGCGAAATAGAGTGAAGATGGACAGATACCAATTTGTATCACCTAGATACCAATTGGATCCACGTAATAGCATGAAAGAAAGAAAGAATGGAATTTTTCTAAAGTCTTATAGCTTCTCAAAGAAAAGTAAAGGCGTCCCCTTACCGTTCCTCAAGACACTACTAGACTCGTTCTTGTGTGATGAGACCAACGAACCTCATGCTATGATACAAAGTTTGTCACGACCCAAAACGAGCCGCGAGTGGCACCACACTTACACTCCTATGTGAGCGAACCAACCAATCTAAACCCCAATATTTCAACCATAATAAACAACATATAATGTGGAAGGCTTAAAACTCATTAATGAAATCAATAAATAACTTCTAAAATTTAATACTTATTATTCCCAAAATCGGGAAGTCATCACCACAAGAACATTTTATCCTTAAATTACTAAATCTAAGAGTGTCTAGGAATCTAAAATAAGTAAACAAATGGTCCTTGTCCGAACTTCAAGGACATCAAGACATGAATGAGAGAGAATCCAGACCGAGCTAGGAACAATAGCTCACCCTGTAATCTGACGTGATGAAGACTGGCTAGAGTTGAGGACGAGTTGAAGTCGATGTCGCGTTTGCAGCACTCCACAAATAAAAATGAAGAAAATTACAAGTAGGGGTCAGTACAAGGAAAAAGTACTGAGTAAGTATCATCGGCCAACTCAAAATTGAAAGTAATATATACATAGGATAATAACATAAAATCGACTACCATACTCAACTGGTGAAAACAACAAGTACCATAACCATTGAATACAACCCAAGCACATCTATGAGGCCTCAAGCCTCCACACCATACTCATTTGGGAAATAGATTCTTTAAATTCGAGTATGTTAACATAATTCAAGATTCATTTTCTTTAACACCCTGGTGTCGGAACGTGACACTCCGATCCCCTAAAGATTTACTCTCGTTATTATCCTGGTGTCGAAACATGACACTCCGATCCTCTACTACTACGTGTCGGTTCGTGACACCCGATCCCTTAATTCCTGGTGTCGGCACGTGACACTCCGATCACCTAATTCTATGTGTCGGTTGGTGACACCCGATCCCCTAATCTCATTCTTTTAGTTCATCAAGCCTTCTTCTATACCAAGGCATCATCATTAACAAAGTGGATTTAAGGTTTAAGATTCACAGCCTTATCTTTCCAATCCATTAGAATTACATAATCACATCATGCAAGCACACCATTAAGCATATAGAAGACTTTACAATACTACCCAATACATATCATTCGCTATTAAGAGTTTACTACGAAATAGTATAAACCATAACCTACCTCCACCGAGGAATCATGAATCAAGCAATCTACTTCTCCAATGCTTTTTGCTTTGTCTTCGTTGTTCTTCCTCCCTCGCTCGTTATCTCTTCTTTTATTTTTAATTTTCTCCTCTTTCAAATTCCCTTTGTTTTACCCTAATTATCATATAATTAAGTATAAAAGATGCTAAAAGTAACCCACTATTTATTTCAAGGTTATCTCCTTTAACCCCCAAGTAAATAACTTATTAAACTTATCCCCTAACTCCATACAGTTTGTCATAAATAGTCCAAAACGCCCCTTAAAACATTTAGCAGAACTCACACCGAGGTGGAATTACGCCACTCGTGACGGCCCGTCGTGCCTACGACGGTCCGTCCTGCAGAGTCGTCACAGGGTTCAGAGACTCGATTTCCTTTAAGAGTTCTGTGACGGTCCGTCGTGCCTACGACGGTCCGTGCTTCCATGTCATCGCGAAGTTCAGAGAGTTGATTCCTCGTACCCAAATTTCAGAGTTTAAGTGTTTTGGCACGAAGACCCTTAATGGTCCGTCGTGACTATGACGGTCCGTCGACACAGTAAGTTTTTATCACAGTGATTTTACTGCTCGAAACGACTAAACAGGTCGTTACATCCCCAGTCCTAACCAAATAAATTTTTTTTAGGGAAAGAGAAAATGGAGGATTAAATTATATATTCACATTTTTTAATTATAAATTGAAAGTTTACCTAGTAAACCAACATAACTACTAAAAATTCTCCACCTAGCATTTTTTTGTATGTAACAATCATTATTTCTCAAATAATCTGTAAGATTATTTGTAATCTCTCTTGAAATGCATATTTATTATTCATTTCTACCAAGTATTTAAAATTTTCGTTAATAGAAATGTGAGGATTAAATTATATATTTATATTTTTTAATTATAATGTAAAAGTAAAAGAGTAATATTATTATTGAAATCTTTATTTTTGTTGTGGTTTATGCAGGAAAATGTTTCTGATTTTTTTCAAACAAGAAGCTAAAGAAAGAACAAAATTTCATGAAAAGAAAAGTGATGATAGATTCTACTGACAAAATTGTAAATATTAGCAAAGATTTCGTA
Organism: Solanum lycopersicum; assembly: GCF_036512215.1. Taxonomy (NCBI): domain Eukaryota; kingdom Viridiplantae; phylum Streptophyta; class Magnoliopsida; order Solanales; family Solanaceae; genus Solanum; species Solanum lycopersicum. Next base: position 17,090,004 of record NC_090800.1, read on the forward strand.
AAAGTCCTTGATGTGATGAGATCTCGCTGGCATTTTTATATTTTAGACTCTAGATTTCCAAAGACAGGTAAATACATTACTAATCAGTATGTGATGGTTTCTTATATTTATATTTGTATTTTAATGAGAAAATGCATATGTACCCCCTCAACCTATGCCCGAAATCTTAGAGACACACTTATATTATACTAGGGTCCTATTACCTTCCTAAATTTATTTTTATCAATATTTTTTTTCCTCTTTTCGACCTACGTGGCACTCGTTAAAAAAAATGTCAACACACACTAAGATAGTGCCACGTAGGCCGATAAGGGTTGGAAAATTATTTATAAAATAAATTCATGGGGTAAGAGGACCTTAGTATAGTATAAGTGTGTCTCTGAGATTTCGGGCATAGGTTGAGGGGGTACTTGTGCATTATCCCTATTTTAACAATAAACTAAAAATTTTGACATTCAAAAGGAATACTCCATTTCTTTTGTTTCATGTGACAGTCTTTCTTCTGTAATCTATGATGAAAAAAAATAGTATTTTCTTAATTGAAACGTGATAAACATTGAACTTCATATCTTTTTATCTTTCAATACATGATTACTTTGACTCTACTGAAACAAATAAATTCTAAAACTTGTGGTCTTCAATACTCATTAATATTTGTGTGGCTAACAAAGTTCTCAGTAATAGTAAAATAAATAATGTATAGATTGATTATTTTCAAGTATAAACATACTTAATACATTGATAATTAAATGATGCTACATAAAATTTGAAAGAAGGAAGAACCTAACATGTTTAATACAAAAAAGTCATTTTTTTCCTTTTAAACTCAATATGAGGTAAAATTTACAGTATAAGGATAATAAAACATGAATTATATATTCATTAATAGTGCTAATATTTACATTTTTCGAAAAGGTCTATGTTATACTAAACAAATTAAGCAGCGTATGGATTTACAGATTATTCAAAACAAGTCAGCACAAGATGTTTTGTTCGGTTATGAAGGTAATGAGGCGTCATGTAGAATCTTACTATTGTAGATCATATGTTGATAAAGTAGCCAACACATAAAACTATACTAAAATTCTAGAGACACACTTATACTACATTAAGGTCCTATTACCGTGTTGAAATTATTTTCTAAATAATTTTCTACCCATTTTGGCCTATGTTGCACTATCTACTGGCCCCAGCGTGTGTTGACATTTTTATTCAAACTAGTGCCACGTAGGAAAAAAAATGGTAGAAAATTATTTATAAAATAAGTTAAGGAGGGCAATAGGACCTTAGAATAGAATAAGTGTGTCACTGAGATTTCTGGCATAGGTTGAGGTGGTACTTATGCATTTTCTCCTAATGAAAAGACTTTAATTATAGAGGGTAAATTCTCCCCATAAACAAGACTCCCCAAACAACTACGTCATGAATTCTATTGTGTTATGCTATAAGAAAGGGATCTTCAATTTATAGCTCTCCAAACATTTCCTCGAAGAAAAGAATAAACCAATTATGGAAGAAATTTAATTTTCTTTTAAATAATATTAAACATTTTTGGTGATATTTTGACTATTCTGTAAGGGAAAAAATGAACTTCAAATACGGAAAGAAAATCATGACAAAATCCTAACATTTTTTTCGAACTTGAAAACTGTAAATTTCTTTAATGATCTCTTATTGATTTTCAAAATATTCCTTATTTATTACCTCAATGAAACTCTTCAATATTGTATTGCTCTTGAACATGGAGTCATTATTGTGCGAGAAACGACTAAGAATTTCTAATTTTATCGCAAAATTGTGTGTGGATTAGATGCAACAGATGTCCAGACTGAAATTGGAGAAAAGGGGTATAATGCACATAACAAACGTCAAAAATTCGAAATTTACTTCATCTCTATTAAAGACTAAGTCCGCTTAACTTGCTATACAATTTTTACTTAAATAGTCTTGCCTATACAAAGTAAGAATACGTAAATATTGAAGATGGAAGTGTAGGTAAGGTAAGAATTCTCGATATTCCCTTTAACTAATGATGAAAGAGAATGTGAACCATTTTTCTCGAGATGATGATATTTTGATATCTATAGAGTAAATCATCTTTGGTCGTCATTGTGCATGAAATTCATTGAGAGAATCAAAAATTCAATTCGTATTGTTCTCAAATTTTTGGAGGAGCATGAAAACTCTTCAAGATTACTTCATCTTTGGTGATTAATTCATCTCCCATGCTATCATTATCTACAATAGATAAAAATTTGATTTATTATATTCCTACACAATTCGAATGTAAGTAATTATGAAAGGGGAATGAAGATATTTACAATATGAGGAACTCATGAAAATCTTGACAAATACATATTTTAATTTTTTTGAGAATATTACACGATTAACATTCCTTTACCATATTCTGATACTTGCTAACACTACCCCAAAAAAAAATTTCTTAAAAGAAATTTTTTGGTGGTATAGTCCATTTTATTAATAACCAAAAATAAAAATCTATTTCTAATATCATTAGGTTAAAACCCACTTTCATTAAACCCATCTATAACTGCTAACTTCAGCTTCCTCTATATTTCTTCTCACTGTATTGCCACCTTGCTCACGACTTAATGTTACTCTACTCCTTCTCTTGTGGGCTGTACCAGCTTTCTTATATAATGTTCTCATCTCTCTCTTCTCACACTAGATGTGTCACTCATTCAAGGTAATGTGACTCCTATCATTTCCCTTCTCGTATTCATCACCGATCTAACTCTTCGTTATTTCTCCACGTGAAAGTGTTTTTTCTTGGAAAAGATTACTCTATAATTTTTGAAATTTTCTTTTGAGTTTAAAAATTGGCTATAAGAGAAGCAAAGGAAATTCTTCCATTTCATACCTAGAAGATGTTAATTACTCTATTCCAAATCACACATGTAGTCATTCCACATTTTTGATATATGTTTAGTGATTTGAGATTAAAGATTAAAATAATTAGCAGTATATTCATGTTGTGATGTCCTATACATATCATGACGGGATAAGGATTGGTCAACATGGATATGAAAACCATCAATTCGATTTGAAGAAATTTGGAACTTAGAAGATTAATGACTGAATCATGGGCGGTCTATAATATACTAAGATGGAAATTTAAGAAAGAGATGACTACATTTTAAATAATTAATATGCTGGACATTCTTTGGTTTTAGGTCAAGGGTATTATTTTATCTAGCATAGCTTAGTGTATCTAGTATTATAAATAATAGAAACTACGGTTTATTTTAGGGGTTGTTTTTTGAATAAACATTTGTTATTTAGGCTTCTTTGTGAGTTTGGAGAAACCTCATATCTGTAAATTGGACCCTCTTAATATGTCTTCACTTGTATGGGTTCCATTTCTTTTCACCTTTAGAGTTTATTCTAGTAATAAAATGTCTTTTAGTTGCTATATCGTCCTCCTAAATCTCTTTGTCTTTCTTTCTATTTATTCATAATATATTTTACTTGTTTGATTGTAGTTCACTTTATTCTTGTTGCATCTAGAATTATATTCATTGATATCTTTCCCTCTTCCTTCATTTTTCTAAATCATATATCTTAGTTGCTTGATTGTGGTATATAATAGGTAAATCTAGCCTTCAACGCATAAACAAAAGAAATCACTATCCTTTTTTTGCCACTGTTGAAAATTGTACTCACATCCGACCAGGTAATGTTTCGATTTTATGGTAAAAAAATTATATTTTTTATGCAAAAAGAATTTTCCTCTAGTGAACAATATATTGCATTTCATTTTTATTATGTTCCATGAACCCTACTACTCAAGGTAGGTACTAAGTGAATTTTGGTGCACCTCTAATATATGATGATCTTTATGTCCTTCATAATCAAATTATTAGGTCAAGGTAGTATGGGATTGGAAGTATAACATATACATTTCACCTATGCATTCATTCCTCCACGGCCTCATCCAAAAAACATAAATAATCTATTCCAACTAGCTTTGAATTGACACGTAGTTGTTGTTTATGTCAATATTTTCTCGACAAATTCCTTTTTCATAATTTTAACATAATGCCTAATAATGTACATCTGTTATACTAGTATAACATATATAGTGCTATCTTTGATCACTTAAATTGTTAGTTTGGCGTTGAAGTACTCTACATTGAGTGTTGCAGTGGTGTGCAGGAGCTATTATTGTCAAGATATCCAATTCAAAATGTCACTTAGCTTGGAACATATTGATTGATAGCTTACGCAAAAATAGATATAGGATATAAAATAAAACATATTAGCAATGTATGTTGCAATGGGTGTGCACGAGTTATTATTGTCTAAATGCCTAATGCAAAATTGTCTTGGGCAGCAGTGATCCATAGCCTATGGAAAAATATAGGACATAAAAGAAAATTAATAATCATTTATCTCTATTAATTTATTTGGGTAACCTATGAAAATTTTGAGACATTTAATACTAGAAGTTTGGTAATTAGAATGAGTATGATTTGTGCACATTGACTGCAATGATATCGAAACCCAATTTAAACTTGTCCTAAGGTACAAATTGTGTTGAGCTTGTTCTGGAGGATGTTCCTAAATTCTGAATAATTAATTGACTAAAATTTTCTTGGTTTTAGCTCAAGGCTATTATTGTAACTATCTTAGGTTAGTTTATCTACTATTATAAATAGTATAAACTAGGGTTTATTTTAGGAGCTGATTTTTGGATAAACATTTGATGTTTAGGCTTCTTTGTGCGTTTGAAGAAACCCCCATGTGTGTCCAAATGAACCCTCTTGATTGCTTATGGAAGTCTTAACTTGAATGAGTTCAATTTCTTTAAGCCGCTAGACCGTCTTTTCTTACTTCTAAATCTCTATCTTTAATTCTGCTTCTCAATAGTATATAATATTTTGTTTACTTGATTATGGCTAACTTCTGTGTCTTTCTTTCTATTTCTAAACAATATATCTTTCTTTCTTGATTGTTTGATTAGGTAAGTCTATCCATCAAGGAATATATAAAAGAGATCACTTAGATTTTCGCAACCACTGGAAATTATGCTTGATACCTCATAATTCTCAACTTACTTCCTTGATGACCAGGTAATGTTTTGATTCAATGCTAAAAAATTATATTTCTTATGCAAAAAGAATTTTCCACTAGTGAAGAATATATTGAATTGCCTTTTTATTATGTTCTATTAACGCTACAGTTCTAGGTAGATATCAATTGAGTTTTGTGTCAACTCCCATGTGTAAAGTTTTTATTTAATCATGATTTTATTATTAGATTAAGGTAGATTAGGGATTTGAAGTATAACTTACACATGTCACCTTAACTCCATTCACCCTGATCCAAAAAATCAATATAATTGACAACAACTAGCGTAGAATTGACATGTAGTTAACTATTTTATCAATATTGTTTTCCCAACTTCCTTTATCATAATTTCCACATGTCCTAATAGTGTAAACCTTTTTATTTTAGTATGATCAATATATTTCAATCTTTGGTATTTACTTAAATTTTGCTTAGTTTTATACTTAATTACTTAGCATTGGGTAATGCATTGGGTGTGTATGAGTTGTTATAGTCCACATACCTAATGAAAAGTGTAACTTGGATTCGACCAATTTTAGCTTATGTTAAAATATATGACATAAAAGAAAACTTGTTCTCATTGTGTGTCGCAGTGGTTGTGCATGAGTTATTATTGTTCATATACCTAATGTAAAGTGTCACTTGGCGTTTACTGCAGTGAACCATAGTCTATGTACAAATATAGGACGAAAAAGAAAACTCACCAATCCAAATGTTTAAACCAGAGTCATTTGCAAACATTGACATCAATGATACTGAAACCCAAGTTATACTTGTCCTAAGCTACAAACATGTTGAGCTCATTCGAGAGGATGTTCCCACAAATGGTGACTTTCCAAATTGTCATACTTCTCTTGAGAAAGTGTAATCATATTATAGAGCTCCACAAAATTTTGGTGTCTACAATGCTCTCTACTTCAAGTCTTGTCAGAGTGTAAACTTGATAAGCTTAAAGATAGACTTGAAGTACCCATAAGAATGGAGTTTTAATCTTTGTCATTTGTGGATTTATATTTCCAATTGATTGGGGATAGAGGAGATGAAGTGTAAATTCAGTCACACTGGACGTGCCAATTTATTAGAAATACATTTTTTAAATATAAAAATATATTGCAATCACATAGTAAATAAAAAGAATAATTCTATTCATGATAATTGTGAAGTATAAATATGTTTATTCCTTGATTCGTCACTCTTAAGATTTCTTCATGATTCAACGATTGTTAATGTCTTCAAACTATGTGGAACTTCTTAGGATTTATTTTATCTATGTGAAGGGATTTTATGAATCTTGTTAAAATATTTGGTTGTCAAGAAGAGTGCTCCCACATCTTCACCAATTTATGAAAATTTAATGAACATATGAAATTTCAAAGATGCCTATTGAAGGAAGTATATTACAGTTCTATATATGTTTGAGCTTGAGTTTAAGTAAGTAGTCTCGAAGAACCTTAAATGAAATCGGACACATCTATTAGTGTCTCACATAATTTTGATATCTCAAATGTTAAATTCTTGTCCCGTGAAATTTTTTTGGGGTAACATAGTTCACTTAACAGTCTTGTTGGATGGAGTTTTATTGTTTGATAGACTATTAAAGAAGAGGTCTTATGCTTATAAATGTAGTTACTTTATAGAAGCTAGTATCAACAAAGATCACACTCAACCACTTAAGGCATCAAGTACTATTTGCCAAAGTTGAAAAGTTGACAATTACCACTGGTAATGAGCCCCACTTTAACATCGAATGGTTCATTATGGATAAGTCTCATAATTTTAGGAGCACATCCAAGCTTAAACAATGTAGCATTGGAAATTATTTTATTTTTCTTAATGTTGAGAAGACACTCATGATTATTTTCATAACTTTTAAATGGTTGTATACTAAAAGAATATGTGAGAAAAGAGTTTTGAAGTTGCTGAAGTGATTCCAAATAAAAATTCTGGAGGTATTTATTTGTTGTCATTACTTCAAAAATCCTAGCGATTGGGGTACAAATATTAAGATATCTATGATTCAAAAGCATTCTTTTACATTTTATTCGGCATGAATTCTTCCCCTCTAAAGTCTAAGGTTTTAACACAGTTTATAGTTATTGGCAAAAGATTGCTGACCTCAAGAATCTTATAACTCTAAAGTATACACATATGACGGTGAATCCCCATACTCTGCTAGAAAAGATTCACCTGTATATGTGTATACCTTAGAATTCATAAGATTCTCGAGGTCAAGAATCCTTAGAACTTATAGGGGAAGCATTCATGCTGAATAAACTTGAAAAGAATGCCTTCATTGAAAATTAAAGCTTTCTATCCCAACTAATAAGATTTTGGAATTAATAAAAACAAAGAAATGCCTCTACAAGTTTCGCTTGGAATCACTTGGGAAACTTGGACCTTGTATCCACGTTCGGATGGGAGGCTTAAACTACTTTTTCAAAGGTACTACGTAGATGTTGTTGGGTCCTTTGTTGGTGCGATCGTTGTTGATTCTAGCTTAGACAAAGAATACTTGATACATTTATAAGCATAAGACATCTCTTTCAACCGTTGAGTACAACTCAAACAATAAACCTCCAACTAAATACGAGAATTAACTTAACTATGCGCCCAGAAAGATTATTTAAAAACGAAATTAGTTTCTTCATGAGACTCAGACTAGACACTTGAAGACATAGAAATTGTGTGGGACTCTACCATATGAATCCAACGTCAGTTAGGATTTATGAAGACTAATCCTAGCTCAAACTATATAAAGGGTACTATATTCCATAGAGAGTGATCACGAAAATTCCATAAAGAGAATAAGATGTTGGGGGACTCTTCAATAAAATACTTCATGAAAAAACACAAAATCCTCTTTACATGGAGATAAAATTAAATCCATTTTAAGTGCAAACTATCCTATAGAAGAATCAAGAAAGGGACAAAATTGTACTCAAATTGTTAATTAATAAAATATTCTTGTTTCTTCATATTTATTTTCCATACATAAAATTTGTTGCAACAAAGTTTTTCTTTTAGAACCCTAACTAAAATTTATATTTTATTTTTGGGTTTTATTGGTTTTATTCGAGTTGACGAATTTATTAAAATCCATTAAACATTGAAGAAGGAATTGAATATTTATTGATCAAATACTTCACTCAATAGCTAAATAGATCGTTTGACAAAATTAATTAACCATATGAGAGTAAAGATAGAACAAGTGTCTTTTGGTTCATCTCACACTTTGTAATAAGTACTTATCTCCAAAACGTTTGGAGACACACACACAAGATTTGGTGAAGTTTAGCTTAAAGTTATGAGTTTCTTGTGAGTTGTCAGGAGATGTTACAAAATTTGGAGTTGGTGAAGTTCGACATAGTGGATTGCACTACTTTTCACATGTATGGCCTATGTAGGAAGTAGTGGCTGTTTGATGTCGATACTATACCAATAGGTTCATTCCCAGTAACTTCCAAGAAGAGAAGTGGGGTCAGTTCGAGCACTAGACTTACGATGGTATTTTAGATCAATTTTTGGACTAGATTTCAGGCCTTGTCTCACCATGCTTTGGTGATTTTACCAGATGAGACTAAGAATTTGTCAATTCATGAGAAGTTTGAGTTATTATATCCGTGTAGCAGCTTATCAGATAACCTTGTCTAGAGCTTATTTTCAAAGAGCAACCGAGGTGGTCATGGATCTTGATCTTAAGCACTACAAGAACATAGGGATTTGGTGGACAAGAGGACTTGCACTTCTTGTTATTTTAATGGTCCCTCACCTTGAGGGGATCTTTAAGGAGGGGTTTTCATATTGGTTTCACTATACATTTTCATGTAGTTATTCAAGTGTCTGAGGGAGGTAATTTTGGATAACGTTAGTACAACTTGGGTCAAGACTTATTAGGGTTGTTATTAAAAATTTTTAGGTTATGCTGATCATTCAATATATTCGGATCCTTGTTATTATATGTTGGCTCTTAGTCCTACTATAAGTATGGTGTTTTAGGAAAAATAAATAGAGATTTCTCCAAACTTTGAGTGAGATATGGTGTTTTAGGAAAAATAAATAGGGATTTCTCCAAACTTTGGAGTGGGAGGCCGACATCAATAATGTTTCATAATGTTGTTGCTTCATTTCTCTTTTTATAAAATAAAATTTGAAAAGTTATTTCTTTAAAAGTGTGAGTAAAACATTCGAATTCAACATGAAAAAATGAACACTTTCACAACAAGACACTAATATTGTAACAAAAAAAGTTATTTTAAAAAAAGTGAATACAATTTATATACCATGACTTTTATAATAAAATGCAATGAACGAAAAAACATTTAATTCTTTTTACCACATTCGAATTAGATGATGTTGATTTATTAGATTCATATTTAATTAAAAAATATTTTTTTACGAACCTAATAACTACTCATTAATGCAAGGTATGTCTATTTTAAGAAGAAAAAAATCAGATCACAATCGAGCAAGTGATTTAGTTCCTCTAAAATAACACTAAAAACATTCCTATGAAAATGGAGAAAGGGAAGAAGATATGGTGTTGGCATGTCCATCACAATGTCATGGATTAGAAAATCGGTAAATGATGGCTTCCAAACATTCAAATTTCATTACCAATTAACGTCGATGTATTCTCAAATTTTGTATGTAAAATGTTATGTTTAATTATGAAAATTTAAAAGGGCCATTTAATTTTCTATATCATACAAATGTTACTGATGAAGAAGATGATGAGAGTGCTTTCGTAAAATTGATGACATATAAACTTACAAAGACTTATAAAGATCATTGAACAAAATGAGGGATACTCCATCTTTTTAATAGATCTCTCTTTATTTCTTTTTAATTATTTTTATACCTACGATATTTGAAAAATTAGAAGTTCTCAGTAATGTTTTTCTTCATCCACATTTATGATGATTTTTACATAATTAAAAATATGTATGAGATACAAAATATATTCAAAGATATATTTTATTTTCTAAAGCATAAGTGTTGTAGCACAAATAAAGTATCTTAAATTGGTACAATATGCACTAATTTTTTTTTATTTTCAAATAAAAATTTTTGATTCCATTTTATCGTTATATAAAAAAACACTATCACTAAATATAAATCCATTGATAAAGTATTCAGGGAAAATTGTCAAACAATACTATTAGCTATATATTTTTTAATAACTAATTTTCTAGCTGATTAATCTCTTTTCTTATATAATCACTACTTAATTGTTAGATTTGATAATTTGCTCCAAATAATCTCTGTTAGTTTTGTCTACTTTCATTGTCCAAATCTATGTTGTATATCAATTTTGTTGGTACAGTAAAATAAATCTAAAAAGGGTAAAGAGTTTTTTACAAGTCAAATTTCTTAAATCTTTCAAGAGTAAAGACTTCATATTATTATTGGTGTCTTTCAAAACTAGAAATTCTTCTATATTTTAAAAAGTAAAATAAAATAAAATTACGCTTAGAGAAAGGGACAATGGAGGAGGCGATTACAATGTAGGAGTCAAACCCTCAACAATAAATTGAAAGTTCATCTAGTCAATCAACACAGATACTAACATTGTACAACTAGCAATTCTAACAATCATTATTTCTCAATGAGTCCGTAAGAATATTTTTAATTTCTCTTTAAATGCATATTTTATTCTTCATTTCTATGGAGTGCTTATAATTTTCACTAGCAGCAATATGTGGGTGAAATTATATATCTGTGTTTCTTAATTATAAGTTGACAACAAAAAGGTAATATGATTATTTATATCTTTATATTTTCTATGTTTACGTAGGATAAAGTTTCCAAATTTTTCATACAATAAGTTGAAGAAAGAAATAATTTATATGAGGAATGTAGTTATGTGATGAGATCTGAAAAGCATAGTTATATTTGAATATTCATTATAAACTAAAACGTTGACAATTAAAAATAATACTTTATTTTTTCTAATTCATGTCAGCTCTTTCCTCTTTGATCTGTTATAAAAAAAATAACATTTTCATAATTGAAGCATCATGGACTTTGACCATCATATATTTTTATCTTTAAAGACATGCTTACTTTGACTCTACATGAAAAAAAAGTTCTAGAACTTGACGTCTTAAATACGGTGTAACATTTATGTGACTATAGAACTTCTCACTAATAGTAAAATATTTTATTTATAGATTCATTATTTTATAATATAGACATATGTCATATATGTTTGAAAAATTGATAATAAAAAGGTGTTACATAATATCGAAAAGAAGGGAGTATATGAAATGTTTAATACCACAAGTTATCTTTTGCTTTTTAAACTCATTGTGAGGTAAAATTTACAGTGTAAGGAATATAAAACATGGATTATATATTCTTTATTAATTTTAATATTTATATCTTTTAGAAAGATTTGTATTATAAAAAATAAATTAAGAAACATATGGATTTACAGATTATTCAAAACAAGTTAGCACAAGATGTTTTTTCAATCTTTGAAGATCTCTTATTGATTTCGACAACATTATTGTTTATTGCCTAAATGAAACTCTTCAAAATTTTATCGCGCTTAAACTAATAGTCATTATTGTGAGAGGAATGGTTAAGAAGCCCTAATTTTATTTAAAAATTTTATTTGGATTAGATGCAGCAGGCAATCCAATATTAGCCAGACAAAAACTGGAGAAAAAGGGCATATAATGCACATTACAGAGCTCAAGAAGGTGAGTCATCGATGAGGAGTACTAAAGTGAGAAATAAGGCTTGCGAATTCAAGAACAATCAAGATAATTATTGTAAAGGGAAACAAAGAAGAATGACAAAGAAAAAATAAGAATAATTTGAAAATAATGAGTGACGCATAATAGAAGGTGGTCGAATTTATATATGATTTTTTGATCTATTAAATTTCTTTTGTTTTTTGGTTATAGTAAGATTTCATAAATTTATTATCAATATAGATCAGAGACTTTTATTAATCTCCTAACCCTATTCATCTGGTTTTTTTGTCTCAGGATTTTATGTTTTGAATAAAAAAAGGTCACATAATTGAATTAATATTCAATTGATGACGTGAAAAATTGTTTGGTTTTTGATTTACATCAACCTCTTTATTTTTCTAGAAAAATGTAATATTCATAAAAAATTTAGTACATTTGAGAATTTTAATATTATGTATCATTTAATTGTCTCCAATCCTATACTCCTCTATTTCCCTTTCTTCCTAGGAAAACGTTAGTAGAACAGTGGGAGTAATTTGTCTTTTGTTTAGTGACTGAACGTGGTCAGTCATGGCCATACCTTCTCACTGAAACTTCATTATTTTACACGTTATATTTATCTCTTATGTTTTCTAATAATGTAATATGTGGGCTATTAATTTAACCAATTTATTGCTCTGTAATCTTCATATTCATTATTGCAAGGAAAAACTTCTCTCCTATAAATAATGATGGCCTCACTTTTTTAGCAGAAGGTTGAGAATAATTGTCTTTTGTTTAGAAAATTAATGTTATCAGCCATGACCATAAATTCTCATTGAAACTTCATTATTTTATCTTTTATATCCTAATTCACACAGTGAAATATTACTAGTAAAACGAGGTATAAGCAAACATCATTAGTAGAGAAATAGAAACACATTATCTTAATATAGGACAGGCATAGTGTCAAAATATTTTTGGACTTGGGAAAACTAAACTACACTTATATTATGAGGCAAGTACCTTTGACCTACGATCGATAGTGGTGTTAAGATAATTCCTTTCAAGATTCTGATATTGTTGCTTGGTTGATCGGCATACTTCTATGATGTCTTCTCTTCTCTTATTTTATGTGGATTTCCCTCCTTTGGATGACTATGATACTTATTGAGCTGTACCAAAATTTGAAAAGGCATTTAGTAGTTTTGGATGGTTTTGTATATATTTACACATTTCTTTAATTATTTTGTAAAAGGAATTGCTTATTGCCTTAATTTTTTTCCTTTCATATTATTATGTTTCGTATTTGGGCTGGCTTACCTTTTTGCGTGGTTGAGCGAGGCTTCATCAGTTTCCATATTTTGGTTCATGAAAATTTGATGTCAAAATACAAAGTTCATTACTCTCACAAGTACAAGAAGTGACTTGTGAAGTCCTACAAATCGTTGCGAGATGTCTTTTATCTATCTTTAATAGTCTATTGGACTTTAGGAGAATTCTTGATTCCATTGGTTACTAAGATTCTTTTTCTACTCTCTCATATATGGTGAGGATATGTTCTACCATGTCTAGAGGTCACTAGATGTAATGACTTTGAATGTCATTTTGGTTTTTGTTAAAAAATTACCATTTTACCCCTTTCGTTAGTTCCCAGAGTCATGTTTGATTGGTTTATGAAGTCGTTTTTAAAATTAGATTGGAAACCCGTGATTCTTTTTGGATGTTTCAATGTTTTGGAGAGTTAATGTTGTCAAAACTGGGTTTTGTGATAATTGAAGCTATGAGTATCGAAATGAATTCCATCATAACTATCAGCTCTACAATATGAAATTTGGTCTAAATGTGTTGTCATTATCAGTTTTGGAGTTATTACATAGATTTGAGCCTTTAAGTGAGCATGACTTTAGCGATAAGGGACTCACAGAAGCAAAGCCCACCTCTTGTTGACCTGTCTCTTTTAGTGACTTTGCTAGTCGCTTAAGCAGCACCTGTGTGGTCTTAAAAATTATATGGGATCAACTTCATTCCTTGAGTTGTTCCTGCGATTCCTCCTTCGATAAAGCTCCGAATTGGTTGGTTTAAAGTAGTTTTTAAGTAAGCTTGGGACTACACATTATAGTTATTGCGGAGCATGGTGAACTCTTAGTTTGAGGTAAAAATTATTTTTGTGGGCTTCCATGGATTTTTTTCTCTTTTTGGTAACGTATTTGTGTTTGCTGAATTAAAACTGTTTTGAGGCCTGAATTGTGTTCAATTTGAGGATAGGTTTGGGGTACTGAATTCGACCCTTTAACGAAGTCATTGGAAATTCCAGTGTGGGTCTAAAGCTTCCCATTTGGACTCTAAAATTGGTTCGTCTTTTTTTTTAATCTTTTGTTAGTGTCTTCACGGCCATTTTAACAATGTGATACTATTTTCGGTAGTGTGACATCATTTTGAGGCCATACAGAAAGGAAAAGCTCCAAATATGGTATATGGAGCACGAAAGGTCACCCTAAAGGTAGGCTACACCTTTCCTTATCCTAGATTGAAGATGAATGTGTCAATTCATGTTGATTTTAGTTAATTGGGGGCATGTAGTTGAACATGAGAAGGGTTTCAATATTTGGTAGATTCCTCTACGATAGAAATCTTATGGTTAGTGGACATCTAATGATAGTTTGATATCTAAAGAGTAATTCATCCTAAGTCATTGTGTATGAGAGTTCATTGGCAGCATTAACAAATTCGATTCCATATTATTCTTAAATTGACGATGGGATATACTCTGCTAGAACAGAATCATCTATAGTATCATAACATAATATAACTATACTAAAAGTGGGAACAAAACTCAAAAAGTTCAATTACTAAATACCCTTGATGGATTTCTTTTTTATTATCATAAACCAAACAAAGAGGTAGTAAAAAATAAAAAATAAAAAATAAAACAGTTACAATGAAGAGGAAATACCAAAAATTGCATTTTCCTTCATATATATATATATATAAATCAATTCTTCAGCAGGATCATACAAGATATAAACATTTTTTATCCAAGAAAGAAATAATTAAATTGAATGGGCATTCGTCAATTTTAGCTTGTAATTTTAAACAAATTTTGTTACGAATTTACAATATCAATATAATTTATATCGTATATACTAAACAAAGTTGTATACAGATTATAGAAAAGTCATGGTGTCATATACAAATCTGTATAATAATTCTAGACCACTGCCAATATAAGATTATAAAAGGAATGTATGTGCTTCACTTTTCAATAATCTACTTTACCTTCTTTAATGGCTAGAGCGAATAGCCCACCATGAAATCTAATGTACTAGAGACTGGCTAGAGCAGAGGGCGAGTAGAAGTTGATGATACATAAGATTTCATGGTTAGCTTTTCTTTCAAACTTGTGTTAGATTCACACGACATGGAATGATATCCTTAGCTTTCGAACATAGACTATTTTGCTTATTTAATTTGATTTCACTATTACTCTAGATTTGGCGTTTACATGTCCTTGGTATGATGACTTTTACCTTTTCGGATAATATGTATAGAGTCTAGTGGTTTTTCTTAGTTTTACTTTAATAAATTTTGATCATCCACATTATGGTTGTTTTCGGTATATTGAACAAGTGATAGAAGTTGATGTTGAAATCGTTGGTTCTCCACTTAAGAGATTAAGTGTGCGTGTCAATCATGAATCATTTTTTGTATTGTGACAAACTTGGTATTAGAGTTTTAGGTTCACTGATCTCATCATACAAGGACAAGTCTAGTAGAATCTTGTGAATTGTACGAGGAAGCTTTTACTTTTCTTTGAGAAGCGATAATACTTTAGGAAAACTCATTTCTTTCTTTGTTTCATACATTTACTTGAATCCAATTTGTAAGTAGGTGATATAAGTTTGCATCTAACCTTCTACACTCTATTTCGTAGATTGTTAGAACTAGAGTGATTATTGTGCCAACACCAACACCAATAAGGTGTGTTTGAGCCAACTATTGGGGATACACCCCAAGAGGGAGCAATGGCGAGAGGTCGTGGTAGAGGTTAAGGAAGAAGGTCTACTTGAGGTAGAGGATAAGAACCTGGTCAAATTAGAGATATACCAGTGATCCCTCCACCGACTGACGAGGTAGAGAGAGAGGATAATGAGGGGGAGGATTGCAAATTCAAGAGAAAGTAGCACCACCCAAGCGTACTCCATAGATGATAAATCAGGTTCTCACTTATCTAAGCGGGTCATTCAATAAAGGCCATCCATCCAAGTATTTTTCTGCACCAGCAACTCAAGTTCAAGGAGTACAATATACAACTATTATGTCACCCAACAAGGATGCGTCATTGGAAACATGCATGTTTCCTCGATTGACTACAGGGCCTATAATGACTATTGACCATCATGATCTCTTTATTAATTTCTTAAAGTTGAAACCTTCGGTCTTTATGGGTATTGAATCTGAACATGATTATGATTTCGTTGTTGATTGTTACAACCTGATTCATAAATGGACATAGTGGAGCAATTTAGTGTTGAATTTGTGAGCTACGAATTTCAAGGGGATGTCAAAATGTGGTGCCACTTTCATGTTGTTGACCAAAAAAGGCACCACCTATGACGTAGACGATATTTTCTAGCTTCTTCAAGGAGAAGTATATACTCGGACATTGAGGGACATGAGGCGACATAAGTCTCTTAATATGGAGCAAGGAAAGATGTTGGCTGCAGCCTATGAGGCGAAATTTCGTGCATTATTCAGATATGTCCCTCAGCTTTACTTTAGTCGGCAAGAGTGAATTCGCCGCTTTGTGAAGGGACTGAGGTAAAAATTGCAGATTCCAGGTTTATGTTGCTTTTGTAAATAATTTTCAAGAAGTGGTTGATTTTGTGATAGTGGTAGAGAAAGTGAAGCCAGATGACTTCACCAAGGTGTCAATATTTAAGAAGTTCCATACAAGAGGTGAAATTAGTAGTTCTTACTTTTAAGGCAGAGGTTTGGGGGTTATCCACCTCGTCTTTTTCTGTCTTCATTCAAGGTTCTAGCTGAGGGTCTGTCATTAACTAGTTTTCCTTTTCTGAGTTTGGGGGTTATCTTTAGTCTTCTTTATCTTCATAGAGACCTACTCTCGACTCAAGGACTTTCTATGGATGTGGTGAGGCTGGAAATATTAGGAAATACAATAGAGTCAAGCTCGATATGATCAGAGTTACAGATCTTCATTAGTTAGAGGTAAGGGTGGCCAAGGTAGAGGTCGTCATTTTGGAGTAAGTGGTAGCCAAGGTAATGGCGGATACCAGTTCAGGCGGGGTGGCATGCAGGTTGGAACTAATAGATGTAGCATGATTGACACAATGGACCGACAGGCAATAAAGCTCATTGTTATGTTTTCCTTGGGAGGCTAGAGGTAAAGGCATCCGATGTTGTTATCATATGTACTCTTCTAGTCCGTGATCGCATGACCTCTGTATTGTTTGATAGAGGATCCATATTTTCTTATGTATCTTCTTTATTACCTAATGGACTTGATTTGTATTGTGACTTACTTGATATGCCTACATTAATGACTTGTTTTCAAATGTTCATTGACTAATTCTATTTGAATAAAGTGACTATTAAGAACAATTACTCCATTCCTCACATTAATGACTTGTTTAATTAGTTACAGGGTGCTTGTGTATTCTCAAAAATTGATTTGAGGTACGGTTATCATAAACTTAAATTATGAGCAACGAATGTGCCAAACACTATTTTTCAAACAAGGTATGAACATTATGAGTTCTTAGTAATGTATTTAAGGCTTACGAGTGCCCCTACTGCTTTAATGAGCCCGATGACTTGAATTTTTAAGCCATATTTAGATCTCTTCGTTATTGTATTTATTGATGATATATTTATCTACTACAAGACCATGAAAGAACATGAAGAACATTTGATAATTGTATTAGGGTTGTTAAGGGAGAAAAAGATTTATGCCAAATGCTCCAAGTGTTAGTGTTGGCTCGATTAAGTGTCCTTCTTGGTGCACGTGATTCCTAAGGATTCAGTGATGGTGAATCCCTCTAAAAATCGAAGCAATGACGATTTAGGGTAATGCCTACTAATGTTTAAGAGGTAAGGAACATTGTTAGTTTAGCTAGCTACTACCGTCGGTTCGTTAAGGAATTTACTTTTATTGTTTCCCAAATGACCAATATTGACAAAAGAGATGTATGGTCAGATGAGTATGAAAAGAGCTTCGCGAATAAGGATCTTGTAGACTAGTGCACTAATTCTTGCCTTGCGTGTGGATGATATGAACATCATCTTTATTGTGATGCATATTATTTTGTTTAGGTGCACTGCTAATTCAGGATAGCAATGTAATTTACTTTGCTTCAAGAAAAGTAAAAGTGCACGAACGTAACAATCTGATCCATGATTCGGAGTTCGCTGTAGTTGTATTTGCATTGAAGTAGTAGAGGTGTTAACTAGCTTGGGTCAAGTCTGAATTTTATGCATATCATCTTAATTTAAAATATGTTTTCACTTAGAAAGAATTGAGTTTGAGGAAAAGGAGGAGAATGGATTTACTCAAAAAATGTGATATTACTATTTTGTATCACCCAAGAAATATAATATTATGGTTGATGCCCTTTGTAGAAAAGAAGGGACCATGGGAATTTTAGCCCACTTACTGGTTTGTAGATGCCCATAAGCTTGAAAGGTCCAAACTCTGGTTAATAACTTTATGAGAGAGGAAGTAATTGATAAATGAGGATTCTTGGCTTGTGTGGAGGCAAGATATTTTCTTGACAAACTTAAAGGATAGCAGTTTGATGATGAGAAGCAAAGTTGAATTAGAGACATGTTATTGCAAGAAGACGTTAAGGAGGTTGTGATTGATAAGTAAGACATCTTGAAATATAAGGAGCGGGTATGTCTGCCTCGTGTTGATGATTTTACTCATACGAGGCTCATAGTTCTAGTTATTCAATATATCCTGATCTAACCAAGATGTATAGTGATCTAGAACAACATTATTGGTTGAGTAGAATGAAGTTTACGTTGTTGATTTTGTTGACGAATACATAATTTTTTACTAGGTAAAGTACGAGCATCGTAAGCCTAGAGTGACACTTCAGAGAAAGAATGAAATTTACATTGTTGATTTTGTTGCCAAATAACTAATTTGTCACCAGGTAAAGTACGAGCATCGTAAACGTAGACATACATTTCAGAGAATGTCCATTCCTAAATCAATGTGGGAAAGAGTTGCAATGTCTTTCGCGGTTGTTCTGCCAAAGACATTTGGTCTGTTTTATTATATTTGGATACTTGTTGACCGATTAACTAAATCTAATACTTCAATCCTTTCAATCTGACTTAACTCAGAGAAGTTAGCCAAAATATATATCTATGAGTTAGTTCAATTTCATGGAGTTCCGATCTCCATCCTATCTGATATTGGTATTGAACTTACTTCTATCTTTTGGAGAACCTTGCAGGCTGAATTAGATACCAAATTGATCTTAATATTGCATTTCACCCTCAAGTGCTTTAGAATATGTTTTGCGCGTGCGTGATTGATTTTGATGTTCATTGTGATCAGTTCTTACCCTTGACATATTGTTTATACAACAATAGCTATCACTCAAGTATTGGTATGGACCCATTCATTATATGGGAGGAGATGCAGGTCTCTCATTGGTTTGTTGGATGCATTTTAGGTGATAACTTGTGGTACCGATCTTTCGAGGGAATCTTTGAGAAAGTGAAATTCATTGAGGAGAAGCTTCTAAAAGCTAAGAGCTTGCAGATCAGTAGGTAGGGATTGAGAAATTATAGAGGGTGAGCAATTCCTGCTAAAGATTTCACCCATGAAGGGTGTAATGTTGTTTGGTAACAGAGGTAAGATTAGTCCAATATATATATTGGGAGATTATGTTCTTTAGTGTGTTGGAGAGGTGGCCAATGAAATAGCTTTGCCTCCACGATTATCAGGAGTGCAATCGATATTTCATGTGTCTATGCTGAAAAAAATTGCATGGTGATGGAAACTAGATTATTCATTGGGATTCCATCCTAGTTAATGAGAATCTCCCTTATGACGAGGAGCATTGAGCAATTCTAGGTATGGAAATTCGCAAGTTGAGGTCAAAGGAGATTGCATCTATCAAGGTTTAGTGGGAGAATCACATGTTGAAGAGTCCACTTGGGAGAGTGAGGCCAATATGCAAGATTGATATCCGCATCTTTTTGTCGATTTATGTACCCTTTCTTACCATCACCTTCTTTTGATCGTTTGAGTATGAGCGATGTGTAGATTGGTATCGAATGTAGCAACCCATTAGGTCATTTTGAGTACTATAACTTCTTATTTCATAAGGCTCTTCTAAAAAATTCTAAATAGGTATTTTAGGATATTTGTTATTATAGTTATATAACTAATGAGGTAATTTTGACAATTAATTTAGCTTCGGGTTAAACAAAATCATAATAAAATTAGTAGTGAGCCATTTTTACCACTTTTATAATTGGTTATGTATAATAATTAGAGTAATGAAATAATGTATAAAAGAAAGACGAAATAAAAGTAGGCAAGAGTGATAATGAATTAGTTGATGGATTAATGATTATCAATCATTGGTTGCTGATATGCTAAATTTGGCTTAGAGTATAGGATAAATTTGGGTTAGAGTTGTTGTCGCTTGTTCTCGAAGACAGTGACTTTAATCTTGAATTTTATTATGGTTTCATCATATTATAAATTGATTTTTTCTATATTAATATATGTAATTAAATGTTATGTGCATTATATAATTCGAATATCAGTAAAGTGATGATACTTAGAGCAATTGAAAATTATCCTTAGGCTTGAACTTTATGAAGGTGACTATATATTTGGGTAAGTTTTTGTGTCTATACATATAATAAAGGTGTCTATAGACACATTTATTTATGAATTATGCATGTTTAATAGATTGGAAAAGTTTTGAGGCATTGAGGAAAGGAAAAGATTTGGAAAATTAGTTTGCACGACTTTGATTCATCGGTGGAGGTAGGTTAGGATTTATTCTATGTTATAGATAGACTTTTAATAGTGATTGGTAATCATTGAGTAATATTATGAACTTATGCATGTACTTTATTGTGTGTTTTGGATAATTTAGGTGTTGTTTGTTATTGGTCTGAAATCCTTAGACCGTAAAACAAATAATCATGAACTTTCTCTATCAAAGTGATGTCGTGAATAAAGTAGTCTCTATGAAATATTGTTAATGAAGTTCAATGCGGTGATAATAAATGATTAATTAACGTTATATTTGAAGGAGTGCCACGGGCCGAGATGATGTTATTAAATCGGGTTTCACGTTCTGGCAACATTGAAGGAAAACATATATAAGGGTGTCACGTACTTATAAGATAAAATGTGATGTCTAACATAGAACGGCATGTAACCTACCAAAAGGAATTGAAAGGATTATGTATATCCCCATTGAAGAGAACACCAGTTCATTTTAAAAGAACAAACAAAATAACTGTGTAACAAACAAGACTTGACACGATGGTCTTATACAGGAGTATTCCAACTGAACTCTGCATTTTCAATGAGAAATAGTTTCTCAACTACAACCAGGCCTATCCAAGGAAAAAAAATCAAATGATTGTTTTTAAATCAGATAAAAGTTTAGCTGAGTCTGGTGGAGTTACAACTCATTAGTTATCACTGCTAAAAAAATAGTAAAAAGAGACCTAAACAACAACCTCAATAATAGGTCACTTTCAAAATTCAAAGTTCACTCAACTTCAAACTTTATGAAACTAATGTAACATACTTGTTAATACTTGGTGATTCCATTATCTCAGTTATCAAATTGTAAACTTTTTCTACTTTTATCTTGAAGCATATTGAAAGAATGTTCTCTTCAAGTTAGAGTTATCTTTTCATTGCTGCAAGCAAAAATCATTATATAAAGTAATCGTCGCAAGCATTATTAAAGGCACTCAGCTGACTTACCTTTGCATGTACTAAAAAGGATATTTTATGTTTTTATTCTCCAGCTTGTGTGATTTGTCTGTTTAGTCTGTGGTTGTGGCTTGTGGGTAGCATTAGGATACTTAAAGATTATGAATAATTAGAATAATTGGACGAGGGACAGACGGTAGGGTCTATGTTTTGGAGAAACTATCCTCGCAACTAAGTGAAAAATTTACCTTAAAAAAATAGAGCCCATTTGGATTGACTTTTTGATGTGTTTTTAAGCTAAAACACCTTAAGTACTTGTGGATTGTTTGGATAAGTTAGAAAAGTGTTTAAAAGAACTTAGCTATAAACTGAAATGCTTCAATTAGGACAAATACCATAAATTATATAGATTT
The DNA here is from genome assembly GCF_036512215.1 of Solanum lycopersicum. NCBI lineage: Eukaryota > Viridiplantae > Streptophyta > Magnoliopsida > Solanales > Solanaceae > Solanum > Solanum lycopersicum. The sequence continues at coordinate 17,112,134 of NC_090800.1, forward strand.
TGGCTTAGAAGTAGGAAATGAAAAGTAAACCAAACAAGCTCTAAAGAGAATACCAATGTTCTCAAATAATCATGCAACCTTCACCTAATATTCAATATAAAACTTACAATTACACGATAATAAACTCGGTAGTTAATAGAAGATCGACATATTTATATCATGGAAAATGAAATAGAAATTTGATCAACAAGCTAATTACGCTGGCAAGATCAATTCATAACAATTCCCAAAACTAAGTAAGCATCAACTTTTTATTATAAATCACCCATACTTAAAATTTATATACTTTTTCCCCTATGAAGAGATCCAATAAACATGAATTATTATATATAAAGTCAGAATCTAAAATCGTACATGTTACAGTGATTCAGTTTAACAGTTTTTGTAGAATAAACCTTCATGACACAGACAGTGCAATTGGAGAAGGAAGAAAGAGAAGAAATGTCTGTTCTTTTGAAACTGTAGACAATGAAAAGATACTTTTGTTTCTCTTGTGAGAACCCTTCTTTTTTATTCAACCAAGCTCCTGAGGTTTCTTTATTTTTAAAAAAATAACTAAAAAATCATTAGTGGAGTAGCGACCTCATAAAGTCTTTTTTAGCGACTTATTTTTAGGTCTCTTTTTTAGGTATTTCTTATCTATTTTTTATAGTGATACTAGACCAAGTATTTGAGTAAGTTAAGGGTATCACATAGACTGGTAGGTTATCAGGTACTTTGGACTATTTTTAGACTAGGAAAGGAATAAAACTTGTGATCAGCATCCAAACCTATGTTTTGAGGATTCAACAGGCTATCCAACCGCAACAACTTTTAGACATGATGTTATGCCTTTGTCAGGTTTTGGTGTACCATTTATGCCCATATCTGTTATATATAATGAGGAGCATAAGAGGTTTGAAAGGTTCTAGGAGATAGATCCACTTCACTCTCATAGTGGACAAGGAAAGAATAAGTTGCCATGAGATGTTACAATATATGCAGCTGGTGTAGTTTGGCATAGTGGATTACACTACTTTTTGCATGTGTGGCAAATCCGTGAAGTGGTGGAGGTCAGATGTCGATACTAGACCAACAAGTTCATTCCCTGTAACTTGCAAGAAGAGAAGTGGATTCACTCAGTACTTGACTTGAGATGATATTTTAGATCGATTTAAGGAAAACATTTTATGCCTTGTATCACCATGCTTTGGTGATTTTGCCAGATGAAACTGAAAAAAATCCAAGTCATTAGAAGTTTGAATTATTATATTTGTGTAGTAACTTATCAGACAACCTCCTCTGGAGATTCTTTTCAAAGAGCAGTTATGTGGTGATTAAGCTTGAGCTTATGCACCACAAGAAATTTATGGATTTGACGAGCAAGAGGTCTTGCAAATCTTGTTATTTTAGATAAGATTTCTACAACTTGGGTCAAGAGTTATCAGGGTTGTATTAGAGGTTTTCTGGTTATGGTGACCATTCACTATATTCATATTCTTGTTAGTATATTGTGGTTCCTACTCCTACTATGAGTATAATGCGTAAGGAATAATCAATAGAGATTTTTCCAGACTTGGAGTGGGCGGCCGACATCAATAGTGTTTTGCAAATTTTGTTGCTTCATTTCGTTTTTTATAAAATTAAATTTTGAAAGTTCCTTTTAAAAGTGAGTAAAATTCAAAATTCAACATGGAAAAATCGAACAATTTCATAGCAAAACACTAAAAGCATAAAAATGTTATTTTAAGGAAGTGAATATAATTTTTATGCTATAACTTTAATGAGAAAATGCAAAAATAAACAAGAAATCGCTTATTTCTCTTTATCATATTCACATTAGTTGATCTTGATTCATTAAGATCATATTTGATCAAAATAAGACTTTTATTAATCTAACAACTACTCATTAACGGAACCTATGCCTATTTTAGAAGAAGAAAATTGGATGATAATTCACCAAGTAATTGAGTTCCTGAACAAAAACACTCAAAACATTTCTTTTAAAAAATGGATAAAGTTGAAGAAGATATGGTGTTATCATGTTCAGTGTGACGTCATTTGTTAGAAAATTGAGAAATGATGGCTGCCAAATTCGCAAACTCCATTTTCCACCGAGTCGATGTATTCTTAAATTTTCATATGTAGAATGTTAGGTTAGGTATGAAAGTTAAAAAAAATGTTTTAAGTGTTTATATCAGACAAATTTTACTGCTGAAGAAAATGATGAGAGTGCATTCATAAAGTTGACGACTTATAAACTTACAAAGACTTTATAAAGATTTTTGGACATATCAAGTCAAACTAAGGATACTCCATCTTTTTCATAAATTCCTCATTTTTTTCTTTTTAATTATTTTTTTACTTATGATGTTTAAAGTATTAGGAGTTTTCGCTAATATTTTATTTAATCCACATTTTCGATGGTTTTTACAAAAATAAAATTATATAGGAGATACAAAATATTTTAAATGATAAATTATCTTTTCAAAAGCTTAGGTGTATCTAGGAGATACCTGATATTGTCAAAGATATAGTGTTTTTTTCTAAAGCTTAGGTGTTGGAGCACAAATAAAGTATATCACAACCTCGTACAATCTGCACTAATTTTTATTTTATTTCAAATAAATGTTCTTTATTTCATTTTATCATTAGAAAAAAAAATCACTAAACATCAAAACTCCATTGTTAAAATATTTAGGAAAAATACTATCATATCAGATATATATATATATATATATATATATATGTAAGAGAACCCTAGGCTCGTCGCGGTGGTGCCACCACATAGAAGGATTCCACTTTACATTTATCTATTACTAAAACTATCCTTCCCCTTTCATAAAAATTTGTGACTATTATGAGAAGCTTGGACTTTTATGAAAAGTTGTGACTTTATGAAAGTTGCGTCTTTTATAAAAAGTTGCGCGTTTTATGAAAAGTTGTGACTTTGATAAAAAGTTGCAACCTTTCGAAAGAGTTAATACTTTTATGAATAGTTGCGACTTTTATGAATAGTTGCGACTTTTATGAAAAGTTGCGATTTTGATGTAAGGTTGTCACCTTTTTTAAGGGTTTTGACTTTTCCAAAGGGTTGTGACCTATAGTTTGTTTAATATAAATAGAGGGATTTTCGGCCACTATTATTGATTATGCTTCTTATGATGTTTTCCAAAGGGTACTCGAATTAAAATACATTAATTATGCTTCTTATGAAGTTTTTTTCACTCCTTACAATTTTTTTCCACTTACTTCATGGAAATTAATCTTTACTGCAAGTCTTAGTTATTCATGTAACTATGACAATTTCTTTTATCTATTTTGGTTACCTTTTTTAAACTCTTTGAAACATTTCAGCAAGGATGATTAAAAAATCAATCTTCAGTTTCTTCCCTTCCTACAGGTTTCTTCCTATAAATAAAGAAAACGGTTTTAATCGCAGTGTGACATTACAAAAAAATCAATCTTCAGTTTATTTTATGCTTTTTGAAAAAGAAGTAATAACTCTTTCTTTTGACTTCTTTCAATTAAATTTGTGAACTATAAACTTGGATAAACACCGATAGACTATCTTTTTGAAAAATATGTTAAGCAATATGCGTTTTTTTTTCTTGATTGTTAGGAAAACAAGGTTGCCTTTATTATTATTTGTAGAAATTTGTGAGTTAAAGCACTCAGAGAATTATTCTTTGAGATTTTAATATGGTATGTGTAAAAATTTTGGTTTAGTATATCCACTAATGAATGATATCGCCAACTGCTCGGTTGATAATTAAATTATAACCTTAACAATAACTACGGTTCATGTCCAAATAAGTTGGGCTGGGGATATGAATCCTAAGAAAAAGTAATGAATATTCTTATACGATGAGGAAAAACATTTATGGTACAAACAATTTTAGGGTCATAAGAAAGGAGCCCAAGGTCCTCCATTTGAATTAGTAAATTATGTTCTTGTATGGACGTGATGTTTCACTTTACTTGGGAGTGTTGTTGTTCGAGACTTTTTTGTCTCTTCTTTAATGTCTGATATTGTTCATTCGAAGTTCTTGGAGCTTAGAAAGTATCATTACTTCTGACCAAATATTTCCAAGGAGATTTCTCATACTTCTTTTTTTATATTAAAATAACTCTATCACTAATAATTCTTTTATAAAAAAAAATCAAAAGAAATAGCACTTTTAAGAATTTGAATTCCCTTAAGATAAAATGATCTTGATAAAATAGTGTATAGTTCGAAAATATGAATATTACGAATGATCAATGTGAGCTTAATGACATAGTTCAATCTTGTACGAAGCGTGGGTAATTTCCCTAGTATAATTATGTAGAAGAGAATATTAGGCACGCCTATGTGGCGCCACTACAAACAAGAATTCTCTTTTAATTTGTTTATTTCCAAAACTAACATTCGTCTTTCATGTAAAGTTGTAACTTTTATAAAAAGCTGCGACATTAATGAAGAGTTGTGACTTTTATAAAGAGTTGCAACTTTTTTAAAAAGTTGTGTCCTCGATGAAAAGTTCTGACTTTTATGAAGACTTGTGACTTTTATGAAAAGTTGTGACATTACCTAAGGGTTGAAACTTTTCCACTTATTTGTAAAAAAATTTATAAGGCACAATATATATTCGTCCGCACCATCCTTTTTTCATACGATAAATATATAATTTTTTTCTATCATTTTAGAAAAACGAAAATTCTGAATATCCTCTTCTTCTTCTTCATAATTATATATTTATGTACCTTGCTCCTATTGAGTGGCTAACAGGCATCGTTGCTTATTTTGAAAATTCTTGATGTATTTTTATAGTCATTTATATATTTGTATATATTATTAAAGATAAATGATAAGATATAATAATTTCTATATTCCTTTACATTGTTAGTGGTTCTTATTTCATATTCTTTTGTGTAAGATAATAAAGAGTTTTAGATTTAACGACCGCTAGATTTTAAGTATTATTTTATAAATTATGTAATATAAATTTATTGCGAAGCACGGGTAATTTTACTAGTTAGCTACATAATTTTTAATGGAGAAATTCCTAGCTAATACATGTTTTTTTGTAAAAATTACAAATTGATTGCTAGCTTTGATAATTGGCGCCAAATAATTCATTATTAGTTTTGTCTACTTTCATTGCAAAATCTATGTTGTAAATTTATTTTTTTGGTACACTAAAATAATATTAAAAGGAAAAAATAAATTTTTACAAGTCACATTGTTTAAATTTTCTAATAGAAAAAACTTCATAGTATTATTGGTATCTTTCCAAACTAGAAATTGTTCTTTATTTTAAAAATAAAATTGTAAAGACCCTAAAACATGAATTAAGGTTTATAGAGCCACACATGTCCCTAAACCAGTTAATAATATGTTAATAAGGTGTTTTACAATGTGTGTATGTGATATTAACAGAATTGGATGTAAAACGTCTAAGAACGTCCAAGACGTTCGAAAGTTAGTCTTTGAACGTACTAGGGTGTGCTAGTGTTCCTTTGCATGTTTTATGTTATTTTTGGTGCTCAAATTGATAGGTAAGGACCTTAACATGGGTATGGTCACATTTATATTCGAAACATTCGGTCACGACTCCTCAAGGACCACCCGAAGGGTCCTTGAGGAGGACCCAAACGCTGCCTAGACATTGCCTTGGCAATTTCAAAACGACGACAATGCAATCAACGGATTGTGCCTTCATCGAGGCACCGTCGATTGGGGGCGTTGCTCAACACATATAAGTGTGAGCTCAGCCACCCCAAGAAGGAGTATCAGTGGCAAACAACGGAGCATCAGGAACGCGCGTCGATCAGACGACGCTCCATCAACTGCCCTATATCGATGTAGCCTGCAACTTCTTCCCATGCACGTGTGAGAATTTTTGTTAATGTTGATATGATCCGTATTAGATGGGTCCATTATCCCACTAAATGTACTCATTATCCCACTAATGGGTAGGTAGTTAACTACTATCCATTATCCAACTAATTTAAAAGTGGTTAATTACCCATTATCTAATGGGATAAAGGTTAACTACCCATTATCCGACTACATGAATACACTATCCTATTACTCTAGTGGTTGGTAACTTCCCATAACCTCTCAAACGTTATTGTTGGAAGGACAATTATAAATATGTCAAAGGTCTCTAAACACATTACTTCTAAAAAACTCCATACCATCTAAGAGTGAGGTTTTGAGTTCTTAGAAGATTGTTGAAGAAAATGAAGATTGTAGACTCCGACTATATTGATGACAACGGCTGGAGGTATGTCGATCACTCTACATTGTATTGAATCATTGCTCTCTAATGTCTAACATTTGGCATCATATCCATTGAATTTACATTGGTTTGTTGATTGTTGGAATTATCTAAAATCGCTCAAAATGGTTCTGAAAAAGTCAGGTCTTGTTTTTAAATTTTTGAAAACATTTTCTAATAATGAAAAGCAAATAGATTGTTGTTTTGTTGCATAATGTTCATAAATAAATCTTGTATATGATTTTAAGTTAATATTTAGATATTCATCTAATTTTATTTGATTGAGGTTTAGCCACAAAAATCTTAATGAAATGATATTATCTATTATATTATGGATCACTTAAAGAAACAAATGTTTAAGTGATCTAGAATTTATTTGATTAAAGCTTAGTCACATCATCTTTATTTGAATAAAATTTTAGAAGTTAAGGATTACATAAAGAAATTTTTAGACATTAGAATTGTAATTAATTATGCATGATATGATAACTTAATTTCTTTATTATCAAGATGCATAATTAATTAAGATGAAAGACTAAATACTTTTTAGAATTACCCATAACAATTATGAATGAGATTTTAATAGTTTTGTCATAAAGATAGAATATCATGCTACTAAATTGATAATTTTGTCATAAATATGAATCTAATTGAATTAAAAATTTAGCTCACATGAAATTTTCATATCAGTAGATTCAACTTTATATTACTAGAAATTTATGTTCTATATGTGGATGATATCTTACTTTCATGCAATGATGATGGAATTATACATGAGGTGAAACAATTTCTCTCTAAAAGTTTTGATATGAAAGACATGGGTGATGCATCTTATGTTATTGGTATTAAGATTCATCCAGATAGACATTAAGGTACCTTAGGCTTATCTCAAGAATCCTACATGAATAAAATAGAAGAGAGGTTCCTAATGAAAGATTGTTCACCAAGTGTAGCTCCTATCGTGAATGGTGATAAGTTCAACTTGAATCAGTTCCCTAAGAACGATCTTGAGAGGGAACAAATGAATGACATTCCTTACGCTTGTGGTGTCGGAAGCTTCATGTATGCGCAGGTTTGTACAAGACCTGACATATCATTTGTTGTTGGAATGTTAGGAAGATATCAGAGTATCCAGGTCTTGACCACTGGACAACTGCAAAAAAAGTCTTAAGATATCTTCAAGGAACAAAAGACTACATGCTTATGTACAAACGATCAGATTACTTGGATGTCATTGACTGCTATGATTATGACTTTGCTGGATGTATTAATTCACGGAAATAAACTTCAGGATACATATTTATTTTAGCCGGTGGAGGTTATTCATGGAGAAGTGAAAAACAAATTCTAGTTACTACTTCTAATATGGAGGCTGAGTTCATTTCTTATTTCGAGGCTACCTCACAAGGTCTATGGTTAAAATGTTTTATTTCTGGACTTGGAATTGTCGACTCTTTATCGAAGCCATTAAGTTTATATTGTGACAATTCAACTTTTGTCTTTATGGCTAAGAACAATAAAACTCGTAGGCGAAGCAAGCACATCAACATCAAATATCTTGCCATAAGAGAGCATTTTAAATAAAAAAGTCGGCATTGATCACGTTAGCACTGAATTAATGTTAGTTGATCCTTTAACTAAAGAAATGCAACCACGAAAATTTAAGGATCATGTAGTCCCAATTTCACTGAATTCCACTATGAAAAATTTTGTTGTAACACTGAATGTTTACCAAGTTCTACTTTATATGATATTTCTCGTTAACTGTGTGCACATTTAGCTTTATTTTCAGAAATATCATTAAAGTATGGACCTTGAATTAATATTGAGTTTATTTATTTAATTATATTGGTTAAAGTTTAGATATATAGTGCATTGTTATACATGGAAGATAGTACTCACTACAAGAGAAACTATCGTCATGATTCATGTATTATATTTCATTAATTGTATTAGAATATATGGACCAAGTGGGAGAATATTAGCATTTTTGTTAATGCTGATATGGTCCGTATTAGATTGGTCCATTGTCCCACTTTATGGACCCATGATCCCACTCATGGTAATGTAATTAACTAGTCATTATCCTATTAACGGGAAAGTAGTTAACTATCCATTATCCCATAAATAGGAAAGTGGTTAATTACCCATTATCCCACTAATGAAATAATGGTTAAGTATCAATTATCCACCTAATGGGATAATGGTTAAGTACCCATTATCCCAATAAATGAATCCACTATCCTACTACTGTAGTGATTGGTAACTTCCCATAATCTCTTAATCCTTCTTGACGGAAGAATAGTCGAAAATATGTCATTTGGTTCAAAGGTCCCTAAGTATATCACTTCTAAAAACTCCATACCTTTTAAGAGTGAGGTTTTGAGTGCTTAGAAGATATATGAAGAAAAGAAGAATTGTAGATTCTGACTATATCTCTAACAATGACTGGAGGTATGACGATCACTTTATATTTCCGCTGCATCATTGCTCTGTAATGTCTAACAGCACGCCATCCATTAATGTGGTAAATGGGAAATTCAACCCACGTACCAAATAGACCCTATGTTGTTATTTTTATCTATTTTTGGGTATATTAAATTAGTTAATGACATCAAAACTCCATTCCCAAATTTCTTCATGAAATTTCATCCCTCCCTCTCAAAGAAACTCTCTCTACAAATCTCTATTGGAGATGAAACTCAAGAACATCTTAGAGGTTAGATTTTCATGTTTTCTTCATCAAGTTATCATGGTCCTTCTATGTAATGAGGTATGGTAATGCTTCATCTTTATTTAACCATTCATCTAAGAAGTTCCTTCAAAGGTTTTCAAAGAAGATTCTATGATCCAAATCCTTATCTTTCAATCTAGTAATGGGTTCATTGTCAGATAAATTTCAAAAGAATTCTAATGATTAATTTATTATTTACTAATGCTTTAATGATGAATTTAAATCCAATTTCATGAAGAACCCATGATCCTTATACTTTCTCAATTTAGCCTATAATGTGGGCATTATGATCTTAATGTTAGTTTGATTAATTGTGTTTCAATTACTTTATTATTTCTGTTTCTAGTGTTTTCTATTTGAATTCATGGTTAATTATTTGTAATTTATCAATGATGATCAAAGTTTTGAAAATTGGTAAGATTTCCCTATTTCCTCTACTTTGTATAAAATTGATAGTTGCATTGGCCTTGAATGACATTTTTTTGTATGATCCACTTATGGTGGAGGTTTTACTTCATTTTTCATTCCCTATATGATATGATCATGTACTTGAAGGCAAATTTATGTATTGTGAATGTGTGGTTATGATTTTCACACAATGTGAAGTTATATGTCTAGTTTCCAATGCTAGTATCATGTTTTAGGTGTTGATAATGTCTACTATGTTTGAATGAAGGTGCTAGGGTTATGTATGGTATATATGTCTATCATTGATGAAATTATATTTATGGATGACCCCCTAACTATGTAACCCTACATAAATGTGCTGTCTAAAGCATGGTTAGGAGTCTAAGATTCAAATGTTGAAGATGTCTTGTCTCATATGCTATAATGTGGTGTGTGGTCTATTCATGAACGTGTATTGTGATATTTAGAGGGTGTATGACTCAATATTGTGTTGATAGTCATTATGTGATCATGTTGAGAAATGTACACACACTTACACTTCATTCATGTGTATGAGTAGGATAGATTCATAGTGTCTAATGAAAGGATAATTCTCATATGCACTATTATGTATTACTATGCATGTAAAGTATATGTTCATGAAACTATGAAAATGTATCTTAACTAGGTGATTACTCTATGTACATGAATATAAATGCATGATTAAGCTATGAACATGAAATTAAGGTATATGTTATGATGTCAAGTATATGATACTTATGAAGTATGTATTTGTGTAGTGTATAAATGTTGTATGTGAAAGGTTTCCGCATATATGAACACATACACACACAAAAATGAATGCATACATGAACCATGTATTATAATCTAGTAAAGTAGGGTACTTGGAAAGGTGTTCTCAAATGTAATCTAAAATAGATTATGCTTGAATATGCTATGTCCATACGAACGGTTTTCTCACATGAGTTAGGTCTATGAATTGACAATTCTCATCTATAACCTTTAAGCTATGCATATGAGAGGTTAATCTCGTAAAGCTTAATTTTATGAAATTAATATTAATAAAGGGTTTTTAAAAAGTGAATTTAGCTTATCACCGAGTGAACTTGACAATGCGAGGTGTTGACTCCCCTTGGAGGGATATTCACCCTATAATTTCTCATGTGATGAGGACTTTAATGCTATTGGGCATGTAGAGGGTCCAAGACATATATCCTAGTTCCTTAACACTGTTTTCCACATAGGACCTAGAAATTGGATCCATCTAATATGCTAGCATTATATTTATGTTCTACCTTGGCAAGTAGAGAACCTCCTTTCGATGTGGGGTGTCATGACACCAGATTTCATGTTTAGTTAACATTGTATGATTGTCGGTTAAGGATAGGGTTTCCCTAAAGTAAAATGGGAAATGGAAGTAAATTAATGAACCTTAACTAAGATAAGTTAAGGAAAGTTGCTTAGTGTAGGTGAGGGTATGAGACTTTACCTATGCATTGCACAAGCAGCTCTTAATGGGAGTTTTAGGAAGGTGTGCTATATCTATATGTATATGCATACGCCTTTTATGCATGAAATTATGGTAATGACCTACTTGTATGATAATATGCATAGTATGACTCCTATTGTGTCTATATGATGAGGTCTTACTTTAGATGCATAATGTTGGTCTTATAGACTATATGATGAGGTCTTATGTTACATGTATGATGCTGGTCTTACTTTCCATATGATGAAGGTCCTACTTATGCATGTAGTTGACTATAGTTGTCATGATGATGAATGGAGCAAAGTATAAGGCTTGTGGTCTCTCTGTGTGTTTACTTGGTATGTGTGATATTATGGGGCTTTACATGTACATTGATTGCACTAGTAGGCTTAGATTGAGATTATGAATAAGGTCTTATGATGTATTAATGAAATAAAGTACAAGCATGTATTTGTTGACTATTGCTTATTATCATGTTATTGGTAGCGTTGACTTGTATGTTATCTTGAAATGTGTCTCCTATGTGGTTTATGAAGTATGTTGGGTCATATGTGAAATATGTGTCTCATGATATGCTATATTTTCATGAATATCTATGTTTTAAATTAATGAAGGTTAGATGAATGTTCACCTTGGTGACCTTAAGACCATCTCCAATCCATCTCTAATTTACTCTCCATTTTCTATATTTGAAGAGTAAAATAGATAATAGTTTTTCCAATCACTCTCTATTTAACTCTCTATTCTTCTATTATAGAGAGGTGAATACTAGTTCTCCAAATTTAGAGAACTACTTTTTACCTCTCTATTTTACTTTTTGATTATTATTATATTATTTCTATTATATTACTAATTTAATCTTTATCATTTGTAATTATTTTCTAGTGCAATATAACATAAAACAAGTTACTACTTCCGCCAAATTAATACTACTTCCGCCGAATTAATCATTTTTATTCTATTTTTTATAAGAAAATCTCACTTTAAATATGCGACTTAAATTTACTTTACTGTTAATTATATTATATAAAATTATTAATTAAATCTCTAATATTTGTCACTATTTTCTAAATAACATAACATCTAAAACATATTATTGTCTTTTTATTTGTTTTTTATTTTAGATATTTAATTTAGATAATAATTATATTTCATAATGAAATATGCACAAAATTAACATAATAATTCAAACAAGCTACTTTTTATGTTATGTGATAAACTATAAAATTATACTTTTTTTAATTGTATGAAAATATTTGATTCAATAGTTCAAAATGGAATATGGGAAGTAAATTAGTACACAAAATAATTGAATACAAGATGATATTGTTAATTTACACAATTTTAGCTACACACAAAAAATGCTTATTTTGAACTCTGTAATACATTAATAGAACACTCATAAGAGTAAAGTAATAATCTTGAAAGTTGAGTATTTATGTAAGATTTAAAATAAACTTTATAATCATACAAAATTTATCATACAATTATATTTCATTAATGATTTGCCTTTTGTTTGAATCGTTTATTAATATGTATTATAAATAATTTTTTATCATAATTCATGTTATTTACAATAAAATATAATTTTGTATTAAAAGAAGAATTTGAAAAAAATAAAAAAATAATTAGATAAAGACTATAGAGTGATTATTTTAATAAATAAGAAATTATTGAAATTATGAAATAATAAATAAGAATGAAATATAAATTATAATATAACATTAAAAAGAGAGAGAAAAATATTATTTTTAGAGAGTAAAAATAGAGAATTGGGTTTGAGTTGATTGTCTGAAACAATAGAAAACTCTGTAAAATAGTGGCAGGGTTGGAGATGCCCTAAGGTTGTGCTTGGGTGTGGACAGTGGATTAAGACACTATTCATGCATTTCACCAAGTGTTACTACAAGGTTACTTGGGGATTTAATGAATTAAGGTAAAAGAAGATAATGTTATAAATATGATTGATATGCTTAAATGCAATATATGTGGATTTTGTGTGTAAACATGGATATTGTCTATACCTATATGAAGTATATGAACTATATTGTGTAATGTGCCAATTTTTATGAAGATTCTTTTAAAAAATCATGTTGCATGATTTCTAACTAAACGTCCTCCTTTTAAGTGGCATATTTTTGCATGGTTGTCATACTTTGTGCATTCTTATACTAATATCATTCTTCTTCATATTTTTACAGTAAGTGTAGGTGATTAATTACTAGAGGATTCCTCTTAAAGTGAAGGGCTTTATACATGTTTCCAAGCTCAAGAAAAGCAATTATGATTCAAGGATTTCCTATGTCAAGTTATTATTCAAAGTATATGTAATAGCTTAGTTATTATTTATGTCGTTAAGAGTCGTGTCCCTATTCTACTCTATTGAAGTTGAGTCTACGATGACAAAAGATAGTCAGAGTCTAACTATGTATTATGGCTATTTTATGTTTGTATGAAGTGATGAGTCTAGCATATATTGTGTTACAAATGTTTTAAATTTTTCGCTGGATTTCCTATAACAATGCGATGAATCATGTCTATCTATGGGTTGGTACAAGACCTTCGTGAGGTCAAGTACGCCATGTTACTTCTAAGGGAAGCTCCCTGGTACAGACAAAATAAAATTCTTTTTAGAGATAGAGAAAATGGAGAATGGAATTACAAGATAGGAGTCAAATCCTAACCAATAAATTTAAAGTTCATCTAGTCAACCAACATAACTACTAAGATTCTCATACATGCAATTTTTTGTATGTAACGATCATTATTTCTCAAAGCATCTGTAAAATTATTTATAATCTCTCTTCAAATGCATATTTTATTATTCATTTCTATCAAGTGTTTACAATTTTCATTAATAGCAATGTGAGGATTAAATTATATATTCACATTTTTTAATTATAAGTTGTCAATAAAAAAGTAATATAATTATTGAAATCTGTTGTGGTTTATGTAGGAAAATGTTTCCGAATTTTTTTGAACAAGAAGCTAAAGAAAGAATAAAGTTTCATGAAGAGAAAAGTAATGATAAATTCTACTGATAAAATAATGAATATTAACAAAGATTTCATAAAAATCCTTGATATGATGAGATCTCGCACGCATTGTTTCTTTTAGACTCTCGACTCCCCAAGATAGGTAAATACATTACTAATCTATAAGTTATGGTTTCTTATACTTATATTTGTATTTTAATGGGAAAATATATAAGTACCCCCTCAACCTATGTCTGAAATCTCAGAGACACAGTTATACTATACTAAGGTCCTATTACCCCCTGAATTTATATTCTAAATAATTTTTTACCCCTTTTCGACCTACGTGACACTCGTTTTAATAAAATGTCAATACACACTAATATAGTTCCACGTAGGCCGAAGAGGGGTAGAAAATTATTTATAAAATAAATTCAGGGGGTAATAGGACCTTAGTATAGTATAATTGTATCTTTGAGATTTCGAGCATAGGTTTAGGGGGTACTTGTGCATTATCCCTATTTTAACTATAAACTAAAAATCTGACATTGAAAAGGTATACTCCATTTCTTTGTTTCATGTGACATTATTTCCTCTTTAATCTATGATGAAAAAAATAGTATTTTCTTAATTGAAACGTGATGAACTTTGAACTTCATATCTTTTTATCTTTTAATACATAATTACTTTGACACTAAATGAAATAAATAAATTGTAAAACTTGTGGTCTTAATTACTTTGTAATATTTGTGTGTCTATAAAAGGTCTCACTATTAGTAAAATAAATAATGTATAGCTTGATTATTTTCAAATATAAAACTATTAATAAAATGGTGCTACATAAAATCAGAAAGAAGGAAGAACCTATCATGTTTAATACAAAAAGTCATTTTTTCCTTTTAAACTCATTATGAAGTCAAATTAACAGTGTAAGGATCACTAAACATGGATTATATATTCATTAATAGGGCTAATATTTATATTTTTTTCAAAAAGGTCTATGTTATGCTAAAAATAAAGCAGCGTATGGATTTACAGATTATTCAAAACTAGTTAGCACAAAATGTTTTGTAGGATATGAAGGTAATTAGGTGTCATGCAGATTCTTACAATTGTAGATCATATGTTTATAAAATAGCCGACACATAAAACTATACTAAAAGACAATATATTATTATATGATATGTCCAATTGACCTACATAATTATAACTAATAAAAGGGATAACACACAAGTACCCCCTCAACCTATCCCTGAAATCCCAGAGACACACTTATACTATATTAAGATCCTATTGCCCTCTTGAGCTTATTTTATAAACAACTTTCTACCCTTTTTTGGTCTACGTGGAACTATCTACTGGGCTTAGCGTGTGCTGATATTTTTTTAAACTAGTGCCACGTAGGACGAAAAGGGGTAGAAAATAATTTATAAAATAAGTTCAGCGGGGCAATAGGAACTTTGTAAAGTATAAGTTTGCCTCTGAGATTCCAGGCATAGATTGAGGGGGTACTTATGCATTTTCCCCTGATAATAAGACGTTAACTATAGTAAAATCTCCCCATAAACAAGACTCTCCAAAGGACTACATCGTGGATTCTATTATGTTATGCTATAAGAAAGGGATTTTTAATTTATAGCTCTTCAAACTTTTCCGCGAAGAAAAGAATAATCCAAATATGGAAGAAATTAAATTTTCATTAAAAATAATTAAGCATTTTTGGTGATATTTTGACTTTTCTGTAAGGAAAAAAAATAAATTTCAAATAAGGAAAGAAAATCACGACAAAACCCTTACATTTTTTTCAAACATTAAAATTGTCAATTTCTTTAATGATCTCTTATTGATTATAAAAAAAATTTATTATTTATTACCCGAATGAAACTCTTCAAAATTCTATTGTGCTTAAACTTAGAGTCATTATTGTGAGAGAAATGACTAAGAATACCTAATTTTATCGCAAAATTGTGTTTGTGTATTAGATGCATCAGATGTCCAGACTAAAATTGGAGAAAAAGGGGCATAATGCACATAACAAAGGTCAAAAACTCAAAATTTACTTCATCTCTACTAAAGACTCACTCCACTTCACTTGCTATACAATTTTTTAATTAAATAGTCTTACCTATACAAAGTAAGATACGTAAATATTGAAGACTGAAGTGTACGTAAGGTAAGAATTCTCTATGTTCCCTGTAGCTAATGATGAAAGAAATTGTGGACCATTTTTCTCGAGATGATAATATTGTGCCCTCTTAATTTGGTGCGCGTAATTTTTTTTTAACTACGAAAAAAAGTAGAAGGTATATTTTGTAAGTAGGACGCCTGATATTGATCTATAATCTTCATGTATTTTTACTTGTTCACACATTCTTCATGCAAGGTGATTCAAACGAAAGGAAGGTATTTCTACCTCTAAGTCAATGTTTACCAGGTTCCTCTACTATAGAAGTTTAAGGGTTAGAGGGACATCAATTCTTATAAAATTTTTATATCTATAGAGTAAATCATCTTTGGTAGTCATTGTGCATGAAATTCATTGAGAGAAAAAAAAATTGATTCGTATTGTTCTCAAATTTTTGGAGGAGCAAGAAAACTCTTCAGCATTACTTCATCTTTGGTGATTAATACATCTCCCATGCTATCATTATCCACAATAGATAGAAATTTGATTGACACAATCCGAATGTAAGTAGTTGTGAAAGGGGTATTAATGTATTTACAATATAAGGAACTCATGAAAATCTGGACAATTCAATATTTAATTGTTTTGAAAATATTACATGATTAACATTCCTTTACAATATTCTGATACTTGCTACATTACCGCCAAAACCTTTTTCTGAAAATAATTTTTATGATCGTATAGTCCATTTTATTAATTAACAAAAAAAGAAAATAAAATTTTTGCCCAACCCAAAATAAAACAATCTATTTCTAATATCATAAGAGTAAAACCACCTTTCATTAAACCTATCTATAAATGATAACTTCAGCTTCCTCTTGATTTCTTCTCACTGTGTTGCCTCCTTTCTCACGACTGAACGTTACTCTACTCCTTCTCTTGTGGGTTGTACTAGATCTCTAATATAATGTTCTCATCTCTCTTCTTCTCACACAAGATGTGTCACTCATTCAAGGTAATGTGACTCCTATATTTTCCCTTCTCTTTTTCATCACCGATCTAACTCTTCGTTATTTCTCCAGGTGAAAGTGTTTTTTCTTGGAAAAGATTACTCTATAATTTTTGAAATTTTCATTCGAGTTTAAAAATTGGCTATAAGAGATTCAAATGAAACTCTTCCATTTCTTACCTAGAAGATGCTAATTACTCTATTCAAACTCACACATGTAGTCATTACTCATTTTTTATATATATTCAGTGATTTGAGATTAATGATTAAAATATGTAGTGCTATATTCATGTTGTGATGTCCTACATATATCATGACGGGATAAGGATTAGTCATCATGGATATGAAAACCATCAATTCGATTCGAAGTAATTTGGAACTTATAAGATTAATGATGAATCATGGGCGGTCTATAATATACTAAAATGGAAATTTAAGCAACAGATGACTACATTTTAACTAATTAATATGCAAGACTTTCTTTGGTTTTGGATCAAGGGTATTATTGTATCTACCTTAGCTTAGTGTATCTACTATTCTAAATAATAGAAACTAGGGTTTATTTTAGGGGTTGGTTTTTGAATAAACATTTGATGTTTAGGCTTCTTTGTGAGTTTGGAGAAACCTCATATCAGTAAATTGGACCCTCTTGATATGTCTTCACTTGTATAGGTTCCATTGCTTTTCACCCTTAGAGTTTATTCTACTCATCAAATGTATTTTAGATGCTAGATCGTCCTTTTTCTTCTAAATCTCTTTGTCTTTCTTTCAATTTCATGATAATATATATTATTGGTTTGATTTTAGTTCACTTTATTCTTTTTGCATCTAGAATTACATTCATTGATATCTTTCCCTCTTCCTTTCTTTTTTCTAAATCATATATCTTACTTGCTTGATTGTGGTATATAGTAGGTAAGTCTATCCTTCAAAGCATAAAAAAACAAATCACTACGTTTTTTTTCAACTATTGGAAATTGTACTCACTTCCGACCAGGTAATGTTTTGATTTTATGATAAAAATTATTATTATTATGCAAAAAGAATTTTCCTGTATGGACAATATATTGTATTGCCTTTCTATTATGTTCCATGAACCCTACTACTCTAGGTAGGTATTCAGTGAATTTTTATGCACCTCTAATATCTGAAGATCTTTATGTATTCATAATCCAATTATTAGGTCAAGGTATTATGGGATTGAAAGTATATCGTATAAATCTCACCTATACATCCATTCCTCGTTGGCCTCATCTAAAAAACTAAGATAATCTATTCCAACTAGCTTTGAATTTACACGTAGTTGTTTTTTATGTCAATATTTTCTTGACAAATTCCTTTCTCATAATTTTCACATAATGCATAATAATGTAAGCCTTTTATACTAGTATAATAAATATAGTGCTAGCTTTGATCACATAAACTTGTTAGTTTGGCGTTGAAGTACTTTGCATTGGGTGTTGCAGTGGTGTGCAGGAGTTATTATTGTCTAGATATCCAATTCAAAATGTAAGTTAGCTTGGACCACAGTGGTCCATATCTTATTTAAAATATATATAGGCTATAAACGAAAACATATTAGCAATGTATGTTGCAATGGGTGTGCAGGAGTTATTATTGTCCATTTACCTAATGTAAAATTTGCTTGGGCAGCAGTGATCCATAGCCTATGTAAAAATATAGGACATAAAAGAAAATTCATAATCATTTATCTATATTAAATTATTTGTGTAACCTATTTGAATGTTGAGACATTTAATACTAGAAGTTTGGTAATTAGAATGACTATGATTTGCACACATAAACTGCGATGATATTGAAAACCCAATTTAAACTTATCCTAAGGTATAAGGTGTGTTGAGCTCGTTCCGTATGGTGTTCCTAAATTTTAAATTATTAATCAGCTAAAAATTTTCTTAGTTTTAGATCAAGGGTATTATTGTAACTAGCTTAGGTTCGTTCATCTACTATTATAAATAGTATAAACTAGGGTTAATTTTAGGAGGTGGTTTTTGGAAAAACATTTGATGTTTAGGCTTCTTTGCGAGTTTAAAGAAACCTTCATATGTGTCCAAATGAACCTCTTGATTGCTTATGTAAGGCTTCACTTGTATGAATTCAATTTCTTTTAGCTGCTAGACCGTTCTTTTTTACTTCTAAATCTCTGTCTTTATTTATGTTTCTCGACAGTATATAATACTTTGTTTGCTTGATTATGGTTCACTTCTCTATCTTTCTTTCTATTTCTAAACCATATATCGCTATTTCTTGATTGTTATGTTAGGTAAGTCTATCCTTCAAGGCATATATAAAAGGGATCACTTAGATTTTAGCAACACTGAAAATTCTGCTTGATACCTCATAGTTCTCAGCTTACTTCCTTTATGACCAAGTAATGTTTTGATTGAATGATAAAAAATTAAATTTCTGATGCAAAAGGAATTTCCACTAGTGAAGAATATGTTGAATTGCCTTTTTATTATGTTTCATTAACGCTATTGTTCTAGGTAGATATCAATTTAGTTTTGTTGCAACTCCCATCTGTAGAGTTTTATGTATTCATGATTTTATTTTAGATTAAGGTAGTTAGGGTATTGGAAGTATAACTTACACATGTTACCATACATCCATTCCCCCTGATCCAAAAAATCAATAGAGTTGACCCCAACTAGCATAGAATTTACATGCAGTTATTGATTTTATCAATTTTTTTTTTGCCAACATCCTTTAACTTAATTTCCACATACATAATTCCTAATAGTGTAAAATTTTTATATTAGTATTATCAATATTTTGCAATCTTTAGTATTCACTAAAATTTTGCTTAGTTTTACACTTAAATACTTAGCATTGGATAATGCAGTGGCTTTATATTAGTTATCATAGTCCACATACCTAATGCAAAGTGTCACTTGGATTGAAACAACTATAGCTTATGTAAATATATATGACATAAAAGAAAACTTGTTAGCATTGTGTCTCGCAGTGGTTGTGCATGAGTTATTATTGTTCATATACTTAATGCAAAGTGTCACTTTGTTTTGACCTCCCTGAACCATAGTCTATGTACAAATATAGGACAAAAACGAAAACTCACCCATCCAAATGTTTACACCATGATTTGCGTACATTGACATCAATGATGCTGAAACCCAAGGTATACTTGTCCTAAGCTACAAACGTGTTGACCTCGTTCGAGAGGATGTTCCCACTAATGGTGACTTTCCAAATTGTCATACTTTTCTTGAGGAAGTGTATCATCTTATAGAGCTCCACAAATTTTTGGTGTCTATAACACCCTCTACTTCAAGGCTTGTAAGAGTGTAAACTTGATAAACTCAAAGATAGGCTTGAAGTACCCATCAGAATGGAAGTTTCATTCTTTGTCATTTGTGGCTTTATATTTAAAATTGATTTGCAAAAGAGGAGATGAAGGGTAAATTCTGTCACACTGGACGTTCCAATTTTTTTTAAAAATATATTTTCTCAAATATAAAAAATATATTGCAATCACATAGTAAATAAAGAGAATAATTTTATTCATTAAGATTGTGAAGTACAAATATGTTTATTCCTTGATTCCTCTTTCTTGAGATTTCTCCATGATTCAAGGATTGTTAATGTCTTCAAACAATGTGGACCTTCGTAGGATTTATTTGATCTATGTTAAAGGATTTTATGAATCTTGTAAAAATATTTGGTCGTCAAGAATGCACCCACATCTTCACCACTTTATTAATATTTAATGAACATATGAAATTTCAGCGATGCCTATTGAAGGAAATATATTAAAGTTTATATATGTATGAGCTTGAGTTTAGGGTAAGTAGTCCCAAGGAACCTTAAATGAAATTGGATATATCTAGTAGAGTCTCACATAATTTTGATATCTCAAATGTCAAATTCTTGTCCCATGAAATTTTTGTGGGGTCACATAGTTCACTTAACTGTGTTGTTGGATAGAATTTTATTGTTTGAATTGACTATTCCACAAGAGATCTTATGCTTAGATATGTAGTATCTACATAGAAGCTAGTATAAAAAAAATCACACTCAACCACATCAATGCATGCTTCTAATATTTTACTTTACCCTACTACAAATTTTTACGTAAGGCATCAAGTACTATATGCCAAAGTTGTAAACTTGACAATTATCACTGGGAATGAGCCCCACTTTAAGATCAAATGGTTCATTACGGATAAATCTCATAATTTTACGAGCACATCCAAGCTTAACAATGTAGCATTGGAAATGGTTTTATTTTTCCTAATGTTGAGAAGACCCTCATGATTATTTTCATAATTCTTTGCCGGTTGTATTCTAAAAGAATATCCGAGAAAAGAGTTTCCAAGATACACAAGTGATTCCAAATGAAAATTCTGGAGGTATATATTTTTTTTCATT
This sequence comes from Solanum lycopersicum, assembly GCF_036512215.1. Classification (NCBI taxonomy): domain Eukaryota; kingdom Viridiplantae; phylum Streptophyta; class Magnoliopsida; order Solanales; family Solanaceae; genus Solanum; species Solanum lycopersicum. The sequence continues at coordinate 17,133,526 of NC_090800.1, forward strand.
AGTACCAAAATCCTAGTTGTTGGGGTACAAAGATTTAGATCTCTATGATTCTAAAGCATTCTTTTACAGTTTATTCGGCATGTATGCTTTCTCGCTAAAGTCTAATGGTTTTAGCACAATTTATAGTTATTCGCGAAAGATTGTTGACCTCAAGAATCTTATGAATTCTAAGGTATACACGTATGGCAGTGGATCCCCATACTCCGCCAGAATAGATTCACTACTTTACGTGTATACCTTAGAATTCATAAGATTCTCAAGGTCGAGGATCTTTAGAACTTATAGGGGAAGCGTTCTTGCTGAATAAACTTGAAAAGAATGCCTTTTGAATCATTTCAAACTAAAGCTTTGTATCTTTGCTGGTATGATTTTGGAAATAATGACAACAAAGAAATGCCTCTAGAAATTTCATTTGGAATCAGTTGGGAAACTTGGATCTTGTATCCACGGTCGGATGGGAGGCTGAAAGTAATTTTTCAAAGGTACAATGGAGATGTTGTTGGGTCCTTTTTGGTGCAATCATTGTGGATTATAGCTTCGACAAAGAATACTTGATACATTTATAACATAAGATCTCTCCTTCAACCGTTGATTACAGCTCAAACAATAAACCTACAAACCAATACGAGAGTTAACTTAACTATGTGCCCAAAAAGATTATTTAAAAAAGAAACCAGTTTCTTCATGAGAATGAGACCAAAATTTGTAGACATAAAAAATTGTGTGGGACTCTACCAGACGAGTCCAACTTCAGTTAGAATTCTTGAAGACTAATCCTAGCTTAAACTGTATAAAGGGTACTATATTTCACAGAGAGTGATCCCGAAAGTTCCATAAATTCATGAAACATTTACAAAGAGAACAAGATGTTGGTGGACTCTTCAACAAAAAACTTCATGAAAAACCACAAAAATCATCTTTACATGGAGATAAAATTAAATCCATTTTAGGTGCAAACTCTTCTATAGAAGAATCAAGAAAGGGACAAAATTGTACTCAAATTGTTAATTAATAAAATATTCTTGTTTCTTCATATTTATTTTGTTGGTGGAGTTTTTTTTTTCCATGCATAAAATTTATAGCAACAACTTTTTTCTTTTAGAACCCTAACTAAAATTTATAATTTATTTTGGGGTTTGATTGGTTTTAATCGAGTTGACGAATTTGTTAAAATACATTCAACATTGTAGAAGGAATTGAATATTTATTTATCAAATCCTCACTCAATATCTAAATAGATCGTTTGACGAAATTAATTAACCATATGAGACTAAAGATAGACCTAGTGTCTTTTGGGTCATCTCATACTTTGTAAGTAGTATTTATCTGCATAACGTTTGGAGATACACACACAAGATATGTTGAAGTTTAGCTTAAAATTATGAGTTTCTTGTGATTTGTCAGGAGATGTTACAAAATGTAGATTTGGTTAAGTCCGGCATAGTGGATTACACTACTTTTCACATGTGTGGCCTATGTATGAAGTGGTGGACGTTTGATGACGATACTTATACCAACAAGTTCATTCCCTGTAAATTGCAAGAAGAGAAATGGGGTTAGTTTGAGCACTTGACTTAAGATTGTATTTCAGATCAATTTTTGGACAAGATTTCATGCCTTGTCTCACCATGCTTTGGTGATTTTACAAGATGAGACTAAGATTTGTCAATTCATGAGATGTTTGATTTATATATCCATGTAGCATCTTAACAGATAACCTTGTCTGGAGCTTATTTTCAGAGAGCAACCCAGTGGTCATGGATCTTGAGATAATGCACATAAGAAACATAGGGATTTGGCGGACAAGAGGACTTGCACTTCTTGTTGTTTTAGTGGTACCTCATCTGGAGGGGATCTTTTAGGAGGGGTTTTCATCTTGGTTTCAGTATACATGTTCATGTAGTTATTCAAGAGTCTGAGAGATGTCATTTTGGACAAGGTTTCTAAAACTTGGGTCAAGACTTATCAGGGTTGCTATTAAAAGGTTTCAGGTTATGGTCACCATTCAATATATTCGGATTCTTGTTATTATTTGGTGGTTCCTAGTCCTACTATAAGTATGTCTTTTTTGGAAAAATAAATAAAGATTTCTCAAAACTTAGAGCGGGAGGCCCACATCAATAATGTTTTATAATGTTGTTGCTTCATTTCTCTTTTTATAAAATAAATTTTGGAAAGTTATTTCTTTAAAAGTGTGAGTAAAACTTTCAAATTCAACTTGAAAAATGGAAAATTTCACAACAGGACACTAATATTGTACAAAAGATGTTATTTTAAAAAAGTGAATCAAAATTTATATACCATGAATTTTATGAGAAAATGCAATTAACGGAAAAAAATTTATTTCTTTTTATCACATTCACATTAGCGGGTGTTGATTCATTCAATTCATATTTGATCAAAATATATTTTTTACGAATCTAACAACTATCCATTAATGCAAGGTATGTCTATTTTCAGGGAAAAAAATTTGATCACAATTCACCAAGCGATATAGTTCCTCTAAAATAACAATAAAAACTTTTCTTTAAAATGGAGAAAGTTGAAGAAGATATGGTGTTAGCATGTCCATCCCAATGTCATGGATTAGAAAATCAGTAAATGATGGCTGCCAAATATTCGAATTTCATTTCCAATTAACGTCGATGTACTCTCAAAGTTTGTATGTAAAATGTTATGTTTCAGTATAAAATTTTAAAAGGGTCGTTTAAGTGTCTATATCAAACAAATATCACTGATGAAGAAGATGATGAGAGTACATTCATATAATTGATGACATATAAACTTACAAAGGCTTATCGAGATCATTGAACAAACTGAGGGATACTTCAATTTTTTCATAAAAACCTCTGTATTTCATTTTAATTATTTTATACTTATGATATTTGAAGAATTATGAGTTTTCACTATTTTGTTTAATCCCCATTTATGATGATTTTTACATAGTCAAAAATATGTATGAGATACAAATTATATTCAAAGATATATTTTATTTTCTAAAGCTTAAGCATTGTAGCACAAATAAAGTATCACAAATTGGTACAATCTGCACTAAGTTTTGTTTTATTTTCAAATAAAATGTTTTTGATTCCATTTTATCATTATATAAAAAAATCACTATCACTAAACTTCAAAACTCCATTGTTAAAATATTCATGGAAAATTGTCAAACAATACTATTAGCTATATAATTTTTAATAACGAATTTTCTAGCTAATTCATGTTTTTTCTTATAAAATCACAAATTGATTGTTAGATTTGATAATTTTTGCCAAATAGTCTCCGTTAATTTTTTCTACTTTCATTGTCCAAATCTATGTTGTATATCTATTTTATTGGTACACTAAGTAAAATTTCTTAAGTCTTCCAAGAGAAATGACTTCACATTATTGTTGGTGTCTTTCCAGACTAGAAATTCTTCTTTATTTTAAAAAGTAAAATAAAATTAAATATGGTTTAGAGAAAGAGATAATGGAGGAGGAATTACAATGTAGGAGTCGAACCCTCACCTATAAATTGTTAGTTTAGCTAGTCAATCAACATATCTACTAAGATTCTACAACTAACAATTATAACAATGATTATTTCTCAATGAGTCCATATGAATATTTGTAATTTCTATTCAAATGCATATTTTAATCTTCATTTCTATGGAGTGTTTATAATTTTCACTAGTATCAATATGAGGGTAAAATTATATATTTGCATTTTTAATTATACATTGACAACAAAAAGGTAATATGATTATTTATATCTTTATTTATGTTATGTTTACGTACGATAAAGTTTCAAAAAATTTTCAAACAATAAGTTGAAGAAAGAATTAAGTTACACGAAGAAAAGAGTGATGTGATGAGATCTCACAAGTATTGTTGTCTTCTAGAATCTCGACTTCCCAAGACAGATAATTACATTGCTAATCTACATGTTTTAGATTTTGTACTTATATTTGTATATTAATTATAAACTAAAACGTTGACAATTACAAATAATAGTTTATTTCTTCTATTTCACGTGACGCTCTTTCCTCTTTGATCTATTATGAAAAAAATTATGTTTCATAACTGAAACATGATGTACTTTGAACTTCAAATATTTTTATCTTTAAAGACATACTTACTTTGACTCTACATGAAACAAAAGTTCTAAAACTTGGTGCCTTAAATACGTTGTAACATTTGTGTTACTATAGATCTTCTCTCTAATAATAAAATAATATTTTTATAGATTAATTATTTTTGAATATAGACATATGTCATATATCTTTGACAAATTGATGATAAAATGGTGTTACATATAATCGAAAAGAAGAGAGTATATGAAATATTTTATACGAAAAATCATTTTTTTCTTTTTAAACTCATTGTGAGGTCAATTTTACAGTTAATATTTATATTTTTTTAGAAAGGTTTGATTTATACTAAATAAATTAAGAAACATATGGATTTACATATTATTCAAAACAATTTAGCACAAGATGTTTTTTCAAACTTTGAAGATCACTTATTAATTTCGACAACATCAATGTTTATTGCCTATATGAAACTCTTCAAAATTCTATTGCTCATAAACTCAGAGTCATTTATGTGAGAGGAATGTGTAAGAAGCCCTTATTTTATCGCAAAATTGCGTATGGATTAGATTCAACAGGAAATCCAATATTGAACCGACAAAAATTGGTGAAAAAGGGCATATAATGCACAACAATAGAGCTCAAGAAGGTGAGTCATCGGTGAGGAGTACGAAAGTGAGAAATAAGGCTTGCGAATTCAAGAATGATCAAGATAATTATTACAAAGGGAAACAAAGAATAATGACAAAGAAAAAATATGAATATTTTGGAAATAATGAGTGACACATAATAGAAGGTGGTCGAATTTATATATGATTTTTTGGTCAATTAAATTTCTTTTGTTTTTTTTTTTGTAAGATTTCATAATTTATTTTCAATGTAGACCAGAGACTTTAACTAATATCCTAACCCTTGTCATCTGGCTTTCTTATCTCAGGTTTTACGTTATTAAAAAAAAGGTCACATAATTGAATTAATATTCAGTTGATGATGTGAATAATAGTTGGGTATGTAATTTGCATCAACCTTTTTTTTATAGAAAAAAGTAATATTCACAAATATTTTAGTACATTTGAGCATTTTAATATTATTATTCATTTAATTATGTCCAATTCTATACTCCTCTATTTCCCTTTCTTCCTAGGAAAATATTAGTAGAACAGTGGGAGTAATTGTCTTTTGTTTAGTGAGTGAACGTGGTGAGTCATGGCCATACCTTCTCACTGAAGCTTCATTATTTCACACATTATTTTTATCTTTTATGTTTTCTAATAATGTAATCTCTGGGCTATTAATTTACCCAATTTATTGAGCAGTTATCTTCATATTCATCATTCGAAGGAAAAAATTCTCTCCTATAAATAGTGATGGTCTCACTTTGTTAGCAGAAGGTTGAGAATAATTGTCTTTTCTTTAGAAAATGAATGTGGTCACCCATGACCATAAATTCTCATTGAAACTTTATTATTTTATCTTTTATAGCCTAATACACAGTGAAATATTACTAGTAGAACACCTAGGTATAAGCAAATATCACTAGTAGAGAAATAGCAACAGAATATCTGAGTATGGGACAAGCAAAGAGTAAAAATATTTTAGGACTTTCGGAAAACTAAAATACACTAAAAGTAATTAGAAAAAACAAAGAGGAACCCAATAAACAAAAACACATTGACTATTATTGCCTAATGGAGATAAAATTGAAGTAACTAATTTTTTTTTGATATTTATAGTTAATGCATTGTTTAACGATCAAATCCAGAACATAAGTACAACACTATTGATGAAAAGAAGGGACAATATTTTGAGTAAATTATCAACATTTAATCTATTCATTTAATGATATATAAGATGTTATTACTCTTCTTGTTACATTTATCACGTTAGCAAGTTGTAACCAATTCAAAACATCTATTTTGAACACTCCTTTATTTATGTTATAGTATTGAAGCCTCAAACATTCATTTATTTAATTTATAATTATGACGTCTAAATGATGTTGGGTAACTTTGTTCATCCTTAATAAAACATATTCAATAGATATCGCTTTAAGCATCTTATTTGGAAAAAATCTCAATTGATTTGAATAATATTTATTAATAAATTGAGGTGTGATGCCTATCTTTTTCTTTCTCATTTTATATGTTACCTTTATATTTATTATTAGTGAAATTCTATGCATGTATACCTCAAGAAACTACTTTGTTAAAATAAATTTTGATTTGGCCATTTGGAGACTAAAATTAAACTTTTAAGGTGATGTATATTTTGTGGTCGATCATCTCATATATGTCAATCAACCTGTATTATAAGTTTAGCCTAAAACGACAGAAATAGAATGAGATGAAACAGAAAGTAACTAAAATATGAGAAGTAATCCGTGTCCACAGAAACTACTGTGTGTCCTTAAGAAATTTAATCACATCACTGTATCCGCGGTTATGGATTAATTTCTCACAAGATGAAACGGCTTAATCCTGTTAAAGAAATAGCGGTACCTCAAGTTATGTTAACTTCAGAGCAGGAACAAGTCACACAAACTTAGTCAATTGACACTTTGATTTATTTGAGAGAGAAAATTTATAAGAGAAGGAAAATTCTGTATTTAAAAAAACAAAAATTGACTTCCTTTCATAGTCATATTCTGCGAGAAATGTGTCTATTAAGAGAAATCTGTTCAGACCTCTTTTATCCACAAAGTTGTGTCTTTTGAAAAATAACGACTTTTCAGGAAAATGTGTCTATTAGGAAAATAACGGCTTTTTGGAAAGTAATGACTTTTCGGAAAGAGCAACAACTTTTCAAAATGTTACCGTTACCCGCAAATTTATAAGAGATAATATTACCAGGATTTATCTGATTTAACAAAAACTGATTAAATAAATTTTGTCCAAAAAATTTATCAATCAATTACATCATTTTCCAAATCCAAATCCAACTGAAGTAGAAGCCGAAGCCAAAGCCGAGTGAGCGATGACGACAACGGCGCGAGGGGGCATCTTCTCCTTAGCTCTTTAAGATGTAATGGAGGTGTTTCGTTATATAAGGACAACAATTTCCCTTTCTTTTACCGTATAGGAGAAATGACTTTTCGTTTTCACTTTACAAATGAATTTTCATTTTCCCTCCAAAATAGTTCCCTCACTTTTCATATTCTCTCTTTTCTTTTCCCATCTACACTTGCTAAACCTAACAATCCCCCACATGAATGGGGAAGACTATTGTTAAAATATATACATGAAAAAACTTGTGTGTCTTGTAGGTAAAGGTTAATCACATCTGGATAAGTAGGTTTCCCTTTAAACTTTCAATAGTAAACACATATCGGATATAGTCGGTGAAAGAGTAGATTTGATATCTTTGAACCTTCGAGCTTTGCTGTATACCTAGAAAACATATTTCACACAATCAACCATGAGCTGTTCTTAGTTCTGATTTTTTTGTTCGTTTCAGCCATGAACACATCTTGGATAGTAAGTGCTTAAAGAACTGGCTTTATCGGATTCTTCTTGAAGAGGCTTACACTTCACACTTATATAGGTGATTTCTAAATATGTTATCCCATAGATACACCATTTGATATTCCCAGTATCAAACTTAGAAACCATTAAAAAGTCCTTATGTCTTTATCCTGGTTACTAAATATTGTCTCATCATGAGAATGGACCATAAAATAATAATTTTTCTTGACAATGTTGAACCGTCATCTATGACTTTATTTTATATCCTTGAACCTAGATCTTGAGATCTCCTGTCTTCTAGGTACAGTTATCGCCATGATGACTTGTTCTCGGCAATAGTCCCATTCCCGTCGATGATTTCTCAACTTCCTCTCTAATTAGGACTTTTGTAAGTGGATCCGAGACCTTATCTTTTGACTTCACATAGTCAATTGTGATAATTTCACTAGAGAGTAGTTGTCTCACAGAGTTATGTCTTCGACTTATGTGACAAGACATGCCTTTATACATAATGCTTCCAGCCCTATCTATTGCAGCTTGACTATCACAGTGTATGCATATAGGGCCATTGGTTTGGGCCAAAATGGAACATCTTCTATGAAATTTCGGAGCCATTCAGCTTCTTCACCTGCCTTGTTTAAAGCAATGAATTCAGACACCATAGTAGAGCGAGCTATACATGTTTGTTTTGATGATTTACAAGATATTGTTCCTCCACCAATAGTAAAAATGTATCTACTTGTGGATTTTATTTTAATTGACCCAGTAATCAATTTGCATTACTATATCTGTAAAGAACGGCTGGATATTTGTTGTAATGTAAAGCATAAATTTTGAGTGTCATCTAAGTATACGAAAACTCTCTTCATTACCAACCAATGACTTTGATTAAGATTACTTATGTATCGACTCTGTTTACCGATACTGCAAGCTATTTCTTGTCGTGTACAATTCATGACATACATTAAGCTTCCCATTACGCTAGCATAGTCCAATTGAGACTGACTTTTACCTTTATTCTTTGCAAGATGAAGGTTTACATCAATTTGAGTCTTTGCCCTTTTAAAATTCAAAAATTTGAATTTTTCAAGTATCTTTTGAATATAATAAGTTTGAGACAATGTAAGACCGATAGGAGTTTTAAGAATTTTAATTCCTTATATCACATCAGCAACTCCTAAATCTTCCATATCAAACTTAGTAGCAAGCATACGCTTTGTAGCTTTTATATTAGCAATGTCTTTTCTCATTATAAGCATGTCATCTACATATAGGAATACAATAACTTCCTGATTTGGAGTATCTTTAATGTAAACACATTTATCACATTCATTGATCTTAAATCCATTTGACAACATGGTTTGATAAAACTTTGAATGACATTGTTTTTGGTTATTGTGTTTGTCCATAAAGTGACTTAATAAGTTTGCACACTTTCTTTTCTTTACTAGGAACTACAAAACCCTCAGGTTGTTCTATGTAAATTTCTTCTTCCAGCTCTCCATTTAAGAAGACTGTTTTCACATCCATTTGATGAATTTCAAGATCGTATACTACAGCTAGTGCAATTAACATCCAAATTGATGTAATCCTAGTAACTAGCAAGTTTGTGTCAAAATAATCAAGACCTTTTTTTTGTATAAAACCTTGACAACAAGTCTTTCATTATATTTGTCAATAGTTACATCATCTTTCATCTTCCTTTTAAAGATCCATTTTGAACGCAAGGATTTTGTTCCCTGGAGGAAGATCAACAACCTCCCAAGTATGATTGCTCAAGATTGATTTAATTTCACTATAAATAGCCTTCTTTCAAGAGGTTTAGTCACTGGAAAACATTGCTTCCTTGAACGTTTGAGGATCCCTTTCAAGAAGAAAAGTTACAAAATCAGATCCAAATGAAGTAGATGTCCTTTGACGTTTACTACGCCTTGGAATTTCTTCATTGGGTTCATTCTCTTTTGGTTCTTCTCTGGGTTGTTTAGATCCCCGACTAGATGACTCAAGTCTAGTTTTATACGGATAGATATGTTCAATTAATTCTATCTGATTCCATTACTGTATTATTATGAATATCCGGGTGTTTGGACTTATGAACCAAAAATTGACATGCCTTAATGTTTGTAGAATATCCAATGAATACACAAGCCACAGTCTTAGGTCCTATTTTTACCCTCTTAGGTATAAGAACTTGGACTTTGGCTTGACAACCCACACTTTGAAATATTTCATATTGGGAATTTCTACCTTTTCATTTCTCATATGGAATTACATTTGTCTTTGAGTGAGGCACTCTGTTAAGTATTTGATTTGTTGTAAGGATAGCTTCCCCCTACAAGATCTGTGGTAAACCTGAACTTTTAAGTAATGCATTCATCATTTCTTTTAAAGTATGGTTTTTTCTTTCTGCAATTCCATTAGACTGAGGAGTGTAGGGAGCAGTAGTTTGATGAATTATTTCATTTTCTAAACATATTTCTGCAAATGGAGATTCATGTTCTCCACCTCTATCTTCTCTGATCATTTTGATTTTTTTATCTAACTGATTTTCAACTTTAGTTTTATATTACCTAAATGCATCTATGGCTTCATCGTTATCATTTAGAAAATAGACATAACAATATCTAGTGCAATCATCAATAAATGTTATGAAATACTTTTTCCCACTACGTGATGGTGTTGACTTCATGTCACAAATATCAGTGTAAATCAATTTTAAAGGATTTGAATTCCTTTCAACAGATTTATAAGGATGCTTAGCATACTGAGATTCAATGCAAATTTGATATTTTGATTCATTGTACTCAAATTTTTGTAAATTATTTAAGTTAATAAGTATTCGAAGGTTTTGTTATTAACGTGTCCCAAACGTTCATGCCATAGCATTTAGACTCAAGCAAGTATGAAGAAGCAAAATCATTATTCATATCAACTGCAATTACATTGAGTTTTAAAAGGCCATCACTAAGGTAGCCTTTTCCTACGTACATATCATTCTTGCTTACTACTACTGTATCAGAAACAAATACACATTTGAATCCATTCTTGGTCAGAACTGGAATTAAAACTAAATTCTTTCTCAATTCTGGAACTTATTAGGCCCTATTTAATGTCACCACCTTGCTTGATGTCATCTTCAATAAGACTTTGCCAGTTCATTCCACCTTTGCAATAGCGGAGTTTGCCATAAACAACTTCTCATATATTGGTGATGGAGTATATGATGAAAATAATTCTTTTTTGGAACAAACATGGCATGAGGCACCCGAATCTATCCACCATTCCCTTGGATTTCCAACAAAGTTACATTCAAAAAGCATTGCACACAGATCATCCATTTCTCCTTTGGATTCAGCCAAGTTTGCTTGATCCTTATTTTTCTTGTCCTTCTTAGGACCCCGGTATTCACTAGCCCTATGACCATGTTTATCACAGTTGAAGCAGTTTCCATTGAATTTCTTCTTAGGAGAATTGCTTTTTGGACCAGATGCTTTCTTTCTTTTCTTTAATTTTGTGGGATCTTCTTCAACAAAATTTACTCCAGATATTGCTAAATTACCACGTGACCTCTTTTCTGCAGCCTTATTATCCTCTTCGATTCTCAACCTTACTATGAGATCTTCAACAGTAATCTTCTTGCGTTTATGTTTCAAGTATTTTTTGAAGTCCTTCCACAATGGAGGAAACTTTTCAATAAATGCAGCCACTTGAAAGACATCATTCACAATCAATCCTACATTAAAGATTATGTAAGGAAAAACTTTATATTTCTAACATAGGAATTAAATAAATTTATACCTTCAGCAAGGAGATCATGAATGATGACCTATAGTTCTTGAACTTGGGTGATGACAGTCTTACTGCCTATCATCTTATAGTCCAGAAAATTTGCCACAATGAATTTCTTCATTCCGGAATCTTCTGTTTTGTACTTCTTTTTTAAAGAATCTTAGAGTTTTTTTGAGGTTTTGACATTGTTGTACACATTGTACAAATCATCTTGCAGGCCACTCCGAATATAAATTTTACACAAAAAAACTGAGTGTATGTATGCTTCTGTTACCAAGAATCGTTCATCAGACGGAGTTTTATCTGACATAACAGAAACATTCTCATTAATGAACTTCTGCAGACTCAACGTAGTGAGATAGAAGAACACTTTTTGCTGCCATCTCATAAAGTCGACTCCAGAACACTTTGTAAGTTTCTCAGTCGGCGCTAGGCAGCATTTGAACGATTATGTGCAACCGTTGTTGTTGCAGCACTTACTGTTGCAGCATTTACTATTACAGCATTTGTTTGACTTGAATTAGTCTTTTTTCTTTTTTCTGTCACTAATGTCATATAATTTAAGTATTTGAAATAATAACAGTAAAAAAAAATCTTTACACACACTGTTTGTGATTTAACGATAAAGTTATTATGTTCTTTTTATCGTTAATCGAATGAATTTTAAAAATTAAAGAAGAGTAGTAAACCATAAAGTTTTAATCTCCAGAAATCTCAAATACAGAAACTTACTAAATTTCTTAAGATTGTTAATCAACCTATATTATAAGGTAAGCCTAAAACGACAGAAACAGAATAAGATGAAACAAAAAGTAAATAAAATATAAGAAGTAATCCGAGTCCACAGAAACTACTGTGTGTCCTTAAGAAATTTAATCCCCTCACTGTACCCGAGGTAATGGATTAATTTCTCCCAAGATAAAAGGGATTAATCCTGTTAAAGAAATAACGGTACCACAAATTTCTTTAGCTTCAGTGAACTTCAAGACACGAACAAGTAACACAGGCTCAGTCGATCGACACTTTAATTTATTTTAGAGAAAAAATTTATGCAGAGCAGGAAAATTCAGTGTTTGAAAAAATGAAAATTGACTTCCTTTTATAGACATTTTCAGCAAGAAACTTGTCTGTTCAAAGAAATATGTTCAGACCCATTTTTTTTTATTTAACAAAAGGTGATTAAATAAATTTTGTCCAAAAAATTTATCAATCAAATCATTTGTCAAATCCGAAGTCGAAGCCGAAGTCGAGAGAGCGATGACGACGGCGCGAGGGGGCATCTTCTTCTTAGCTCTTTAAGAATTAATGGAAGTGTTTCCTTATATAAGGACAACAATTTTCCTTCCTTTTGCCGATATAGGAGCAATGACTTTTCATTTGCACTTTGTAAATGACTTTTCATTTTTCCTCCAAAATAGTTTTCTTACTTTTCATATTCTCTCTTTTCTTTTTCTATTCACACTTGCTAAACCCAACAATATATATTCTTTCTCTTTAATTTAACTGAACCTAAACAACTAAAAAGACTGTTAATTCATATGTATGTTCACCACACCTTTATTTAAAAAAAAAAAATTATGGCCACAATATATTTTTTTCTTTGACTGATTTTTAGAGCTTATCACATACAAGATTATCAAGAGTATGTAATTTGTTATAATCTAGGTGGTTGATCATAAAAATTTACTTTTTACAAAAATTCAAATGACTACCAAATAGACCAACATAAAATAAATTATTTTCAATATCAAACATCTACTTCATAACAAATGACACATTCTTGATAGTTTTTTACGTGATTAGGGTTGTCACACTAGCATAATAAACATGTATAATAAACCAAGATAAATTAATCATGACATAATCAACAAGGAGTTATAAGAGAACATACATGTGAATTAATGAAGTTGTTATACATATATATATATATATATATATATATATATATATATATATATATATATACACACAAAAAAAAAAAAGAATCCTAGTCCACCTTATGTGAAATCACCACAAGCAAGAATTTTTTTTTAAATTTATTTATTTTCAAAACTAGTCTTCCTCTTTCATTGAAAGATTTGACTTTTATGAAAAGTTGCAACTTTAGTGAAGAGTTGCGTCTCTTTTCAAAATTTGTGGCTTTAATGAAGCAAGACTTTTATCAAAAGTTGTGAAATTTATGAAAAGTTGCGATTTTGATGAAGAGTTGCAACTTCATGAAAAATGGTGACTTTTACTAAAGGTTGTGAACTTTCTGAAGGGTTTCAACAATTTGAAGTAGTTGTAACCATTATAAGACACAATAAACATTTCTTCCCACTATCTTTTGTTTTCTATAATAGTGGGTTTTCCTCTCATGTTAATAGAACTATAATTCCGATGTTCCTATTCTTCTTATACTTTCGTAAAATTAAATAATTGTGTACTTTGCTCCTATTGACTGACTTACTAACACCACTGTTTTTATATCAATAAGTTGATGTATAAAATTGTTCCTTCTTAAGAGGATATAATTCTTTAAACCTATGGTATTCGTTGGTAATAGTTTTCTTAAGAGGACACTGTGCATTCAGTGAAATCATTTTTTCCTTTCTATTCATTCTATTTATACATATCATGGTATATTTTTTTACGCTCATTAATTTAAGCTTATGATATTAATTATTATTTTTGAGTATATGTTTGAAAGTCTATCACTTATGTTTGTGCAAATTTATTGTCTCTGATTTTATTGAACATTTACACATGTAGTAGTATAGTCTTTGTGTAGAAAATAATTATTGCATTCAGTTTCAAGAATTCATGTTTTGATATCTTGTGTTAAATTCTATAACATAAAAGTACTATATATAAGCTTACATATTATCTATTTTTACATAGATATAAATTTCTCACTTATCAATTGAAGAAATTTATTATGCAAGTTCAAAAGTTAAAATTGCTTTCATGTTTAGGCGTGATTTCCTTTTTTAATATGTTAATAAAAATTTGAATTTTCTCATAAGGAATATCACAATTATATAATCTATGTAACTTAAATATTTCTTTTAATTATGAAATTCCTTACATACATATTTTTATTTTATTTTTTATTTTTGTTTTAATGTTGATAAAGAATCAATAATTTATTATTTCGTGAATAATTTATTCATTAGAGGTTCTTGAGTTATGTGACAATGAAGAATAATCAAATTCACGTTAGAATATTGTTAATATTTATTAAGAACTTTGCTCCATTATTGTATTAGTATGGATACTAGTAAAAATTATTTGCAAGTTAAATGCAATTAATATTTGTGACCGCGCAAAGCACGTATAAATTACCTAGTGTGTGTGTGTGTATATATATATATATATATATATATATAAATATATGTATGTACACACTTCCTTAAAAGAATGAACTCCTAACTTGAATTTTAAATTACAATAATATCCTTAACTTGGGATTTTGACGTTTCAGATGAGATGTGACTTTCGGATAAGTTCTGACTTTTCTCAAAGGGTTGTGATTTTTGACGAGTAGTGACTTTAATAAAGAGTTGTGAATTTTCCAAAGAGTTCTAACCTTTTAAATAAGTTGTGACTTTTCCAAAGGGTTTTGACTTCTCGAAAGGTCACAACTTTTTAGATAAGACACACAAAAAAACACATGTTCAAACTATCCTTTGCTAACTATAAATAGAAAAGCTTCCTCTTATTTTTGAACCACAATTTTTGTGGGGGAAATGCATAAGTACTCCTGAAATTTGAGTTACACACTTATACTCTACTAAAGTTCAATTACCCTCCTAAATTTATTTTATAAATATTTTTCTACCCCTTTTCGGCCTACGTGGCACTAGTTTTGAAAAATAATGTGAACACACGTTGGACCCACAATATAGTCTCTCATAAGAGGAAAAGTGGTAAAAATTTATTTATAAAATAAGTTTTAGGGGGTTATAAAACTTTAGTATACTATAAGTATGTCTCTTGAATTTCGGGCATAGGTTGAGACAGTACTTGTGCATTATCCCTTTTTTAATCTTACACTATTATTATTCATGAATTTTAATAAATTTTCGGGTAATTTATTGACGTTGACTGAGTTCAAAGTTTAGAGGGATATGAGTTAACATTATTCTGAAGAAGTGAATTGTTTTACCCCAAGATTGTATATTCCAGAACCTCGAGTACTTGAGGAAAATCATTTTGATAATAATATATTTATCATTTTAACCTAAAATATACATTAATATGTAATGTTCTTGTCACGACCTTAAACTACACTCTAGACGTTGTCCGCACCGAACGACTATTGCTGGCCTTGAGCACACCCTTGACCTGACTTACTGAACTCAATGGAAGACTTAATTTAACTCATTCATAAAGTTTAAAACATTGAGAAACTACTTTAAATAATAGTTTTGGCCAAAATGACTCATAAGTCTAAAAACAATATATATCTGTAAATAAAGAGAGACCCAAAACTAATTGTCTGACTATCTATTTGTCTATGCACACTCTACTAATACTAAAATGAATATTGGGATAAACCCCACAACATTCTTTAAAGGAAATCCCAAAGTAATTAAAGAGTCTTTCTAAAATAAAAAAAAGGCTCACCATTGACTCTGAATGCTCATGTTGGATCAACGAGGCGCTGGATGGGGATCCTGCTAACTTGCGTCTGCATCATAAGAAGATGCAAACCAACTAACATCATTACATCGAATGTACGAGTATGCAAGTTTGAATTCAAAACAACAACTACTAAGCTTAAAAGGAGTTAGAATGGTCTTATCTTGGCTCAACTCAACTCAAGAAGTTACAACTCAATATAATGAAGTAAAGACACCTACAATCAATATATGTATATGTATATATATATATATATATATATATATATATATATATATAAAGATTTTAAAATAGTGTAAACACTTCTGTTCATTAAAGGTAAAGAAATAATAAACTCAATTTATTGATATATGAAAGTAAAATAGTTTCTGCTAACCGACAACAATCACTATGAGCCTAAGCGATGGTAAAAAGTCTTAGATCACATTACAAGATGACCACTCTTTACCTTGCCATCGATGTAGAACATGAACTACTAAGTGAATTCACTAGTCTATGCTAAAACACACGAAGAAATCATCTATTAAGTATGATCCTTTATCTGTCCATGCTAGATACATAGTTTATGGAGGTTTGAGTTAATATGAACTAACATCCCCATATAGGTGCTTAATACTACTCCCAAAATACTTAGCTAATATGTTTTTAAAATAACTTCTTCTCTTGTTTGAGGTAATCCCTCAAACATGGCTATAAAATCTCTCTTGGTAATTAAAGTTCCCATTTTATAAAACTACCCAAAGGCTCTATGGAAGTCTAGCTTCCTTTCTCTCTCAAAATGTGAAAACATTTGTAACTCTTAGAGACTACATAGTTTCCTTATAATTTTTCAGAAATGAAATTAGTTTTTTCTCTTTACATTACTTGAAACGTAAATCTTAGGGAATACTTACTTTTCTTATCACTTTTAAGATACAAACTCAACTAATTACTCTTTTCTCAACTTATGGATTCATCTTTAAAAAAAGTTAGATTGTATTTTAAGACTCTTGAAAATTTTCAGAACTCACTTTGACGTACTTATTAACTACTCTTAACTTCTTCGACTTTGATTTTGACATTCCATGATTTGTAATATGGATTTAAGGATCATGATCTCATTTTTATGGATGATTTCGTGATGTTTAGATGTACTTTAGAGTTTTGGAATCAAGTAGGAATTATAGTAACAACACATAGAACTGAATAAAATTAGTTTAGACCCCAATTTAGTACCTAAAAATGAAATAAAATAATTGGGTAAGGAAAAGCAACTTTACCCTTCACAAATTGGAATTTGACTATTGTTAATTCAACAACCCAATTTCTGAAAGACATGACTAACTCATATGAAATCGAAATCGCGTAAACTCTACAGCATTGGAAAGATTTCTCCAAGGCCTTTCAAACTATATCAAGAACTACTTCTAACTTAGACTGATCTAGATGTTATGTTCTTTTAAAGTTTCCCAAAAACATACTTTTACTTTTGGGAAATTTTTCAGATTTTTCTACTGTTTCCAAAAATAACTATTCTTTAATTTTTTTGTTGAATCCTATCTGTTTCGGTCTACGAGATGTTACAATATCTCCCCCTGGGAAATT
Source organism: Solanum lycopersicum (assembly GCF_036512215.1). Taxonomy (NCBI): domain Eukaryota; kingdom Viridiplantae; phylum Streptophyta; class Magnoliopsida; order Solanales; family Solanaceae; genus Solanum; species Solanum lycopersicum. The sequence continues at coordinate 17,151,055 of NC_090800.1, forward strand.
TGTCCTAGAATGAGAACTCTTTAACTTATCTAAGGGCAGTACCATTATTTCAGCACTCAACCAACAAAAGCAAGTAATAACATGCGTACACATAGTCTTATAGAGTGCTAAGAAGAGAATTTAGTACCCTATCTGTATTCTCTCCGGATTCAAAGAGATATTGATATCTCTTCTTCATATCCTCATCAGCTTCCCAAGTTGCTTATTCACAAAATTAGTTTCTCTAAAATATCTTTACTGATGCAACTTCATTAGTTCTCAACTTGCGAACTTGATGATCCATAATTTCAACCGAAATCTCTACATATGATAAGGTATCCTTAGTCCTAACATTATTGTTGGTACTATCAATGAGGGATCATTAGTCCCAACATTCTTTGTAGGTACGATCAATGAAGGATCACCCATGTACTTCTTCAACATGGATACATGGAATACCGGACAAATCAATGCTAATTTTGGTGGTAGCTCTAACTCATAAAATACATTGCCCACTCTATTGGATATTTTATAAAGTCCAAATATACCAGGGACTAAGTTTCCGCTTCTTACAAAAAGTCATAACCCTCTTCATAGGTGAAGCCTTAAGATATACCCAATCGTCCACCTTAAACTCTAATGGTTTTCTCCTAACATTTGTGTAGGACTTTTGGAGACTTCATGTCATCTACAACTTCTCTTGTATCACTTTAAAATTTGGTGAACTAAATCTTGTCCTGTTAACCCATATTCACCAACTTCGAACCACCCAATATGAGATGTGCATTCACATAAAGAGTCTCATTATTAGCCTTTTGTATGCTCTAATGTTAACTGTTTTTGTAACGAACTCCATGAGAGGTATATGATTACACCAATTCCTTTTGAAATCAATCACACAAGAACTAAATATGTATTCTAAAGTCTGTGTAGTACTCTATGCATGTCCATATATCTGGAGATGAAATCTTATTACTTCTTGAATGTACAACTTAGCATAATCATTGACCGAATAGGTTGTCTTTACCGAAAAAAAGTAGGATGACTTTGTCATTCTATTGACAATTACCCAAATAGAATCATGCTGCCTACGAGATCTTGGAAGTCCTGTAATAAAGTCCATATTAATCATCTCCCAGATCAATTCCGGAAGTTCTATTGTCTGAGACAAACCTCTAGGCCTTTGGTGATGTACTTTCACTTGTTGGAAATTTAGGCACTTTGAAACAAACTCGGAAATATATTTCTTCATGCGTACCCACCAATATACCTCTCTGAAATAGCGTAGACCTTGGTGGAACCTAGATGAATGGAATACCTCGAGCTCTGATCCTCCTCCTGTATCCTCTCTTAGAGACCATAAACCCTAGGTACACAAAAGCAACCTTGTTTCTTTAACACACCATATGCCCCATGTTCAAAAGTTAATACTTTTTGCTTCTGAAGATTTGCCTTTAAGTCAAGAAAAATAGGGTCTTGGTCTTGTTTCTCTTTCACTTATGAGATTAGTGATGATTCAGCTCCATTAGTCAGCCCTATCTCTCTTTTTGTGGAGTCCATAATTCTGACTCTCAGATGTGTGAGTCTGTGCACAACTTTAGCTAATTCTCTTTTATTCTTAAACATGGGCGGTATTCCCTAATGATAAGCTGCTTAACGCATCAGAAATTACATTACCCTAACTTGCGTGGTAAATAATACTCATGTCATAATCCTTTAGTAATTCTAACCACCTCCTCCGTCTGAGATTTATCTCCTTCTGAGTGAACACATATTGGAGGGTCTTGTGATCAGTGAATGTCTCCACATACACCCCATACAAGCAATGATGCCATATCATTAAGGGAAAACCATAGAAACCAACTCTAGGTCATGGGTTAGGTAGTTCTTCTCATGAACCTTCAACTGTCTAGAGGCATAAGATATGAACTTGCCATTCCACATTGACACACACCCCAAACCGAATCTTGATACATCACAGTAAACCACAAAACCTTAAGTACCTTCTGGTAATGTCAAAGCCAGAGAGGTAGTCAATCTCTTTTTCAACTCCTGAAAGTCTTTCTTACATGCTTTAGGACATTGAAACTTTGTTGTCTTCTAAGTTAACTTAGTTAAATGAGACTAGATAGACGGAAACCCTTCAAAAAATATCCTATAATATCCCGCCAAACCCAAGAAACTCCTTATATTAGTTAGAGACGTGGGCCTAGGCCAACTCTGAACTGCTTTTTTCTTTTAGGTATAAATTCTAATCCCATCACCAGAAATGATGTGGATCAAGAATGCCAACCTTGAGCAAACATTGCCACTTGGAGAACTTGGCATATTGCTCCTTATCTTTCAAAGTCTCGAGAACAAACTATGATGACTAGTATGATCTTCTACATTCCTTGAATAAAACAGTATTAGATCAATAAAGACAATGATAAACAGATCTAAATAAGGTTTTAAGAATCGATTCATAAGATTCATGAATGCTGCAAGTGCATTTGTCAAACAAAATAACATCACCAAAAATTCATAATGCCCATATCCTGTTTTAGAAGTTACCTTTGGAATATCACATTCCCTTACTTTCTACTGATAGTAGCCTTATCTGAGATAAATTTTTGAGAAGCAAGAAGCACTCTAAAGCTTGTTGAAAAAATAACCTATCTTGGAAAATGATATTTATACTAAATGGTCACCTTATTCAATTGGCAGTAGTATATACACATCCTAAGGAACCATAATTTTTCCTTACAAAAAAGACCGAAGCGCCCAAAGGTGAGACACTTGGTCAAATGAAGTCTTTATCTAACAAATCTTGTTCTTTTGGATCTTTTGACTTTGCTTGTGCCATTCTTTATGTCAGAATAGAGATTGGAAGAGTATCTGGGATGATGTCTTTGCTGAAGCTTATCTCTCTTTTAGGAGGGACTCCTGGTAGATTATTAGGAAAGACTTCTGGAAACTCTTTCACTATAGAAATTGGCTGAAGAGAAGGCACCTCAAAGTCATTAACTTGGACTAAGTGATACGTACACCCATTTGAAACTAACTTTCTCGCCTTTAGGTACCAAATGGAACATCCCTTAGGCGTTACTGAACTACTAATCCACTCTATGACTGACTCACTAGGAATCTAGAACTTGACAACTCGATTTCTATAATCTATTGAAACATAATATGAATGAAGTCAGTCCATACCGAAAATAAAAGCAAAATTTACCATGTCTAAATCCACTAGATCAGCCATAAATTTCTTATGATTGATTGACATTGCATAATCATTATATATTCTTTCCTTGGGAATAGTCTTCCCAACAGGTGTAGAAAGCACAAAAGCGGACAAAGTTTTCTAGGAAGGATCTCAAAATGATTTGAAACATAAGGAGTTACAAAAGATAAACTTGCTTCTGGGTCTAACAAAGCATAAACGTCAAAAGAAACGTCTTTGATCATACCTGTAAAAACATGTGGAAAGTTCTCTTCCTCTTGGAGGCTAGTGATTGCATAGAGATGTATTGCCCCTCCCCCAGAACAAGAAGTGCCTCCTCTAGGTTAAACCCTGTCTGGTGGATCAAGTGATGAAGATTGAGGTCTATTGCCCAGATTTCAACCTCCTTACTTATTCTTTGACTCTTTTTATGTAGTGTGCCTCTTGACCTCACTTAAAGCAATCCGAATCGCCATCATGACACAATATGGTGTGGTTTCTACTACACCTACCACATGTATGATCCAACTAACTCCTTCCGCCACACTAATTTGGAACTGGGCTGGTTGAACCTTAATGTTCTGTGAATTTTGGATATTATACTCAACTTTGTTTATGGGTACGGGTGCACTAGCAGATTATGGTGCATGCCCCTTTTGTTTCTGAAATTCTGGTCGACTTGAACAACCCTTCTTGTGACCAAATTCATTCGTAGTCATAGCTTTTTTGTTCATGTACTGCTCTTTGTCCCTCAGCTCCTCCTCTTCAACTTGTTTCAAATAGACCATTAACCCTGAAATGTCCATGTCCCCAATCAACATTACAACCCTACCATATTTGCTTGAAGCACAACCCATCCAGAGACAAACAAACTCATTTTGTTTCTAATATCCTAACAATCTCTGGAGCATAGCAAGACAGTTGAGTGAACTTTAATATATACTCATGAACACTAAAGGAGTCCTATTTCAAAGAAAGTAACTCTCATACTTTGATTCCTTTAGTCTTTGGGGGAAGAAACACCCAAAAAGGCTTCTTTTAATATAACTCAAGTTTGATGTGGTTCATCCTCATCTCTATTCTCCTTCCATTGATAAAACAAAATCCTAGCCACATTCTTCAATCGATATGTGGCAAGTTCAACTCTCTCATCATCTACCACATGCATCATATCAAAGACCTTCTTAAATTCTTCCACAATGTTTTTTGGATGCTTAGTGGTGCTTTAACCAATGAAGCTGGGAGGATTCATTCTTTGTAACTCACAAATGTTGGAGGTGTCAGATTCATTCTGCCAAGCACATCTTTGTTGACCAACTTGGTTAGTTACCAATTGGCTTAGCATTCACATAGCCTAACGAAACTTCACATCGGTAACCTATCCTTGAGGTTGCATTTTTTGTGCGTTAGTCACCTCAGGATCCTCTACATTTACTCTTTTCATGCATCGAGCTACCCTCGAGACGGGGACACGGAACATAGGACCACAATTGATCCCAAGCTAACCCTGCTGGCATGATCATGGACATACTATAGATAATAAACTAATGCAGGAGCTAAATCATAATTAAATCTTAAAAGATGGGGAATACCCATATTCAATAACTGAGATATTTCAAAACAATGAGCTTAATACAAAAGAAATATTAACTCAATTCTAAGATGAATCTAACTATGTCTGAAATAAACCTCTAAATTGGACTAGAAATACTCGGACAAGCCCCCAACTAAATCTAGCAAAAACTTAAACTAAATGACTTAAGACTAAAATGACACACATGACTTTTTTTCTCGGAGAATGAGGAATCACCACTGATTTTGCTGAATTGGAGATCGAATATCGATCTATGCGTGGTCTGAATGTTGACAACCTGAACCTATATTACGAGAAGATGTAGCGCATGTATGCATCAGTACTTGAAAGGTGCTAAGCATGTAGGACAGAGTAAAGTGAAATAAAACATAACTGAACAAGCATAATCACAATTATAATGATCGGACATGTTAAACTGAATTCCAAGCTAACTGGATGCAACGACCAATTTATAATATGCTGAAACGAAAAAGTGAATATACTAAATAATGGTCAACGCAAAGGGCCTGACTGAATTGTGGGATCTACTAATAACTGATAATGAAACCACATGAGCTAAATGTGAATTCTGATGTATATGCCCCATTGAGAGGACCCCATATGCCCTGCCAAAGGTATAAAGGCATGATAGCATGATCACTAAACTGATTGCCCATAGAGGGGACTTACAGCCTACTTGTCTAGTAGTTCACGGAGTATTGGATATGCTAAACCCTAGTCCAACTCGATATAATGCTACTCCCATGGATTTTATCAATAAACTGATTATGTCTGAGTTTCTTTAAATACTGGACAGCTCAAAATTGAACATGCAAATTGCAAATGCAACAATTAATCTTGTAATTATGCATTTATAACAAAGGCATATATATTTGAATTGTCTGAAATATGTGACCTAGCATGTGTAATTAAAGAACTAAAGAAATACAAAGGTAGTATTCGTAAATTAATGCAATAAACTGAATAATAACATGATATCTAATTTGTAACATATAACTAATAAGTTCATGAAGTTCTAGAAACCCTAGATCTAATCATGATATGATAATAAAGACTCTGACAGAAAACTAGGGACCAAATGAGTGAAACGAACCCACAAGTGAAATCCCACCTACATGGTGATGAAATACACAGAAAAAATACTTACTTTTTAAGGCTGGAACTGCTGGAACTCGTTGCCTTCTTGAACTAGGGTTCTTGAGATTTTTCTCCTCTCATTCATCTAAATTTCTAAGCTTTGATTTAATGACTTGACCTAGATATGTTTTATTATTTTTCTATAATTAAACTGACTAAAATATGATGATTTAGGTCCAGAACGACGTATCTTAAGGTTTAAAATAAGTGGGAAAGGTCAAAAAGTCCCAGGAGAAAGTTGCTGTCGGACAAAAAAATGGTCACGACTGACGGTCTGTCATCTGACCGACGCCTTGTCACTGATTCTATCGATTGGGCATGTTCGACAAACCTTTACTAAAATGAGTACAACTTTTTACTCTGAGGTCTGATTTTAGTAAGGTCGGTGGATATGGAAAGATAATTGAATTATCTATATGTGGATAGGTAAAGAGACACCTATTTCGTTTTCTGCTAGGAGTTATGGCAATTTGAAATTTACCCAACTGCATTTTTCCTTAACTGTTTGCAAATTTTAAACCTATGGTTAGACCTACGGACCGTAGGTCTACCTACGGACCGTGCTAGTCATCCGTAGATCTTATCAAAGAGTGGATGAAGGGAGTATTGATCGATAGTCACGAACTAAAGGCTTTCATCTGACCTACGGACTGTAAGTCCATCCGTCGTCCAAGAACCAATTTTTCTAGGATAAAATTTTTGGGAATTCCTAATCCCATCGATGGTTATGGAACGCGGAACGTGGGTCAGGTTACGGTCCGTTGATGCCACCGTAGGTGGCACCAGCAAATATTTTTCTGTAAAACTAGTTTTTGGTCTGTTTTAGATATGGGGTGTTACATTATCTCCAACTTTGGAACATTCGTCTTCGAATGAAGACTAAACTAGCTGAACTAAAGGAAGAGATATGAAAACCCTACTACTAAAAACAACGAACTGAGTTTCTGACTGAATTGACTAACGATAACATGTAAATAGGTTGAAAATGCAAGTATAAACTGAGGGAACATGATTCTAAGACTAAATTCACACATGAATGACTGGAAGACTAATGAGGAACTATTACCTCAAGATGGAGTGTAATCGGAAGGAAAGGGGTGAGGATACTTGGCTTTCATGGATGCTTCTACCTCCCAAGTAGCTCCCTCTACGGTCTGACTCCTCCACAAAACCTTTACTAAAGCGACTTCTTTATTTCTTAACCTTCTAACCTGACGGTCCAGAATCTCAAATGGTACATACAAATAAGAAATATAAGTTTTCACCGCCACACTCTCTAATGACACTATAGAGCTGGATTACCCAAATACTTCTTCAAAAGTAAGATGTGAAAGACCGTATGCAGTTCAGCTAATTCTGCTGGCAACTTTAACTTATATGCAATCTTGACCACCTTTTTCATGATCTTGTAAGGGCCTACATATCTATGACTGATCTTCCCTTTCTTTCCAAATATCATCCCCCTTTCATAGGTTAGATTTTAAGAAAAACCCAATAATCAACTTGGAACTCTAGTTCACTTCTCCTTACATCTGCATAAGATTCATGACGACTTTGGGATGTCTTAAGTCTATCTATATTGAGTTGAACATTCTCCATAGCATAAATGAATGAGTCTGACCCTATCAAAGCTGATTCACCTACTTCAAACCAACCAACAGTAGATATACATCTAAGCCCATAAAAAGCCTCATAAGGGGCCATCTTAATGCTGTAATGGTAGCTATTATTGTAGGCAAACTCAATAAGAGGAAGGTGATCATTCCAACTACCTTTGAAATCGATCACACAATGTCTCAACATATCTTCTATGTTCAGCATGGTAGGCTCTACCTGCCCATCCGTCTGTGGATGAAATGTTGTACTAAGGTTAACTTGAGTACCAAGACCTTTCTGTAATGACTTAAAGAAATGAGAGGTAAACTGAGGACCTCTATCTTAGATGATAGACAAAGGAACCCCATTTAACCTCGCAATCTGAATAATGTAAAGCCCTGCATAGTCTTCTGCTGAATAAGTAGTCTCGACCGCCAAAAAGCGAGAAGATTTAGTCATTCTATCAATTTTCACCAAAATGGAGTCATGCTGTCTGCGAGTAGCAGTAATCCTCTGATGAAGTCCATATTGATCATATCTAACTTCCAATTAGGAATATCAATATTTTGAGTCATAACCCCTGGTTTCTGATACTCTACCTTGACTTGCTGGCAATTGTGGAACTTACTCACTAAGTCTTCTATATCCATCTTCATGCCATTTCGCCAATAGACTTCCCGCAGATTGTGGTACATCCTAGTGGCACCTAGATGAATTGAATACCGAGAGTTATGGTCTTATAAAAGAATATGTTGTCTCAACTCACCCACATAAGGAACACACAATCTACCCTGGTAGTGAAGTACAATATTTCCCCCTTGGGAGAAAACGTCCAACCTCTGATTATTGACTGCACCCTTAATTTCAAGCACGATTGGATCACTGTCTTGCTTTTCCTTAACCCCCACTACCAAAGATACTTCTGCCTCATTCTGAACTGTTAAACCATTCTCCGATATACCCACAAAGCGAACTCCCAAGAGAGCAAGCCTGTGAACATCCTTCGATAGCACATTCTTTTCTTCCTCAATTGGGCTACACTACCCATAAATAATCTACTAAGAGCATCTACTACTATATTGGCCTTACAAGGATTTTTATGCACACTCATTTCATAACCCTTAAGGAACTCAACCCATCTCCTTTGGCTAAGATTCAACTCTTTCTAGGTGAACACATATAAAAGGCTCTTATGGTCAGTGAACACACCTTTATGAACACCATACAAGTCGTGTCTCCAGATATGGAGTGCAAACACCACTTCTGCAAGCTTGGGGTTATGTCTAGAATAGTTATTCTCATGAACTTTAAGTTGCCTAGAGGCATAAGCTAACACCTTAAATCGCTACATCAATACACAACCTAGGACAACTCTGGATGCATTACAATAGATCACATAACAATCTGAACGCTCTGGTAAAGTCAAGACAGGAGTTGTAGTCAATCATGTTTTCAATTCTGCAAAGCTTTTCTCACGATGATTTGAGCATTGAAACAATACCATCTTCTAAGTCAACCTAGTAAATTGTGAGTCTATGGCTGAAAAATCCTTCCACAAACATTCTAATAACCTGCTCGACCTAAGAAACTTCTTATTTCTGTAGCAGAGGTAGGTCTGGGCCATTCTGTCATTGCTTTTATCTTCTATGAATCTACTCCGATCCCTTCACTAGATAGAATGTGACCAAGGAAAGCAACATATTGCAACAAAAACTCACATTTGCTAAACATAGCGAATAACTGGAGATCCTTGAGAATCTGTAAAGCAATTCCCAAATGACTCGCATGTTATTCTTCATTCCTAGAGTAAATGAGGATATCATCAATGAAGATGATAATGAACAAGTCCAAGTACTGTTTGAACATTCTGTTCATCTAATCCATGAAAATTGCATAAGCATCAGTTTGTCTGAACGATATAACTACAAATTCATAATGACCATGCCGAGTTTTGAAGCCTGTTTTCGGATTGTCACTATCTCTTACTCTAAGTTGATGATAATCCGATCTGAGGTTTATCTTTGAGAAATGGCTAGCACCCTGAAGTTGGTTAAACAAGTCATCAATCCTGTTGATGGGATACTTATTCTTCATTGTAACCTTATTCAACTGTCTATAGTCAACGCACATTCTGAGACAACCATCTTTATTCCTTACGAACAACACCTTGTGAACCCAATGGTGAAATACTAGGTATGATGAACACTTATCTGGAAGGTCTTTCAACTGCTCTTTCAATTCCTTAAGCTCTGCTGGAGCAATTTTGTAAGGAGGAATAGAATAGACTGGGTATATAGAGGAGAACAATTCCATAGTCCATTTCCCATTCGGGAGAGACTCCCTGAAGATCTTGTAGAAATACTTCTGGAAACTCACAGACTACTGGAATGACTCAAGAATTTGGGTTTCAAGGCTAAAATCCTTAAGCTATACTAGATGATAGATATAACCCTTAGATATCATTTTCTGGACTTAAGGTAAAAAATAAATCGACCCATAGGCGCTAAGCTACTACACTTCCATTCTAAGATTGGTTCATCTGGAAACTGAAACGAACCTAGTTCTACAATCGACTAAGTCATAGCATGAGTGTAACCAATCTATTACTAGAATGGTATCGAAGTCTACCATTTCTAACTCTATTGGATCTGCTGAGGTGACTTTTTGAAAGACTATGACAGGGCACTTTCTTTATACCCGTCTAGCTATAACAGGGTCACCGACTGGAGTAGAGACTGAGAAAGGTTCTGAAAGAGTTTCTGGACTAATACTGGATTGGGCTGCTATACTAAGTTCCAAAAGACAAAGTCATCTCTGTTGTCTTTCAACTTAGTAAATTCAACCAGATGTGAGTCACATCCTTAAGCTGGTAGGATGTAAATTTCATCTATCACTACTAGTTACTTGCATCACACCCAATATTTTCTTGACCTCATCAATGAATTTCACTGGTCCTTACATACTTGTGACCCTAAAAACTTATGAAGATTCATCCTAACAAAATCAGAAACTCTATTTTCGACTAATCGATCATTTCTTTTAGTAGGAACTCGAACCTGCTGATTGTTCTGGTTGGTCATCCTCTAAGCCAAAAGCTGAACTAGCATTCTAAAACTCTACATTAGAACTTTCTTATTTGGTACTAGATGAACTGCATTAGCATTGCATGCATTAGAAGTCCATGCCTAAACTCTAAGAAGAGGCATGATCAGAAACATAGAACGTCAAGCTAGAGTGGAATAAGATCATATGTCATGCCCGATAAGAGTAAGCAGAAAGTTATGTTTTTCCTAAAACACTTTGTATCCTCCCTCTCATTATATGTGGTACATTTCACACCCATGAAAAGGACACTACTTAGTGCGACTTTTCATATATCCTAGGACACTTAAACCTAGTGTTGTGATACAATGTTTTGTCACGCCCCGAGCTACCCCTGAGATGCGGACAAAGAACCTAGGACCACAAGTGATCCAAAGCTAACCTTGATGGCATGATCATGAGCATACTAAAGATAATAAACTTATGTGGAAGATAAAACATAATTAAATATGAAAAATGGGGAATGCACATATTCTATAACTGAGATATTTGAAAACAATGTCTTTAATACAAAGGAAATATTAACTCAATACTAAGCTGAATCTAACTATGTCTGAAATATGCCTCTAAACTGGACTAGAAATACTGGGATAAGCCACCAACTAAATCTAGCAAAAACTAAAACTAAATGACTATAGATTAAAATGACACTCATGACCGTTGTCCTCAGAGAGTGACGACTCACCACTGAATCTGCTGAACAAGAGATCGGAAATCGATGTATGTGTGAATCGGATGTTCAGAACATAAACCTACACCACCAGAAGTTGTAACGCAAAAATGCGTCAGTTCTTGATAGGTACTAAGCATGTGGGATAGAGTAAAGCTAAAATAAAAAATAACAGAACAAGCATAATAGAAAGTATAATAATCATACATGACAAACTGAATTCTTAGCTAACTGGATGGAATGACAAATTTATAACATGCTGAAATGGAATACTTAATATACTGATAAATGTGCAATGCAAAAAGTCTGACTAAACTGTGTGAGCTACAAATATCCGATAATAAAACCACATGAGCTAAATGTGGAGTCCGATGTATACCCCATCAAGAGGACCCAATATACCTTTCAAAATGTATAAAGACATGCTGGCATGATCACTAAACATCTTTGCCCACTGAGGGGACTTAAAACCTATTCTGCAAAAATTTCTGGGACTATTGGGTACGCTAAACCCTAGTCCAACTCGATATTATGCTTCACCCATGGATTTTATATATTTACTAATTATATTCTGAGTTTGTGTAAATACGTTATAGCTCGAAACTGAACATGCAAACTTAGAAAGCAGCAATAAATCTCGTAATTATGCATTTATATCTAAAATGACTTAAATATCTGACCTAGCATCTGTAATTCAAGAACTCAAGAAATACAAAGTTAGGTTTCTTAAATTCATCAAATAAACTTAATAATAATGTGATAATTTGATTTGTGACATTTGACTAATAAGTTCATAAAGTTCTCTTGAAGTTCTAGAAACCCTAAATCTAATCATGATATCGGAATAACGAATCAGACTGAATACTAGGGACCTAATGGGTGAAAGGAACCACTAGTGAAATCCACATACCTGGTGATGAAATACAAGAAAAAATACATAAGTTTCGGGGCTGGACCAACTGTAACTTATTGCATTCTTGAACAAGGGTTCTTGAGCACTTTCTCATCTCTTGCTTCTAATTTTCGAAGTTTTGATTTAATTATTTTTCTTAGATATGTTTAAGTTATGTTTCTAGGCTTAAACATACTAAAATCTAATGATTTAGGGTCAAAACAACATATCTTAAGGTTTAAACGAAGAGGGAAAGGTCAAAAAGACCCTTCAGAAAGTTCCTGTCGGACCAAACAACGACCAAGACTGACAGTTCGTCGTCTGATTGATGCCCCATCATTCATTACGTCGACTGGGCCTGTTCGATAGTCCTTCACTAATATAGGCATAACTTTTTACTCAAAGGTCTTATTTTTGCAAGGTTGGTGGATATGTTAAGATAATTCAATTAAATAAATGTGGATAAGTCATGGGACACCTAATTTATTTTGTTCCATGAGTTATGACCATTTGAAGTTTATCAAATAGCTTTTCCCCTTAACAGTTTGTAAATTTTCAACCTTCGGTCAGCCCTACAGACCATAGGTCCACCTACGCACTGTGTTGGTCATCCGTACCTCTTATCAGAGAGTGGATGAAGGGAGTATTGATCGATGTCAACGGACTATGGACAATCATCTAGCCTACGCATCGTATGTTCGTCCGTCTTCCAAGAGTAAACCAATTTTTCAGGGCTTAAAATTTTTGGAGTTTCTGATCCCATCGACGGTTGTGCAGGAAGAACTGTTGGTCAGGCTATGGTACGTCGATGCCACCGTTGGTTGCACCTAAAAATTTTATTTCTGCAAAGATGGTTTTTGGTCTGATTTGTCTACAGGGTGTTACAGCTCTGGCTGGTTCACCTCTGACAGCTCTTCATGGAGACATGATGATCTAAAACACGTGCAATCAAGAATTAAAGGGAAACTTGTTAAAGATTAACTTAAACACACGAAGTGAGTATGAAAGAAGGTAGAAATTCATAAATATTGTAGTCTCCTAATCATATATGTAGTGTGCTTCACTTCAAGTACTAACACTCTACAAACAAGACTTCATAGACTCCCTAAGACTCTTGAACCTTTCTATAGTATCATATTTGTCATTCCCGGAGCCTACACCCTGTACGTGGATGGAACCTAACGACCATTGTTGGTCTTTAATGAAACCTTGATCTGGCTTACATAACTCGGTGGAAGACTTAATATAGATCATTCATAAAGCTCGAAACATTCTCATGAGAAACTACTTTAAATAATAGTCTTGGCCAAAATGGATCAAAAGTCACAAAACAATTTGTTTGACTATTTGTTTGTCTATGAAACCTCTATGAATACTAAGATGGATGTTAAAACAAACCCCACAACATTATATAAAAGAAAATACAGAAAGATATTAAAGAGTCCTTTTGAATGCAAAAAGGCTCACCATTGACTATGAATGCTCAAGCTGGATTACCGAGGCGTTGGATGGGGATCCTGGATACCTGCATCTATATTATAAGACGATGAAGGGCACCTGGTATCAGTACATTGAATTTACGAATATGCGAGTTGGAAGGCTAAACAACAACTATTAAGCATAAAAGGATTAAGAATGAACTTACCTTGCCTCTGCTTAACTCAAGAAGTCACAACTCAATATAAAGCAGCAAAGACACATGCAACATATATAAAGCTTGTAAAATAGAGTAAAACTTATTTCAGTAAGGGTGTGTTTGGTATGAAGGAAAATGTTTACCCGGAAAACAAGTAGATTTTGGACTTATTTTCTCATGTTTTGTTGGTGAGTAGAAAATATTTTTTGGAAATGATTTTTGGTGTTTGATTTATGAATGAAAAATATTTTTGAGGAAAATATTTTATTTTTACTAGAATACAAAATAATTTATGAAAATATTTCTTAAAAACAAATATTTTTTTTAGGTAGTGGTGATAGGGGTGGGGGGTAGTGGGGTCAAAGGGAGGGGGTAGGAGTGAAAAAATAAAATTTTAAAGTTTATAGTATTTTTAAAAAACAAAATTAATTTTTTGGGGGGTTAGGAATGGGGGTGAGGGAGCTGGTAGGGGTGGGTAGGGGGGCTGGCCGAGGGGGGGAGAGGTAGGAGCTTAAAAATAAATTTTGGAGTTGAAAATATTTTTAAAAAGAAAAATTAATTTTTTTGTGAGGGGGTGGTTTTGGCGGCCGGGGGGGGGGGGGAGAGGGGGGAGGGTGGTCAGAGATCGGGTTAAAAACTAAAATTTTGAAATTGATTTTTTTAAAATTGATGTTTCCCCCAAAAAATGTAATTTGAAATTGGAGGAGAGTTTTGGAAAATGTTTTCGTTAATTTTTGAAGGGAAGTCATTTTCCTTAATTTTGAGGAAAATGAGTTGATTTGGAAAACATTTTCCAAACCTCTTGCCCCAACCAAACATGAGAAAATTGGAAAACATTTTCCAGAAAATGTTTTCCTTCATACCAAAAACACTCTAAAGGTAATGAAATGATAAACTCAACTCTACTTGTATATGAAAGTAATATAGTTTCTGTGGTAGATTCTCTACCCTACAACCATCACTATGTGTCTAACTGTCTTACCTCACGTTGCAAGAGGATCGCTCTATACCTTGCTGTCGCTATAGAACCTGAACTAAAAATCCGTTTGGTAGGCGGTAATAGGTAAAATAATCCATGGATTAAAATTTAGTCCATCTAATATATTGTTTGGCTACTTCATTTAATTTAATCCATGGATTGCTTATCCATCATATGTGGTATTATCTTATACCTAGAAAATTGAGGGATAACTAATCCTAGGTTTGTTAAACCTTGTATAAGAAACCTAAATGACTAAACTAACCCCTTATTTTGTGTTTGTAATTTAATTTTCTTTGTATTTATATTGGAATGGTTAAAAATGTTTTTCTAAACCTCCAAATCCGTTTGGTGTAATTTAATGGATTCACTAATATTTTTTCTTGGTTTTTTTATATTGAAGACAAGTTTTTGATTACCCACTTTCACTATTTGTTTTAAGAGTAAAAATAAAAATAAGCTTTAGGTATGAATAGTTTAAGGATTCTTAAATCATTGTTACGTTTAAGTTATATACTTGACCAACAAAAAAATTAGAAATACGTGGTTTCATCAATGATCTTCTTAGTGGTACGTCAATCCTTAAAATTAATTGCAATTTTATGTATATACGTATTTGATTTAACTAATTAAATGAAATAAATAATTCTTGCAATAAAATTATCCAGTCGATGGTTATCTACCTTGACTCAATTACATGAAATAAGCACTCATAATAATACAAGGGTTAGAAATATAAATTAAACACAGAATTAAGTTGAAAGTAGTAAACGAAATATTTTACACAATATAACTCATGCACTACTAATCTATGCATTACTAATCCCTTCATTACTAATTCATACATTACTATTTACTGTATTATAAATATTTGTACCAAACAACCCCTAAGTGGATCAACTAGTCTATGTTACAAAACCACTAAGAATTCATTTAAATAGTATGGTCCTTTTATCTGTCCATGTTGGATATGTGGTTTATGGAGGCTTGAGTTGATATGAACTAACATCACCATATCGGTGTTTAATACTACTCCCAAAATACTTAGCTCAAATGTTTTAAGACAAATATTTCTCTAGTTTGAGTTAATAGCTCAAACTTTGCTTTAAAAGCTCTTTTGGTAATTAAAGTTTGTGTTTTCTACAACTGGACAAAGGCTCTATGGAAGTATAGCTTCCTTCTTAGAGACTACTTAGTTTTCTTATAACTTTTCATAATTGAACTCACCCTTTTCTCTTTGCTTTACTTGAAACTCAACTCTTAGAGAATACTTAGTTTCCTTATAACTTTTGAGATTTAAATTCAACTCATTACTCTTTGCTCAACTTGTGGATTGAGCTTTAAAACATAGTTATAATGGTTTTAAGACTACTGAAAACTTTGAGAACTAAGTTTTACTTGCTTCTTAACTTTTAGGTTTGACTATTAACTTCTTCGACTTTGATCTTAACTTTTCTTGAATTGGAATATGGAGTCAAGGATCATGATATCATGTTAATGGATGATTTAATGACTTTTAGATGTACTTTCGAGTGTTGGAATTAACTAGGAATTATTGTACATCACTTAGGAACTCGTACAAAGAGATGGGGAAAAATGAGAACTCCAGGTGACCTTGGCGTTCTTAGAGGCTTGAGGCGCTAGATCTTGACAAAAAGAGACTGTCTTGAGAGGCTCTGGCTGGCGCGACACTCCTGGCCCTGTTAGACAGAGGCTACCCGCTCTGGCAGGCGCGGCGCTGATGGCATGTCAAACGGGATTTCCAACTTTTCTTCTCTGATTTTCAATTCTAAGCCTTCTAAACTCCCGTAGATCTCACCCTAAAAAATTAGAATCACTAAAATACCCAATAACCTATAATTTTGACTCGTAAAATATCCCGGTAACACAAATAAAACAACCAAAGGTATACTACAACATAACCACCAAGAATTCAACAGTTTTTCATTAAGAACTTTAATGATCATAGTTAAATCTACTCTTATTATGCTAAATTAAACATGTTTTTGTGGTGGTGGAAGAACCTATCATAAATAGATCTCACATACATTTTTATGGATCACCCTTAACAAATCCAGAAGCCGCACTTCGACGATCTTGAACGTTCTTGCTTCTTTTTCTCTTTTCTACTCTTTTCTCCTCTTATTTTGTTTTCTCTCAGAATCGTAACTTGTTTTCTTATAGTTCTGAACTGAATAAAATAAGTGTAGACCCCAATTTAATTACCCAAAAACTAAATAAAATACTTAGTTAAGGAAAAGACAATTTTTCCTTCCCAAATCCGGATTGGACTATCTTTAATCCAATAGCCAACTTCCGAAAGACATAACTCACTCATACGAAATTGAAATTTTGCAAACTCGGTAGCATAGAGATGATCTCTCCAAGGAATTTCCAATCGTAACAATAACTTCCTCTATATCATCCTAAGAGAGAAAGTATGGCCGTTTGAAGTTTTTCAAAAACTTACTTTTACACATAGAAAATTTTCCTAATTTTTCCTATTAATTTCTTTAGTTTTTTGTTGAATCCTAGCTATTCAGTCTGTTACAGTTCCAATATATTAAGTTAACATGATGTAGCCTAAATTCATATTTTTGTTAATAAATGTTGTTGTAATATGGATATATGCTTCTCAAAAACTTCTTCAAAAATTATTAGACTTTTTATGAGTTAGATAATTATCACGCTTTGTGTTTTTGATGATCAAGACAAAAGAATGATATTATTTATCAATTCTTCTAATGTGATTCATTTTGTCAAAAACTCTCCTTCAGAATAGTTATTATTATATAAACATTGACTTTTGTTTACCTTTTTACCATTTCTTAAAATTTTAGTATTCGAGACAAAATAAGTTCATTTGATTTATAGTAATGTAAGTTGAAGAATGTATTAAATTCATTTTTATTCTCTTTATGTTTTTATATGACTTTTGAACATTTTAGCGTGGATTATATGTGCAACATACATCTGGTTAGATGAAAAGAAAAATGCACAACATATATTGACTGTAAGGTAATATTAGTGAGATATATATGATTAATTTTAAGATTGAACATCATAAAATTGAATTAAATATATTCATTATTTCATTTAACAAAAAAAAATCCCTTCACCATCTTCAAAGGTTCTGAAATAAGCAATACTTTTTACTATTGGCATAATACATAAACATTACTCTTAACTTGACATCAGCTGGTAACTAAGACCCTTGACTTTGGGTGTGCACAAGTAGACACTTAAACATGTATAAAATTGACCAAATAGACACATTCTTCCTATATGACATCCTACATGACGATTTTGTGTCCTATGTGGCTTCGTACATGTATTATGTCCAATAGAACATGTGTGTTTACTTGCTTAATTTTATACAAGTTTAAGTTCTTATTTTTACACACTCAAAGTTTGAGGGAATTGTTGTCCGCAGAAGTCAAGTTAACTGTCATGTTTATGTATTATGCCTTTAGTAAAAAAATATTTTCTAAACTGGTAATCATGTGTAACTCACGTGTTGAAAAAGTAGTGCTACCTTAAAAGCATGAACTCTCAAATTTGAATGTTGAATTACTATAATACCGCCAATTCAAAATGCTCAATTTATTTTATTTATTAGTTTAATTAATTTTATAATATTTAAAGAAGATACCTTATAAAAGCAAAGTATTGTGACTTTTTTGATGAGTTGTGACTTTTCAAAAGAATTGTGTTTTTTTTATGTGTGGTGAATTTTTCAATGGGTTGTGACCTTTTCGAAGGGTTGCTATTTTTTCTAAAGGTTTTGACTTTTGTAAAGGATTGTGCCTTTTCTGATTAGTTGTGACTTTTTCAATGGGTTGTGACTTTTTCGATACCCGTGATAGTATCTGGGGCGTTCTCTTTTTCTTGGCGACTAGTGATCGCATAGAGGCGGTTTGTTCCTCCGCTAGTACGGGAGTAGCTCCTCTAGGTGAAGACCTATCTATTTCTACTTAACTTTTTTGTTCTTAGGGAACTCTTTCATGCTGTAACTCTCTTGTCCACACTTGAAACAACGTGTTTGGCAATCACGATATTTACCTGGGTGGTTTCTACCACACTTAGCACATGCAGGCGCCCAACAACCTCCCCATGCCATACTACTTTGAGACTACGCTTCTCTTGTTCTGAATTTCTACGAATTATGGCCATGATTCTAACCTTTGTTTCTGGTTGTAGGTGCACTAGCACATGATGGTGGAGGCCCCTTCTGTTTCTGAAAGGATGAACAATGCACACCAGTTCTCACTACCTAGATTCACTCACTTTTGAGGCATTTTTATTCCTTAACTCTTCCCCGTCCCTCTGCTTATCTTCCTCAATTTGCTACACTTGACCATCAACCTTGATATGTCAATGTCACATATCAACATTGTTGCCCTACACTGTTTTATTGATGAACAACCTAGTGTGGCAAAAAACATACCCATTCTACTTGTAATGTCGTTAACCACTTTAAGAGCATATCGAGTTAGTTGGGGGAACTTCAACCCATACTCATGCACACTGAGAGAGTTCTACTTAAGTGTAAGAAATTCCCTTACCTTATCCTCTTTTAATTCTTGGGGAAAGAAACGCCTAACAAAGCTTCTTTAAAATAGGCCCAACCCGGATGTGGTGCATCCTGATATCTACCCTCCTTCCATTGATCAAACAAAGTCCTACCAACATTTTTAAGATAATATGCAACTAGCTCAACTTTCTCAGCATCCGCAACGTGCATGAGATCCAACACCATCTTAAATTCATCAATGAAATTGTCTAGATCCTCAGTAATGCTTGAACCTTTGAAACTTGGAGGATTCATCCTCAAGAACTCATGAATCCTTGAAATGTAAGCCTCTTTGTGTCCAGATTCTTGTTTTTGCATGACTTGGTTAGTCACCATTTCTTTTAACATCCTAATAACTTCATGAAACTCAGCGTTGGTAACTTCCCCTTGTGGTTTCACTTTAAGTGTGTTGGGTAACTCTAGTTCCTATACATTCCTCTTAGATGGGCAACCTTATGGTCCTCTTCGTGGAGGCATTGTTATCTGAAACACACACAAACAAGAATTAAAGGGAAACCTTTTAAAGATAAACTCTAACACACAAAAATAGTGTAAATAAAGTAAGATGATTTCCTAAGTATTGCAGCCTCCTAATTATAGATGTGACGCACTTCACACCGATAACTAAGAATCTATATACAGGACTTCATAGACTCCCCAAGGCTTTTATCTCTATGCTCTGATACAAAGATTGTCATGGCCCGAGCCTACACCTGGGCATGGACAACACTTGAAGATCATTTCTCGCCTCAAGCAGACCCTTATCTTTTCTTACTTACTCAACGGAAGACTTAATCACAAGAGATTATAAATCAAGAAATAACTAAGCCAAAATGGAAACTCAATTCTTAATCATATACAAGTGAAATCAAAAGACTAAAGATGTTATACTATCATTTTATGAACCCTTTAAGGAAATAGGTATGTTGGGACGTGACCCCCAATCATCGTAACACTTGAAAAAAAATGATGATAAATATGTCCTACATTATGAAGGGAGGCTCACCAATTAACTCTGAGCTTCTCACTATTGCTATGGTACGCCTTATGCTTATCGTAGTTACATGTGTTTGCATCATGATACGATGCAGGAAAACTATCATTATTCCGTGTAATGTATGAGTATGCGAGTTGGAACACTACAAACAACTTAAGCTTTAAAACAGTAAGAAAAAGCCCTAACCTTGTCTCTGCTCAACTCATGAATAACGTCACTTAATATAAATAAATAATACACACGCAAAATATTTAATTCTTGTAAGGAAGTGTAAAAAACATAGTTCGTCAATGAAATGCAATAATAAAGTCAAATTTACATTTATAATAATTAATATAGTTTATGTGAGAGATTCTCTAACCAAAAACAACCACTATGAGCCTATGTAGTGATACAACGTCTTGCCCAAGCTGCACGAATTGTCAATACTTTCCGTTGCATAGAACTACTTAACTTAGTGTACCCACTAGGTTAAATATTTTGATTATATAAAAAGTATGAACCATTAATACCCATGATGGTTACATGGTTTATGGAGAATTGACTTATTATGTACTCGCATCCACATATCGGTGCTCAATACTACTCCAAAAAATATACTTAGTTCATGTGTTTTAAAAATAACTTCTTTATTTGGATTGAGATAATTGCTCAACACTTAGCTTTAGAAGGTCTCTTGCAATCAATGTTCCTTTTTATTGATCAAAATTATTTTGTATATCTTAATTTCCTCTTATATTAAATGTCAAAACATATATGAACTCTTAGGAAATACTTAGTTCCCTTATTACTTTTGAGAAATGAAATTAGCTCTTTACTTTTTACTTTACTTGAAACTTGAGTCTTAAAATTAAAGTTAAAACATTGTAAAAGACTGTTGAAAACTTTTAAAAACTTTGCTTTTACTTGCTTCTTAACTTCTAGACTTGACTCTTCGCTTCGTTGACTTTGATCATAACATTCCTTGAATTGGATTATGTATTCAAGGTGAATTATCTCATCTTCATGGATGATTTCATGATCTTCAGATGAAACTTAGAGTGTTTGAATCAACTAACGAATATTGGTAAAGCACTTAGGAAGTAGTCCGAAAACGTTGGGGAAAAAAGGGGAGAACCGACATCCCTTGTGCTTTGAGAGGTGCGGGGATCTAGCCCTCATCATACAGAGAGCAGGCTGGGGTGCTCTAGCTGGCATGTCACCCAAAGGCCCTATAGACAAATATTTTCCTTTGGGGCTTTGTGAGACGCAGCTCCTCAACCACTATTCAACTTTTCTCCTTCTTTTTTAATCTCTAAACTCTCTAAACTTTCAAGGTTCTTTCCCCAAATACATAGGTTCATTAGAACCCTAAATACCCAATAGATTCAACCCAAAATCACAACTGGAAACATGAATCAAAACTTCAACACCACAACTATCAAGAATTCAATGAAACTTTAGCAATGTTCTTCAAGAAGTAAATTTCACAACATTCAAATAGCAAAGGTTCACTGAATTAAACAAGATTGGCTTGTGGGTGAACTAAACCAAAACTACATGATATCACATTACTTTTTAGGGATCACTCTTGATGAATTCCACATGCCAATCTTGAATGTTCTTGGATAATTCATGGTTTTCTCCTCTTTTCTTCCTTCTCCAAGACCTAGCGTGAATTCTAAATCTTTCTAAGATGAATGAAGTCCTATTTTACCCCAATTAATCCCTAAAAAGTATTAACTAATTTAGGAAGTAAAAGACAACTTTGCCCTTCCAAAATTCGGAATGGACTTTCCATAATCAAACACCCCAAGTTTCGAAAGGCATAACTCACTCAAAAAATATTGAAATCACGCAAACTTGGTAGTGCTGGAAAGATTATTTTCAGGGTTTTCCAACAATATATGGAACTACTCGTAACTCTTTTTGAGTTAAGAGTTATGGTCATTTTAAGTTGACTAAAAGCTCACTTATTAACTTACTCAAAATAACTTGATTTTCCTATTCTTCCCATAAATAAAATTTTCAAATTTTAAACTCTTTTCTAGTTCTTTTTTCTTGTGAGATGCTATACTTTTTCAACCATATATGTAACTGAATCTAAATCATATTGAGATATGAGATATGGTCATTTCATGATTACCAACAAATCATTTTTTAAATTACTTAAATTTTCTCGATTTTCTTATTCTTTTATGAAAGTAAGTTTTTCATATTTTTAACCCTTTTCTCATCTTTTTGGAGTTGTGAGATGTTACAAAATCTCCCCTTGGGAAAAATCGTCATTGAATGAAGGTATTCTTACAAGACTAAGGGGACTAAACTCAAGTTCAAACACCCACAAAGCAAATTCAACTACAACAACATGCCTACTCATAACTAATAGAGTACTATGAAGAAAATTAGTACCTTGCTATGCATTTTCTCCGTATTCAAAGAGATGTGGATATCTCTTTTTCATGCACTCTTTAGTTTCTCAAGTTGTTTTTTCAACAAATTGGTTCCTCCAAATGACCTTGACTAATTCTACATTTTTTGTTCTCAACTTGTGAAGTTGGCAATCCAGAATTTGCACCGGAATATCCTCGTAAGACAAGTTATCTTTGATCCCAACATTATCAACAAGAATTATCAATAAAGGATCATCTATTTACTTCTTAAACATGAAGACATGAAATAATAGATGAACCGTTGGTAAGTCTTGTGCTAGCTCCAACTAATTAGCTACATTGTCAACACTCTAGGATATTCTATAATGTCCAATACATTGGCAGACTAAGTGTTCCTTCTCATCAAACCTCATAGCACTCTTCATGAGTGAAACATTCAAATAGACCCAATCATCTACTTCAAACTCAAATGCTCTTTTTCTATCATCCTTATAGGATTTGTGACGATTATGTGTAGTCCTCAACCTCTCTTGAATAAATTTAACCTTATCTATTGCTTAGTGGGAAAAAATTGGTCCTATAAACCCTATTTCACCCACTTCAAACTATCCAATAGGAGATCTGCATCTTCTCCCATAAAGAGCTTCATACGGAGCAATCTGGATGATAAAGTGGTAACTATGTTGTACGCAAACTCAATGAGAGTCTGGTGATCATCACAATTCCCTTTGAAATCAATCACACATTCCCTCAACATATCCTATAAGGTCTCTATGGTATTCTCTACTTTCAAGTCAGTTTAAGCATGGAATGCCATACTTAAGTTCACCTTTAATTTGAACCTTAACCTCTCTAAAAAGATTTCTCGAACTGCGCAATAAATTGTGCACCTTAATCTTAAATAATGGATACCAGACTTCTGTGAAGTCTTACCACCTCTTGAATGTACAATTTAGCATAATCCTCTGTCGAATGGGTAATCTTTACATGTAAAAAAATTGGCAGATTTTGTCATTCTATCGGAAATCACCCAACTAGAAGCATGCTACTTGCGAGAACTTGATAACACAGTGATGAAATCCATATTTATCATCTACCACTTCCATTACGGAATTTTTATATTATGATCCAAACCACTAGGGCTTTGGTGCTCTACTTTAACTTGCTGAAAATTCGGGAACTTGGCAATAAACTCAATTAAACCCTTCTTTATACCTTCCCACCAATATACTTCTCTCAAATAACGGTACACCTTTGGGAACCTAGATGAATGGAATATCTAGAGCTTTGAGCTTTCAACATAATCCTCTCTTGGATTCCATCCACCATTTTGACACACAACCTACCTTGATATCTCAAACCACCATCTCCCTCATGTTCATAATCCTTGAGCAATTCTATCCATCTCCTTTTTTTGTGATTAAGCTCTTTCTAATTGAACACATATTGCAGGCTGTTGTGATCAATAAATATATCAACTTGAACAACATAGTGATAGTGATGTCATATTTTTAAGGCAAAGACTACATTGTAAACTCTAAGTCATGGGCTTGGTAATTCCTCTCCTGCACTTTCCACTATCTGGAAGCATATGCTACAACCTTGCCATTTTACATTAGCAGACAACCCAAACAAACTCTAGATGCATCATAATATACAACAAAACCTTGAGTACCTTTCAGTAAGGTTAAAACTGAGGCAGTAGTCAACTTCTTTTTCAATTCTGGAAAGCTTTTCTCCCAAGATTCAGACCATTGAAAAATAGCTGTCTTATGAGTCAACTTGGTCAAAGGAGATTATATAGCCAAAAACCTCTCAACAAACCTTCTATAGTATCCAGCTAAACACAAGAATCTTCTAAAATCATGTGGAGACGTGGGTCTAGGCAAACTTTGAACTGATTTTATCTTTTGGGTATCAACTCTAATCCCTTCAGCGGAAACTTCGTGGCCCAAGAATTCCAAAGAATTAATCCAAAACTCACATTTTGAGAGTTTAGCATACAATTTCTGATCTCTAAAAGTTTGATGGAATATCTTGACGTAACTAGCATGATCTTCTTCATTCCTTCAATTGATTATTATGTCATCAACTCAGACGATAACAAACGTATATAAATAATCTTTTAAAACTTTATTCGTAAGATCCATGAATGTTGTAGGCGTATTGTCCAACAAAAAGAACATGACAAAGAAATCATTATGCCATATCTTGTTCTCAAAGTTGACTTTATAATGTTACATTCCTTAACTTTTAACTGATGGTATCCTGATCTAAGGTCAATTTTCAAGAAAAAGAAACACCCTAAAGCTTACCAAAATGATCATCAATACTTGGAGATGGATACATATTCTTAGTGTTAACCTTGTTCAATTGACAGTAATTGATACATATCCTAATTTAACCATCTTTATTTCTTACAAATAAGATTGGAGTGCCCCAATGTGAGACACTTGGTTGGATAAACCCCTTATCTAGCAACTATTTCAATTGTTCTTTCAACTCTTCTGGTGTCATTCTATATGGTAAAAAAGAATAGGACAAGTATCTGAAAGAAGATCTACACTAAAATTTATCTAGAAAGACTCCAGGAAGATCATTAGGAAAGATTTCTAGAAACTCTTTTTATTACTGAAACTATATAGATAAGAGGTATCTCAACCCTTGAGTAATTAAATTGAACTACGTGATAGACACATCCCTTGGAAAATAACTTCCTTATGTTATGCTACATCATAAAACGACCCTTCGGCACTACTTAACTGCTTATCCAATCTAAGACTGTCTCATTTGAAAACTGAAACTTGACATCTCGAGTTCTATAATAATATGAGGTATAACATGCATGAATCCATTCCATAGCAAGAATAACATCAAAGTCTACCATATATAACTCAATTAAATTCGACATGGTACTCTTGTGGTTAACTTAAACTGGACAATCACAATAATCTCTCTCTACTAGAATGGACACACCAACAGGTGTAGAAACAGTGAATGGTTCACTAAGCTGTTCAGTGACAAAGTCAAAGTTCGTAGCAACATATAGAGTTATAAAAGATAAACTTGCTCCTGGGTTTATCAAAGAATAAACATTAAATTCAAAGACTTAAATCATACCAGTGAAAACACCTGTTAATATTCTTGCTCTTGGAGAATATTCAGGGCATACAAGGTGGTTTGTTCCTTTCCAGGCACCAGAAATATATCATCTAGGTGAAGCCCTATTTGGTGGAGCAATTGAAGAAGATTGGGATTTATTCTCAATATCGTTTCCATGCTTAATATTTGGACACTCTCTCATAAAAGGCCTGGTCTGACCACACTCGAAACAACTAGAGGTGCCCTCATGACAAACACTAGAATAGGTTTAACCAAACTTGGCGCAGGCTGGAGTATTGTTACGTTCATGCGCCAGACTACCCTATGAATAGACAAGTTTAACTCTTGAACTTTGACCATAGCACTCACTGTTGTTCTAAGGTGTAGTTTGACTATGAATATGATGGAATAGGAAACTTCTATTCTTATTGAATGGATGATTGCTTAGCATTATTCTTCTGCTGCCAGAACTCCTTTCCTAAGACCTCTTGCTCCTCAAAACCTCTCTTTCTCTCTTATTTTCTTCCTCTGCCTACTCCAAATAGATCATCAATCTTTAAATTTCCATGTCCCTAATAAGCATTGTTGTTCGGCCCACTTTGTTTGATGAACGACCAAATCCTGTAAGAAAAAAAATCATTCTGGTCCTCATGTCTTTCACAATTTCTGGAGGATAATGAGATATTTAATGAACTTTATACAATTCTCATGCACACTAAGAGAATCCTGCTTTAGTGTACGAAATTCTCGTACCTGAGCCTCTTTCAATTCCTGATGAATGAAACACCGCGAGAATGCTTCTTTAAAACAGGCGGAACTCAGATGTGTTGCATCCTCATTTATGCTCTCGTTCTACTTATCAAACCAATTCCTACAAACATTTTTTCTATTGATATGAATCTAGTTCAACACTCTCAGCACCCGCAACATGCATCAGATCGAACACCATCCTTAGTTCCTCAATGAAATTCTTTGGATCCTCAATAGTGCTTGAATCAGTGAAATTTGGATGGTTCATCCTCAAGAACTCACAAATCCTTGAAGTGTCAGCCTTTTCTTGTCTAGCTCGTCATTTTTTCCCAACTTTGTTGGTCACCTTTTGTCTTAGAATCAAGACTGCCTCACAAAATTTAGCATTGGTGATGTCTCCTTGATGTTTAACATTTGGTCCATTAGGTACCCATTGTTCTTGTAGTTCAACATTCCTCTTTGGCGGACAACCTCTAAATGCTCTTTGTCGAGGAATGACTATCTTAAACACACGCAAACATAAATTAGAGGGAAACTCTTAGAGATAAACTCTAGAAATAAGTATGAAAAAAGTGAAGAAATTCCAAGATGTAGTAGCCTCGTAATTGTAGGTGTAGCGCGCTTCACACCAATTACTAGGACTCTACATACATGGTTTCATAGAATCCCTAGGACTCCTTAATCTTGTACTCTAATACCAAGTTTGTCATGGCTCGAGCCTACATCATGGGTGTGGCCAACACTCGATGGCCATTGTTAGACTCGAGTGGACCCACGTCATGACTTACGTAACTCAGCAGAACACAATAATCATAAACATAACTAAACTAAAGAAAACTTAAATGTTCACAATATTTTAAAATTGAAAAATTGAAACGTGGACAAAACTGGTTACCCAAGTCTTAACAATAAGGAATAATATTTAAAGACTCAACAGAATAATATCTTATTGTCTATCTATGAAGCCTCTAAAACCTAGATGGATGTTGGGACAAACGCCACAACACCCTAATGATTAAACTAGAAAGCATGTAAAAGATTCCTCTATAATGTAAGTAGGTTCAGCACTAACTCTAAAGTGCTTAACTAGATCAATAATTCCTTGTATGCCAATCCTCATTACATGCGTCTCCATCATATGATATGATGTAGGTAAACATGCATCAATACATTTAATGTACGAGTATGCTACTTGGAATGCTAAACAACATTGGCTTGATTAGGAAAACGAAAGAACTTGTCTAGCTCAACTCAACATACTGCACTCATTTCAATATATAACAATTTAAATGCAAGTGCAATGTAAAGAAAAGATGTTTAAAAACATGTTCTACACTTCCATGATTCTTGCCTCAATCACATAGGATCAATATTACTACCAATATACAATAGATTCAATCCAGAAACATGAATAAAAAAACAAAGGACCTCCAAAACACAAACATCAAGAACTCAACAAATTTCCAACAATGTTCTTCAAGAACACACTTCCTTAGCATTCAAAAAACTTAAATAAACAAGATTACACAATAAGTGAACTAACCAAACACTATGTGATCTCACATACCTTTTTAGAGATCACGCTCGACCAATTCCACGCGCAAAGCTTGAGAATACTAGGCTATTCTTGATTTTCTCCTCTTTTCTCTTTTTTTCTCTCTTCTCCAAGACCCAACAGGTATTATATTTTCCTAAACTGAAGAAAGGTATGGTTTTACCCTAATTAATTCCTAAAACCAAATTAATTAAATAAGGTAAGGAAAAGACAACTTTGTCCTTCCCAAATTTGGATTGAACTTTCCTTAATCCAACAACCCAACTTTCGAACGGCATAACTCACCCATCCAAACTCAAAATTGTGCAAACTTTGCAGCGTTGGAAAGATTATTCTAAGGTATTTCCTACCATATCTAGAATTACACCTAAATGTCCTAATCTAGGAGTTATGGTCATTTGAAGTTGTCTAAAAATACACTTCTTAGCTTACCTAAAATTTCTAGATTTTCTTATTCTTTCCAATAATTAGTATTTTCAGATTTTAACCCTTTTTAAGTCATTCTAGTTGCGAGATAATATACTATATGACTTAAGGAGAATTCCATAATTTCTTGGTTATAGTGCGTACTTGATTCAATTGGTGAGTAATATTCTTTTTTCTACTCTCATATATGTTGAGGATATATTCTACCATTCTTAGCGATCACGAGATATAATGACTTTGAATGTAATTTTTTGTAACTATTAGAAAATTATTTTATCCCTTTCGATTAGATGTCTGGGTCATGTTTGATCTCTTTATGAAGTCATTTTTGAAATTTGATTGAAAACCTGTGATTGTTTTGGATGTTTTAGACTTTTGGAGAGTTAAAGTTGTCAAAAGTTGTTTTGTAATTATTGAAGCTATGAGTATCAAAATGAAATTCCATCACTACTATCATCTCTACAGTATGAATTTTTATCTAAATTTGCTGCCAATTTTAGTTTTCAGTTATTAAATTGATTTTAGATTTTAAGTGAACGTTACTTTAGAGACATGGGGCTCCCATATGCAAGGCCCACCTCTTGTTGACCTATCTCTTTTAAAGACTTTGTTGGTCTCTCTTGCAACACATGTGTGGTCTTAAAAAGTAATATTGGATTAACTTTAATCCTTAACATATTTATGCAATTTATCCCTCGATGTATCTCCGAATTGGTTGGCTTAAAGTTGGTTGTTCAATAATCTTGGGACTACTCATTTGAATGATTGGGGACCATGGCTGACACTCAATTTGAGGTAAAAAAAATATGTTTTGTGGGATTCTATGGCTTTTTTACTCTTCATTGGTGACGTATTCACATGTGCTAAATTCAACTTTTTCTGAGCTTTTAATTGTGTTCCATTTGAGGAAACAAGTTTAGGTTAGTAACTTGGACTCTTTGACGAAGTCATTTTTGGAAATTCAAGTGTGGGTCTACCAATTCCAATCTTGGTTCAAAAATTGGCCGCATTAACAATGTTATACTATTTTTGGTACTGTGGCATCATTTTAAGGCCATTCAGAAAGGAAAAACTCGAATCACATGATCTAAAGCGCGAAATGTCATCCTAAAGGTAGCTACGACTTTCCTTATCCTGGATTGTGCTTGAATGCATAAATTCATGTTTATTAGTTCATTGGTGATAGGTACCTAGATCTTCGGTATTTCTCATGATTAGGAGCATATTTGTTGGTGTTATGTTATAATCCTCATATTGTGGTTTGTCTAGTGTTTTGTTGTTGTATATTTATGAATGTTTTAGAATTGGTCGAGGTTTAGATAAGGGCTTGCCATAGACTTGCGATATGTTTAGCCTTTAGGGCTTAGTTTAATCTCCAAGTCGATTCAGATGACTTAGATCCTTTTAGATTAGTGCAGAAGATATTAGTCTGACCTGATGAGTCTTAGTTTAGGCGCTTGCCCATATTTGATGACATTTTATTCTTCTTCTCTCATTCTATGGCCTCCTTGCAATATTTAAGGTTTCCTGGTTTTTTTGATGATTCTGTATTGGAGTTTGTTTGATCTTGGAGCATTTTTCACAATTCTTGGGAGTGGACTTCATTCCAAATCGGTATTTCTCAAGGTTTTTTTGAGTTTTATTCCCTTGGATTTACTTTTTCTAGCTAGATAAGTTCCTTTAGGAGTTTACTGTTTTTCTAGGCTGCCCTTTGGTTTACAAGATTGAGTGGCAGCCCCACATTTTTTTATGAGGTTTAGAGTCCCATATTGTGCTTCTTGGATTCGAACTAGGCTAATTATTTCTTAGTAGCTTAGATATTTTGTGTATCTGTCGAGCTTATGGGATCCGTTCGGTATATTTTGCATACTTTATCGGCTTATATGTAAGTTAAGTTTAATTTAGATGTTCTTAGTTCTTTATATTTTAGTACGCTCGTGTACTTTTCTTTAAATTCCTCTTCCACCTCTATTTGAGTCTAGATTCTATCTTTCCATATTGTTGTTACCTTTCTTGCTTAGTGTCCCTATAATTCCTATTGTGTACTTTTTGTACTCATGCTACACTCTGCATATGTTAGCGGTAATCATTTGACCTTGTTGCAACGGGTTATAAGAGGCGAGGATGAGCACTTCGTGTCCTAGAGTTGCTTTTCTTCTTCTATATTTTGTATAGCTAATCTTTAGTTTTTTAGACAAGTTAGCTTGTACTTTTTGTCCACTTTTAGGACTTGTAAATAGTTTATTAAAACAATTGTGTCCTTGTGACTTCAATGTTCTAGTAGAATCTTATGTATATATTTTGGGCTTGCTTCCACTTATTGTTTGGTTCTTTTTATTAAGATTTTGTTTGTTTTTATGCTTATACTTATTTCTTGTTATACACGGTTACGGGTTGGATTACCTACAGTTGGGTTATCATAGGTGTCGTCATGGCTCGAGTGTTTAGATCGTGACATATGCTCTACAAGGTGTTAAGGTATTTTTTGGACAAGAGGCCTTGCACTTCATGTTATTTTAGTGGAACCTCATTTAAAAAGGTAGTGTATCTTCAAGGAGGGGTTTCATCCTCATTCTAGTAGAATGTTCATGCAGCTATTAACTTGTCCGGGGGAAGTCATTTTGATCAAGGCTGTTAGATCTCGGATCACACATCTCAGGGTTGTTATTAGTGGTTTTAAGGTCACTGTAATAATTTAGTTTAATCAGATTCTTCTCAGTAGTTCCTAGTCTCAGTCATGACAAATCAATAGAGACTTCTCTATGTTTAGAGCGGTAGTCCGATATCAATAGTGTTTTATAAAGTGGTCACTTCAACTCTATTTGATAAGAAAAAGAAGTGAGTAAAATTTCCAAATTCAACTTTGTAAGGAAATTCATAACAAAACATAAATATTGTTATAAAAATATATGTTACTTTTTCCACATTTGGATAAGCTGGTCATGATTTATTCAATTCATATTTGACCGAAATAAGACTTTTACCAACCATAGAAAGTACTCATTAATACAAGGTAAGCCAATTTCTAGAAGAAAAAAATTGTATTATAATTAACCAGGTGATTTAGTTGCTCTAGAAAAACAATAAAACTTTTCTTTGAAAATGGAGAAGGTTGAAGATGATATACTTTGGAATATTCATTGTGACACCGTGGATTAGAAAATTGGGAAATGCTGGCTGCCGAATTCTCAAATTCTATTTCCAATCAACGTCGATGTATACTTTAATTTTCGTCCATAGAATGCTAGGTCAAGTATAAAAGTTTAGAAGAGCGTTTTACGAGTCTATATCAAGCAGATTTTACTGAAGAAGATTATGATAATGAGTGTCGATTCATGAAGTTGATGGCAGATAAACTTACAAAGACATATAGATATTATTGGATAGAGTAAGTAAAACTAAGGGACACTCCACTTCAGTATGACATATCTTTTTTATAGATCCTTATTTTTTTTCTTTTTGATTATTTTTTACATATAATGTTTGATGAATTATGGATTTCCATTATATCTTTTGTTTGATCCACATTTACATAATAGATTTTACAAAAACAATATTATCTAGGAAAAAATTGTCAAACATAATATTACCTATATACTTTTTAGCAACGAATTTCATTCGTAATTCATGTTTTGCTTATAAAAACTACTATTGATTGTTATCTTAGATAATTGGACTCATGTATTTATTCATTAGTTTTGGATACTTTTATTGTCCAAATTTATGTGTGTATGTTTTTTTTGGGCACCGAAAAGAAAAACTAAAAAGGAAAACAATTTCTTTTTGTAAGTCAAATTGCTTCAATGCTTCAACAGAAAAAACATTATATTATTCATGGGCTCTTTCCAAACTAGAAAATCAATTTTTTTTAATAAAATAAAGTAGAATAGGTGTTAGGAAAAGAGAAAATTGAGGAGAACATTACATATTAGGAGTCGAACCCTCGTCAACAAATTGAAATTTTAGCTTGTCAATTGATGTTTATTGTATGATCATGATAAATGATACTAGCCTACAGTTTGAGTGTCTACAAATTGTGAATATAGTAAACCAACCAAGGGTTTGGGTCATGTCCTAAGGGAGCTTAGTGAAAATAATAGTTAAACTAGAATTTCCGTGTAGTTTTTAATAGTTTGAGAAATTATCCAATAAAGTAGATTAAACTCAGTATGTGACACCAAATTGTCAAATATCACATTAAGGTTTGTGACAAGTTTGGTAAAAACATTAAAACTACAAAGGGGAATCAAGTAAAGAGAAACGTCCTTTTGGTGTGATCACAATATATGTTAGAGTAAGTCGTTGGATACATGCTTTCGATAGGAAATTGGCAAGATAATAATGACTACGGTAAGCTTTAGGTGAAAGTAAGTTCCCTCTTGGACAACTTACCCCATATCGAATGGGTTCCTCTTGTACACCAAGTCATCTACTGAAGACCAGCCTACACCTTACCCACACCCTCTTTTTCGATGATGAGTTCTGGGATATGGGACTAGGGTTCACTCTCTCGGGCTAAACCTGATGTCGCCCCACACCTTAAGCCATCAATCTAGAGATCTTATTTTCATGACCACTCTTTTGATCAAGCCGAAAACACATGTGGGTTTTGTATTTGCAACTACAAACCCATTAAATTAAACCACAATGACTAGCTTAAATCACCGTTAAAATGCATATAACCTATCAGCAGGCAATACCCACAAAATAACATCAACACAATATAAATAAATCATAGTAGTATAAGAAATTAAACCTTTATATGAGAAAAGAAATATGAACGGAGAAGACCCACATCAAATTTGACGAAGAACAGCTTCATTTTTAAAGTCTCATACAAAACCCGCTCCAAACATAAGAGAAAATAGCAAAAACTAAAGTTCTTAAAATGAAAATAATAATAATAATAATGTCCAGTCTCCCTAAGAATATCACTTACAACTAGCATTTATCAATTTCAGATTAAGTGTTTTGAATCCGTTCGATAAAGATAGTCGTGAATCGCTGAGAACTTTGGCAATTCACCCTTTTTCTAGTTCATCGTTGTTTGTGCTTTCCCTTCGCATGTATGCATTCTTTATATTGGACGGATAATTTGTTTTCATGGAATCATTCGGCGAAGAGTCAAATGCTCCTTTTCATAGCCTTTTCGATCCACTTCTTGCAGGGCTTTGCTTGCTGGAGCAAAGGGCGAAATGAATCCTTTTCATTGATCACCAAGATACTTAACTATACATAGGCTTCAACTTTAGCTCTTTTCATCCTTTCTATTCCCATTTTGCGCCTAAGTGTCCATGCTTACACTAAAACATGAAATTCCCGAGGATACTATTTTCATTAAAAAAACATGCCTGAAATGATTCCAATCTTTGGACTCATCAACGCCCCCAACAAAATTTTTTGATTGTCCTCGAGTAAATATCAACTTTAGAAGTTTAAATAGGATGTATCAATTAGTGTTACCCAAGACTTAATCATTAATATACACAACCAGATTCAAATTACTCATGAAAAGATCAATTGTATACTAGAAAATTAAAACCGTGACACACCATTACAAAAGATACTTGTGCTCGGTGATTCTAGGCAAATTTTTATGCCTAAGAAGTTGATAATTGCCCATGTTTTAGAGTTGATTAAGGATGATATTTAGCTATTTTCTTTAATTTGCGTTTGATTGTGTTGATTAAGCACTTACACACATGATTAGTAATTTCAAGAACTCTTTGAGAAAATGGAGTTGGAGCGAAGAAAAACAAGGAAAAGAGAAAGATGTGAAAAAAATGACCAAGTGTGGAAGAATCTAAGCGAGGCGTACAAGAACGCAACGCCAAGTGCTATCGCTCAAAGCCAATGTTGAGGTTCTCTATAAGGCACGCCGCTCAAAGGCTATACGCTGAGAAACTATGTTGGGGCGCGATTGTGGCGTACCGTGCCACATGTTTTAAATTCCCATATGCTTCTTGGAGTGATAGAGGCATACCACCTTAAGTGAGTGGCGAATTTTCCATGGTTTAGACATTAACTAGAAGTTCTAGTTTGACTAAGATTTGTACTAAACTTTATCTACTACTAGAAATAGATCCCAGGGATTCCATTTTGGGTATTTAATGTTTTGTTTAGTGTCCAAGGGCAAGAATCAAGTTTTTAATAATTCTTGCTATTCTATTTTACGGATATGTTTATAAAAACTTATATTTTCTTGATTATTATGATCATGAGTAGCTTAATTCCCTAGTTCTGGGGCTGTAGCTATGATGTTATTATTGAGTATTTGAGCCTTTATGAATTAATCTTCGGTTGTCAACTCAAATTACTTTTATATTCTTGTTTTAATGTTTCTTTACTAGTCATCTATGAATAAATTTAGTGTCTAATTCATAAATTTACCACATGAGAGATTAGATAGACCAGGGAACATGTAGAGCTTGGCCCACCCATTAAATTGGTGAGATAGTGTTCAGAAGTGAAGCCCGAAAGACAAACAACATACTTGGTTATAAAAAAGAATAAAATATTAATGATCGCCGGTTAGTCTATTTATTCCTGCTAAACGATGTAGTTAGATAGCTAATTGGGGTAGGCTAAAAGAGGTGGTTAACAAAGATTATTCTATCATCCTATAAACCAGTAATTTGACAACTGAAGTTAGTTCTAAGACAATTTTATGATACATGACATCCATTATATGCTACAGCTTTGTAATTGCTTTAACTCTTACCTGAAACATTACATCAAAGTCATTCGTCAGTTTTTACTTTAAATTTGAGTTTATAATAGCTGTCGTTAATTACAAAACAATCAACCTATGAAATATTTACTTTTCTCTTTACTTGTGGAATTAGGTACGAATATAAGTTGATCATAAATCCCTTGGGAACGATAAATTGTTTCTACAAAAATTATATTACTTGCGCGACCACGTACACACTACGTGTGCAATTTGAGCAACAAGATTTTTGCACTGATGTCGGAGACTTGGAAATTAATTTATATTTAATTATCTTAAGTGTACAACTAGAATACTTAAGTACTAATTACTTAAATTTAGCTTGTTTATTGCAGGCATTTAAATTTCAGGTCTGGCTCGAAAAGGAGATCTTGTTGTTCCTTACAACGAACCTACTAGAGTTTTATATCAGCTAAGAAAAATGAATCTAGGGGAATTAGGGTTCAAGTTATAATGAAAATTGTTTTAATTATCAATAAGAAAATCCAGAAAATGTTAATAATCCTATGGGTCTGAATAATCCGGAAAAACGGTGAAAACCAAAGAATACCCCCTGATGTCCCTATCACTCCAAAAAGACCATTTTGCGATGTGGAAGTCCCACTCACTGCTAATTTGGAGTCGAGTATTAGTTACTCCACCAGATGGAAGGTTAGGATTAAAACGGAATACGGTTCGAATTCTCAATGCTAATAGGCAATTCACTGGTCTCTCCCATGAAGATCCTCAAGTCCATATTAGGAACTTCATACACATCACTGTACTTACATCCCACTTGTACCGAATTATGTGAGACTAACATTGTTCCCATACTGATTTATAGAAGTTGTAAGGCGATATTTAGAATCTGAACCACCAAGGTCCATTACTAATTGGGATGGTGTCATAAAGAAATTCTTGCGTTGATTCTACCCATCAAAGAAAACCGCCAAATTGAGAGGTGAAATGAAAAACTTTTTTCAAAAACACAGGGATGATATGTACCAAGCGTGGGCACAATTCAAACAAATGTTGTTTGCTTGCCCACACCACATGCAGAATAAAAAGGTATTTCTCACTCTTTCTTTGAGGGTTTAGAATATAATGCTCGTGCTCGTCTTAGTAGTGCAAGAGGTGGAAAATTCATATCCATAACAAGTGAAGCATTTTCCGATTTACTTGATAAACTGTTTTAAGGGAACCAATGGTATCAGTACAATATTTCTAGAACCAAAACCCAAAAGGTTTTAGGGATTTTAGATGTAGACCAAGATAATACATTGAATGCAAAAAAAGATGTAATGCAACATTGCATGACTTTACAGTTTAAGCAGTTGGCTCTAAATCAAGCACTGGTCAATGTGGTACAACAAGAAGCAAATTGGTATGGGGTATGTTATAGTTGACTCATGACACTGAGCAATATGAGGCAAACCCAGACTATGTTAACTATGTGGTTTATGTGCATAGGATCCAAGGCGAACAAAATTATGGCAATAGTTAAAACCCAGTTGGAGAAACCATCCTAACTTTTCTTTGGGTGGGAACCAAAACAAACATCATGCACAAGGTGCAAAACAACGTCGTATTAAAGGAGTTGGGCAAGAATACCAAAATCCCAACCAAAGAATAAACCAAAATGTATCCAAAGGTGGAATGACAAACGAAGGGCTTTCTCAAAAGAACATGTTTGAAATAGGGACCAAAATAAATGCTAACATAGATAATCAGGATGAGAACATCAGGAACATCCACATGTCTGAATTGAGTTTAGATTAACAATTTTTGCAAGTAAATAATTCATTGAACTTATGTCTATCATGACTGGATTATAGACCCCAGACGAGACCAGTATTGTTGACCTCTTAGAGTTCGCAGACAAGCCTGCATACGCCATCGTTTCTTTATCTAAGTTAATTTAGTGGGAAATTTGAACTTTTTGTTATTTAACTTAAACTCCTAAACGTTCACAATCAACCAACTAATATTAAGATCATTTAATGAAATAAATAGTTCAATACTGCATTATGTGTTATACTTGCCAAAATGGCACCAATACAATATCTGAAATAAAATATGAAAGAAACGCTAGTGGAACGTACTCTATTAACTCAAACCTATATCAATGCTAGATTATAATGGGCAAGAGTCCTCGAAAGAATAAGGGCCTACCAAATCTGGATGAATGTTCCACGTCTGGATAGCTGCAATCTCGTACTGTAAAATCTAATGTCCTCTTGTGCCTGCACCTTAATATATAGAGTCGTGTGGGATTAGTACACAGTTGTAATGAGTATGGCTACATGAATCACACACCATGGACATGCATGATTAAGAAGATCTCTCTCTTCACGACATGAATTATGGAAAGCCAAGTCAGTGTACTTGCTAAAATCGGATTAGGAAAGTCATGCTATAAGACTAACATGCATTATCATACTTATCATTTTTCAAAAAACACATAACATATTGCACATATCATATCACATAGTTGATATCATTCTTTCATATGCCATGATATCTTTGAATCATGGAGTTGACATTACAACTTCCAAGAATGAGGGCTCAACATATGAGACCTCAACTAGGGAGCCTTCTTTAGCAAACACAGAGTCTACTTCATTCGTTCCTACATACTTCATTTTCATTCTTTCATATACTAGTGCAACAACCAGTCATACCTAGGATGTATTTTAAGACTCTCATTGGGTTCGCTGAGCAATGACCAAGAATAACCTAGTGTCATTACTTAAGTCTAGCTCACCTCTTGATTATCTTATCCTAACACCTTTGATATCGTTCATTTTTATTATGTATATTCTTTGAGGATGGCCTCATTCTTTCTTTGGGAACATCAACCTTAAGGGACATACATATGTGACCATCATGAAATCCAATGTGTAATCCCCACACTGAAAAGAGGGGAATCACCGGCCAAAGTGAACAAAAATATGCTAACATATATAGGGAATTGAACCCAGCTATATCTCTATACTGCATGTATAGGTTCAAAGACTAGGAGATGTTAGGAGAACCATAACCCTCATTACACATAGTCTATCATAAGAATTACGTGAACCTACGCCCTAACTGATGGAAGGCATCACCGCTCATAGCTAGCGTATCGATGCTCAGTAAACATTTCCATTATATTCAATTCATACATTATGGAAGCTGGCTTCCAGCATGAGGACATCATAGCTCATTAGATGATTTCTCATCTCATCATTAGTATTAAGTATGCATTAACATCAATACTTTGATTAGAGTGTTCATAGAGACTGGTCTCTTCATTAGCTTTACACTCTTAAGGAGAGTACATTTTGGTAACATTTTACTTTGGGTCATTTGAGATTGCACTCTTCTTTTATATTAGTCTTTTTTATATTGTCACCTAATTCATTAACTCTAACATATTTGCTTTTCATAATTACGCACCCCTTCACGTGAATGTTCATTTCATCATATGCTAATGCAATTGGCCATTTAGTGTGTTTCACACTCTTTATTGACCCTTCTAGGGTTTCATCATTTCGTTACATTCATCTTATGTTCATTTACTTTACAGGTATGCTAGATTTACGGGTCTATACATACATTCGATGAGGCTTCAATCATTGTTCGGTTAAGTGATTCATATCTTTCTAAGATTATGTGGTACAAGACTTATCCATTTTTTAAGTATGCCAAGATATCGATTTTGATCTATGTAGGCAACATTATTTTTAAACATTTATTCAGGTATGACTTATGTATCAATACAAAATTTGGGCAAGGGAACCCGATTTCGAATCCCTTGGAAAACACTTACATTTTTATTTATTTTTGTTTGATCCAAACGGCTTGGGGACCCAAGATCGAGCCCCAATGCCTTTATTTTATTTTTCCTTAATTTCATTCTTCATTTTTCATTCATTGGAACTAAGAGGATGTGGGAACGAATCCGCACAACCTCATTTCCTTTTATTTTCTTCTCTTTAATTTCTCTCCTTCGTGGCCGAGATGTTGTGGGATCGAACCCCCACAACCCCACTTTAATTTTTTTTTACTAAGTTCCCTTTATTATTCCTTGAGGTCATGGGTTAGATTCCCATACGCCTCGACCTTTTGTTTTTCTTTTAACTTTTCCTTAAATCTGATTGAGAGGTAGTGGGTTTGAACCCCACTACTATCATTTCTTTATTTCTAATTTTAGCTTAGGGAAAATGGGCTAATGGAACTCAGGTTCGAATCCCATGTGCCTCACTCATTCTAACTTTTAATTTATTATAATAAGAGTTAGTTAAATTCACCAACTTTTCAGTCAAGGGTACCATGGTTCGATCCACCCTTAACCACGTCTCTTTATATTCATTTTTAAAAGTTTTTCACATGTGAGGTCTCGGGTTCAATCCCTAGTGATCTTAGCTTATTTTAATTCATTTAAAATCCAAAGTAGTTATCCTTGTTTTGGCCGAAACTTAGCTAACACAATGCTTGAAATTGTGATTAAATTTTTGCAGCCGATTTTCTCAACTCTTTCACGTTAAATGTGTATACGTTTGGGGTAGTTTTTCGTGAGTTCTTTAGGTGCATATTCAAAATCACAATTGATAAATAGTTTTCACTCAAATCAGCATTTTTACATCAGTTATGAACATCACGATTTAAACAAGTTTGTGCATGTGAATGACAACCATAAAACAAGTCATTTTCATGCTTCAATCGGTGTTCAAAATCACGACTTTACATTACACACACATAAACACATATATTCGGAAAACATATGTTATCATTCGGATTATTCCAAAAACACATTCATGAACATATTCAGCACGAAAACACATATAATGCTTAATATCTACAAGCAAACATACCCAGCCTACGAATCAATGGAAGCTTGTGACAGGGACATGCAACGGGGAACAACCCTAGTTTTTGAAATAGAATAATCCGAGTCATCAGGGTCTCTTGGGAAAGGTACCTAGAGTAAGAAAACCCATTCCTTTTTGTGGTTTTAAAACTTATACTTGATGCCCAAAACTTTCTCCAAAAAACACGTCCAAATTCCCTCAACTTCAACATTAATTCGACTGAATAATCCTCCCTCTTGCATAACGTTTTTTATTAGTTATTTGTGTGTAATTTCGTTGAGAGTTCTTCAAGTATGAAGAACATTGGTTATGACTCTGTTCATATACGTGGTTTAGACAGAACGTCAGAACAATAATGGTTTGATCATGAGTGTTGAGGAGATAGACGTGAGAAGTGAGTGTTTTCCTAGGATTAGGAGTTTTAGTTTGGGAATTAGTGAAATTACGACTCTTTCAGATCTTCAATAAAAATCTGATTTTTCTTTTTATTAACTCAGCTAATAAATATTAATTATTTAAGTTACTTAACCATTTTAAATGAAAACAATTTAAATCATTGCTTCCACCTAGGTTCGAACCCGGGTGGAGCAAGACATCACTCAAAAAGCCAATTAATGACCCTTTCTCCCCAAAATGCCCCTCTACCTTATTAATTAAACAACTAATTATATATTTAGGGTAATTGTGATACTACCCTTAACCTATAAAAAGACCATTTGACCCCTAGACCCTCCAAACTAAAGATTTTCCATTTTTAAGCGGGTAAAGACTCATCCGGGTAAATATTCATATTCGGGAGACCTACATGGAAGGACCCAAACTTTCCTAGCTCAACTAACTCTCCCAATTAGTTGGCTTGGCAGTTGCAAGGGTTCAGAAAACTGGTACTATGCTCATCAATCTGTGTGAAGCCGGTGTAATTGTAGGCATTCTAGAAACATTTAGCATTATTTAGCATATCAATTTTTTGGGTTGTTACATTATCCCCCCCCCCCCCCAGGAACATTATTCCCCGAGGGACACTACTAACTATGTAGTGTAATGCCAGATAGATCATAACATAGTTTCTATACGCAATCAAACAATATCAACAAGGAATGGAGAGATAAGGAAACTTAGACTTAAGAGTAGGAAGTCTAACCTCAAGGGATGAAAAGATGAGGGTAGTGGGAGCTTATATCGGCCTAGGACTCCCACATAGTACCCTGAATAAAATTATTCCTCTAGAATACCTTTACTATGGCAACCTTATTGTTCCTTAGCCACTTGATCTATTTGTATAAAATCTTAACAAGTACTTCCTCATAGAACAAGTCTTCTTCGACACCCAAACCTTCAACAGGTAGAATCGATATTGGATCACCTAGGTACTTCAATAACATAAAGACATGAAGGACAGGATTAACAGAAACTAGCTATGCCAGCAAAGCCAATTCATAGGGCACCTCACCCACACGCTGTAGGACCTAATATGGTCTAACATACTGCGGACTGAACTTCCTTTTCCTTCCAAACCACATCACCCCTTTCATAGGTGATATTTTAAAATAGACCTGGTCACCAAAATTAAACTCTAAGAGCCATTTTTTGTTGTCTGCATAGACTTCTACTGACTGTAGGTAGTAGCCAACCTGTCCCTAATCACCCTGACCTTCTCTAAAGCCTCATGAATGATCTCTAGACTCAAGATGGATGACTCTCCAACCTCCAACGATCTAACAGGAGACCTACATCTCTTACCATATAATGCCCCAAACGGTACCATCCCAATGCTAGAGTGATAGCTAT
The DNA here is from genome assembly GCF_036512215.1 of Solanum lycopersicum. NCBI lineage: Eukaryota > Viridiplantae > Streptophyta > Magnoliopsida > Solanales > Solanaceae > Solanum > Solanum lycopersicum. The sequence continues at coordinate 17,192,967 of NC_090800.1, forward strand.
TATTATATGAGAACACTATAAAAGGCATATGGTCGTCCAAGCTACCCCTGAAGCCAATCACACACGCCCTCAACATATCCTCCAGTGTCTTAATGGTGCCCTCTACCTGTGCATCAGTCTGAGGATAAAAGGTTGTACTAAGCTTCACCAGTGTGCCTAAGCTCTTCTTGAAGGATCTCCACAAATGTGAAGTGCACTGAGATCCTCTATCTGAATGATAAACAAAGGAATCAAATTTCATCTCACAATCTCATCAATGTAAAGTCTCGCATAATACTCGGCTTTGTAATTAGACTTCACATGGATAAAGTTGGCAGACTTAATGATCTTGTCCACGATAACCCATGTGGAGTGATGATATCTCGTAGTCTTCAGAAGACCAACCACGAAGTCCATATTAATGGCCTCCCATTTCCAACTCGGAACCTCAATAATTTGAGTAAGACCACCAAGAATAAGATGTTCTACCTTAGCCTATTGACAATTAGGACACTTGGCCATATATTCTACAATGTTCTTCTTCATTCGATCCTACCAATAAATCTGCTTAAGATCATTATACATCTTGGTGGAATCTGGATGTATGGAATATCTGGAACCATGGGCCTCTATAATAATCCTGGTCCGCAAATCATCCACATCTGGTACACACAGCCTGTCCTGGTGCCTAAGTATGTTGTCATCTCCCAAAGCAAAACACGCATTCATCTTAACCAACACTAAGTCCTTCAGCTCCATCAACACCGGATTAAGATGCTGACCCTCCTTCACTTCAACTACTAAGGATAATTCAGAACTAGAATGAACTGAAACACCCCCACTAGTAGAGTTAACTAACCGCACACCCAGTCTGGCCGATCTATGTATATATATCACCTAACTCCTTCTTCTAATCCTCAACAACGGTTGTACTTGCCATGCTCATCCTACTCAAAGCATCAATTACAACCTTAGCCTTACCTATATGGTAGTGGACATTCATGTCATAGTCCTTCGACATCTCCAACCATCTCCCCTGACGTAGATTCAACTCTCTTTGTGTGAACACATAGTTGAGACTCTTGTGGTCTATGAACAGATTCACAAGAATCCCATAAAAGTAGTGCCTAACTCATTCTAAATTTTAATTAATTATAATAAGCCTTAGTAAAATACAAGAAATTTTAAATCAAGGGTACCATGGTTGGATCACCCCTTAACCACATTTGTTTATTTTTATTTTTTGAAGTTTTTCACGTGTGAGGTCTCGGGTTCAACCCCTAGTGATCTCATGTATTTTTCATTCATTTAAAATCTAATGTTGTTAAACATATTTTTGCCAAAACTAAGCTAAAACAATGCTTGAAATTTTGATCACATTTTTGCAGATGATTTTCTCACCTCTTTCATGTTAAATGTGTATACATTTGGAGTTGCTTTTAGTGAGTTCTTTAGCTGCATTTTCAAGATCATATTCGATCAAGAGTTTGCAGTCAAATCAAAATTTTTACATAGCTTATGAACATCACGATTTAAAAAACTTTTTGCATGTGAAATACAACCATAAAACAAGTCATTTTCATGCATCAATCCGTGTTAAAAGTCACGGCTACACATTGCACACATATAAACACATATTTTCGGAAAATATAGGTTATAATTCAGACAATTCAAACACATTCATGAACATATTCTTCACAAAAATACATTGCATGCCTAATATCTACCAGCAAACATACCCAACCTACGAATCAATGGTATCTAGTGACAGGGACATGAAACGGGGAACAACCCTAGTTTTCTGAATATATTCATCTCAGTCCTAAGGGTCTCTTGGGAAAGGGACCAAGAGTAAGAAAACTTATACATTTTTATAGTTTTCAAACCTATACCTGATGCCCAAAACCTTCTCCAAAAATCATGTCCAAATTCCCTCAACATCAACACTAATTCGACAGAATAATCCTCCCTTTTGCGTAATGTTTTTAATTTTCGTTGTGAGTTATTCAAGTGTGAAAAACATTGGTTATGATTTCTTTCTTTAACATGGTTTAGGAAGAACATGAGAAAAATAATGGTTTTATCGTGAGGGTTGAGGAGATAGACGTGAGAAGTGAGAATTTTCCTAGGATTTTGAGTTTTAATTGGGGAATTAGTCAAACTAGGACTCTTTCAAATTTCAATAAAATTCTTATTTTCCTTTTTATTAAATCATCTAATAAATATTAATTAATTAAGTTACTTTACCAATTTAAATGCAAACAATTAAATCATTGCTTCCACCTAGGTTCAAACCGGGTGGAGCAAGTCTTCACTCAAAAAGCCAATTATCGGCCCTCTCCCCGAAACGCGCCTACACTTTATTAATTAATAAATTTATTATATATTTAAGGTATTTATGATACTACCCTTTGCCTTGAAAAATACCATTTTACCTCTAGACCCTCCAAACTAAACATTTTCCCTTTTTAAGCCGGTAAAGACTCATCCAGGTAAATCTTCATATTCGGGAGCCCTACATGGCTGGAAACAACCTTTCATAACTCAAAAAACTCCCCTAGTTAGTTGTCTTGGCACTCGCAAGGGTTCAGAGGTATAGTTGTACGCGCATCAATCCGTGTGAAGCCGGTCTAATCGTAGGCTTTCTAGAAACATTTGGCATTACTTAGCATATCCATTTTTAGGGTTGTTACATTCCCCCCCCCCCCCCCCCACCGTTGAAAATTCGTCCCAGAGTGACACTACTAACTATCTAGCGTAATGCCAATCAGATCATAATATAGTTACTATACACAATCAAGCAATAGCAACAAGGAATAGAGAGATAAGGAAACTTAGACTTAAGAGTAGGAGGTCTAACCTCAAAACTAAAAAGATGAGGGTAGCGGGATCTCATATTGTCCTCGGCCTCCCACGTATTACCCTCAACAAGATGATTCTTCTAAATTGCTTTTAGTGTGGCAAACTCCTTGTTCCTTAGCCACTTGATCTGTCTATCAAAAATCTCAACAAGTACTTCCTCAAAGGACAAGTATTCCTACACCCCCAAACCTTCAACATGTAGAATCGATGTTGGATAATCTAGGTCATATTTAATATAGAGACATGAATGATTGGATGAGCGAAAACTACCTCCGCATGCAATGTCAATTCATAGGCCACCTCACCCATACAGTGTAGGATCTCGTATGACCTAGCATACCTTATACTCGAATTCATTTTCCTGCCAAACCTCATTACCCCTTTCGTAGGTGATATCTTAAAATAGACCATGTCACCAATATAAAACTCTAAGAGCCATTTTCTATTGTCTGCATAAGATTTCTGCCGACTGTAGCTAGTGGCCAACCTGTCCCTAATAACCCTGACCTTCTCTAAGGCCTCATGAATGTTATTTGGACTCTAGATGGATGAATCTCCAACCTCCAACCACTGAACATGAGACCTACATCTCCGACAGTGCATTGTCTCAAACGATGCCATCCCAATGCTGGAGTGATAACTATTATACACGAGAACTCTATAATGACAAATGGTTGTCCCAAATACCCCTGAAGTCAATCATACACACCCTTAACATATCCTCTAGTGTCTGAAGGTGCACTTTACCTACCCATCTGTTTAAGGATGAAAGTCAGTAATAAGCTTCACCTGTGTGCCTAAGCTTTTCTAGAAGGATCTCCAGAAATATAAAGTGAACTGAGCTCCTCTATCTGAAATGATAGAGAAAGGAATCCAATGCCATCTCAACAACGTAAATTCTCAGATAATACCCGGCTCTATAAGTTGACTTCACGGGGATAAACTGGGCAGATATAGTCATCATGTTGACGATAACCCATATGGAGTCATGTTGTCTCGTAGTCTTTGGAAGACCAACCACAAAGTCCATATTAATGGCCTCCCATTTAAAAGTCGAAACTTCAATAATTTGAGTAATACAGCCAAGCTTAAAATGTTCTGCCTTAACCTTTTGACAATTAGGACACTTGGCCACATATTCTAAAATTTCCTTCGTTATGCTATCCTACCAATAGATTTTCTTAAGATTATGATACATCTTGGTGGAAACTTGACATATGGAATATCATGAACCATGGGCCTCTACAATAATCATGGTCCACAAATCATCCACATTTAGTACACACAGTCTGTCCTTGTGCCTTAGAATGTCATCATCTCCAAAAGCAAAAGACTCATTCATCTTAACAAACAGTGAGTCCTTCAGCTCCATCAACACTGGATCCATATGCTGACCCTCCTTCACTTCAACTAATAAGCATGATTCAGAACTAGAATGAACTGAAACACCACCACTTGTAGAGTCAACTAACTGCACACCCAGTCTTGCCAGTCTATATATATATATCACCAACTCCTTCTTCTCATCCTCAATGTAGGCTGTACTTCCCATGCTCATCCTACTCAAACATCAGCTACAACATTAGCCTTACTTGGCTTGTAGTGGACATTCATGTCATAGTCCTTCAACAGCTCCAACCATCTCCGGTGACGTAGATTCAACTCTCTCTGTATGAACAGGTACTTGAGACTCTTGTGGTCTGTGAACACATCCACATGAACCCCATACAAGTAGTGCCTCAACATCTTCAGTGCAAGTACCACAACTGCCAACTCCAGGTCTTGAGTGGGATAATTCTTTTTATGGACCTTGAGCTGTCTGTACGTATAAGCTATCACCTACATAATAATACAACCCAAACCAACCCTAGATGTATCACAATACACAGTGTAATTCTCACCACCAATAGGCAAAGTAAGCACCGAGGCTGCAGTGAGTCTATCCTTGAAACTTTTATCACAAGCCTCCATCTATTCCAACTTAGTTTTCTTAGTCAAAGCTGTAGTGAGGAAGCAATGGAAGAAATACCCTCCACAAATATTTTATATTAACTAGACAATCCTAAGAAGCTACGAATATCTGTGGGAGTAAGAGGTTTTGGCAAGTTCTTAACAGCTTCAGTCTTCCTGTGATCTACCTCCACACCTTTGTCGGACACAACATGACACAGTAAAGTCACTAATCTAAACCAGAATTCACACTTGCTGAATTTGGCATACAACTGATGTTGTCTAAGTACCTGCAAGGGTAGTCTTAAATGTTGTTCATGCTCTTCCTTGGTCTTATAGTAGATGAGAATGTCATCAATGAATACTATGACGAAGGAGTAAAGGTATTCACGGAAGACCCTGTTCATGAGATCCATAAATGCAACAGGTGCATTCGTGAGACCAAATGACATAACTAGGCAATCATAATAACCATGACGGTTATGAAAGGATGTCTTTGGGATATCTCCATCCCTAACATTGAGCTGATGGTACCCTGAATGATCTTCGAGAAGAAAGTAGACCCTTGGAGTTTGTCGAAAAATTCATCTATTCTGGGAAGTGAATACTTATTCTGGATAACAACTTTGTTGAGTTTCCAATAATTAATAGACAATCTAAGGGTTCCATCTTTATTTTTAACAAATTACACGGGAGTGCCCCAAGGGGATATGCTCGGCTGAATGAAACCCTTATGAGTGAGATCTTTCAACTGCAGCTTCAACTCTTTGAGTACAGCTGGAGTCATTCTGTAATGAAGAATTGAAATTGATTTAGTATCAGGTTCTAAGTCAATACCAAAGTCAATCTCTCGAGGGGGATGAACTCCAAGCGAATCATCAAGAAATACATCTTGGAATTCATTCACTATAGGCATTGAGTATATGTAAGGAATGTCATGATCTAAATCATTAACACTCACAAGATGACACAATAAACCCTTGGACATCAATTTATTTGCCTTATAGTTCAAAATCAAGGGATTAGGACGACTCGAGTTGTACCCCTCCCATACCATCTCTTCTTCATTAGGGAAACAAAATCTCACAACAATACTACGACAATCCATATAATCATAACAACTATGAAGCTTGTCTATACCAAGAATAACATCTGAATCATGCATAACTCAACCAAGTCTGCACACATAGTGTTACCACATAAAACTATTGGGAAATCCTTGTATACTCTATGAGTTATCACATTTTCTCCTAAAGGGGTACTAACCACTATAGGATAAAGGAGTCACAAAGGAAAGATCAGACCCTGGATCAATTAAAGCATAAACAAAACTTGAGAATACTTGCAGCATACCACTGACCACATCAACGGACTTCTCCTACTTCTCGTTGCCCCTAAGGGTGTAGAACATTTTCCTCTTAGGAGGCTCAGATGCTGCTGCATCCTATGGATTAGGCCTAGGTTGAGCATTACCTCCAGCCTGTCCTCTTTTCTGTGGGAAGTCCTTAACCATGTGCCCGCTCTTACTGCAACCGAAGCAGGTATTAGTGTCCTGTCTGCACTATCCACTATGAGCAAGGCCACACTTAGCACAGTCCTTTTTGGTACGCTTCATCTCCCGTCCATTGTTCCTCTTGGGCTCGGGTTTGTCTCCTCTAGGCGTTGTACTCCTCTAAAAGTTAGAGTTCCCTGAACTCAGTTTCCCATTTTGATATTTTGGCTGCTCATGGATGCCAAAATTGTTCCTGTTGTCCCCATTGCTAGGATCTTCTTAATCTTGAGGCATAGGCTTCCTTGCATTACAGACGCCTCTCTTCTTCCGGTTGTCCTCTATGGGGTCATTTGGTACAAAAATGAATAATGAAGGGATTAGTAATACAGCGATTAGAAACGCAAGGATTATTTTTATCATGTGTTTGGTTCTTTGTTTCTTATCTAATTTTGTGTGTGGCTTAAAAGTTTTGAAGAAAAACTTTCCAATTATACCCTAGAGTTTTTATGAGATTTTGTATTTCATGTAATTGAGCCAAGTAGATAATTAACGAAGAATATTATATTTTTTATAACATTTTTAACTAGTTAGGAGAATTAAATTTTTATTTTCATGTTTGCTATTTTTTCACATAAATTATTTAAGAGTAAATAATTGTCATCTTAATAAATTACAGTTAACAATTCAAAAGGTCACACAACTATAATGATTATAGAGAAAATTTATTGAACTTTGTTTTGTACCAATAAATTTTAAAAATATCTTTATAATAAAATAAAATAAATATATAAAATAAATTAAACTATTTTTATACTCAAGATATGTGTATATATATGTATATACACACTCTTGATTTAGACTACTTGTGTAATGTTTAATGAACTTTCATTAAGAGACAATATTTTACTTATGAATTTTTCTTAAATTCATATATCAACATTATCATATTAGTCAGATTATAATATTTTATATTAATAAATGAAATAAATAGATTAAATAATTCTTATTTTAGATTTAAAACATTATATCTAAATAATAAAATTTGTAAGCTAATTTATTTAAATAACTTTAATAGTATAAATATAAAATATAAAATATAAAATCAGAAAAAATAAATCAAATATTAAAAGGATTTGAGAGGTATTTTTGTCTTTACCTAGAATTATCCCATGGTATTAGAGTTAATACGTCCAAATGGAAGGTATTAGTAATACATCACACAATACGATGTAAGATGTATTAACTAATCCATGGATTAGTTATACATAGGCTCACATTCCTACCAAACACAATATTAAACTATACCACATCTAATACATGGATTATTTCTTTTAATACAGCCTACCAAACACCCCCTTTTGTTTGGCATGCACCATCAACCTGGAGAGGTCTATGTTATTGTGGAGCATCGCAGACCGACACTCCTCCTCATGATCTCCGGTGATTCCTGTGAGGAACATATTCATTTGATCCATGTTGTTAGATACAAGGGAAGTAGCATACCTGGACTTTTTAACGAACTTCAGGGAATACTCCCCGACTTTTATAAATCCGTGTTTAAGGTTGATGAACTCCTCAACCTTGGCGTCCCTCATCTCTCTAGGAAAGAATCTCTCCATGAAGGTTGTCTTTAAAACCTCCTAAGTGACCATAACTCTTCTCAAAGATAAGCTATCTTGCCACATCTTACACAAGGTATGTGCAATATCCTTGAGTTGATACAAAGCCAACTTTACTTCCTCGGTATCTGTGACTCCCGTAGCCACAAAAATCTTATTCACCCCACCCACAAACTCCTACACATCCTCAGAAGTCTTAGACCCTGTGAAAATATGAGGATTCATCCTCGTGAAGTCTCTAAGCCTGTCAGCCATCTACGAACCGGTCATTTCTCCCTCTGAACGTTCTACCGTTTGACCTGGTTTGTCATGCCCTGAGCCTGCATAGTAATGGACTGTGTTATCTGGGCCAGAGATGCTTGCACCTCCGCATCGTCAACCCAGCAGGTTTAACCGGCATAACTACTCCTTCAGCTCGAGCTTAGGGTGGAACCTGATTGTCCCGAGCAGCTGCTCCTCCTATCCTATGAACAATGGTTCTACTAGTATTCATTCTCTTAAAGGAACAAGGATTGATGTTAGACACGCTCATAACATCAAGAAATCAGACATTATGAAAAGGAACGATGAGATCGAAGAAGGAATTTTTCCTACATATCAAGCAGTCTCTAATTTTGGATAATGGTGCAATTCAATACAATGACTTAGAAACTACTCAATGTGGTTGATGTGAGCTTATGATCTTAGAAATTTAGCATAGGGTTTTGATACAACCTTTGTCACGACATGAGTCTAGACCTCAGACAAGAACTGCGTCGGTTACCTCTCAAAGGTCGTAGACAAGCCTACATATATCGTCGTTACTTCATCTATGTTAATTTTAGCGGATAAATTTTTGTTACTTAACATTCATATCAGACATTCTAATTAAAATCATAAACTTTAAAAATCAACCAACTAATATTAAAATCATCAAATGAAAGAAATATTTCAATACTACATTAAGTGTTATACTTGCAAAAATGGCACCAATATAATGTCTGAAATAAAATAAGAAAGAAACACTAGAGGAACATACTCCTCCAACTCAAAATTATATCAAAGTTAGAATATAATGGTCAAGTGTCCTCTAAAGCCTTAGGGCCTACCAAATCCGAATGAATGCTCCACGTTTGGATAGTTGCAACGTTGTACTATAAGATCCAAAGTCCACCTGTGCCTGCACCTAAAAGGATAAAGTTGTATGGGATTGGTACACACTTCTACTAAGTATGGGTATATGCAAGCACACACAAAAAGGACATGCCTGATTAAGAAGATCTCTCTCCTAACCACATGAATTATGGAAAGTCAAGTCAGTGGACTTGCCACAATTGAATTAGGAAAGTCATGCTATGAGTGTAACATGCATCATCATACTTATCACTTTGCAAACAACATATAACATATTGCACATATCATATCACATTGTTCATATCATTCTTTCATATGCCATGAGACGTTGGAATCATGGAGTTGACATTAGGACTTCCCAAAATAAGGGATCAACATATGGGACCTCAACTAGGGAGCCTTCTTTAGCAAACACAGAGTCTACTTCATTCAGTCATACATACTTCATTTTTATTCTTTCATATACTAGTCCAACCACCACTCATACCTAGGATGTAGTTTAAGACTCTCATCGGGTTCGTTGTGCAATGACCTAGAATAACCTAGTTTTGTTACTTAAGTCTAAGTCACCTCTTGTTTATCCTATCCAAAGACCTTAGGTATCATTCATTTCATTATGTGTATTCTTTGAGGCTGGCCTCATTCTTTCTTTGGGAACTTTAACCTTAACCGACATAGACCATGTGAGCATCATGAAATCCTGTGTGTAATCTCCACACCGAAAAGAGGTGGAATCACCGGCTAATGTTAACTAAAACATGCTAGCATTTACAAGGAATTAAACCCTGCCAGATCCCTATATTGGCAGTATAGGTTCAAAGAATAAGAGATATAAGGAGACCCATACCCGGCATGCCGCACAGTCTCATCTCATAGGATTTACGTAAACTTCCGCCCTTCATGAAGGAAGACATCGTCGCTCATAGCTAGCTTATTGGTGCTAAGTATAAGGTTCCATTACATTCAACACATACATCATTGAAGTTGACTTCTAGCATGAGGACATCATAGCTTATTAGATGATTTCTCATCTCATCATTAGTTTTTGGTATGCATTAACTTCAATACTTTCATAGAGTGTTTATAGAGACTGGTCTCTTCATTATCTTTACACTTTCATAGGTGAGTACGTTTTGGTAACATTTCTTAGGCTCATTTTAGATTTCTCTCATCTTTCACATTAGCCTCTTATCATATTGTCACCTCATTCATTAACTGTAACACATTTTGTTTTCATAATTACTCACCCCTTCACGTGAATGTTCATTTCATCAAATGCCAATTCACTTGGCCATATAGTGTGTTTCACACTTTTCCTTGACCTTTCTAGGGTTTCATCATTTCGTTACTTACTTCTTAGGTTCACTTACCTTACATGTATGCTAGACTGATGGGTCTATACATACAAGCCATGAGGCTTCAATCATAGTTCGTTTAAGTGATTCATATATTTCTAAGATTATGTGGTACAAGACATATCCATTTTGTAACTATGCCAAGATATCGATATCGATCTATGTAGGCAACATTATTTTTACACATTTATTCAGGTATGACTTATGTATCAATAAAGAATTTGGGCAAGTGAATCCGATTTCGAATCCCTTGGACAACACTTAAACTTTTATTTATTTTTGTTCGATCCATATGGCTTGGGGACCCAAGATCGAGCCCCAACGCCTTTATTTTATTTTTCCTTAATTTCATTCTTCCTTTTTCATTCATTTGACCTGAGAGGATGTGGGATCAAAACCCCACAAGCTCATTTCCTTTTATTTTCTTCTTTTTAATTTCACTCCTTCTTGGCCGAGAGGGTGTGGGTTCGAACCCCAACAACCCCACTTTAATTTTTTTTCTCCTTAAGTTCCCTTCATTCTTCCTAGAGGTCATGGGTTCGATTTCCACACGCCTCAACCTTTTATTTTTATTTTAACTTTTCCTTAAATCTGGCTGAGAGGTAGTGAGTTTGAACCCACTCCTATCATTTTTTTATTTTTAATTTTAGATTAGGGAAAATCGGCAAAGGGCACTCGGGTACCATGGTTCGATCCCCCCTTAACCACATTTCTTTATTTTCATTTTTTGAAGCTTTTCACGTGTGAGGTCTCGGTTTCAATCCCTAGTGACCTCGCCTATTTTTAATTCATTTAAAATCCAAAGTTATTATCCTTGTTTTGGCCTAACTAAGCTATCACAATGCTTGAAATTTTTATCACGTTTTTGCAGCCGATTTTCTTACCTCTTTCACGTTAAATGTGCATACGTTTGGAGGAGATTTTAGTGAGTTCTTTAGGTGCATTTTCAAGATGACATTCGATAAAGAGTTTACACTCAAATCCGAATTTTTACATCACTTATGAACATCATGTTATAAATAAGTTTATGCATGTTAAATACAACCATAAAACAAGTAATTTTCATGCTTCAGTCCATATTCAATGTAACAGCTACCCATTGAACACACATAAACATATATTTTCGAAAAACATGGGTTATTATTCGGACGATTCAAACACACATTCATGAACATATTCATCACAAAAATACATTACATGCCTAATATCTACCAGCAAACAAACCTAACCTACGAATCAATGGGATCTAGTGACACGGTCATGCAACGGGGAACAACCATAGTTTTCTAAATAGATTCATATCTTTTTATGGTTTTGAAACCTATACCTGATGCCCAAAACCTTCTCCAAAAATCATGTCCAAATTCCCTCAACTTCAACACCAATTCGACGGAATAATCCTCCATCTTGCGTAACATTTTTGATTAATTGTTTGTTTGTATATTTCGTTGTGAGTTCTTCAAGTGTGAAGAAATTTGGTTATGATTCTGTTCTTGTACGTGGTATAGGTAGAACGTGAGAAAAATAATGGTTTGATCGTGAGTGTTGAGGAGATAGACGTGAGAAGTGAGAGTTTTCCTAGGATTAGGAGTTTTAGTTTGGGAATTAGTCAAACTAGGACTCTTTCAAATCTTTAATAAAAATTTGATTTTCCTTTTTATTAGATCAGCTAATCATTATTAATTAATTAAGTCAGTTTACCAATTTAAATGAAAAAAATTGAAATCATTGCTTCCACCTAGGTTCGAACCTTGGTGGAGCATGACTTTACTCAAAAGTCCAATTTTTGGTTCTCTCTCCCAAAAATGCCCTCCACCTTATTAATTGAATAATTAATTATATATTTAAGGTAACTACGATACTACCCTTAGCCTGGGAAAAAGACTATTTTACCCTAGACCCTCCAAACTTAAGATTTTCCCTTTTTATGTCTGTTAAAGACTCATCCAGGTAAATCATCATATTCAGGAGCCCTACATGAATGGACCCAACCTTTCCTAGCTCAACTAACTCGCCAAGTTAGTTGCCTTGGCTGTCGCAAGGAATCAGAGGTCGTGTTCTACACGCATCAATCAGATTTAACCCGGTCTAATCGTAGGCATTCTAGACACATCAAGCATTACTTAGCATATCCAATTTTTGTGTTGTTACAACATCCCCAAGGTGGGATGTCTGGTTATAGTGAGCCTAACCCAAAGCAAATGCATGCAGTAAGAACTAGAAGTGGGTTTCAATTAAAGGAACTAGCTCCAAAGAATAGAGAAACTGAAGTAAGAACCACAAAAAAAAAATGGAAGAGGTAGTAGAAAGTCAGAATGTTGAGGAAGCCATACCTACAAAGAATTTACCACCTCCATTTCCACAAAGGCTAAAAAAGAATAATTAATATGAATTATTTGGTAATTTTCTCTCTTTCGTTAAACAGGTTTACATTAACCTACCTTTCGTTGACATTTTGCAGGGTAACCCAAAGTATGCTAAATACGTTAAGGACATTGTGGAAAAAAATATGAGGCATACAATGTATGAAATTGTATCACTTACTGAGGAGTGCAGCTCAAGGATCCAAAATCGACTGCCTAAAAAGTAAAAAGATTCGAGAATTTTTATTGTGCAAATCATTATTGGGCAAAAAATTCATGACCAAGATTTATGTGACTTAAGGGCAAGTATATATCTAATTCCTTTATCTTTGTATCAAAAGCTTGGGTTGGGTAGTCCTAAAAGAACCACTGTTATTCTCCAAATCGGGGATATATCCATTGCTAGGCCAGAGGGGGTGGTAGAAGATGTGTTAGTCAAGGTAGGTTCATTGATTTTTTTAGAAGATTTTGTGGTTTTACACTTTGAACCCGATTTTTAAGTCCTATTCATCTTGGAACGACCTTTCTTGGCCACAGGTAGCGAATTGATCGATGTAGCACCTGTCTAACTAAGCATGAGACCACATAATAAAGTTGAACTATTTGATGTCTACTGCGTTAAAATTGTCTTCTATTTATGAATAGTTATGGGCTATTAGTCTGGTTGATCACATGGTAGAATCACATGGACTTATGCCAGAACATCCTATAGATGAAGTGTTAGTGGATCATGAGTTAGAGGGAGATACTGAAGCTCAAGAGATTGAATCATGCTTATATCTAGCTCTAGTCAAAACACTCACAACTCAAGTGTAGTCATTAAATCGTGAGTTGGGCCCTCTGCCAAAACCTTCAATAGAAGAAGCTCCTAATTTGGAACTAAAATTCTTCTGGCTCACTTAAAATATGCGTATTTTGGCTTTGATGAAACTTTGTTTGTTATACTTCTTACAGAATTGTCTACTTTTCATGTTAAGGTTGCATTGCAGATATTGAAGCGTAGGAAGAATACAATGATTGGCAGATGGCTGACCATGGTATTAGTTCGGCATTGTGTATGCACAGAGTTTAAATGGAAGAGGATCTTAAAAATAAATCACAACATCAACGTCGTCTAAATAATGTGATGATAGAAGTGGTAAGAGAAGAAGTTATAAAGTGGTTAGCTGCTGGAATTGTATACCCAATCTCTGATAGCAAGTGGGTAAGCCCGGTAGTATGTTCCCAAGAAGGGTGGTATGACTATAGTAAGGAATGAAAAGAATGAGTTCATTCCGACTAGAACAGTAACCGGGTGGCGTATTTGTATATATTTCTAAAAATTAAATGATGCTACCCGCAAAGATCACTAGCCCATCTCATTTATTGATCAAATCTTTGTTCGACTAGTAGGGCAGGAGTAATATTGCTTCTTAGATGGGTATTAAGCTTACAACCGGATGTTGATTGCACCCGAGGACCACGAAAAGACCACATTAACTTGTCCTTGTGGCACATATGTTTTCACACGCATGCCCTTTGGGCTTTGTAATGCACCAGCGACTTTTCAAAGGTGTATTATGACCATATTTCATGACATGGTAGAAGATTTTGTGGATGTTTTTGTGGACTATTTTTCAAGTCTTTGGAAGTTCTTTGAGGTGTGTCTCCAGAATCTTGATAAGGTAGTTGTTAGATGTGAAGACACAAACTTAGTGTTAAATGGGAGAAGTGTCATTTCTTGGTTAAACAGGGGATAGTGTTGGTACACAAGGTTTATAAATCTTATCTAGAAGTGGATAAGGCCAATGTGGAAGTCATTGAGAAATTGCCCCCTCCTATCTCTGTGAATGGGGTTTGTAGTTTCATGGTCATGCAGGTTTTTGCCGGTGATTCTTCAAGGATTTTTCCAATATTGCACGATCCATGTGCAATATTTTGGAGAAGGAGGTGAAGTTTGATTTAGATGCAATACGCTTAAGAGCTTTTCAGCTGCTAAAACAAATCTTAATAGAGGTTGTTATTCTAATTTTGCCGGATAGGGAGTTACCATTTGAACTCATGTGTGATGCTAGTCATGTAGAAGTTGGTGCAATGTTGGGACAGAGAAAGAATTGATTGTTCCACAATATCTACTATGCAAGCAAGACCCTTGACTCCACCCAAGCAAACTACACAGTGATTGCGAAGGAGATGCTTGATCTAGTGTTGGCCTTTGACAAGTTCAGATCGTATTTGGTAGACACCAAAGTAATTGTTTTCACAGATCATGAAGCTATTAGGTACCTATTCAACAAGAAGGATGTTAAAACAAGTTTGATTCATTGGATACTGCTTCTCCACGTATTTAACCTTGAGATCAAAGATAGAAAAGGTACAGAAAATTAAATAGGTTACCATTTATCAGTGTTGAAGGACATCTCACATGTGAATGAGGGGGAGCAAATTTGGGAAGAGTTTCTTGATGAGAAATTAATGGCTTTGGATATCTATCAAATATCATGGTATGCAGACATTGTGAACTTAATAGTGAGTCGAGATTATCTGCCGGGTGCAACAACCCTACAAAACAAAAAGCTAATTCATGATGCTAGGTTCTACATCTAGGATGAGCTTCTTCTTGTTCAAATAAGGTGTCGACAGGGTAGTGAGAAGGTGCAATCTTGAAACCAAGGTTCACAAAGGTATTGAGATTTGTCATGCAAGACCATATGGAGACCATCATAGAGGAGAGTCCACTACTCACAATGTATTACAATCTAATTTCTTTTGCCTCTCTCTATTTAAAGATTCAAACGGCTTTTCGAATGGATATGATAGGTGTGGAAGATTTGGTACTATCTCAAGAAGACATGAAATTCCCCTCAACAATATTATGGAGGTGGAAAATTTTATGTGTGGGGTATTAACTTCATGGTTTTCTTCCCACCATCAAATGGAAACCTCTATATAATTGTAGCGGTTGATTATGGGAGCAAATGTTTTGAGGCAATCTGTCTTCCTTCTCATGACTCAAGAGCGGTGATCAAGTTCATCAAGAAACACATTTTCACTCGTTTTGGCACTCCAACAACCATTATAAGTGATGGAGGTAAGCATTTGATTAACAATCTTTTTAAGAACCTCCTTGCTAAGTATGGTATTCGAGATAAAGATGCTACAACTTATCAACCTCAAACGAGTGGACAAGTAGAGGTATCAAATAAAAAAGTCAAGAAGATTTTGTAGAAAATGGTGAATGCACAGACTAGTATGAGAAGTTGGATGATGAATTGTGGGCAGATAGGACTGCATAAAAGACACCAATAGGGACTTCGCCCTACCACATCATATATGGAAAGAATGTAAGCTTCCGGCAGAATTGGAGCATAAAGCTTATTGGTCTATAAAAAAGTTAAACTTGGACACAGAGATACCGGTAAAAAGAGAGTAAATCAGCTGCTTGAACTTGAAGATTTTAGGTTTCATGCCTATGATAATGCCAAGATTTATAGAGAAAAGACAAAGAGGTGGCATGACAATCACATAGTGGCACGTACCTTCAATGTGGGATATATGGTATTACTCTTTAATTCTTTACTAAAGTTGTTCCCTGGAAAACTTAAGTCAAAAAGGTATGGTCCTTATGACGTTGTGAGAATGACACAACATGGTGTCGTTGAGTTGCAATGTGAAACTGGCCCCACATTTTTAGTCAATTGGCAAAGAGTAAAGCACTACTTTGGTTATGATTCAAATCATGATCAAAAGGCTCTTCAGGTAAACGATGAATGATCCAAGTTGCGTCGTGCAGCGAGGTTTAGATCGTGCGCTACATTAGAGACAACTCATGATTACTATGTAATATATAGGTGGTTTGTTTTTAAGATTTTTTATTTTGTTTTTTAGCTTAGGATAGACTTTTAGGTTTTAAGATAGCTTTAGAACTTAGAAATTTTTCTTTACTCGCAACTTAGGTTGTAATAGAAAATAATATAAAATAAAATTTTGCAGGTGGGAACACTGGTAAGTGCGTCGCGCCAGGCCATGACAGACTGAGGCACTCCTCAGGCGCACTGAAAGGCATGCCACGCTAAGCCCAAGAGGACTGAGGAACGACATTAAGTAAATGAAGACTAAGGAACTTCCCAAGCGTGTTACGGGCGTGTCGCACCCTCATCGCCCCTAGCTTGGCACACTGGAAATATCGTCGTGCCAGAGCAAAGAGGACATAGCACTCTGTCAGTTGTGTCGCGCTAGTATCGCTCCAACGTCAAGTTTCTTTTAAATTCCAAGAAATTGACAGACCTACTCTAACTAATAACCTCCCAAAATCCCCAATTCTTCCCCTATTCCCATGATTTAAACCCCCCGTCCCCAATATTTTTCTTCCCCAACTATTCTCTTTTTCCCATTAACCACCCTTAGCTCCTCTTTTTACCATACCGATTCACCTCCAACCACCTTTTTCTCTTCCCCAACCACTATAAAATCTTCCCTTCTCCATTTTCTTTCATTCCCCAAATATTCTTCTCTTTCACCTTCATCCCAATCCGCCCTCCCTCCCCCCCAAAGATTTTCCGTTCTTATGTTTTTCTATTCGTAACAAGTTGTGATGGCGCCCAAAGTGAAGAATGTGATTGGTTCAAAGCATAGTAGGAAGAGTGAAAATTCTGGTCCTTTTGTGGTCAGGAATTGGTGCAAAAATTCAGTAAGAAGGCAGTCGAGAGACATGTAATGGGACTGGTTAGAGTATCAATAGGAAGCAAAATACATGGGCGATGAGTATGTGGATGAGGTAAGGCTACAATCTCAATTTCCGGCTATCTATAGTATTGTGAATAAGTTAGGCTGATGTTTTATGATTGATAATCTCGGTGATTGTAATTTAACTTTGTTGCACGATTTTATGCGAATTGGTTAACTGACACTGAGTATAAGTTTGTGCCTTTGAGGGGGAAGGATGTGAGATTTTTATCCCGAGTTTTGGATGAGATGTTGGTGACTCTATCGTGTGAAGTTGACATGTTAAACGATTTGAATGTTAAACCCTCATAAAGAGATATCCGACCCACATTGTGTGAGGTCGAGTCTAGCGCTAGGTGGGAAAGGAGTAAGGATACGGGGAGGCATAACACCCTCCACTTTTCTAATTTCAATCAGGTTTCAAGAGTGTGGTTCAAGATAGTGCGTCACATGTTCCTTCTATATAAACACTTCACGGATGTTAGTCGGATAGGGTGGTGTTGGTGTACATGTTGATAAAAGGGATGCCCATCAATTTGGGGGAGATTCTGCGACAGAATATTATGCAGTTTCGAAATAACATGAGGTGGAAGTTTTGTAATAGAGGGTTAAATACCCATTTTCTAAGGAGTCATGAGATCGAGGAAGAATAGGTGGACTGACTGTTTCTAGAAACACGGATATGATTGAAGCTGGTAGATGTTGTTGGGTATGTAACAAGAATTGATGGGAAATTGAGGAAAAGAGAGGAATTTGAAAGTCGAGAACTTAAAGAGTTATGAACTTGAAAAGTCTCTTTTGCTTTAATGAAAAAGCATCTGTCCCTCATCGGTGGTTGAAAAAATTAGGAGAGTTGAAATACAGAAACACTCATATTGATTGTTAAAAGGTTTTGTAAATAGGAACCCCCTCGTGCCGTCGTCGTAGCTTGCTCGGCTTCGTCTACAACTACGGCTTCTTCTTCGGCAAATGATCGATCAAAAAAAATTTTGGACAAAGTTTATTTTAATTATATAATTGATTATTTATTTAATTAATTATTTGAATTAAATGTCCAATATATTTTGAATTAATTACTTGAAAACATTTTCAGTTATTTAGTTAAATTAACCGAAATGTTTCAATTTCCCGCCATGACTGTTGTGAAAGGTTGCAACTTTCAGGAACACTCAATACCATTTTAAAGGTTACAAACTTTAATTAATGGTCCTATGGATTTTGAAAGGGTTGCAACCTTTTGAAACCTGTTCCTCTTGCTTATAAATAACTTTTAGTCTTTAGAATTTTTCCTTATGAATTTTTTTATCACTTCTTCTTCTTCTGCACAACAAATTACTTCATGAATTTTACTGCTGTTGACTGATCCGTTGACACCAAATTTTTTGGTATTTATAATCTGGTTATTGAGATCATTTTACCTTGAGAGTTCATATTCCAAATCAAACCTCGGATACTAGAGGGAAATAATTTCCTTATGGGAAAACTATGAGTTTAGTGGAGTTGATCTTTTGTCCATTCAATTTTTTCCAGATTCTGATACGTTACAGATCTTAAGTTTTTTCTTAGTTAATATTCATCTCTTTAACTAATTCTAAAAACTTTTATTACATCGTATTTCTGTAAAGTTTTATAAGAATCAGTAATTCTATTTTTTAAACACAGATAGGCAATAATCTTAAAGAAATTATTCATTATTATTATTCTGTGTTTCATGTGGAGACAAAACTTTGGGATTTTATACTCCTTGAAGTCTGCAATTATAGTTTATTTCATACGAAGACTGTTTTAACTTTTGTCTGTAGAAATGGAAAAAAATGGTGTTACAGCGACTGTTGTTGTACCAACTCGAACTGTTGTACCACAAGCAGAGAAACCAGGTGAATTCATTTGTGTGAATTTCAAAGAATGACTGCGAGGGGTATTTTTCTGGCTTACCACTCTTGGTTTGTAGAAATATTCTAGTGAAGAAACTCCAGTGCTTGCTGCTGATATGCTAGACAGAGAAAAATTCATGATTATTGAAGCATGGAAACAGGCAGACTTAGTATGTAAAGGCTACATTTTGAGTTCTCTAGAGAATGAATTATATGATTCTTACAGTGCAATAACAACTTCAAAAGAGTTGAGGGGTGCACTTGAGAAGAAATATAAGACAGAAGATGCATGCTTTAAAAAATTTGTGGTCGCAAAATTTTTAGAGTATAAAATGGTAGATAGAAAAACTATTGGATCACAAGTGCAGGAACTTCAACATATTCTCCATGATCTGATTGCTGAAGATATCATAGTAAATAAAGTTTTTCAAGTGGCTACAATGATCGAGAAGTTGCCTCCTTTGTAAAACAATTTCAATAATTATCTAAATCACAATTGTAAAGAAATGAAACTTGAAGAACTTGTGATTCGCCTCAATATTGAGGAAGATAAAAAAGACACTGAAAAGAAGTCTCGTAACAGATCAACAATCATTGGAGTTAATATTGTTGAAGAAGCTTCTACCAAAGACAAAAAGAGAAAGAAGTCCAACAGGCAGAAGTTAAAAGAGGCCAAGAAGATATTCAAAGGCAAGTGTTACAACTATGGAATGGTTGTTCATAGGTCTTCTGGTTTTGGTGCTTCAATAAAGGACAAAGACAAAGAAAAAGGCAAAAGTCAAGCAAATATCGTGGAAATGATTGATGATGCAAATGACTTGTGTGCAATAATCTCAGAGTATAACTTAGTTGGAAATCCCAAGAAGTGGTTTCTTGACTTTGGTGCTACTCGACACATTTTCTCTTCAAAATCTTTGCAACATACACTCCTACTGAGTACGATGAAGATTTGTTCATGGGAAACACAACAACAAGGATTGCTTGAACTGGGAAAGTAATGTCGAAATAACATCCGGTAAGGTGTTGAATTTGAACAGTGTTCTTCAGTCCCTACTATTAGGAAGAATTTATTTTATGTTGTACTACTTGTTAAGAACGGGTTTAAGTGTGTCTTTATTAGTGATAAAGTTGTAATAAGTAAGAATGAAATGATCATATGAATGGGATACCTCAATAAGGGTCTTTTCAAACCGAATGTAACGGTTGTTGACAGTATTCATAAGAATTCTTCTTCTGTTAACTTATTGGAGTGAAATGATTTATGGCATGCCCATTTGGAACATGTAAATTATAAATCCTTGCAAAAACTGGTTACTCTAGAAGTCTTATTTGATTTTAAATGCAACAAATCAAAATGAGAAATTTGTGTGGAAAATAAGTTTGTTAAACATTCTTATAGGTTTGTCAAATGAAATTCCAAAACTTTAGACTTAATTCATACAGATATATGTGATATGAAGTCGACACCATCTCGTGGTGGAAAAAGTATTTTATAACTTTTATTGACGACTACACTCGATTTGTTATGTATATTTGCTTAATAGTAACGATGAAGCAAGTGATGAATTTAAGCAATACAAAAATGATGTGGAGAACCAATTTAATCTAAAAATAAATATGATTTGGAGCGACAGGGGTGGAGAATATGAATCTCCTTTTACATAGATATGTTTGCAATATGGTATTATTCATCAAACACCTGCTCCTTATACACCACAGAAAAATGGTTTGGCGAAATGAAAGAATAGAACATTAATGGAACTGATAAATGCATTGTTGATCAATTCAGGTTCACCACGAAACCTTTGGAGGGAATAAATCCTTACAGCTAATAACATACTCAATAGGGTACCCCATCGAGAAACACAATCAATTACATATGAATTTTTAAAAGGAAGGAAACCCAATTTGAAATATTTCAAAGTGTAGGGGGTGTTTAGACAAAGTATAGGTTCCTTTACCGAAGAGGGTTAAAATTAGACTTAAAATAATAGACTGTGTATTTATTGGATATGTTGTGAACAGTAAGGCCTGCCGATTTTTGGTTCACGAATCTGATAATCCTACTATTCATGTTAATACGATAATTGAGTCCGATAATGCAGAGTTTTTTTAAAACATTTATCCGTATAAAACGTAATGTGAGTCGACATGTGAAAGACTTAAAGGACCATGAGAAGAATTAACAGAAAATACACTTACTAGTGAGGATCTTAGGCGTAGTACTCACCAACGGAAACCTGCACTATTGCTTGAAAATGAGCCTCAAACATTTAAAGCAGTTATGTCTTCATCTGAGTTAACTTATTGCAAAGAAGTAGTCAACAGTGAAATTGAATCAACATTATGTAATCACACTTGGGGATTGGTTGATCTTCCATTATAAAATAAGCCTTTAGGATCAAAGTGTTTCTTTAAAGGAAAATGAAACCTAATGGGACTATTTACAAATATAAGGCTAGAATGGTAGTCGAAGGGTATAGACAAAAGGAAGGTAGGGACTATTTTGACACATACTCTCCAGTAACAAGGATAACATCAATTAGGATGTTAATAGCACTAGCAGCAGTGCATGATCTTAAAATCACACAAATGGATGTAAAGACAACCTTCTTTAATGGAGAGTTGGAGAAAGATATTTACATGGAACAACCTCAAGGTTTTAATGGTAAAGAAAAGAAAGTCTGAAGACTTGTAAAGTCACTTTATGGACCCAAGCAAGCATTCAAACAATGGCATGTTAAATTTGACCAAACTATGTTGGCAAATGGATTCAAGATCAATGAATGTGATAAATGTGTTTACATTAAAATGTTATCAATCATGAAGTCATTGTTTGATAGTATGTTGATGACATGTTAATAATGAGTAAAGACACTGATGATATAAATGCTACTAGGTGCATGTTGTTCAGCATGTTCGATATAAAGGACTTAGGTGTTGCTGATATGATCTTAGGGGTCGGGATTATCAAAACTCCTTGGGGACTATCGTTATCTCAATCTCATTATATTGAAAAAGTATTGCACAAGGTCAAGTACTTGAATGTAAATATTGTCAAAACTCTAATTTATTTAAGTTGTACATTTCAAAAGAATGAAGGTCAAAGAGACTCTCATTTTGAATATGGTAGAGTGTTGGGAAGTTTCATATATATTATGAATTGTACGCAACCAGATATAGCATGTAGAAAAATAATTAAGTTCACTTGTAATCCGAATCAAACTCATTGGATGGAAATGAAACGTGTGCTGGGATATATGAAAGATACACAACACTATGCTTTGCAATAATAAATATCCTGTTGTGATTGAAGGATTAAGTGATGCTAATTGAATCACTAGGCCAAATAAAGTAAAATCCACAAGTGGTTATATGTTTATACTTGGTAGAGAATCACTCTCTTGGTTATTGTCCAAACAAACATGTATTGCTTGCTCCACAATGGAATATGAATTCGTCGCTTTGGATAAGGCTGTTGAAGAAGCTCAATGGCTCCAAAATTTCTTAGAGGATATTCCATTATGTTCCCGACTTGTTGAACCTATTTGCTATAGTGTGATAGTTAAACAGCAATAGGTAGTCCAGGGAACGTCATATACAACCAAAAGTCTCGTCATATACGATGGATATAAAACACCATAAGACAATTGCTCTCTAGTGGAATTAACATAATTAACTATGTAAAGTCAAGAGATAATGTATCAGATTCACTAATGAAAGGCCTAGTGAGAGAGGCAGTTGAAATATCATTTGAGGGAATGGGTTTATGGCTTAGTACATGTCAGTATAATGGTAAATCTATCTAGCAGACTGGAGATCGTAAGAGCTAGATTCAAGGAGAAAAACAAAGGTGTAGTTGACGGTTCGACAATGTCAGTAAACTCAATTCATTCTCATGATGAAGACAATGTTCGGGAACAAGGTTAAGACTTTAAGGATTGTTAATGAGGTAATAAAAGCTTAATTTTCTTAATGAGTTGCTAAGTTTGGTAGATTTGACCATATAGTGTATCTACGAGATGACACGGTTAGAAATCACCTATGTGAGTATGAAGTAGAAGCCGCTTCAAAGAGAATTTTATTTCAAAAGCATATTCTCTATACACTTATGAAACCATGAGATGTTCATGAATTAAACGAAAACAACCCTAAGAACCATAAATATTAAAGGGTTACTTATGTTACATGTGGTTGTCTAGGTATACATTAAAGCTCGACGGTTAAAGATATACATTTAACGATTGATCGAGTATATTTGACATATGTTCACTATGGAAAATCTAAGGGGAAATCTATGTTTGCAAACAAAATTAATCCTTTCCTGTAAAATACATACTTTTTTGTACATTATTATGTTATAGCCATTCCCCATAATTGTGGGAATTATTGGGTATGTAGCAAGAATCGATGGAAAATAAAGAAATTTTAAAAGTTGAGAACTTGAAAAGTCCTCTTATGTTTTAATGAAAAGGCATTTGTCCCTCATTGGTGGTGGAAAGAAAAATACTAGAGTTTAAATATAGAAAAACTCTTATTAAATGTTAATAGGGTTGGAAATAAGGACCCCTCTCGTGCCGTCATCGTCGTCACTCGCTCGACTAGGCTTCGGCTTCGGCTTCGCTTACGACTACAGCTACAGATACGACTTCTGCTTTGGCTTTGACTTTGGTAAATGATCGATCAAGAGATTATTTTTTGGATAAAGTTTTTTTTAACAAAAGTTTCAATATCCCGCCATGAATGTTCTGAAAGGTTGCAACTTTCAAGAACAGGCATTACCATTTGAAAGGTTGCAAACTTTCTACATTACAAATTTTAAGTTCTTTCTTAATTGATTTATGTTCATTGCTTACACTAATTCTAAAAACATTGGTTACTTCGTGTTTCTGCAATGTTTTATCAAAATCAGTAATATTATTTTTCAAACACAGATGGGCAACAGATGTCACACGCACCATCCACTAGACACATCCCACGGGCCTATCTTATTGGCCCTAGATAGGAAATCCTAGGATGATAGTGTTATGGAATGCATGTTTGGTATGGATGAATTGTAGTTGCAAATTGGAGGTCATCAAGTCACTGATCAGGAGATGGAGGCTTTGGTTGAGGGCTATTTATTGATTTATTGTGCAGCCTATTTGTGTAAGATTGCTCCGGCATTTTCTTAGCATGTGGATGAGGATGATCCCACTATTGATGAGGCCATGGATGATGAGGAGTACAAAGATGATGTGGATGAGGCGAATGTCTTTATTGTGTTCGATCGCGGCGACGACAAGGCTTTAAGGCCCCAGGAAGTAATCCTACCCTTTTACTTTGCTTTGCTTGAGCACTAAGTACAATGCTTATGTTAATAAGAGTGGGTGGGGTAATTCACTTTGTATTAGTAGTTTATTACTTTATTTAGTCTAGTGGTATTCTTAAGTTGTTATTATATGCTTTTGGGTTCCTCAGAGTTTGTTTTCGGTACTTTAACTTAGGATCGTCACTTAGAACCGTATAGGATTGTTTAATCATTATTGAGTCCTAGAGTCATGTAGGAGTGACACTTCCAAATGATAAATGGATGACGACCATCTTAAGGGAAAATTAGTCATATAGAGGTATGGGATAGACCAAGCCAACCTTGGTCTTTTGTAGCTTTGTCCAAATAAATTATCCGAATTTCAAGAGTAAATATACTTGGAAAAATGTAATGATTTGTTGACCTTGTAATTAGCATGTGTTTGTAAATTTGAATAATGTTCAACTATGGTCTTAATTGTGTAGTAATATCACAATGCAAGTTGTATGATCATGTTAGTGATATATCCGAATATGTGTCATCATGCAATATTTGATGAAAATCGATTAGTTCTTTCTTGACATGGTGTCTATAACATGTCTTGTGTGTGTTGACTGAGTAACTAGTGTGACTTAAGGAATGTGATAGAGGCATTGTTTTGAAATATCCAATTTTTCACTCTAGCATGAAATTTTGACACTTTGTGAATACCCATTGAGCCTTTAGCCTTACTTATTTGATAAGCCACATGATAAGTCGAAACCCATTGTTTGATACCATGTCTTTTGATCCTTGTAAGGTCCTTAATGCACTAGGTTAAGAAGAAGGGTTGAAAAATAAGGTTGAATGAGCTAAGGGTGCATTCCTACATTGCGTGGGAAGAAATAAAAATCCTATGTTTGTCCTGGTCTTTAGTGACAACGTGCACCTCGACTAAAAGCTAGGGTGTCTAATTTGGGATTATGCTCAAAACATTGCCCTAATCCTCTTCTAAAACAAAAATTATGGTTCAATTATGATTACTTGTGGTTTTTATAGGTGTACAATATTGGGTAATTATTGTTGTTCACTTCGAATCCCCTAGGACCCATGTTCTTCCACAATTTCATAAATCTTGGATTTGATATGGTGAATTGGTTAAAGATGATGAATATGTAAATTATTTATATTGATGTTAGTTATGTTATTATTTCATGAATTTCTTTATATTCTATTTTAGTTATGGAATGTTTGATGATTGGAGTATGAAGTCTCATGAAGCGCAAGAAGGTAGGAATGTTGATTCTTCATTGAAATCAAGTATGAAAGGTCAATTACTTAGACAATAATGATTTTATATCTATTGTGTTATTGGTGTGTTAACGACATGGTTTACTCATCCTTAACCCCATACACTTAAATTAACTATGAACTATGTATGTATGTAATGGTATGTTTGTCATATGATTGAAAGGTAGTTCTCATGATTATAATGAAATGTTAAAGTTAAAGGTTTACTCACTTGCTAGTATTTCTAAAGTGAAAGGTTTGTTCTCCCATATGATCACCTATGAGCTATTATGATAACATATTTACATAAGAGTCTAGTAAAGTCTAATGTTAACTTATGTGATGACTAAATATGATTAATATAGGGAATAGATGCTTACAGAGAAAGGTCATGTAAATGAGATGGGGGTCTCACATTTAGTAGTTCCAGCTCACCACATGGGTTTCCTCACTTTAGCAAGTTTGGAGTCCCATGATATGTGTTGTCTCATGAGATGGAAACCTCCACAATTAGCAAGTTAGGGTTTCTAGTAACAATATCCTTGTTCCTTAACTATGTTCTCTCATAGGACTCTAGCTTAGTGGATCCACCTAGATATCTATGTAGGAAAGGTTACACCTTACATAAGTGTTAACCCTCTCTTTTTGGTGTAGGAAAAGAACACCTTATTCCATGTAGCTCTATGGTCTATGTCCGATTGTTGCAACCTTTTCTCCCTAATGTAAAAGTAAATGAATGAATGAAATTTATCAACTCTCACTAGAGCATTCTTAAGGGGTTCTACATAGTGTAAGGGAGGTATGACACTTCTCTTACACATTGCACTTGTAGGATTCCAAGAGATGGTTATAGTAGTGTTCTCTTATGACTATGTTGTTTATGACCTACATATACTAAATTATGTATGACCTTTTCAATAAGGGAAGTAATGATGAAATATGAAATTATGAATGTATGTATGAAGTAGGTTACTTATTGTGATACTTAGAATTTGATAGGGTTATGGGGTCTTATCCTTTGCATTGCACTAGTATTGCTTGGGTGGCTTGCATGTTGGGAAGATATTATGTTGTGTTTTCTTGGTATGCCTAATTTATGTGCATAATGGTTTTACTTGATAAAAAGCGTGTCTTTAACTAAAATATCCTTTTATGCATGTTTAATGATTTTTATGCATAGTAGACATACATAGTAATTGTGATGTACTAACCCATATTTTCATCCCTTTTTCCCAAACAATGTAAGTTCAGGCCGTTAAGGATTCAAGATCACTTCTCAAGTCACTTGTACTTGCTTCTCCAAGTTGGTGAGTCCTTAAGTACGAGGACAAGAACCTATCTTCTAGTTTTTAGTTCTTTGTTATGTTGGAAGAAGTTGTTGTACTTTCCTATTTCTATTTTTCTTATTTATGTAAGGGCTAAGTCTACATTTTTTATACTTCTATGTCTAGATTGTACGTTGTGGAAAAGTTATATTTCTATTTTTCTTATTTGAAGTGAAGTTGAACTTCCAAAGTTAATGTTTTAAATTTTTTTGCATTTTTTTTAATTTTTATGATACATGCAATCGACGATCCCTAATTGGTTACCATTGATTGCAGTTCAGACTAATGAATAATCTCGGGGAAATCTGACAAAGTGTGGAACTATAGAGAGGATCGACGGTCCATAGATTGGACAACGGACCGTACATCTAGATCGTCGATGTGATCAGAGATAGTTCTAGTGTCCAAAGTTTGAGAAACTCTAATGATGAAGTGACGGAGGGTATCGACGGACCGTAGATGAATCAACGGATCATGGTGTTGGTCCGTCTATTGATTTAGACATAATTTAATCTGAATAAGAAAAAATTTTCTTTATGTTTAGACTTACAGAGGTAACCGATCGGGTATCGTTTCATCAATAGTCTGTCCGTTGGGGTTGTTGATCACAGCAGCATTTTTTGACAAACTTTATTTATTTCAATTCATTTTAATTTAGGACAATGTTTTCTATAAATAGATATTAAATCTTTGTTTTGGAGATTAGAAATTGTTGTTCTTGTTCTTGTTTTGTTTAGAGATTGGCTTTTGCAAACTTTAGGCAATAATTCACTTTCTAGATTTGGTTTCAAGTATTACCTTGCAACTACAAGTTGATTTTCTAGGTTTTCTTAAAATTGTTAAAGTAAGTTCATGATTTATTTTTTAATAACTATGAATTGTGTTCTTGTTGTAAGGTGAACATATACACCCTAGTTTATTTCACAACTTGATAAAAACTCAATCTTTACTTTTGCTTACTTTCGTACTTAGAAATATTAAAGAAACTTATTTCACTAAACACCCCTTTTAATTACTTGTTCTTGGAAATATCTTGAATAAATAGATATAATCATACATTAAAGTTAAGTCTTAACCATTTTCATCATAGGATCGACCCCAACCTACAAATTGGGTTCTTTACTTGATACGACCGCATATACTTCTTTAGGGAAGTTTAATTGGAGCGTATCAAATTTTGGCAACGGTGCTGGGGAATCTTGCTTTTTGATTAACTTTAATAACATTATTGAAGACGAGGTCAAACACTCATTCTATTTGATCCTAAATTTAATTGTACACATCGAAGAATTAAAAATCAATGGAACCCATGCAATCGAGGTGATGGGAAATTCGTCAAACTTCATTACCGGTTGAGGAACACAACCAAGTTCAATTTAAATTGGAGAATGCTTTGATGATGTAACCGCCAACACCAAGACCTGAGGATTACTATAGGCAACGTTGATATTGTTGAGTCTAATGGAACTCTTTTCCTACCCTTTATGCCACCTGGGCACACATTCGTGGTGAAGAGTAATGTAGATGCTCACCATGAGGGGTTTATTCTCGATAGTGCCGTTAGAGAACCCTCATCCTCACATAGCAAAACGGGGGTGTATTTGCAAGAGTTGTGTAGGTAGGCCGGACTTCGATATGAATGTCATCGGTTTTTGAGTGTTTCCTCTATCTCTGACACGAGATCCCGCCATATGGTTTACCGAGCTTCCCTACAATTCCATTTATACTTGGGATCAGTCAAGAGATGCGTTCTTAGCAAGGTATTACCCAATGTCCAAGCATCTAAACCAAAAAGATAAAGTGGGAAATTTTGTGGCACTACTTGGGGAGTCAGTGAGTAGCTCTTGGGACAGATTTACTTCATTTCTGATAGGCGTCCCAAACCACCGCATTAATAATGAGTCATTGAAAGAGTACTTCTATCGGGTTCAAAATGATAACAATAAAGTAGTACTCAACACTATTATGGTGGTTTCTATGGTGACTGCACATATGTAGAGAATGCAGATAAATAGGAGAAGATAACTCACAACAAAAAGAGCCTAGAAAGTGTGACACTGGAAGAAACGCCTTTGAAGTACCAGCTAGAAGAAACCCAACAACAGATGAGATGCGTGAAAACTTGGCACAAATGTGAACTGAGCTAGGGGTTGTTTTGAAACATGTGAGTGGAAGTGCAAAAAAGGTAAATACGGTAAACTACTTTACTATACCACCACCGCCGGTAGATGAGTATTATTATGAAGAAAATTCCTATATAGTGAATGAGCAAACGGGGGTTTTAGACAAAACACCCAAGGCTCCAATCAGGATAAATGTCTCTAAGGTCAAGGAAATCAAGTTCAAAATAATGGTAACTACAATTGAGAGGGTCAATATGTTCTATATGGGAATTATAACCGCGACAACATTTTCAATAGGAGTTACTATGGTAATAGAAATGATAAGGGTGGGCCCTATATTCCCCCACAGAATTGGGAAGTTTCTCCTACGGGTGGGGGAGGTAGTAAGGCGCAAGTTGAAGATATTTTACAAAAGATAAGGAGGAGATTTGGTACTACTAATGAGCATGCCAAGGAGATTACAGGTGATTTAGCTAATATTTCACAAAAGGTGGATGCACATGAGTTTTTATCAAGCATCTAGAACTACAGATGGCTAAATTGTCTACTATTGTGAATCCACACCAACCTGACAGACTCCCTAGAAACACCATTCAAAATCCTAAACATGATTGCATTGCCTAAAGGTCACTACTCGAGGGGGTAAGCCAACGCTTGATCCACTAATGTCGTCTGTGATAGAAGATGATATGAGAAAAGACAAAGAGGTTGGAGAGAATAGTGGAGAGTTGGTGGACAACACGGTGATAGAAGCCGAAGTGTCTCAAAAAGTAGTCCCCATTCCTAGACCGCCACCATCATTTCCTCTGAGATATGGGAAAAAGACATAGGATGGCAAATACAAACAATTTATCACTATGTTAAAACAGAGTTGTATCAATGTCTCTTTTATAGAAGATCTCAAAAAAATGCCTGGTTATGCTAAGTTTATGAAGGATATGGTGACAAAGAAGTGATCGCTGAGTTTTGAGGACGATGACAGAATGCAACATAGTACAAGGTATGATGTGCAGAAAAAGAAAGATCCGGGCGCTTTCACCATTTCATGTACACTCGGGTTGCTACATTTTGCTAAGGCACTATGTCATGTTGGTGAAAGCATAAACCTCATGCCTATTTCAGTTTATAAGAAATTGGGCTTGGGTTACCCAAATCCTGGTTATTGATGGTCGATCAAACAGTGAAGAGGCCCATTAGTATACTCCACGATGTTTCTCTGAAAGTGGAGTCATTTATATTTCTGGCTTATTTTTTGATTCTTGACTGTGAGGTTGATTTTGACGTTTTCATTACTCTAGGCTGACCATTTCTTACAACCGAGTCTTCATTGGTTCATATGGAAAAGGGGCAGATAAAGTTTAGGTTTAACAATGAAGAAGCAACTTTCAACATCTGTAGCTCCATAAAGCGGAGTAGTGAACTCCAAATTTTATCTGTTATATCCTATAGAGTTTAGAGTATATCAAAGGTAAAAACTGAAGAGCGACTAGGTGTCAAGGCACTAGCAACAGTGATTAGGAATTTTGAGAGTGATGGTATTGAAGAGTATGGGCCTTTAGTGGTTTCACTTGAACAAAGTGAATATCATCCAAAACGACAGAAACTGGAGTTAAGATATGAAGCATCAAGAGTCTCCACCCGCGAAACCATCTATTGAGGAAGCTCCAAAATGAGAGCTTAAGGAACTACCACCTCATCTGAGGTATGTGTTCTGTTGTAGAGATGACATATAACCTGTGATAATTGCAGGGGATTTGAATGGGCAACAAGTAAAGTGTTTGGTTGAGGTTTTGAGAAGGTTCAAACAAGCCATTGGTTGGACTATTGTGAACATCATTAGGATTCCCCGCAGTATTTGTTAACACAAAATTCAAGTCATGCTCGATCACAAACTAAGTATTGAGCATCAAAGAAGGTTGAATCAACTTATGAAAAAGGTAATGAAAAAGACATCATCAAGTGGTTGGAGGTCAGTGTTATCTATCCCATTGCAAATAGTAGTTAGGTGTGCCATGTTCATTGTGAGCCTAAAAAGGGTGGGATAACAGTGGTGCCTAATGAAAGGAACGAGCTTGCTCCAATGTACCCAGTGATCGGATGGAGATTGTATGAACTAATGAAAATTGAATGCGTGGACTGAGAAGGTCCATATCCCCATGCCCTTTATGGATCAGATGTTAGATAGACTTGACAAAAAAAAGGGTGGTAATGTTTTTTTCATGATTATTTGGGTTACAATCAAATCTCCATTTCCCCAGACAATCAAGATAAGACCACTTTTACTTGTCCATATGTAACATTCGCATTCAAAAGGATGTAGTTTGGGTTGTGTAATGCACGGGACACATTCCAACAGTGAATGATGTCGATATTCTCTGCTATAGTGTAGGACACTATTATGGTGTTCATGGATAATTTTTAAGTGGTTAGCAACTTCTTTGATTGATGTTTGAGTCATTTGGCTGAGGTATGAAAAAGATGTGAAGATTGTAATTTGCTGCTAAATTTGGAAAAATATTACTATATGGTAAAAGAAGGTACAACATTGGTCTATCGCATCTCAGAAAAGGGAATAGAGGTTGATCAAGCTAAAGTCAAAGTTATAGAGATGCTTCCCCCAACCATCTTTGTAAAAGGTGTGAAAAGTTTTCTTGGACATGCGGGTTTTCACCAAAGGTATATCCAATTTTTCAAAAATTTCAAATCGATTATACAAACTACTCGAAAAGGAATGTAAGTTCTATTTTGATGACTCCTGTCTCAAAGCGTTTGGAGAATGGAAGGAGAAGTTGGTGTCTGCACCCATTATTATTTCCCCATATTGGAGTAAACCATTTGAGGTTGCGATGTGAGTGGGGTTCTCTTGGTGTGGCATTGGGACAAAGAAGTGATAAAATCCTTTACCCCATATACTACGTGAGTAAGGCCTTGAATGAAGCTCAAAAGAACTACACGGTAACCGAAGAAGATCTTCTTGTAGTGGTATTTTTTTTCCAAAAATTTCTCTTTAATCTGCTTGGTAAGAGGGTCATAGCGCATACAGACCACTGCACGTTGAGGTATTTTATGGCGAAGAATGATGCGAAGCCAATGTTAAATAGATGGGTGCTATTACTGCAAGAGTTTTATTTTGAGGTAAAAGATAGAAAGGGAACTTAGAATCAAGTTGTCGATCACTTGTTGAGGTTAGAGGATGCAGATATGCATAAAGTGGGAGAAAAGGATGAAATTAATGATTCATTCCCTAGTGAACATGTATTGGCTGCTTCTCAAGATTTGATCCCACGGTTCGCAGATTTTGTGAATTATTTTGGTAGTGATATAGATCCTTTAGACTTGTCCTTCCATCAGAGAAAGAAGTTCATGTACGATGTGAAAAGGTTATTTTGGGATGAGCCTTATTTATATCGGGGTTGTGTCGATTGGATTCTTCGTTGTTGCGTACTGGAACTTGAGATGTTGAGTGTTTGGAGGAATGTCACTCCTTGCCTATGGGAGGTCACCATAGTGGTATCCTGAATTTGCATAAGATTTGCAGTGTTGTACTATTGTCCAACCATTAACCAAGATGCTCATTAGTTTTCTAAATTATGTGATCGGTGCCACTTAAATGGAGGAATTTCGAAGAGTTAAGAGCTCCTGTTAATCCCTATTTTTATGATTGAGTTATTTGATGTATTGGGCATTGATTTTTATGGGTCCGTTTGTTAGTTCTCATGGGTTGAAGTATATATATGTGGCAGTGGATTACGTGTCTAAATGGGTAGAAGCTATACCGCTTCCTAGTAATGTAGGAAAGAGTGTCAACGCATTCTCGAAAAAGAATATCTTCTCCATATTTGGCACACCTAGGACCATTATTAGTGATGGTGGATCTCACTTCCGTAATAGGTTGTTCAAAGGGCATCTGCTATTTTTTAGGAATAAAAAAGGATACATAGATAGAGTACAAACTAGACTTCTTTTTATTAAATTAAATAAAATTATTATTAAAACTAATAAAAGAAACCTTCGAATTTATTGGAGAAATTTGGGGTTCGCTATAATGTGGCCACTCCTTACCATCAACAGACAAGCAAGCAAGTTGAGGTATCCAATCGAGAGATCAAGCAAATTCTGGCGAAAATGGTGAATGTTAATAAAATGGATTGGTCAAGGAGGCTTGATAATGCTCTTTTGGCCTATCTAACTGCACACAAGACTCCCATTGGTATGTCTCCAGACCAACTTATATATGGGAAGATGTGTTACTTGCCTGTCGAGTTAGAGCACAAAGCAATGCGGGCAATGAAGAAACTGAAGATGGATTGGAATGAAACAACAGAACAAAGTCTAAATGGGTTGAATGAGCTTTATCTGTTTCTCCTAAAATCCTATGAAAGTTATGTCATCTAATAAAATAAAATGAATAAGTACCACGACTAAAGGATTGAAAAGCGAGAAATTGTGGTAGGTGATTAGGTTATTCTATTCAATTCTAGGCTACGCTTGTTATTGGGAAAATTCAAGTCTATGTGGACATGGCCGTTTCTCATCACTTAAGTGTTCACACACAGAGCGATTGAGTTGGAAAATAAGGAGGATGCAAAGTTCACAATCAACGGGCAAAGGATTAAGATCTACCTGGGCATGCAAAGAGTGTCCATGAAGTATTAAGGCCTATAACTTTGATGAAGTCTGAGTAATAAAGGAGCCTACGTCGTGCCGCGACAATAACTCAAGCGCTTCTTAGGAGGCAACCCAAGGTGTACCCTTTATCCATCGATAGGTTCTATTTTCTTTGTAGGATTGGTCGTATTGTCGTATGTTGTTTTGTTTTTAATCTTATTTCATTCTTGTATGAGTGATAGTGTTGGCTACAAAATAGTGTAGGGTCCGAGTCTCAAAAATGTCAAGAAAAGCACAAAAATAATAGCCTAATGGGTGTTACATCTGCAATGACCAAAAAAAAAATTGAAGAAAATGATTTGGTGCATAGTTCTACGAACCCCATCAACGACCCTTCATCCAACAAACGGACCATCGGTGGTGTCCGTATATCCCAGGTATGTCTTGTAATTTTTCTAATTCTCAATGGAATCGACGTTCTCAATAGACGAACCGTCGATGGGGTGTCGTAAGTCTACAATTTCCAGTGACCAAACCCGACCCGGCCGGTCATATTAAAGGACACAATGGTTGGAATTCATTCCCACCATCAAAATCTATTAAAATTACTTCCAAAACATATTCTCTTCATTTATATCCTTCCTTTCTCATGAAACACCATACCCCCATCTTCCATAATCCATCCCAAATCAAAATACCATACTCCCCAAACTCTCTCTTCCCAGTTCTCTTCTATCTTCTTTGTCCATTAGTCAGTGATAACGTCAAGCGCGTAGGCTACAGTAGAATAGCATAACCACCCCACTACGAACAAAAGGTATGTAAATTTCCTTTATAGTATGAATTCTCATTCATAAAATGGTTTTCGAATGTGGTTCTTCACTGAGGGACTAAACTAGCCAAAATTGCATGTTGATACTTGTGTAATATGTCCCTCGAAATGATAGAAAGTAGTTGTTTTGTGTTTAAATGTATTTAAAATGTGGTTATTGTCATAGTGTCTGCCAAATCCGACTTAGGTTTTTGTACTATGGGAGATTTAGTAGGACAAATACTTGAAATCAAAACTCTAGGATGATGAAATGGTCTCTTGCTTGTTAAAATGCATAATCTAAACTCAAATGGATCTACAAGTGTCCTAATGTTGAGATTGAAAATAGACCTGAAGTTTGTCTCAGTCTAACAACACAAGACCACGTCGACGAAACGTCGGTTAACTGACGGGCTGTCAATGGGGTCCATCAGATCGACCATCTCGAAAGTATTGAAGTTTGAAATAAGAGAATTGGACTATGGTCCATCATTTCATCGATGGACTGTTCTGCACATCTGTTGTTTAATTCTGAGAACTTGTTTTCATTGATTTTAAAAATAATTCTTAAGTGTTAGACGACGAAGTGGACTACAGTCCATCGATGGATCGATGGGCCGTTTTGCACGTTCGTCGTTTCCAACTTAGAGGTCTAAAATTTTTGAGTAATTGAAATAATTCTAAGTTTCAGACAACAGAACCTATCAACGGACCGTTGATAGTGCCCATCAACCTGAAGATGTAGAACTCAACTATATTGTGAAATCTTTCTATTTTTTCGCTCAGATTGTTTTGAGTGTGTATTATTATTAATGTGAGATTAACAACTACAATACAAGTACAACTGTCTCATAAACAAGACATCGACTACTCAAGGGGCAAGTCCAAGTCTGTGGACCCTTCTCATCAGATGGTTTCTAACTCCAACAATGAGCAAGATCAAGAGTACGCTTCCCCAGGTTCTACCACCCCCACACTAGCTACACGAGTCACTTGGGGTATCCCCCCAAAAAGTGGTTCAAGGCGTAGTCAGTCCTCACCATCTGATGAGAAGCGTACCCTGACCGGCACACCATCTCGGACTTCCTCAAGTTTTGAAGGAGAATCAGGCTTCGAATTTTCCTTAGCATCAGGGTCGGCATAATCTTCGGGGTCAAATGAGGCCACTACCTCTGGTTCCATATTTCGTGGAGCCACTCGATTGAAAGGACATGATCGCCAAGCCTTGCCTGCTTCGGATACTAGCTAAGAATCCGCTTCTGCACCCCGGTTAGATGTCCCTGCACCTGTTGTTGAGGATCCTAACCGATGTTGTATTGATGGAAAGTATCAGGTGTACAAATATGCCCAAATGCTGAATGAGAAGGGGCTGATGACTTTGTTGGTGACTGTCGAGCGTTGGGTTCTTACGGTGAGTCTACTCACAATCCCCAATATGCACAGGTTGTTTACCCCACACAAGATAACGTGGATGGATCAGATCCTGGGTACCTATAGAGAAGAGATGGTCCGAGAGTTCTACGCCTCCTATGTGGCGAATAATAACGGCTATATTGATAGGCGAGCGAGACTTACCAAATAAGTACACTTACCGAGGTACTAGTCCAGAGTTGTCGGGTCAATATTTCTACAGGCACCATCAATTGATTATTGTCTGGTGCCACCACTGCCACATGGGCCCCTATTACTCTAGAGTTTGATTATATATAGGAGATGGAGCATAAAGAAGCCGGAAAAAGGTGGCTGGCTCAACATCTTTCAATAGATGGTAAAGGGGCAAACTGGGTGTTATACCCCAAACAACTTATTAAGAAATCCAACCTCACCTTCACAGCCAAGTTGTTATGGTTGCTATTTAGACATAGCCTATAGCTCACAAATGCTAATAACATTCTTAACTGGGATATGGCGGTGGTGGTTGCAACCTTGGTGGAGGGATAGGAGATCGACTATGCAAAGATGTTGATCACTATGATACATGAGAGGGATTTCAAGACCTCCACGACTTACCCTAGCGCTTGTCTGATTTTCTAGTTATGGAGGAATGTAAGAGTGCTGACTTGGCACTGTGATACACTCCACAATCCAGTGGGGATGGTTCATATAGGTCTCATCAATGATGAGGCCAATGTAGTGGCACCGCGGAGAAGGCCCAAGAGTTTTGTTGCACCCGTTGAGTGAGAACTTCATGGACACTATGGAATTATCCCAAGCGGCTAACCTAGATACTTCAGAGCCTTCTGATACTACCCCAGCTAATTCTTCTCATGCCTCCAGTCAAACACCCAGTTCCTCCCTGTCCACGCCCCCATCTACATCACTTGTCCCTTCCGCGCGGGTCCAGAAGTTAAAGGCCCAAATTTCCACCTCATTGTACTACATACAACCTTTGATGAAAAAGTCCATTTCCGAGGCTAAGGACCGAACTGAGAAGAAGGTGTCCCAGTATACTGAGCAGAGGATTTAGGCGATTCAACAGTGCCTTGATACCTTAGAGTTGCGGCTACTTGCACGCCCAGCCCCCCCCCCCATTAACTTGATGACTCTTTAGGAGGTTGTGGCTAGTTTGCAGGCAGATGTAGACACTATCCTAGAGAAGCAGGGAACTGAGCCCGAGAGTGTAGACTTAGAGCTAGCAAAGGACACGGTGTTTGTCTCCTTGTTCACAACCCCTCTTGAGCCGCATCCTGACCCACCTGGTCATGCCAAGAGGCACCATTCTAGGCACACTTATGAAGAGAAGGATTCCCGTGCAACGAAGAAAGTGAGTAAGGAACTCGAACCTGTGAGTAAAGTTTCATTGATTGAGGAGGAGGCCGCTTGATGATGGCACCAGAGGTAGCTAATGGGGTGTCTAGTTCCAGATCGGGGACCGATGATAGGAGCAACACTGATGGTGATACAGGTACTGATGTTGCAGGTTTTGAGAAACCTCACCCATCCACTTGTTGATAGATTGTCGGCAGTATGCGCTTCAGATTTTTTTCACCTACCACCCTGTACTTATATTTTTTTATCTATTGGGGACAATCATATGCTCTTTTTGTTGGGGTGGGGTAAATGCGAAGTGACCAACTCACAATCCTATCTTCAGGATTTTCTTGCATGTGTTCTTTTGCCCCAAGAGACTGGTTAATTTCTATTTAACTTGCATGTCGTTATTTGTAAAAATTATAAAGCATGAAATAAGAAACATGATGGCTAAAAATGAATGATATCCCATCCTAAGAAAGTTCTTTCATGAATAGATAAAAATGAAATGAATATGTTGGATATAATCATGACATAAGTAGTCACCCACTCATGACCCACAACTAACACCTAAATAGGGAAATCTGAAAATGTTTTAGGGTGATGAAGTGTCAAAAGAGTGTGAGGAATTTGGATTGTTCAATATTTGGTACCTAGCTAGAACTTGTCGAGTTGGTCCTGTAAGAAAGGAATTTGTATTAGACGACTAGGAAAGGATTATATGCCCTTGTTCAAATTCGCAAGCATCTAGACTAAAATGAAATTAACCAAATGAAAGATTTATCCCTTTCAGAGCCAAATAGATTGAGACTATAATAGACCGATTTTTTTAATCATCAACTATTCTTCAATGGGTTTATGTGTTGGCTCTGGTCCCTCCTTGGACATGTGCACCTCGACTTAGGCCAAAAGCCTATGTTGAGAGTGGCTAATGCAGAAACTGACCTCGTCTTGGCCCCGCCTAGATATTAGGTAATGTGTACCTCAACTCATCGAAAAGCCATAAGTTAATGGTTACTATTATGAGCGATGATCCAACATTAGGTATGAAAAGAGTTGAATGTTGTAACAAGATGAGAAAGTGAGAAAAAAATATTACTCAGTCCAATTATCAATTGAATGAAAGAGAAAAAAGTGGAGGAAGTAAGAAAAAAGAAAGAAAAGATTTTGACAAGGTTGAAAAATAATTATGAGTCATATCTAAAGAAGGAGAGCAAACAAAAGATGAAAAGCAAAGAAAAAGAGAGCATGAAAAGAGGTAGGAAAGATTGGTTGAGATGTTAAGGAGCACAAAAAGTCAATAAAAATACACCCAAGTGTACTACACCTGAGCATGAGCCTACATTACAAGCCAAGAAAGTGATCCTAGGAGTCTAATGTGGTGAACTTGCATAGTGAAAATAAGGGCAAGCGTATGGCGGCAAGTACTAGCTATGTATGAACTTGTTTTTTAGCCTGAGTGTGTGAATAAAGATCCTTGTACCCAAAACTTGAAATTTATATGCGAAAAAGAAGGATTTCTTTTTAAATGAGGACACTAGTTACCATGTTAGAAAGTTGGTACCTTGGTGAGAGGCAAAATAGTAGAAGTGTTTGTGCATAGTGAGTTTGTGTCAATGGTGTGATCCACATGAGTTAGATGGTCCAAACCTGAGAGCGTAAGCATGCACTAAAGGAAAGAAAGAATCGAGATTGATAGCCATGTGATTGTGAAAGCTTAAAAGAGTTTACTTTTTTACAAAGTGTTGTTTGCAGTCGTAGACCGTTGCTTGAGGACAAACAACAAATTTAAGTTTTAAGTGTTGATACACCATGGTTTCACAGTGTTTTCAATGCTTTCTCCTTAAGAGTTGTGTGTGTCTAGAGCTTTTTTGTAGTAGATTTAACATGTTTTTATGTTTGTTTTGCAGGAAAGTTGTCCAGAATAAAAACATAGAAGGCAGCTGGAAATTAGTGCAGAGAAGCGACTTAAGAAGGACATCGGTAGCCCGTTGTTCAATCGACTGTCTATAGGTGGTGAACGTCGATTGCAGTTTAGAATAATAAAGAAACTTGGGGAAATCTTACCAAGTGTGGAACTAAGGAGAGGTTTTGTGGTCCGTCGATTGAACAATGGACCATACTGCTAGATCGTCAATGTGATCAGAAATAGTTCCAATACCCAAAGTTGGAGAAATTCTAAGGATGGAGTGACGGAGGGCATTGTTGGACCATAGGTGAATCAACGGACAATGTTGTTGGTGTTTAGATTGATTCATAAATGATGTCATCCAAAGAAGAAAAAAATAGTTTAAGTCTGGACTGACCGAGGCAGTCGACGAACTATCATTTCATCAACAGTACGTCAGTAGGGGTCGTCGATCACAGCCGCATTTTTGGACAAACTTTTTTTATTTTAATTCTTTTTAATTTAGGGAAATATTTCCTATAAATTGGGATTAAAACATCGTTTTTAAGGTTAGACATTTGTTATTATTCTTCATGTTTTGTTTAGAGATTGGTTTTTGCAAACTTTGGGCAATAATTAAATTTCCAAATTTGGTTTCAAGTATTACCTTGCAATTTCTAGTTGATGTTCTGGGTTTTCTTCAAATTTTTAACATAAGTTCATGATTTATTTCTTAATAACTAAGAAATGTGTTCTTTCTTGTACGGGGAACAGTTACACCCTAGTTTATTTCACAACTTGATAAAAACTCAATCATTAATTTTTCTTCCTTACGTACTTAAAAATATTAAAGAAACTTTTTTCACTTAAACCCCTCCTTTAGTTACTTGTTCTGGGAAAGAGCTTGACTAAATAGATATAATCGTACATTGAGATTAAGTCTAAACCATTTTCCATGTTAGATCGACCCCAACCTACTAGTTGTGTACTTTACTTGATTTGTCCGCTTATACTTCTTTAGGGAAGGATAATTTGAGTGTATCACTATGAAGAATGCTAAAGGCTTGTATAAGACCTCTTAGAGGTCGCATACGCCGCTAACGATTAGGGGATGCTCTCTGGTGGTTACAACATTAGTCTATACTAGACATTCTTGTCAACATCTTATCATAATAGCTCATAAGTGTTCATAAGTGAGAATGATCCTTTCACTTTATAAACTCTACCAAGTGAGTAAGTATTTCACTTTATCATTACATTATAATCATGTGAACTACATTTCAATCGCATAACAATCTTGACATAACATACATACATACATACATACATACATACCTCATACTTAATTCAAGTGTATAGGGTTAATATTGAGGAAACCTTGTCATCAATTCTATAACAACACAATAGATATAGAATAATCATCATCTAAACCATTCACACCTCATACATAAGTTCCATGGAGACCCAACCTTCATACTTTTTTTCCCTTCAAGGGACATGATATTTTAATCAACCCGACAATTCATAATGAACCCATAATATAAGGTTATTAATAAATTAATAGCATATCTAACATTAACATAGACAATTGGCATATCCATCATCTTCAGCCAATTCATAATATCAAATGCAAGATGTAGGAAATTAGGGGAGAAGATGGGTGTAAGGGAATTTAAAGTTAACAACAACAATTACTATTATACAAATAATCAACCGTAACTATCCATAATTAATGATATTAAAACCATAAAATTCGTTTAAGGAAACTCGTGTGTAAGAGTAAAACCCTAGCTTTTTGGGGTACTTTTTGAAAGCTTAATTTGAGAGGACTTCATTGGTAATGGTATCCAAGAGTGAAAATCAGCCAAACCTTATAAATATTCAAATAATAATTGAAGAAAGTTTAGTTCTTAGAGGCCTACTGAAAGTTTGCTCTTCCTCGTCAATGAAGTCTTGAGTTGAGAGAGTTTGTTTTTGTTTTGATTTAATGTGTTGAGTTAGAATGACTTGGGTAATAGGGTGGAGGTCTTATAGTTAGGTTTAGTTAAGTAATTAACTCACTAACCAAACCTCCTAACCCCTAGTTAAATATTTTACTCAAACTCGGACCACTAACTTAAAAACTAATTTTGTAAATTGCTCCCCCACCTACGGTAGGTGGATCCACGCCCCCGTGCTACTGCCTTTTGGAAGTGATCTGAGGTTGGGAAAATAGGGGAATTTGTGGGGATACTATGTCTCAACCTAACGAGTCCCTCCCATGCCCCTTCACCCACTTGAAGGCTCGTCAAGGGTGGTCATGGAGGTTGTTGCATTTCTTGCAGCTTTTTGCCAAAAATGGGGGTCCTCCTCAAGGACCCCTTGTGTGGTTCTTAGGAGATCGTACCCAGATGTTTTGACCCTAATAATATTGTTTTAAATTCTAAATTAATGGTACAATATTTAACCATCATAGACACTCTCAAGCCTTCACAAGACCTACGAACATCTACTAGTTCAATTTCACTTGATTCTGTACATCATGGTCATTTCTTGAGGTTTAAACTCTAACACTTCAAAAATAAGTTAATTACATTTGTTTAGGTCTAGAAAAATAATTCCAACCATTTCCAAGTCATTATTCATTATGTGAGGCTCTAGCTTAGGTCATTGGATTTTCGGGGTGTTTCAAGCTACCACTAATAACAATGAAACTTTTACTGAAATACATTCTCATGTGACACTACTCTCCAGTAGCTGTTCCATTTTGATGATTCATATATGATAGTGATCAACAACACTAGCCTATAGTCTGGTTGTCTACGAATTGAAGCGACTATAGTAACTCAACTAAGGGTTAGGGTCGTGTACCAACGGAGCTATAGTGAAAATAGTAGCTAAACTAGAATTTCTATCTAGTTTGTAATAGTTTGAGAAATTATCGAATAAAAGAAAATTATATGCAGTTTGTGATACCAAATTGTCAAATATCAAATTAAGGTTTGTCACAAATTTGGTAAAAATAGTAAAAATAAAGGGGAATCAAGTATGGGGAAACGTCCTTGGGGTGTGACCGCAATATATGTTGAAGTAAACCGTTAGGTAAATGCTTTCGGTGGGCAATTTGAAAGATAATGATTACTAGGTTAAGCTTTAGGTGAAAATAAATTACCTCTCCGAAAACTTACCCATATCAAATGGGTTCCTCTCAGACACCCACTCGTCCAATGAAGATCAACCTATGCCTTACCCACACACTCTCTTTCGATGATGATTCTAGGATATGGAACTAGGGTTCACCCTTTCGGGCCGAACCTCATGTCACCCTCGTTATTAATCAATTAGTCTAACGGTCTTTGTTCCATGTCTCTCTCAAGCAAGCTGAAAACATATGGGTGGTTTCATATTTGCAACAACAAACCCATTAAATTAAACCACAACCACTAGGTGAAATCACCATTAAAATACATCTAATCTATAAAAAAACAATACCCAATAATAATGATAACACATATTTGCTAAATCACACCCCAAGAATAGTGTTTTTAGCCAAACATCAAGCAATAACAAAATACACCTAAAATGATAAATAAATCAAATTGGTATATAACAAATTAAACCTTAATATAAGCAAATGAAGAAGAATGAAGAAGACTCGCTTGATATTGAGAAAGAAGAACTCCTTTCTTCAAGTCTCCCACAAAACCCTCTCCAAACATGAGATAAAATACCAAAAACTGAAGTACTAAAAGTGAAAAATAATATTAATGTTTAGACTCCCTAAAAATATCACCTACGGCTAGTATTTATAGCTTTCAAATTAAGTGTTGCAAACCCTTTGGGTGAAGTTAGTAGTGAATCGCCCATAAGTTCGGCGATTCGCCCTTCTTCTACTAGATCTTCGTTTGTGCTTTTCCTTAAGAGTGTATGCGTTCTCGATCATTAGGCAGAATTATTCTTCTTAGCGGAACAACTCGGCGAAGACCCGACTTCTCTTTTTCAAAGCCTTTTTTACTTTCTTCAGGGCTTCGCGTGCTAGAAGAAAAAGTAAAATGCATCCTTTCGGCTAATCGTAAAGTATACTTGGTGATGCTCAGGCTTCAGCTTCAGCTCTTTTCATCCTTTTTGTTCCTATTTTTCGCATAAGTGTCCATATTTACACAAACTTCAAATACCGGAAACTTAAGAATTTTCATCACATATTAAGATAGAATGAGCATTTGAAGACACTATTTCACCAAAATAAGGCCCGAAATGAGTCCATTCTGAGGACTCTTCATCAACCAACAGAGCTACTAAGATTTTCCAACTAGTAATTCTTTCTATGTTACGATCTTTATCAAAGAGTTTGTTAGATTATTTGTCATCTCTCTTCAAATGTATATTTTATTCTTCTCGGTGATTTCTATCAATTGTTTATAATTTTCACTAATAGTCATATGATGGTGAAATTATATATATATATATATATATATATATATATATATATATATATATATATAGAGAGAGAGAGAGAGAGAGAGAGATAGATATACACATATATGTATTTTTATTATAAGTTCGATAGCAAAAAAGGTAATTTGATTACTGATATCTTTATTTATTCTATGTTTATGTAGGGAAAAATCACCAAAAAATTTTAAACAGGAAGCTGAAGAACAAATAAAGTTAAATGAGGAAAAAAGTGATGAAAAATCAAATGAAAAAATGGAGAATATTAATCAACATTTCATAAAAATCTTTAATGTGGTGAGATCTCACAAGCATTGTTGTCTTTTTGAGTGATATCACACAAGCATTGTTGTTAACTTCATATGTGTACTTTAATTTCAAACTAAAACTTTGAGAATTAAAAAAAATACTTCATTTTTTCTACTACTTGTGAGGTTCTTTCCTCTTTGTTCTATTATGAAAAAAATAGTATTTTCTTAATTGAAACATGATTTACTTTAAAATTCACATTTTTTAAAAATCTTTTTGGACAAGTTTAATTTAACTAAATACAAAATTAAGGATTTTTGAACTTGTGGTCTTAAATACGTTGTTTTTCTGTGTGACTATAAAACTTCTCACTAATGGTAAAATGGAAATCTATTTTCAAATATAGAACCATGTCATTTATATTTAACAAGATTGATAATAAAATGGAGTTACATACAAGTGGAAAGAAAGGAGTTTGACATTTTAATACCAAAAGTAATTTTTTTTTCTTTTCAACACATAGTGAGGTCAAATTATAATGCAAACATTTATATTTTTCCAAAAAGATCTATATTATTTTTTAAAAAATTAAGCAGCATATGAATTTACAGATTATTCAAAACAAGTTAGAACAAAAAGTTTACTCGGTCTTTGAAATCACCAGTTTCTT
Source organism: Solanum lycopersicum (assembly GCF_036512215.1). Taxonomy (NCBI): domain Eukaryota; kingdom Viridiplantae; phylum Streptophyta; class Magnoliopsida; order Solanales; family Solanaceae; genus Solanum; species Solanum lycopersicum. Next base: position 17,237,693 of record NC_090800.1, read on the forward strand.
TAGAGATCTCTTATTGGTTTTCAAAAACGTCATTGTTTATTACCTAACAGAGACTCTTCATTGTTTTGTCGTACTTGAACTCAGAACCTTTATTGTGAGAAATATGGGTAAGAAATCCTTATTTTGAATTGAAATTGTGTGGATTACCTGCTGCAAGCAACCAAATGTTTGCCAAATAAAAAATGGAGAAAAGAGCATATAATACACATAACAAATCTCAAGAAGGTGAAACATCGGTCATAAGGAGTACGAGAGTGAGAAATAAGTTGGCTTGTGAATTTAAGAATTATCCGGATTATTACAATGGCTTTGAGGGTACTAACTGTGATATATGGGTTAGGAAAAAAAAGAGTAGCTCAGGCTCTCGAGGCATACTAGCATTTCAAAGGGCAACAAAGAAAAAATGAGAATATTTTGGGAATAATGAGTAAAGATTTCTAGAATGTGGTTGAGTTTATAGAGGAGTTTTAGGTGAATTTAATTTCTTTTGTTTTGTTATTCTGCCAATATTTCACATTTTTGCGGTTTGAACAAAATATAAGTCACATGATTGAATTAACACAATTCAGTTGATTTTGTGAACAATTGTTTGATATGTGATTTGTATCAACTTCTTGTGTTAGAAGAACGGTTGGAGTAAATGTCTTTTGTTTAGTGACTGAATGTGGTCAGCCATGGCCATATTGAAACTCTATTATTTCAATCATTATTCTACAATTTAATGTTTAATAACTCATGAATCTTCATTCTAGGTCATTTATCTACCCAATTCACTACCCTATAATATTCATATTCATTGCAAGGAAGAATTTTGTCGCAATAAATAGTAATGGTCATACTTTGGGTTGATGCATAATAAAATCTAGAGTTCATTAAAGTGAGTTTAAAAAATAAAGTTTGTATTAGTAAAAAGGAGGTGTCTTTTTTATGGGTTTTATACTCAACTCTTGTCTAGAGTTTGCTAAGTAGGAGTTTGTGGTTGGGATGTGTTGTATCCTAGAGGGGTCAAGTTAAGAGGATTAGTGCTAGACTAGTGAAAAGATTTTTTATCGCAGGCTTGAATCTCCTTAAAGAGAGCAAGATATTCACACCTCATCCTGAAGATAATTTATTTTATTTATTTTATTTTCAGTTGTAACTTTGTAATTTAACTACCATAAATACTTAATTTTCGCATCATCTCATATATCATATCATCATATATTTGTACTAGGTAAACTAACCGCACTTCGCACGATTGTAAACTAGCTCTACTAACTTACATCTCTTTTGTGTCTAATTAAATAACATATGACTATTTGAATGAGCATCTTAGCAAGTCCTTCAAAATAGTTTATGGTACTAATTTGCATGGTCAAAAGATATTTTACTTGTTTTGATTTCGAGAAGTACACTCAAAACATGTAAAGTTTTGTGATTTTTAATCTCATATATAAACACATGTTTATTTATGTTGGGTCTCACTAATTTGGATCCATGAAACTAGACATTTTTATAGCAATACAATCTTAATTATGTTTGTAACCTTTATTTGATAGAATGTTAGAATATTATCACACTGCCATCATTATTTTTTTGCGTGATATATAGACATAGACTTAAGTTGACTTCAAATATTAAATTAATAAATACTCTGATTTCGAGTGTCTATATTTAAATGAATTAATTCATCTCCACCATGTTAATTAAACATTCCTACTTGTAGAATGGTACTCTTATAATGTATATATTTTTTAATTCAATAGCAAATGAATCTTTTAAAATGTGATAAAGCACTGGCTATCTTAATTTTTTTCAACTATAAACGAAAGTACCATTTGCTAGAAATATTTCAGTTTGTACTTTGACAATGGAAATATTTTCTATTTTCATTCACTAAAAAATTTTATTTGACTTAGAATTTTTTCGTTATCTTCCTCTATATTAGATATGAGTTAATTTGGAAATAATGTCCTTAATTTACTACACAACGTTATTTGAGCTTTCGACATAAACAGAAAAAAAATATGAAAACAAAACTAAACAATTAATAATTAATTTTATCAAAATAACCTACGATATGTGAATTCACCTATTATCGGGACAATCTTCCCTTACAAAATAATGAGATTCGAACATTGTAACTTTATTTATAACAAATACTACAAAAGAGCAAACAAATAGAGAAATTTCAACTACCTTCATCATTTCAACAATGAACAAAGAGTAATAAACAACTCATTTTGCATGTCTTACAATTGTAAAATATAATGCAAAGTATATAGTCAATACCTCACTACAAGATAGTAAAATTGCAAGCTTCATGCAATGTTGTTGTGCCTTGAAATTTTAATGGTTCAAGTGCACTTCTTTAAATTCCTTGCATATGTAAGCTTAAATGTTAACCACTACTTCCTTGACCTTCATTTCTTTTCTCTTGTTATCTTGATTGATTGTCTTAAATTACAGTTCACCACAACGATCACATGTTTTTCAATGTCCTAAACTATGGCCTGCAAAATTACTTTAAAACCAAAACAATCTTTCTTCACAATTCAATGAGGCTTCGACGGTCAAAATTTAGACAGAGCAAAACTTTATACAAGAGTAAGCAAATTGAGAAACTTCAAATATCCTTCTTTTACTACATATGCATGTAAAGACTTTGTAATGATCCTTATTAAGCTTACCTATGATGGCCTAAACAAATGCAAAATGTATGAGATATACCTCGTCTCATCAAAGAATATACATTCTTTAATACTTGTTCTACAAATTGAGATCCCTCTCGCTGAAGCTGATTATTATCAACATATTATATTAGACTCGCAAGCAAAATTATAAAAAACACATCGTAAAGGAGGAAATAAAATAATTTTTCGTCTCCTACACTTACGCAAAAATGAACATAGCAAAAACACCTAAAAGCAGGATATTAATCTTTAACAATGCGAAAAAAGTTGAAAATGAAAATTGCATAAATTTAATCAGACCTATAGAAAATAATGAATGAACTCTAGTTTGCTCTTCTATTTCAAAATACTATTGTAATGTTCTGAAATAGTTGTGAGTTGCTAGGGTACATTTTAAATTGAAAATAGAGGATAGGAAAGTATAAACTACTTTGTAGATGAGTCATTAATGTGAAAGTTAATAAAAACATGCATACATTTTTTTGCAACAACAATTATCTAGAAAAAGATTCACAACAACCCCAAATTCCACTCACGAAAAAGTGAATTTTACTTACAAAAATAAAAACTCTCAAATGATGAAGGGTGAAGATCCCTGCTACCCAGAATAACAGTTGTATAGAAAATAGATAAGATGGTAAGTTTCTTATTGAGTAAAAAAATAAAACTTAGATTTTGATTGTACATTCATTTTTCATTTTTTAAAAACATATGAGCCTTTGACCTTTAAGTAAAGGAAAAAGTTCGTGTAAATTTATATAAAGAATGAACATGGTAGAAATTCACCTAAAGAATCAGCATAAAATTACGCACGTTTCGCACGGGAATTTAAAATACTTAAAATTTATCGGTCACTAAAATTTAATTACTATATTATCTTACATAAAATATTAATAATGTAAAGGAAAATGAAATTTATTACGTCTTATGATTTAACCTTAATAACATAAGATTTCTAACATAAGCAATGGTGTCACTAAGCCACTCAACATTTTATTACGGGAAAATGTGTACTAAGATTTCTAACATAAGCAATGGTGTCACTAAGCCACTCAACATGAGCAAAGTACACATATATATAATTGTAAAGAAGAAGAAAAAGAAAAAGAGGTTCAAAATTTTATATTTTTTAAAATGAGAGGAAACACCTCTATTTATTGAAAACAAATGGTAGTGTGAATAGATATTTATTGTGCCTTATCGGAAATGTAGCGAGTATTTGCAAAGTCACAACCTTTCATAATGTCACAACCTTTAATAAAAGTCACAACTTTTCATAAAAGTCTCAAATCTTCATTAAAGTCGCAACTTTTCATAAAAATATCAACTTTTCGTAAAAGTTACGACTCTTCATTAAAGTCACAATAATTCATAAAAGTCACAACTTTTCATAAAAGTCACATCATTTCATGAAAGAGGATAACTATATTTGGGCAAGTTTTCATAAAAGTCGTAACTCTTCATAAAAGTCACATCTTTTCAAGAATGATGAAGCCTATTTTTGGAAATAAATAAATTTAAAATTAAATTCTAACTTGTGGTGGCGCCTAATAGGGGGCCCTAGAGTTCTTTTTTATATGAATATATGAAAATTTTCATAAAAGTCACATCTTTTCAAGAAAGGTGAAGACTAGTTTTGAAAATAAATAAATTTAAAAGAAAATTCTAGCTTGTGGTGGTGCAACATAGGCGGGCCTAGGGTTCTCTTTTATATGAATATATGAAGAGAACCCTAGATCCACCTATGTGGTGCCAACACAAACTAGGATCCCCTTTTAATTTATTTATTTCAAAAATAAGTCTTCCTTTATCATGAAAAGTTGTGACTTGTAGTAAAGTTGTAAATTTTATGAAAAGTTGTGACTTTTATGAAAAGTAGTGACTTTTACAAAAAGCTGTGACTTTTACGAAAAATTATGACTTTTATGAAAAGTTATGACTTTTACAAAAGATTGTGACCTTTCCGAAGGTTTGTAACTTTTTCAAAGAGTTGTGAAATTTTCGATAAGGCACAAAAAGGATTATTCATACTACCCTTTGTAAATAAAGAGTAAAATTTTTTCTCATTATAAAACAACAAAAAAATTGAACTACTTCTTCTAGACAGTTAAATTTTTGTGTACTTTTTGCTCCTGTTGAGTGGATAACTAACACCATGATGAATAAAATTATTTTATCCTGAGATTGTATATTCTCTTAAACCTCGGGTACTGCATTCAATAGGCTCAATTTTTTACATTATATTTCATTCTATTAATACAGATCTTGGTATGTTTTTTACGGTAATTAATTTATGCTTATATTACTGACTGTTGTTTTGAATACATGCTTTAAACTTTCTTGTTTATGTTTCTGCAAATTTACTATCTTAAGTATTATAGATTAAATAAAAAACTTTAATTGAATATTTAGACAATTTTTCTCTACAAGTATTGTTAAAGGTACGATAAAAAAATCTCTTACAAATCTATAATTTATTCAAAAACAACGTCATTCCTTCATATGCATAATGAGATTTTTTGTTTATTAAAAAATCATTTGAGAGTTAATAACTTTGCATGCCCATATTTTTTGGCTTTTACATTGTAAGTTATCTATTTTTTGCTAAATTTTATTGGTGGATATTATGCATACTTTAAGGATTGTAAGTTTTATTAAGTGTTGCATATGATCTCACTTTGTAAAAGTTCATCCTTTTAATGTTTTTCTTTTTTTCCTTCTCGAATTGACTCTTTTAAATATTTTTGGTCTGAGTTATGACTATTTTCGGTAAGCTTAATTTGAAGAAATATGAAAGAAAACCTACTATAAATAAAAGTAATTCTGAAGCTACAAAATATATGTCTATTAAAATAGATTTGTTGGTCTTCATGTCCTAATTCATTACTGAGCATTCGAGTTATCTAGGTTAGACCCATTAATAAATTTTTCATGTTCAAAATATTTATTTAGCATGAGCTTAGAATCAAACATTTTGATCTACTTGTACTTTCATAATGCAATAATTATACGTACATATTTCTGAAAAAGTTGTAAACTTGCACTGATGAAGCATTTAGAAGGACATTCATTGTAACAATTTAATGAAAAAATAATTTCTAAAAGGGTCAACAATATTATTTTGATGTTGTTTAAAACTTATTTTTCTAGTTCTATAAATTTTGTTAGAGTAACAAAGTAACAATAACGAAAAGTGTTGAACGTTTGACCTTAAACAAGCAGATTTTCTCTAAAAAAAAATTAGTTATATTGTTGTGGTGGACAGTCTTCTAACCATAAAATAGCATATTATATATTTTTTATGTAAAAAATAGAAAAAGTGATGTTTCAATAGCTACATTAAAATACGTTCAATTTTAACTGGACAATTATATTAGCAAACACATATTGTAATAAATTTAAAAGATAAATATAATTAGATATAAAGATACTTTTAATAATTCATTAAATATTTACAATTCTTGAGATATGTGATAATATGTAATCATTAGATTTTTGCTGAAATTTTTTTTAAAACCTACTAAAATTTACTTTTTTCTTTTTTCTTGTAATAATCGATTATTGCAAAGATTGTTCAAAAGCTTAGATATATTATTTATGAAGAGTTGCAAGTTTAATGAAAAATTGTGACTTTTATAAAAGATTGTGATTGTCCAAAGAGTTGTTACCTTTTCGATAAGGCACAACAAACAGTTATTCACGTTAACTTTTGTAGTCTATAAATAGAGGAATTTGCTCCCATTTTAAAACAAAAATATTATGAATTCTTTTTTCTTCTGGACAATTACATACTGGTATACTTTGCTCCTGTTGAGTGGCTCACTGACATCATTGTTATGTATCAACATATTGGTGAATAGAATCGTTCTGTCCTGAGAGGATTTATTACTTTAAACTTTAGGTATTAGAAAGGAATAATTTGATTATGGGGACAAGGTGCATTCAGTGGACTTTATTTTTTTCTTTATGTTTCATTTTATTATTATAGATCCTGGTATGTTTTTGGTCGTCATTAATTTATGCTTATGTTATTAGTTTTTATTTTTGAGTATATGTTTTAAACTTTGTAGTTTATATTTATTGTTTTGATCATTATGTTGAAGTAAAGATATGTTAATCAAGAGATTGATGTACTCATTAGACTGTTGGTGTCATGTAGATGTAACGACCCGCTAGATCATTTTGAGAACTAGGACTATTTTGACTCCTTGTAAAAATTTAAAGGGGTATTTTTCAAACTATTCGAAAATTAAGAGTATTTAGGTGATAAAATTTTTAGTGAAGATTTAATATAGTTAATAGTTAGTGGGTCATATCCATAATTCCTTGAATACCTTTGTACTTAACCCATTAATTGGCTTAAGTTAGTGGGATTAGTTTATTTGTTATACTTAATTAACATTAGAAAAACAGAAAATAAAAGGGTTAGAAAACTAGCTAGGCGGCCTGAATAAAGAACGTGAGGAACCAAACAAAATCTTCAGGTAAAAAGCAATTTGAAAATTTTCTTGATTTTTATATGGATCATAAGGAAATGTAAGGTAGATGGAAATTTGATCCCGTGTTTGCCTACTTATTATTATAATAAGGGAATTGATAAGAAAATTGGCATGAAACAATGTATATCTTTTTTTTTGTAGTTACCAGTTGGAGTATGTTCTTTCTGTTGTTATTATTAGAAGTGTAATTGTTATACTTAATGAAGTAGAGGGAAAATATTTGGGGTCATATGATGGTATTAATGGGAAGGGAAACATTGTATTTGTTTGTTTCTGAGGTCACCACTAGTTTGTAACTAGTGGTTCCTCCTATCAATTTATATTAATTATTTAGTATAGTATATATTTAGTTATTAAAAAATTGGAATCAGTACTTAGATATAGTGATATTGCATTATATTATATTGTATTGAATTATATTAGATGGAATATTATTAGATTTATGAATCTTGAGAAGGTTATACTTAACTTAGACTTAAAATTTAGGAATATGAGACTTGACACGTATCGTTAACACTAAGATTCATGAACTTGATTTAAATTTTGATGCAAGGAATTAAAAGAACGTGCAGGAAGTGAATGTTCTCATCTAGTCAAAATTAAGAACTAAGAAATTGTTTTTCGGTGGTATATATGTTGGCAACTGACGTTAATTTATTCTTTCTCATTATTGAAGGCATAGACCATTATTAGTAGTTATTCAATTGTTGTTGGAGAGGATTTGGAAGCCCATTATGTGCACTTTGAGTTTACTTGATATAAAAAAAATGGTGGTGGGGAATCATGAACAAATCATGATTCAATCATTGGCAAGCAGAATCATGACTCAATCACTTGGCAATCATGAGAATGATTGACATTTGTTATGTAATTCTTTGGGAATTGACAATTTTTACAGATTTTTCACGTTGTATATTGAGGTAGGTAATTAAATATTATTCGAATAGTGTTATATGAACACTATTAGATTATTATTTTGAGAGAGATTAAGGTTCACTTCTTGACTTGAAATTTAGCAATGTGACAATTTTGACATATAAATTATATCAAGAGTTGGGGCTTAACTAGAGATATGAGTAAGTTTTAGAGTGTATGATATACCTATTATAATTTGAATGTCTAACAACTCACACACTTACGAATATTACATCATTGGTAGATCGTGAATGTTCTGAAACCTTGCAAAAAGGAAAGGAACTATCTTGAAGATTTGTGGCACGAGGTTCGGCGCTTAAGTTATGTTAAGACTTTTAGACTTGTTGAAGGACGTTTTCCTAATTAAGGATTTTTAAAAAAAAAATAGACAATGGGGTAAGGGAGAAAGATGGGTGTCTCATATCAATGGTGTGACGAGCATTGGTACAACTACCTGTATTATAAAAGGGAAAGTTACTACTATAGAATGTGCATTGTAATCTAAGAATGCCAAAGCATATGGGCATTAGCTGATATATTATTGACTTGAAATCCTTGTGTGATTGTGTTTTCTGTAATACACCCGTACAGTTGTGATAATTGAGGTGATTATGTACTATGTTGATATTTCACTGATTGAAGTGCATCATCATCCCTTTATTTGAAATAATATTGTGCACATGAATTGACATGAGATTAAGTATAAATTGGACACGTGGAGATCGCCCATGCTGGGGATGGTGACATGTAAAGATTACAATTTGGGCACGTGGAGATCTTTTGTGTGGAAATTGTTTGATTTTATTATAGTACATTGAGATCGTCTGCATAAACACATGGAGATCGTCCGTGTCGGTATGCAACTTAAATGTTTCTTTTTATTACGAAATGTGTTTGTATATATATTATTATTTTCTTCCTCATTTTCCTTTTAATGTTGATTAAGGAACCAATGATTTATTATTTTGTGAATAATTCATTCATTTGAGGTTCTTGAGATATGTGATAATGACAAATAATCAAATTCAAGTTGAAATAGTGCTAATATTGTTTTAAGAACAAATTTTCCCATTTTTTTTAATGTATGAGTGTTAGTAAAAAAAATTGCAAGTTCAATGTAATTATTATCTATGACCGTGTGAAGCGAGAACAAATTACCTAGTATTATAACCTTACGCCCGCCTATGTGGTGCCACCACAAACAAAGATTCTGTTTTAACTTAATTATTTCCAATATTAGTCTCCCTTGTTATGAAAACTTGTGACTATTATGAATAGTTCCAACTTTTATAAAATGGTATTTTATGAAATGTTGCGACTTTTATGAAGAGTTGTGACTTTTATGAAGAGTTGCAACTTTAATGAAGAGTTGCAACTTTTATGAAAGATTTTGACTTGTCCAAAGAGTTGACTTTTTTGATAAGACACTACTGTTATTTTAAAACAACGAAAATTCTGAACTTCTTCTTCTACTACACAATAAAATATTTGTGTACTTTTATTGAGTGACTTATTGACATCATTGTTTATGTATCAACACACTGGTGAATAGAATCGTTCATTCTTGAGAGGATGTATTCCTTTAAACCTCGGGTACTAGAATTAAATATTTTCCTTAAGATAATGTCCATTATGTGGGCTCAAGTTTTTCCTTTATGTTCATTTTATTATTACATATCCTGGTATGTTTTTTGCAATTATTAATTTATGCTTATTTTTTAATTTTGATTTTTGTGTACATGTTTTAAAATTTACTGTTTATGTTAATGCTTTTGATCATTAAGTTGAAAAAATATGTGTTAGTCAAGAGTTTGATGTAATCATTAGACTATAGGTGTCACGTAGATTTAAATTCTTAAACTTGTAAAATAAATGAATTTTATCTTAATAGAGTTTTCAGTGGCTAAAAGATCCATGGGATGTCCAAGAAGGGACTTTGAGTGTTCAAAAACTATGGTGATTCCACACTACCTTGGATTTTTATTTATTCAACTTTCTATCTGATCGAGACATTCAATCGATTAGTGACTTCCGAAAAACAAAGAAATATAGAAGGATGGTTAGTGTTGTACTCAACCTTAATCAAATGTTTGGGGTTCAAATATTCGGTTAGAGTCAATGAATTACCCCTCAAAGTAGGATTAATTTATATTAATCAAATATTAAAGAAATTATATCTCCTTAAAGTAGGATGAATCTATATTAATCAAAAATTAGAGAAATTTATTATCTCCTTAAACTTTAGATTAAAAGTTCCCAATAAATAAAGCTTTAACCATATTGACCAAAACATAAATAACAAAATGTATCTTTTGTATTGTCATCGACTGCGTATGATTTTGAATAAGAGATTTTCCAAGATATTATTTATTCCAAATTCAAAAACTTGCCTGATTAACAGTACTTATTTCAAAAATTTGCCAAGACATTGCCATAGGAACACTTTGTGTTAAATCTTTCTCACGTCACTCAATAATTTTAGGAACCTTATTAGCTCATACAAATTCAAAAACTTGCCTGATTAAGAGTGATTATTTCATTAAACATTAGAGAACTTAGAGCATGAAATTTACTTAAATGGAATCATAATGTCTATGGGATTAGGCACAAGGCTGAGCTTTCATAGTTACACTCCTCCATCATCATGCATAACGAATAATTAAACAGTATCTCCATACGTTTAGTTGATCAACATAAAGAACCAGACATTACCAGTTGTATCTTATTACAATGATGTTGTAGACTCATACAAGAAGCAACTAGCTTTCTGATCTGAGTTTTGTGATTTCCTCATTCATGATGTCCTCCAATTTTTGGTGCTTGCCTAAAATATCATGATGTAAGCTAGGGTAAAATTAATAAGAACTTAAGAAAGCAAACGATTAAGAGAAGATAAAACTTAAAAAGTACCAACAAGAACACTTGATAGATATCAACCCCACTTAGTGCACGATCAAACTTCACAAAATACATCAATCATCATAGCTAAGCTAACCCTAGTTATTCTAGGAAACCAACTATTTATACTAGGTCTAATTATTAAATAGTAATGATTTAGGTATTTGAATTTTCCATTAATTAGTATATTATATAACATTTTTTTTCAATGTATGCTATTTAGAAATTTAGAAAAAAATATAAATATATATCAAATGAAATTTCTAAAATAGTTAAATTTTATATCACATGAAAATTATGTAAAGTGATTATTTGGGAAAAACAAAGAAAAGATTTATATTATGAATAACAAAATAAGATTAAAATAAAATATACGGAGGAGAGAGGAGAAGATTCTTTTTTAGAGAGTAAAATAGAGAACTGCGTCAGAATTAATTGTCTAAAAAAATAGATAACTCTATATTTGGAGAGTAAATAGAGTATAAGGTTGGAAATGCCCTCTGAATTTTATTTCCAGACGTTCTCATACTATATAAACAAAAAGCTAAAATAAATGAATTTTGGAGTAACTGACGCTGGATCTTAGTGTCAGAAGGCCCCTAAATGACTTAGGATATGGATAGATTCATAGAATTCCTTAACATCCTGAATTTCTTTAAAAGGAGTTTCACTAGAACAAGATAGGATGTGGTGGCTGAGAGATAGCATAGGAATCTTTTCAGTCACGACAATAAAATATATGAGGAATCCGAACAACCACCGTAATTTGCAGTAGCCCTGGAAGCAATTATGGAAACCAAGATGCCATACAAAGTGAAGCATTTTTCTTTATTCGTAGTTAAGTTGGCCCACTTGACACAAGAGAGATAGCAGAAGAGGAATATACCTTTCCACTATCTTCCATCTATATGGAAGGAATGCAGAAGCAAATAGTCATCTTTTTTGCTATGCAAGGTGACTTCGCAAATGAGGGGCATATTTCTAGCTATAATTCGTTTGAGCTGGACAAGGCTAAACACTAGATACGCTATATAGTTGGGTAGAAAGGGAGGAACAACAGCTCAAACATACTAATTGAGTTAACCCCAAGCTTTCAATTGTGGACTATCCAGAAGATAAATCTTAATTGTATTCTACTTTTGCATTTTTGGTTTAAACAAGAGTACATAACTTCTACAGAGACTCTCAAACAGTTCCTAGAGTCTACATTTTTTGATTAGTTGGCCTTTACTTTCCATGTATCTTTGGCCTCCACAAGACCATTGATCTAAATACAAAAAAGTTAGGTATAAAAACTTTAAAAACTCATTTTCGACAATCGGAAGTTGTTTTCCTTCATTAAACCTTTTTTTTCATGTGCACTAATAGAATTTTGTTTCCCTTTTTTCTCAAGCCTCATTTGTCCCTAATAGGGATAGACAATTCAACAGATACCCACCGCATTTGCACCCGTACCTCACAACCACAACAATAGATTTTTCATCACCACTACCAGTGTTATCAAAGGCGAAAAACATAAAACAGTTCTAAGGTCTGTTAAGGGCAAAGCATAAATAAAGTGTAGACTTTAACGAAAAAACACCCAAAGGGAGAAAATAATAAATATATATGTTTAGTCCAAGGTTAATAAATATAAAGATGAATGACAAATATATGACCAAAGAAATTGAACAAAATTATGATAAAGTGAAATATCACTTATTTAGCTTCACATTCTTCATAAGAGGCTCATTGACAAGGAAATGTTTGTCTTAGAACGTTGATGACGACGCTAAAGTGTACATAAAGTGAGGCGAAGCATTCAAAATAATTTAAGCCTCACTTTAGAGCTTAAGTGTACCATTGATAACAGTAATCCGCACTCATCATTCTTGAACCATCATACTCACAAAATAGAGTACTAGGAAAACCAATTTTCCTCACCCCCCCCTGAACACATTCACTGTTCACACAAAAAGGTCCCAATATGGTTGTCACAAACCAAAACATACTGAAGACTGGCTAGAGTAAAGGGTGAGTCAAAGTCGATGATGCATCATATTTTAGGGTGAGCTTTTCCTTCCAGCTCGTGTTGGATTCACTCTATCATGGCATGATGTCCTTAGATTTCGGACATAGACTATTCTACTTATTTAGTTTGATTATATTACTCTTAGACTTGGAGAATAGATTTCCTTGATATGATTACTTTAAAGTTTTGGGATACTATGTTGTTTTCTGTAAGTTGAACAATTGATATAAGTAGGGGTTGAAATCATTGGATCACCCATCTAGAAGGTTAAGTATTGGTGTCACTCATGACTCATTTTGGATCGTGAAAAACTTGGTATCATAGCTTTAGGTTCAGTGATCTCATAACACAAGAACAAGTCTAGTAGAGTCTTGTGAACGGTACGAGGACACCTTTACCTTTCTTCGAGAAGCTATAGGACTTTAGAAAAACACATTTATTTCTTTCTTTCCTACTATTACTTGAATTCAATATGTATCTAGGTGATATAACGCCTATGGTAAGAACTAGAGAAACAATTGTGACAACACCAACACCATCAAGGTGCGCTTAAGACAACTATTGGGGTTGCACCCCTAGGGGGAGCAATGGGGAGAGGTAGTTGTAGAGGTCGCGGGAGAAGTAATTGATCAAACTAGAAATAGATAAGTGACCCCTCCATAAACTGACGAGGTAGAGAGAGACGGTGATGGGAGGGAGGATGAGCAAATTTAAGAGAAGGAAGCACCAACCCAACCTACTCTAGAGATGATGAACCATGTTCTCACTTATCTCAACGTGTTATCTGATCAGGTCCACGCACCCCTGCGTTTTTTGCACTAGCAACTCAAGTTCAAGGAGTACAACATGCAACTTTTATAGCTCCCCACATGGATGCATCCTTTCAAACATGCATGTTTTCTCTGTTTACCACATCTCCTATAGTGACTAGTGATGATCATGATCTCTTTATGAATTTATTAAAGTTTAAACCTAAATCTTCAAGGGTGTTGAATATGAAGATGCTTATGACTTCCTTGATGATTATTACGAGCTATATTGTAAGTTTGACATAGTGGAGCGATGCGGTGTTGAGTTCGTGATCAACCCTTTTCGGGAGGATGATAAAAATTGGTGGCAATCTCATGTTGTGTGTCGACTAGCAAAGGGAATTGGTGGCAATCTCATGTTGTGTGTCGACTAGCAAAGGGACAACGTATGACTTAGGCAACATTTTCTATCTTATTCATGGATAAGTATATCCTTGGACTTTGAGGGATATGAGGAGAGACAAGTTCATGAACATAGAGCAAGGAAAGATGTCGGTTGCAGCTTATGAGGCCAACTTTCATCCGTTATCAAGATGTGCCACTCATCTTTGCTTTAGTTTGCAAAAGCGGATTCGCCTCTTTGTGAAGGGACTGAGTTAAGATTTGCACATTCCAGCTTTATAGGTAGCTTCTTCTACAAAATCTTTTCAAGAAGGGGTTGATTTTGTGATCGAGGTAGAGGGGTGAGGCCAGATGACTTCACCATGGTATCTATATTTAAGAAGTTCCATAAAAAATTTTAGTCGTTCATACTTTAGTGGCAGAGTTTTGGGGGTTATCCACCCGTCCTCTTCAGTCTTCATTGCAGGTTCCAGATGAGGGTCTATCAGTGACCAGTCAGTCTTTTTATGAGTTTAGGGGTTATATTGAGTCTTCACAAAGACCTACTCTCGACTCAAGGAATTGCTATAGATGTTGTGAGGCTGGGCATATTAGGAAATATTGTATGAGGCAGATTCAAGCTCGGTACGATCAGAGTTATGGATCTCCAATAGTTAGAGTTAGGGGTTGTCCTGATATAGGTCGTCATTTTGGAGGACGTGGTGGTCAACATAATAGTGGTCACCAGTTCAGCCGGGGTGGCGGGCAAGTTGGAACTACTGGACGCAGCCCGATAAAGGCAATGAATAGACAAGCGATAAAGCCCTTTTTTTATGCTTTCCCTATGAGGCCAGAGGTAAATGCATTCGATGTTATCACATGTACTCTTCTGTTCTATAATTGCATGGATTTTGTATCTTTTTATCCTGGATCCACATTTTCTTAAGTGTCTTTATCATTAGCTAATAGACTTGATTTGCATTTTGACTTACTTGACATACCTATTTGTGTCTTTACTTCTGTCAGTGAGTCTATGTTAGTTGAGAAGGTGTATAGGTCTTGCCTTATGACTTTTATGGGGAGCAATAATATGTAGATTTTACTAATCTGGAGATGGTTGATTTTGATGTAATTCTTGGTATGACTTTGTTTTCTTTAAATTTTTCTATCATAAATTATAATTCTAAAATTGTAACTTTGGCCAAGCCTGGGATAGATCCACTAGTATGGGCCGGTGACTATATTCCTGCTCCAGCTCGTATTATCTCTTTTCTTCATGATAAGAGGTTGGTGAGTAAGGGTTGTTCAAGTAACACTCTGAAAGTCCATGATTTGGTATAGAGCCTCACAAGATGAACAAAGGCTTGAAACACTATTTCTAAGCCTAATATTATGTATTGAAACTAAATAGGAAGTATTACAGTTAAAATGTTAAAAATCGATAATAATGTCCGGAAAATTGTGAATGTGTGTTAGTGTGCCTTAGTATGGTTCATGGGATTTTAGGAGTCAGAATTTAGTGAAATTTGGTAAAAAAAAAAATAGGTGTTAAATATATAGAAATTTGTGTTTAGCACCGAAACATTTGGGTACGACTCCCCAAGGATCACCCTAAGGGTCCTTGGAGAGGACCCTTCCATTTGACCTAAAACTATAAAAATTAACAGTGGCAGTCCACGAACCTATTGACGAGCCGTTGATGGGTCAACGACTTGTCGATGGTGGTCGTTGGTTGGTACTTAGCCATATTTTGAGAAGGGCTTAAAACACCCCTCTCTAACACAAATAACAATTGCCAGCACGGGCCGTCATTGTGTCTACTGGGTGTCGACGTAGCTTCTTAGGTTGGCACTTAGTTTATTCTTGGAAGGGGTCCAAAAGACAAGTCTCTGTCCCAAACTACACCTATGCAGCGTTGATGGGGCTATGGTGTGTAAGTCGAGGTCTCATTGGTGAAGGGAGAAAGTTGACTACCATGTTTTAAATAAGGAAGATAATTAGTTTATTAGTTTGGTGATTAATTAAGGGTTAAGGGGTGGCTAATTAAGTTAGTTGGGGAACTATATAAAGACTAAACCTCATTTAACTAACTAAATTCACTATATTTACCAAACCCACTTAACTCCAACTTCTCTCTAGTTTTTCTCTCCCCAAACTCAAACCTCCATTGAAAAAACACTAAAACTCCAAGGTTAGGACGAATTCACCAAGGATTTCATCTAAAATTCACGGAAAGATCATCCCTAAGGTATGATTTCTTTCACTGTTGGGATAATTTGCCAAGAGGCTCCTTCAATATGGTTTCTTTTTTTCAAAAGGAAATTTTTATTCAATTATGATAATTTATGGTATTTTATCATTGTTTAATTAAGTATTGATGTTAAATTGTTGGTAATCACTAAATATATCCCCTTGAACCCTTGTTCTTCCCTAAACCCATTATGTCTTGAAATTCTATGGTGATTGTGGACGATGATGAGTATATTATTATGTATAATGTAAATTTCTATGTATTACTTCTTAAATTTTCCTTGTTTATGATTGGTTATGTATTCTTTGGTAATTGAAGTATGAAGTCAATGAAAGATCAAGAAGGTATGAAGATTGATTCTTCTTTAATTCAATGATGAAACATGATTTGCTTAAATAGTAATGCTCATATGTATAATGCGTGGTTGTGATTTTGATGACAAGTATGTCTTATCCTTAACCCTAGACAATTGAATTATCCATGAAGATGTATCCATGTTATGATATGATTATTATATGATTTAAAGAAGTTTCTCATGATTTTAAGAAAGTGCTAGGTGAAAGGTTTACTCACTTGATTAGTGGTTTCTAAAGTGAAAGGATTGTTCTCATTGTGATAACCTATGATCTATTATGTTAAGGTGTTTACTTAGTTATCTATAAGAGACTAATGTACACTTGTATGATGAAATAAGATGATTATTAAAGGGAATAAATTCTTAGCACCAAAAGGGCATCTAGAAAGTCCAATTTCCAAGACATGTGTTGTCTCATGATATGGAAACCTCCACATCTAGAAAGTAATGGTTTCTAGTAGCAATATTCTTGACCCTTAACTATGTGCCCACATAGGACTATATCTTAGTGGATCCACCTAGATAGCTATATATGATTGATTACACCTTAATTATGTGTTTACCCTTTCTTTTTGGTGTGGGAGGAGAATAACTCATTTCATTTAACTCACATAGTCTAATATCGGTTATAGTACTTATATCCCTAAAAAAAGTAAATGAACAAATTAAGTATGCGAACTATTATTAGGGTTGTCTTAAGGGCTACTACATAGTGTGAGGGAGGGTATGAGACTTCTCTTATACATTGCACATGTGAAATACTAAGGGATTATCTTAGTAGTGTTATTGTATGATTAAGTTTATTATATGCTATGTATGTCAAGACATATGTTATATTATGAATCAAGTAAGTTATAATGAAATACAAAGCTATGTTGTATGCATGAAGTAGGTGGCTCATTATGAAACTTAGCTTTGGATAGGGTTATGGGTTTCTATTCTTTGCATTGCACCAGTATTTTTTAACTTGCTTATATGTTGGGATAACTTATGGTGTTTCATATATGTGTATGTGCAGTTATTTGATTTTAAGCTTGGTTTGACTAAATGGTGCCTTTCTCATGCTGGATGATTTTATGCATAGGAACCATACTTAGTACATGTGATTTGTACTAACCCATATTTTTTCCCTTTTCTTAAAATTGTAGGTTCCGGTCATTGAAAGGCTTGTAGACCACTTTGCAAGAAGACTTCGACTTTTCTCCCAAGTTATTGGTAGGTCCTCAAGCTCGAGAATGTTGTCATATTTCTACTGTAGTTATGTTGTTGCTTGTGCCTAAAGACAATCATTCTCTCCTATATCATTTGAGACTATGTTGTAAGCCTATATGTGGCTATTTGTAAGTATGGGCTATTCCCAGATTTTGTAATACTTTTTGGATGGTTTAATGTGAAATAATATTATAAGACTATTTCCTGTGTATTGGTTATGTTGCCTAAATGAGAAGACTATGTAAGCTTCAATAAGCGAGAAGTCTATGTAAACTCCATATATGATACGTGAGAGGTCTATGCATACTTCACTACGTAAAAGTTTTAAATTTTCTGCATTTTTGACTTATGATATGTAATGACGAATGCTAACAGCTAGTCTAAGTCCTCTTCGAGGACGAAGACGCCGGTTACGTCAAGGGGGTGCTCCCTGGTTGTGACAAACTTGGTATTAGAGCATGAGGTTGGAGTAATATTAGGATTGATGTGTCACTAAATCACGTCTACTTAGAGTATTGCTCATGGGTGTGAAGCGCGTCACACTTTTGATGAGAGGTTGTGTGATGATTAGGAAATTCTCATCTTTTTGGTTATCCTATGTCGTTCCACAAGAGTCTTGACTCTATGTGTCGTTTCTACTGATCTCTTTCTTGTGTTTATAGGCAATGAATACAAGAAGGAAGAATGCTCGAAGGGCAGAAAAGGAGAATGCAAATGAGGTGGTTCTCCCTCAAGCTCCTCAAAACCATCAAGTTCCTATTGAAGAAAGTGTTATGTCTAACGTTAAATAAAGGTGCCATTCATAGTTTGACTCAAGTGTTGGTACTCAAGTTGCTACGGATAGAATGGTGCAAGTGAAACCTTATGCTAGCACCGCCGCATCAACGATAAGGGAATTCATAAGGATGAATCCTCCTACTTTCTTTTTCTCCAAGGTGGAAAAAGACCAACAAGGGTTCATAGATGAAGCATTCAAGGTGGTGGATGCCATGGTTGTGACTTTTCAAGAAAGGTGTAACTAGCCACCTATCAACTTAAAGATGTGGTTCAAGATTGGTATAAAGAATGGAATGATGAGTGGTTGATTATAGAAGGCCAAATTCCTTGGGGGTCTTTCAGGACGACTTTCCTTGATAGGTTATTTCCCTTGAAATTAAGGGAGAGAAAAATGCAAGAATTCATGCCAGGGTAGTATGAGTGTGAAGAAGTATAGCCTCAAGTTCACTCAACTCTCCAAGTATGTTTCTACTATAGTGGTGGATTCTATGGGTAAGATGAACAAATTTATTATTGGGATATCCGACCTTGTAATCAATGAGTGTAGGTCATATATGTTGATTACTACCATGGAAATCTCTCCTCTCATGGTTCATGCTGAACAAATTGAGGAACAAAAGCATAAGCAAGTTGGTAGGGAGTTGAAGAAGACAAGAGCCGAAGATGGAAATTCTTCCAAGGCTAGACTTGAAGTGCAACATAAGACAAGGTTCAAGAGGAAGTTTTCCAAACAAGGTCCTTCTAACACTCCAAGGGTAAACAAAAGTAATGTTTCTATAACCAAGCCTCAATAAAGGAGAGGTAGTGGTCCCTATGTGGAGAGCTCTACTTGTTCTAAGTGTAATAGAAAACATGAAGGCAAATGTCAAATCGGCATCGGTAATTGCTATAATTGTGGAAATACTGGTCACATGAAGAGGGATTGCTCTATGATGAAATATCAAGGAGGGAAAATACTCAAGCACTAGCAAGTGCTCCCAATCTGGAAGCTCCAATGAAGAATCGCTTCTATGCTCTTCACTCTAACGATGATCAAGAGGATTCACTTGATGTTGTCACCAGTATATTACAAGTGTATTCAATTAATGTTTATGATTCATTAGATCTCTTTAACACTTTATCTTTTGTAACTCACTTAGTAACCATGAAGTTTGATGTGTTACCCGATGTTCTATGTGAACCGTGTTCGGTCATTTCCCATGTGGGTGACTCGGTTATTTCTCAATAGGAATTTTCCTATAATGTTGCCCAATAGAATAACTTGGGTTGATTTGGTAGAATAACTTGGGATGGATTTGTTGCATGCTTGTTTTGCTTCCATAGATTGTACAACAAGGGTAGTTAAGTTCAAATTCCCAAATTAACTAGTCTTAGAATGGAAGAAGGGAAGCTCAATCCCTAGAGGTCATAGAATTTAGTATCTAAAGGCCCATAAAATGATTTCTAAGGTATGTCTATATCATGTTGTGAGGGTCAAGAACCATGAATCTGAGGCTTCTACTTTCGAGTCAATCCACGTAGTGAAGGATTTTTTGGAAGTCTTTCCCGATGAATTACCTGGAATTCCTCCCTAATAGGAACTGTACTTTTTTATTGACTTATTTCCAGATACGAAACTCATCTCAATCCTTCCTTACTCGATGAATCAAGGAAAATTAAAGAAACTAATGCTTCAACTTAGGGATTTACTAGAAAAACGCTTCATACAACCTAGTATTTCTCTATAGGGCACTCCGGTGTTGTTTGTGAAAAAGAAAGATGGTTCCCTTAGAATGTGCATTGATTAACTCCAACTAAATAAGGTCACCATAAATAACAAGTATCCTCTCCCTATGATTGACGGCTTGTTTGATCAACTCCAAGAAGCAAGCTACTTTCCTAAGATTGATTTGAGGTCGAAACATCACCAACTTAGGGTGCGGGGTGAAGACATTCCCAAAACGGATAACTGACCTAAGTATGGGCATTATGAGTTCCTAGTCATATCATTTGGTTTAACAAATGCTCGGTGGATTTTATAGATCTAATGAATAGAGTGTTCCGAGAGTACCTTGATTCCTTTGTAATTGTCTTTATTGATGATATTTTGGTATATTCTAATAGTGAGGATGAACATATTGTCCATTCGAGGGTTATTTTGCAAGTCCTCAAGGAACATCAACTCTTTGTTAAGTATAGAAGTGTGATTTTTGATTGAGATTGGTTGCTTTCCTTGGCCACATTATTTCATGTGAGGATATAGAGGTCGATCAAATAAAGACGGAAGTGGTTAGCAATTGGCTTAGACCTCTAACTCCAACCGACATAAGAAGTTTCTTGGGTCTATATGGTACTATAGAAGGTTTGTCAGTGGGTTTTCTTCCAATCCATCTCCTTTGATAACACTAACCCAAAAGAAAGTTAAGTATGAGTGGTCGGAGGCTTGTGAAAGAAGCTTTCAAGAGTTGAAAAATAAGCTAACCTCCGCTTTGTTATTGACTTTATCAGAGGGTACCAAGGTTTTTATAGTGTATTGTGATGCTTCTCGAGTAGTTTTGGGTTGTGTCCTCATGAAATATGGTAAAGTGATAGCTTATGCCTTTAGGAAACTCAAGGTGCACGAGAACAACTATCCAATTCATGATATTAAATTGGCGGCCGTGGTGTTTTCCTTAGAACTATGGAGGTTTTATCTTTATGGGGTACATGTGGACATATTTATCGACCAAAAAATTCTTCAATATGTGTTTACTAAAAAGGAGTTAAATCTCTGACAAAGAAGATGGTTGGAATTATTGAAGGATTATGACATGAGTGTTCTCTACCACCCCGGGAAGGCCAACGTGGTTGTGGATTCTCTGAGTCGTATGACCATGATTACTGTGTCTCATGTGGAAGAAGCTTCGAAAGACCTAGTGAAAGATGTTCATAGGTTGTCTCGATTGGGTGTTCGACTAGAAGATTCTCCAAATATTGGTTTTATGGTCCATCATAAGTCTAACTCATTTAGTGGTTGAGGTGAAGTCTAAGCAACATCTTGATCTATTACTGATGGAGTTGAAGGAATCTGTTCTTGGTAAGCTTCATGAGTCATCTCCTGGGGGATGAGGGCTTAGGTACCAAGGTAGATTGTGTGTGTCAGAAGTTGATGATTGGAGAAAGAGAATTTTTGGAGGAAGCTCATGGTTCTCGATATTCTATTCATCCGGGTGCCACTAAAATGTATCGTGATCTTCAAGAGATCTATTGGTGGGATTATTTGAAAAGGGACATAGCGGATTTTGTGGCTAGGTGATCTAATTTTCAACAAGTAAAGGCCGAGCATCGAAAGTCGGGTGGCTTGGTTCAAGTAATAAATGTTCCTCCTTGGAAGTTGGAAGACATTAACTTGGACTTTGTAGTGGGTTTGCCTCGGACACGAAGGCAAAACAACTCAATATATGTTATTGTGGATAGGTTGACGAAATCCGCTCACTTTAGCCTCGTTAAGTTTTTTTTTTGGTAGAAGCGAATGATAGAATATACATTAACAAGATCGTGAGTCTACATGGAATCCTATTGTCCATCATAACGGATAGAGGTGATAAATTCACTTCTCATTTTTGGAGGTCTTTTAAAAAAGAGTTGGGTACTCAAGTGAAGCTTAGCACCACTTTTCATCCTCAAACGGATGGTCAAGCGGACCATACCATTCAAACCTTAGAAAATATGTTAAGATCTTGTGTAATAGATTTCAAGGGATATTGGGATGATCACCTACCGTTGATTGAGTTCTCTTATAATAATAGCTATCATTTGAGTATCTCCATGGCTCCTTCTAAGGCACTCTATGGTAAGAGATGTAGGTCTCCGATTGGATGGTTTGAGGTAGGTGAGTATTCACTTCTTGGTACCGAGATAGTCTATGAATATTTGGAAAAAGTTTGGTTGATAAGAGATATATTAAAAACAGCCTATTGTCAGCAAAAGTCATATGCCGACAATATTTGAATTTAAAGTGGGTGATTAAGTGTACTTGAAGATCTCATCAATGAAAGGGGTGATGAGATTCAGTAAAAAGGGGAATCTAAGTCCTCGGTATATGTGTCCTTACGAAAATATTGCAATTGGTAGGAAAAGTTTCTTATGAGTTGAAATTACAAGGTGACCAAGCTACGGTTTATCCGATATTTCATGTTTTCATTCTCAAGAAATGTGAAGGAGAACTGGTCTCTATTCTCCCTACTGAAGGGTTGGGGGTGGATGAGAACCTTTCTTATGAAGAGGTTCTGTTGGAAATCCTAGATTTTCAAGTCAAACAGTTGAGGAATAAAGAGGTTCTCTCTATAAAAGTTTTATGGAGAAACTATCTAGTTGAGGGTGCAACATAGGAGGCTGAGGCCAACATGAAGTCCAATTATTCTCATATTTTTCCTCTTTAAGGTTAGTAATTCCTCTTAAAATAATGAATGATGTGAAGTTGGCTTGCTTCACTAAAATATTCATAGTTATGGTAAATGTTCATGCTAAAATGAGTTTTCATAGAAAAATGTTTTTTTGCTTCACTTGCACTTATTTGTGTTTTGTGTGTAGTTTCCTTTATGAAATCATGAAGAGCATGTCAATGTGTTTTGAAAGAAGGTAGGCATAGGAGACTCTTGATGTTTATGTTGAGATCATTATGATATTGAGAAGGTAGTTCTCATATTGTAATATTGAGATCTTATATATGGTAAGATGTGATTTGAAGTCGCTATGTGTAAATGTCATGTTTATATGTTTAATAGAGTTGTGGATTACTCATATGAATTGTGAATCATGATAATTATAAATTGTTGGTTGGGCTGGTAATATTGAGCCTTATATTTCCACTACAAAAAGAGTTTAGTGTCATTCGGGGATGAATGTTCCTAAGGGGGAAGGGGGGGAAAGTGTAATACTCCGAAAGTCCATGAATTGGTCTAGAGGCTCACAAGATTAACTTAGACTTCAAACAATGTTTCTAAGCCTAAAATAATGTATTGAAACTAAATAGGAAGTGTTAGAGTCAAAACGTTAAAAAACGACCATGACGTCTGAAGAATTGTGAAATATGTGCTAGTGTGCCTTGGCATATCTCATGGTGTTTAAGAGTCATAATTTAGTGAAATTTAGTAAAAAGGTATAAATATATAGAAGAGTGTGTTTACTGTCAAAACGTCCGGGAACGATTCCTAGGGACCACTCTAAGGGTACTTAGAGAGGACGCTTCTATTTGATCCAAAAGTATCAAAATTGACAATGGTAATCCATGAACCAATAGACGAATCGTCGATGGTGGTCATTGGTTAGGACTTAGTCACATTATTAGAAGGGATCAAAATACCCCTCTCTAACACAAACGACGGTTGCCAACACGAGCCGTCATTGTGTCTACGGGGCGTCGACATGGCTTCTTAGGTTTAAACTTAGTTTATTCTTAGAACGGGTACAAAAGACCAGTGTCTGTCCCAAACGACGCTCATGAAGGACGGGCCATCGATGGGACTATGGGGGTAGGTCGGAGTCTCGTTAGTTGAGGGTCAAAGTTGACTACCAAGTTTTAAATTAGGGAGATAATTAGTTAATTAGTTAGATAATTAAGGGTTAAGGGTGGTTAACTAAGTTAGTTAGAGGACTATATAAAGACTAAACCTCATTTAAATAAGTCAACTCACCATAATTCCCAAACCCACATAGCTCCAACTTCTCTCTAGCTTGTCTCTCCCCAAACTCAAACCTCCATTGAAAAAGCACTAAAGCTCCAAGATTAGGACGAATTCACCAAGGATTTAATATAATATTCATGGAAATATCATCCCTAAGGTATGATTTCTTTCACTATTGGGATCATTTGCCCAAGAGGCTCCTTCAACTATGGTTTTCAAATTTTCCAAGACTAGGTTTTCAATCTAGACATAGGTTTTTTTATAAAAAGAAATTGTTATTCAATTATGATAATTTATGGTCTTTAATCATTGTTTAACTAAGTATTGATGGCCAATTGTTGGTAATCACAACTGATTTCCCCTTGAACCCTTGGCTTCCCTTAACCTATTGTTTCTTGATATTCTTTGGTGATTGTGGACAATGATGAGTATATGATTATGTAGAATTTAAATTGCTATATATTACTTCTTGAATCTTCCTTGTTTATGATTGGTTATGTATTCTTTGGTAATTTATGTATGAAGTCAATGAAAGGTCAAGAAGGTAGGAATATTGATTCTTCTTGAATTAAATTATGGAATATGATTTGCTTACATATAATGCTCTTAAGTGTAATGTGTTGTTGTGATGTTGATGACAAGTATGCCTCATCATTAACCCTAGACAATTGAATTATCCATGAAGTATGTATGCAAGTTATGATATGATTATTATATAATTGAAAGAAGTTTCTAATGATTGTAATAAAGTTTTAGGTGAAAGGTTTACTCACTTGATTAGTGGTTTCTAAAGTGAAAGGATTGTTCTCACTTGTGATGACCTATGAGCTATTAATAAGGTGTTTACATAGGGGTCTACAATACACTAATGTGAACTTGTATCATGAAATAAGATGATTACTAAAGGGAATAAAGGCTTAGCACTGAAAGGGCATGTAAATAAGATGGAGGTCTCACGTCTAGTAAGTATAGCCTCCTACATGGGTTTCTTCACGTCTAGCAAGTCCCAGTTATCATAATATGTGTATTCTCATGATATGGAAACCTCCACGTCTAGCAAGTCAAGGTTTCTAGTAGCAATCTCCTTAATCTTTAAGTATGTGCCCGCATAGGACTATAGCTTAGTGGATACATCTATATAGATACGTATTATTGATTACACCTAGGCAAGTGTTAACCCTCTCTTTTCTATATGGGTGGAGAACACCGGATTCCATGTATCTCACATGCTCTAATGTCAGTTATGGTACTTATTTCCCTAAAGTAAAAGTAACTGAACAAGTTAAGTATGCGAACTATTATTAAGGGTTGTCTTAAGGGTACTTCATAGTCTCAGGGAGGGTATGGGACTTCTCTTATAGATTGCATAGGTGGGATCCTAATGGATAATCTTACTAGTGTTCTTCTATGATTAAGTTGATACATGATAAGTATGTCAAGACATATGTTATATTATGAATCAAGTATGTTATAATTAAATATGAATCTATGTTGCATGCGTGAAGTACGTGGGTCATTATGATACTTAGCTTGGATAGGGTTATGGGGTACTATTCTTGGCATTGCACAAGTATTGCTTAAGTTGCTTATATGTTGGGTTATCTTATGATGTTCCATATATGTGTATGTGGAGTTATTTGATGTTAAGCATGATTTTGACTAAATGGGTACTTTCTCATGCATTGATAATTTTATGCATAGGAACCATACTTAGTACATGTAGTTTGTACTAACCCATATTTCCTTCCTTTTCCCAAACATTGTAAGTTCCGGTCATTGAAGAGATTCTAGACCACTTTGTGAGAAGACTTGGAGTTTTCTCCCAAGTTATTGGTAGGTCCTCAAGTTCAGGGATGTTGCCATACTTTTACTCTAGCTATGATTTTGCTTGTGGTTCTTTCTATCATTTGAGACTATTAATGTAAGCCTATATGTGGCTCTTTGTATTGAAGTATGGGCTATGCCCAAATGTTGTAATACTCTATAGATGGTTTAATATGAGACAATGTTATTAGACTATTTCCTATGTATTGGTTATGTTGTGTAAATGAGTAGATTATGTAAGCTTCATCAAGCAAGGAGTCTATGTAAACTCCACATATGATACATGAGAGGTCTATGCATACCTCACAATGAAATAGTTTTAAAGTTTCCGCATTTTTTACTTATGATATGTAATGTTGAATGCTAAGGTCTAGTCTAAGTCCTCTTCGAGGACGAAGACGCCGGTCATGTCTAAGGGGTGTTCTCCGGTCGTGATTGTTCAGCTTTCTTGGAACATCTAAGGGAGGACACTTTCAAAGTGTCTTCTATCAAGTCTGTTTTGAGATTTCATGAGTTTATGGATTTATTCATGTATACCTACCTGGTATGCCAATTTATAGGAATATTGATTTTTTTATTGAACTAAAGCCATGGACTCGCCCCATTTCCATTCCTCTTATTGAATGGCCTCAGCTGAGTTGAGAGAGTTCAAGGCCCAACTTCAGGAGTTCTTTGGTAAAGGTTTTATTAGACCGACTGCCTCTCATTGGGGTTATCTAGTTCTATTTGTGAAGAAAAAGGATGTTAGTTTTCAAATGTGCATAGACTACGGGAAGTTGAATAAGGTGACTATTAAGAAAAAGTACCCAATTCTTAATTACTGGTTTGATCAGTTACGAGGTGTTTGTGGGTTCTTAAACATTGATTTGAGGTACGGTTATCATCAATTAAAAGTATGAGCAACAAATGTGCCAAAGACTACTTTTCGTACAAGGTGAGGACATTATGAGTTCTTAGTGATGTCTTTAGGGCTAACAAATGCCCGTACTGCTTTCATGAGCCTGGTGAATGGAACTTTTAAGCCATACTTGGATCACTTTGTTATTGTATTTATTGATGATATACTGATCTACTCCAAGAGCATGAAATAACATGATGAGCATTTGGGAATCGTATTGAGGTTGTTAAGGGAGAAAAGACTTTATGTCAAATTCTCCAAGTGTGAGTTTTGGATCGATTCAGTGTCCTTCTCGGGGGCATGTGGTTTCTAGGGATGGAGTGATGGTGGATCCCACTAAATTGAAGCAGTGATGAGTTGGGTAAGGCCTACTAATGTTTTAGAGGTAAGGAGCTTTGTTGATTTATCTAGCTACTACAGTTGGTTCTTTAAGGTATTTTATTTCATTGCTTCCTAACTCACAAAATTTACAAAGCATTATGTTCCCTTTGTACGGTCGGATGAGTATGAAGAGAGATTCTTGAAACTCAAGACATTGTTGACTACTGCACCAATTCTTGTCTTGCCTGTGGAAGGTAAGAATTTCATTGTTTATTTTGATGCATCTTATTCTTGATTAGGTACAGTGCTAATGTAAGAGAGAAATATAATTGATTATGCTTCAAGACAACTGAAAGTGCACAAATATAACTATCTGACCCATGATTCAGAGTTGGTTGCAGTTGTATATACATTAAAGCAATGGAGTCATGGCTCAGGTGAGAATTATATAAAGATCATCTAAGATTACAATATGTGTTCACTCATAAGGACTTGAATTTCAGGCAAAGGAGGTGGATGGAATTATTAACAGAATATGACATTACTATTTTGTATCACCCAAGAAAAGATAATATTGTGGTTGATTCCCTAAGTAGAAAAGGTGGGAGCATGGGGATTTTAGCCCACTTATAGGTTTATAGACACCCATAGGCTAGAGAGGTTTACCCGCTACCTAATGACTTTATGAGATTGGAAGTAATTGAGAAAGGAGGATTCTTGGTTTGTGTGGAGACAAGATCTTTTCTTGACAAGCTTAAAGGAAACAATTTGATGATGAGAAGTTGAGCCGAATTCAAGACATAGTATTGCGAGGAGAGGCTAAAGTTGTTGTGATGGATGAGGAAGGCATTTTGAGAATTAAGCGGGCGGGTCTTTGTGCCTCTTGTTGATGATTTGACTCATACCATCCTTGAAAATTCTCTTAGTTTGAGTTATTCTATACATCCTAGTGCAGGCAAGATGTATCGTGATCTGGAACAAAATTATTGGTGGAGTAGAATGAAGTGTACATTGTTGATTTTGTTGCCCAATGCCCAAATTGTTACTAGGTAAGATACGAGCTTTAGAATCCTAGAGGTAAAGTTCAGGGAATGTCCATTCCAGAATGGGAGTAGGAAAGAATTGCAACGGATTTTGTGGTTGGTCTTACATTTGGGTCATTGTTGACAGATTAACTAAGTCTACTACTTCATTCTATTCAAGGTGACTTATAATGTAGAGAAGTTTGCCAAACTCTATATCAGCAAGATTGTTCAATTGCATGGAGTTCCGATCTCCATCATATCAGATAGTGGTACACAATTTACTTTTAACTTTTGGAGAACCTTGCAGGGTGAATTAGGTACGAGATTGGATATTATCATTGCATTTCACCCTTTGACCGATGGATCTGAGCAAACAATTCAAGTGTTATAGGATATATTTCGCGCGTGCGTGATAGATTTTGTTGTTCATAATGACCAGATTTTACCCTTGGCAGAGTTTTTGTACAACATAAGTTATCACTCGAGTATTGCTATTGCCATATTTGACGCATTATATGGGACGAGATGTAGGTCTCTCATTGGTTGGATTGATGCATTTAGGGTGAGACCTTGGGGTACTAATATTCCGAGTGAATCGTTAGAGAAAGTGAAATACATTCAAGTGAAGCTTCTAGCAGCTTAGAGCATGCAGAAGGAATATGCAGATCAAAAGGTAGGAATTTAGAGTTTATGGAGGGTGAGGAATTCATGTTGAATGTTTCACCTAGGGTTGTGAAAAACCAAACTGAAAGCTGAACCAAACCGCAAATCGAGTCAAATCGAAAAAAACCCGACTAGTGGTTTGGTTTGTTTTGGTTTGGTGTTAGAAAAAAATCCGACTATATTTGGGTTGGTTTTGGTTTCAACTCAAAAAAACCAACATGACATTTTATATATAATTTTAAAATTTTATTTTATTCTTAAAAATACTTACTTTGATATAATATTTAAACATCTCTTATACTTTTTCATAGTTTTTATCTTTTAATATATTTATTTCATGGTTGGAAGTTAGAATTCTTAATGATCTAATAAAAATTATAGTCCATACATGTTGGTAATATAATAAAGTTTAAATAAAAATCAAGAAAATTATAGGAATTCTTCCTTTTTGCTCCCATTTTTTGTCCTCAGTCAATTGCAGGTTTTTATTTCTCGAGCTACCCCTATATGTTGCCTGTATATTTATGAGGAAGCATCTGAGCTATATTTTTATGCACCAATATTTATTTTTAAAAAAATATTGTGAAATCACTTTGACCATACAAAATAGTAAATTCTTCGAAATTTACTTCATCTCCATGAAAGACTCATTCCTCTACACCTGCAATACAATTTTCTTACTTAAATAGTCTTGCCTATAGAAAGTAAGATACGTCAATATTCAAGATGGAAGTGTAGGTAAGGTAAGAATTTGCTATATTCCTTGTAGATAATAATGAAAGAGAATGTGGACCATTTTTCTCAAGATGATAATATTGTGGCCTCCTAATTTGATGTGCGTAATTTTTTTCATAGCTACAAAAAAGGTTGAAGGTATAATCGATAAGTAGAAGACTTGACATCGATCTATCATCCTCATGTATTTTTATATGTTCACGCATTCTTCATGCAAAAAGATTAAAACCAAAGGGAGGGATTTCTATCTTTAAGTCTATGACATAAATACTTGAACATTAGACGGGTTTCAATGTTTACCAGATTCCTCGACTATAGATGTTTAATGGTTAGGGGGCATCAATTCTTATAAGATTTTTATATCTATAAAGTAAATCATCCTTGGTCACTGTGAATGAAGTTCATTGAGAGAATCAAGAGATTCGATTCATATTGTTCTCAAATTTTTGGAGGAGCAAGAAAACTCTTCAAGATTGCTTCATCTTTGGTGATCAATACATCTCACATACTATCATATCTACAATACATAAAAATTGATTGATTAGTTTCCTACACAATCCGAATGTAAGTAGTTGCGAAAGGGGGATGAAAGTATTTACATATGAGGAACTCCTGAAAATCTTGATAATTTCATATTTTAACTGTTTTGAAAATATTGTATGATTGACATTTCTTTACCATTTTCTGATACTTGCTACATTACCCCATATACTTTTTTTAAAAAGAATACTTTTTGGTCGTATAGGCCATTTTATTAATTAACAAAAAATGAAAATAAAACTTTGGCCCAAGCCCAAAATAAAACATTCAAAACAATCTATTTCTAATATTATTAGGGTAAAGCCCACTTTCATTAATCTCACCTTCTTTTCTTCTCAGTGTGGTTCCTCCTTCCTCACAGCTGAATGTTACTCTACTCCTCGTTCTCTTGTGGGTTGTACCAGATCTCTAATCCAATGTTATCATCTCTTTTCATCTAACACAAGATGTGTCACTAAACCAAGGTAATGTAACACCTATATTTTCCGTTCTTTTTTTCATCACCATTCTAACTTTTGTTGTTTCTCCAGGTGAAAGTGTTTTTTTCTTGGATAAAATTATTCTATAATTTTAAATTTTCTTTCGAGTTTAAAAATTTGCTATAATAAAATCAAAGGAAACTCTTAAATTTCTTACCTAGAAGATGTTAACTACTCTATTCCAAATCACACATGTAGCCATTACACATTACTAATGTATATTTAGTGATTTGAGATTAAAAATTAAAATATGTAAGACTATATTCATGTTGTGGTGTCCTACACATATCATGATGGAATATGAACTAGTATCATGGATATGAAGACCATAATTTCGATTCGAAGTAATTTGGATATCATAGAAGATTAATGAATGAATCATTGGTGGTCTATAATATAATAAAATGGAAATTTAAGCAAGATATGACTACATTTTAAATAATTAATATACTAGACATTCCTTTGTTTTAGCTAAAGGGTATTATTGTAACTAGCTTAGGTTAGTTTATCATATATTATTAAAAGTGGGAAGCCTCAAGTTGAAAAGTTGAATTATCATTTTATCCTTATACTAAATTAAAATATTATAAAATATCTAATTAATTAAATATTAAATATGCTTAAATTTCTAATTAACTTGATTCACTTATTGTTAAAATAAAGTAGGAGAATGAATAGTTGTAACAATAATTAATTATAAAGTTATTACGAAAAGGTATTAGAGAAACTTTTCATTTCTCTATCTGATCAATTTTAGGTGTAATTTTGTCATAATGTGTGTTAATACCACACCTCCACTATCTCATCATTAATATTCACACCTTCATAATCTTCCCACACTCAAGAAGTTGATGGCATAATTATGAGACCTTTTGATTTTACTGAATGGTATCCTATAAATTGTGGTATTTGACACAACAATCTATACACTTCGAATATATTTAGGTACAGTTTGGAAGAAATTAAAAAAAATGTCTATATTTGTATTGTTTTTATCCTTTAGTGTATAGTTAAATCACTTTTAGCTTCCGTTCATAACACTGATTACTAATTCTTCTCATCTTCATTTGTTATTTACAGAAAGGAAATATGTACAAATTGTTAGATCCTCTAATGGAGTTTACAACGAGAGAAGGGATGTTCAAGTCTTCCCGGAGGTTCAAATCAATTTTAATTTCCATATTATATTTATGCTTTAGAGAAGTTGTTGTTTTTTTATGTATAATTATTCTTATTTAAAAAAATTCATTGTTATCATATTAAATATTATATTTTTCCTGTTGTTTTTAACATGTCATGAGATCAATATTGCAATCGAAGTTTTTAATTGAAGATGTTTTGATCTAATATATATATATATATATATATATATATATATGTATGTATGTATGTATGTATATATAGGCAACAGTTAACACAATATACCGCTAGGAGTGTAAATCATATCTAACTAACCGTTTGATGCAATGTTAATAAATTTGTTTAGCTTTGGTTGCATGTTATATTATTTTTGGTTTAACAATTTTCATTTTAACGAAAATTATAGCTTGTAGATTGTATAATGTGTTTTAGTTTCTATTTGAGAAATCAATTATTAAATAGGCAATGAGAAATCGTATTTCGTGATTTAAATAGTAAGCTCGTATTCATGATTGAGAAAGGATTTTTTCAAGTGCAATTTGAAATTTTCTATTATTCTTAAATCTCATTATAAAGAATTTTTTAATTATTTTATTTGATTAAACATAGTTCTTAAAAAATCTAACACGATAATCATGTTTCAATTTTAACATCTATTAGTAGTTCAATACAAACTTTATAAAATAGAAATATAATTAAAAATTAAATTAGTCTAAAAATTTCTTAAAATTCATCCTTTAACTATGATTCTCCAAATTAACAAATCTGCAACCTGAGATGAGAGTTTTAAATAACTTTTACCGCTTTCAAGTGTTGGATCATTATGACATCATAAATATTGAATGGGTGTCACTCATTAACGATTTAATTTTGTGAAGTGAACAAGGGGGTTACAATTTAAAATGAGGAATTATCTTATATTTCAGTATACGAGAAATCACATTTCAGATATCTAACCACTTATAAACTTGCTATAGATAAGAAGAGTTTATTCTTATATGCACATGTATATATATCATTCTCTAATATCAAATTTCTAGCAATCCATCATCATATTGAGGGCCTTCAAAAGCAATACTCATTTTATTACATATTAATATTATAATTTTGTGAAAGACAAATTAAATATAAACATAATCGTGATAAATATTATATTAAATATAAAATATATATTTTAATATTTGTTGCATCTGTACCACATATTTATTCTTTAAAATACAAACAGTAGACTCTCTAAATATTGTGCAAGCCTAACTTAACTTGCTAAAAAAATTTTTAGGTCACACACACAGAGATATATATATATTCAAATGAGTCAACATGGACTAACATGAGACACACGTGCAACGCATGTGTACAGGACTAGTCTACTATTATAAATAGTATAAATCAGGTTTTATTTTAGGGGTTGATTTTTTAATAAACATTTGTTGTTTAGGCTTCTTTGTGAGTTTGGGGAAACCCTCATATCTGTTCAATTGAACCCTTTTTTTATGTCTTCACCTGTATGAGTTCAATTTATTTTCACCCTTAGAGTTTATTCTAGTAATCAAATGTAATTTAGTTGCTAGATCGTCCTTTTTTTCTTCTAAATCTTTGTCTTTTTTTCTACTTCTTGATAATATATTTTGTTTTTTTATTGTAGTTCACTTTATTCTTCTTGCAACCAGAATTACATCCATTGGTTTTTTTCCCTCTTTCTTTCTATTTCTAAACCATATATCTTGCTTGCTTGATTGTGGTACTAGGTAAGTCTATCCTTCAAGCCATAAACAAAAGAAATCACCAAGATTTTTTTGCCACCGCTAGAAATTGTAATAACTTCTGACAAGGTAATGTTTTTATTGTATGCTAAAAAAATTATATTTTTGATGCAAAAGGAATTTTCCTCTAATGAATAATATATTGTATTGCCTTTTTATTATGTTTCATGCCCTACTACTCTATATAAGTATTAAGTCAATTTTGGTGCACCTCTAATATCTGAAGTTCTTTATGTCTTCATAATCCAATTAGTAGGTCAAGGTAGTATGGGATTTGAAGTATAACATATACATGTCACCTATACTTCCATTCCTCCGCGGCCTCATCCAAAAAACCAAGAGAATCCATCCCAACTAGCTTAGATTGACACGTAGTTCTTGTTTATATCAATATTATTTTGACAAATTCCTTTATCATAATTTTTACATAATGCCTAATAATGTAAACCTTTTATACTGGTATGATCAATATACTGATAACTTTTATCACTTAAATTTTTCTTACTTTGGTATTGAAGTACTTAGCATTGGGTGTTGCAATGCTGTGCAGGAGTTATTATTGTCCAGATATCTAATGCAAAATATCCCTTCTCTTGGACCATAGTGACGCATAGCTAATGTAAAAATATAGGATATAAGAGAAAACTTATTAGCACTATATGTGCAGGAGTTGTTATTGTTCAAATAGCTAATACAAAATTCGCTTGGACAACAGTGACACATAGCCTATATAAAATATAGGACATAAAAGGAAATTAATATATCATTTATCTGTATTAAATTATTTGGACGACCTATTAAATGTTGAGACATTATTTAATACTAGAACTTTGGTAATAAGAATGAGTACGACTTGCATACATTGACAGCAATGATATTGAAATCCAATTTAAGCATGTCCTAAGGTACAAAGTGTGTTGAGCTCATTCGGGATAATGTTCCTAAATTTTGAATAATTAATATGCTAGACTTTTCTTGATTTTAGCTCAAGTGTATTATTGTAACTAGCTTAGGTTTGTTTATCTACTATTATAAATAGTAGAAACTAGGGTTTATTTTAGGTGATAAACATTTGATGTTTATGCTTCTTTGTGAGTTTAAAGAAACCCTCATATCTTTCCAATTGAACCCTCTTGATTACTTATGTAAGTCTTTGCTTCTATGAGTTTAATTTTTTTTCACCCTTAGATTTTATTCTAGTAATTAAATGTCTTTTAGTTGCCAGACCGTCCTTTTTTAATCCCAAATCATGTCTTTCTTTATGTTTCATAATAGTATATAACATTTTATTTTCTTGATTGTGGTTCACTTCTATGTCTTCCTTTCTATGTCTAAACCATATATGTCTTTTACTTGATTATTGTATTACGTAAGTCTATCCTTCAAGGCATATATAAAAGAGATCACTTAGATTTTTCAACCGCTGAAAATTATACTTGATACCTCATATTCCTCAACTACTTCCTTGACGACCAGGTAATGTTTTGATTGAATTCTAAAAATTATATTTCTGATGCAAAAGGAATTTCCCACTAGAGAAGAATATATTGAATTGACTTTTTATTATGTTCCATTAACCCTAATGTTCTAGGTAGGTAATAATTGACTTTTGGTGAACCTCCCATCCTTAAAGTTATTATGTCTTCATAATTTTATAATTACATCAAGGTAGTATGGGTATTTAAAGTATAACTTGTGCATGTCATCTTATATCCATTCGCCCAAATCAAAAAAAATAAAGAAAATTGACCCCAAATAGCTTAGAATTTACACGACCAATATATTGCAAGCTTTGGTATTTACCTAAATTTTGCTTTATTTGGTATTTACTTACTTAGCATTGGGTAAAACATTGTGTATGCATGAGTTATTATTATCCACATACCGAATGCAAAGTGTCACTTGGCTTGGATCACCTATAGCTTATGTAAAAATATAGGACATTAAAGAAAACTTGTTAGCATTGTGTGTCACAGTGGGTGTGCATGAGTTATTATTGTCTAGATACCTAATGTAAAGTGTCACTTGCCGTTGACCGCAGTGATCCATAGAATATACATATATTAAAAAAACTAATAATCTTTTTTGTATATTAAATTATCTGGGCAATCTATTAAATGTTGAGACATTTTATACTAGAATTTTGGTAATTTCAATGAATATGATTTGCGTACATTGGCAGCAGTGATATTGAAACCCAGTTTATATTTGTCCTAAGCTACAAACTTGTTGAGCTTGTTCAAGTGGATATTCCCATTAATGGTGACTTTCCAAATTGTCATACTTTTCTTGAGTAGGTGTCTCATCTCATAGAGCTCCACAAATTTTTGTGTCTATAAAGGCCCTCTACTTCAAAACTTGTCAGAGTGTAAACCTTATAAACTCAAAGATAGATTTGAAGTACCTATAAAAATGGAGTTTCAGTCTTTGTCGTTTGTTGCTTCATATTTGCAATTGATTTGTGAGAGAGGTGATGAAGCGTAAATTAGGTCACACCGGACGTGCCAATTTATTTGGAATATATTTTCTCAAATACAAAAAATATATTGCAATCAGATAGTAAATAAAAACAATAATTTTATTCATTATGATTGTGAATACAAATATGTTTATCCCTTGATTCCTCTCTCTTAAGATTTCTCTGTGCTTCAAGGGTTGTTAGTGTGATCAAACTATGTGGACCTTCTTCCGATTTATTTGATCTCTATGAAAGGATTTTATGAATCTTGTTAAAATATTTGGTTGCCAAGAAGATTTTACCCATATCTTCATCACTTTATGTATATTTTATGAATGTATGAAATTTTAGAGAGTCTATTCAAGGAAATATATTACAGTTTATATAAGTGTGAGTTTGAGTTTAGGTTAAGCAGTCTCCAAGAACCTTAAATGAAATTGGATACATCTTGTCGAGTGTCACATAAATTTGATATATCAAATGTAAAATTATTGTCCCATGATATTTTTTTGGGTCACATAGTTCACTTAATTTTCTTGTTGGATAGAGTTTTATTGTTTGATAGACTATTGCAGAAGAGGTCTTATGCTTATAATAATATCTTTATAGAAGCTAGTATCAAAAAAGATCACACTCTAGAAAGGGACTGAAGAACATCTCGAAGCACATTTGGTGAAGTAGTTTCACTCACGCATCCAAATGTGGACACGAGATCCAATTTCTCAAAATCCTCAGTACAACATATCTGCCTTTGCAGATCTGGAGAGGCATGAACAATGTGCTCATGCATGCTAGACATAACTACAGATTAAGCATAACATCTATTATTTATAAAAGTAGACCTCAAATAAGTAGTTAGTCTTGGAATTAGTCTCGAATATTTAAAAAATGTGTTGTAACAACATAATCTAGTAATACATCTCCAAGTATTTCCAAGTGCTAATATCATAGTGGAATAACAGGTAGCAGGTAAGATCAATGAGTTAGCGCTTTAACAAGAAGTGAAGGGTCGTAAAACTTGCATGTAGCAATGATTTCCAAGTATCGTACATTGACTAGCTTCTCAGCATTAACGATAAAGTGTCTTAACATAGGTTCATCAATAAAATCAATGTTCATACCAATACATTTCTTTAATGATAAAGCTACTACTTTGCCCACCTGAGTTGGGGTAGGCACCTATTAGTGCCTCAACCACATCAACTACTCTTTTGCTTCTAATCTACTACTTTACCCCTCTGCACATTTCTTCTTAAAGCATCAAGTACTCTTTGCCAAAGTTGTAAACTTGACACTTATCACTGGAAATGAGCCCCACTTTAAGATCAAATGGTTCATTACGGATAAATCTCAAAATTTTACGAGCACATCCAGGCTTGAACAATGCAGCACTGCAAATGATTTTATTTTTCTTAATGTTGAGAATACCCTCATGATGATTTTCATAAGTCTTACACGGTTGTATACTAATAGAATATCTGAGAAAAGAGTCTCCAAGCTGCTCAAGTGATTCCACATGAAACTTCTGGAGGCATTCTTTGTTGTCATATTAGTTTCAAAATCCTAGCGGTTGGCATACAAAGATTCAGATTGTTGTGATTCAAAAGCATTCTTTTAAAGTTTATTCGGCATGAATGCTTCCTCTATAAAGTCTAATGGTTCTAGCTCGATATATAGTTATTGGCGAAAGATTGTTGACCTCAAGAATCTTATGAATTCGAAGGTATACACATATGGTAGTGAATCCCCATACTCTGCCAGAACAGATTCACAGCTATACGTGTATACCTTAGAATTCATATGATTCTCGACGTCAACAATCTTTCTCCAATAACTATCTGTCATTCTAGAACCTTTAGAATTTATAGGGAGGCATTCTGCTGAATAAACTTGAAAAGAATGCCTTTTGAATCATTGCAAGCTAAAACATTGTATTCCAACTGGTAAAATTTTGGAAGTAATGACAACAATGAAATGCATTTAGAAGTTTAGTTTGGAATCACTTCAAAAACTTGGAGACTGTTTTCTCAAAAGTGATGTCAGTATACAACTATTTAAGACATGAAAGCCAGAACGAGGGTTTTCTTAGATTTAAGAAAATAAAATCATTTCCAATGTTACACTATGCAAGTTTTCATGTGCTTAAGGCTGGGCAATGGAACAGGATGTACCGGTATCGGTCTGGTATCATTTTGGTTCGTTCCAGTTCATCCCGGTTTGGTTGCCTACAGGACGAAAAGGGACATCTTGAATCGGGATACGGAACGGAACCGAGGTTTGGTATCGGTGTACCGCTACCGGTTTATTCCGGTTCCAGTTAAATATAAATATTATTTAATTTATATTATATATATTTATGAATTATAACTTATATTTTATATTAAATAATAAATACTATTCAAGTAACCCAACTACCCCCCTATTAGTATTACATTAGTATTAAATTGAAATTGTAATTTTTAGTGCAAATTTAAATAGATTAAATTGATATTTTTAAAATTTGTGTAATTATTTTATATTATTTAATTTAATTTTTTTAAATTTAAATTTAAATTTATTTCAATTACAAGTGATAAATATAACTTATAAACTATAACATATTAATAAATAATTAGTAATAACTTATAAACTTCAAAAGATTTAAATCTTGAATACTTAATTAGACTAAACTTGCAAACTTAATAAGTAAAAAGTTTTAAAAAATATCTTTAAAATAAATATAAGTATAAAAATTACATTATAAATTTAAAAACTATTTATTTAAACTTAGAAAAATTAAAAAATATTCATATTCGTAATTGAAAAAATCATTTTTGAAATAACTAGATGTGTCATGCGTTTTATCCCATTCCGGTTTGTTCTGGTTCCATCCCGGTATATACTAGGATGGGATAAAACTGATTATCTATCCTGGCAATTCTGGTCTGGTTCATCCCGGTACCGATCAACGAACCGATCAACTCATTCCGTTCCAATTCGATACCGGTTCGCTTCCTTTCAGTGGTCTCGTTCTGGTTCGTTGCCCAGTCTTAGATGTTCTAAAAAAATATCTTTAATGAACGATTCGATCTTAAAGCATGAATCATTTATAATGACAAATCTTATGTTCTAAACTTTTTATGAAGTGTTCCAGATGCCTTCAATGAAAAAATGTTCGTAGGGAAGGCAAACAATTAAAAATGTAAGAGAGAAGATGATATGGTTGAGTCACTAATAAGTGCCTACCTCAACTATGCGGGAAAGTAGGGACTTTATCATTTATGAAATGGCTTGGGGTTGCACATTGATTTTTTTGATGCGCCTATGTCAAGGTACTTCCATGTGAATGTTGGGCATCTAGTTAATGTCTGGTACTTTGAAATCCTACTACTTACAAGTTCTATCATCCTTCACTGCTTGTTGAAGTACTAACTCAACGATTATACATGCTACCTGAGATTCCATGATGATATCAATGTTAGGGATTCTTTGAGATGCAGTTCTAGATTATGTATGTTGTTACAACACATATCTATTTCAAATATCTGAATTGACTCCAGGACTAATTACTAATTTGAGTTCTGCTTCTTAAAACAATGAATTATATGCTCAATCTGCGGTTAAGGCTGGCCTACAAAGCACCTTCTTCATGGCTCGCCAAAGAAAGATATGTTGCACTGTCGAGAATTTTTCAGAAATTGGATCTTCTGTCTGTTAAATTTGGTCTTGCAAAAATAACTTAATAAATATATCACAATTTACTAGATACATGTACTACGAAATTCTAAAAAGACTTTTTGAAAAAGTAAGAGACAATTTTAGAAGACTAAACATTGATTCGTTAATTCCAACAAAACCCTTAATGCATTTGCTTGATAACTCCAATGCATTTTTGAAGATAGCAAAAATTTTGTCTACCGAGTGCTTTGGTTAAGATGTCAATAATTTCTCCTGTCTGACAATAATGCAGCTGAATTTCGCCTTTCTCTTGTGTTGTTCGGATAAAATGATACTTGATAGAAATATGCTTTGATCTTTCATGGTTGGATTCTTGGCAATTGCAATTGCTGATTTGTTATGACAATACAGAACAATAACTCTATTTTGTTTTTCACCAATATCTTCAAATATTCTCCTAGGCCAAATAAATTAAGAAGTAGCCCTAATTAGCTGCCGAAAGATATTCTACTTCGGTAGTGAATTGAGTAACAACAATTTGCTTTTTTGATAACTAAGAACAAATACTTCATCCAAATAAGAAAGCATAACAAGAAGTACTGTTCATGTCATCTATACTTCCATCCCAATCACTATCAGAATCACCAATTAAGTTCAATTCTCCACCAAATTTTACATTATCCCATAATCCATTGTTCCTTGTGAAATTAGATCTTACGTCTAACTCACACCCCAAAGTTAGCTCAAAGGAAGGAGGATTGCCCAAACTTTTTAAGGGAGTCCACCCATCTCATTAATAATTGATTTTGGACTAATGTCATTTTTTAACACCCCACCTAACGCCCAGTGCTTAGCATATGGTGTGTGATCAATTTTTATTATGAGGTCCCCAACATCGGGTGAGAAGGGTCCTGCTCTGATATCATGTTAAATTAGGTCTTGCACAAATAACTTAATACATGTATCGCAATTTAGTATATACATGCATTACGAAATTCTAAAAAGACTTCTTGAAAATTAAGAGACAATTTCAGAAGAATAAACATTGATGCATTAACTCCAACATTGTCAACGTTCGTATAGAGGCTGAAACTACTTCCCAAATGTGCTTGGAGATGTTGTTGGATCCGTTGTTTGTGCGATATTTGTTGGTTCTAGCTTTAACAAAGATACCAATACATTTATACACATAAGGCCTCTCCTAGAATCGTTGATTACACCTCAAACAATAAAACTCCAGCCAACAAGAGAGTTCAATGAACTATGTGACCATAAAGGTTTTTCCAAAAAGAAATCATTTTCTTGGTTACACCTTAAAAGATAAAACTCTAGCCAACAAGAGAGTTTAGTGAACTATGTGACCATAAAAAATTTTAAAAAGAAATCAGTTTCTTCATGAGACAACTACTAAACATTCGTAGACATCAAAATTGTGTGGGACTCTACTAGATGAGTCAAATTTCAATTAGGATTCTTGAAAACTACTCCTAGCTTACACTATATAAAGGGTAATATATCCCTTAGAGAAGGATTCTGAGAATATCATAAAATCATGAAATATTTACAAAGATATCAAGATGTGGGTGGACTCTTCTTGATAACCAAATACTTCAAAAAAAATTGATCCCCAAAAGCCTCATTACATGGATATCAAATAAAATTCAGTTTAGGAGCAATTTATCCTACAGAAGATTTAAGAGAGGAATATAATTGTGCTCAAACTGTTAATTAATCAAATATTCTTGTTTTGTCATATTTATTTTGTGGTGAAAATTTATTTTTCATATATAAGATTCATTGCGAACAAATTTTACCCTAACTAAAATTTGTAAATTCCTTTGGGATTTGATAAGTTCGATTAGAGTTGATTAATTGGTGAGAATTCGTTCGACATTGAACAAAAAAATGAAAATTCATTGATCAAATCGTTTACTCCATAGTGTGATAGATCTTTCGTTGAAATTAATTAACCAGAGGAGAATTAAGATAGATCAAGTGCCATTGGGGCATCTCGTACCTTCTATGTAGTATTTGCCTTTGGGATCATCTCGTACCTTTTATGTAGTATTTATCTCCCAAAATCTTGTAGATGCACATACAAGATTTGTTGAAGTTTGACTCAAAATAATGAGAATGACCTAAAATAATATAATAGGCATTGTGGCATATATATATATGACTACAAGAAACAACATTTATTGTGGCGACTTCATTTTTTGTTACTTTAGCTTCATATTCGTTGGTGACATATGTAGTCGCTCTAAAATGTATACCTACAGGGACGAGCAATATAGGGTCGCTACTCGCTATTAATAGGTGTCACTAATTCTAAAATTATCAACTCCCATTATTATCTTTTGTGTTGGGTCCAAAGGCCCATTTTTATATTTTGCATATTTGTATTTTGTTATCTTTAGGCCTAAGCTCTTGTTGTCTTTATTTTCTATATATATATATATATTTATTGTATGTTTAGTTTAGGACATGTATAAAACAAATTGGTTAAAAACCCAAAGCAACACAGGTCCGAATACTGGTCCAGGTGGACAGATAACCCGGATTTGGACACAACTCTCTCTCTCTCTCTCTCTCGCTTTCGTTTATTTATTTGTTTTTATATGTCGGTAGTTTAAAGTTAGAAAGCTTTAAATCCTCGTAGAACGCCATAAATGTTTTAGCGACTTAAAATTGAAGCAACTTTAAATAGTTTTTAAAAAATAAATTTTTCAAGTTACACTTTTCACTTAGAAAAAGCTAAGTATTCATTTCCAAACAACTATAAATAATTATACCCAAAATAAATTAATTTAAACATTTTAGCCAAACTGAATTAGTTGTCAGA
Organism: Solanum lycopersicum; assembly: GCF_036512215.1. Lineage (NCBI taxonomy): Eukaryota > Viridiplantae > Streptophyta > Magnoliopsida > Solanales > Solanaceae > Solanum > Solanum lycopersicum. Next base: position 17,280,403 of record NC_090800.1, read on the forward strand.
TAAGCGCAAGTTAGCGGACGTCTTATGTGCTTTCAAACCTTCCTAAGACGTTAATAGGAATACCCGAACCCCTTTAACGTTTCAATCGATTTTTTGTTAAGTCTTTTCAAAGAAATAGTTTTTCTTGATTTTTTCTTAAAAAATTAAGTGGCGACTCCCAAAAAGTCAAAAACCCTTAAAAACTAAATAATACTTTTTTTAAAACCTTTTCGGTTTAAAACAGAAATGGCGACTCTGCAAGGGATATTGGAGGATTCTTACCTTAAAACTAACGTGTTTAGCTATCTGAAATTAATTTTTTATCTGTTTATTTATCGCCTTATATCAACTATTGCATTCATGGCATAACATCTTCCGTCAAACGACGATTATTTTCATTTCCACTTAAAGGACGATAATGTGGGTTTGCAATCATTCGTTAGCTAAAAATTTTCTCGGGGCACCGTGATGAGTGAAGTCAGCTACTTGATAGTCAATGATCGTTAATTGTCCCAGCGCAAGTAGTCCGCTTGGATTACCCTTTCTACTCTAAATACTGCCCTTTTCCTAATTAAACTAAGATAGAGCGAAACCCTATTCAAAAAGTAGCGCGTTGGCCTAAGACGACCCAACATCCAAAAAGTGTTGGGCCCATTAGAAAGACCGCCTTGAGTCCAAAGAGCCCACGGCTCGATAGGACTATCATATTTGTGTGATTAAATCTAAAGGATGTATTGTGTGTTTAATTGTTTGTTATATCGTGGGGGTGGCAAGTAACAAGTTATATGTTTTGGTAAATGTCGAGTCAATTCCTCTGTTTCAACATGGTCATCAAAACATCAGACATTCTCCGCATATGGTAGAATAACCTCAATGCTTGTCAAAAGAGAGAAATCTCGATTCACTTGGGCCACATACCTTCGATAATAGAGTTCAAGGTTTTGCCCATGTTTATTGATGTAATAAGATGATTTTGGGACAATGAAAGAATGGTGTTTCAATTTGGAGATGTCGAAATAACACCGACATTAGAAGAAATTAAAGATGTTCTGGAATCTATCAGAACTTGTGGCAGGAGGAAAAGATGTCCCGATCATCAAGTTCTTCTACCAGATAGGCCGACTACCGTAGAATTGAGAGACATGTTGTTGCTGGTAAGGTCAAACTGGTTGGATGCCCAGAGTATACCACTAATGATATTCTTCAAAATATGGGGGCACGATAGCTATTTCGCGCAATTTCCAAATGAATTCTATGATCACAGTACTTGGAGACAAACTGAAGTCATTGCGTTCTCCGCATGGCTTTTAGGAACGATGTTGTTCCCTCAGGATGAAGGAAAGAGATTGACACATGGGTATTAATGGTAGTGGATGTTATCTTTATAGGAGTCAGTAAGAAACAAGAAGAAAAGAAATATTGTAGCTTGGCCCAAGTCATTTTGGCCGACATTTAACGATCTTTGAGTTTGTGTAAAAATAGGTTCCCATTTTTCCAATGCTGCAACATTTTGCTTCAGTGGTGGATCACTGAGCATCTCTGCAAAAGGGACGGAGCCCATCCACAAGAGTTGGCGAAACCGAGCCAGACGGGTTCCCTTGATAATTATGAATTCTATTTAAGCATCCGCAGATTCCCAATTCATACCACCAGGGATACGTAGGCAAGGGTATTTTATAATCTGAGAGATGGAGATATACAGTGGATGTTACCAGACGTTAAGTACGAGAGGATAGCAACACAGGGGGAAAAACTTCTATATTTAATCCTTATTGACAACAAAGGATTGCGACCCTACAACCCAGCTAAGATGATGCAGTAATTTTGTAGAATACAAATCACACCCATCCGAGGGGATGCTAGCTTTTTTGTCATCGATTACAGTGGGAGAGGCAAAATTCCTTAAGCCAAGATCATCCTCCAGGAATGGGTTGGACGTGTCAACATGAAATGGAGTATGGTTGAAAACAAATATGAAGTTGGCTATGTCGACGAGTACAAGACATGGTTGCAGAATGATCTGTGTAGTGTAGTGAACCTAACACCACGCGCAGGTTGAGAAATTGAATACGTACAGACAAGGCTTCAGATCCATGCATACCATTTTTAGCGAGAATGGTACCGAAGGGAATAAGAATTTCAGCAAAGAGAGCAAGAATTTCAGCAAAGGGAGTAAGAATTTCAGAAAAAGGAGCAAGAATTTCAGCAAAGGAAGCAAGAGTACCAATTCTGAGAGTTAGAAAGTCAGAGGGTTTTAGTTGTGACGTCACAAGAGCTAGCCGATATAGGGATTGTCTAATGCGTTTGGACGCAAGCCTGGACAAGCAGATGAACACTCTACAAGTCGTACCAATCTCTTCGAACGTTGTGTTCGCTGAGTCGTACATGTTCACAAGCAAGTGCATCATCTGCAAAGAAGTAGAGAAGGACAAAAGAAGAGCCAAGCCATCAACCTTATAACTCCCCTATGCGGGATTGTTTTCTATCTGTATTCACATTATATCCCCCTCCCTGAAATGTACCCTGTTTTGATTGAAATTACGTAACGAATGCTATAACTCTTAGTGAAGTTTATTTTATGGGATAAAACAATTTATTTAAATGACGTAATACATCCTTCATATCACTAGGCGTACCCTTCGCAAAAAGGGTCACATGCATGATTAGGACACGATATATGTGTGTTTAACTGCTTATGTGTATGTTGCTATGAATGAGGATATTGGAAACTCACTCTTTTCCAGAAATTTCCAAAATATACAGAAGTCAATATCACAAATGTCGACCAAAACTTTTTGAGTCTTAAGTTTCTCATTCAAAAGAAAAATCTCATCTCCAAAATCCTAAAAATTACTCTATTGTCTCAGTAAAGGCAAAATCACCGTTATGGACAAAGGAAAGGGTATTCAAGCCAAACCAAGTGAAGAAGAGAGGATCGATAGGCAGAAGCAGCGCGGAAAGCGTTTATATGAATAATTATTTCCTCTTGAGAGCCTCGAAGAGGAAACCAGTGAATAAAGTTATGAGGAGTTACTTGCCCGCCCACCTTCTTTCGAGGGACGTCTGGCAAAAGGAGACAGCAAAATTTCTCTCGAGGCATATCCTCACGAAGGCTGGGAAAAGATAGAGGTCATTTCGTGCGCTCTCATTTTTGAACACTATCGGCCTAAGGGCCTCCTAAGACCCGTTAATAAGGCATCCCCCCAAGCGGGATTAGGAGATCTCCGCAAGACGTGTGAATGTCATCCCAAGGAGAAAGGACACATAACAGAGGAATTTGTTGGGTTTAAAAATATAGTCCTCCATTTATTCAGCATGGATAGTACTCCGAACACTTGGGGTGACAACGTTATCCTAGCATGTGATGAACCGCATCTTCACATACCGATCACAGAGATGACCGAGTTCTATCATTGCTCGTTCACTCCTTTCAAGAAAACAATGAGGGAAATCTACTCGAATTTGGTTTAGAATGGCGTCTGTACCCATTACTACAAGAATGTGGACATGCAATATTCTCTTCAGCATGAAATCCAAAAGCATTGTCCCTATCATCATCATGCCACAGACCACAACATTGAAAAGTATCTTGACTTTCGTCATGACCTGGAATCCCACATCGGCATGGGAAAGATTCAAGTTGAGACTGTTCCCTGTGGCTAAGTTGAAGATGACGAAGAGCAGAAAATGACTGAGATGGAGTCATTAGTTTATCTTTAAAGCTTTATTGTTTTTCCGTTTCCTTGTAATCCCAACGAATGAATAAATGAATGAAAATATTTCCCTTTTGTACTCGAACTACATTAGGCCTGAATTCTCCTTGTGAGATACGTAGACAGCCTTCCCAGGCTCGGCCCCTATCTTTAAAAGAATTTCATTTTTCCCCTTTCATATTACAAGGAAATGAGAAGACCAGATCAATGAACATCGAAGAACATCTGCAGAAGACCATAGCTCAACATGATTTAGCCTTTCTGAAACAGTGTCAAATTTAAAACAAGCAAACTCTTGCTTGTTAAAAAATCAGTCTCCGTCCTTACTCATGGGTTGAAGATATTTCTCAAACATAGCAACTTGTGTGTTTATCTACTCTATGTGTGAATTATGTGTTTTGTATTCTGAATCAAAACTTGACAAATCTGCCTTTGAGTTGTTTTCCTCGTCAGTTATTTTGAACTAATCTGTGTTGATTAAGTTGGCAGATCATCCTTACTTCACCAGATCGAAAGGTCCTGCACATTCCTTCCCTAGACAAAGGAAAGACAATTATGGGGGATAGTAATGAAGAAGTAAGTCTTACTGATGTTGTGGTGGCTCAACCTATCGTAGAGGAACAAAATGAGTTGATTCTACAGCTGATGCAACAGATTGCAGAGATGAGGGTAGAAATGCAAAAGAGATAGGATCTGCCTCCACCAGGATTTCCTACTAACGCTACTGATAGGAGACCCCGAAACTACTTCCCTTCTTCAAATATGGATCCATCCCAGAATCATCCATCTACTCCTACTCAAAATTCGTCGGTTATAGACCTGACTACCCAAAATCCCCTATATGCTTTCGGATTTTACCAAACTCCACCTCCTCCTCAAAACAACAGCCCCCAAATGACACCCCATCCTCAAAATACCCACCATAAAACCGCTCCACCACCGCAAAATCAAAACCAAAATACTTTCAATCCCCAAACACCCCACCACCACTTAAATCAGAATACCGATCCTCCGACTTAATCATAGAATTATCAAACCGCTCAAAATTCCAGAGTCCCTCTGTAGCTCCACCCTTACCTAAAATAACCACTTTCCAAATTCTTATACCTGTCGAGCACGATCTGCACGGTTCTGAGCTAGACCATTATGAGGAACAGGAAAGGGAGTGGAGGGCAACTGAAGAGCCAAAGGTGGACATAAAATAAAAATCAAGAAATCCATGAAAGAGCTCCAATGCGTCCCTGACATCACAGGGCTTAGTCATGCAGATTTATGTATTCATCCAAATTTGGACCTTCCAAAAAAGGTTCAGAATTCCAAATTTTGATACTTTCGGAGGAGTGGGGAACCCTATAGCTTATTTGAGAGCCTACTGCGACCAGCTCATTGGAGTTGGTAGGGATGAAGCTCTATTGATGCTGCACTTCAGCCGATGCCTGTATGGAGAAGCTCTTAAATGGTTCACCTCGCATGAAACCAGGCAATAACCCAGCTGGAACGTTCTATCAAAGGATTTTATCGATCGGTTTTGCATATAACGTCGAAGTCATTCCTGATCGATATTCTTTAGAGGAGATGAAGCTGAAATCTACTGAGAGCTACAGAGAAATTGTTTATAGGTGGAGAAAGGAAGTTGCAAGGGTCAGACTGCCTATGTCAGAAAAGGAAATTGTAGAAGTGTTCGTGCGGGTACAAGAGCCCAAGTATTATGATCGAATCATGTTGCTCGTATGAGAAAAAAATTTTGAGATAGTCAAAGTTGGTGAGACTATCGAAGATGGGTTGAAAATGGGAAAAGTATCTCGTATAGCTGCATCACCCACATCATCAGGAACGTTGAAGAAGAAAAAAGAAGAAATTGTTGTTGTTTCATATGGGGGAAGGAAAACCCCCAGAAGCTCCTCATATTCCCAAGGTCATTCTCGACCTTCCCCAAATTCCAACAAAGTTTGCTACACGCAAGCTAGTCATCCCAATAATCCTCCAATTTATCAGAATGCTACCTCCACTTATCCAAACATCCAAGCTCCACTATACCAAAGTCCACCCCCGAATTGCCTAAATTCATCTCCCATTTACACAAATCATCCACCACCTACCAAATTCCATCTCCCTACCAGGGTGTTGCTCCCAATTGTGCTAACCTGCAGTCGAGCTACCGAGCACCCCCTCCTGTATATCAAGTCCAAGCTCCACTATATCAAAATCCCCACCTGAACTACCAAGCTCCAATACCAACTACCAGACAAACTCATATCCCAGAAATCAAGCTCCCCATTCGAACAATCGAAGTTATCAACAGATACTTCCACCACAAGGAAGTTATGATCCCCCTCGACCTCGGTTCGAGAAGAAACCTATGAGAAATTTCACCGCGCTTGCAGAAAGCCGAGCAAAGTTGTACGAGCAACTGGCTGCGGTCGGATATATCCACCCAGTGGGGCCTAAACCTGTGGATATCAATTAGAAATTCTATAGGCCAGATCAGAGATATGCTTATCATTCCAGTATATCAATTAGAAATTCTATAGGCCAGATCAGAGATATGCTTATCATTCCAACAGTGTTGGGCATGATACTAAGGACTGTATCAGCCTCAAGCACAAGATTTAGGATTTAATTGACCAAGAAGTTATTTCTCTCCAACCAGCTACACCTACTATCAATACCAATCCTTTGCCGAATCATGGAGGCGTCAACATCAGTATGATAGAAACAGACGATGATTGGTGTGGGATGAAAGTGATAACTCCAATCGTTCATGACGAGTTGGAAAAGGATATAGCTTCTTTGAGCATCAAAGAGAAGAAAGAGTTCGTTATCTTGACACACGCAAACGTTGTTGTCTTGGTTCCATCAAAAACTCCTATCAAGCCAAAATTTGTGATTGAGACTGTTGTTGCACAAGGTATGACCCGATCCGAAAGATGTTATACTTTTGAGGAGCTTGATCTCAGAGGTCAAAAAAAGGATTAAGCTAAAAGGCTAATAAGCGAGGTTGAGGCAGAGGAATTCTAGAGAAGGATGCAGCAGAAATATTATTCTATTATCAAGCATTCAAGGAATACTCCAGCCCACATTTCTGTATGGGCCCTGCTGATGAGTTCTCAATCACACAGACAGGCTTTGATGAAGGCTCTCGATGATATGTATGTACCCATAGGCACAAACAGCGATAACGTGGACACTATGATCCACCAGGTTATTCGAGGCCATCGAATCAGCTTTTGTGACGATGAGCTGCCTTTTGAAGGTAAGGCCCACAACAAGAAACTGCATATCATTGTCGTCTGTCGTGAAAAGGTTATCAATCCCGTCTTAGTAGATGATGGATCTTGTCTGAACATCTGCCTATTTTCAACACTAAGGCAATTGAAGTTTGACCTGGGAAAACTTGAGCAAAATCAAATCAATGTAAGAGCCTTCGATGGGGTTCAAAGCGATACCTTGGGAGCCGTGAATCTGATTATCCAATTGGGCCCTGCCGAGTTTAGCGCACAGTTTCAAGTCATAGATATTGAAACCAGCTACAAACTTCTTCCAGGAAGGACTTTTATTCACATGGTTGGAACTGTGTCTTCTACCCTGCATCAGATGATGAAACTCGTTTAAAAGAATGAAGATCTAGTAATTCATGGCGAAGGTAGTCATTATGGAAGACATGCACCGATTATCGATGAAGTGTCTCGAGGCACTAATTTTTACACGGTGGAGCTAGTAAAGGCCAATGGTGAAGACTTGTCCCCATAGCCTTTCATGCTTTCTGTGTATAAGATGATTGCTACTGTGATGTTGCAAAGTGTATTTGAACCAGTTTTCGGATTGGGAAGGAATGCCCAAGGAATTGTTAAGCCCATTCAAGTTCCTGTCGAGGGGGCATGGTATGGATTAGGGTACGTCCCCACATATGATGATGAGAATACAAAGAAGAAGAATATAAAGCATTGGCCAAGCCAATCCCTCATTTATATCAATCCTTTCCAGTCTGTGAATATGCCGAGCAGGAGGACCCTGGAGAAGGAATCGGTGGCCTTTTTGAAGAGAATGATGCTATCATTGAAGAAGAGGTCGAGCTGACAGGATTCCGTGATGTTGAGCCAAGAGAGATGCTGTAGAACTAGACCTCCACGTCCATCCTGATCCCCCGAAATCCATGGTAGAAGGGCATCATTTTATGCATATTTAAATCGATGGTAGTTCGGAAAAGGCCCAACACCCACCATTTTGCATTTTTCTTAACTGTTTGAATTTTTAATTTTCCATCGTGATGTTTAAAAAGGCAACATGGCCCTATGCCATGGCCAAAGTTTGCACCCTTTTCTCAAATTTGAATGAAAGCCTCTTTTATTTTAAAATTTGTTTATTTACTCATATGTTATACTTTTCTTTTTAAACTTTGTCTGTTTATGGTTTCAGTAATATAAGTTTTAAACCTGTCAATGTCATGTCATGTCACGAGCTGAACAAACAAAATGAGAAAGATGATGACGAGGTTGATGAATACGAAGAGGAAATCGAAGCACAAAAATATGTTGCTGAAGAATTTCTACAGTTTGAAAACCAGCATAAGCCGAATCAAGAGGAAACTGAAACTGTAAGTCTAGGAGACCAAGAGCGTGTTAAAGAGGCCAAAATCATCTTTCACTTGTATGAAATCCAGAGGAAGGATCTAATTCATCTGCTTGCTGAATATATTGATGTGTTTGTCTGAGAAGTCGGTGACATGCAAGGGCTGAGTTCCGATGTTATATCTCATAAACTGCCAATTAATTGGGGGTTCGATTCGGTGAAGCAAAATTTTTGGAAGTTCAAGCCCGAGTTGAGTCTGAAAATTAAAAGAAGATAACCAAATATATTGAGTCTCAGCTGGTAGAAGTGACTCAATACCCAACCGGGTTGGCTAATGATGTTTCAGTCACCAAAAGGATAGAAAAATCAGAATTTGCGTCGACTACAGGGATCTCAACAAAGCTAGCCCAAAGGATAATTTTCCATTGCCAAACATTCATATTCTAATTTATAATTGTGCTAAGCACGAGATTCAATCCTTTCTAGATTGTTAAGCAGGTTATCATTAGATTTTGATGCCGTTTGGTCTCAAAAATGATCCACATAAATGAGGGCTATGACGACCATATTTCATGATATGATTCATAAGGAGATCGAGGTGTATGTAGATGATATCATAATCAAGTACCGCTAGAGTTCGGACCACTTGACACTTCTAAGGAAGTTCTTTGATCGTTTGCGTCGTTACAACTTGAAGTTAAATATCACCAAATGTGCTTTTGGAGTTCTAGACAGCAAGTTGTTGGGATTTATACTCAGCAGAAGAGGTATTGAGCTTTATCCTTCCAAGATTAAACCAATTCAAGAGTTACCTCTGCCGAAGACGAGAAAAGAAGTGATGAGTTTCTTAGGGAGGTTAAACTACATCAGTCGATTCATAAATCAATCAACATGGTGTGTGAACCTATCTTCAAGCTTTTGAAGAAAGACGCTCCGACAAAGTGGACTGAAGAGTGTCAGATTGCTTTCAACGCTATCAAGAACTATTTGTCAAATCCACCGGTATTGATTTCTCCGCAAGAAAGGAGTCCTTTGTTTCTGTATTTGTCTGTCTCAGATAGTGCATTTGGATGCGTACTCGGTCAACTTGACGACACAGGAAATAAGGAAAAAGTTATCTTTTACATAAGAAAGAAGTTTACTCCATACGAGTCTCGATACACTCTGTTGGACAGAGCGTGTTGTGCTTTGACTTGGCTTGCCCAGAAGTTGAGACATTATTTGTCTTCATATACTACATATCTTATTTCCAGAATGGATCCATTGAAGTTTATTTTCCAGAAAGCGATGTCGACCGGAAAGTTAGCTAAATGGTAAATGTAGTTGAGTGAGTTTGATATCGTGTATGTCACTCAGAAGGCAATAAAGGCACATGCTTTGGCTGATCATCTTGCAGAAAATCCCGTTGATAAAGAGTATGAACCACTTAAGACTTATTTTCACGATGAAGAAGTGTCATTTGTGGGTGAAGATATTTCTGAAGCATATCCAGTTTGGAGAATATTCTTTGATGGAGCAAAAAATCACCAAGAAAAAAGTTATCGGAGTAGTCTTAGTGACAGAATCTGGTCAGCATTATCCTACGGAAGCTAAACTCTGATTTAATTGCACAAACAACATGGCTGAATACGAAGCTTGTATTCTTAGGTTGAAAATGGTCATCGA